>NC_069079.1:107463473-108780422 GCF_025698485.1 Gossypium arboreum
TATGCAATTGTGTTTAATGAGATGATATGTAAATGAAAATGTATGTGTATGGAATGATGACATTGTTGAATGTAAAAGAAATAGTGAAATGTGTAGAAAGTTTGCTTTCGGCACTAAGTGTCTTGGGCAATACGTGTGTACGGTGACGAGATTGGCACTAAGTGTGCATGCTGGAAATATATGGCACTAAGTGTGCATGCTGGAAATATATGGCACTAAGTGTGCATGCTGGAAATATCTGACCTTTGGGTGTGCGAGCTCGAAGGGTATGGCACTATGTGTGCGGGCTTAAATCACATGGCACTAAGTGTGCGAAATCGAGTATTAAGCTTGTGTGTGTGTACTCTATATATATATATCTCCGATCGAACAATTATATGGAGGGTGTGTCTTCATCGAGTTGAGTATGGACAGCGGAAAGAGTAAGTACCTTGAGTTCGTGGCTAATAGATACTATGTTCATGCTCGGAGTTGAGTCGGTAAGTTTTAAATCTATGTGATGATTTCAATTGCATGATTGTTGCGGAAATGAAATGATGTATGGAAATTGCTTCAAATATCCTATTGAATAGTATATGAAATGTAAATGTATGACTTGGTATGAGATTGATCCGAAGGTCTAAGGAACTATGGTATAGTTCGGTATGGCTGGAACGCAATGGGCCTTGTTTCATTATTTCATTTTATGATAATTTTAGTAACGGATGGTTGTGAAATGCTTATGACTTCTGAGTTATAAACTCACTCGGTGTTTTCTTGTCACCCATTTTAGGTCTCTTGGACTCGTATTGTTTTGCGTGCTCGGAACCGTCGTTGAAGTCATCACACCGGCTGGAAATCTTTTGGTATTGTCTTCGTAGTTGAACTAGGAGAACATTTGGCATGTATAGGCTATTTTGTTTTGTTGAATCTCGGGTTGTAAACTTTAAGCCATGCGAAGATGGCCTATGTGGTCGGTTGAGTGTGAATCTAAAACCTATAGGCACGAGCCTTAGAAACCTTAATTTTGATAAGGTGGCCATAGTTTGTATTATGTATGATGAAATAGTTGGCCATGGAAGAATTATGAAATAGTCATTGTTTGCTTTAGTACCAGATGCTGCCAGCAGCAGTGAGGTGAGATAGAAAAATCACTAAAAATAGTAGAAGTAGAATTAAATAGTGAATAAATTATGAAATTGAACCTTGATGAATCTATTTTCATATGGACGAAACGAAACGACCGTATGAGCTGTATTTTAAGAGATATTCAGGTTTTCGCGAAACAGGGCCAGAACGGTTTCTGGATCCCCTGCTCTGACTTGGAAAATTTACCATAAATTATCCAGAAACAATTAGAAGTCATGCCTTATATGCATAGATTCCCCTTTGAGTCTAGTTTCATTAGAAACAAACGGCATGAGCATTAGAGCTCTGTACGAGATGATATCCAGGTCGTAATGCGTAAAGGTCAGTGTAGTCGAACCCTGAAACAGGGGTGACTTTAACTAATAAACTGTACCAATTGGCCCCACCAAAAATTCTAGAAATAAATCCATGGATGGATATATGAGTCTAGTTTCAGGGAAAATTGACAGAACTCATTTTCGAGTTCTGGAACTCGAGATATGATTTTTAAGGTGACAGTGACGCAGTTAACTAGCCTGCCTGGAACAGAAAAAGGAAAACAAAAAAAAAATTTCCAAGAGAGGAATAAGTAAAGTAAGCCCGGTAACACCTCGTGGTCAAATCCGGTGACGGTCACGGGTTTGGGGTGTTACATTACACGGCCTCACACACGAGCATGTGACTTGGCCATGTGGCATAAGTCAGTATACCCTACAGGTTTGACACGACCTAGCACACAGCCTAGCATACGGGCGTGTATGGCCATTTTTAGGGTGCACAGGCTAGCCACACGGGCGTTTGTGTTGGCCGTGTGACCTAAGTCAAATAGTTACACGGGGTCAAACATGGGTTGGGACACGGCCATGTGCTCCCATTTCAAATTTCTACACAGCTTGTGACACAGGCCTATCTGATGGCCATGTGAAGCACACGGGAAGGTCACACGGGAAGGTCACACGGGCGTGTGTCCCCTATTTTATGCAAAAATTTTCTAAGTGTTGAAAAATTTCCTGAGTTATTGGTTTAGTCCCGAACCACCCTGAATGCATGGTTAGGGCCTCGTAGGCTCATATTAGAGACACAATGATTGGTTGTGAATGAAAGGTATATGATTTGTTTAATTGTATATGAAATATATGTTTGAATAAGTTATAAGTTCGGTAATGCATCGTAACCCTATTCCAGCATTGAATACGGGTGAAGTGTGTTACATTTATTGGTATCAGAGCTACAATTTAGTCAATTCTCGGACTAATATAGATTGTGTGAGAGTCTAGCTATATATGCCATATATAACCTGTGATAGCGTAATGACTCCTGACAATTTATACTGTGTTTTCATATAGCAAATAGATCCCAATTGAGCTATAGCTGATGATGTTGAAAGTAATGCGCCAGCTTTTGCTCAAGGGATATCGCCATCTGAATCTAGACCTGTATCAGGTAACCAAGGAGGAGAGGCTAGAGAAGCCTTCTTCCAAATGATGAACGAATAGTTCACGCAATATGTCCGGATAGATCCGGCTGCTCAACAACCTCCACCCCTACCTAATCCTCAATCAGTTTCCGTAGCTCTTCAACTTGTGGAACTTCAACGACTGAATAAGCCATCAATAGATAAAATCTGAAAACACGGGCTGAAGAGTTCAGAGCTATCATAGATGATGATCCCAAACGAGCTAAATTTTGGCTTAAAAATACTATTCTAGTACTTGATGAATTGTCGTGTACACTAGCCGAGTGTTTAAATTATGTTGTATCACTTCTGAGGGACACTGCATATCAATGGTGGAATTCTTTGATGTCCGTGATGCCGAGAGAAAGAGTTACTTGGGATTTCTTTCAAGCTGAGTTCAGAAAGAAATATACCAGTCAGAGATTCCTTGATCAAAATCACAAAGAATTTTTAGAACTGAAACAGAGTCATATGACTGTGATTAAATATGAAAGAGAATTCATAAGGTTAAACAAGTATGCTCGGGAGTATGTTTCTACCGATTCATTAACAAGTTGAACGAGGATATTAAACTTCTAGTTGGAATCCTAAAATTGAAAGAATTTTTTGTTCTGGTTGATAGAGTTTGCAAAGCCGAGGAGCTTATCAAAGAAAAGAGAAAAATAGATTTTGAGACTAAAGACTCGAGAAAAAGACTGATGAATAAGCCATATCAATCTTCAACAAAGAAATCACGAGATTCGTATAGTCAATCCAATGCTTCAGTGGGATATCAGAATAATGATCGTGGAAATCAATACATGAGTCCTAAAGCTCAAGTTACTTCAGTCTCGAGTGTTGGTAGTGTGAGAAACAATAAACTCGAGTGTCAACAGTGTGGAAGACGACATTTTGAGGAATGTTGAGTGAAATATAATAATAGAGTTTGTTACAAATGTGGTACATGAGATCATTTTATTCAAGATTGTCTTAAGTTATTTGAGAAATATCAATTCCAAAATGCAAGACCCAGTAATATAGCCACAAGAGGGAGGCCACAGAGAAATCCTGGAAATGTGACTAGTAGTAGAGGCACGACAAAGGATTTGACTATGAGATCTGAAGCGAGAGCACCTGCTAGAGCTTACTCCATTCGCACTCGCGAAGAAACATCTTCACCTGATGTTGTCACTGGTACATTTTTTTTTACGACACTAATGTGATTGCTTTAATTGATACTGGATCGACATATTCATATGTTTGTGAGAATTTAGTGTCTAGTAAGAAATTGCCTGTTTAATTTATTGAATTTATGATTAAAGTATCGAACCCCTTAGGCAAGTACGTTCTCGTTGATAAAGTTTGCAAGAATTGTCCTTTAATGAGTCGGGGTTACTATTTTTTGGCTAATTTAATGCTATTGACATTAGATAAATTCGACGTAATTCTGGGTATGGATTGGTTGACTCTACATGATGCCGTTGTAAATTGTAGACGAAATATTATTGAACTGAAATGTCAGAATGGTGAAATCCTTCGAATTGAATCAGATGAGTCGAGTGGATTACTAATAACCGTAATTCATACATATTTCTATCCCATGCTTAGCACATTTTATGGATAATTTTTCCTTAATATTGGTGAATTCGATGCTCCTAATGCCTTAATTTCATATTTTACACTTAGGTGAGCATAGGAGAGTGAAAGGAACAAGAAACAGGCCAAAAATAGAGAAAATGGGCCAATGTACGAAATCAACACAGCCTAGACCTCCACACACGGGTAAACCACACAGTCGTGTCAATTTGGCAGAATCGAAGCACGACTCACACGGATGGACCACACGCCCGTGCCTATTTAACAGGCTTGACCACGGCCTGAAGTAATCGCACACAGTTGAGTCCCTGTGGAGCCCAAATTGAGTCTAATTCGGAAAAAGCCAATTTTGAGGGTTCTTAGGCATTTTAAAGCCTATAAATACACCCTAGAGGAGGAGGAAAAGGAGGACACAAAGAAGGAAGCAGGGAACTATTCAAGGAAAGCAGATTGATCCATCTCAGAAGCCGGATTCATCACCAAGACTAAAGATCTCCCCTTAATTTCCCTTCAGGAGTTTTAGGTTTTTTCTTTATGTTTTGTATTCATTATTCTTCTAAGATGTTTACCTTTTTAGTTATGAACTAAAACCCCCAAATACCTAAGGGGAATGAAACCTAAGACAAATCTTGTTATTATTATCTGAATTGTATGATAAATATTTGACTTGTTCTTAATTATGTGTTCTTAATTCTTGTTTTGATATTCCAGGATATTGATTCAAGTTAAGCTCTTATTCAGAGGAGGAATAGACCCTGTCTAAGAGTTCATTTTTCATAATTAAGCGGAGTTGATTGCACGCTTAGAGATAGGGTGACAAGATTTTGCCGGATTAGGGTGAAACCTAATAAGGGGATCCATAGATCGAGTTAATGCAACCCTAAGGAGTTAATTAGAAAGAGATTTCAATTATTCAGCCGAGGGTTAGACGTTGCTAGTCTCGAGAGGGATAATAATATAACTTAGGGATTTCTACGGATCAAGTCAAATGAATAAATCGTTCGATTCAGAGTCAAATAACAAGTGAAGTTTAGGTGGATTTTTCCTTAGGTATTGTCTTAATTCAATCGTTTTTCAAAAAGTAATTCGCCAATTCTATTTTCTGTGAATTCTTAGTTTAGTTAATTAGTTAGTTAAAACAAACCCCATTATTCTTAGGCTAGATAATAAAAAGACAGTCATTACTAGTACTTTTAATACCTTATCCAATCATCAGACAGAGCGGCATAGGAAGGGGGTCATCTCCATTAGGCCCTATGTGACGCGGTTGGCTCGGTATTTCGGGCTCCTCAACACAGCAACCCAATCATCCTCCCTCACTCTCATGGGCCAATGTCCCCACAGGGCATCTTGAGCATGCTAAGTATGAGGATGATCGAGAAACGACGTGGCACATTCCCTCTTCAGTACCATCTTGCCCAATCCACCGAGAAGGAGGCCCCCGATGACATTACTGATGATGTCCCTCTATGTCACGAGGACTCACCGTCTCAACCACCACCTCCTTCTCGTCTAGTTCATGCGGCGGCTTCATACGCTGACATCTCTGAGCGCCTTACCTGATTCGAGCAACAGTGTTTTCAGCGCTTTGATAACATTGATGCTACTCTACAGTAGATTTGTCAGCACTTCCACATCTCATCGCCACCCCCACCTCGTGAACCATCTAGCGATGAAGATGTTTAAAAACTTTTATTTGTTATTTCTTTTTATGTTTTGGCTTTTATTTTAAAACTACTTTTTATTTTTCTTTAAGCTTGTTTTTCTTAGGTTTTATAATTTTATTTAACAATTTTATTTAAAATCCATGTTTCGTTTTTAGTGTTTTAAAAACTGACTTTTGTTAAGCTAACAAAGTGAATGGAAGCTGTGCACCAGGTAGGAAGCCAGAAAAAAGGAGGTGAGTCTATTGGACTGCTTAAGTACCAAGCTCTTCATGGATCCAATCCTAGACATGCACACATCCATTGCCACACTTAAAGCATATTGCATGTCCACGAACAACAAATTAAGTTTAAGTCTATTTAAAATATTTATTTCCTTTGAAAACATTTACGTTACGGAAGCTTTGCTCGGTTATCGTGATGTTTTAAAAATAAGTAACTTTTATAAAATGCGCCCTAGAGCTAACCAATTTTAAGGAATCAATTAAGTGATGTGAATCTCAAGTTGAAAACGATTTAAGTAATTTAAAAACCCAAAATAAAAATAATAGAGCGGCCTTATTACAACTTTAACCAAAATAGAAATAATCAAAAATAAATGCGAAATTTAAAAGGAAGCTAATTGGAACTTATTTAATAACCAGAAATTTAATCTTCGTGGCCACTCTGAATCCCGCCCAGCTCCATGTCCACCGATCTAAGGCTCACCTGCAAAGATGGGAAAAAGGGGGTGAGTTTGGAAAACTCAGTGTGTAAAGTATCCCAACCAAAGCCCAAATCAATTCAAGCTTTACTGGGCCTAAGCCCTATTCAAAAATCAGTGTTAACTGGGCCTTAGCCCATATCAATATTAATCTAGGCCGTAGCCCCTTACAATAACAGAGTATACTGGGCCTAGCCCATATCAATATCAATCTGGGCCGTAGCCCTATACAAGTCGAGATATATTGGGCCTTGCCCATATTAACACAGTTGGGCCCATTTCAATACAGTTGGCCCATAACAAAACAGTCTCATATGATTAATGCATGATTACCCCATCCAACCCAAAGACTTCCTCCGTCCATCCCTACACTTCACGTGGGGAATAAATCACCCACTCCATCCCTACACTTACAAAGTGTTAGCACCGGTTCATGCACTAACTATAATCTGCAAAGAAAGCCGCTTATATCTAATATGTGGCACGACTACGAACGGGTTCTTCCTCCATAACAAAACCCAACCCCATGCAATGATATACATGTCATGGCATATAACAAAGTAATCGAATATCATGCATTTCAATCAAAATTAACCCTAGGGGTATAACGGTCATTTTGCACCTAGGGGTAAAACGATAATTTTCATACTTAAGGGTATTCTAGTAATTTAAATATTTTAAGGTTTACATACATATTCTAACCATTAACACATTCACAGAAGCACTTACCGAGTTTACCGAATTGGGCCCATTGGCCCACTAACCCGTTTTCGTCCCATTAAGCCCAAATATATCGAAGTGCACGAAGTCATGCACTTTGCAGTCTAAACATAGCAGCTTACCAAAAACATTAATTGATTTACCTCATGAGCATTCGCACACTCGCAAATCTACAAAATACCGATTTTCGGCATTTCGGCTTTTCGGCTTTTGCCGATCTAGACTATGAAAGGGTGTCAGTTACACACCTACTTTATGACAATTTGCTAACGAGATCTCCCCCACGATTAACCTTGTTGATCTTACTAGCCTTCAAATAGATCTTGATTGCTAGCCTTCGATGCGCACATATAAAAAAACTGAATGAAAAATACTTAATTTTAATCTTGGCAAAAATATATAGTCTCCCTAAAGTATTTAGGGGTTTTCAGGTTATCCTCGAATTACTAAATAAAGAAAAATATAAGATCTGAATGCTTACCACCAAAGACGTTCTTGTCAGAAGCGTTTCCAACACTTTTCAAATCTTAGATCCACTATGAATCTATCTTAATCGCAAGTAGGAAATAGATCTAAAAATTAATTCCCGAATCACTAAAGTATGGATGTTTCGAATTTTAGTATAATGACAAAGAGAAAATAGAAAAATAGAAAATAGGAGATGATAGTACAGATTCGGCTTTGAAGGAAATTAAAGAAGGAAGAGATGAGATAAAAGAAAAGAAAGAAAAGAAGAGTAGAAGAAGATAGGTTCGCTATTATCGATGAAGGAAAGATGAACAAAAAGGGAATAATTCATAAAAGCCAAAATTAAAAGAACAAATACGGTACTTAATGGTTATTAAAAATTCTTTCTAATTTCAAATTCCCTTACTTTGCTCCATGAATTAGGCATTTGAAATTCATCCAACCACCTAACAGCCTTATCCACTGTTTGACCGCTTCAGCCTGCTGCCTGGGAAGAGTTTTGGTCCAACTCTACTACTCTCCTACACACATGCAGCAAAAAGGGGCATCTGCGCGCTCAGCAGCTCGAACTTGGGCCTTCCACACGCATAGGCACGCTACTGGCCACTGCGTCGTAACTTGCTCTTGGATATATGACAATCGCAATTATCTTTAAACCTTACCTGCTGAAGTCTTGGTCTGCCTAAAAACAAACCAAAATAACGCCAGCACCTGGATTCGAACTCGTGCCCTCTCGGTCCTCAGAATGCTGCTGCCATGCACTTTGAAGCTCTTCTCATGATATAATCTGCTCACAACTAATCTTAAGACTTATCTGTTGCAGTCCCAATTTTGTTTAAAAATAAAACAAAATATGCTACTTACCAGACTCAAACTCCTAACCACATGCACACTCTTAACGCCTCCTTTCCACTTGACCACGTGCCTCTTTTGTGTCACCTTTCCTCTCGAAATATTTATAAAGCCTTCTTGCGAAAATTCTTGGTTGTAAAAAAACAACCATTTGCACACGCCGTACCTTCAACCCAGGCACCTCCCATGCCTTTCCTAGCATGCTTAGCCACTGGGCCAAGCGTTCCTTCATGCTAAAACTCAGCCTAATTTATTAATAAGGCCTACTACCCAGATTTCCTTAAGAGGCCAAATTTAAGAATTTTGTGGACCAAACCCTAGACTTTTCCCCACACTATAAGCCCTTCGTTACTTATTTAATTACCAATAATAATAATTTTATAAATATATCTAATAATAAAATTTTCAAATAAACTTAAACTTAATTTGTTCTTCGTGGACAAGTAATATGTTTTAAGTGTGACAATGGATGTGTGCATGTCTAGGATTGGATCCATGAAGAGCTTGGTACTTAAGTAGTCCAATAGACTCACCTCCTCTTTTCTGGCTTCCTACCTGGTGCACAGCTTTCATTCACTTTATTAACTTAGCAATGACTATCTTTTAAAACACTAAGAAGGACGTTGAAAGAGGCATGGGTTTTCTTAAAAACTTCAATGTGACACATCGGATCCGGCCATAATGTCTGGGCCGGGTTTGGGGTGTTACACATATCAAATAATTATGCTTCCTTATATTTCCTAAAAAGTTCCTGATTCTATCACAGTTATAAAGAGCTCCTAAGCTCATCATCACATAGGAACTAACAATTCCACCGGGAACGGTTCTCCACGACTGCCATGTCCTGCTCGACCATGACCATAGCTACCACTAGATATAATATTCTTTTGGCGTAGGACTTATGGACTAATGAACCTCTACCACCACCGGAGTATCTTCATCCACCCTCACGCCGATTATTCTCCAAAACTCCAGTTCAAGGAATTCATTCATCATTCAGGAAGTTTCACTTTTCTTCCTATCTTATGATTATAAATCTATCTTTTTCAATATATCTACCTTTGTACATTGAGGGCAATGTACATCTTAAGTGTGGGGGGTCTTTTATATTAGAAAAATCCCTGAATTTTGTTTTATTCTCATGCGATCTTCTTATATCATTATTAGAATGAATTCTATTATTAGAATGAATTCTATTTAGTCTATAATGTTTATTGATTGTTTAAACTTTAAGTCATTAGGGAATCAAGCATGATAAGTTGATTTTTGAAAAATTAAAAACTTTTAGGTTGTTTCCCCAAGTTTAGGTATTATTTTGAGTTGGAATTCACAAGTTTAAACATCAAAAAGCCATAATTTTTTGTGAGATCTTGAGCTTTTAGAGCATCTATTATTTCTTTCATGCTCACTTTCATTATAAGTGCGTCAGTATTGAATTGTTATTCTAGAACTTGCTTGATTATGCATGTGAAGACCACACCATTTGATTTGATATGTCAAAATGATAAAGGCGCTTAGGTTTAACCCACTCACTCCATAAAAGCCTACCTTTACAATTAACCCTTAGTGAACCCCCTTGAGCCTAACAACCCATTCATTAATTTACCCTAAATATTAACCCATAACTCATTATTGTTGAAATCCCCTAAATTAATTCGATCCCTATTTTTGTCGAGATTTGAGTTGGAATAGTTGCTTAGTTATGTTTTATTCTATTTTGTAATTTGACTTGTTGTTAAAAAAAAACATGATACATATTAGTAGTAGTGATCTTCTGAGCTAAAGAAGTTAAATTCCATATTCTAAGAAAAAGCTCTGTTGTACGCAATTGATGACTAGTCATTTTTCTAGTTAGGTAATTTTTCAATTCAATATCGATTCTAACCCTTTCTTTCAGTTTGTGACCACACCCTCTAACCAAAGCTATGTTACGACCCTTTAAAGACCTTTTGATTGATGTTTCATCTCAATTTATAGTGGTGGAGATTTGATTTTTATGCAAGCCTATGGTAATAACTTTTCATATTGACTGATGAGTGCTAATTTCATTGTCCTTAAACACTTCGAGTGATTTCAGTGAATCTTTAGTGAGGATGTTAAATGTTGTGAGATTTCGAATGGAGGGTAACCACCTAGATAAGGGGAGATGCCTAATTTTTTCATGATTAAATACTCAACTTGGAATGTTTGAAACTTTGATGTTCTTTCAGTTGAATTTTCAATGTATGATTACCTATGGATTATTTTGAGATATTATCGATAGAAATTATAAGTTAAGAATAATTTATTTTGATTATGAGTTGAGGATTTTGCTTAAGGAAAAGCAAATGCTTAAGTGTGGGGGTATTTGATAAACCATAATTCATACATATTTCTATCCCATGTTAGCACATTTTATGGATAATTTTTCCTTAAAATTGGTGAATTTGATGCTCCTAATGCCATAATTTCATATTTTATACTTAGGTAAGCATAGGAGAGTGAAAGGAACAAGAAACAGGCCAAAAACAGAGAAAATGGGCCAACGTACAAGATTAACATGGCTTGGACCTCCTCACACGGGCAGACCACACGGTTGTGTCAATTTGGCAGAATTGAAGCACGACTCACACTGGTGGACCACACGCCCGTGCCTATTTAACAGGCTTGACTACGGCCTGAAGTAATCGCACACGGGCGTGTCCCTGTCGAGCCCAAATTGAGTCTAATTCGGAAAAGGCCAATTTTGAGGGTTCTTAGGCATTCTAAAGCCTACAAATACACCCTAGAGGAGGAGGAAAAGAAGGACACAGAGAAGGAAGCAGGGAACTATTCAAGGAAAGCTGATTGATCCATCTCAGAAGCCGGATTCATCATCAAGATTGAAGATCTCCCCTCAATTTCCCTTCAGGAGTTTTGTGTTTTTCTTTATGTTTTGTATTCATTATTCTTCTGAGATGTTTATCTTTTTAGTTATGAACTAAACCCCCTAAATACCTAAGGGGAATGAAACCTAAGACAGATATTGTTATTATTATCTGAATTGTATGATAAATATCTGACTTGTTCTTAATTATATGTTCTTAATTCTTGTTTTGATATTCTAGGATATTGATTCAAGTTAAGCTCTTATTCAGAGGAGGAATAGACCCTGGCTAAGAGTACATTTATCATAATTAAGCGGAGTTGATTGCACGCTTAGAGATAGGGTGACAAGATTTTGCCGGATTAGAGTGAAACCTAATAAGGGGATCCATAGATCGAGTTAGTGCAACCCTAAGGAGTTAATTAGAAAGAGATTTCAATTATTTAGCCTAGGGTTAGACGTTGTTAGTCTCAAGAAGGATAATAATATAACTTAGGGATTTCTACGGATCAAGTCAAATGAATAAATCATCCGATTCAGAGTCAAATAACAAGTGAGGTCTAGGTGGATTTTTCCTTAGGTATTGTCTTAATTCAATCGTTTTTCCAAAAGTAATTCCCCAATTCTATTTTCTGTGAATTCTTAGTTTAGTTAATTAGTTAGTTAAAACAAACCCCATTATTCTTAGGCTAGATAATAAAAATACAGTTATTACTAGTACTTTTAGTTCCTTTGGGTTCGACAATCCAGTCTTGCTAAAGCTATACTACTTTTCGATAGGTACACTTGCTTTCATCGTGATAATAGTTAGTTTCAAGAATGATTCATTATAAATATTTAAAACCTGTTACGAATATCACGTATCAATTACCTATAGCAATTTCATCTATGTCAGCTTAGAAATGTGTGAGAAAACGTTGTGAAGCTTATCTTACTTATATACCAGATACAAAAGTGTCTAAACTAAAGATTGAATCAATACCGATAGTATATAAGTTTTCAGATGTGTTTCCAAAAGAGTTGTCTGGATTACCACTGATCAGAGAGGTTGAATTTGCTATTTAGTTAGTATCAAAAACTTCACCAATATCTATAGCTCTGTATAGAATGGCTCTAACAGAATTGAAAGAATTGAAATCTCAGTTGCAAGAGTTAACGGATAGAGGTTTTGCACGACCTAGTTTTTCACCCTAGGGTGCACTAGTATTGTTTGTAAAGAAGAAAGACTGTTGAATGAGAATGTGTATTGATTATCGACAGCTCAATAAGGTTACGATAAATAATAACTATCCATTACCGAGAATTGATGATTTGTTTGATCAGCTGAAAGGGGCAATAGCATTTTCGAAGATTGACTTAAGATTTGGCTATCAGTTGCGAGTTAAAGACTCAGATGTGTCGAAAACTGCATTTAGAACGAGGTACGGACATTATGAATTTCCTGTTATGCCTTTTGGACTGACTAATGCTCTTGCAGTTTTATGGATTTGATGAACAGGATATTTAGGCCGTATTTAAACAGATTCGTTACTGTTTTTATTGATGACATTCTGATCTATTCACGAGATGAATCTGAACACGCTGAGCATTTGAGGATTGTGTTACAAACCTTGAGAGATAAGCAATTGTATGCTAAATTCAGTAAATGTGAGTTTTTGTTCAGAGAAGTTAGATTTTTGGGGCACATTGTTTTAACGAAAGGTATTAGAGTTGATCCAAGCAAGATTTCAGCAGTTGTTGACTGGAAACCACCGAGAAATGTATCCGTAGTCAGAAGTTTTCTGGGGTTAGCTGGTTATTATCGAATTTTTGTTAAAGGATTCTTGATAATTGCTACACCGATGACCAGACTATTATAGAAAGATGTGAAGTTTGAATGGTTTAAGAAATGTCAATAGAGTTTTGATCAATTGAAAGCCTTGTTAACTGAGGCACCATTGTTGGTTCAACCTGAGTCGGGTAAAGAATTTATAATTTACAATGATGCATCACTGAACGGTTTGGGTTGTGTGTTGATACAAAAGGGAAAAGTTATAGCTTATGCCTTTAGACAGTTGAAACCGCATGAAAAGAACTATCCAACGCACGATTTAGAGTTGGTTGCTATTGTTCTCGCATTGAAAATTTAGTGACATCATTTGTACAGTGAAAATGCCACATCTTTACCAATCATAAAAGCTTAAAGTATATTATGACTCAGAAAGATTTGGACTTACGACAACGGAGATGGCTCGAGCTACTAAAAGACTATAAGTTAGTAATCGATTATCATCCGAGGAAAGCTAATGTAGTTGCAGATGCTTTAAGTAGAAAATCACTGTTTGCTTTAAAAGTGATGAATACAAGATTAACTATGTCCGATAATGTTTCTATTTTAGTGGAGTTGAAAGCTAAACTGATTTTTCTTCAGCAAATTTGTGAAGCTCAAAAGTGGGATACCGAGTTACAAGTTAAAAGAATGCAATGTGAGTCGAATAGTTATTTAGATGATCATATTGGAACTGATGATTATTTAATGTTTCGAAATAGAATTTGTGTACCAAAGAATTCTGAGCTAATTCTGAAAATTTTGCACGAAGCACATAATGGTTGTTCATCTATTCACTCAAGGAGTACCAAGATGTATAATGATTTGAACCAACTGTATTGGTGGTCAGGAATGAAACGAGACATTTCTGAGTTCGTATCGAAGTATTTGATTTCTCAACAAGTCAAAGCTGAACACCAAGTACCTTCGAGATTGTTACAGTCTGTGATGATACTAGAATGAAAATGGGAAAGAGTTAGATGTATTCCATATCAGTTTGCCTTTGACTTCGAAAAAGAAAGATGTTGTTTCGGTTGTAGTTGATAGATTGAAGAAATCGACGCATTTTATACCAGTACGTACAGACTATTCACTCAATAAATTAGTTGAATTGTACATTGCTGAGATTGTTAAATTGCACGGAGTGCTAGTTTCGATTATTTCAGATAAAGATCTGAGGTTTATGTTGAGATTTTGGAAGAAATTACAAGAAGCTCTGTGTACGAGGTTGAATTTCAGTACAGCTTTCCATTCGCAAACTGACGGTCAGACTGAGAGAGTAACACAAATTCTCAAAGATATGCTTCACTGTTGTGTTCTAAAGTTTAAAAGCAATTAGGAGAGATGTTTTCCATTGGTTGAATTCACGTATAATAATAGTTTTCAATCGAGCATAAAAATGGCACCCTATGAATTATTGTATGGTCGTAAATGCTGAACACCATTGTATTGGACTGAGCTTAGCGGAAAATAGATTCACGAGGTTGATTTGGTTAGAGAAATCTAAGAGAAAGTGAAAGTAATTCGTGACTGTTTGAAAGCAGCTTCAGATCGATAGAAATCATATACGGATTTGAAACGGAGAGACATTAAATTTCAGATAGGTGATAAAATGTTTCTGAAATTATCTCCATGGAAGAAAATTCTTCGTTTTGGTCGCAAAGGCAAGTTGAGTCTGCGTTGTAACAGCCCGTTTTTAGTCAAATTAGAACAGTGGTTTTGAGACCACAAATCCTAAGTCAACATAATTATTTTATTGTCATTTTACTGTCTACAACATGAAAATATGATTGTGTGAAATTTTCGTTAAGAAATTTTATCATTTGAGTGCTTAATTTGGTAAAAAGAACTAAATCGCTAAAGTGTAAAACTTAAGTTCTATAAGCTAAAAGGGTTTTAAAGCTATGAAATAAAATGTTTGAAGGGTTTATGTTGTAATTAGTCCATTATTTATTTGAGTGGACAAAGATGGACATGGTTAGGCAGTTTTAATTGTTTTATATTAAGGTTATTTATGTAATTTAGTAATAAATGTTAATAAATTAAAGAAGAACAAAGTATTATGTTAATTTTCATCTTCTTCACCAAATTTGGAAGAAAGAAAAACCCATTGTTAAGGCTTTGAAGGTTCGGCCAAGTCCTTGTGTGCATTTAAGTCTATTTTGACTCAGTTTTTAATGGTTTCTATGTTTTTGAGATCATTGCAACTAGGTCTAGCTAGCTCAGTGACTAAATTAAAAAATTTTTAAAGATTTTAGATGCTGCCATTGATGAAATAGCATGTGTTTTGAAGTTTCTTGACAAATTATGAATGCTTGTTGATAGATATACAAGTTTTGTTAAGTGATTTTTAGTGAAAATGTAAATTAAGGATTTAATTGAGAAATGTGAAAATTTTGTGGGTAAATTATGAAATAAATGAAAAATATATGCTGATATGAGTATTAGAGAAATTCGGCTAGCATGGGTTAGTCCTAAATTGCATTAATTTGTGTTTTTATGAAATAAGGATTAAATTGTAAAAGTTGTGAAACATTAGGGGCAATTGTGTAAAAATACCTTAAAGTGAATTTTGGACTAAATTGAATAGCGAGATAATTAAATAAGCTGATTCTGATTGCATATAGATCAAGAAAAGTGAAACTTGGATCTAGATCGAGGGAAAAACAAAGTTCTGGACTAATCAATCAGTTTAGTTGTTTTTGCATCCGAAGTAAGTTCGTATTAATAAGTATTGTTATAATTATGCCTTCAATGCTTTGATATTACATAAATTGTGTATACGAGACGATAGTCATGTTTGACGACGATTCAGTTAATTAGGCACTTAGCGTGCAAAATTGAGATAGCTTTGATTATATATTTGTACTTAGTGTGCGAGATTGGGATAGCTTCGGCTATATATATACACATTGGCACTTAGTGTGCAAAATTAATACAGCTGTGGCTATTTATTTGGCACTAAGTGTGCGAGTTTTCCGAGTATCCAAAAATATTCCAAATGGTTTAACGGATATGTCAAATATGTGAATGAGTATGAGTTAAATACGGGAAGGTACAGATATGTACATGAACCGAGTAATACACTAAAATGATGAAAAATTAAGGAAATTACATCTAAGTTGATGGATGCAAATGTGGTAGATTGGTGATATATTATGAGATATGTTATATTATGTTTTTGGCTTAATTTGAGTTTATATGATAAGTTGATATAAATGTTATACAAACTTACTAAGCTATAAAGTTTACTTTGTGTATTTCTCTGTGTTTTATAGTGTTTTCAAAGCTAGCTCGGATTCAGGGACTGTCGGAGATCGCTTCACACTATCCAAATATCACTTGGTACTTTTGAAATTAAGTTTTGGGTCATATGGCATGTATAGGGGGACTTTGGTTATTTTGATAAAGGTGGTGCTTATGAAATTAACCATTTGAATTGATTTGTAAATGTCTAAGATCTTGGTTTGTATATTTGGCCATGTGAGTTGGCTTATTTTGGTTGATTTGGCTATGTTTATATGTATACAAATGATCTATGTTGTGTGATTGAGGTTGGTTATGTGATGCTTTTCAATAGTAGGTTTTATAGATGTCAAATGGTTGATAATTGCGAAGCTATGTGCTTGTAAATTGGTGCATGATGATGCATGTTTGGAAAAGTTTAATTAGTTGATTTGAATATGTGAATTTGGTATGTTTTGAATGAGTAAAACATGGGATTATAAGCATGTTAGTTGTTGGTATTGAAATGGTATGTTTTAGCCTTGATTGTGGTTGAATTAGATGCTCAATTATGTTATGTTTGTACCATTTGAATTAGGTGAAGGTGTGCACAAGTTTGGGTGGCAAATTGGCTTGGTAAATAGCCTATTTTTGTCCACACAGGCAGAGACGAGGGCTTGTATCTCAGCCATGTGTGACACACGGTCAGGTTACACTGCCTTGTGTCCTCTGGTGTTGAATTTGAAACCAAGTCAGTATACTCCACATGGCCTCACACACGAGCATGTGACTTGGTCGTAGGCATAAATCAGTATATCCTACAGGTTTAGCATGATCTACCACACGACCTCGCATACGGGCATGTATAGCCATTTTTAAGGTACACGAGTTGGCCACACGGACGTGTGTGTTGGCCGTATGACCTAGGTCAGAGAGTTACACGAGGTCGAACACGGGTTGGACACAGTCATGTGCTCCCATTTTGAATGTCCACACAACTTGTGACACAAGCGTGTCTGTTGGCCGTGTGAGACACACGGAGGGCCACACGGGCGTGTGTCCCTTGTTTTATTCAAAAAAAATTTAAGTGTTGAAAAATTTCCTGAGTTATCGATTTAGTCCCGAACCACCCTGAATGCATGTTTAAGGCCTCGTAGGCTCGTATTAAGGACACAATGATTGGTTGTGAATGAAATTTATATGATTTGTTTAATTGTATATGAAATGTATGTTTGAATGTGTTATAAGTTCAGTAATGCTACATAACCCTATTTCGGTGTTGAATACGGGTGAGGGGTGTTACACCTTTCCTTCCTCCTAATTTAGAATCTCGACCAATGTAGACCACAACTCCTTCACATGACCATACCGGCCACATGAAAAATAAATTGTCTGCAAAAATTCATATTCAACTCGTTGGGTCTCGTCATTGATTAGAACCTGTGACACTAAAGGCTTATCTAGATTGACATAGACGACTATCCTAACAAAATGGCCCCTTGTTCTACTATTAGTATTGAAGTCAAGCTTTGAGACCCTTCCAACCATGTTGCCTGCTTCTCCAAGAATCTTCATTTTATACATATGCCCTGGAGTCCAAGCAATCTGATCCATGCCAAAACTACATTCGAGAAAGGTCATAATGGACTGAATTCCTTGGTCCAAGGTTGAATGGTGAGATGCTGGTCGTAAATGATCCAAGGCCCCTAGAATAAAATCTTCTCAAAATCCTCAATGCAATGGAATTTTGCCAAGAAGTAGTCATTTTCAATATCCATGAGTTGAAATGGCCTGGAGGGTCGCCATAAACTGCAAACTCGATTGTGGAGACCAATATACCTTATGCTCCGTCCTAACAGATTGATTACCATTGTTATCGTCATGTCTTTGATCAAGATTTGTTGGATCCGGTCAAAAAAAGCTATCAACGAAACCCCATCGACTATTGATTTCTTAAAATTTCCTTCCAAAAAATCAAACTCATCATCTCCCGATCCAACCCACCAACCATCGCAACAGATTCAACGACACCTTTTCCCAATAACTTATTCCTCCAAAACTGGGTTGGTACTAGAACTAAATCCACCACCATATCTATAATTGCACCTCCATTCACCTCATTGAATCGTACCTTATTAGTGTTATAGTCTTAAGAAAACGTTTGCCACTGCCTTCTTCAGTCACAACCATAGAAATAAAGAAGTGTATTTGCTAAAACTTCTTTTCAAACTAAGACTGCCACAAAACTCTTCTTTATTGAATCGCAAATTTAAAAATAATAAAATGAAAAAAATTTAGATTTGAACAAACTCCTATAATGTAAAATAGAGATGTCCAATTTCCCATGGATAACTACATATAGGGAAGTCCCACACATCTATTTTTTCTGCCACTTGGCTCATGCCACTTTATGACTAAGAGAGATCTCAGTAATGGACACTACAATATTTCAAATTAAACGTATAGGCATAAATAAAAACTTAATTTCCAAATGATTAAGCATTTAATTTCACTATAGTTCACGCTAATCAAGAAATGGAATCACAGAAAGCTGAAAGAATAAATTGGGAAGCCCACTTCTGCGGCACTTTTTCCTTAGTTTTATCCCTGAGAAATTCCCTTATATCTTTCTTTTTTGATTATGAAATGGACCCTTCAAAAGTGAGGTTAATTAGAGGGTTTCCTCTATCCTAAACTTACTGTATATATAGTTCCCTAGCCCTCTAACCATACATGCAAGCAAAAAAAAAAAACCACAAACTTCTACTTGTTCTTGTGTACTACAAAAAGAATGGCATGTTCAATACATCATCTTAACAAAGTTGCCTCAGAAGGGTTTCCCTTGATAGATGAGCAATATGCCCGGCAGCTAGCCGAGAAGACTCACCGGCGAGCTCCCCTACCGAGAAATCAGGATCATTATCATCATCATCAGAAGTCGGTACCACACCACTATGTTTATCATGGACCTCAAGCTGTCACTGTTGTTCAGCAGCCAGTTACTGGCAGCTATCATCAAATCCAGAACAACCAAAACCATGAAAGATGGTATGTTTGTCAAGTCTCCCAAGCTCCTATATGCGTCAATAAGCAGCAATGATGCAGCTGGGTACTAAGGTGGGATGCTACTTAATGATGTTATAGGGTTTTGTTGATTTATGTAATAGTATTTGGTAGATAGTAGACGTAGAACTCCGTAGCCTGGTTAGTAACACGGCATGTTTTTTTCGTTAGTGTTTCACCAGAGCTTTTAGCAGCTTGAAAATAAGCTACGCTTGTGTAAGATTATGTATCTTGTTTTGCTGCTGAAATCTACATACTTATGTTGATATCTTTCTTCTATTACAAGTTTATGTTTCACTCCCATGTATTCGTAACTTGGTTTTCAATTTCGTTACTTACACACAAACGTTGTATCGAAATTCTGTCACCTATTAAGGCTCACTGAATTAATTAATAGAAGAAACCAATTAAGTTCGATTGCTTCTGAGTTTCATTTTCATTTGGTAATGATTACTATTGAAAAGAATCTAAGAGAACTATTAGAGGAAGACAAAAAGGTGTTGAGAAGCTCACTTTCAACTGAACTAATCCAAATGGAAAGTGAAGAACAAATTTCTAATCAGCAAACAGTGGAAAAACCCTTTTTTTTTTTTTTCAATCTTAACAATGACTTGGGAGTAAAATTATACTATCAGAAAAGACATTACCTTTAAATCAATAAACCAGCAAGGATTTTACTTGTTTGTTTTGTTTGCCTTGTTGGGTATTTTTGTTTCACCAAACTTGTTCACAACATCTTTTCATGTCCAAATAAGTAGTTTCATGTTTAACAAGACGACAATGTGAAGGATAGTATTCCTTGCAGAGGATGCCAACCAGGGTCCCATTCTTACGACTATATAGGACTCCAAGACTAAAATCTTTCGAAATAATGGGAAAAATATCAGCTCTAAAACTATGTTTTTTGTTTGTAATTTTTAAAATTAAAACTGCTTTTTATCTTTTGAAAGCTAAATTTTTAATTTTTGACTTTTGAATATAAACTAAATTATTCATTAATTGTCCTCATTTATATCGGGCATGAAAAGAATAAAAAAAAAATCATCCTCATTTATATCACTAAAGGTAAGTTTCTTTTAGTTTTTCGTTTTTTGAAATTTATGACCAGTAAAGTGATTTTGATATTTAAAATTATTTAAAAACATTTAAAATCTATATTTAATCTATTAGAATATTAATAATGAATTACAATAAAGTGTTCTTATATTTTTATTAAAAATTAAGTTGTTATATTTTTTATTAAAAATTAAGTTGGTATATGTAAATATTATTTAAATACTTAATATTTTACTTTACAATATCATATTGAAAATGAATATTTTATTTTCTTAAAAATACTTTTGATAATAATACTAAATACTTAAATTAAAATTTTCATGATAATATTTGAAAATAGCTAAATTAATCCTAAGTTTTGCAATATTCTAAAGTTGCTATTAATTGATATTATTCGGGATTTGTTCGAAAAGAAGAAGAAAAATGGGAAAAGGAAAATAAAAAATAAAAAATCTGAATAGGGAACAATATATTGGAGTGTGGAAAAGAAATCTATTTTTAATGAGGAATGTTAAAAGTATTAGGAAAGACTGAGGGGATATTACAATTCATTTTGAAAGTGAGACATCATAAAAGAAAATCTCAAATCTAAAAGTAATAGAAGCCGAAAAAATAGATTGTGAAATTAACCAACATTAAATCGAAATGGTTTTCTTTATTAAAATAGAAAGCAAACTCTCATATATAGAATAGTCAATTCATACTGATGCGGTCGTTGAGAGCACCAAAAATAACCTATTCCCTGTAAAATAATGAAAAAAAAATAGTAAAGGGGAAGTAGGGTCGAATCCTCAGGGACCGGATTATACGAATGCTTGTTTCTCGAAATCCTGGGCAGAATTGTGCCCAAGAAAACTTGCGTTCCTAGAAAAAAATAAAAAAACAGAATTTAAGAATTGATTTTGGAAGCGAAAATAAAATAAAAACAGAATTTAAAGTTTATTGAAATTATGATTACGAAAATAATAAAAATAATAAAGAGAGTTTTAAGAGAAAAGAAATTCTTATGGGAAAGTTCCAGCCTCCGGTTGTCTCATTCCGCCTTGGGCTCAATCCTTGGCTTTTGGATGATCCTTCTCGACTCGAGTAAGCCAGTTATAGTGGAAGAGGACGCCTACGACCACCAGCTCCAAAGATTAGACTTACGATTTTTAGGGAACCCGACTCTAGCCAATAATCTATGCTAGATCAACGCTTCTCAATGGCGAATCCACGCCATTTTGTCTCTTTGGCTCGCTAACCTCGACGAGAAGTTAACGAACCGACTATGCAATCCTTCCAATACATACAAAGCGCCACCTTTGCATATGCTGAAAAGCTTACTTCTTAAGGGCCATGGATGAAGCGCCACCAGTAGTCGGAGGAACGATGAATACTTGGCGAGGAGGCTAAGTACTGGATTCTAGGCCTCAAGAACCTTTTTGGGGAAATATTGACAACTTTTGGCTAGAAGGGTTTTAGTGGCTCATGATAATTGTGGGAAAGAAAATAAATAAAAATATGGAAAAAGAAATTTTATTGAAAAGAAATATGAAAGAACAAAAGACTTTTGGGGGAGAGTGTTTACAGAAAAAGATCCTCCAAATAGAGTCACTTCACCCCCTATTTATAGTGCTAGGGAGATAGTCTAATTGAACTTAAATTCTAAAAGATAAATACATTTAATTAAAGATAAACAAAGATAATTAAAATAAAATCCTAAATTTGAATAATCCTAATAATTATCTTAATATTAATTATCCTAATAGAATAAAAGAAAATAGAGTCTTCCAAAATAAAATCTCTTCTATTTGCTTTTAAGTCCTTGTGCCTTCCATGTTCGCACTTTTGGCACCATATTTGTCCCACGTTGCATATTGGCCAATTTAATCTCCAAATTGACGCTTTTTTCCTTGAATTTACTTTTCGCCTCCAATTTAGTCCCTAAAAGATAAAAAGACATAAATAGCTCAAATTAGTAGGCTCAAGCTCAAAATAAACACATGATTAATATATAAAAATACGTCATTTTAGAGTATTATCAAATTCCCCCCTACTTAGCCCATGCTTGCCCTCAAGTATGGTTCCTATCAACTGTGAAAGCTAGATTTTGCCATAAAAGAAATACCACTCCAAAGTTTCATAAAAATTAGTTAAAAACGCATATGAAAAATAAAGAGACCTCTAAGCTTGCTTTAAGTAAAACAGAAAAAGTATTCCAATTATTTCACACAAAATTAAGATCGACTTGAGTTATGCCATTTAGGTAAATTACCAAACCTACTAAGACACCTTAATTATTTCCTCCTTTAGTCCCCGAAGTGCAACTTTATTAGTACTTATTTTTTCTTCTTTTTTTTTTTTTTTTTTTTTTTTTTTTTTAAATTTTATTATTATTTATTTACTTAGGAATATATTAAACCTTTTGACGCTAAGAGAGATGACAACCCAAGCACCCCACCGGTTACTCATTAACATACTCCTAAAATTATTTATTTCCGGTTAGCGGAGTTTTACCCAACACGTCACACAACCTTTTGACGCCAAGTAGAATGACAACCCAAGCACCCTACCCGGTTACTCGATCGATCACGATTTGAGCCATACTCATAACCTCGGCTAGTGGAGTTTTACTTGTCACGTCACACAACCTTTTGACGCGAAGTAGAATGACAACCCAAGCACCCTACCCCGGTTACTCAGTCAGTCACGATTTAAGCTGTACTCATAACCATGGAAAACATTTATTAAAAATTAAACGATATTTAAAATTCTTGAGAACTCAGGAAAGAAAAAAATTTAAGAGTCAAAAATAAGTTTTAATAATCACCTAATAGCCATGAACATTAATTAAGCATGCAATCATTTTTAAGTGTTCACTTTATATTAAACTTGATCAATTTTACGAAAAGCAAGATAGAATTAACCCTATTAATCACAATTATTTTTAGCCTAATAAAAATAAAACAGTGGAGATGGCATCAATTATGGGAAAAATCATAACTTCCTTAGAAGGTAAGAATCATGCATGAAAGTCAAACAACAATATGACAGCAAAAATAGCAGATAATAACAGTAACAACGAAGAATGCCTCCCCCCACTTAAAACACATAGTCCTCGATGTGAAAGTAAAAGGAAAACAAATAGGTGGAGAGAAAAAAAAAAGTTTAGAAAAACTCCCCATGTAGTTACCGTCGGTTGGCGCACACGGTGGAGAAGAAGATGGCGAAGCGGCAAGAGGTGGAGACGGGGTGAGTGATGTGAGCAATGTTTGTTTGGCTTCGGGTTCTCACCGTGGTGGCTAAGAAATCAGCGGTGGGTGGTGGAGGAGAAAGGAGTTGGCGGTTATGGAGAAATTTGGAAAAAAAAAATGTAAGGTTTGGGGGTTTTATTTGCTGAAAAGGGGTGTTTGGCTGCAGGTTTTGGGGATTCTATGGCTGGAATAGGACTGTTTGGCTGCAGAGATATGGCATTCTGGGCTGGAATAGAACTGTTTGATAGCATGGATAGGGTTGTTTTGGTGCACACTTTCTGTCTTTTTTTTTTCTTCGTATTTTCGCTTCATTTCACCTAGATGGAAGAAGAGAAATTTATTAATATTTAGCTAAAATAAAATAAAAAGAAAAGAAAATAATAAATAATAAAAGAAAAAAATAAATAAAAATAAAAAGAAAGACTGGGTTGCCTCCCAACAAGCGCTTGTTTAACGTCGTTAGCTCGACGCCTTGAATGGTTTTATGGTGGTTCTAATTGAATTTTCTCGACCGTGTGGGCCTGGAAATTCTCGTAAAATGGCTTCAGCCGTTGACCATTGACTGTGAACCGTTTTCCTGATTCTTCACTCTCTATTTCAATTGCGCCATTTGTAAATATTTTAGTCACAATAAAAGGTCCTTGCCACCGAGATCGAAGCTTACCTGGGAATAGCTTTAATACGGAGTTATAAAGCAAAACTCTTTGTCCTACTGAGAAATGCTTTTGAACTATATTTTTGTCATGAAACATCTTTGTTTTGTCCTTATAAATTCTAGCATTCTCGTAGGCATCATTGCGAATTTCCTCCAATTCTTGAATGTCCAATTTCCTTGCCTTCCCTGCGGGCTCTAACTCTATGTTACATTGTCGAATAGCCCAATAAGCTTTATGCTCCAACTCTACTGGTAAATGACATGCTTTGCCAAAAACAAGTCGATACGGGGTCATGCCAATTGGTCCCTTATACGCCGTCCGATAGGCCCAAAGCGCGTCATTGAGCCGAAGACTCTAATCCTTACGGTTGGGTCGAACCGTTTTTTCCAAAATTGACTTGATCTCCCTGTTTGAAACCTCTGCTAGGCCGTTCGTTTGGGGATGGTAGGCTGTTGCTATACGATGATGAACCCCATATTTTGATAATAGTGCCTCCATGACCTTGTTGCAAAAGTGGGTACCACGATCATCGATCAAAGCTCGAGGTGTTCCAAACCTAGAAAAATAGTTTGTTTTAGAAACTC
This sequence comes from Gossypium arboreum, assembly GCF_025698485.1. Taxonomy (NCBI): domain Eukaryota; kingdom Viridiplantae; phylum Streptophyta; class Magnoliopsida; order Malvales; family Malvaceae; genus Gossypium; species Gossypium arboreum. The sequence goes on from NC_069079.1 coordinate 107,488,488, forward strand.
CACAACAAGATTAGCATTATCATTGCGAGTAGGCTTTGCTTCTATCCACTTAGAAACATAGTCTCTGCAAGAAGTATATATATCGCTTCCAAACGAAGAAATAAAGGGCCCATGAAATCAATGCCCCATACATCAAAAATCTCACATACATGAATCGGGGATAGGGGCATTTGATTTCGTCTAGTGATATTACCAGATGTTGACATTTATCGCAAGGCTTACGAAGTTAAACGCGTCACGAAGATTGTAGGCCAATATAGCCCACACTCCAATACCTTGTGAGCTGTCCGCTTAGGGCCAAAGTGACCTCCACAAGCTTCTGTGTGACAAAAAGTAAGGATAGAGGTTACCTCAGTTTCTGGAACACATCGTCGTATTATCGATCGAGCAATGTTTCCACAAGTATGGATCGTCCCATATGTAATTCGAAGGCGTCTAAGCTTGTTTTTTACGGATTGAGCAACTCAGTGGGCAGCGATCCCGTGGTTAAGAGATTAACTATGTCTGCATACCACGGATAGTAAGCCTCGGTTGAGAATAAGCTTTCGTCGGGGAACTCATCCTTTATGGGATCATCATCAAATGGAGTTTTTATCCTACTCAAGTGGTCGGCCACCAGGTTTTCACACCCCTTTTTGTCACGAATCTCGATGTCAAATTCTTGGAGCAGTAAAATCCACCTAATGAGCCTTGGCTTTGCTTCCTTCTTTGCGATTAAGTACCTAAGAGCTGCATGGTCAGAAAAAATAATCACCTTAGATCCCAGTAAATATGATCGAAATTTATCTAAAGCAAATACAATAGCTAAAAGTTCTTTTTCTGTGGTTGTGTAGTTGCTTTGTGCAGCATCTAGGGTCTTTGAGGCGTAACAGATGACATGAGGCTCTTTCGCTATCTTTTGTCCCAATACAACTCCCACGCTACGTTCGCTTGCATCGCACATAATTTCAAAGGGATAGTTCCAGTCTGGTGCTTGTACTATAGGGGCGGTTACCAACTTTTGCTTAAGTGTATCAAAAGCCTCCATGCATTTTGAGTCAAACTCAAATTTTTTGTCTTTCTGCAACAGCTCGCACAATGGTTCAGCTATTTTTGAGAAGTTTTTTATAAAACGCTTGTAAAATCCTGCATGACCAAGAAAAGAACGTATCTCTCTAACAGTAGAGGGATATGGCAAAGAATTTATAATGTCAATTTTGGCCTTATCAACCTCAATTCCTTAGATGAGACTATATGACCTAGAATCAAACCTTTGTCTACCATAAAATGACACTTTTCATAGTTCAAGACAAGATTAAATTCTATGCACTGCTCAAAATTATCGTAAGGTTTTCAAGGCATTCAAGAAAACAGTTTCCATACACGGTAAAATCATCCATAAAAACTTCAATAATTTTTCTACATATTCGAAAATATACTCATCATGCATCTCGGAAGGTAGCTGAGTGCGTTGCAAAGTCCAAATGGCATCCTCTCAGATGCAAACGCGTTTAACGGGCATGTAAAAGTGGTATTTTCACGGTCTTACAGCGCAATGAGGATTTGGAAGAAACACGAATATCCATCAAGACAACAAAAGTGAGTTTTACCACTAAACGTTCAAGCATTTGATCTATAAAAGGAAGAGGAAATGATCTTTTCTAGTATAAGCGTTCAACTTCCTATAATCGTCTGAGACACACGCCACCGTTCGCTTTTCGGACCGGTACTAAGTCGCCTCAAGATATTTTTCTTTCTTCGTCACGCCTTTTCTTGGGCACGACTTGTACGGACTTACCCATCTTTGTCAGAAATGGGGAAAATGATGTCAGCATCCAGCAGCTTAATTATTTCTTTTTTCACCACCTCCATCATATTCGGGTTTAAGCGTCTTTGTGCCTCTCTCCTTGGTTTCGTGTTCTCCTCCAAGTAAATCTTGTGGGTGCATATCAAAGGGCTTATCCCCTTCAAGTCAGCAATGGTCCAGCCAATCGCCTCCTTATGACTCTTTAGTACCTGGATCAAACTTTCCTCCTCGGGTTTAGAGAGTTTATTTGAAATTATAATTGGTAAGGTATTACCTTTTCCTAAAAATGCATACTTGTGATGCGCGAGAAGTGGTTTCAATTCCAAATCTGGAGCCTGCACAACAAAAGGTAGAAGTTTAGTTTCTGATGGTGATAATAATGTCTTAACAAATTCATAATCATCATATCTATATTCAGATTCGTCTTTATAAGTTGACTCAAAAGTCTCGTCCACTAATGAGTCAATCAGGTCGACGCGGTTTATGCTCAAGATTTCGCTTGGATGGCTAATGGCATCGTAAACATTGAATTTCACGATCTCCCCATCAAATTCCATCGTAAGAGTGCCGCTTCGAACATCGATCTTGGTGCTAGCAGTACTAAGGAAGGGTCGGCCCAACAGGAGGTCTGAAGATCCAGCAGTGTTGTCCTCCTCCATCTTAATTACGTAGAAATCTGCAGGGAAAATAAGTTCATTAACTTTTACCAAGACGTCCTCGAGGACTCCTTCGGGATGCACAATAGACACATCGCCAATTGAATAATAACACTGTCTTTGTCAAAACCCGCGTTAAGTGATTCATAAATAGAATAAGGCATTACATTTATTGAGGCCCCTAGATCACACATAGCCTTCTTAATTCCCAAATGGCCAATTTTGCATGGAATAGCGAACATACCCCTATCTTTGCATTTAACCGGCATTTTTCGCTGTAGAACTGCGGAAACATTCTCACCAACACTTACCTTTTCATTGCCTGTTAGTTTTCGTTTGTTGGTGCAAAGTTCTTTGAGGAACTTGGCATACCGCGGAATCTGTCTAATGGCATCTAACAGTGGTAAGTTGATCTCAACATTCCTGAATGTTTCAGGATCTCTTTGTCTTCCTTACTTTTTCGACACTAATTTAATCGTCCTGGGAATGGAGGTTGGATTTTCGGCAGTGGGGGTTTCGCTCGGATTTGTTCGTCGTTTCCTGGAGTTTCCTGGGCGATTTCTTGACCAAGATTCTTGCCAGGAACTGGTTCCAGGATCTTTCCACTTCGTAACGTTACTGCATTTGCATTCTGCCTCGGGTTTGGTTCTGTTTGTGATGGCAGTTTCCCTTGAGAGTTTAATTTCTCAATTGATGTGGTCAACTCCCTTATGGATGTTTCAGTTTTCTGCTGAAAACCCTTCATTTCTCTTTGGAAATTGAGAGTTTGCTGTTGAAAATCAAGGACATTAGTTGCTAATTTATTGACCAAAGTTTCTAAAGAATTACCTGAATCTTGCGACTGTTGTGGGGCCCGATTTTGGTATGGCTGGTTATATCGTGGATTAGCCCCATAACTAAAATTAGGGTGGTCCCTCCATCCTGGGTTGTAGGTATTGGCGTAAGGGTCGTATCGTCTTTGTGGTGGCCCAGGAAAATTTCCCACAGCATCTAAATGGGCCATAAAATCGTCACACAGACTAGGGTACGCATCAGTCGTATGTTCAGGTGTAGCACATATTCCACATACTCGGGCTGGTTTCGATTTTTCTGTAACAAGGGAATTCACAATATTAGTAAGTCTATCAAGTCTATCTTCAATGGTAGAATTACTTAGCTGGTGAACCCTTCTAGGGGGTTCAGGATTGGCTCGAAATTGCTGGGAATTCGCAGCCATTGTGGAGATTAAGTCTCTTGCTTGTTGTGGAGTCATGTTGACTAACGCTCCTCCACTCGCGGCATCTACCATATTCATCTCCATGGGTTTCAAGCCTTCATAAAAGTACTGGAGCAAAGACTGTTCCGTTATACCGTGTTGTGGGCAACTTGCACACAACTTCTTAAATCGCTCCCAATAGTCGTATAGAGTCTCTGCGTCTTTTTGCCTTATGCCCACGATTTCTCTTCTTAACTCAGCCGCTCGTGATGCAGGGAAAAACCTGTTAAGAAATAAACGAGATAGATCATTAAGTTGTAATGGATCCGGAGGTAAATAAAATAACCATTCCTAGTGATCCAGAGGTAAATAAAATAACCATTCCTAGTGAATCGGCTAGGGAAAAAGGAAAGCGCAATTTAATTTGATCTCGTTACCCCCGAGGTTTCATACTCAAACAAACCATATGGAATTCTTTTAAATGCTTATGGGGTTTTCATTTTGTAACCCACGGAAAGTTGGCGAGAGTGAATCAAGCGACTTTAATTCAAAATCGGTATCCATAGTAGGATACGCGATGCATAGTGGCGGTTGTTCATCGGCGCTTGCCGATTGTCGAATTGTCTCGAGCCATAAGTTGAGGTGTTAAATTAGGGTTTTCGTCAACCCTAGTGTTCAGCACTTCTTTAGGGGAATCGACTTCTTCTTCTTTACTTTCTAACGTTTGAGTAGGGTTTTCGTTAACCCTAGATTCTACTTGTCGTCGATTCTAATTTCGGCGGTGGATTGCTTTGAGTTCCAACCACCACCGATCGCTTTTCCTTAGTTTTGTTTCCTTCGATTAGCTTTGCAGATCTTTTCGATTTCGAGTCGAACGCAAGAGTACCTGGAGCAGATCTGGTCATAGAAAACAAAGAAAAACAATATTAGTATGTTGCCGGTCCCCGGCAACGACGCCAAAATTTGATGCGGTCGTTGAGAGCACCAAAAATAACCTATTCCCTGTAAAATAATGAAAAAGAAATAGTAAAGGGGAAGTAGGGTCGAATCCTCAGGGACCGGATTATACGAATGCTTGTTTCTCGAAATCCTGGGCAGAATTGTGCCCAAGAAAACCTGCGTTCCTAGAAAAAAATAAAAAAACAGAATTTAAGAATTGATTTTGAAGCGAAAATAAAATAAAAACAGAATTTAAATTTTATTGAAATTATGATTACAAAATAATAAAAATAATAAAGAGAGTTTTAAGAAAAAGAAATTCTTATGGGAAAGTTCCACCTCGATTGTCTCATTCCGCCTTGGGCTCAATCCTTGGCTTTTGGATGATCCTTCTCGACTCGAGTAAGCCGTTATAGTGGAAGAGGACGCCACGACCACCAGCTCCAAAGATTAGACTTACGATTTTAGGGAACTCGACTCTAGCCAAGAATCTATGCTAGATCAACGCTTCTCAATGGCGAATCCCCGCCATTTTGTCTCTTTGGCTCGCCAACCTCTGACGCAGTAAGTTAACGAACCGACTATGCAATCCTTCCAATACATACAAAGCGGCCGCCTTTGCATATGCTGAAAAGCTTACTTCTTAAGGGCCATGGACAGAAGCGTCAGCCCGTAGTGCGGAGAAACGATGAATACTTGGCAAGAAGGCTAAGTACGGATTCTAGGCCTCAAGAACCTTTTTTGGGGAAATATTGACAACTTTTGGCTAGAAGGGTTTTAGTGGCTCATGATAATTGTGGGAAAGAAAATAAATAAAAATATGGAAAAAGAAATTTTATTGAAAAGAAATATGAAAGAACAAAAGACTTTTGGGGGAGAGTGTTTACAGAAAAAGATCCTCCAAATAGAGTCACTTCACCCCCTATTTATAGTGCTAGGGAGATAGTCTAATTGAACTTAAATTCTAAAAAGATAAATACATTTAATTAAAGATAAACAAAGATAATTAAAATAAAATCCTAAATTTGAATAATCCTAATAATTATCTTAATATTAATTATCCTAATAGAATAAAAGAAAATAGAGTCTTCCAAAATAAAATCTCTTCTATTTGCTTTTAAGTCCTTGTGCCTTCCATGTTCGCACTTTTGGCACCATATTTGTCCCACGTTGCATATTGGCCCATTTAATCTCCAAATTGACGCTTTTTTCCTTGAATTTACTTTTCGCCTCCAATTTAGTCCCTAAAAGATAAAAAGACATAAATAGCTCAAATTAGTAGGCTCAAGCTCAAAATAAACACATGATTAATATATAAAAATACGTCATTTTAGAGTATTATCACATACTCTTCTCATACTTATCTAAAACTTCCCCATCTCAGATAGCTTTATCTTCATTAGAAATTTTGCCTTTTGGCTACTTTAAAAGCATCAATATATTACATGTTTTTTTTTTCTTCAGATTTTTAAAGACATCTAAGTTGGTATTTAAAACTTATTTGGATTGCCACGTAAGACTGTCGTTTGGGAAATAACAAAGTTTAACGGTAGAGTGACTACTTAGTAACAAAACGATAATGTAAGTGACTAAAACGTAACATTTCAAACATAAGTGACTACTAAAATATAATTTGAGACAAATAAAAGTTACTACTTTTGTAGTTTACCCTAAAAAGAATTTATTTTCTTTGAAATTTAATTTTCCATTAGGTTACTTTCTCATAAGCATGATAATATGATTCTCATGATAAAAGATGAGAGAGCAAAGGTTGAAAAGTTAAAAGATATTAAAGCTAAAATTAACCCTATTTAGAAAATACATACAATATAAATTTAAAATAATTTTGTTTTCAATTAAAATTATAAATTAAAACAAAAATTTTAAAAATTATCAATTATTAAATATTTAATTCAAAGATTTGTTATTAATAAAGTTTATTATAAAATATTAATGACATAATATTATTTTTATTTACTAAAGACAAATTCGTAAATTATGTCATAATCTAATTTTTTAAAATTTTAATCAATAATTTTAATATATATTAAATATTATAAAATAACTTTCCCAATAATCATATTCCAAAAGAATTACATTCTGCTGACCATTTCTTTCAACTTTAAAGATTCTAGCCAGTTTAAAGTTTCTCAAATCTAAAATTTTCACCACAACCTTTGCTGCTGGTCCATCAAGAAAAGGAGAAAATAAATATGTGAAAGAATTTTTAAATGGAATCCTTGGACCTCTATATTATTCCAAACGAAATTGGAAGCATATACACAAGAGATTTCTGCCATAAATTCATAATTTTATTTTATTTTCATTTATCTTTTGCATAATATCATTATATAAGTGTTAATTGAATTATAGGTAGAGTGTTGAACAATTTGTGTTTAAGCTTTAAATTAACATTAATAAAGATGAGCAAAACTTAATTTAATTTGAATTTTTTTTAAAAATTTGAGTTCTTTTATCAATTATTTTGAGTTAATCAAATTGATTATTCAACTTGAAATTCATTTTTGTCAAGAAGAAAAATGTAATTCAATTTTCAAGTTAGATTTGAGTTGATTTTTACGACTCGAATAACTCAAATAAAAAATTGGTGTAAAATCCTTTAGGTCCTTTTAAATTTCAAAATGAACAAATTGATCTCTTTTAAAAAAATTACAAAACTCAAAATAAGCTGAAAAAATCAAAACATTTAATTAAAATTTCCAAAATTTTATAAATAAATTCAAATTTTTTTATGAAAGTATATAAAATATTAATTTTTAAAAAATTCTCAAATGATAAATTTAAGGTCTTCAACAAGTAATTTATCAAATCAAATTTATTATACTAAATTATCTTGTTTACTTCTCCTTATTTAACGTTATAACTTGTTTGAAACCATGATTTGAGTCAAAATTTGAATTTGAATTTGAATTTGAATTTGAAAATTTAAAATATTTTTTGATAACAAATAAAGAATTGGATTTAAATTTGTGCAATTTCATAATAATTAAATTTTAGATTTTAAAATTCATTTTAAAATTTGTAAATTTCAAAATCCAAGATTGATTAAATTTTTACTCTCTTTCAAAAACCCAAAGAATAAATAATTAGTTGTATTTTTAATATATCATTAATAAAGTTTCATGCATTTAATTTAATATAATATAAATTTTCAAAATTTTTATTTATAAAATAATTGTTATAATTTGAATTTATAACCCTAAATTTTAATTTATACTTAAGTCTATTTATTTAGGTACAAATCAAATTATATAATACAATTCAAGTGTAAATGAAGTATGAATGACTTATATAAATAATGCTATAAAGTTTATAATTATTTTTAATTTTCAACCCAAAACTTTATAAAAATATAAAAATAGAAAGTTACGTATGTTGGTCAAGGCATAATTAAGAAAAAAAAACTTTGAAAGAATATACAAAAGTGATAAGTTCTATCATAAAAAGAAAAGTTAATTTTTTCATTCAAAATCAGGGTTTTTAAAGTTGAATTGGTAGTCGAGCTGATTTGGTTATTGGCCAGGTCGGTTTGATTAAATAAATAACTAAAATTTCATAAAATATTAAAAATAAAAATAAATTGCAATTCAACCGTTTTAATTGATTTTTTGTCCCATTCAACTGATTCGTACTAATTCCTGGGTCAACCAGTCTAGCTCGATTCAAACAACCATATTTTAAATCCTCCTAAATAATTAAATTTTAAAAATGTCTTTTAAGACGTAAAATTAATTGAAATCCAAATCTAAATTTGAATTATCCAAACAATAGATTTGGATTAATTCAAAATCTTAAATTTCAAATACTTTAATTCTCAAATATAGAATTTTGAAACCCAATCTAAATTCAAATTTCAGTTCCCAAACCTTAGCTTAAATAGTTTTTAAATATATATGGTCTCAAATTTATGTGTTTTAAAATAAAATCTAATCATATTATCAAGGTTTAAATATGACTTGCTAAATTTTTTAAAAAATTTAACTTAAAATGGATTTATTTATCTTGAACTTCATTCCATTGGATCAAATTTGAAAATTTTCCTAATCAAATTAAAATGATAAAACAAGACACGTCGACTCAATTAGCTTAAAATTCTTCCATTCAAATCCATGGAATGCTCACTCTCAAATACTAGTCTTGAATTTGATGTTTAGATAAGCATTGACATCTCTATATTTGTTATTTTTGTTGATGTGACATATATATGGATTATTATGTGAATGACATGTCAGCATTTAATTAATTTGTTAAATTTTAAAAAATGAAAATAATTTTTGTATAATTTTAATTATTTTTAATTTTTAAAGTAATCTTTGTAATTTTTGAATTTTAAAATTAAAAATTAATTAATGCTAACGTCATATCTACATGTCGATCCACATATATACCACGTCAGTAAAGTTAAAAAAAAAAGTTAACATCTTTATTTATTTTGAGGTGATTTGACAAAAAAATTACAAGTTTAAAAGTTAAAAAAGATAAAAATAAATAAACGAACCATCATCTCACAAAATAAAATGTGATTTATTAATTTCTAATGGTTTTGCTAGAAAAGGAATATTTTCCACACTGGTCCTACATATTAACACTTGTAAACTTTATGTAAAATAATAATTGTGTCTTGAAACGTTATCATATAAATAAATCTGTCGAAAGTAACACCTTATTATAGGACAAGTCCGATTTGATTTAAAAAACCTCGATAAAAAAATTAAATTTTGAATTAAATAATTCGAGTTAATCGAGTTATTTAGATCAATGCGAATAAAAAATTAAATTTTTTAGTTTAACTTGAATATAAATTACACAATTCAAGTTATCTGAAAATCCGAATAAAACAAGGTAAAACTATTTCGTTTTGATAAATGTTTACTAACTTCTAAAAATCAAAACCATTAAACTAAAATGTAAAACTACATCGTTTTGATAAACGTTTACCCATTAAGTTAAAAGGAAAGACAATTCTATTGTTTATATAGTTAAATAATCTTGTACTTGTCTACTAGTTAAATAATCAGTTCATATAAGCGCAACATTGATTATAAATAATGGGATTCGTTAACTCGAATCGACTTGATTCAAAAATTTTTGACTCGATTCAATTCGATTCGATTCAAAAAGATTTCAAATTGAGTTCGGTTACAAAAATAGGATTCATCAACTCGATTAATTTGAAATTTTTTTACTCGATTTGACGACTTGACTGAATGTTCACCCTATCTTATGATGCCTTTTTTATTAGAGTAAAAAGAGAGAAAATTCAACTCAAAATAGATTTTTTTTTTCTGTAAAAGAAGAAAAGTAAAAGGAGTCGAGAAATTTTTTTTTTACTCTATTTTTGTAATATCCAATTTGAAGAAAATTGAGATGAAAGTAAAAATGTTATAATTTGTAAAATATCATTTAAGTCCTTTATATATTTTATTAGGTGGTTCTTCCTTTTCTTTTCTTTTTTTTTTAATTTTGTATTCAACTATTCAATTCACGTTTACTTATAAAGTACATCTTACATACATGGCACAACACTTGATACAAAATAAGCACTCTTTGTTTCTTATGAATAGAGTGGCATCCGCCCAAACAAGTTTCAAAAATCCAATAGCTAAGGATTTACACGTAAAGAAACAATGGTAGGTAACATTTAATGCTTGGTAAGTTTAAATAGAATTTACTATACTTACCTTGGTTATAGGTGAACATGTTAAATTCCAAGTGAGCTAAGCACAAAATCTAGCTAAACAAAGCACCTAACATTACAAGGCAATGTAAGCATAGGTAAGCATATATGCTCATGTGTCAAATATCATAACCACAACAAAAAAAAAATCATGAAATCGTATCATTTCTTATATGATAATATAACACCCCAAACCCGACCTAGACGTTATGGCATATCTGGAATGTTACAAAGTAGGGTTAAGAATCCAACCTTATCATGTTAAAAACCCCGTATACTTTGTTATTTGAAAAGTCCACTTATTCAAAAACATGTTATTATATTTTTGAAAATTGAGTTTATTTTCTCAAAAATGATTGTTCGTATAAAACGGTTGTTTTTTTAAACATTTTGTCGAATGTTGCAGGAAAATTCAAAAGCAAATCCAAATCCAAAATTAAAACCAAATAGTCCAGAGAGTTTCAAAATTAAAAAACTCTCAAATTAGACCAGAAATTTAAATAAACATGTTATGAAAATGAAGTTTACGGATGTGTGGTCACCACTGACCTTCATCGCACCAACCTGCCTAAGCCTGAGGATTACCTGAATAGATCAGAAAAACAAAGAGTGGATTTTTAAGAAAACTCAGTGTGTAACTCTACGGAAACATAAATTTAGACTCTATCGCATAGCAGAGCAGATACAAACATAATTTCTTACAGAATCAGATAATCCTACCCCCATCCTCTACACACCAACTCCGACCATCCCAACACACCACGTGGGGTATAAAACACCCACCCAGCCCTACACACCACATAATGTCCGAACGACACTTATCAAAATAAATTGACCTAAGAAACAACATTCCAACGACTATTTTAGCAATTAATTTATGAATTCAATATGACTAAACCGAACAGTGCACGAACTTACCACCAACGAATACAATCACACACGAATTAGACCGTTGGAGCGTAATCCTTTGCTTCACAACCTTCTCCTAAACGCAGAACCCACTAATTAATGGCTACAAATTAACATCACTAGCATCATATAATTCTAAACTCTAAAGATAAGCAAAGCTCTACTTACCAAGCAGAATAAAGAACCCAAAAAATCCAAGTTGCAACGATTGAATGGATGATTCACGAATAGAATCAAAAGAAGAAAGAAAAGAAATTTTGCAGGGAAAGGGGAAAAAGATTTTGGGGAACAAAAACAAAATAAAATAAAATAAATAGAATAAAAATAACATCATATCCCAACTTCCCCCACCAAAACCGATCCACTACACTCATCCAACTACCTCAGAATTCTAACTCTATATAACTTCTACTACTCAACTTACACACATCACAGAAGTAAAATAACATCATTCACTTACACGGGGGCTCGAACACGGAACTTTAGGGCAAGCTCACATTATACCACTTGAACCCGCAAGCTCATTCTGATATGAGTTGACCAAAAATATAACATAAGTCAACCCACAACAGATAAATCTAGGACCAAAAGTAGCAGAATTTTTCAAAAGTGTGACTTAAACCCAAAACCTCAAACACACAATCAGAACACTTAGCCACTAAAAGAGATACATACTTTGTGAAAGAATTCAAAAAAAAATAAGTTAAATAAATTAGGGTGTTACAACTCTACCCCCTAAAAGAAATTTCAACCTCGAAGTGTAACAGCTCGTTTTTAGTCAAATCGAAACAGTGGTTTCGGGACCACAAATCTGAAATTGAAATATTTATTTTATTATTTTTTTAAGGTCTATAGCATGAATATACGATTTTGGGAAAATTTCGTGAAGAAATTTTATCGTTTGGTTGGTTAATTCGGTAAAAATGACTAAATCGTGTAAAGTGTAAAAGTGAAGTTCTATTAGCTAAAAGTATCTATTAGCTATAGAACCTTAAATTTAAGGTCTTTATGTTGTAAATGGACCATTATTAAGGTAATTGGAAATTAATAGACATGAAATGGATGATATAAATGTTTCATTATTAAGGATAATTTGGTAATTTGTCAAATAAGGTTAATTAAATAAAACAAAACAAAAATCTATTTCATTCTCTTCATCCTTAGCTGAATTTTACAAGCTTGGTATCCATTGTTAGGGCTTTTCAATCGGCCAAGCTCTCATTGTCTATTAAGGTACGGTTTTCGTCCCGTTTTTAATGATTTTTATGTTTTTAAGATTGTTGCAACTAGTACTAACTAGCCCAGGGACTATTTTGCAAAATATTTAAAGATTTTAAAAGTTAATATTGATGAATATGTATGATTTTTGATGATTGATGATAGATTTTGAATGGTTGTTGATAGTTAAACAAGTTTTGTTAAGTGATTTTGGGTGAAAGTGCAAAATAGGGATTAAATTGAGAAATGTGTAAAATTAGTTGTTAAAATGTGAAATAAATGAAAAATATGGGCTGATAGGGGCACAATAGTAATTCTTCTATCATGGGTCTATTGTGAATTTCATTAATTTGTGATTTTATGAAATAAGGACTAAATTGTGAAAAATGTGAAATATGTGGGGGAAAAGTGTAAATGTGTTTTAAAGTGTGTTTTGGACTAAATTGAATGAATAGATGATTAAATAAGTTAATTTTAAATATATTTAGATCAAGAAAGGAGAAACATAGACTTGGATCGGGGAAAAGATAAAGTACTCGATTAATCGACAATTTTATCGTTTTTGAATCGAGATAAGTTCGTATGTTATAATTTCATTTCAAAGGTATTCTATATGCTTTGCTATAGCATAAATTGTGATTATGTGACTTCGAACAAGTTTGGGAATGATTCAACGATAATTTGACAGTTGGAAGCCCAGTTGAACCTTAAGAATAGTTTAGGATGTAGGTGACATATCATTAGGGATACTTTGAGTTGGCTTCGGGACATGATATAGCACTTCGGGTGCGAGATAAACTGATTTGGATTTGGGCTATGCATATCGATTGATTTGGCTTCGGGCCATGATATCAATATTTCAGATAAGTTACCTTGATTTTGTTTCGGCCCATGGTATAGGTACTTATCGTATGAGACTTTTTAAGTATCCGACTTCTATTCCGAATGGTTTAACGGGTAAATGAAAGATGAGAAAGTATATGAGGTTGGTATGAGATAATACATATATGTGTATAAACTATTTTAGTATTGAATCGAAGAAATGAGAATGGAAGTATATGGTTTTGTGAATGAGCATTTGAAAGGTTTGATAGTTAAGGAAAGCTACATTGATGTATTCAAACTATTGGTTTATGTTTATGTGACTGCATAGAGTTTATTTCATACGAGCTTACTAAGCTTTATAGCTTACATTGTTTATTTTTCCTATGTTTCATAGTATTATCAAAACTAGCTTGTAGTCAGGGACCGTCAGAGATCGCATCACACTATCCACATATCTTTTGGTACCTATGAACTTGGTATTTTAATTATATGGAATGTATAGGAACTTCGGTCATTTTGGTTATGTTTTGGTATTGATTTTGGACAAATGAATTGGCTTGTATATGTACATGTTTTGGTTTGTATATATAACCATATGAGTTAGCTTATGATGGTGAATTTGATGATGTATATAAGTGTGCAAATGACTTTTGTTTTGATTTGGTAAATGACCTATATTATGTGATTAAACTTGGATTCATGATGCTTGTTGTGAATAGGTAAATTGAATGTCAATAGATGATGATTTGTGAATTGGTATGCTATTGAAATTAGACCAAATAATGCATATTTGAGTTTAGTTAAAATGATGTTGAAGTAATTGGTATTTGGTATGTTTTGAATGAGTAAAATATGAGTTTATAAGCATGTTGGTTGTTAGTATTGGAAATGGTATGAATTATCCTTGATTTGGTGCCATTTTGGTTGTGTAGGTATATGCACATTTGGGTGGCTAATTGGCTTAGTAAATAGCCTATTTTTGTCCACACGGGCGTGTGTCTGAACCGTGTGTGACACACAGTTATGTTACACAGCCGTGTGTCCCCTGGTGTTGAAATCAAAATGAAGTCAGTATGCTTCACACGGCCTCATACACGGGTGTGTAACCTAGTCATATGGCATAAGTAGTATACCCTACAGGTTTGGCACGGCCTAGCACACGGTCTGGCACACGGACGTGTGTGGCCATTTTTAGGGCACACGGGCATGTGTGTTGGCTTTGTAACCCAAGTCAGAAAGTTACAAGGGTTGGGACACGGCCATGTGCTCCTATTTTGAATGTCCAGACGGCCTGTGACACAAATGTGTCTAGTGGCCGTGTGTTTGGCCACATGGGCGTGTATCACCTATTTTGAGAAAAACTTTCTAAGTTTCGTAAAAAATTTTATAGGTTACCGAGTTAGTCTCAAACCACTCCCAAATCATGTTTAGGGCCTCGTAGGCTCGTATTAGGGAAAATTGATTGAGATTGAATGATGAATAGTTGAATTGAGAAAATGTATGCTAAATGAAATGTTTAATTGTATAGTAAGTCTGGTAATGCTCCGTAACCCTATTCCGGCATTGAATACGTGTGAGAGGTGTTACACAAAATTTACTTGATTCAAACATATGCGAATATTGTTTATGAATCGAGTCATCAAGTTCCCACGTGGCTTCTTCAGTGCCATGGTTCCGCCATAGAATCTTAACTAACGGAATAAACTTCTTTCTCAAAATTTTCACACCTCGATCTAGAACCTAATCTAGTTCCTCCTTAAATGTCAAATCTGGTCTAACCTCAATATCCTCAACAGCAACAACATAAGATGGGTCAGACTAATACCATCTCAACATAGAGACGTGAAACATGTCATGGATACCGTCTAGCTTTTGAGGTAACTCTAACTGATAAGAAACAGGTCTCACGCAGTTCAAAATTCGATACAGCCCAATAAACTTAGGGCTCAACTTGCTCTTATGTCCAAACCACATAATCTTCTTCCACGAATACACCTTAAGGAAGATGAAATCACCCACAGAGTACTCAATGTCTCTCCTTTTTAGATCTGCATAAGGCTTCTGTCTATCAGAAGCTGCCTTAAGATGATCCCGAATCAATCTGACTTTGTCTTCAGTCTCGGAAACCATCTTAGGACTCAAAACTCATCGTTCACCCAACTCAGTCCAACACAATGGAGTACGACACTTATGACCATACAAGGCCTCGTAAGGCACCATCTAAATGCTAGACAGGAAACTATTATTATAGGCGAACTCAGCTAATGACAGAAAAGCCTCTCAACTACCTCAAAAATAAATCACACAACTCCAAAGTATATCCTCCAGTATCGAATCACCTTCTCAGACTGACCATCTGTCTGAGGATGGAACGCAGTACTGAAGTTCAATCTTGAACCTAGAGCCTCATAAAGCTTTCTCAAGAACCGAGAACTAAAACGAAGATCTCTATCCAAAATTATCAAAACCGAAACCCTATGAAGTCTCACAATCTCAAAAATGTACAACTTGGCAAACTTCTTAGTAGGTAGACTTGGTCAACCGATCCATTATGACCCAAACAAAATCCTTCTTAGTAGGTGTTAAAGGCAACCCACTAACGAAGTCAATAGTAACACGTTCCCATTTCTATAAGGGAATATTAACGAGTTGAAGCAAACCCGAAGGCAATTGAAGTTTAGCCTTAACTTGTTGGAACATCAAACAATGAGAAACAAAATCTGTTACCTTTCGTTTCAAACCCAGCCACCAATACAGCTCACAAAGATCTTGATACATCTTATTCCTATCAGGATGCATAACATATGGACTACTATGCGCTTCTCTCAAAATCAACTGTTTCAAATCAGAGTCATTCAGTACACAAACTCGTCCCTAGAAACACAGAACCCCATCACTATTTGGCCTAAAATCAGACGTACTACCATCTTCTATCTGATGGAATCGTAAAACTAAAGATTCATCCCCTAACTGTTTATCTCAAATCTGATCAATCCAAGTCGGTTTAACTTGCAACTCAGCTAGTAGACTCCCATCATCAAATAGACTTAGGCGGGCAAACATCACTCTCAAATCAGATATTACTCTACAACTAAGAGCATCAGCCACCATGTTTGCCTTACCAAGATGATACTCTGCAGTCGTAATCCTTGAACATCTCAATCCATTTACTCTACTTAAGCTTCAACTCCTTTTGAGTAAAAAGGTACTTAAGGCTCTTGTGATAGGTGTAGATGACACACCTCTCACCATATAGATAGTGCCTCTAAATCTTTAAGGCAAAAACTACGGCAGCCAACTCAAGATCGTGCATCAGATAATTCCCTTCGTGTAACTTAAGCTATTGGGACGTATAAGCCACAACCATACCATCTTGCATCAGAACACATCCCAAACCAACATGTGACGTACCACTATATACCACGAACTCCTTACTAGATTCAAGTTGTATCAAAATAGAAACCTGAGTCAAAACAAATTTGAGCTTCTCAAAGCTCGATTGCTGCTAACCAATCTAGACAAAAGGAGTGTTCTTATGCAAAAGCTTTATTAGAGGAGCTGCAATTAACAAGAACCCCTCGAAAAACCTCCGATAATAACCCGCAAGGCCTAGAAAATTACGAATCTCCTAAACATTCTTAGGTTATTCCCAATCAAGTACCACCTCAATCTTTCTAGGATCAACTCGGATCCCCTAATCAGAAACCACATGCTTGAGAAACATTACTTCTCCCAACTAGAATTCACATTTACACAACTTCGCGTAGAGCTGTGATAAACTATAATTTATACATATTTTTACCTCATGCTTAGCATATTTTTGGATGAATTATCCTTAGATTTGGTGAATTTGATGCTCCTAATCCTTTAATTTCATCTTTTATACTTAGGTGAGCATAGGAGAGTAAAAAAAACGAGAAATAGGCTGAAAACGAAGAAAATAGACCAACATGGGAAATCAACATGGCCTGGACCTCCTCACACGGGTAAGCCACACGACCGTGTCTATTTGGCAGAATTGAAGCACGACTTACACGGGTAGACCATACGCCCGTGCCTATGTAACAACCTTGAACACAGATTGAAGAAATCGCACACGGGCACGTCCCTGTCAGGCCCAAGTTTAATTCTATTCAGAAAAGGCCACTCTTGAGGGCTTTTAGGCATTCTAAAGCCTATTTAAACACCTAAGGAGGCACTTAGAAGAGACACACGGAGTAGGAGGCAGGGAATTACTCGAAGAAAGCCGATTGATCCATCTCAGAAGCCAGATTCACCTTCAAGACTGAAGATCTCCCTTCAATTCTCTTCAAGAGTTCTTGGGTTTTCTTTATGTTTTGTTATTATTCTTTTGAGATGTTTTCTTTCGTAAATATGAACTAAACTCCCTAAATACCTAAGGGGAATGAAACCTAAGACGGATCTTGTTATTATTATCTAAATTGTATGATAAATATTTGACTTGTTCTTAATTATGAATTCTTAATTCTTGCTTTAATATTCCAGGATATTTATTCAAGTATTGATGTGATTATTCAAAGGAGCAAAAGTCCCGGTCTAAGAGTAGATCTAACATAATTAAGTGGATTTGATTGCACGCCTAGAGATAGGGTGACAAGATTTTGCCGGATTAGGGTGAAACTTAATAAGGGAATCCATAGATCGAGTTAATGCAACACTAGGGAGTTAATTAGAAAGAGATTTCAATTAATCAACCTAGGGTTTGACGTTGCTAGTCTCAATAAAGATAATAATATAAATTAGGGATTTTTACGAATCAAGTCAAGTGAATAAATCGTCTGATTCAAAGATAATAACAAGTGAAGTCTAGGTGGATTTTTTCCTTAGGTATTGTCCAAATCATTCAGTTTTCCCAAAAGTTATTTCCCCAATTTGCTTCCTGTGCATTCTTAGTTTAGTAATTAGTTTAGATAAAACAAGCCCCTAAATTTTTAGGCTAAATATAAAAAGAAAGTTAATACTAGTACTTTTAGTTCCTTTGGGTTCGACATCCCGGTCTTGTCACAAGCTATACTACTGTTCGATAAGGTGTGCTTTCCTTTTTCGTGATAATAGTTAGTTTTCAAGAACGAACATTCATAAATTATAAAGCTTATTGCACGTATCACATCACATGATCAAGCTATTTCTCTTAAAGTATCTAAAGAGCTATTCTAATATGCTCATCATGATCATCATGGGTCTTAGAGTACACCAGAATATCGTCAATGAAAAATATGATGAACTGATCCAAATACTGTTGGAAAACCCGGTTTATCAAATCCATGAATGCTGTCGGGGCATTCGTCAAACCAAAAGGCATGATTAGGAACTCGTAATGCCCATAACGAGTCCTAAAAGCTGTCTTATGCACATCAACTTCCTTAACCTTAAGCTGACGATACCTAGAACAGAGATTTATCTTAGAAAATACCGAAGCCCTACCAAACTGATCAAACAGGTTGTTGATCCTCGGAAGTAGGTACTTATTCTTCACAGTTAGCTTATTCAACTGTCGGTAGTCGATGCACATTTTCATGGTACCATCCTTTTTCTTCATGAATAAAACAAGTGCCCCCCCCACACGGAGACACACTAAGACAGATAAATTTACGATCCAAAAACTCTTGAAGCTGAGCCTTTAGCTCCACAAGCTCCTTCAGTGCCATACAATAAGGAGCGATAGACACCGGAGCTGTTGTAACACCCCTATCCCGTAACCGTCGTCGGAATAGGTAAGGGCTTTACCAAACAGACAGAACATTACAGATAAATACAGAATCACAGATATCACATAATATTAATGCTTAAGCAAATCAACAATTTGTCCTTTATGGAGGTCTCCAAGATCTAAGACATACTTTTAGAAAAGGTCGGGATTAAACCAAACACATTCAGAATTTTTAGAACTTAAATTTTTTTTTTAATTCTGTTGAGATCACATGCCTGTGTGACCAGGCCGTGTGCCTTACACAAGCACCAGACACGCCTATGTGATCTAATCGTGCCAAAACAGAGTATACGTACTTACTTTTACACACGGCCAACAGACACGGCCATGTGCCACGGCCGTGTGATACTTAGCTGGCTACTGAATTAATCTCACGGCCATAAGACATGCCCATGTTCCCTGACCGTATGGCACAATGCAGGCTTGATTTAAGCCAACTTGCCACCCCTTTTGGGGTCATTCCTACAAACAATATTAAACAACATTTATACCAAAATTTTTAGCCAATTCCATGCTCAAAACATGCTTCATTATAACTAAATCATCATCATTCAATAACCTATTCAAATTCATACCAAAACACATTAAAAATCTTATTACAACAACATGCTAAAATGCTCATTTCTTAGCTCACTTATGGCACATTCTAACTAATGCTTAAACTTACCATTTCCTCAACTTGCCATATTTCAAAATAACCATCACATACAAGGCCATATAACCATTACAAGCATACACAATTTGGCATCACAAACCATTTACCAAAACTAAGCACAAACATACCATTTGTTAGTCAACTCTCATGGCATAACATATATACATATCAAAGCTTAAATACATAGACATTCTAGCCTATACATGCCATACTTAAAAATATTTACACTTTCAAAAGTACAAAAATGAGTTTGATAGTATGGTGACAATCCTCGACTATCCCCGAGCTTTTAGTAGCTACGATAACTGTAAAATAGACAGAAATCACACAGAGTAAGCTATAAAGAGATTAGTAAGCCAAATACAATTGGTTTAACTATTAAAACATATAAAGTACAAATCAACAGCAAGAATTCATAGCCATATCACAGAATAGTTCATGAGCCTAACTATGCTCATTTTCTTGTATACATGTCATGTTTCATTTCCATGATTTCATACATACTTCGCATTCATTAATTCACAAAAACAGAGTCTATCATATTCAGAAATTTATTACGATACAAATGTACCTGTATAGATTATACATTTCATATATTCATTCCCATATGTCGTACTCTATCATTAGACGGTTCAGAAATGATACAGATATTCATAAACGGGTACAATGCCGACATCCCAGACGTAGTCTTGTAATTCAGTATCGATGCCTCTGTCTCGGACATGGTCTTACATGAGTTCAGATACGATACTGATGTCCCAGACATGGTCTTACACGTAAATCTCAAATCGAGGCCTGTGTCTCAGACACAGTCTTACACGATATCTCAGACCAATGTCAACGTTCTTTTAGAAACATACAGAGCTTTTCAGATACTAGCATATTATCGGAGTTTACTCAAAATTTATTCATCAAGCTCTCAAGGCTATCCAATACAGATTACAGTTTGTATGTGCCGAATTTATTCAATTTAACACGTAATTGTAATTTGACTTACCTCATACGAATTTCAGACGGAAACGAGTCGACTATTCAACTATTTTGAACTTCCCTTGATTTAATCCTGATTTTCTTTGTTCTTGGTCTAATACAATTCAAATTCAACTATTCAATCATTCATTTCATTCAAAAATAATCCATGAACACATATTTAGTGCACTTTGCATTTTTAGCCCTTACATTTTCACACTTTGACAATTTAGTCCATTTTTCATAAAATCACAACTATGCAAAATTCACAAAGATTATAGCTTGGCCGAATATAATAGCTTCCATACAAGCCCAAATAACATATTTAATTCATAATTTAGTCCTTTAAAACCTTATTTTCACAAATTATCCCAAATAGCTCTATTCCATCAAAAATTCAAGAACAAAGCATGTTAATCTCACATATATCTTTCATAATCCATATAAAAATATTACAAATCTCATATAATCATTAATGACACATTTCATAATCTTCAACAAAAATAGAAATTCAAACATGGGTTTTGAAGAACACAAAGCAACGATAACAGAAACGTAGAAATTATCATAAACGGAGCAAAACACATACCTGAATCAAGCTTCCAAAGTGATGATATTTCAAAAACTCAAAACCCTATTTCTTTCTTAAGTTTCGGCTGAACAAGATGATAATAAGGCCACCTTTTGTTTTGTTTTTATTTAGTTAAGCTTTAATTTACAAATTACAAAAATAACCTTTATTATAAAACATTAAATTCACCTAACACATTTCCAATATTTTCCACTTACTTTATCAATGGTATAATTACCATGCAAGGGCCCTTATTTTAAAAGCCAAGGCCAAATAACCCCATTAACAATTAGCATGCAATTTTTTCATTTTACGCGATTAAGTTCTTTTTGTAAAATTGAGCATAGAAACAGACAAATTAAATCATAGAAACTTCGCAGATAAAAATTCACATATCACAGACACAGAAAATAATATTAAAATATTTTTCTGACTCGGATATGTGGTCTCGAAACCACTATTCTGACTAGGGTCAAAACCAGACTATTACAGCTGTACTCGGTAGAAGTTCAATACCGAACTCAACTTTCTGATTCAGAGGTAAACCCAATAATTCCTCAGGGAAAACATTCGAAAATTCTTTTATTCTTCTGATGTTCTCAACAAAAGAGTCCATAAAAACCGAAGCACTTACATAGGCCAGATACGCTTCACACCCTTTTTGAACCAGTTTTTCAGCCACAAGAGCGGAGATTACATTTGATAAGTAATCCCAACACTCACTGATCACAACTAATTCCACATCACACTTAGATCTTAGAACTATCCTCTTGGTTGCACAATCCAAACTGACTCGGTGCTCTACAAGCCAGTTCATACTCAAAATCAAATAAAATTCTTCGAACGGTAGCTCCATCAAATTTGCCAGAAACACAACCCCTTGTACTTCTAGCGGTACATTCCTATACAGTCTGTTTACCCAAATAGATTGACCCAATGCACTCAATACAGAAATCTCACCAGAAGTACTCTCAAAAGTAATTCCCAAGTTTTCAGAGATAGAACTAGCTATGTAGGAGTGTGTTGACCCTATGTCTATTAGTGAAATATAAGGAACATGAAAAATAAAGAATGTATTTGTAATCACATCAGAGGCGTCTCTATCCTCAATGTGTCGAGTAAAAAATACTAGCGAAGCTACTTCACCTCAGTCTGACTAGAACCTCTGCCTGGTGCTCTCTGTCCCCTACCCATACCATTACCACCTCTAGCCAGACCACGATCCCTAGGCGGCTGCTAAACTACCCTCTGAGGCTAGACAATACCGAAGCTAGAGCTTGCATCTTATCAAAACATTGTGGGAAATCTTTAATATGATGCTCTAATGATCCACATCACAAACATGCCCCCAACTTCCTCCAGCACTCACCTGGATGGCGTCTCCCACAATTACCGCACGGCTGAACCACAACAAGAGCAACTGGAACTCCAACCCTAGAAGGCCCCTCAGGTCTATCCTATTTTTTAGGCCTCTGAATAAAATTAGAGGGCTCCGAATCCCTCTTATTCTTGCCCCCCTCTCGGTCCTTATTCTGGCGCTCAACGCGCTTAAATTTTTTGATGATCTTCGCCTTGTCCACTAGAATAGCTAACTTTCACTCCCTCTACAGAGCTATCAGAACTCTCAAACTGTGTAACACTCCTTACCTATATTTGACACTGAAACAGGGTACGAGGTATTACCAAACTTATACAAAAACAATTACACAAAACTGACACGTAAATTTCCATCCAAATGTAAAACTTTTCATAAACATTCATATCGTCCCTAAAATAAACCTACGAGGTCCAAAACATGCATTGGAAACGGTTCGAGACTAAACTGAGAACTTTAGAAAATTTCACAACACTTAGAAAATTTTTCGTGTTTTAAGAGCCACACGACCGTGTAGCTTAGGACACGCCCGTGTAGGAAGGCCATGTGGTTACACACGCCCGTGTCCCTAACCTGTGTAACTCTTTGTTCGTCACTTAAGAACAAATTGAAGTCACTCGCCCATGTGCTAGGCCGTGTGATCAATTTAAAATTTATGATTTTTCATAAAATAGGTGTAAACTTCACACGCCTAGGGCACATGCCTATGCCTGAGGTCGTATCATCCACACGGCTGAGACACATGCTCGTGTCTCTGCCTGTGTGCTCAATTCTGAGCATCCTGCTCTGCAACAATTAAGATGCAGGGAACACACGCCCATGGGGCAAGCCGTGTGTCACACACATCCTAGACACACGCCCGTGTGTCTACCCGTATGGACAAAAACAAGGTTATTTACCAAGCCTGTGACAGCCCAAAATTGACCCTAGTCGGGAAGTCGTTTCGGGACCGCTAAACCAAGTCACCGAAATGTTGGAACGTAATATTTATTGTCTATAATATGTAATTATGAATGTGTGAAAATTTCAAGCTTCGATTTAGTCGATTGCATGTGACTTCAGTTAGTAGGACTTGTGTGACACTTTTGAAATGTGATAGGCTAATCTATAAGGACCTAATAGTGTATGTAATCAAAAGGGGACTTGCATGTCAAATTTCCCCCTAATTGGTAGTGGCCGCCATGACAAGGGATTATGGGCAAAAACATGTCATAAAACATGTTGTGACAATGGTGTATGTAAGAAAAAATAAAATAATGAGCATGGGAATTGAATAATGAAAGTGAAGAAAAAAAAAAGAGAATGGTGTGAGTGTCCCCCTTTGCCGTGAGTTGAAGAAAGAGAAAAAAATTTGTTCATCCTTTTCATTCTCTCTTGGCGAAAATTCTAAGGAAAAGGAGGAGTTTTTGCTTCATGTTTGGGTTGGAAGAGGATTAGGAAGAGGTTTGGCTATACTTGTATCAAGATTAACGTATGTTTGATGTTGTGCCATGAGATTCATGCATGTTTTTAGTTGCTAGCTTGATGTTCTTATTAGCCATGGTTCAAATCCTTGCTATGTCATGGGAATGGTATTCGGCCAAGGTGGATTTTGTGTTAATGCCATTGCATGCTAAATATGAAGCTTGTTAATGATATATGTGATGGTGGGTTGATGCCTCTTGGATTTTCTTTTTAGCATTTTTAGTGAGACATTAAGTTCTTTGTTTAACCATGACCAAAATTGAAATGGTATGGTGTTGTGATGTATTCGGCCATGGTATATCCATAAGCATGATTTATGCTTATTGCATGGTAGGTAAGATTTGTGTGGATATATGTTTATAATTGGTTATAATCAACTTGAGATTTGGCCTTTGCACCTATACGTATATATGTTTGCACAAGATGTATTGGTATGACATATATACTATCTCAAGGTATATATTTTCTTATGATGATGTTTCGGTTATGAAGTAAATGATAGATGCGTATTGAGCTACAATATGTAATGCATTAGTTAGTAAAATGTATGCCATTTATGTGTAGTATTAAACGTGTAATTGGCCTCAACATCAACATGCATATTCGGCCACATGAATGAGTACATAGGTTGATGTGTTGTTCGGCCATAAGTAAGCATGTTGAAGGCTTTATCTTGACTTAGAAAATTCGGCTAAGGAGAATATTAACTAATGTGTTGAGTTTGATTCATGATTTTCGTACATATGTGACTTTAATGTTTAATGAATATATGTGGGCTAAGTACCTTGAATTCCTCTTTTCGATGTTCAAATGATTAAATCAAATTATTTGTTAAATTAAGCTCAAGAGCAAAGGGGAACTAAATCCGATAAAAGGAAGGAAAAAGTGGTCGAATAGCCATCGGAATCGTTCGACAACATCCGAGGTAAGTTCTTGAGTAATAGAGCTTAAATTATGATTTGATTAGATCATGTTTTAAGCAAATCGAAATCATGCTCCTTGTGTGTGGATATTGAGCCGAAATTGCAAGAGTGATAAGTGTCTTGTGTTTGAGTTTTGCTAATGAAAATGAAATACAAATGTGTCATGATTTAGTGTTAAATGTGCATGATGATTGAATGATGTCCGGCTAAGTCCCGAAGGCTTTGTCTTTGAGTGACCATATCCGGACTAAGATCCGAAGGCATTTGTGCGAGTTCCCAAATCCGCACTAAGATCTGAAGGCATTTGTGCGAGTTCCCAAATCCGGTTAAGTCCCGAAGGCATTTGTGCGAGCTATTATAACCGGCTATGTCCCGAAGGCTTTTGAGCGAAGTCGCTATATCCGGATAAGATCCGAAGGTACATGATTCGGGAATGAACGATCTTGCTGTAAAAATCCCAGTTAATACGTTTGAAAAAAATTTCAGCAATGAGGTATGTCCGTATGTGCATTGGAATAGTTGAGTTCCTTCGAATAATATTCGCTCAGTTGAGTAATGAGCTTCCGGTATTTGGCTAAGATGATCCCTTATGTATGAACATAGGTGTTGGAATGTAAAGTAGAAATGATTTGAATATATGAATACGCGGAATTATCCGTTTAATTATGTGAATGCTATACTTAAGTTGTGTTTAAATTCTTGCTCAAAACTTACTAAGCATAAATTGCTTACTCCGTTTCTTTGTTCTCTGTTTTATAGATTTTGGCTCGTCAGCTATCGGACTCGGGATTTTAAAGTCGAAGTCGCCCACACTATCAAAGCCCTTTTGGTACTCTTTTAGTTGAACTCTGGATATGGCATGTATAGGACTACCCTTTGTTGTTTTTCAAGTACGTTTTGTGATGTATGTGTGTACAGCCATGCGAAAATGGCTCGTAGAAGTGGAGTATGGCATTAGACCATTTGTGTTTACGTATATATGTATGGTTTCATGATGTGACTATGGACTGGAATGGAAGTGTTGGGCAAATGATCATCCATTGGAATGGCTATATATGATTATATGTGGACCTATGTATGACAAAACTCTAGTTGGTCCATGGAAACCACAAAATAGGTAAAGTTTACCTTGAAAACAGATGCTGATAGCAGCAGTGGTGTGGATTTGAAAAATCACTAAAATTTGTAGGAATGTAATTAAATGGTGAATAAATTATGTAAATGAACCTTGATGAATCTACTTTCATATGGAAGAAACAAAACGGTCATATGAGTTATATGTTAAGAGATATTAAAGTTCTCGTGAAATAGGGCCAGAACGGTTTCTGGATCCCCTGTTCTGACTTTGAAAATTCACTATAAATTAACCAGAGATAATTAGGAGTCGTTCCATATATGTATAGATTCCTCTTTGAGTCTAGTTTCTATAGAATCAAACTTCATTAGTATTGAAGCCCTGTACAGGGAGATACCCAAGTCGTAATGCGCGAAGGTCAGTGTAGTCGATCCCTGTAATAGGGGAGACTTTAACTAATAAACTGTACTAATTGTCCTGACCAAAAATTCTAGAAAAAAATATGTAGATGGACATATGAGTCTAGTTTCAGGAAAAAATTATGAAACTGATTTTCGAGCTTTGAAACTCAAGATATGATTTTTAAGGCGACAGTGAGGCAGTAACCAGCTTGTCTGGAAATTTTTTTTATGGACTATGAAAATAATTAAGTTAAGTCTGTGTGCACCTTGTGTTCGACTCCGGTAACGGACTCGGGTACGGGGTGTTACAATTTTATTGGTATCAGAGATACGGTTTAGTCGATTCTAGGACTACCGTAATGCGTTGGGTTTAGCTATACATGCCATTTTATGTGATTATTTGATAGTGTGGTGATTTCTGACATTTGTAAATGTGCTTATTTATAGTATTGGATCCCGATCCCGACCGAGCGGTAGCTGATGATCTTGAGAGTGTAGCGCCTGCTCCCGCACAAGGGACGGCTCCGGCGGACTCTCAGCCTAATGCTAGTAATCCGAATGATGAGGCTAGGCAAGCTTTTTATAGCGTGATGAATGATTGGTTCAACCGATACATTCGAACTAATACAAATTGTTCCACAACCTCCATTCCCGACAAATACCACCCGCACCTACAATACCTCCGTAGCCCGACCAAATAAGGTCAAATAAGCCCCAGTTGATGATGAATCGAAAACATGGGGCTACTGAATTTAAAGCTACGGATAGCGACGATGCCGAGCAAGCTGAATTTTGGTTGGACAACATTATCCGAATTTTCGATGAGCTATCTTGTACACCGATGAAAGCCTAAAGTGTACTATCTCCTTGCTATGCGATTATGCCTACTATTGGTGGAGTACTCTGACTTCTGTTGTGCCCCGAGAGCAAGTAACTTGGGAGTTTTTCCAAACCGAGTTTCAAAAAGTATATCATCGAGATTTATTGATCAAAAACGGAAGGAATTTCTTGAGCTTAAGCAAGGTTCTATGTCGCCATCGATTACGAGCGAAAATTTGTTAGACTTAGTAGATATGCTCGGGAATGTGTTTCGTCCGAGGCTATCATGTGTAAAGGCTTCGAGGATGGGCTGAATGAAGATATAAAAATGTTCGTTGGCATTCTTGAAATACGAGAATTCGTAGTACTTGTCGAGCGAGCTTGTAAAGTAGAAGAGCTTAGAAAAGAAAAACAAAAGTTGATGTGGGAACCGGAGAGTTTCGTAAAAGATCCTCGGAAAGTCTCTTCAACAGCATCAAGAAATTTCGTGATGATGTGGGCGGTCTAGAGGCACTTCGGCCTTTTAGACGAGATCGCGATCGACCCCTGTGAGCACACGAGTCACTTCGATCGCCGATGTTGGAAATGATCGTCGAGATAGAACGGAATGCCGTGATTGTGGCAAATGGCATTCGAAGTCAGAGGTTTCGTGACCGCTCTGTTACAAGTGCGGATCGATCGACCACTTTATTAAAGATTGCCCGAGGTTGCCTAAATGAATATAAATCGAGTGGGAAACGGGTGCTACCACCGCTCGAGGTAGACCATCCGGAAATACGGCAATACTAGTGGTGGTAAAGAGGATCTAGAGATGCTACGACCAGATCCGAGGCTCGCGCTCTGCTAGGGCTTATGCTATCTGGCAGACGCGACGATGCTTCCTCGCCAGATGTTATTACCGGTACTTTCACTCTCTTTGATACTAATGTGATTACTTTAATTGACCTTGGTTCTACTCACTCTTATATATGCGAAACCTTAGCATCGAGTAAGACTTTACCTATTGAGTCTACTGAGTTCGTAATTCGGGTGTCAAATCCCTTGGGTCATTACGTGCTGGTCGACAAATTGTGTAAGAAATGTCCCCTAGTAATTCGAGGTTCCTATTTTCCGGCGGACTTGATGCTTTTGCCGTTTGATGAATTTGATGTTATTCTTGGGTTGGATTGGTTGACCGTGCATGATGCGGTTGTGAATTGCAAAAGCAAGACTATTGATTTGAGGTGCGCAAATAACGAGATGATCCGAGTTGAGTCTACGGACTTAAAGGGTTGCCATTTGTAATATCATCAATGTTGGCCCGTAAATATGTAAGAAAGGGTGTGAAGCATACCTTGCGTATGTACTTGATGATAAGGAGTTAGAAATAAAAACGAATCTGTCTTGGGTGGTTTGTGAATACCGGATGTTTTTCGAAGAATTACCGGGTTTGCCACTGCTCGGAGATAGAGTTTGGTATTGAGCTTGTACCGAACTACGCCGATTTTGATAGCTCCGTATCGTATGGCACCAACCGAGTTAAAAGAGTTGAAAGCTCAGTTGCAAGAATTGACGGACAAAGGTTTCGCTCGACCAAGTTTCTCACCTTGGGGTGCACCAGTATTGTTTGTGAAAAAGAAGGACGGAACCATGAGGTTGTGCATTGACTATCGTCAGCTGAATAAAGTGACGATAAAGAATAAATATCCGTTACCGCGTATTGATGATTTGTTTGATCAACTAAAGGGAGCCTCAGTGTTTTCAAAGATAGATTTGAGATCGAGTTATTATCAGTTGCGGATTCGAGATTCGGATGTACCCAAAACTACTTTCAGAATGAGGTACGGCCACTACGAGTTCTTAGTGATGCCGTTCGGGCTCACTAATGCCCCTGCGGTATTTATGGATTTGATGAATCGGATCTTCAGACAGTATTTGGACCGGTTCGTAGTTGTGTTCATTGATGACATCTTGGTCTATTCAAGAGATGAGACCGAACATCTTTGAACACCGAGATTAGTGTTGCAAATTTTACGGGATAAGCGATTATATGCTAAGTTCAGCAAGTGTGAGTTACGGTTAGAGAGGTTAGCTTCTTGGGTCATGTGGTATCCGCATCGGGTATTCGAGTCGACCGAGCAAAATTTTAGCCATACTTAACTGGAAGCCTCCAGAAATATTCTCGAGGTTCGAGCTTTTGGGACTTGCTTGGTTACTACCGACGGTTTATAAAAGGATTCTCGATGATAGCCACACCCATTACGGGCTACTTCAAAAAGATGTTAAGTTCGAATGGACGGAAAAATGTCGAAAAGTTTTGATCAACTGAAAACTTATTTGTGGAAGCTCAATTTTAGTGCGACCGAATCGTGCAAAGAGTTTGTCATCTATAGTGACGCCTCCCTACTTGGGTTAGGTTGCGTATTGATGCAAGAGGGTCGAGTTGTGGCCTATGCGTCGAGACAATTAAAGCCACATGAGAAGAATTATCCGACCCATGATCTCGAATTAGCTGCCATCGTATTCACCTTGAAAATATGGCGACATTACTTATTTGGTGATAAGTGCCATGTATTTTCGGATCACAAAAGTCTCAAATATTTGATGACTCAAAGAGACTTGAATCTACGACAAAGGCGTTGGCTTGAGTTGTTGAAAGATTATGAGCTGGTCATTGATTATCACCCGGGAAAGGCTAATGTGGTTGCGGACGCCTTAAGCCGGAAATCACCGTTCGCTGCGGCGATGAATGTACACTTGTCCGTTTCTACCCGACAATGTGTTAGTAGTGAATTAAAAGCCAAACCATTATTGATTCATCAAATTCGTGAAGCTCGAGAAAGTCGATGATGAATTGGTTGAAAACGGGTGAGTGTGTTCAACAAGAAATCGGAGTTTCAAATTGATGATGATGATTGTTTGAGGTTCGAAGTCGTTTGTGTGTTCCAAGGAATTGAAACTCATTTCGATGATTCGAACGAAGCCCATTGTAGCCGAATGTCAATTCACCCGGGAGTACGAAGATGTACAATGATTTGAAACGTCGGTTTTGGTGGCATGGTATGAAACGAGACATCTCGACTTTGTTTGAGATGTTTAATATGTCAACAAGTGAAAGCGGAACATCAAGTGCCTTGTGGATTACTTCACCGATCAAGATACCGAGTGGAAATAGGATCGAGTCACAATGGACTTTGTGTCCGGGCTGCCATTGTCCGCAAGTAAGAAGGATGCGATTTGGGTTGTTGTTGATAGACTGACTAAGTCGGCTCACTTTATCCCCGTGCGTACGGATTTTTCATTGGATAAACTAGCTGAATTGTAGGTTTCTCAGATTGTGAGATTACACGGGGTACCGATTTCTGTTGTGTCGGATAGAGATCCGAGGTTCACCTCGCAATTTTGGAAGAAATTGCAAGAAGCTTTGGGTACCAAACTGCATTTTAGCACCGCTTTTCATCCACAAACCGATGGTCAATCTGAACGGGTAATTAAGATACTTGAGGATATGTTGAGATGTTGCGTCCTTGAGTTTAATGGTTCATGGGAACGATATTTACCTTTGATTGAATTCGCTTACAACAATAGTTTTCAGTCAAGTATTAAGATGGCACCTTACGAGGCTTTGTACGGTCGAAAATGCCGTACGCCATTGTTTTGGACCGAACTCGGTGAAAGTAAAATTTTTGAAGTGGACTTGATTAAAGATGCTGAACAGAAAGTAAAAGTAATCCGTGAAAGTCTAAAGACGACCACAGATCGTCGTAAATCGACGCGGATTTGAAACGAAAAGACATTGAGTATCGTGGGAGATAAAGTGTTTCTTAAAGTTTCGCCTTGGAAAAAGATACTCGATTTGGCCGTAAAGGCAAATTGAGTCCGAGGTTCATCGGGCCATATGAAGTCTCCGAACGAGTCGGTCCGATTGCATATCATTGATTTTGCCTCCGAACTTGAGAAGATTCACGACGTCTTTCATGTTTCGATGCTTCGACGCTATAGATCGATCCATCGCACATAATTAGTCCATCGAGGTGAAATTCAAGCCGATATGAGTTATGAAGAAGAACCGATTCGTATCCTAGCTCGTGAAGTGAAGGAGTTGCGAAACAAAAGGGTTCCATTAGTAAAAGTGTTATGGCTCAAACACGGATGGAAGAAGCTACTTGGGAACCCGAGAACTCTATGGAAGAGCGATACCCAAACCTATTTACGGTAAGATTTTCGGGACGAAAATTTCTTAAGTGGGGAGAGTTGTGACAGCCCAAAATTGACCCTATTCGGGAAGTGGTTTGGGACCGCTAAACCGAGTCACCGAAATGTTGGAACGTAATATTTATTGTCTATAATATGTAATTATGAATGTGTGAAAATTTCAAGCTTCGATTTAGTCGATTGCATGTGAATTCAGTTAGTAGGACTTGTGTGACACTTTTGAAATGTGATAGGCTAATCTATAAGGACCTAATAGTGCATGTAATCAAAAGGGGGGGACTTGCATGTCAAGTTTCCCCCCTAATTGGTAGTGGCCGGCCATGACAAGGGAT
The DNA here is from genome assembly GCF_025698485.1 of Gossypium arboreum. NCBI lineage: Eukaryota > Viridiplantae > Streptophyta > Magnoliopsida > Malvales > Malvaceae > Gossypium > Gossypium arboreum. The sequence goes on from NC_069079.1 coordinate 107,520,223, forward strand.
TATGGGCAAAAAACATGTCATAAAACATGTTGTGACAATGGTGTATGTAAGAAAAAAATAAAATAATGAGCATGGGAATTGAATAATGAAAGTGAAGAAAAAAAAAAAAAGAGAATGGTGTGAGTGTCCCCCCCCTTTGCCGTGAGTTGAAGAAAAGAAAAAAAAAAATTTGTTCATCCTTTTCATTCTCTCTTGGCCGAAAATTCTAAGGAAAAAGGAGGGAGTTTTTGCTTCATGTTTGGGTTGGAAGAGGATTAAGAAGAGGTATGGCTATACTTGTATCAAGATTAAGGTATGTTTGATGTTGTGCCATGAGATTCATGCATGTTTTTAGTTGCTAGCTTGATGTTCTTATTAGCCATGGTTCAAATCCTTGCTATGTCATGGGAATGGTATTCGGCCAAGGTGGATTTTGTGTTAATGCCATTGCATGCTAAATATGAAGCTTGTTAATGATATATGTGATGGTGGGTTGATGCCTCTTGGATTTTCTTTTTAGCATTTTTAGTGAGACATTAAGTTCTTTGTTTAACCATGACCAAAATTGAAATGGTATGGTGTTGTGATGTATTCGGCCATGGTATATCCATAAGCATGATTTATGCTTATTGCATGGTAGGTAAGATTTGTGTGGATATATGTTTATAATTGGCTATAATCAACTTGAGATTCGGCCTTTGCACCTATATGTATATATGTTTGCACATGATGTATTGGTATGACATATATACTATCTCAAGGTATATATTTTCTTATGATGATGTTTCGGTTATGAAGTAAATGATAGATGCGTATTGAGCTACAATATGTAATGCATTAGTTAGCAAAATGTATGCCATTTATGTGTAGTATTAAACGTGTAATTGGCCTCAACATCAACATGCATATTCGGCCACATGAATGAGTACATAGGTTGATGTGTTGTTCGGCCATAAGTAAGCATGTTGAAGGCTTTATCTTGACTTAGAAAATTCGGCTAAGGAGAATACTAACTAATGTGTTGAGTTTGATTCATGATTTCCGTACATATGTGACTTTAATGTTTAATGAATATATGTGGGCTAAGTACCTTGAATTCCTCTTTTCGATGCTCAAATGATTAAATCAAATTATTTGTTAAATTAAGCTCAAGAGCAAAGGGGAACTAAATCCGATAAAGGGAAGGAAAAAGTGGTCGAATAGCCATCGAAATCGTTCGACAACATCCGAGGTAAGTTCTTGAGTAATAGAGCTTAAATTATGATTTGATTAGATCATGTTTTAAGCAAATCGAAATCATGCTCCTTGTGTGTGGATATTGAGCCGAAATTGCAAGAGTGATAAGTGTCTTGTGTTTGAGTTTTGCTAATGAAAATGAAATACAAATGTGTCATGATTTAGTGTTAAATGTGCATGATGATTCGAATGATGTCCGGGCTAAGTCCCGAAGGCTTTGTGCTGAGTGACCATATCCGGACTAAGATCCGAAGGCATTTGTGCGAGTTCCCAAATCCGGGTTAAGTCCCGAAGGCATTTGTGCGAGCTATTATAACCGGGCTATGTCCCAAAGGCTTTTGAGCGAGTCGCTATATCCGGATAAGATCCGAAGGTACGTGATTCGGGAATGAACGATCTTGCTGTAAAAATCCCAGTTAATACGTTTGAAAAAAATTCCAGCAATGAGGTATGTCCGTATGTGCATTGGAATAGTTGAGTTCCTTCGAATAATATTCGCTCAGTTGAGTAATGAGCTTCCGGTATTTGGCTAAGATGATCCCTTATGTATGAACATAGGGGTTGGAATGTAAAGTAGAAATGATTTGAATATATGAATACGCGGAATTATCCGTTTAATTATATGAATGCTATGCTTCAGTTGTGTTTAAATTCTTGCTCAAAACTTACTAAGCATAAATTGCTTACTCCGTTTCTTTGTTCTCTGTTTTATAGATTTTGGCTCGTCAGCTATCGGACTCGGGATTTTGAAGTCGAAGTCACCCACACTATCAAAGCCCTTTTGGTACTCTTTTAGTTGAACTCTGGATATGGCATGTATAGGACTACCCTTTGTTGTTTTTCAAGTACGTTTTGTGATGTATGTGTGTACAGCCATGCGAAAATGGCTCGTAGAAGTGGAGTATGGCATTAGACCATTTGTGTTTACGTATATATGTATGGTTTCATGATGTGACTATGGACTGGAATGGAAGTGTTGGGCAAATGATCAGCCATTGGAATGGCTATATATGATTATATGTGGACCTATGTATGACAAAACTCTAGTTGGTCCATGGAAACCACGAAATAGGTAAAGTTTACCTTGAAAACAGATGCTGACAGCAGCAGTGGTGTGGATTTGAAAAATCACTAAAATTTTTAGGAATGGAATTAAATGGTGAATAAATTATTTTAATTAACCTTTATGAATCTACTTTCATATGGAAGAAACGAAACAGTCATATGAGTTATATGTTAAGAGATATTAAAGTTCTCGTGAAATAGGGCCAGAACAGTTTCTGGATCCCCTGTTCTGACTTTGGAAATTCACTATAAATTAACCAGAGATAATTAGGAGTCATGCCATATATTTATAGATTCCTCTTTGAGTCTAGTTTCTATAGAAACAAACGTCATCAGTATTGAAGCCCTGTACAGGGAGATACCCAAGTCGTAATGCGCGAAGGTCAGTGTAGTCGATCCCTGTAACAGGGGAGACTTTAACTAATAAACTGTACTAATTGGCCTGACCAAAAATTCTAGAAAAAAATATGTAGATGGAAATATGAGTCTAGTTTCAGGGAAAAATTACGAAACTGATTTTTGAGCTTTGAAACTCAAGATATGATTTTTAAGGCGACAGTGACGCAGTAACCAGCTTGTCTGGAAATTTTTTTTTATGGACTGTGAAAATAATTAAGTTAAGTCTGTGTGCACCTTGTGTTCGACTCCGGTAACGGACTCGGGTACGGGGTGTTACAAAGCCATTTTGTCACCCTTATATGCATACACCTACACAAAAAAACATAACACCAATCCAAGCAATTACAATCAACCAATTCAGCCACAATCAAGACATCTAAACATCATTCACATGCTACCATTTACCACATACAAACATCACATACTTATCAACTTCAATCATGTAAACTTCCACATCCATGAAAACCTCATCATTGCATAAATACTTAAAACAATATTAGCCAATTGCATATGACCATTTACAAAATAAATTATCAACCAATATAGCCAATACATTAGGCCAAATCAATTATGACACAGCAAAATAACCAAGTCCCTATACATGCCATAACTCAAAATATTGAAATCATTGGTACCCAAAATATTAAGTTGATAGTGTGCTGAATCTCTGACAATCTCTGATCCTCGAGCTGGCTTGGTGACAAGACAAGGGAAAAGAAAAGGAGTAAGCTATATAGCTTAGTAAATTCCTATGCAAATAATAAGCATTATAAACTTGCATTTAACATGAAATTAACATGAAGTAAATTAACATAAATGTCATTATAAATCCCGTAGTCAAACTTACTCAATCATAACCTTTTTTAGGGATTCATTACATATCGAGCTCATTAAGCGTGAGTTTTATGTACATACTTGTACTTGTTTACAACATACCATATTCTTTCACAACTTCGACAATTCTCGTTGCATTTCCCGTTGAACCATTTGGAATACTAAAGGATACTCGGGTATCTAGCACATGTGGTACTACACCAATGTCATATCCCAGATATGGTCTTACATGGGATCTCGTATCAATGCTAATAGCCCAGCTATGGTCTTACATGAAATCTCATATTGATTTCATATCCTAGATATGGTCTTACACAAAGTCTTATAATAATGCCATATCCCAGATATGGTCTTACATATAGCCTCAGTAACCTTAATGTCATGACATTTGTATCCTATCTATTCATAAGGTTCAATCAGAATTTCATGCTTATCATAACTTTGTCGAACACACACAATGGTCGATCATAATTCATACAATAGTAAAGCATTTAAAATATAATTAAAGCAATGCTTTATTTACATAAGAATTTACCTCGATACAAAAATAGTAGGAAATAGACCTAATCGTCAAATACTTTATTTTTTCCTCGATCTAGGTTCGAACCTCATTTCTCTTGATCTATAATAGCAAATTTAACTCATTTATTAATCACATTACTCAATTTAGTCCAAAAGTTACATTATGGAAAAATTACATTTTAGTCCCTAAGCTCGTAAAATGAAATCTAATCAATTTCATCAAGACCCAAGCCTAGCTGAACCTCTTTCATGCTTATAACAGCTCAAATTTTCCATTTAATCACACTTCTATACACATTTTAAAATCTTTTTACAAATAGGTCCTTTTGACATTTTCATCAAAAATCACCTAGCAAAAGTTGTTTATCTAACATTAAACTTGCATAATCTACCATTAGACATCAAAATACACAAATATCTAACATGGTTCAAACCCTAGACCTCAATTATCTCTAAAATTGATGGTAGAAATAGATAGATCGGGTGATAACAACTTCAAAAATGTAAAAAGCATTAAAAACAAGATAAGAACGGACTTACAATTGAGCTTGAAAAGTGGAAAAACCCTAGCTATGTCTCCCTTGAAAATTTCGGCCAAGCATGAAGAAGATGAACTAAATTTTGGCTTTATTTTTGGTTTTTAATTTATTTAATTACCAAATGACCAACATGTCATTTTCTCAAAACACTAAAATTCTCTTACCTCATGTCTATTTTTGTCCAAATTAAAGTAAAATGGTCTAATTACCATCTAAGTACTTCAATTTAAAATTTCATAACAATTAGACACCTCTAGCATATAGAACTCAACTTTTGCACTTTTTACAATTTAGTCCTTTTTACTAAATTGAGTGCTCAAACGTCAAAATTTTCGAACGAGATTTTCAAGAAATCATTTCGTAAAATTGTAAACCATAAAAATGTAATAAAAATAAGTTTTGCTACATCGGATTCGTGGTCCCGAAACCACTATTCTGACTGGTCCCTAAATCGGGTTGTTACAAACTGTCTCCTAGACCATCTTCCAAGTGAACATATTTCTCATATTTAGATTCCACCATATCTCGAGCTTAGTGACTCAATCTTAGAAATTCGGCCTCATACTCGGCCACTGTCATATCTCATTGAGTGAGATTAATGAACTCACGTATAAGAGCATCCACATAGCTTGCCCTCATATATTTTTCTTTGAAAGGCAGTCTTGAAATATTCCTAATTAACCTGATCCGGCTGAGTACCCTCCTCAATTGATAACCACCACTGGTATGACTCGTCGCAAAGCAGAGATACTGCACCCTTCAGTTTTTGCTCAGGAGTGCAGTTAATAGCATTCCTTATTCTTTCTGTAGCCTCTAACTAGTATTCAGTTACAGTCAAGGTGACTTCAGTGACGCCCTTAAACAACTCAGCACCATTAGACTGGAGTTGTTCAGTTACCGACCCACGGCCCCCATAATTAGAATGGGGTCCAGCGACCTTCTTCAATACTCTCAGCATAGCTTGGGACAGTGTTTCATCCGTAGCTGAACGGCTTTGAGACCTAGTCTCATTAGTAGATGTAGCCGATGTCTCGCTCGTATCCAAATTAGGCATACTACCCATTGAGAAGGACTCAGCTCGAGTCCCTCTATGGCATTTGCCACGCCCATGAGTACCATGGCCATGCGTTCCATAAGCACTCATCGTGTTCAAAGTTTTGTCTACATTACGAAATTTTATGAATCAGTTTCAGTATTTATTAGTAATATTTTATGCTTCAAACCATTTATCAGAAGTAGTTTAGAAAGTTCAGAAAGTTTAGAGATTTTAATCTCTATCTAACTATATACAGTTTTAGACAGTTCAGAGTATTCTAACTATAGTATTTCTAAGTTAGATATACTTAGATCGACGCCGAAGACTCGGTATACCACATACTTACTTCAAAAATAAAATTTACTCAAAAAACCATTACAATTAAAATTTTGAACCCAAAATTTCATAGCTTGAGTTTTGCAATCTGGCTCTGATACCATTAAATGTAACACCCCAACCCTGGCCTAGACTTTATGGCCGAATCTAGAATGTTACGAAGTAGGGTTAAGAATCCAACCTTATCATGTTAAAAACCTCGTATACTTTATTATTTAAAGAGTCCATCTATTTAAAAACATGTTATTTTATTTTTAAAACTGAGTTTATTTTCTCAAAAATGATTGTTCGTATAAAATAGTTATTTTTGTAAACCATTTTGTCGAACATTGTAGGAAAATTCAAAAGGAAATCCAAATCCAAAATTAAAACCAAACAATCTAGAGAGTCCTAAAATTACAAAATTCTCAAATTAAACCAGAAATTTAAATAAACATTTTATGAAAACGAAGTTTACAAACGTGTGCTCACCACTGACCTCCACCGTACCGACTCGCCTAAGCCTGAGGATTACCTGAACAGATCAGACAAACAGAGAGTGAGTTTTTAAGAAAACTCAGTGTGTAACTTTATAGAAACATAAATTCAGACTTTATCGCATAGAAGAGCAAATGAAAACATAATTTCTTTACAGAATCAGATTATCGATAGAATCGTACAGAATTACACATGCATAGTCCTACTCCTATCCTCTACACACCAACTCCGACTATCTCAACACACCACGTGGGGTATAAAACTCCTACCAAGCGCTACACACCACATAGTGTCCAAATGACACTTATTAGAATAAATCGCAGCCATGCTGCCAGCATATTGGCAAAATATCGCCTCACAGATTAATTCCTCCACATAAACATAACCCACCCCAGACACAGATACAGATAAACAGAATAACAGACAATATGCATGCTTATACATAACAGACATTAAACACGCATAAGCATGATAAAACAGATCATACATACTATATCTCATAAATTTCATATAAATATTATTTAAACTATTTTAGTCTAACAGAGTGACGTGTCTCAAGCTTAAGGGTTTGTATTACTCATAACGACCCTACGAAAAGCCCACAGTCAATTGGAACGATGCATACGACAATAGGGAAAGATTCTAAAATTTGGGTCCACATACCCGTGTAGCCCACATGTCCAAAATGGCTTTACCCTTGTGGCCCACAAGGCCAGGACCATGGTCCACATGCCCAAAATCGAATTAGGCCGTGTAAGCCACACAACTACACACACACACCCGTCACATGACACATAGCTTACCACACGGTCGGGCACACGCCTGTGTAGCGTCGACAAACCAGATTTTTAACTTTTTTCGGGCGTCATTTTCTCACGTTTTCGTTACACACTTGGTTTGTTTTTGTGTGAAAGCAATCTTGAGACCTCCGAAACCTAAGAAATAGCATTCCAACGACTATTTTACAAATCAATTTGAGAATTCAACACAACTAAACATAATAATGCACACGAACTTACCACCAATGAACACAATCACACACGAATTAGACCGTTGGAGCGTAATCCTCAGCTTCATAACCTTCTCCTAAACGTATAACCTACTAATTAATGGCTACAAATTAACATCACTAGCATCCCACAATTCTAAATGCTAAGGATAAACAAAGCTCTACTTACCAAGCCAAATGGAGAACCCGAAAAATCCAAGTTGCAACGATTAAACAGATGATTCGCTAACATGATCAAAAGAAGAAAGAAAAGAAATTCTACAGTGAAAGGGGAAAAATAACGTCAAAAAGGGGAAAAAATTTTGGGGAAAACAAAAATAAAATAAAATAAAATAAAAAGAATAAAAATAACATCATATTCCAGCTTCCCCCACTAACCAACAACCCCACCAAAACCGATCCACTACACTCATCCAACTACCTTAGAATTCAAACTCCATCCAACTTCTACTACTCAACTAGCACACACTCATAGAAGAAAAAATAATAACCTTTGCTCACATGGGGGGTTTAAACACGAGACCTTAGGGAAAGCTCACACCTTACCACTTGAACCAACAAGCTCATTCTAATATGAGTTGACTGAAAATATAACATAACTCAATCCACGACAGATAAAATTAAGACCAAAAGTAGTAGAATTTTCCAAAAGTATGACTTAAACCCAAGACCTGAAACACACAATAAGAAAACTTAGCCATTAAAAGAGATACATTCTTTATGATAGAATTCACAAAAATAAAGTTAAATAAATCAGGATATTACAGATAATATAATTTTCAATTCCTTTCAATAAACTACTCATCTATACCATAATAACTATATTTACAAAGGTTTATACCAAAGAATAACAAGTTCAGTTTTTATTACACAAATTCTTGTTCAATTTAACGTTTCGTCAAATGCAACCTTAGTTAAAGGTACAATTGAATTTGGGTTATTCTACGCATATTCTCATGACTTTCAATTCATGGGATTTTGTGGTAGTGATTTTTCCGATGACATCGATGATAGAAAAAGAACCACTAATCGGTGTTTTTCTTGGGAGATTGTTGCATCTCTTGGAGTTCTAACAAGATCCCATTGTGACATTTTCAATTTGTGAAGCTGAATATGTGGCAAGATCTTCTTGTACTTGTCATGCTATTTGGCTTAGAAGATCGTTTAAAGAACTTCACTTGCCACAAGAAAGAACAACCAAAATTTGCATTGATAACAAGTTTGCACAAGCACTCGCAAAAAATCCTATGTTCTACAATTGAAGTAAACATATAGACACAAGATATCATTTTATCAGGGAGCATATTGCCAAGAAGGAAGTCGAGCTTAAGTTTGTAAAGACTCAAGATCAAATGATGAATATTTTTACAAAACCTCTGAAGGTTGAAGATTTTCGAAGAATGCATGTAAAACTTAGCGTAATCAAGAAAAGTTCAAATTAAAGGGAAGTGTAAGGTATTATAATTTGAATATTCTAGAATATATTTGCTCATTTATTTACATGTATTTATTTAATGGATGTATTTAAAGTGGATGAATTGACTAATCATACATGAATGTACTTAACTAGGATACATGAATGTATTGAAACTAATAGTCACTTACAACTACTATATAAAGAGTTGTATGTGATGAAATATAGTAAGAGAGTGTGAAAGGCACAAAAATAATACGAGTGAGTTCATTTTCAATTTCCTTCCCGAGGTTTTTTCTTCCACCTCCTTCCAACATAATCAAACCTTATGGCTCAAAAAGTTATATTGATAGATTCGGGTATGAAGCAAAAAGTAAGTACTCAAGTGTTAGTAGACAACCAAGCTACAATTTTCATTGCAAATGATCTGTTTTTCTGAATTAAAATAAAACGCTTCAAAATTAAATTATATTTTCTGAGAGAAGTATAAAAGGAAAAAGACGTACAACTAGTTTCTACATTGCAGAAAGTCAGAATGCAGATATTCTTTTTTAACTTTTGATATATATACCATGAAAAAACGTTTAATTTTTTTTTATCTTACTTCTTAAATTTAAATCCATCCAAAGGAGTGAATAACCAGCCATTTTGAAGCTTCTAATTATTAACTCAGTTTTGTTGAAGTAGCCTTTTAACTTTAGAAAACACAAAGTATGAGATGCCAAAGCGACTAGCTAGGATGAGAGAGATAAAGTGTTCAGAAAGGCTAGATTTTCAAATGATAATCTCATTATAAGTTAAACTAATGCCAATAATCATTTGAAAGCAACATTAATTTTACTTTTCTCCTTTCGTTCTCCGATTCCCCATAGATACGTATATATAGGGAAGTCCCACAAATCTTTTCTTTTTGCCAATTGTGCTCATGGCACTTTAATGACTAAGAGAGATCTCAGTATTGGGCACTAATAAGTTCCAAAATCAGAGATATCACTGGTTAGGCATAAATAAAAACTTAATATACGAATGATTAAGCATTTTAATTTCACTCTAACTCTTGTTAATGAAGAATTGGAACCTCAGAAAGTTGAAAGAATAAGTAGCAATCCCTCTCCATTTGTCCCTCCTTCCCTTTGTTTTACCCTTAAGAAATTCCCTTTAATCTTTCTTTTTTTATTAGGAAATCGACCCTTGAAAAGTGAGGTTAGAGGGCTTCCCTATCGTAAACTTCCTGTATATATATCCCCTAGCCCGCTAACCATACATGCAAGAAAAAAAAAAAAAAAAGAACACAAACTTCTACTTGTTCTTGTATACTACAAAAACAATGGCATGTTCAATAGATCATCTTAAGAAAGTTCCGACACAAGGGTTTCCCTTGATGGATGAGCTATACGGCCGGCAGCTAGCTGAGAAGACTCACCGGCAAGCTCCTCTACCGAGAAATCAGGACCATTATCATCATCATCAGAAGCTGGTACCACACCACTATGTTTATCATGGACCTCAAGCTGTCACTGTTGTTCAACAGCCAGTTACCGGCAGCTATCATCAAATCCAGAACAACCAAACCCATGAAAAATGGTATGTTTGTCAAGTTTCCCAAGGTCCTATATGCATCAATAAGTATCATTGATGCAGCTAGATACTATGGTGGGATGCTACCTAATGATGTTATAGGGCTTTGTTGATTTATGTACTGTAGATGTATAACTCCGAAGCCTGGTTAGTAACACGCAGGTATTTTTCATTAGTGTTTCACCAGAGCTTTTAGCAGCCTGAAAATAAGCTACACTTTGTGTAAGATTATGTATCTTGTTTTGCTTCTGAAATCTATATACTTATGTTGATATCTTTCTTTTATTACAAGTTTATGTTTCATTTCCGTGTATTCGTAACTTGGTTTTCAATTTCGTTACTTACACACAAACGTTGTATTAAAACTCTTTCACCTATTAAGTTCGATTGCTTCTCAGTTTCATTTTATTTGGTAAGGATTACTAAAAGAAATTTATTGAAAAGAATCTGAGAGAACTATTAGAGGATGACAGAAAGGTGTTGAGAATCTCACTTAATCCAAATGGAAAGTGAAGAACAAATTTCTAACCAGCAAACAGTGGAAAAACCCTTCTTTTTTTTTTTCAATCTTAACCCTTTTTTTATTTTTCAATCTTAACTATGTTTTGGAGTAAAAGTATACTATCAGAAAAGACGTTAATTTTAAATCAATAAATCAGCAAGGATTTTACTTGTTTTGTTTTGTTTTTTGTTTTTGGGTATTTTCGTTTCCCCCAACTACTTCTTGTTTACATCTTATCATTTCCAAATAAGTAGGGAAAAAAAGCTCTAAAACTATGTTTAGCAGTTACCTTTGAATAATCACCTTTTTTTATTTACTTCCCTGTTGATATTTATTTTTTTATACAATATCTAGAACTACTAATAATTCATTCCCAACCTTTAAATAAGAGGATAATACACTTCAGCGCACTCGAATCTATCTCATTTTATACTGACAATAATACTAATATCAACTGAACTAAAACTCAATTGACAACTTTTGAATAATCACGTTTGAATTAAATTATTTAGTTGTCCTCATTTACATTATTAAAGGTAAGTTTTTCTTATCCTTTTTAAAGTTATTATGAACAAAGTAATTTTAATATCTAAATCATGATTTGTATATATTAAATTAAATTTTACAAATAATTTATATTAATTTTTTAAAATATTTAAAAATATTTTATATATCAAAATATTAATAACGAATTACAATAAAGTATTATCATATTTTTATTAAAATTTAAGTTGATATATTTTATATATCATCATAAAATTAACAAATTTAAGTATTATTTAAATGTAAATTTTTTACTTTTTAATATTATATTTAAATTAAATATTTTATTTTCGTAAAAACACTTTTAATAATCATGATAAATATTTAAATTAAAATTTAAAAAACTTTAAAAAAATCTTTTCTACAACACTTTTCAAAGGTCCTTCAATGTTAAATTAATCCTAACTTTGTAATATTCTAAAGTTGCTATTAACTGATATTATCTGGGATTTGCTTGGAAAAGAAAAAGAAAAAGTTAAACCTCCATTATTATCGCTACTCATGGAAGAATGCATAGAATAGTCAATTACTACTTATCAAAAACCTCCCCATCTCAGGTAGCCTTATCTTCATAAGAATTTTAGCTTTTAGGGTGCTTTAAAAACATGAAAATATTACTAAAATCCCAGTTTAATCAATCCATCCTGAAAATTATCTAATTGTTTTCTGTTACAATTTGGTATAATAGAAAGCAATAATTTCCTTGAAAATTTAATCAGTTGAAAATTGATTTCAAAATTTGCTGTGTCAAAATTTTTTACTTTCTTTGAAATTTAATTTTCATTTGAAAATTACTTTCACATAAATATTACAATATAATTTAGATAGGAAAATTACAAAACTTTCCCATATAGGTTGAAAAATTAAAAGGTTATTAAAATCAAAATTAACCCTATTTAAAAATACGTGCAAGATAAATTTTAAGTAATTATTTTAAAACTTATCAATTAAAATATTATTAAACATTTAAAACAAAGATGTGTTATTAATAAAGTTTATTGTAAAATATTAAATATATTAATATTATTTTTCTTTAATAAAGGTAAATTTATAAAATATCATTACATTCATAAGAAAATATTTAGTGAACCAACTTTTAGAGATATTAATAAATATTTTTCAATGTACACTGAATACTGAATACTGAATACTGTAAATTAACTTTTCAAATAACCACATTCCTAATAATCATATTCCAAATATTCATAATTTACTAAAATCGTGATATGAGATAGCATCAAACTCAAAAATCACATTTCTAATAATTGCATTAAAAGAATATTATTTATTGTATTTGCGTGATTTTTTTTTTTTGACCTTTCATTTGTGTGAGATTCAAATCCCAACATTTGTATTGCTTTTTTTAAATCTCAAATTTTAATATTTTTTTAAGTAAATGTATTATTTACCTCCACAAATTTGCTTTGGACTTTAGGGATTCTAGCTAGCTTAAAGTTTCTTAAATTTAAAATTTTCACCACAACCTTTGATGCTGTACCCATCAAGAAAAAAGAGAAAAAAAAAAGAAATATCTGAAGGAAATTTTAAATGGAATCCTTCGACATCTATATTTTTCCAAACAAATTTGGACGCATATATACAGGAGATTTCTGCCATAAATTCGTAATTAAATTTTATTTTCATTTATCTTTTCATAAAATTGTTAATTGAATTATAAGTGGAGTGATAGAGAATTTGACCTTAGGCCTTTAATTGATACTAGTTGAGACGAGTAAAATATAATTTGATTTGAAAAATTAAATTTTTTGGTGATTATTTGATTTTCTTAATCAATTTAAATAAATAATTCATTTTTGTCAATAAAAAAAACAATTTGATTTTTCAAGTTAAATTTGATTTGAATTTTTACAATTCGAGTAACTAAAATAAAAAATTTGATGTAAAACCTTTTAAGTCCTGTCAATTTTAAAAAATGAACAAATTGATCTCTTTAAAAAATTACAAAAAAATAAAATAAGTTTAAAAATCAAAACGTTTATTAAAAATTATAAAATTTTATAAAAATTCATAAAATAAAATTATATAAAATTATAAAATTATATAAAAGTGTTAAATTTTAAGAAAATTTCCAAAACAATAAATTTAAGACTTTCAACAAGTAATTTACCAAATCAAACTTATTGTACTAAATTATCTTGATTTTTTCCCTCTTTTTTACTTTAAAGAGTTTTCAAATATAAATTATATGGTTTCAAATTTATGTGTTCTAACATGAAATTTAGTCATATTATCAACAAGCTTTAAATATGACCTGATCAAATTTTTTTCTTAATTTAACTTAAAATAAATTTATTTGACATAACTTGAATCTCATTTCATTCAATTAATTGCACAATGACATTATACGTTATCGCCACCATATTATTGGCAAAACATGACACGTAATAATACAAAGTCACCATTAACATTTCACACCTAACGTAATAAATGTCGTGACAATAAAATTTATGTCATGAAATACTAATAGTGACATAAATACAATTTTCAATGACAATATTTTAGACACCACTAACAAACAAATTTGTTGTAATGCCCACTAAATGTCAGCCCAAAATTCCACTCCCTTGCCATCCCCAACACTAAAACATATATTGTTGCTAAAACAATCACCTAACCATGAACCATCTCCCCCCAAATATTAGGCTTAGGGCGAACAATACAAGAGGTAGAAGGAATGAACGAGGAAGGATGTATATTTAGCCAAAACCACCTCATTCCAAAGGTTATTATACTTAATACTAAGCCTCCATAACCATTTGTCGAGAAAAGCTTTATTTTTAATACAGAGATTTGGGATAACAAACACTCCGAAGACTTTAGGAATGCAAAGATCTTTCCATTTTACCCAATGAATTTTTTTTTTCAACATCATAGCTCTAAAATAAATCCCTAAGATACTTGTTAAGCTTGTTTTCAACTGACATAAGTAGTTTGAATAAAAACATGAAAATCATAGGTGGACTAACAATAACATGATTTACTAGGGTCAATCTCCCTGCTAATAATAATAGCTTAACTTTCCACGTAAACTCTCTCCAGCATCGAATTCTAGAAGAAGCCCGACTTAAGATTTGAGCCCAATGGCAAGCCCAAATACTTTGATAGAAGCACCCCTATAACACATCCAATCTAAAGAGCCCACCAAATCAAAACATCTTCCTCAACTCTAGTCCCAAACAAAATACTCTTTTGAAGGTTCATTTAGCCCTGAACTAACCTAAAAACACCTTAGGATCCTCTTAGGATTACAAACTTGGTGCTCCGCTACCGAGCAAAATAAAACAGTATCATTAACAAACTACATGTGTGAGACACTAACTCCATTATTTCCAATTTGAAACCCTTCAATTAAGTTCACTTGAAAAACTTTGTGAATCAAAGATGCTAAACCCTTCAACCACAAAATTAAACAATAAAAGCGACAACAGATAACCTCGCCATAAGCCCCTTTTAATAAAAAACCTGTCCATTGGGAACTCATTGACAAGAACCGAAATAGAGGCAAAGGAGACACAGCTTTTGATCTTTCTTCTCCATTTATCACCGAATCTCATCCTCGCCATCATAAAATCCAAGAAACTTTAATCAACTGAGTCATAAGCTTTTTGGACATCGACTTTAAGAACAACCCCACTAATATTATTATTCTTATTTTTTTTTTTGCAAAACCAATAACCTCATTTGTAATGAGAGAGTAGTCCAAGAATTCTCTTCTCGCAATAGGCGCAAATTGAGTATCCCTAACAATATCCCCAATAACCGACTTCAATCTTTCAGTAACAACCTTAGGAAGAATTTTATATAGACTCTCTGCTCAAGTAGCCATTTCCAAGGAAGTTTTACATGAAACTCATAATATCACATGTAAGAGTTCCAAAATCTTTTAAATAAACTTTGTAACACCCCAAACCCGGCCGAGACATTATGGCTAAATCTGGCGATGTCACATGGAATGGGATTTGAAATCGAATTTATCGAGTTAAAACTGTTTCTATTTATTAGCTTCTGTTTATCTCTCATAAATTTCAAAATCGTTTTCTCATTAATTTGATTCATTTAAAAACATATCTTGTAGCGGACGCTTTTAATATCGTGCTATTTAGAGAAAACCGTTCTTGTTTAGGTAAAACGTTATTTTTAATTAAACCGAGTTTTCATTGAGTTTTGCAGTTTAAAAGTCCATGAAAATAGTTAAAATCCAAATAAAGGCAGACAGCATAAAAGTCCCAAATTACATCAAAAATAGGAAATAAAAACCATAAATGGAATTGAAGCAGTTCAATAGACATGTGGTCATCGTTGAGTCCTCCGCCGCTCCAATGCGTCTAAGTCTAGAGATTACCTGTACAGATAAAACAGAAAGGGTGAGTTTACGTAAACTCAATGTGTAATCCCTACAGAAGACATACATACAGTCAGACAACAGTTATCAGCCAAATGCAGTCTAGAGCCTAAGCTCATTACAGATTCAGATACAATTTAGGCCTTAGCCCATTCAAATATAGTTTCAAGTACAAATTAGGGCTTTAGCCTATCTCAGATATAGTATGCATACAATAACAAAAATCATATCCTACCCACCAACCTCTACACACCATCTCTGACCATCCCTACACACCATGTGGGGTTTAAAACACCTACCCGGCCCTACACACCAAGTCGTATCGAATGCAGTACTTATCAGTAATATTACAGCTAAACTACCAGATAATAGGCATGAAACCCTTTCAGTACACTTCCTCCAGTAATCAATCATCCCATCTCAATACAGATGCAACTAAACATGCTCAATGCAGACATGCAGAAATACATGCTTACATACTAAAATTCAGTTATCAGTCAAACATATGGATTAGTAAATATGCATAAATTTAACATGCTCAATACATATATTATATTTCTA
Organism: Gossypium arboreum; assembly: GCF_025698485.1. Classification (NCBI taxonomy): domain Eukaryota; kingdom Viridiplantae; phylum Streptophyta; class Magnoliopsida; order Malvales; family Malvaceae; genus Gossypium; species Gossypium arboreum. The sequence continues at coordinate 107,536,616 of NC_069079.1, forward strand.
GGTCACACGATTTAGGGTCTAAGTATCACTTACCGACCTTACAGTAGGCTCACAGTCGACTTGGGCAACTTGTGCAAACCTAGGAAACATTTTAACTAAATGGGCCCATACGCCCATGTGGCTTGCCCGTTATGCCCACATGCCGAGATTGGCTTTGGCCCGTGTGGATCACACGGCCTGGCCCCTGTGGATCACATGGCCTGGCCTGTGTGGACTACCCATATAGACCCACATGCTCGTGTGGCCCACACGGCCATACCTTGGCCACCACACGGCCGTGTGCTGCGCACAGCCATGTCTTCATCGACCAAACGACCGTGCTTTCATACAAGGCCTACCACACAGGCGATCACACCCCCGTGTGGCGTCGATAGTGGAGTTTTTTGGCTTTCACCGAATCCTATTTTTCTGCATTTTGGGAACACATCTGTTTCGAAAGCAATGCAACAGCAACCCCGAGCTCTTCAAAACCTAATAACAGCAATCGAAAGGCCACTTAACAGACGATTTACTAGCTAATACTTAAGCTCAAAAATTACACAAGTTACTTACCGATGAAACAAGCAATCCCTAGCGTGGTTTAGGCTATCCGAGCATAACTTTATCACTCACCATGTTTTACTACTTCAGAAACATGCAGAAAAGTTCTTTAACTTATATACCAAACCGCCAATACAAAAATTAAGCTTTAACCAACATGTTGAAAAAACCAAGTTCTAGAAACTAAAATCCCACCTACCAGAATAGCGCGAAACACCAAAATAACGAGACGAAAGGACTACGATACGAAAGATCAAAATCGATGGAGGAAGAGGAAAAAAGAAAATGCAAGGAGAGGTAGATAAAACGTCAGTTTCTTTCTTATTTGATCGAAACTCTCTCGGTCAAATGAGCAAAAGTAAACTCCATTGCTCGCGTAGGGATTCGAACACAAGACATCCAGCACAACACAACACATCTTTACCACTCGAACCAGTAAGCTCATTCTAATATGGAACTACAGGCAATTAAATATAAGCCCATTGAATAGAGATAGGGCTTAATTCCAAAAATAACAAAAATTGCCAAATGTAGGACTTGAACTTAGGACCTCTCACACATAGCTAGAACATTTAACCACTGAAATAAATACACATTTGTCACCTTTTAACAGAAAAAAAATTAGAATTTTAGGGCGTTACAAACTTAAATTAAATCCATCTAGTCCCTGTTGGATCTAGTGCCCAGAGTATAACATATTCATTTGTAAACTTGTAATTTTTTCGAACTGATTGATTAATAAAACAAATTCATTAATTACATTAATATACTTTATATGATTGTCCTAATATGATTTTTGCAAGGAAGGAAAAATGGAAGCAATTGTTGCTCATTAGTTGTTTAATGTTTAAACTAATACTAAGTGGTATTACATGGTTGGATCATAATACAGAAAGACAACTTGTATAGTATATGAATCTAAACATGCCCTTAGTCTAATCGAGAATGAAAAAATTGATTGAAAGACTAATATGTCGCCTATCAAGTCAAATTAGGGATATGGTTTGTGTTAGGAATCAGAACAGATGACTCCTAGAAGATTAAGACATAGATGTGATTGACTGGACTGACAATACATCAGATTGGACCTAAGATGAATAAATCCTGAATCCGTTTATGAATTTATTCACTTGTGATGTTCATAGTGTGACATACTTAAATCCTGGTGGATGACGAACCATGTATGCGTGATGCATACACTTTGATTTAAGTAAAAGCCTAAGTTTGAATAGATAAGGAACCGGAAGCTGGTACGCTGTGTGTATGACTTCTATAGTATGTAGAGTCATTCACAATAGCAGAATTCATAGATCAAGACATGCGTAAATGATATACTCTTATTGGCATTACATGATTTATGAAAAGTAAACGTGGCCATGGGTCATTCATCTTTGTGATGAATGACTTTATTACTATTTGATAGAAATGGACTTTTCATGAAGAAAAATGTAATGGTTACCATGAGATAAAATATGATTATATTGGGAGAACAAATATTATTTCAAAGAGATTAAGGATATCTTGTGAGGGTAACACACTTATGACAAGGTCATTGGACGAGCATTAATTGAGTTGCTTTTGTAATGGTATGTTGTTGAGGAGAGCTTAGTCATGATACTACAGTGGAATGACTTCGTGACTTAATGAGTTTATAATTAATAAGCAAAAAGCTGGAACTTAATTATAAATCATTCAAGCCTCAATTGCATATGTCCAATTAGTCCCCTCGCTAGCTCGTTGAAACCATAAATAAATTGCATGTTAAATCAAATGAATATAAATGAATAGAATGATAAAATAGAGAAATAAGAAACATTTGGAAATGATTATGATTTTCTCCAAAATTAAAATGAAAATGGAGAAATAGAATCATTTGGAAATGAGCGTGGTTTTCTCCAAAATAAAAATGAAAAATGAATTTATATTTTTTGAATTAAATGAAGTTCAAAAATGGAAATAAATCATTTGGTCATAGTGAACCGTTGAATGTGAAAATATTAAATATATTTTCTCATAGATTCTTTTAGGGTAAAGTTGTCATGATTTTAACGGAATTAAAATTGGGTTGCGAAAATTATTTAATTGGAAATATATTGAAGTTTATTTTTAGGAAATAGAAAAAAATATTGGGTTGGATCAAATTATATAATATTGGGTTAAAAGTCCAAGAAGTACTTATAATTGGTCCTGATATGGAAGAGGCACAAAAGCCCTTATGTTATAAGGTAGGACGATAAACCCTAGTATTATTAACTAGGGTTTCCACCCACTACATCTTAGTTGAACTAGGATTTCGTTTTTTCTAGTTGAAATAAACTTCTATAATTGGAAACTTGAAAATATGTAGACTTTTTCAACAGTTTCTGATTGATAGTTCTTGCAAATTTTGAGTACTTTTTAGCATATGCTTGTAATTTTATTACAAAATATCTAAGTTGGACAAAATTAAAGACAAATCTCTATTTATAACTACTTATATGCTAAATTTACAAAATTTTTCAAATTTAAAGTAGTTTGCTGTACCTGAAGAAAAGGGAATTTTGGAAGTCACCCTTTTGGAGCTTAAAATATTGTAATATCCCTAAAACACAAGCCATATAGAAGAGAGCTGATTAATAATCATCCTTGAATACCTCAAATGAAGGATTAATAGGTTATATGTAACATCCCAAACCCGGCCTAGACGTTATGGCCGAATCCGGAGATGACACAAAGAATGGGTTTTGGAACATAATCATCACGACCAAGCCATTTTAATTTTCAATCTCAATTTGCTTGTATCCATTGTGAAAATGTTATTTACTTAATTAATTTGTCATAAAACTTGTTCTGCAACGGAAGCTTACGAAAACCATTAGCTTCAAAAACCCGGTTCATATTTTCTGAAAGAACTTTGGTTTGCGTAAAAATTGTCAGTTTCATAAAATAGTTTATCATGGCATGCAAAGAGTATGAGTGTGAGTTCGTTCGTGAGGCTTAGCAAATATGTGCAAGAGTGGGTGTCTACAGAAGCCATTATGTGTAAGAGGTTTGAAGATGGTTTGAATGAAGAGATTCGTCTATTAGTTGGCATCTTGGAGATAAGGAAATTTTTAGTGCTTGTGGAGAGAGCATGTAAGGCCGAGGAATTGGCCAAAGAGAAGAGAAAAGCTGGCATCGAGTCTCGAGACTTGAGGAAAAGACAGATGGGGAAATCACAGTAGACCTCATCCAAGAGATTGAGGGAGTTCACTACCCGATCGAATACTTCGGTGGGGTTCTCAAATAAGGGCAAGAATAAGCAGCATGCAGCATCCGAAGCCCAAACCACTTCTATCGTGAGTGTTGCTAGTGTTCGGCCAAATAGGCCGGAGTGTTTGATATGTGGTAGACGTCATTTTAGCGAGTACCGAGGGAATGAAAGAGGTTTCTTCAAATGCGGATCGCTAGACCACTTTATCTGAAACTATCTCGAATTAGATAATAAAGAGAAAAAGTAAGATATGAGAGTGAGTAGTGCTCCTTCGAGGGGTAGACCACAAAAGAACCCGGGCAGTGGGGCTAGCAGCAGAGGTGCTCCCAGAGATACAGCTGTGAGGTTTGAGGGTCGAGCGCCTACAAGGACTTATACCATTCGAGCTCGCGAAGAGGCTTCTTCACCAAATGTGATTACGGGTACTTTTTTTCTTCATGATATTTCTGTTGTTGCTTTAATCGATCTGGGGTCTACCCTTTCTTATGTCTGCATGTAATTAGTACTCAGTATGAATACGTTAGTTGAACCTACTAAATTTGTAGTAAAAGTGTCAAACCTATTAGGCAGGCATGTGATAGTTGATAAAGTGTGTAGAGGTTGTCCTTTGATGATTAGAGGTAATTGTTTTCCAGCTAACCTCATGCTACTACCGTTTGATGAATTTGATCTAATTCTTGGCATGGATTGGTTGACTGCTCATAATGTGACACTGAATTATGGTAGCAAGTTCATTGAAATGAAATGTGAGAATAGGGATATTATTTGAGTTAAATCAGGTGAACCGGATAACTCACCAGTTTTGATTTCGTCTTTGACAGCCGAGAAATATTTGAGAAAAGGGTATGAGTCTTACCCAGCATTTGTGTTGAACACCAAAGAGTCTGAAGTGAAAATTGAGACAGTGCCTATGGTACGTGAATTTACAGATGTGTTTCTAGAGGAATTACCCGAATTGCCTCTAATCAGAGAAGTTGAGTTTGGTATCGAGTTGGTCCCCGGTACGGCACCTATCTCAATTGCTCCATATAGAATGGCTCCAATGGAGTTGAAAGAGTTGAAAAATCAATTACAAGAGCTAACGGATAAAGGTTTTGCAAGACTAAGCTATTCACCGTGGGGTGCCTCAGTGCTATTTGTGAAGAAAAAGGATGGGTCGATTAGATTGTGCATAGATTACCGACAGCTCAACAAGGTGACTGCGAAGAACAAGTATCCTTTGCCAAGGATCAGTGATTTGTTTGATCAGTTGAAGGGAGCCATCATGTTTTCTAAGATCGACCTAAGGTCAGGCTACTATTAGCTAAGGATTAAGGAACAAGACGTACCAAAAATCGCGTTTAGGACGAGGTATGGGCACTACGAGTTTCTTGTTATACCCTTCAGTTTAACAAATGCCTCGGCGGTATTTATGGACTTGATGATCCGCATTTTTTGGCAGTATTTGGACAAGTTTGTAGTGGTCTTTATCGACGACATACTGATTTATTCGAGTGATGAGAGTGAGCACGCAGAGCATCTGGGAACTGTTTTGCAATCTTTAATAGATAAACAATTATATGCCAAGTTCAGTAAGAGTGAATTTTGGCTTAAGGAAGTTGGATTCCTAGGACACATCGTGTCGAGAGATGGAATCAGAGTTGACCCAAGAAAAATCTTAGCCATTGTTGAGTGGAAATCGCCGAGGAATGTGACAGAGGTTTGACGCTTCTTAGGTTTAGCTGGATACTACAAAAGATTTGTAAATGAGTTCTCAATAATAGCTACTCCAATGATAAATTTGTTACAAAAGGACATCAAGTTTGAATGGACAGAGAAATGCCAAAAAAGTTTCGAGACATTAAAGGCCTTGTTGACCGAGGCTTCAGTTCTGGCGTAACCAGAATCAGGGAAAAAATTCCTGGTATATAGTGACACCTCTATAAATGGATTGGGGTGCGTATTCATGCAAGAATGCAAAGTGATAGCATATGCCTCGAGACAGTTCAAGCCACACGAGAAGAATTATCTGACGCATGATTTAGAGTTGGCCGCTATTGTCTTCGCGCTAAAAATTTGGAGACACCATTTGTATGGAAAGAGACGTCGAGTGTTCACTGACCATAAGATTTTAAAATATATGACTCAGAAGGAGCTGAATTTACTGCAAGGAAGGTGGTTGGAGTTGATAAAGGATTACGAGTTAGTGATTGACTACCATCCTGAAAAGCCGAATGTAGTCACCGATGCTTTGAGTATGAAATCATTGTTCACCCTGAGGGCTATGAGTACTCAACTGACCGTGATTGATGATGGCTCGATTCTAGCCGAGATGAGAGCTAGACCTATGTTTCTTCAAGAGATATGTAAGACTCAGAAAAGTGATAAGGACTTGCAAGCTAAAATGGCTCAGTTTGATATGGGAAATAAATCAGAATTTCGTATTAGTACCGACGATTGTATGTTGTATCGAGATAGGGTCTGTGTACCCAAGGATAAGGAGCTCATTTAGAAGATTTTACGAGAGGCACATAGTGGTTGCTTGTCTATCCATCTGGGTAGTGTGAAAATGTACAATGACTTGAAGAAAATGTACTGGTGGTTGAGAATGAAAAGAGACATTTCTAAGTTTGTCTCTAAGTGTCTAGTTTGTCAACAAGTGAAGGCCAAACACCAAGTACCCTTGGGTTTGCTTCAGTCTTGATGGTTCTCGAGTGGAAATGGGACCGAGTACCCATGGATTTTATGTCAGGGTTACCTTTAACGCCAAAGAAAAAGGATTTCGTTTGGGTTGTGGTTGATAGACTTACCAAGTTGGCACATTTTATACCGGTGCGAATCGACTACTCCCTTGAGAAATTGGTTGATTTGTATGTTTCGGAGATAGTGAGACTTCACGAGGTGCCCTTGTCGATTATCTCGGATAGGGATTCGAGGTTTACCTCGAGATTTTGGAAGAAGTTGCAAAAAGCTTTAGGGACAAAGTTGAATTTTAGCACAGCTTTTTACCCGCAAACCGACAGTCAGTCTGAAAGGCTAATTATGATATTGGAAGACATTTTACAATGTTTTGTTCTCTAGTTTCAAGGCATTTGGGAAAGGTATTTACCCTTGGTCGAATTCGCCTACAACAACAATTATCAATCAAGTCTGAAAATGGCACCTTATGAGGCTTTATATGGGCTTAAGTGTCGAATGCCTTATTATTGGACTGAATTGAGAGAGAATCAGATTCACGAGGTCGATTTGGTCAAAGAAATCAAGGAAAAGGTTAAGGTGATTCGTGATTGCTTGAGAGCCGCATTGGATAGACAAAAATCCTACACGAACTTGAAACGGAAAGAGATCAAGTTCCAAGTTGGGGATAAGTGTTTTTGAAAGTATCATTGTGGAAGAAAGTCCTTATATTCGATAGAAAAGGCAAGCTGAGTCCACGGTTTATTGGACCTTATGAGGTGACTGAGAGAATTGGGCTAGTAGTATACCGATTGGCCTTGCCTTATGAACTAGAGAAAATTCATGATGTATTCTATGTATTGCTGTTGCGCCACTACCAATCTGACCCCTCACACGTGATTTCATCGGAAGAAATTGAAATAAGCCCGGTTATGACCTATAGTGAAGAACTGATTAAGATTTTGGATCGAGAGGTTAAGAAGTTAAAGAATAAAAGTGTAGCACTCGTAAAGGTTTTGTGGCATAGACATGGAGTCGAGGAAGCCACGTGGGAACCCGAAAATACTATGAGAGATCAATACCCGAACTTATTTGTCGGTAAGATTTTCGGGGATGAAAATCCCTAAAGGGGAGAATTATAACAGCCCGATTTTAGGCCTAGTCAGAACAGTGATTTCAGGACCACTAAACCGGGGTTGGAGAAATTATTTTTGATATTATTTAATGAGTTTTGCATTATTATATGAGAGTATGAAAATTTTGATGAATTAATTTTAGTGATTGTATGCTTAATTGGGAAAAAGGACTAAATCGTATAAAGGGTATAAGTTCTATTTTACTTGATAGACATACCAAATAGCTAGAGAGCCATAATTTGAGGTCCTTAAAGGGCAATTAGACACCCTTCAAGAGGCATGGCCGGCCATAGGGACAAGGAAATCAATGGGTCAAATGGTTATGTAATTTTATGACCTAATTTTGACTAAAATAAAAATAAAATAAAGAGAAAATATATCATCTTTTTCTACCATCTTCCCCATTGAAAATTCAGCCATTGTAGGGGGTTTTGAGCTTCAAAAATTTCAGCCACTCTCTACTCTTGCAAGTAAGTGACTTTGATGGCTTTTCTTGAAATTTTTACATTTTTAGAACCCTTGTAGCATGAGCTTTCAAATGACGGGACTGTTTTGAAAAATGGTTGAAAGTCTAGGGTTTTGCCATAATAGTACACATGTTTTTTTCTAAAATTTTATGGAAGAAAATGAACCGTGGTTGTGAAATAAACAACTTTTGTGAAGAGATTTCTCACGAAAACCCTAAAAGGACCATTTTGCATAAGTTGTAAAATAGGTGATAAATGTGAGAAATATTGAGAATTTTGGATTTCTTATAGTGAAAAAGTAATTGAATAGGCTTAAAATATTAGTAAATTCGATAAAAAATGATTTTCAGACCTAGGGGTAAAATGGTCATTTTGCAAAAATTTAGGGGCAAAATGATCATTTTGCCTAATTTTAAATTTTTGAGTATCTAGATTAATAAAATGATTAAATTTGTGAATTTTTATCATTTTAGATTAAGAATTACAAAATTCGGGCCTAAATCGGGAAAAAACGAAGCAAGTGGACTAAGCTAAACTAGTTGTCTTTTGTAATCCGAGGTAAGTTGTATGTAAATAATATAACTACATTGTTACTATATGTGCTTGAATTGAGATAGCATGAATTGCTTGTTTTTGGAAATAATCATGTTTGATGAATATTGAAATAGTAGGACTCTCGTTTGAACCTTAGGAAATAAATCGGATATTCTGGCCATGAGATTCGGGACATTTGTGTGCTAGTATAAGACATGCCTGGGACATGCATCGGCCACATTATGCGAGCCAGTGTAAAACCATGTCTGGGACATGGCATCGGCATTGAGACGAGAGCTAGTGTAAGACATGTGTGGGACATGCATCGGCCTCGTGATGTAAGCCAGTGTAAGACATGTTTGGGACATGCATCGGCTACTAGATGTGTCAATGTAAGACCGTGTCTGGGACATGGCATCGGCACATATGGAGGTGTTAGTGTAAGACCATGTATGGGACATGGCATCGACACTGATATGGAGAGCTAGTGTAAGACCATGTCTGGGACATGGTGTTGGCCTCAATTTCGATAGTCAGTATAAGACCATGTTTGGGACATAGCATCGGCATTATACCCTATGTTTGAGGCTTACTGACTATCCAATAGTATTTCAAATGGTTCAACAGTGAGAATTATAGTTGAAGTTAAACAAGAAAAGGATAAACATGTTGTGAGTGATACAGGTACCTAAATGAAATGCATGAGATGTGAGCTTAGTATATGCTATGTGAATTGTGTTGGATAGTGACGAGTAAGTTGTGCTTATGCCTAGTTTAGTGTTATGAGCATGATGATGAATGGTAAAGTTGTTGTTATATTTATTTTCATGCAACTTACTAAGCTTTATGCTTACCCTATTTCTTTCCATTTTCTTATAGTGCCGCCTAATTAGCTTGTAGATCAACGAACATCGGAGGCATCGATCACACTATCAATTGAAGCATTTGGTATAGTTAGATCTATTTATTTTGATTATGGCATGTATAGGACCCTGACTTTAGAACCTTGTGTCATTGTTAATTGGCCAAATGTGTTGGCTAACTTTAGTATTTTGATTCATTTTATATAAGGCCACGGAAATGGCTAAAGTTGAAAGTTGTTATATGAATACAAGAAGTTATTTCATGAATGGGTAATTTGTTGGTTATTTTAGAATATGAAATGTGTAAAGGTCTTAGATGTGGTTGTTGGATTGAGGAATCATATTAGGATGATCTTTAGCATGATGGATGTTGTTATTTTGTGTTTCAGCGTGGCACAGGGCTTGGTAAATAGGCCTATGTTGTCCACATGGGTAGACACACGGGCGTGTGTCTAGGCCGTGTATGACACATGGCCAGCCCCATGGGCATGTTGTCTGGCCGTGTGTTCCCTGCACGTAACAATTTCAAGTTAGTATGCATGGTAATAAGCACATGGGTGAAGACACGGCCGTGTGTCTCAGCTGTGTGAAAGGCACGGCTTAGCACACGGGCATGTGCCTTGGCGATAGCTGACGTCAGAAACAGAGTGTCAAGAATTTTTTTCATGGCCATATGAGAGACACGGGCTATAGACACTGGCGTGTGTCAGGCCGTTGAGAACCCCTGTAGGTTTTAATTTAGGATTTAATTCACACGGGAGTGTCCCTAGAGGTTTAGGACGTATGTGTCAGACGAGCCATCAGCACACCCGTGTTAAAATGAACACAGAGGCGTGTTGCCCTTCCACATGGGAATGTGCCCTACTTCAAGGGTTATTTTTCTAAAGTCAGTTAAGGACCTAAGTCAGTCCTGAGTGGTTCCCAATGGATGTTTGAGGCCTCGTAGGCATTTGTTAAGGAGTTTAGTTAAAGTTTTAAATTTGATCAAATTTAGATGACTTGAGAACATTGAAAAGCATGCGTTTAAGGGTGGTAACGCCTTGTATTTCGTCCCGGAGTAGGACTCAGGTGTGGGGTGTTACAGTTTAATTAATTTAAAATTAGTTACAACTGCCAAAAGGAGAAATAGACTCTAAATGAGCTCTTTTTTCATTGTGTGCAAGAGGAAGAAAGGTTGAAACATGATAAGTCTGAATGTGTTCATTTGGCCAGTGCCTCTAAAGACAGTAGCTTACATTTTAAATAGAGTATCAACTAAAGCAGCTGCAAAAACACCTTATGAGGTTTGGACAGGTTGAAAGCCTAGTCTAAAGCACTTACATGTTTGGGGATTTTCAGTAGAGGCAAGACTTTATAGACTTCATGAAAAGAAATTGGACTCTAAAATAGTGAGCAATCACCTTATTGGTTATTCTAAGCAATCTAGGTGCTATAAGTTTTATGATCTCACAATTAGGAATATTTTTGAGACGGGAGCCATAACATTTGTTTAGAATGTTGAGTTTGGAGGGAGAAATATGGTTAGAGACATTGATTTTAAGGAGGAATTGGATTCTAATTCAGTTTTTGCTATCACCTTTGACGATGCTCATGTCCTGATACCTATAATTGATCAAGAAGTGAATCCAAAATCTCAACAAGAAAATGTTGAACAACTCCCTATTCAAGATGAGGTAATTGTTCCAGAAGAACAAACTTAACAACCTCAAGAACAAGTGTCATTAATGAGGTCCATGAGAAAGAGGAGAAATGTTATTTTATATGATTATGTTGTATTTATCCAAGAACATAGGATGAGAATGGAATGATAGAAAATGATCGAATCAACTTTCGTCAGCCCATTAAATGTTTTAATTCTCAAGAGTGTAATAATGTCATACAAGAAAAGTATAAGTATATGCAAGATAATAAATTTTGGGAACTTGTCCCATTACCTGAAGGTGCAAAACCAATTGGTTGTAAATATATATTTAAAACATAAAGGGATGCAAATGTGGAGATATGTAAGGCGGGTCTTGTAGCTAAAAGATATACTCAGAAAGAGGACATTGATTTTACAGAGGCTCTTTCTATAGTTTCATCGAAAGACTCTTTTAGGAAAATCATGACATTTTTAACTTATCATGATCTTGAGTTACATCAAATGGATGTTAAGATTACATTTCTTAATGGCGACATTGAAGAGACAATTTATGTGGTGCAACTAGAAAACTTTGAGTCAGGAGACCCAAAGAATATGGTTTGCAAATTAACCCGTCTATGGACTCAAACAAGTTTCTCATCAATTGTACCACAAGTTTCATTAAGTAATTGTCTAGTTTGATTTTTAAATGAATATTTTTGTTGATTGTATCAAAAATTTAGTGGGAATAAGTATATATTCTTGGTTCTATATGTCGAAGACATTTTGCTTACCACTAATGATATAGGCTAATTGCACAAAACCAATAATCTTTCTTATCTAAGCATTTTGAGATGAAAGATCTTCGGGACACCTCTTTTGTTTTAGGAATTCAAATGCATTGAGACCGATCTTAAGGTATTCTTGGATTGTCATAAAAGAGCTATATCGATAAATTACTCAAAAGGTTTGACATGCAAGGCTGTAGACTAGATTACACCCTTATTGCTAAATGAGACAAATTTAATCTTACTCAATAGCTTAAAAGTAACCTTGAAATTTAGGAAATGCAAAAGATTCCCTATACATCAACTTTTGGGAGTCTAATGTATGCTCAAGTATGTACGTGTCCGGATATTGCGTACATTGTTGAGATGTTAGACAAACATTTAAGCAACCCTGGTATGAACCATTGGATAGCAACCAAGAGGGTTATGATGTACCTTTAGAGAACAAAAGATTCAATGCTCACATATCAGAGGTCTGATAAGTTAGAGATCATCAGGTATACAAACTCCGATTTTGATGGAATATTGATGCAAATTTCTCACTAGGGTGAAAATTGTGACAATAATTTGTAGTCCTTTATTCCAATAACAGCAGGAGCACATCAAAGCCAAAGCACATAGAATTTAAGTTCTTGGTCATTAAAGTAAATGTTCAAAGTGGTTAGGTGCCTATAAAGCATATTGAGACAAACTCCATGATTGCGGACCTGCTTACTAAAGGACTACACCCAACGTTTTATAACATCACATTGCTCATATGGGTGTAATGTCATTCCAGGATATTCAATTCTAGTGGGAGTTTGTATTTATAATTTCATTTTTGTTATATACAAATTTTCGATTATTTTGACTTAAGGTTATTTTCTGCAAAAATAAACTTTATTTGGTTTATTCACACTCTGATTTTGGTAAGGTTTGATCTCACTAAGGCTAAGGAGGATCAATTGGAAATGGAAATGTTTAGATCACATTGCATGTAATTTCCATGCTACACATCCATACTTGATCTATGTCATTTAGTTGTGTTAATATACGTTATCAGGGATGGATTTAGTTACAATATACGTAACGAAAGTCGTCTTGGTTCTATGTTAACATAATTAATGGACGATATTGTTTGAAATACCTTTTGGATATGATGGTAAGGTTCTGATTTCATAAGTTTATATAATGACATGTAATTATAAGGTAATCAGTATATATATGTGGTCCAAGTGAGAGATTGTTGGAAAAATATGGACATCGCATATATAATAAGCATAACTACATATTATTATTTACTATCATAAAATATTAGCCCAAATTAAAAGTGATCTAATTTGGTTAAAGCTTATTAGGCTTTAGTTATTAAATAAAGTATGGGCCAAATATGTGAAGATATTCTAGTAACTAATTTCTAATTGATGATAGGTTAATTAGAAATTAGGATTAATGTGAAAAACTTATATGTTTGGGTTATGGTCCTCAAATTGTACATAGGTAACTTTTTTAATATCTCATCTTTAGAAAAGAGATACTCACCTTTTCAAAATTGCTTGTGTGCTAATTTGAAAGATATAAACCTTAAGATCAGAAGATTTCAAGAAACCCATGGATTAAGGTACGCTTCCGCATTTAAATTTATTCTTGATGATTTGACATGACAGAACTTGATATGGTTTTTAAGTTTTATATCAAATATTGTTTTATTGTTCTTTTATTATATCCTTGTATACATTGGGGTTTCTAATTTTTTAATCTAAAATTAATTAATTAATTTGAAATTTAATTTTATTAAATAATAATTATTTAATCAAAAGTTTTGTTTTTAAAATGTAGTAATATTGATATATTATAAATATGGAATCAAATTTATGAGAATAATTAAGATATTGAGTACAAATTAATTTAATTAAATCTAAGCTCTATATATGCATCATTTAAAAATAAAATAAAAAATAAAACACTCTTTTCAAAACAAGTAATATTTATATTCTAAATTGCTCGAGTCAACATCTATACTATTATTTAAGTTTCTGTCTAAAGCTTCATTTGGATTATCCTAAAACCACGTTTGAGTGTGTTTGCACAAAATCCAATGGCAGACTCACTACAGTTGTGCCTTTGCATGGCAATGCTTTTATTCAACTATGGCCCTACAATCGTATTGGAGCACTAAATTGCCACCAACGGTCAAAAGAGAAGTGGGGTGAATTGGGCAACCAATAGAAGGGGTAATCCCTCTTTTGCCCCTACATTTTTTAAAACTTTTATATTTGTTAATTTTACTTTATTATTATTTTAATATAAACTTTATTTTACTCATCGTTTGATATTACCAGATTTTATTAATCAATATAAATATAATTTTTCATAATTCCTTAATATAAATACTTTTTTTTTTAATTTTCTATTCTCATCTCACCTCTATAGTTGCGTTTGAATCCAAACACACACCCCACTGCTATTTCTAATCTCACTGCTACAATATCCAATCTCATCGCTGCAATAACTAATCTCACTACCACTGTTATATTTAACATCACCGGAGGTAACTGCACCGCCCATCCGAACTAAGTCTAAGTTGGTGTCACACTCTCAACCTAGTCACCAATTCTATAAGGAAAATGACGAAAATATTCTTTCATAATTAAAATAAGTTATATTATTCGAGGGTACTTTAGTCTCTTCTTTTTAAATAAAAAATAAAAACATATGCGTATGATAGGATTTGAATTTTAACTTGAGAGTTTTTGCTAAAAGTGAATAAAAGACTAACAAGAAAATAGAATCAGAGGAAAGGAAGCTGAAGTATATGTTATATTCATCAAATAACAAACTTAATATAAGCAATTTTAATAACATTAAAAACAAACTTCTTCTAATAAGTAACCAACTAGATAACTAAAAATTAGGAAACAATCTACGAAAGTATAGGAACTACAAAAACAAAAACTCATATTCTTAGAAAAATATCTCAACACCCTCTTTTAAACTGATGTCTGCAAACATCAATTCAATAGTATCAAAAATAAAATCATTCAATCATCAATTGCAACTTCCTTCTAAGTTTTTCAAACAAAACTTGCTTCAATGGCTTTGTTAGAATGTCAGTTACTTGACTTTCACAGTAACAAAACACTCAACTGATTACACCATCATTACACAAATTGCGTATAAAATGGTACCTAACATCTATATATTTGCTTCTCTGATGAAGAATTGGATTTTTTGCAATCTTTATTGCTAAAATATTATCGTAGTAGATAGTTGTTGCTTTCTTTTGATGTTGCTGAAGTGTCTTAAGCAATCTTCTCAACCAAACAGCTTGATAGGAGGATAAAGTTGCTACAACAAATTCAACTTCTATGGATGACAATGTCACAATATGTTGTTTCTTTTATGACCGTGATATAACTCCAAAACTCACCATAAAGTCACAACCTGATGTGATTTTCTTATCTTCAAAATAGTCGGCATAATCAGTATTTGTAAATCCAAATAAGGAGCTTTTTACTTCAACTTTGTACATATACCAAAATTAGTTGTGCCTTTAAGATAATGAAAGATTCTTTTAGCAGCTAGCAAATGGTTCTCACTTGGATTTTCCATATAAGAAATAATAAAGCTAACACCATACATGATGTCAAGTCTTGTGGAAGTTATGTACATTAAAGCTCCAACCATTTGCTTGAACAAAGTAGCATTTATCTTTTTAACTCCATCATCTTTTCTTAGATTTATGCTAAACACTGTTGGAGTATAGGTCAAATTGCAATCTTACATTTTAAACCTACTCAAAACCATAAGAATACCTTTCTTTTGTGAAATGATTATATCAGTATTTGATTGCACAATTTCTATGCCAAGAAAGTAATGTATCAATCTGAAATTAGTCATTTCAAACTCAGTCATCATATTTTTCTAAAAGGACTTAATCATTAGTTCATCATTGTCAGTGTAAATCGAATCATCAATGTAGAGACACACTACAATTAATTTTCCATTACCATCTAATTTTGTGAATAATGTGTTTTCATGCAGACACTTACGAAAATCTTCTTTTGCAAAATAAGCATCTATATGGCTATACCAAGCTCTTGGAGCTTGTTTTAGTTAGTATAGTGCTTTTTTCAACTTGTATACCTTACTTCCGTTGTCTTGCTTCATGAAACCATAAGGTTGATCAATGTATACCTTTTCTCGCAATTCTCCATGTAGAAAGGTTAACTTCACATTTAATTGATAAACCTTCCACAAATTCTGAGCAGCTCTGGAAAGAACCATATGAACAGTGTCAAACCTTGCAACAGGAGCAAATACCTCTTTGTAATCAATGTAAAACTCTTGCTTGTATCCCTTGGCATCTAATCAAGCTTTGTACTTTTCAATTTCACCATTCTTCTTGAATTTTGTTTTCTAAACTCATTTCACGCGAATGGATTTATACTCTTTTAGAAGTTCTATCAACTCCTAAGTGTTGTTCCTATCTATTGAGTTGATCCCCTCTTTCAGAATTTTTGTCATTTTTGTTCTTTGACAACTTCTCGAAATGTAAGGGGATCACAATATGTAAACAAAGCAAAATGGGCAATTTGTTCATCATCAAGTAATTCATATCCACTTACATAATCATCCAAGTTGGTCGCGATCTCATTCGAGATTCATGGATGACTACATCATTCTCCAGTTGATTTTCACAAAAGAGTTGTGTGTGATGAACAATTGCATCTGAATTTGACACTTGAGTTGCAAATTCAGTTTTATCTTCATCTCCATCAAAATTAGTGGGAATTTCTTGTTGTTTAACACCTTTTTTAATCAAATTTCATGTAGCATTTTCATCAAAAAAAGACATCTTCAATGATGATGATCATTTTTAGTGAGCAGATTGAACAATTTGTCTGACTTGGTTGTCCCTCTTACACTAATAAAAATACATTTTTCGTCCTTATCATCAAGCTTTCTTTTTTACTATTATATTACATGTGCGTATACAACACCCACAAATTTTGAAGTGACCCATAACTGGTTTTCTACTGCTCCATGCTTCCTCCAGCGTTATGTTTTGAACAAAAAAGATGGGACTTCTATTCCAAACATGAAAGCTCTAGTTTACACCTTCTGGCTAGAAAGCCTTAGGAACTTTCCCTTTTTTCAACAGGCTTCTAACCATGTTAAGAATGGTTTGATTTTTTCGTTCTGACACATCATTTTGCTATGATGTGTATGCAGTGGTGAGTTCTTTTTGAATGGCTTGTTCAGTGCAAAATGCCTCAAATTCCTTTGAGTAGTACTCTCATCCATAATCAGTTCACAATGTCTTAATAAAACTCTCTGCTTCATTTTCAACTTGAGCTTTGAAGCTTTTAAATACCATGACGGATTTTGATTTATCCTGCAAAAAGAACACCCATTTTTTTTTGCTAGAATTGTCAAAAAAAGTGATTAGGTATTGTTTTCTTCCATTTGATGTTGGATTAATTGGTCCACAAATGTCAGAGTGAATTAGCTCTAGCACTTTCTTTGCTCTTAGCTTTAGCACTTTCTTTGCTCTCCATAACTTGTGAAAATTGATATCAGCATTGTTTGCTAACAACACATTCCTTGCATACTGGAATAGCTGGAATAGTAATTTGAGGAAGTCATGTCACCATATTCTTTTGTTAGAGTTTTGTTAGTCCATCAAAATTTAGATGACAAAATCGAAAGTTTCATAACCATTATGGATTATCTACTTTGTCTTGCAAATAGGTCTAAACACTTTTTATCTTTAACAAAAACAGCTATTCAATATCATTTTATTAATGACTACAGCACCTTTTGAAGGATCATATATTTCCAAAGTTCCATCCTAAATGATTATAACATAACCTTTCTCCTGCAACTGACCAATACTAAGCAAATTGCTTTCCAAATTAGGAACATTGAAGACATTAGAGATTGTTTCTATAAATCCATTTTTAGTCTTGATTTTAATATCTTCATTTCACAAGACCTTCCCGGTAGATTTATCCCCAAAACTGACAGTAGTATGAAAATTTCCATTCAAATAAGAAAAAATGGATTTACTACAACTCATATGGTTATTGCAGCTTGTGTCTACATACCAAACTTCTGTTTTAGTCTTGTCCGCATTTTTCTAAACTGCAATCAACAAAGTTTCTTCTTCTTTTTATGCAACAAAATTTGATTTTGAGGTCTTCTCCTTATCTTAAGGCAACATGGTTCGACATTCAGATTGAAAATGCCCAAGCTTGTGGCATTTATAACACTCAATTTTCAATTTGGAGAACTAATCATATCCTTGCCCTCTACCTTGATATGAATCTTGATCATTCATATTGTGTTGGTGATGTCTACCGCCATCTCTATTTCCTCAACCTCTTCTTCCAGCACCTCGACCTCTTTCTCGACTAGGAGAAGACCAATAATTTGTACAAGCTTTCAGTGTTTACTCCTCCTTGTCCTGCAGTACTATTTTCTTCTCATGGACTAATATAGGGCCCTGCAACTCATCAAGAGAAAAAGTATCAAAATCTTTTGATTATTCAATAACATGCCACATAATTAAATTGTGGGGTTATTGATCGTAAATTTTTCTCAATCACAGCCACACCCTCAATCTTTTCACCATGGATTCGCATTTTGTTGATTATTCCCTTTGTTGAGAAAAAATAAAAATCTGATTCTCTAGTTTTCATCCATCATGTTTTGACTTCAAATCTTACTGCTTGTAATTGTTACCTCTTGATCCTATTTGATCCTTGATATTTCTTCTCGATTGAGTCCTAAATGTTCTTGGAGGTATCTTTGCAAAGAATTGTCTCCAAGATTAAACATTCAATGGCTTGAAACAAGTAGCTTTTGCCCTTAAAATCCTTCAAGTTCATCCCCTCTATTTTTGTGTCTGACATTGTTGCTGTTGACTATTGCCAGACATATAAAGTCTGGATTGGAAACACTGCAGCTAAACAGATAAGAAATAAAAAAATGATGTCCGCAAGTATGCAGGTCAAATTGTAATATAGAAGAATGTTACAATGCAACACTCTGGGAAGTATTCCGAAAATCGTACTCAAAAGAGGTTGAATTAAAATTAAATTAATTTTCTATACCAACAGCGTTAAATAGTACTAACCAAAAATCATATTACAAACAACCAAATTAAAGGTAATGAATCTAAATAACATAAATTAACTAAAATTAATAGCAACCAAATAATAATCAAAATTAAATCGAATTAAGAAGATAGAAGATTAACTCACTTTGATGTTCCTAATTAACTTTAGAACTCATGTTTTATTGAGTTAGTTATTAATTAACAGGTTATTACCTCTCAGCCTCTAACTAAATCACTAATCGACTAATAAACATGTCACACCCGATTTAAGTTTAGACCCAAACATTAGGAAAGGAGAGGAGTTAATTGAATAAAATGGTAAGTTGGCGAGCTCTTTAGAAGAATTTTTTAAATACTAGTGGCTAATTGGAAATTTTTTTTAGTTTCAATTCTTGTTTGGTTAAGATAAAATCTATTGATTCCATAGTGGGAAACATAATCATTGCTGTTGGATGACTTAATTTAGGTTGATGGTAGTGCAAGAAGAGTTATATATATTTGGGTAAGAAGCCTTAATCAACAAAAGAAAATTCTTCCTAGTTCTGTTTATATTTCCACATCTGTATCATCTTCTTCAATTGTTCCAAAGAAGAGAAAGTTAAAGAAAGCTCTGCATGGGACAGTGATCATGAGGATTGAGTCTAGAAAGTAGAGAATCCAGTAACTTGATAAGCTTCTAAATCTCCCTGTCTATAGTCGTGAATCGTGAATTTAAGGAAATGAGAACTAAGATTTAAGAAATCTTTGATAAAACTGTTGCATGAGATTGGGTTCTAGGTTTCAAAGTTAATTTCCCTTAGTTTAATTGGTGTATGGGTTGCCATGCTTAGCTGCCAGGACAAGGAGGCTCTGGATTTGGATGAGCTAAGCTGGAGAGGATAAAGGATTTTAGGTGAGTTTTTGTACACTACTCTTGGGCGATGAATGGATGAGTGTTTCTTGTGTGATTTGTGTCTACATTTACTTTGAGCCCTTTTTGAAACCTACAGTAGTACATAATTTTGGTGAATTAGCATGACATGCATATTTAAGGCTGTATAATTCATGAAAATCTGCTAGTATATTCTGTTTGATAGAACTGCATATGGATGAATCAAAGTGTGGCGTACTACTTATTGTGATAATATTTGGAATGTTATGCATAAAATGTATATTTTTAAAATGTGAAGTACAGAGAGAGTTAACTTAAAGTGGTAGATGAAGATATTAAAAATTGGAGGAATGGAGGAATGGGTGGATTG
Organism: Gossypium arboreum; assembly: GCF_025698485.1. Lineage (NCBI taxonomy): Eukaryota > Viridiplantae > Streptophyta > Magnoliopsida > Malvales > Malvaceae > Gossypium > Gossypium arboreum. The sequence continues at coordinate 107,556,795 of NC_069079.1, forward strand.
ATAAAGGGATACAAGAGAGTTTGGCGACATTCTGAAATGATTATTTACTAGCTCTATAGGGTGAAACCATGACGACGATCTATCGACTCTATAGAGCGACACGGTGATGATAGTTATCGACTGGTTCTTCAAGGCGACACCGTGTAAATGATTTATAAGTCTTTCAGGACAACACCGTGTAAACGGTATATAGGTCCTTAGTGGTAAAACCTTAAAAGATGTTTACAGATTCTTCAAAATCAAAATTCCATGGTTATCCATGGTGCTATCCAGCTTTATGGTGAAATAGAGTCCACTAGGATGGTGAACAGGGAAGCCTGTCAGACATAAAAAAGGGGGTTACTGTATGAGTTGCGTGACGAGTAGTTTGACAAGATAATCATGATCTATCTGAAAATATGGGTAAGTGTACTAAATAGAGGGTCCACCAAAATGCGAAAAAAAAAGGAACAAGTAGAAGCATTTTACACGCAATATATGTGAAGGAAAGGGGTAGTTTCCTTAAGGTAATTATAAATAGGAATCTGCTATTAAAAGTCTTCCAGAGTTAATGTTGAACCATTATTGGCGAAGCATTTATAGAATGGAGTATCATATTTGATATCCTAATTGATAATCGATAAAAAGGCAGTCAAAAAAGTGGATAGTCCGCCAAAGGACCACGTTGAAGGGAATATCTGCCCAAAGCTGAATGTTCGGTAAAGTTTGCCAGGAATTTACAAAGAAAGAAGATGTCTGTCAGGACTTTTTGGCACGGAATAGTCCACTTGGACTAACAAAATAGAAGTTTTCCAAAGACAATTTAAAGAAGAGATGGTCCGCAGGGAAGACTATCTATTATTTGGAGCATCTTGGTAGAATGGTCTGAAATAGGGAAGTCATATGGGACTATTTTGTAGGTATGAGTCTACCAAGAGAGAAGGGTGTTTATCCATCAACCAATTCTCTTATCCAAGGCCACTAATGATGGCAGGTCTTCCTTTAAAGAGGGATTCCTGTATAGGTTATGTTATAAGAAATTTATTACTGGGAATAAATCGACAGATTTATACTGAGCTTCATGTGGAGTGAGGGGATCCAGTTAAGAAACCTGTAGTTATGGCGAGACATCTAGTAGTCCATCAATAGAACTTGCCGAAAGTGGGTATTCACATATATGGTTATCATATGATGAGTCAAATCAAAAAGGAAAAATTGGAAGTCTGAACTCAAGCCAAATAGGGTCAAGTCCTGAACAAAATAAATGTGTCTGGAAAAATATGATTATGGCTACACTAGTAGACACGCCCCCAAACAGATAGTTTAAAACACGTAAAGGCGTCGACAACACCATTTCGAACATGCGAAATCTCCTAAATCATTCAGGGAGTTTTATCTATATGCATTAATTCTTAGTTACCCATCAAATTAAGAGTTTTCTATGAGTATTGCTGTACAAAATCTGACTAAGTCCATCTGAACTTACGATAGTACTACTTTATCTGCAGGATTAAGGTTTGACTCAAGGATCCTGAAAGGACCAAGCTAGAAATCGCCAAGTCCATGCAAATGGCACTGTAACTGTATCATGTATATAGAGGGCCATCCATCCTAGGGTTGTCACTTCCTAGGGTTTAATCGCACATAATTTAAACCAACTAACTCAAACTTAAACCCTAATTCATCCATTAATTTGTCATATATCCGTTCGCTAATCTCCCTAAGGAAATTAGGTACTCATGTATCTAAATGCAATAATCACTAAATTTATATTCAACATAAAAAATAGCAAAATAAATAAGAAAATAAATTTGTTTCAATGTCGATTTTCGCACAAAATTTGACTTTCCTTTAACAATTGCAAAGATAATTCTGATTACGATTGGAAACTAAAAAGAAATAAATGAAAACTATTTAATTGAAAGCTTGGATTGAAATCGACACCAGGTTAGACAAGAATAAAAATTGTTTTAAGACTAAATTGAAAGAAAATAAAAACTAAGTAAAAGCCCTAAAACTAACTATGTGGCTCACTTGGCCAACCTTAAAAAGTTCACAACCTCCCAAAATGAGGCTTAAAATGTTTATTTATAAAGTTTATGATTATGATCTGGCCTAATTAGGGTTGATTAGTAGCCCTGAAAACAAATTAAATTAAATTGTGTAAACAAAAACACTCTTAATTGAACTTCTTGATCATTGTTGGTGTCGCGACACCATAGGACTAGTGTCGCGACACTGCCTTTCAAGTGTAAATATTATGGCTTCGAAGTATAGTGTTAAAACACCACTCCTTGGTATCGCAACACTGCAATCGCCCTTTATCTTTTAAGCCCAAAAAATAGTATTCTACACATTAAATGAAGCTGTTAAATCATCTCTAGGCTTATTAGGTCACCAAATGGCTAAAATTTGTGTAAAAACGCTTATTATACATAAATTAAACATAAAGTAAAAAAATCGAAAATGCAATAAAATCATATAAAAACACTAGAAAATAAGCTCATTATGTGCTGGAAAGACCCCAATTTCCCACAACGCATTATGGCAGATCAACATGTTCCAGTGCTTATAATAACCATCGAAATAAGGTATTGTTGGTTGCACAAAATTTTCAGATGCCATTGAATACGAAAAGTTGTTGCCTTTTTGTTTTTGGTAACTTAACTCTGATACCACTGCTAACTGAGAGTTTTTGATAAGTCAGAATAAAAGATTTTAACAAAAAAAATAGTCTTAGAGGAGAGGAAGTTGAACTATACATTTTATTCATCAAATAACAGCCTTACAATTTCAAAAACATTAAAAACAAACTTCTCCTATGTAACACCCCAAACCCGGCTCAGACGTTATGTCGAATTTGGAAATGTCACATGATAGGGTCTTTGAAAACTAAGTTTCTACGATAACTCCATTTCCGTTTAATTACTTTTCTTATCTCTAATTAGTTTCAAAATCCTTACTCGTTTAACCAATTCTTTTAAACATTATTCATTACGGAAGCTTTTAAAACTGTTTTAAGTAAATCGTGTGTTTAGAGAAAACTTTGCCTTTATGAAAACTGGGTTTTCCTACATCTAGCAGTTATAAACCCATAAAAATAAATAAAAACCAAATTGAGAAAAATTCTCAAAAAGTCCCCAAATTACATCCCAATAAACCACGGTAACTAAAACCATAAATCATAAAAGTCCAAAAATTATGGTCGCCACCGAGTCCTCCACTGTACCGATCTGGCTAGGTTTGGGATTACCTATGCACATTAAACAGAGAGGGGTGAGTTTATGTATACTCAGTGTGCAATCCAACGGATAACAACAAAAATAAATACAATGCACAGTCAAAAGCAGTCTTAGGCCTAAACCCCTTTCCATATCAGTAACAATTGGGCCTTACCCCAACTCAGTATCAGTATCAGTATGTACAAGGGTCTTAGCCCATCACAGAATCAGTAACAGATATACAGTATTCAGTAACCAAGTCCTACCCAACCAGCCTCTACACACCATCTCCGTCCAACCCTACACTCCATGTGGGGATTAAATTAACCCACCCATCCCTACGCTCCAGTTAGTACCGAATGCGGCACAAAACAGTAGTTTGCAGCTGAGCTACCAGTATATTAGGCTTAAGAGCCTTTTAGCAAACTTCCTCCAAATAAAATCAACCCAACCCCATGCAATGCAATATACAATACATGACATGCTATCTCATGGTAACAGTACATGCGTACTGTAATCATACTCAATATATATATCCATCCATCAATCAGTCAGTTCACACAATTAGGAGTCTAAGTAATGCTTACCGACCCTACAGTAGGTTAACAATCGACTTGGGCGGCCCGTGCAACCCTAGCATCAATTCAGTGAAAATGGGCTCACACACCCAACTGGCCTGCCCGTGTGGCCCACACGACCCAAATTTTCCTTGGTCGTGTGGATCATCAGACCTGGCCTAGAATCCCATACGCCCATCTGGCATCGACATTGGGGTTTTTGGCTTTCATCAAAACCTCGTTTTCTATACAATCGAATACACACCTGATACTATTTTGATGAAAAATCACTCCCAAGCAACCCAGCACCTAAAATCGAAACCACAAAGCTCCTAAAATCAATCATAATTCTCAATTACCGAAATCACAAAACTGACAATATTTCAAATTGAATGTTTAACACTTGCCCAACAACCCTGAACGATTTTGTCACAATCTTGAACAAAGAGAGGCCCTATCTTCTTGATTCGCTGTTGCCAAGACAGATAATGAGTCTCCAAATGACAATTGGAAGAAAAAATTACAAAAAATACCTTTACCTCCACTTATTGAACAACTAAATAGAGGGTGTGCTAAAAGGAGACAATTAACACAACAATGCAAAGCGAAAGGGAAAAAGAATGGATAAATTTTGGCAGAAGGGGAAGTGTAAAACTGGCATCAAAAATAAAATTGAGAGAAAAATTTGAACAGAGAGAACCAAGATGTGACAAAAAAATCCCTTGATTTTCTCCCACTATCCCCTCCATCACAACTACTTCAGAATTCCAATTTCAATCGAACTCATCCACTCACCACACGCCCCATGCAAAAAAGATTTCTCTTACTCGCGCAGGGATTCGAACACGAGACCTCCATCCCCCCACCACTCCACTTATCCCCCAGACCAGCAGCCCCATTCTGATGTAAACTTACAAACAATTACTTAAAAACCTAGTAGCCAGAAATAGGGGTTAAGTAAAAAAAATACTAAAATTTTCCAAATACAAGGCTTGAACTTGGGACCTCTCACGCACACCCAAAACACTTAACCACTTAAGCAAATACACATTTGTGTCAATTAATTACCAAAAGCAGAAACATAAATTTGGGGCGTCACAACTCTACCCTTTTAAAAGAAAATTTCAGCATCAAAATTTACTTGATCTGAACAAATAAGGATACTGCTGACCCATTTCATCCTCAGGTTCCCACGTGGCCTCCTCAGTGCTATTATTCCACTACAGCACTTTCACTAATGGGATAGACTTCTTCTAAAGAACTTTTATATCGCGATCCAGAATTTGAACCAGCTCGTCCTCGAAGGTCAAATCTGGCCCAACCTCAATCTCCTCAATAGGGACATGTGATTAGGATCAGAACAGTAGCGCCTCAACATAGAGACGTGGAACATATCATGAATTAGATCCAACTCTAGAGGTAGCTCCAACTGATAAGCAACCGGCTTTACTAGTTTCAGAATACGGTAAGGCTGAATAAACCTAGGGCTCAACTTGCCCTTATGACCAAACCTCAAAATCTTCTTCCATGGTGAAACCTTGAGAAACATGAAGTCCCCCATAGAATACTCAATTTCGTATCTCTTTACATCCACATAAGATTTCTGTCTGCCCAATGCCGCTTTCAGTCGATTCCGAATCAATCTAACCTTATCCTCAGTCTCAGAAACCAACTCAGAACCCAATACAAGTCGCTCACCCAATTCAGTCCAACATAGCGGCCATACAGAGCCTCGTAAGGTGCCATCTAGATGCTAGACTGAAAACTGTTGTTGTAGGCGAACTCAGTTAACGACATAATCCTCCCAATTGCCTTAAAAATCAATAACACAATTCCTCAACATATCCTCCAGTATCTGAATCACCCTCTCCGATTGACCATCGGTCTAAGGATAGAATGCAGTACTAAAGTTTAACCTTGAACCCAGAGCCTCATGTAACTTTTTTCCAAAATTGAGACATGAAGCGAGGATCTCTATCGGAGATGATCGAAACTGGTACCTCATGTAGTCTCACTATCTCAGAATTATAAAGCTTCGCCAACTACTGAAGAGAATAGTCAGTCCTAACCGAAATGAAGTGTGCAGACTTGGTTAATCGATCCATGATGACCTACATTGAATCCTTCTTAGTGGATGTTCAAGGTAACCTATCAACAAAATCCATCATTATTCTCTCCTATTTCCATAAAGGAATCTTAACCGGCTGCAGCAAACCCGAAGGTAATTTATGCTCAACCTTAACCTGCTAGCATGTCAGACATTTAGCCATAAAATTAGTAACTTCCTACTTCAATCCTAGTAACCAAAACAAATCTCGAAGATCTCGGTACATCTTATTCCTACCAGGGTGCATTGCATAAGGGTTGCTGTATGTCTCTCTCAGTATAGACTGTCTCAAATTGGAATCATTCGGCATACATATCTGACCTCGAAAACACAACACACTCTCAGAGTTCAACCCAAAGTCCGAAGTGCTACCACCCTTAATATGTTGGAACCGAAGACCCAAAGATTCATCTTCCGATTGTTTACCCTTAATCTGTTCAATCCAAGTTGGTTTCACTTGCAGCTCAGCCAACAACCTCGAATCGTCGAACAAGCTAAGTGGAGCGAACATCGCTCCCAGATTTGACATCACCCTATAGCCCAGTGCATCGGCCACCACATTAGCCTTACCAAGATGGTACTCAATAGTACAGTCATAATCCTTAAGCAGCTTAATCCATCTACGCTACCTAAGATTCAAATCATTCTGAGTTAGGAGGTACTTAAGGCTTTTGTGATAGTGTATATAATGCACTTCTCACCGTACAGATAGTGCCTTTAAATTTTCAAAGCAAAAACTACGATAGCCAATTTCAAATCGTGCGTCGAGTAGTTTGCCTCATGCACCTTAAGCTGACGAGACACATATACTACCACCTTACCCTCCTGCATCAATACACATCCCAAACTGACATGTGATACATCACTATAAACCGTGAACTCCTTTCCACATTCAAGCCGTGTCAGAATAGGAGCCTCAGTCAGTACAGTCTTGAGCTTCTCGAAGCTCTCTTGCTGCACATTAGACCAGACAAACGGTACACCCTTACGTAGCCGCTTAGTTAAGGGTGCTGCAATCAAAAAGAAGCCTTCCACAAACTGCCAATAATAAACTGCCAGCCCCAAAAAGCTGCGGATCTCAAACGCATTCTTAGGTTGCTTCCAATCCAATCCAGCCTCAATCTTTCGAGGATCGACTTGAATCCCCTCAGCAGACACCACATGACCCATAAATATTACTTCACGTAACCAGCACTTGCACTTGCTAAACTTAGCATAAAGCTACTTTTCCCACAAAGTCTAAAAAACCACTCTGAGGTGCTCGTCATGCTCATCCTCAGTCCTCGAATAAACCAGTATGTTATCGATAAACACCATTACAAACTGATCCAGGTAAGGCTAGAACACTCAGTTCATTAGATCCATGAAAGTTGTTGGTTCATTAGTCAATCTAAATGGCATCATTAGACACTCATAGTGACCATAACGAGTCATAATTTTCGTCTTATGCACATCAGCCTTTTTAACCCTCAACTGATGAAACCCAGATTGTAAGTCAATCTTAGAGAACACAGACGCCCCTTGGAACTGGTCAAACAGATCATCGATCCTTGGTGATGGATACTTGTTCTTGATGGTCAGCTTATTCAATTGCCGATAGTCAATACACATACTCATGGATCCATCATTTTTCTTAACAAACAGTACCGGTGCTCCCCACGGAAACACACTAGGGCAGATGAACCCACGATCCAACAACTTTTGAATCTAAGCCTTAAGCTCCGTAAGCTCCTTCGATGCCATTTGGTAGGGAGCGATAGACACAGGAGCTGTATGAGGGAAAAGTTCAATCCTAAATTCCACTTCCCAATTCGGAGGTAAACCCGGTAATTCCTCAAGAAAAACGTACGAAAAATCCCTTACAGTGCGGATATACTTCACAATAGAGTCCCTAGGAACGGAACCATTAATATAGGCCAAGTACACCTCACATCCCTTGTGAACCAGTTTTTCAACCACCAGTGTAGATATCATATTAGTCAAATAATTCCAACGTTCTCCAATCATGACTATCTCAACATCCTCCTCAGTTCTCAAGACGACCCTCTTAGTCACACAATCCAAGCTTACAAAATGCTTGACCAATTAGTCTATCCCCAAAATCAGTTCGAACTCCCCAAACAAAAGCTTCATCAAGTCAGCCAGAAATACCGTCCTCTAAACCTCTAAAGGAACATTCCTATACAGTTTGCTAACTCTAACAGATTGCCCTAGCGGGCTCAGCACAGTCACCTCACTATAACTACTCTCAACCAGAATCCCTAGAGTTTTGGAAACAAAACAGACAACGTAGGAATGTGTAGATCCTATACCGATCAATGCAGTGTAAGGCACATCATAAATAAGAAACGTACCCGTGATGATATCCGGAGCATCTTTGTTCTCTCGGTGATATGCAGTGTAAACAAGAGTAGGCTGCCTCGCCTCAGTCTATTCAATACCTTTGCTCGGTGCTCTTTGACCATGGCCCATACCGTTACCACCTATAGCCTGACCATGGCCCCTAGGTGGCTGCTGAACTACCTTCTATGGCTATGCAGTGCCAGTACCCGGAGCTTGGATTTGATCAACCCTCAGCAGACACTGATAAACCATAATTTATACATATTTTTACCCCATGTTTAACACATTTTATGGATGATTTCGCATTATAATTTGTGAATTCGATGCACCTAATGCTTTAATTTCATGTTTTATACTTGGAGAGCATAGGAGAGCAAAAGGAACGAGAAATGGGCCAAAAATAGAGAAAATGGGCCAAAGTACAAAATCAACACGGCCTGGACTTCCTCACACGGGCAGACCACACGACAGTGTCAATTTGGCAGGCTCGAGCACGGCCTAAAGTAATCGCACACAGGCGTGTCCCTGCCAAGCCCAAGTTGAGTCCAATTCAGAAAAGGCCAATTTTGAGGGTTTCTAGGCATTCTAAAACGTATAAATACACCCTAGAGGGGGAAACTAAGGGACACACAGGGAGGAAGGAAGGAGTTACTCGAAGGAAGCCGATTGATCCATCTCAGAAGCCGAATTCATCATCAAGACTGAAGATCTCCCCTCAATTTCCCTTCAAGAGTTTTGGATTTTCTTTATGTTTTGTATTCTTTATTATTCTGAGATGTTTTATTATTTAGTTATGAACTAAAACCCCTAAATACCTAAGGGGAATGAAACCTAAGAAGAATCTTGTTATTATTTTCTAAATTGTATGATAAATATTTAACTTGTTCTTAACTATGTGTTCTTAATTCTTGTTTTGATATCCCAGGATACTGATTCAAGATAAGCTCTTATTCAGAGGAGGAATAGACCCTGTCTAAGAGTACATTTGTCATAATTAAGCGAAGTTGTTTGTACGTCCAGACATAGGGTGACAAGATTTTGCTGAATTAGGGTGAAACCTAATAAGGGGATCCATAGATTGAGTTAATACAACCCTAGGGTGTTAATTAGAGAAAGGTCTCAATTATTAAACCTAGGGATTAGACGTTATTAGTCTTGAATAGGGATAATAATATAACTTAGGGATCTCTACGGAATAAGCTAAATGAATAAATCATTCGATTTAGAGCCAAAATAACAAGTACAGTCTAAGTGGATTTTTCCTTAGGTATTGTCTTAATTCAATCGATTTTCCCAAAAGCAATTCCCCAATTCTATTCTCTGTGAATTCTTAGTTTAGATAATTACTTAGTTAAAACAAAACCTCTTTATTCTTAGGCTAGATAATAAAAAGACAGTCATTACTAGTACTTTTAGTTCCTTTAGGTTCGACAATCCGGTCTTGTTAAAACTATACTACTGTTCGATAGGTACACTTGCCTACATCGCGACAATAGTTAGTTTCAAGAACGATTAATTATAAATATTTAAAACCTATCACGAAATCACGCGATCAAGTTTTTGGCTCCATTGCCGGGTTAGGAACACTCAATTTTTATTACTTTAGCTATTGATTTTTCTTGCAATTTAATTTCATTTTTTATTATTTATTAATTTACTTTTTCTTACTCTTGGCAGGTTTTTAGAGTTTATGACTAGAAGAAACCCGTCAGGACCACTATTTTTTGACAAAGAAATCGATCGCACAGTTCACAGAAACCAAAGAGAAATAAGGCAAAGCTTAAGATACACAGAGAACGAGCAAGAGGACGATACTCAACCCCCAACCGAAGAAATGGCTGAAAACCAAGACAATCAGCTACCTCCTATAATTGCGGTTAATCAAAATCCTATTCCACACACTATGTATGATTATGCTAAACCTTCTTTAATAGGAACTGAATCAAGCATAGTTAGACTTGCTGTAGCTGCAAATACTTTTGAACTAAAACCTAACACTATTCAAATGATACAGTAGTTTGTTCAGTTTGATGGTTTGCAGGATGAAGATCCCAACGCTAACTTAGCAAACTTTTTGGAACTATGCGATACATTTAAAATCAATGGCGTTACGTCTTCAGTTGTTTCCCTTTTCATTGAGGAACAAAGCTAAACGGTGGTTGAACTCATTTCCACGAGGTTCAATCACTACTTAGGAGCAAATGACCTAAAAATTTCTATTAAAATATTTCCCGCCGGCTAAAACGGCCAAATTACCAAATGATATCTTTTCGTTTGTGCAGATGGACTTAAAAACCCTTTACGATGCATGGGAAAGATACAAGGACTTACAGAGAAGGTACCCTCACCATGGGTAATCACTTTGGCTTTAGGTTCAAACGTTCCATAATGTTCTGAATCCTTCGACTCGACAAATGGTTGATACAGCTGTTGGCGGAACCATCAATAATCAAACACCTGAAGATGTCTATGAGTTTATAGAGGAGATGTCACTGAATAACTATCAGTGGCAAGTCAAAAGGACAAAACTAACGAAAATAGTTGGTTTTTATAACTTCAATTCCGTCACCATGCTCTCTAATCAGGTAGAACTCTTGAATAAGAAAATTGATAGTTTTCTTAGTTCTTCACAGGTTCACCCAGTAATGCAGTGCGAAGCAAGTGGAGGTGGATCAAGCAATTCGGAATACCAACCTTATAGCCACAACATGGGTAACGAGCAGTTAAATTACATGGGTAATAATTCTCGATCTCAAAACAATCGATATAGTAACACTTACAATGCAAGTTGGAGGTGCCACCCAAATTTCTCATAGGGAGGCCAAGGAAATCAGATACCACCTTCAGGCTACCAACAACCACCCTATCAACAGGAAAAGAAGCTGAACCTTGAAGAGATGCTCTCAGAGTTTATATCGGTGTCAGAAATTCATTTTCAGAACACTGAGGCAGCACTTAAAAATCAACAAGCATCGATCCAAGGGCTCAAAATGCAGATAGGCCAGCTATCCAAACTAATCTCCAAACGACCACAAGGTAGCTTGCCAAGAAATACTGAACCCAACCCAAGGGAACAACTCAACGCGATTAATGTTCAAGATGAAGAAGAATTCGTTAAGCCTGAGCCAGAACCGAGGCAAGAAACTGTGGTAAGCAAAGGTCAAGGTGAGGTAGGTTATAATAAAAACAAATCAGTGAACGTCGAATACAAACATCGTGTGCCATACCCCAACGCGACAAGGAAAGACCGCTCAGATGAACAATTTGGTAAATTCCTTAAACTCTTAAAAAAATTACACATTAACTTACCGTTTATTGAAGCCCTATCGTAGATGCCAAACGCAATGAAATTTTTAAAGGAGCTTTTAGCAAATAAGCGGAAGTTGGGCGAGGCGTTGCATGTGGAGCTAAACACAGTTTGCTCAGCTATTCTCTTGAATAAACTACCCAACAAACTAAAAGATCTAGGGAGTTTTACGATTCCTCGCTTAATTGGTAGTTTAGAAGTTAATAATGCATTAGCTGATTTAGGGGCTAGTATCAATGTCATGCCTTACAAAATGTTTAAGCAACTAGGTCTTAGGAAACCTATACAAACTAGGATGAGGATTCAATTAGTCGATAAATCTATTCAATATCCTAGGGCTATTATAGAAGACGTATTTGTGAAAGTAGATAAATTCATATTTCCTGTTGATTTTGTTATGCTTGACATGGATGAAGATGTGGAAGTACCCTTAATTTTAGGGCGCCTATTTTTAGCCACTGCTAGGGCTGTAATCGATGTGGGTAAGGGTAAATTGGTACTTAGAGTAGGTGACGAGGAGATTATCTTTAAAATTTATGATGCTATGAGGTTCTCTAAGGAACAGGATGATTCATGTTATTTTATTGACTCTATTGATCATACTACTCAAGACTATTTTCAAGAAATTGTACAGAAGGAGACGACGAAACTGTATCCAGCTCAAGAAAAGGAGACAGATGATGAACCTAATAAGCATTCTTCAAGACAAGTAGAATATAATGGCATTAAGATAAAGATAAACTTAAGAAAAAGCCCTCTATTGAGGAGCCTCACAAATTGGAACTTAAACAATTACTAAACCACTTGGAATACGCATTCCTTGGAAATAATTCTACATTAGCAGTTATTATTGCTTCTAACTTGCAACCTAAAGAGAAAGAGGAATTAATCTAAGTATTAAAAGAACATAAAAAGGCCATAGCCTGGAAAATTTCTGACATTAAAGGAATCAGCCCTTCTTTTTGCACCCACAAAATTATGATGGAAGATGAAAACAAACCGTGTGTGCAAGCTCAAAGACGACTGAACCCCAACATGAAGGAAGTTGTTAAAGCTGAGGTAATTAAACTTCTAGATGTTGGAATTATTTATCCTATTTCTGACAATCCTTGGGTAAGTCCAGTGCAAGTTGTCCCTAAGAAAGGAGGCATGATGGTTGTGACCAATGAGAAGAATGAATTAATCCCAACAAGGACAGCCACAGGATGGAGACTTTGCACTGACTACAGGAAACTGAATGATGCCACAAGAAAAAATCACTTCTCCTTGCCATTTATTGACCAAATGTTGGAAAGATTATACAGACATATGTACTACTGCTTTCTAGACGGACTCTCTGGTTATTTTTAGATCCCAATAGCTCCTGAAGTTCAAGAAAAAATGACATTCACGTGCCTATATGGTACGTTTGCTTATCGTAGAACGCCTTTTGGATTATGTAATGCTTCTGCCACTTTTCAACGCTGTATGATGGCCATCTTTGACGAACTCGTGGAAGATATCATGGAAGTATTTATGGATGATTTCTCAGTATTCGGTAACACTTTCCAACTCTGCCTTAAAATTTTAAAATCAGTTTTAATAAGATGTGAGGAAACGAACCTTGTCCTTAACCGGGAGAAATGTCACTTCATGGTTCAAGAAGGTATTGTATTAGGACATAAAATTTCCAGTAAAAGGATTGAAGTGGACAAATCTAAAATAGAAACAATCGAAAAATGACCCCTCCTAGTTCGGTTTAGGCTATTAGAAGCTTTTTAAGACATGCTGGTTTTTATAGAAGATTTATTAAGGATTTTCTAAAATAGCTAAGCCTTTGACTAAATTGCTAGAAAAAGATATACCTTTTAGTTTCAATCAGGAATGTTTAGAAGCATTTAATACTTTAAAGGATAAATTAATTAATGTTCCAAGCATAATTGCACCTGATTGGAACTTACCATTTGAATTAATGTGTGATGCGAGTGATTTTGCAGTAGGTGTAGTATTGGGACAGCGAAGAGACAAGCATTTTCAACCTATCTATTATGCTAGTAAAACTTTGACAGTTGCACAAGAGAATTATACTACTACAAAAAAAGAATTACTAGCTGTGGTTTTTGCATTTGATAAATTACGATCATATCTCATATTGTCTAAAGTTGTTGTTTACACTGACCATTCCGCCCTTCGCTACCTTTTAACTAAAACTGATGCAAAACCTCGACTCATTCGATGGATTCTCCTATTGCAGGAATTTGACTTGGAAATTCAGGATAAGAAAGGAGCTGAAAATCTCGCGGCTGATCATCTATCCAAGCTTGAAAACTCCAATACCAAAGAACTAGATGAAGTTGAAATAAATGATTCTTTTCCTGAAGAACAATTTTTCACTATATCTGACTCCGAGGTACCTTGGTTTGCAGACATCGCGAATTTTTTAGCCGCTAACATTATCCCAAAGGGTTAACACACCAGCAAAAGGGTTAACGACACGCACGTGTCTACCACCCGTGGACAACACTGTCAAAAAAACACGGGCATGCGTAGAGCTACACGACCGTGGGAGAAGGGAACCACATCACACATGGTCGTGTCACATGATCATATAGCCACACGGCCTAGACACACGGGCGTGCCCGAAGGCCGTGTGACGATATCTCACTTCGCGACAAACACGGACTGGACACGATCCACACAGGCGTGTGAACTGGCTGTGCCACTTGAAAAAAATTAGATTATCTCTCTTATTTTATTTTTCTTTCATTAATTTTTAAAGATTCTTTCATTTTTAAACACGGCTTATCTTTATGATTACTACCAAATTACTCCCCCAATTCTCCTTTTGTTCTTCAGAATCATGTTTGTCCTCCAGCTTTATTTCCAACAACTCGCTCTCGCTAATCCAGGAATTTCATCCATTTTTCACTTAAGAAGTTTCACTTCTCTCCCTATCTTATTTTTATAATCTTATATCTATCTTTGTACATTGAGGGCAATGTACATCTTAAGTGTGGGGGGTATTTATTTCATTATCAGAAAAATCCCTGAATGACTGCCTTGTTCTCTTGAAAAGCTCTCATATCGTATTTAGGATAAATTTTGATTTATTTATGATTTTGATTGATATATCTTGAATTAAAACATAGGCAATTATGCATTGATTGTTTAAACCATAAGACATTAGAGAATCAAGCATGATAAGTTGATTTTTAGGAATTTAAAATTTTAGGTTGTTTCCCCAAAGTTTAGGTATTACTTTGAGTTAGAATTCACAAGTTTTAAACATCAAAAAGCCATAATTTTTGTGAGATTCTTGAGCCTTTTGAGCATCTATTAATTCTTTCATGCTCACTTTTATTATTGCTTTGAGTGCGTCAGTATTGAACTGTTATTCTAGACCTTGCTTGATTATGCATGTCAAGACCACACCATTTGATTTGATATGTCAAAATGATTAAGGCACTTAGGATTAACCCACTCATGCCATGAAAAGCCTACCTCCACGATTAACCCCTAGTAAACCCCCTCGAGCCTAACAAGTCATTTCTTGTATTACACTTAATATTAACCCTTAACCCATTTTTTTTTTTAAATCCCCTCAATTATTTTTATCCCTATTTTTGTCGAGATTTAAGTTGAATAAATTGCTTAGCTATGTCTTGTTCTTAATAGTTAGTCTATGTTAATTAACTTGTTCTTAAAAAAACATGTGTATACATCTTAATAGTAGTAATCTTCTGAGCTAAAGAAGTTAAAATTCCATATTTTAAGAAAAACTCTGTTGTACACAATTGATGACTAGCCACTTTTCTAGTTAGGCAAATTTTTCAAGTCGATCTCGATTCTACCCTTTTTTTTTCAGCTTGTGACCACACCTCCTAACAAAGCCTCATTACAACCCTCTAAAGACTTTTTGATTGATGTATCATCTCAATTTATAGTGGTGAAGACTTGATTTTCATGCAAGCCTATGGTAATAATTTTTCATTATTGACTATTGAGTGCTTCAATTTATTGTCCTTAAACACCTCTGTGATTTGAGTGAATCTTTAGTGAGGATGTAAAACTTTGTGACATTTTGAATACGAGGTAATTACCTAGACGAGGGGAGACACCTATGTTTTCAGAATAAAATGCTCAACTTGGAGTGTTTGAAACTTTGATGTTCTTTGAGTTGAATTCTCAATGTATGATTACCTGTGGATTATTTTGAGATATTATTGATAGAAATTATAAGTTGAGAAGAATTTATTTTGATTATGAGTTGAGAATTTTGCTTGAGGACAAGCAAATGCTTAAGTGTGGGGTAATTTGATAAACCGTAATTTATACATATTTTTACCCCATGTTTAACACATTTTATGGATGATTTCTCATTAGAATTTGTGAATTCGATGCTCCTAATGCTTTAGTTTCATATTTTATATTTAGGAGAGCATAGGAGAGTGAATGGAATGAGAGACGGGCCAAAAACGGAGAAAATGGGCCAAAGTACGAAATCAACATGGCCTGGACTTCCTCACACGGGCAAACCACACGACCGTGTCAATTTGGCAGGCTCGAGCACGACCTGAAGTAATCATACACGGGCGTGTCCCTACCGAGCCCAAGTTGAGTCCAATTCGGAAAAGGCCAATTTTTGGGGTTTCTAGGCATTCTAAATCCTATAAATACACCCTAGAGGAGGAAAGTAAGGGAAACACAAGGAGGAAGAAAGGAGTTACTCGAAGGAAGCCTATTGATCCATCTCAGAAGCCAGATTCATCATCAAGACTGAAGATCTCCGCTCAATTTCCCTTCAGGAGTTTTGGGTTTTCTTTATGTTTTGTATTCTTTATTATTCTGAGATGTTTTCTTATTTAGTTATGAACTAAAACCCCTAAATACCTAAGGGGAATGAAACCTAAGACGAATCTTGTTATTACTTTCTGAATTGCATGATAAATATTTAACTTGTTCTTAATTATGTGTTTTGATATCCGAGGATACTGATTCAAGATAAGCTCTTATTCAGAGGAGGAATAGACCCTGTCTAAGAGTACATTTGTCATAATTAAGTGGAGTTGTTTGCGCGCCTAGACATAAGGTGACAAGATTTTACCGAATTAGGGTGAAACCTAATAAGGAGATCCATAGATTGAGTTAATGCAACCCTAGGGTGTTAATTAGAGAAAGGTCTCAATTATTCAACCTAGGGATTAGACATTATTAGTCTTGAATAGGGATAATAACATAACTTAGGATCTCTACGAAACAAGTTAAATGAATAAATCGTCCGATTTGGAGCCAGAATAACAAAGTACAGTCTAGGTGGATTTTTCCTTAGGTATTGTCTTAATTCAATCGATTTTCCCAAAAGCAATTCCCCAATTCTATACTCTGTGAATTCTTAGTTTAGATAATTATTTAGTTAAAACAAAACCTCTTTATTCTTAGACTAGATAATAAAAAGACAGTCATTACTAGTACTTTTAGTTTCTTTGGGTTCGACAATCCGGTCTTGCTAAAACTATACTACTGTTTGATAGGTACACTTGCCTACATCGCAATAATAGTTAGTTTCAATAACGACTAATTATAAATATTTAAAACCTATCACGAAATCACATGATCGACACTCCCGATTGCGGTGCTCTAGTGACCTACACCTCAGACATGCCCCAGTCCTCCTCCAACACTCGCCCTGATGGCGTCTACCATAATCGACACATGACTGCAATCCAGTAGCAGTAACAGAAGGCCCAGCTCTAACCAGCCCATCAGCTTTGGCCTTTCTCTAAGGCCTCGGTATAGTACTCGAAGGCTCCGAATCCCTTTTTTTTTCTTACCTCTTTCTCTGTCATGGTTTTGGCGTTCTGCGCATTTAACCTCCTCAGCGATCTTCTCCTTCTCAACCAGTGAAGAAAAATCACGCTCTCTTTGCTGAGCTATCAAGACTCTTGAATAATCCCTGAGGCCATCCTCAAAGCGGACATATCGCTCATACTCAGTCGCTACCATACCTCACGCATAGCGGCTCAGTCACAAGAATTCGGCCCCATACTCGGCCATAGATCGATCTCCCTGAGTAAGGTTCAGGAACTCCCTCCTATGGGCATCCACATAGCTTGCCCCCACATATTTCCCTTGGAAGGCAGTATTAAAGAACTCTCAAGTCAGACGTTTGGGCTGAGTGCCCTCTTTAACAGTCAACCACCACTGATAAGCCGTATCCCACAGCAGTGAGACTGCACCCTTTAATTTTTGCTCGAGGGTACAATCTAGATTCTCCATGATCCTCTTCATGGCCTTAATCCAATATTCGACCACATTATGGGCAACCTTAGTTACACCCCTGAAGAGCTCAACTCCATTGGACCGGAGTCGTTACGTAACCAACGCTCGACCCCCAGATCCAATATTGAGCCCAGCGACCCTCTTTAATATCCTTAACATAGCCTAGGACAATGTGTCGTTCCCAGCCATGCAATTTTGAGACCCAATCTCAATAGCAGGTGACACTGGCATCTCACTCGTCTCCAAATTTAGTATACTACCCAGGGAAGAGAACTCAGCTCGAACCCCTCTACGACCTCTACCTCGGCCTCTAGTACGTCTTCCGCGGATACTTCGTGCACTCATGTCTAATTAGATTTATCTATATTACGAATTTTATGAATCAGTTACAATTACAGTATTTATTAACAGATGTTTTATGTAAAGCAGTATCATAAGTTCAGAGTTTGTTTTCATTTGTCGCAGTCTCTAGTAGTTACTATAGTTTTAGTTTAACTACAATTTCGAGTATGTACTAACTAAGTTTTCTCACAATTTACTACCTATAGTAGTTTCAGAATATGATAACATTTTCAACTTTAACAAAAATTAGTTCCAGAATACTTACAGGATTGGCGCCGAAGACTCGGTATACCACATACTCAGTCAAATCATTTCAAATCATTTGAAAATTAGTTCTCAAAACAAGGTTTAAAACCCAAAATTCAAGGCCAAGTTTTACAACCTAGCTCTAATACCACTAAATGTAACACCCCAAAACCGGTCTAGAGTTATGGCTGAATCTGGCAATGTCACATGATAGGGTGTTTGAAAACTAAGTTTCTACAATAACTCTATTTTCGTTTAATTACTTTTATTATCTCTTATTAATTCCAAAACCCTTACTCGTTTAATCAATTCTTTTAAACATCATTTGTTGCAGAAGCTTTTAAAATCGTTAAGTAAATTGGGTGTTTAGAGCAAACTTTGCCTTTACGAAAATCGGGTTTTCCTACGTTTAGCAGTTATACATCCATACAAATAAATACAAACCAAATTTGAGTAAAAATCTCAAAAAGTCCCCAAATTACATCCAAATAAACGACGGTAACTAAAACCATAATTCATCAAAGTCCAAAAATTGTGGTTGCCACCGAGTCCTCCGCCGCACCAATCTAGCTAGGTTTAGGATTACTTGTGCACATTAAATAGAGAGGGGTGAGTTTACGTAAACTTAGTGTGTAATCCCACAGATAACAACAACAGTAAACACAGTGCACAGCCAAAAACAGTTTTAGGCCTAAGCCCCTTTCAGTATCAGTAACGGTTAGGCCTTAGCCCAACTTAATGTCAGTATCAGTATACACAAGGGTCTTAGCCCATCACAGTATCAGTAACAGATATATAGTATTCAGTAAACACGTCCTACCCAACCAACCTCTACACACCATCTCTATCCAACCCTACACTCCATGTGGGGATTAAATCAACCCACTCATCCCTACACTCCAGGTAGTACCGAATACAGCAGAAAACAGTAGTTTGCAGCTGAGCTGCTAGTATATTAGGCTTAAAAGCCTTTCAGTACACTTCCTCCAAATAAAATCAACCCAACCCCATGCAATGCAACATACAATAAATGACATGCTATCTCATGATAATGGTACATATAATCAGTAAATGCATACATGCATACTATAATAATACTCAATATATATATATATATATATATATATATATATATATCCATCTATCAATCAGTCAATCCACACAATTAGGGGTTTAAGCAATGCTTACCGACCGTACAGTAGGTTCACAGTCGACTTGGGTGACCCGTGCAACCTTAGTAATCAATTCAGTCAAAATGGGCTCACACGCCCATGTGGCCTACTCGTGTAGCCCACACAACCCAAATTTTCCTTGGCCGTGTGATCCCAGAATCTCACACACCCGTGTGGACTACCCGTGTGGCCCACATGGCCCAATTCAGTCCAGCTCGTGTGTCACACATGGCCTGCCTAGCCATTACACGGCCGTGTCATACGCGCACGGCCTGGCCTCGTCAGACACACGCCTGTGTTAGGACACATGGCCTACCACACGGGCGACCACACGTCAGTGTGGCGTCGACAGTGGGGTTTTTGGCTTTTGCTGAAACCTCATTTTCTGTGCAATCTAGTACACACCTAGTATTGTTTCGATGAAGAATCACTCCCAAGCAACCCAGTACCTAAAATCAAAACCACAAACTTCCCAAATCAGTCATAATTCTCGATTACCAAAATCACGAAACCGACAATATTTCAAATCAAATGTTTAACACTTACCCAACAACTCCGAATGATTCTGTCACAATTCTGAATGAGGAGAGGCCTTATCTTCCTGATTCGATGTTGCCAAGATAGATAATGAGTGGCCAAACGACAATTGGAAGACAAAATTACAAACAAAACCTTTACCTCCACTTACCGAACAAAATTATAAACAAAGGGTGCGCTAAATGGAGACAATTGAAACAAAAATCCAATACGAAAAGGAAAAAGGAAGGCAAAATTTTGGCAGAAAGGGGAGAGTAGAATAGCTGTCAAAAAGAAAATCGAGAGAAAAAATTGAAAAGAGAGAAAACGAAGATGTGATCGAAAATCCCTTGATTTTCTCCCACTATCCCCTCCATCACAACCACTTCAGAATTCCAATTTCAATCGAACTCATCCACTCGCCACACACCCCATGCAAAAAGAATTCTCTTGCTCGCATAAGGATTCAAACATGAGACCTCCATCCCTCCAACATTCCACTTATCCACCAAACCAGCAGGCCTATTCTGATGTAAACTTACAAATAATTACTTAAAAGCTTACTAGCCAGAAATAGGGGTTAAGTCAAAAAAATACTAAAATTTTCCAAATGCAAGGCTTGAACTTGGGACCTCTCACGCACACCCAAAACACTTAACCGCTAAAGTAAATACACATTTATGTCAATTAATTGCCAAAAGCAGAAACATAAAATTTGGGGCGTTACATCGTAATAGGTAGACAATTGGATAACTAAAAATTAGGAAACAATCTACAAAAGAATAAGACCTACCAAAACAAAAACTCTTATTTCTTAAAATATATCTTAACATTGAATCTAAACCAATTGCATTGTTAAAATATTTAATTTATCACTCAACTAAAATTTATTCTAATACTTTTATACATTTCAATTTTATTATTCATATTCGTCTTCTAAATTTGTGGTTTCTATACACATACACTCGCGATAAAATTTGTAGTATTGATTAATTTCTTTAAATATATCATTTAAATTAGAAATAAGAATAATTAATAAATTTAATTAATAAATAAACTTACATAATGATTCACATGAAAAATAATTAAAATGTAGCATAAATAAAAATATAATATATAAACATATTAAAATATACATAAAACATATCAATATATGAATTACATGGTTGTTGGAATTGAAGAGAATCGACCGGTTGAACTAGAAATCGATTGTTCAACTGATACTATAAAAATCGAAGGAAGATTGAATAGGCGTAAAACCGGTTAAACTAAGTAAAACGATGTTAAAACCTTCGAATCAAATTTAAATTAATTTAAATATTTAATTTTATTTTTATAATCTATGAAATGAAGGTTTATATTTTCATTTTTATTTTTTATATTTGCTTTTATGATTTTTTTATTTTTAAATTTTAATGAATTTTAAATTTTGTAATGGTTGAACCAATTGAACTAAAAATTTATGGTTTGATTGGTTCGACCATCGACTTGATTATTTAAAGATTGATAAATTACTTTCATTTCTTTCCTTTTTCACCAATTTCTCACCCCCACTCTCATTTTCACTTTTTTCTTTGTAGATAAAATAATATTTAGTACTTGAACTTGGCAACTTTTTTTAATTTGATTCATGAATTTGGATTCCGTTATGGTATAATAACATGGCACTCTAAGATTATGTCACATTATCACCCAAAAATATTTTAATATTTTTTGTATTTTTTTAGATTTTATATATTTTTTAATTTTCAAGTGATAAAGTAACAAAATCTTGAAGTGCCACGTCATTGTTGGAACATTTTTCAATATTTATAGTGTTCCAATAACTATAAATGAAAAGGTGTAACTAATCAAAAGTTAAATCTTTTGGTTATTGGTCAAGAGTTATCTCACTTGATTTTTACAAAGAATTATAACTATTTAAACAATATTAATTGAATAGTTATAATATTAGATGAATAATTATGGGTCTTTTTAAAGATGTTATTATTCATAAAAGACACCTATAGAAAGATGTCTTTATGAAGAGACATGAAATTTCTATAGGTAGGAATGAGATTTCATTTGAAAACCATACCAACAAGTTAAAAAAATTCTTTCTATCTTTCCTCCATCTTCTAGTATTATTAGATTGTTCTATAAATAGTTATTGCAAAAATTCTTTATAGAAATTGATTTTGTTGTTATAGATTGCTCAGTGCTTAGTGGACTATTCTCATCAGTGCAAAACGCAAATAGTCATCTGCATCATTGTATTCTCGAGGTTCATTTGCTTAAAACTCTTTTGCACAATGAATATAGGTGGGGGCAAATAGAATCTTAAAGATAGTGGCTTGATACACGCCTTGGAGCCTTTTCATATTTCTTCATTTTCTGTTTGAGTTTTGTTCATGTGTTTGAGATTTTTCTCACTAGAGATTTGTATTAACAATAATCACACCTTAATGAAATCTAAGTTCATAGACCAAATTAGGAAAAAAAAATTCAAATTCCAACAATAGTATGGCCAAAAAGTTAGGGACCAAATTTTAAAAAATTAACAAATTTAGGGTTTAAATGTTGCTTTAACCCTTAAATTCTTTTATGCCTTTCTCGCCCGTTCCCTTTTTTTTCTTACCTCTTAATTTTTTAGCTTTCTTTTGTTTTATCCCTTAAAGTATATCTTCATCTCTTACCATCTTCATCTCCTGCCGCTTCACCAAATGAAAAAAAAAAAAAAGAAAAAAGAGAACGACAGTTGTCAATGTTAGAAGGTAGCACGTCTACAGTGCTCATATGTTTGTTCTTTTATATATGTAATAAATTTACCAAAGGAATATTTATTATTATATATTTACAAGAATGGGACTTGTACTTATTAAGATTTTAAAATTTTGGGAATTTAAAGTACATATCCATATTTATCTTTGAAATGTGAGTTATGATTACCTGTAATATTATCACAACTTAAAAAAAATAGTTGCTATGATTTTTCAGTAACAATACTAATATATTATAATCGTTATCAGCATCATCTATCACCTTTTATAAATGTTGCGTAATAAATGAATGATAAGCATGAATTATGAAAAGTGAAGAAAATATTTTTCAAAAATTTAGAAGTTTTTAAGAAATTATATATAGGCCTTTTAGAATTTTTTTCAATTTTTTAAAATTTTATTATTATATCTTTTAAAATACTTTATGTTCATTTTTTAAAATTTCTGATATTTTAGATTTTTATAATTATAATTAAAAATTGTAAAAGTATCAAAGTGATATTTTAACTAATTCAAACATCAAATTTATCAACATTCCGTTAAAGGTGTTAGTTAATGGACAAATAATTAAAATGCTACAAAACAATAATGTGAGTGATCAAATTATAATATTTAATAGTTGAATGAAAACATAAAATTTAATTATAATTCATATAATTTACCTTTCCTATTCCATAATACCAAGTCATAATCTTAGTATTAAAATAAGAACTTTTCTAATAGAAAACAAGCTCTGGTGGAAGAAGGCATAGAACATGAGTCGATTGAAACACCGATGAGACTTATCAGAAACATCGAATCTCAGCTTCGTAAGAATTTTTGCTTTTTGGGATACAAAAAAAGGAATATGTATTATTGAACTCCACGTGAATGCTTTCAATAATTTTAAAGATTCTAAATTAAAATTTTCACCACAACCTTGTTGCTGTGTACCCATCAAGAACAAGGAAATACGTCAAAGAAATTTTCAATGGAATCCTTGGACCTCCTTTTAAAATTCCGCACGAAATTGAAAGCATATATATATAGGAGATTTTCTGCCATAAATTCGTATTTGAACTTTATTTTCATTTTATGTGAGAAAGATTATTAATTTATTTAGGTAAATTACATCGCGGGTCACTTCAAAATAGTATTTTTTTTTGTTACTTTAATTTTTTTATTAATTTAGTCATTCTGATTAAGATAATTGCTCAAACCGGTCACTATCATTAAAAATTTCCTTGAACCCACTAACAGATTGCTGATGTGGCTTTTTATTTTACATTTGACTAAAGTTAGGAACCTCTCTAGTCCAAAACACTCTTCTTTGGTTTATTTGCAACATAAGAACCACCAATCATCATCACCGCCCAACACCCACCACCGACTCTATCTCTATCTCTATCTCACCTCACTCCGCCGCCCCCATCTCTTCCACCTAAAATGATTTTACCTTTATTTTCTACTTGCTTATGTATACTCTTACAAAGTTAAAACTCTTCAGGGTGTGAAGCCAAATCTCAAAATTCAACTCAATGCGGTCTCTGTTGTTAATCTTGTTATGTCGGTGGGCATTGTTGTTGAGTTCTGCGTGCATATAACACATGCATTTGCAGTTAGTATCATTCAGCTTTTCATTTAATCTTGGTTCATCCCCCCAATTTATTTTATGTATCTTTACCATATTCATCATAATTTTGCTGATATAAACTTATGAGTAACACCAATTACCCGTATTCGACGTCAGAACAGGGTACGAGGTATTACCGGACATGAACTCACACAATCATACAAAATTGAGACATGAATTTTTGTCCAAATTTAAACTTTTCATTCACAAACATATTGTCCCTAATACCTGCCCACGAGGCCTAAAAAATACATTGGGGGTGGTTCGGGACTAAACCGTGAACTTTCGGAACTTTTACAACACTTAGAAAATTTTTCCTCAAAACAAGAGTCGCACACCCGTGTGGGTAGGCCATGTAGTCACACATGCCCGTGTGTCTTGGGACACGCCTGTGTCCTCAGCCCGTGTAACTCTCCGTTTATGATGTCATCAACAAAATAGGGTAACACGGCCAAGTCACACGCCCGTGTGCTTAGACTGTGTGGCAAATTAAATTCCAAGAATCAGATGCAGACTTCACACAGCCAGGGCACACGCCCATGTCCTGAGGCCGTGTCCTTCACACGATTGAGAGACACGACCGTGTCTCTGCCTGTGTGTTTACTACTGGGCATTCTGTTTTACCTAATTAGGGTGCAGGGGACACACAGCTGGATCACATGCCCATGGGGCAGACTATGGGTCATATACGGCCTAGACACATGCCCGCGTGTCTACTCATGTGAACAACTTTGAGGTTATTTTCCAAGCCAATAGCCACCCTTATTTGCACAAACACATACATGACTTCAAAGGCAATTAACATGGCATAATCGAACACTTAAACATACAGAAACAAGACATGATCATAATCATTTCATCTTTACAAATACATGCATAACACTTGATACTTTGTCAAGCCAAATTTATAAATTTGCATGCAGTAAAAGTTACAGTTACTTCTATTTAACATACTCATGTCTCAACTGCCATCATGCCATTCATTCACAATTCCATCATCAAACATCCATAGCCACAACACATTTCATCACATACACAAAACAACCACCCACATCACCTTTGCACGAGCACATGTATACTTAAACAAATAGGCTTACAACCTAATAATTGATATGAGCCACATCTCATGGCCATATACAAAATGAATCACCAAATCATTATAAGCCAACACACTTGGCCAAATTAATAATGACATAATTAATCAAAAGACAAAGTCCCTATACATGCCATAAACTTAAAATACTAGCTTTCACTTATACCCAAATGATAGCTTGATAGTGTGATGCCATCTCCGGCGATCTCTAACCCGAGTTAGCTAAATTAACCTATAAGAGATGGGAAAGGAAAGGGGGTAAGCTTCGAAGCTTAGTAAGTTCATGTGCAAATAATAAAAAACTATTAACATTAATTTATTTTACCCTTTCATAATAATGTTATTAATACAATTTGCATTAAATCTCATGATTACCACTTACTCATTCATAATGCTTACTCTTTATCTTACAAACACTAGTTGCATGTTTTGGCATTAGATTAAAACCATGATTTCCTCACTATAGCAAATCACATTATTTAACAAGTTATTTCAATTTGCTTAACAACACGCACATCATTTACGATTAATCATAATTTCAACATATAGCTTAACAATCTTTCACATATCTATTGAATCACAACTTAAGTATATACATCGTACTATATCCCAACTCAATTAGGCTCATAAGCCTAACACATGATTATTTTCAAATCTTATCATACATCTATTTATCATAATTGTAGATCATTAGCCACATGACTATCAATATTTCACAAGCATAACTTTCTCGTATGCATTCTTACCACATATTCATAGTATACCGAGACCTTTACTCATGGGTTATAAGTACAAAGATGTACTAAATCATAGCACTTTCTCATATTTTCTCATCATTGACTTACTTGTCACATAATTCACTGATTTACCTATTGAACACTTAGAATACTATTGGATACACGGAAAGCTTGTACATAGTGCCTCATACGTAGCCATTTGCTACCTCATATCACATATCACATATTGCTCGCTCTTGAGCTAATCACAGGCCTACTCATAGCAAGCTGACAGTCAGGATGTAACTACACGGGCTGCTCACACAAGCTGACAGGTACCCGCAACACATGTCGGGCTACCCAACCACCGGTAGAACGTATAAGACTAGCACCCGGATTCACATAGTCAAATATACACATAATCTCATGAGCTCATAATCACATAGTTCCTAGTGGCATGTAACGTGTATCCTAAACTATTCCTATGGTTCAAACGAGATTTTCTCGACGTCTCATCTTTGTCGAACTCGTTCACAATGTCATTCTCATTGACCATAGTATCATTCATACACTCATTATAACAATTAAATATAGAAATCATACATTAATTAACCATTAAAACATGATACAACATTGCATTATTTACACATGAACTTATCTGGACACCAAAATGGCAAAAGGGACTTAACCGTCAATTTCTCGTTTTTCCCCCGTTTTAGGTCCGAACCTCGTTATCTTTGATCTATAATATCACATTTAATCTATTTATTAGTCACATTATTCAATATGATCCAAAAATCATACTATGAAAAAATTACAATTTTGCCCCTAAACTTTGTCATATTTACACTTTTTCCCCTAGGCTCGTAAAATGAATTTTATTCAATTTTTTTAACATAAAAGCCTAGCCGAATAATTTTCATAACCATGGTGGCCCACAATTTCTACTAAATCACACTTTTATGACAAATTTTATAACTTTTACAAATTAGTCCATTTTAGCATTTTCACTGAAAACTACTTAGTAAAAGTCGTTTAACACACAACAAACATTCATATTCCTCCATTAAACATCAAAATACACACATGTCACACATGGGTAAATTTTTAAACATGATCCCTACTTCAAATCAAGGGTAGAAATAGGTAAATCTTGTTACGAGGATTTTAAAAATGTGAAAATCACTAAAAACGGGGCAAGAATGGACTTACTATCGAGATTGGAAGCTTGAAAAACCCTACCCATGGTTTCTCCATGCAAGTTTCAGCGAAGGGATTGAAGATTCACAAAAATTTGCTTTTAATTTTGTTTTTAATTCATTTTAATTACTAAATGACCAAATGCCCCCAACTTAAAAATATTCTATCACCTATTTCATGTCCATTTTTGTCCAAAAAAATTAACCAATGTCTAATTACCATTTAAGGACCTCAAATTTAAAATTTCATAGCAATTAGACACCTATCGCTTCTAGAACTCAAGTTTTGCACTTTTTACAATTCAGTCCTTTTGACTAAATTGAGTGGCCAAACGTCGAAATTTTCAAACGAAATTTTTACGAAATCATTGCATGAAATTTTAGACCATAAAAATAAAATAAAAAAAATTCCTCATTGAATTTGTGGTCCCGAAACCACTGTTCCGACTAGGCCCAAAATCGGGCTGTTACAGATACCTTTGATAAAAATATCAGTACTTGTTCCTTTTTTATCGATACCTAGTTTCAAGTTTTGAAAATTTTTCGACTAGTCCTTAATCATGGTCGAATCTATTAAAATATGTTTGTATGCTTGATTTATTCTCTATTTGGTTCATAACTTCTATTATGCATGTATTTAAAACAACTTGATGATTTAAATTGAATTAAATGTTACGACTTGCATGTGAATGTTTTGATAACTGTAGTAGCATCCTGAAACTAGGGTTCGGGGATCGGATCGTGATATGTGATATTCGCGACAGGTTTTAAAAAGTTATAATTAAGCCTTCTTGAAACTAACTATTATCACGATGAAGGCAAGTGTACCTATCGAACAGTAGTATAGCTTTAGCAAGACCGGATTGTCAAACCCAAAGGAACCAAGAGTACTAGAAATTACTTTCTTTTTATTATCTAGCCTAAAAATTAAGGGATTTGTTTATCTAAATTAATTAACTAAACTAAGAGTGCACAGAGAGAAATTGGGGAAAAGCTTTTGGGAAAATTCGATTGATTAAGCAATACCCAAGGAAAAATCCACCTAGACTTCACTTGTTATTTGACTCTAAATCAGATGATTTATTCATTTGACTTGATCCGTAGAAATCCCTAAGTTATATTATTATCTCTCTCAAGACTAATAACGTCTAACCCTAGGTTGATTAATTGAAATCCCTTTCTAATTAACACCTAATGTTGCATTAACTCGATCTATAGATCCCCTTACTAGGTTTTACCCTAATCCAGAAAAATCTTATCACCCTATCTCTAGGCGTGCAATCAACTCCACTTAATTATGACATATTTACTCTTAGACAGGGTCTATTCCTCCTCTAAATAAGAGCATTAACTCGAATCAATATCCTGGAATATTAAAACAAGAATTAAGAACACATAATTAAGAACAAGTCAAATATTTATCATACAATTCAGATAATAATAACAAGATCCGTCTTAGGTTTCATTCCCCTTAGGTATTTAGAGGGTTTAGTTCATAATTATAGAAGAAAACATCTCAGAAGAATAATGAATACAAAACATAAAGAAAACCCAAAACCCCTGAATGGAAATTGAAAAGAGATCTTCAGTCTTGATGATGAATCCGACTTCTAAGATAGACCAATCGGCTTCCCTTGAATAATTCCTTGCCTCCTACTCTGCGTCTCTCCTCCGAAGTGCCTCCTTAGGTGTTTAAATAGGCTTTAGAATGCCTAAGAGCCCTCAAAGTTGGCCTTTTCCGAGTAGGGTTATACTTGGGCTCGGCAAGGACACGCCTGTGTGACACACTCGTGTGTAATTACACCAGCCTGTGGTCAAGGCTGTTGAATAGGCACGGGCTTGTACTCTACTCGTGTAAGTCATGCATCAATCCTGCCAAAGAGACACGACCATGTGACACGCCCGTGTGAGGAAGTCCAAGCCATATTGATTTCCCATGTAGGTCTATTTTCTCCTTTTTTTAGCCCGTTTCTCGCTCTTTTTACTCTCCTATGCTCACCTAAGTATAAAACATGAAATTAAAGAATTAGGAGCATCGAATTCATCAAATCTAAGGAGAAATCATCCATAAATGTGTTAAGCATGGGATAAAAATATGTATAAATTACGGTTATCAGACCGGGTGAGGGGTGTTACATTTTCCCAACAATGGAAACTTCTTAAAAACTTAACAATTGGACAAATTGATACATGGGTTAGCTAGATCAAGCTCCCATTATTCAATTTCCATCCACATCAATGAAAAATGACTTAGGGACTTACTTGCAATAAGTGGTCGAATGCTAGCTAACAATGGCATTTTCTTTCTTTTTTTTCTTCCTCAATGGACGACATGTTTTAGGAAGAAGATCGTCATATTCCATTAATTTTTCTAAATATAGTTATATTAAGGTTAATTAGTTTAATTAATCATGTTTCATATGTAATTGATCTTAGTTAGTTGTTTTAATTATAATTATTTCAAATTAATGGACAACATCATCACCATCCACTATATATTATCGAAATTTGGTATATTAATCATTTTAGTCCTTAGAATAATTACTATCTAGATCTAGAAGTTATTTTTAATTAAAACCTAATAGCGATTAGATTTTTACAATGTAGTCCCTGAGCTTTACTTAAATACTTTTTCAACTAAATTATTTAATTAAGTTTCAATATGTTTTTATATTAACTCTGTAAATATTTTTGTTTTATATGTATGGACTCAATTTATGGAAATAGAGTTTCAAAACTATATTTTCTAACACCACTGGAACTCGGGTCATCACAATTCTCCCCGCTCAAGAAATTTCATCCCTAAAATTTACCTGGAAAGAGGTGAGAATATTGAGCTCTCATTGTCTCTTCTAGTTCCCATGTGGCTTCTTCTGTGTTATGACTGCGCCATAGGACTTTCACCAATGGCACGCGCTTATTTCTTACTCTTTTACTTCTCGAGCTAAGATCTCTATCGACTCTTTTTCATATGATAAATCAGGTTGAAGTTTAATTATTTCCGCCGGTCTAATATGAGAAGTACCAGATCGGTATCGTCGGAGCATAGATATACATGGAACACATTGTGAATTTTTGCAACTCCGATAGTAGAGTTAGATAGTAGGCAATTGGTCTAACTCTCTCAATGATATCATATGGCCTGATATACTTGGTACTTATCTTTCCTTTGTAACCAAAGCGCGAGATCTTTTTCCATGGAAAGACATTCAAGAATACCTTATCACCTACAGCATATTCAATTTATTCCATTTTAGATTAGCATAAGATTTTTGCCTATCTGAGGCTACTTTCAATCTGCCTCTGATTAGCTTTCCCATATATTCTGCTTCCTGAATCAATTCTGGCCTAATCATCTTTTTCACTCAATTCTAACCAACATAAAGACATTTTAATTCGTTAGTCATATAATGCTTTGTATGGAGCCATTTGAATACTCGATTGAAAACTTTTATTATACACAAATTCGGCTAAAGGCTAATAACATTCCCAACCAGATTCACATTCAATGAGACAAGCTAAAAGCATATCTTCTAGAACTTGGATAACACATTTTGATTGTCCATCATACTAGGGATGGAAAGTTGTGTTGAAATTCAACCTAGTACCCAACAATTCGTACAATTGCTTCTAGAATCTTGAGGTGAAACAAGGGTCTTAAGTAGAGATAATAGACAAATGTATACCGTGAAGTCTTATTATCTCATGGATATATACTTCAGCCAATTTTGGAAATGACCAATTGATTCTTACTACTAGAAAATAAGCAAACCTCGTTAATCATTCCACTATCATCCAAATAGCATTTCTTTTGTTCAATGAAGTTAGCAAACCAACTATGAAATCCATTGCAATCCATTTCCATTTTCATTTAGGAATCGGGAGAGGTTGAAAAAACCCAGTGGGAACTTGATGTTCGGCTTTTGCCCACTAAAGGGTCAAATTTAGAAACATATTCAACAATTTCTCTTTTCATTTCGGGCCACCAATACGATTCTTGCAAGTCATAATACATTTTTGCACCACCAGGATGCATAGCAAAAAAACCATCATAAGCTTCACGCAAAATCGAATTATTAATTTTAACATCATTAGAAACACAAATTCAATTGTGGAATTGAAAACAATTCTTTGCATCAATGTTAAAATTCTCATTATCGCCCCATTGAGCAAGCTTTACTTTCTTAGCCAAATTAGCATATGCAAATTGTGCCACTTTTATTTGATCGATCAACACAAGCTTTATTTTCAATTCAACTAACAGGCTACCATCATTGCAAATATTCAACTAAGCAAACATTGCTTTTAATTCAAATGTTGACTTCCAACTCAAAGTATCAATGTAACAGCAGTTTTCAGTTAAATCGGAACAGTGGTTTTGGGACCACAAATCCAATGTGAAAATATTTATTTTATTATTATTTTAATGTCTATAGCATGTTATTATTATCATATAAAAATTTCGTTAAGAAATTTTATCGTTTGCATGCTTAATTTGGTAAAAATGACTAAATTACAAAAGGTGCAAAACTTGAGTTCTATAAGCTAAAGGGATCTAATAGCTATGATATTAAATGGTTAGAGGGTTTATGTTGTAATTAAACCATTGATATTATGACTGGACTTTTATGGACATTATATATGTGTTTTTTAAAGGTTAATAATAACGTTAAATAAGTAAAATATTAAATAAAGGTTAATAAAATTAAAGAAAACAAAGATATCATCTTTGTTATTGTCTTCTTCCACCAAAATTAACCTAAGGAAAATCCATTAATGAAGCTTCAAGGTTCATCCATAGTTAATCCTTGCATGTGAGTGATACTTTATCCCATTTTTAATGATTTCTATGTCTTTAGAGTAGTTGTAGCTTAATCTAGTTAGCTCAGGAACTAATTTGCAAAAATGTTAAAAGATTAGGGTTTTTCCATGAATGTATTCATGTTTTTTGTGAAGTTTAATGGAAGAAAATGAATCCTTGTTGATTTATAAACAACTTTTGTAAAGTGACTTTGGTTGAAAATGTCAATTAGGGATTTATTTGTAATTCTGTAAAATCCAAGGTGAAATTGTGAAAAAAAATGAATTGTTTAAGTTGTTATGGCTGTATATGAAATTCGGCTAGCTGGGAGGGATGAAATTGCATGAATTTTAATTTATGAGCTTAATGACTAAATTGTAAAGAGATCAAAACATTATGGGCATAAGCATAATTTTGCAAAAATATGATTTTTGGATTGAATTGAATAGAATGATTATTGAATGAATTAAATTTGATTATTTACATCAAGTTAAGCATCGTACGAATTTAGATCGAGGGAAAGAAAAAGCGTCAGACTAGTTGATCATATTTTTTCGTTTGTGATCGAGGTAAGTTCGTACATTTAAATAGCATTTTTAATGTGTTTGATTTAAATGCTATTATGTTATATTATCATATCATGTCTCGACGGAAAATCCAACGATGTTTCGACAACTATCGAGCCTTGTTTGAATTTTTGGAATATATAGGATACAAATGACATGTCATTAGGGTTACCATGTTTCAGGTGTTGGTCCAGAATGTCCTACTGGTGGCTAAGTTCTGGCATGTGCTGCAGATACTTGGTAGCTTGTGTGAGCAACACCGTGTAGCTACGTTCTGACCGACAACTTGTGTGATCAGACCCACTTATGGCTCGAGAGAGAGCATCTATGTAAAGGAAAAGGAAAGAAATGGTTTTGACCATCTGTTAGCATACATTGTGTGAGATTCCCATGTATGTGACATTATTCTAAGTGGTTTAAATGGTATATAAAGGGAAAGAACGGTACGTGTTCCGATTGGCAATGTCATGAAGGTATAGAAAGGTATGAGGTGTTGATAATCAAAGTGTGTATAGCCATGCTCATGAAAAGTATGAATGCTTATATGCTATATTCATGAAAGTTATTTTACCATGTGGTAAATTTTTGCTAAGTTATTTTGTAACACCCCTAACCCGTGTACGCCGTCGAAATAGGGTTACGGAGCATTACCAGAACTTTTAGAACATTTACAGATAATTTATATCAAATTACTATTCATCTTTCAAAATTATTTGTAACGTCCCTTAAATGGACCCTCGAGGCCCGATATGAGCATTAAAATCGAATCGGGACTTAATCGGAAACTCTAAGAATTTTTCGTAACATTTCAAAAATTTTCTAAGTTGCAAGGCTCAAACGCCCGTGTGGTCCAAAGGACATGCCCGTGTGACCCTAGGACACGTCCGTGCTACGAGTCGTGTTTGACCCGATGTAACTCTCTAACTTGTGCACACGGCCATGCCACACTCCTATGTGCTAGGCCGTTTGGTTAATTCAATTCTTTTGAAATTAGGTGCAGGTTTCACACGGCCAAGACACACGCCCATGTTCTAGGCCGTGTAGTACACACGACTAAGATAGACGCCCGTGTCTTTGCCCGTGTGCTCAATTCTAAGCATTTTGTTTTCTCAAATTTAAGGTGCAGGGGACACACGGCCTAACCACACGCCCATGTACCTGGCCATGTGTCACACACGGTCTAGACACATGCTCGTATAGACAAATTAAAGCCATTTCTAGTTTCATTTCTCACCCAAAATCATACCAAATTCCTGCACCAAACTTACATCCAAATACCAACCAGCCCTAGCATTTAATTTAAGCAATTTTTAACATCTAACATGATATATTGTTACATGCATTCATGCTTAAATCTTACATTTCTCAGTCAATCAATAAGAAACACTTATGTTATCTCCATAATGTAAATTTAAATACATATATATACATGTACCAAAACATAATCATCACTAGCCATCCCAATGTCTAGATTACAATAATCATTTACATTTACATGCCAATATGACCAATATAACCTATACATGTCATTGTAACCATAATTGATTTACCATATTGTACCGACATGGGCCGATGGATAGTGTGAGTGATCTTCGCCAAGCTTCTAATCCGACGAGCTTCCGATTTACTCTAAAATAGGAAAATAAAACTAAGTAAGATAAAATGCTCAGTAAGTTCGTATAACATGGTACTTAACTTACCATTCATTCTATTTTGAGGTAACTATGTAAGACATATTCAATCAATTTGACCTCAAGCCTTACTCACATCCTCATTTCCCTTGTTAGTCATATTTTCATAATAACATCAAAACATATATGGGCTCAAGAACAATCAAGTTTCCATGCACATATGCTTTCCACAACATGCATTCATTTAACATGTATAAATCATCTCTTTATACTACAAATATAATTTCATAATAATTCATCTTGAGTTCAGATTATTTCATGTCAGAATTTTACTTTCGAAATATTAAGGTCACACAAGTAGTAGTACACTCAAGGTGTACAAGTCTATAATCAAGGATGAACATTCTCATCAAATAATTTTCATGTACAAATACCATCATTTTCTTATATTTCAGACGGATACGTGTAATAACTCATTTTATTATTCATATCTTCTTATGTCTGGATTGTCATACACATGTAGTACAATCAAGGTGTACAAATCAGGATTTGTCAATTCATATTCAATGGTACCCATAAGGTACTATTTTAGAGAGTACACTCTCGAGCCACATATGTATACAACAGGATTACTAGTCCAGGCTAAATATTTTTTATGACATATGCTCTAAAGAGCTTGATCTGGATTACCCATCCGGGCTAAATCCAATCCATAACATATGCTCGATATATCAAGATTACTTGTCCGGGCTAAATCCTTTTTGTAATAAGGTCAATAGGATTACTCATCTGAGCTAAATCCCGTCAGCAACAAATGCAGGACCTCATTCATTTCAGGAAATCACATATCCATCGATTTTCCATTTACTCAATCGGGATTAAACATTTTTCAAGCATTATCGAGCATGTGATTATTTCATACATCCATAACATTCATATAATTCAAGTAAACACATTCCACATTCATTTCAAGCATATAACTAACATTTTTATCATTTATCATTTATTGGGCATTATTATTGATCGGGCTTTGTCAGATATATTTTCAATGTCATATATATATAATATTTATACAATTCACAAACTCAACATTTGTAACAGACTGATTTTGGGCCTAGTCGAAACAGTGGTTTTGGAACCACTATTCTGAGGCTGGAGAAAATTATTTTGATGTTATTTTATGTGATATAGCATGTTTATAAAGGTGCATAAAAAATTTTGGTATATTAATTTTAGCGATTTCTAGTCCAATTTCGAAAAAGGACTAAATCGCGTAAAAGGTAAAAGTTGTGTTTTGATGCCTAAAGGTGTTAAATTGCTTTGTATCTTAAATTGGGGGTCTTTAATGTGAAATTAGACCATTGAAAGTGTGATGGTCGGCCAAGGGAGATAAGATTGGTCAAAAATTCATATTTTATGGGATTTAAAGTGACTTTTTGGGTAATAAAATAAAATAGAGAAAATGTTGTCATTTTTCTTTCATTTTTCTTCTTCTCTCCACCGAAAATGGCAGCAAAGAAAGGTTTTATAAAATGATTTTTACATTTTTGGAACCCCTAAAGCATAAGCTTTCAAATGAAGGGACTATTTTGTAAAATGATTAAGAGTATAGGGTTTTTCCATGAAAGCATATGCATTGTTTTTTGAGTTTTTATGGAAGAATATGAGTCTTAGATGTGTTATAAACAAATTTTATGAAAGAAGTTTGCATGAAAACACCTAAAATGGGGTATTTTGAAAAGTTGTAAAACAAGTTGTAAATGTGTGAAATAATTGAATTTGTGAGTTTCTATAGTTATGGAAATGGTTTGTCTAGGCTTAATGAGTAAGAAAATTTGATAAAAATCATTTTACAAGCCTAAGGGAAATTCGATAATTATGGCAAAGTATAGGGGCAAAATAAAAAATTTTGCCAAAATGTGTCATTGGACTAATTTGATTAGTATATTGTGTTAATTAGTTAAATGTGATGTTATAGATGATGAAAAACGAGATTCGGGCTTATAACGAGGAAAAACGAGAAATTGATGTTTAGGCCTCTTTTACTAATTTGGTGTCGAGGTAAGTTCGAATGGCGATAATAATGCAATATCATGCTTGAATTAAAATTCTTTATTGTTATGGCATTAAGTGTATGATTTAAATTATAAGAAGTTTGATTGAATATGATGTTTCTTTGAAACAAGTAAGTTAGTATGAAAGTAATTTATCAACTTCATTATCATGTGCTTAATACTTGATATTGTATGAAATATGGATATATGTCTTTATTGGAATTAACTTGTGATGATTTAATGAAAATGTGATGATATGTGTGCTAGTATAAGACCATGTCCGGGACATGGCATCGGCACTGACATGAGACTTTGTATAAGACCATATCTGGGATATGGAAATGATATGTGGATCCATGTAAGACCATGTATGGGACATGGATTTGGTATTCTATTTAGTGTATGATAATTCTGAACATCCTTTAGCATCTCGAGTGCTAAACAGGTAATGTAATGGATGATGTGATGAAAGCCCTAAAAAGAGCATGTTAAAGAAGGTATGACTATATACTTTATTACGAGTTGGTATAGGTATGTACACTAAGCTTATGAGTAATGCCTTGATATGTGATAATCTATGATGTATATAGTATTTGGTGAATACTATGAAAATAACATGATTTGGAATAAGTCTTTGATACTTGATGACATTGAGATTATGGTTCCATGCTTATGATGCATAGCTATGTGTTCTTGCCATGATAAATGAGATGATGTTGTGTTAATTTGGTGTACAACAATTGTGAGTGAGTAAATTAGCCTGGACAGTTTTGGGCTATTGCAGTGTGTAACTTTGAAAATACACCAAAAATAGTAGAAAGTGAATTAGAGGCTGAATAAAATATGGATTAAATTTTATTGAGTCTAGTTTCTTATAAAAGAAACCATGTAAGCAAAAGAATTTCCTATAACGAGATATTTGAAGTTGTGTGAGATAGAGTCAGAATGACTTTGAAATCCCTAGTTCTGATTTAAGAAAATCATTATAAAGTGTATAAAAATGTTTAGGAGACATAATTTATATGTTTAGAATCTTTAATGAGTATATTTTCAAGAGAAATAGACGAGAACATTATTCGAGTCCTGTGCTATGAGATAATTAAACTTTAGTGCATAAGGGTCAGAACTATCAAACAGTTAATCAGGGGTAACTTTGAGGAATAAACTATGCTATTTGGATAAACCAAAAATTCTAGAAATTTTATGGTAGAAAGGTACATGAGTCTAGTTTCAAGAAAAATTAATGGAACTTAATTTGATATTTTGTAGCTCTAGATATAAACATTTTATTGACCGCTGTACAAGAAGACAGCTTATCATGAACTTGAGAATATGATGGGAACATTGATGAAACATGTTAATGAGTTGCTTATTGTTTTCATATGAACTTACTAAGCGTAAAGCTTACCCCCTTCCTTTCCCATGTTTTCTAGTGTTGCCAGGTTAGCTGGGGTTGGAGTTCGTCCAAGATATTATCACACTGTCAAGCTATCGCTATTGGGGTAAGTGATTTCAAGTACTTTGAGTCTATAGCATGTATAAGAGTTTAAATATTTGAGTATGTGATATTGCTTTAGCCAAATGTATTGGCTTATTTTGATTATCAGGTTGGTAAACCTATTTATTTACGAAAAGTCTTTAATGGCTTGGTATGATTGGTATGTGGATGTGATCATGAATGCTTAGTGATGAAAATAAGATTTGATGACATGTTGATAGCTATAGCATTAATGTGGTAAGGATAAAGGTAAAACCTATAATATTGGTTGCAAGTGAAATTTCCATGACCATAACATGTTTATGGATGTTTAAGTGCCTAATTTTTCCATGTTGTATGCTATTGTATAAGTATGGTGCATGTGTTGTGAGGGTGACAAAATGGCTTGGAAAATAGTCTTGTATTTGTCCACACGGGTAGACACATGGGTGTGTGTCTAGGCCGTGTCTGACACACGGTCCGCCCCCATGGGCATGTCATCCAGCCGTGCGTCCCTTGCACCTAAGTTTTTCAAGTCAATATGCATGGTAGTAAGCACACGGGCAAGAGGCACGGCCATGTGTCTCAACCGCGTGAAGGACACAGCCATAGGACACGAGCATGTGCCTTGGCCGTGTGGCTTCAATTTGTTCATAACCAAATTGGCAGAATGTCCAGGTTTTTGAACATGGGTTTGGGACACGAGCGTGTTGTAACACCCCAAACCCAGCCTAGACGATATGACCGGATCCGGTGCGCCACATTGATGCGTTCAAAACGTTCCGTATTACTTAGTTTGGAAAACTTAGTTGGGGTTGTAAAAGATAATTTCTAAAGCAGGTTAAAGTGAATAGAAGTTGTGCACCAGGTAGGAAACCAGGAAGAAGAGGAGGTGAGTCCGTCGGACTACTTAAGTACCAAGCTCCCTTCGGATCCAATCCTAGACATGCACACCACCATTGCCACACCTTAACGACTCGTATAATTTTAAGAAAACCGTCTGGTTTTGTCTATCTTAAGAAAATGATTAAGTTTGAAAACGTTTGCTTAGCGGAAGTTTTACTTGTAATCGTGTTATTTTGAAATCCCTTGATGTTTTTGAAAACGCGTCCTAAAGCTAATCCATTTTCCTTAGTTATCATAGTTTTTTTTCATCATAATAAAATAAAATAATAAAAGTAAAACAAAACCATAAAAAAAATAATTAAAAGGCCTTATTACACTTAAAACCCAAAACCATAAATGAAATTAAAAGGACGTCCAGTTCACCAGAAAGAAACTAGGTTCGTAGAAACATGTGGCCAGTCCGAATCCCTCACAGCTCCAAGCCCACTATGGTTGAGGATTACCTGCGAGGATGAAAATAAGGGGTGAGTTTTGGAAACCTTAGTGTGTAATTCAACCCAACCATAGCCTAAATTAGTTCAAACCACATAGACAGAATAAGTTGGCCTCAGCCCAGAACAGATATCAGAATAAAGCCCGTAGGCCCAGAACATACCAGAACAGATATATCATGCTTATGCAGAAACCCAACCATATCCAACCACATACACCCCCATACCATCCTTTCGCCATGTGGGGAGACTACTCGACCCACCCAACCGCTACACGCCACAGAAATATGCAGCATGGCTACCAGATACAGAAAATGTGACAGAGTCACCAGATACAAATATTTTGTGGCAGTGCCACCAGAACAGATATCTGTGGCAAGGCCACCAGAACAGATAATTTGTGGCATAGCCACCAGGACACTTCCTCCATAATATAACCCATGTCCCCATGCAACAGATATACATTCATGGCATACATCATATAGATTTAATTCATCATGCTTTTCAGACAAAAATTAACCCTAGGGGTATAAAGGTCATTTTGCATACATAGGGGTATTATGGTAATTTTGCATACATAGGGGTATAATGGTAATTTTGCATACATAGGGGTACTCTAGTACATCTAACTATTTCTAAGGTTTTCATGCATATCATAGCCATTACGCTTAGCCGTAAACACTTACCGAAAGTGTTTTTATCAATTGGGCCCGCTGGCCCATTAACCCGCTTTTGGCCCATTAAGCCCAAAATATCAAAACGCACAAAATCGCTGCATCGCAGCTTTTATCACTTTCGATTACCAGTAATAATTACCCATACGCCTTACGAGCATTCAGACACTCGCAAGTGCCCAAAATACGGCTTTTCTAAGATTTCGGCTTTTCGCTTTTGCCGATCTAGCCTATGAAAGTGTGTCGGTTACACACCTGTTTTTGGGATTTCCTCGATGAGATATACACACGAACTACCTACAATTGAATCACTTAATATTACTCCAAATATCGAAATAAGATTGAGTATATAGTCCCCTACCACATTCGGCCAAACATGCCTAACACCCTTATTGCTCTTACCTTACTGCCGAAAGATGGTTAACTCCAAAGATCCGATCGTTCAACCTGTCCAAGCCCTTGATCAACCACCTCTAAATCACGCTATTACCAAAACAAAATAGTTATTACGACCCCTCAGGGTTACAAGTCCAAATCGACAACCTCCCTAACTTTTAGGGATTTCGGCTTTTCCTAAAATATGTAAGAATACTAAGTTTTGGAGAAGACTTACCACCGATTCCTTAGTGAATGATTCCAATGAGTTTCCCACTCAATCACGATGTAGATCTAAGCCCTCAGATGATAACAAAAGTCGGGCTTTTAGTGACTTCAGTATTCGGCCAAGTCCCTTTTAATGTGGGGTTTTTTGGCTTTTTGCAACTTGTGTTTAGAAAGGTAAAACGAGAGGGTTTTGCTATGGTCTTGTCGTTAAAACTTGAGGTTTTAGAGGGCTGGTGAATCGACCACAAATGATGAAGAGAAGAGATGTGGTTTTGGTTATAAGAAATCGGCACAAAAAGAATCAAGCTTTCGGGATTTCGGCTTTTTATGGCCAAAGGCTATGAAGGTTTTGAAACGGTTGAAGGGAAAAATAGAGATGAACAAGATGGTAGGAAGATTCGGCAATGGAGGAAAGGAGAAGGAAGATAGATGGAGAGAAAAAAAGAAAAGAAAATAAAGGAAAAGAATGGTCAGAAAAAAAAACGGCACAACACTCCCAAATGCCGAATTTATACCTAGCTTTTGACCTAGCCAAAATTTACCCCCTTAAAGAATCCCTTGGCCGACCACCTCTTGCTCTTTAAGAGTCCAACATTCAGCCAACACATCTCTCCCTAATCAGCTCCTAATTTCTCTCCCTTATCCCCTCCTTGCTCCATCTCCTGAGCAACTCAAACTCTTGTTAACAGCCTTTCACTTCATTTCCATTACCTACCTTTTTTCTGCTCATAAAATTAATCCCTTATTTTGCTATCAATGTGACTTGAACTCGGATCCTCCTAGCTTCCACACGCCACTTATAGCCTTCCTCGTGGCGCCATATGCCACTTCACCACTTGCTTCCTTGTGATCTATTTTACACAATTAATTCCTCAAAGCCCAATTTACTGTAACCCTTTTCTAATGGAATTAAAATTAATTAAAACTATCGGGTTATCCTAAGTTTGGGCCTTCTAGAGGCCTACTATCACAATTAAACCTACACTTAACAAGGTAACACAAAAATTTTTAATTTTACAAACTTTTTTCCGAATTCCCAAAAATTTGGGGCGCTATAACTCTACCCTCCTTAAAGAAATTTAGTCCTCGAAATTTACCCGATCCGAACAGATGAGGGTATTGTTGTTGCATTGCCTCCTCTGCTCCCAAGTAGCTTCTTCTCGCCATGGTTACGCCTAAAGCACTTTCACTAATGGTACCGATTTCCTCCTCGTAACCTTAACGCCTCGATCTAATATTTGTACAGCTCCTCCTCAAAGGTCAAATCGGTTTGCACCTCAATTTCAGAATCGCACAACATGAGTAGGGTCGAACGATAGCGCTTTAACATGGAGACGTGAAAACATCGTGAATCTGCCTAACTCTAAAGGCAATTCCAATCGATAAGCCATCGGGCCTACTCACTTCAAAACCCGATAAGGCCCAATGAACCGCGGACTTAACTTGCCCTTCTTACTAAACCTTAGTATCTTCTTCCAAGGTGAAACCTTCAAGAAGACCATATCGCCTAATCGAGTATTCAATCTCCTTACGCTCAGATCGTGATACGACTTTTTCCTATCGACGCCTTCCTTTAACCGATCTCTAATTAACTTGACCTTATCCTCAGATTCCGCCACCAACTCAGTCCAAGAACTTGTCGCTCCCCGCTCACCCAACAACTAGGTGTTCGACACCTTCGCTCATACAAGATTATAAGGTGCCATTCAATACTCGATCGATAACTATTACTTTATGCAAACTCGCCAAAGGCAAGTAATCCTCCCAACTACCTCGAAATCAATAACACATCCCTCAACATGTCTTCCAGAATCAATAACTCTTTCCGATCGACCATCGGTTTGGGGATGGAAAGCCGATTAAAGTTCAATCGCTCCCAACGCCTCATGCACTTTTGCCAAAACCAAGATGTGAATCTAGGATCCCAATCGAGATAATCAAACCGAACTCCATGCAATCGCACAATCTCCGCCACATACAACTTGGCTAACTTCAAGAGAAAATTTCATGTAACAGTATAAAATGAGTGACTTGGTCAACCTATCCACAATCACCCATATCGAGTCTTTCTTCGATGGTGTCAAGGGTAGTCCACTCACAAAGTCCATGGTTACCCTCTCCCACTTCCAAAGTGGTATTTTTACTGGCTGCAATAATCCAGAAGGTAACTGATGCTCAGCTTTCACTTGCTAGCATGTCAGACATTTCCCCACAAATTTCGTTACCTCTCGCTTAAGTCCACGCCACCAATACAGTTCTCGCAAGTCATGGTACAACTTATTCCCTCCAAGATGCATGGCAAAAAGTCCCCCATTAGCTTCCTTCAAAATTGACTGTCTCAAGTCAGAGTCCTTCGGAACACAAATTCTACCTCGAAAACACAGAACCCCATCATCATTTAACCCGAACTCAGAAGTTTCCCCTTCCTTAACTTGTTGAAAACGAGGGACCAAAGTCTCATCTATCAACTGCTTTTCATTAATCTGATCCACCCAAAGTTGGCCTTACTTGCAATTCACCAAGACTTCCATCATCATCTGAGACT
Organism: Gossypium arboreum; assembly: GCF_025698485.1. Taxonomy (NCBI): domain Eukaryota; kingdom Viridiplantae; phylum Streptophyta; class Magnoliopsida; order Malvales; family Malvaceae; genus Gossypium; species Gossypium arboreum. Next base: position 107,599,910 of record NC_069079.1, read on the forward strand.
TAGACGAGCAAACATTGCTCTCGGATCGACATCTGACTCACGACTTAGAGCATCGGCTACCACATTAGCCCTGCCTGGGTGATATTCGATTGAACAATCATAATCCTTAAGCAACTCGATCCATCTCCTTTGCCTAAGGTTCAGTTCCTTCTGAGTGAGCAAATACTTGAGACTCTTATGATATGTGTATATAATACACCTTTCTCCATACAAGTAATGTCTCCAGATTTTAAGCGCAAAGATCACTGCTGCTAACTCCAAATCATCAGTGGGGTAGTTCCCTTCGTGAGGCTTAAGTTGTCGAGACGCATAAGCAACCACCTTACCCTCTTGCATCAACACACAACCCAAACCTACGTGTGATGCATCACTGTACACAGTAAAATCTTTTCCAGACTCTGGTTGAATTAACACAGGTGCTTCAGTCAGAACTTTCTTCAACCTCTTAAAAGCTTCTTGCTGCTTCTCCGTCCAAACAAACGGTACTCCTTTCCTTATAAGTTTTGTGAGAGGGTGCCATCACGTAAAAACCTTCCACAAACCTTCAGAGTAACCTGCCAATCCTAGGAAACTTTGAATTTCTGAAACCGACCTAGGTGGCTTCTATTCCAAAATTGCTTCAATCTTTCGAGGATCCACTCTAATCCCCACTGCAAAGACCACATGCCCCAAAAAGGTTACCTCTCTCAACCAGAACTCACACTTGCTGAACTCCGCATAAAGTTCCTTCTCCCTTAACACTTGCAACACAGTGCGGAGATGCTCATCATGTTTTGCTTCAGTCTCAGAATATACTAGAATATAGTCAATAAAGACGACCACGAACCGATCCAGAAATGGTTGGAACACACGATTCATCAGATCCATAAACGCTGCAGGAGCGTTCGTTAGTCCAAATGGCATAACCAAAAACTCATAATGACCATAACGAGTCTTGAATGCTGTCTTATGAACATCTGCCTCCTTGACCCTTAACTGATGATATCCAGATCGAAGATCGATCTTGAAAAATACAGAAGCTCCTTTAAGCTGGTCAAACAGATCGTCAATCCTTGGCAGAGGGTACTTATTCTTAATCGTCAGTTTATTCAACTAGCGATAATCAATGCACATGCGCATCGTCCCATCATTCTTCTTCACGAATAGCACCGGTGCTCCCCATGGAGACACACTTGGCCTAATAAAGCCTCTATCCAACAATTCTTGAATTTGCGCCTTTAACTCCACTAACTCCTTTGGTGCCATCCTATATGGTGCAATGGAAACTGATGCTGTCCCAGGCAACAGGTCGATTCCAAATTCGAATTCTCGGTTTGGAGGCAATCCCGGAAGCTCCTCTTGAAAGACATCTTGGAACTCTTTTACAGTTCTAACCTTATCCACTATCAGCCTCTCTACATCTGTTTGACTTACAAATGCCAAATAGGCCTCACAACCTTTTCGAATCCACTTTTCAGCCCTCAATGCCGATATCACATTAGACAAATAGTCCCTTCGCTCACCTATCACCATAACCTCATCCCCTTCCGTGGTCCTTAGCACCATTCGCTTAGCAGCACAATCCAGAGTCACCTTATGCTTAACAAGCCAGTCCATTCCTAGAATGAGATCAAACTCTCTAAACGGCAACTCCATTAGATCGCCAGGAAAGATCCTACCTTGAGTTTCTAAGGGTACATCCTTATACAGCTTGTCTACCCTAACCGAGTGACCCAAGGGACTTAGCACAGATACCCCACTCACTATCTTCTCAGAATGCACTCCCAATGACCCAGATATGGCACATGCAATATAAGAATGAGTAGATCCAATATCCACCAAGGCAGTATACGGCATATTAGAAACTAAAAATGTACCGGTTATGACATCAGTTGCGTCGCCCTCCTCTCGACGACGAGCTGCATACACCAACACTGGCTGTCGAGCCTCAGCATTTCTGACTCCCCTACCAGGCACCCCTCAACCTCGACCATTTTCATTCCCAATTTCGCCCCTACCTTGTCCACATCCTCTCGGTGGTTGTGGTCCACCTCTCATGGGTTGAACAACCTCTCAGACAAAGAACCTAAGCCCGATCTCTCTGTGGATGATCCTTAACTCAGGCTCTATAGATCCACATTGGAAACAAGCACCAGAACGTTTCCTACACTCACCCAGGTGTACCTTACCACAGTCCCCACAGATTGGCGGTCTAACCATATTCATCAGAACTGCTCGAACTGGCTCCTCCACTCTCGCCCTTTTGGCATTCTTATTTGCTCCACCCAACGGTCCAGAATCCTTCGAAAACGGTTTCGATCTTTCTCACGGTTCTGCCTCTCAGTACGCTTTACCTCCTCAGTGATCTTAGCTTTTTCCACCAGAATCGCGAAGTCACGCTCCCTCTACGGAGCAATCAGCACCTTAAGGTCATCTCGAGTTCATCCTCGAGCGAACGCCACGCTCATACTCGAGCAACTATTCCCACATACCTACTCGACCTCGAAATTCAACCTCGTACAAAGAACAGCTTTTGCCTCCTTGGACCAAATTCAGAATTCTTTCCACGGCATCCACATTACTTGCCCGATGTACTTTCCTTTAAAGGTCGTCTTAAATAGCTCCCAAGTAACCCTATCACCGGGTTCCATCCTCACGGTGAGCCACCGGTGATAAGCCTCATCTCGCAAAGAACGATACGGCCCCTTCACTTCGCCCATAGAACAGTCCAAGTCATCCATAATTCGCCCGTGGCCTCCAACCAATATTCGCCACATTCGGGCTACACCAGATACACCCTAAAGATCTCCGCTCGTTAGTCTTGAGTCGCTCGTAAATCGATCCTCAATTTCGTTGTTCTAACTTGCCCTTTAACCCTTTTCGAACTCAAGCATAGCTGCGACAGAGCGTTATCCCGCACCATGATCATGTGATTCCACTTCATTGCCGATGGTACGGTGCTTCGCTACGGCATATGTCCTCAAGACGAAGATCCCGCCGAGCTCTTCCTCGACCTCGCCCACGGCCTCTACCTCGAGCTGCTCGCAGACTCATATCGTATTATCGATTACTTAATTTTATGCATTAATATCATTCCAATATTTATTACAGATGTTTTATGATTCGATAAGAATTCAAAATTAGTTTTCGCAGAAACGATGTCTAGCTACGCCTCATCTTTTAGCAAGCTTTTCTAGGATTTCAAGAGCATCCTATCTAGAGTATTCTAGTAAAGTTTCAAAGACAAACAGATAATTGAATATATTCAAAAATTCGAATACTTACAAAGCTTAGGTAGGAGATTCTAATGCCACCTTCAGAGTCTAGATTTAAAAACTGATTTTTTTTTGAAAATCTTCGTTTTTGTAAACCCATTCCACAACCGAGTTGTTGCAACCTAGGCTCTGATACCACTAAATGTAACACCCCAAACCCGGCCTAGACGATATGACCAGATCCGGTGCGCCATATTGATGCGTTCAAAACGTTCCATATTACTTAGTTTGGAAAACTTAGTTGGGGTTGTAAAAGATACTTTCTAAAGCAGGTTAAAGTGAATAGAAGTTGTGCACCAGGTAGGAAACCAGGAAGAAGAGGAGGTGAGTCCGTCAAACTGCTTAAGTACCAAGCTCCCTTCGGATCCAATCCTAGACATGCACACCACCATTGCCACACCTTAAAGACTCGTATAATTTTAAGAAAACCGTCCGGTTATGTCTATCTTAAGAAAATGATTAAGTTTGAAAACGTTTGCTTAGCGGAAGTCTTACTTGTAATCGTGTTATTTTGAAATCCCTTGATGTTTTTGAAAACGCGTCCTAAAGCTAATCCATTTTCCTTAGCTATCATAGTTTTTTTTCATCATAATAAAATAAAATAATAAAAGTAAAACAAAACCATAAAAAAATAATTAAAAGGCCTTATTACACTTAAAACCCAAAACCATAAATGAAATTAAAAGGACGCCCAGTTCACTAGAAAGAAACCAGTTCAGAGAAACATGTGGCCATCCAATCCTCACACTCCAAGCCCACTATGGTTGAGGATTACTGCGAGGATGAAAATAAAGGGTGAGTTTTGGAAAACTCAGTGTGTAATTCAACCCAACCATAGCCTAAATCAATTAAAACCATAGAGACAGAATAAGTTGGCCTCACCCGAGCAGATGTATATCGAATAAAGCCCGTAGGCCCGTAATGCACTGCAATGATATATCATGCTTATGCGTAAACCCAACCATATCCAACCACATACACCCCATACCATCCTTTCGCCATGGGAGACTACTCGACCCACCCAACCGCTACACGCCACGTAAATATGCAGCATGGTCGCCAGATACGTAAAATGTGATGAGTCACCAGACACTGATATTTTGTGGCGGTGCCACTAGAATGTATATATGTGGCGTGGCTACGTATCAGATAATTTGTGGCATAGCCACCAGGACGCTTCCTCCATAATATAACCCATGTCCCCATGCAATAGATATACATTCATGGCATACATCATACAGATTTAATTCATCATGCTTTTCAGACAAAAATTAACCCTAGGGGTATAAAGGTCATTTTGCATACATAGGGGTATTATGGTAATTTTGCATACATAGGGGTATAATGGTAATTTTGTATACATAGGGTAATCTAGTACATCTAACTATTTCTAAGGTTTTCATGCATATCATAGCCATTACGTTTAGCCAGAAACACTTACCGAGTGCTCTTACCGAATTGGGCCCGTTGGCCCATTAATCCAGTTTTGACCCATTAAGCCCAAAATATCAAAACGCATTTAAATCGCGCGATCGCAGCTTTTATCACTTTCGATTACCGTAATAATTACCCATACGCCTTACGAGCATTCAGACACTCGCAAGTGCCCAAAATACCGGCTTTTTAAGATTTCGCTTTTCGCTTTTGCCGATCTAGCCTATGAAAGTGTGTCAGTTACACACCTGTTTTTGGGATTTCCTCGACGAGATCTACACACAAATTGCCTACAATTGAATCACTTAATATTACTCCAAATATCAAAATAAGATTGAGTATATAGTCCCCTACCACATTCGGCCAAACATGCCTAACACCCTTATTACTCTTACCTTACTGCCGAAAGATGGTTAACTCCAAAAATCCGATCGTTCCACCTATCCAAGCCCTTGATCAACCGCCTCTAAATCACGCTATTACCAAAACAAAATAGTTATTACGACCCCTCAGGGTTACAAGTCCAAATCGACAACCTCCCTAACTTTTAGGGATTTCGGCTTTTCCTAAAATATGTAAGAATACTAAGTTTTGGAGAAGACTTACCACCGATTCCTTAGTGAATGATTCCAATGAGTTTCCCACTCAATCCTGATATAGATCTAAGCCCTCAGATGATAACAAAAGTCGGGCTTTTAGTGACTTCAGTATTCGGCCAAGTCCCTTTTAATGTGGGGTTTTTCGGCTTTTTGCAACTTGTGTTTAGAAAGGTAAAACAAGAGGGTTTTGCTATGGTCTTGTCGTCAAAACTTGAGGTTTTAGAGGGCTGGTGAATCGGCCACAAATGATGAAGAGAAGAGATGTGGTTTTGGTTATAAGAAATCGGTACAAAAAGAATCAAGCTTTCGGGATTTCGGCTTTTTATGGCCAAAGGCTATGAAGGTTTTGAAACGGTTGAAGGGAAAAATAGAGATGAACAAGATGGTAGGAAGGTTCGACAATGGAGGAAAGGAGAAGGAAGATAGATGGAGAGAAAAAAAGAAAAGAAAATAAAGGAAAAGAATGGTCAGAAAAAAAATGGCACAACACTCCCAAATGCCGAATTTATACCTAGCTTTTGACCTAGCCGAAATTTACCCCCTTAAAGAATCCCTTGGCCGGCCACCTCTTGCTCTTTAAGAGTCCAACATTCAGCCAACACATCTCTCCCTAATAAGCTCCTAATTTCTCTCCCTTATCCCCTCCTTGCTCCATCTCCTGAGCAACTCAAACTCTTGTTAACAGTCTTTCACTTCATTTCCATTACCTACCTTTTCTGTTCATAAAAATTAATCCCTTGTTTTGCTATCAATGTGACTTGAACCTGGGTCCTCCCTAGCTTCCACACGCCACTTATAGCCTTCCCTGTGGAGTCACATGCCACTTCACCACTTGCTTCCTCGTGATCTATTTTACACAATTAATTCCTTAAAGCCCAATTTACCAGAACCCCTTTCTCTAATGGAATTAAAATTAATTAAAACTATCGGGTTATCCTAAGCTTGGGCCTTCTAGAGGCCTACTATCAGAATTAAACCTACACTTAACAAGCAGAACACAAAAATTTTTAATTTTACAAACTTTTTTCAGAATTCCCAAAAATTTGGGGTGTTACACGTATGCTCTATACTCACACGGGCGTGTGGAGCCTTAAAGCATGAATTTTTTCCAAGTTTTTCTTAAGTTCTCGATTTAATCCTGAACCATCTCTAATGCATGTTTTGGGCCTCTTGAGCCCGTTTAAGGGACAAAATGTATGTGAAATGAAAAGTTTTAAATTGATCAAAATTTTACGACCCGATTTTATATAGTTGATTGAGTTTAAGTCTGGTAACACCTCGAACCCTGTCCTAGCATTGGATACGGGTGAGGGGTGTTACAACATTTAACTCAAGCATATAAATATACACAATTTAGTTACACGAACTTACCTCGACAATGTTTGTGTACGTAAAATCTACTAACCCGACAATTTCCTCTTTCCTTATCCTAGCTCCAAATTTGGTCTATCTGGAACTATACGAGTAAGTTTTACATCAATTTATCACATTTCATATTCATGTGGACTCAATTTTTATCCTAGGCAAAATTACCATTTTTCCCTAACTCTTCCATAAATTCCTATTTGGTCCCTAGGCTCGGAAAATGAAATTTATGCAATTTACTCCCTATTCCAAGCCTAACAGAAATTTCAATATAGAATTTACAACACATATTTTCTATAAATTTTATAATTTTTCATCAATTTTTACAAATTTAGCATTTTAGTCCCTAAATCATGTTTTCATCAAAAATCACTTTGTAAAAGTTGTTTATCTATCAACAACCTTTCATTTTTTACAGTAAATTTCAAATTTTTAGCATATTCACCCATAACCTAATTTCCATACTTTCATAACTTTTTAAATTGATCCCCCAAATAGATAGATTAAGCTATCCCGATTTCAAAAATATCAAAATTACTAAAAGCGAGACAAGAAAACTTACCCAATTTGGCCAAGAAAGTTTGTTCTCTCTCTCCTAGGGTTTACATGGAATATTTTGGGGAATAAGATGATATAAATGATTTTATTTTTATTTAATTAATTTATCATCTTCAATGATTTTGATTTCCAATTTAGCCCTTAACCTTTTTTTTCTAATTTTCCATGGATGAATCATACAAAAATATCTACTAACTTTTTATTAATGGTCTAATTACCATATAGGGACCTCAAGTTTTGAATTCCATAGCTATTTAATCCTTCTAGCTACTAGAATTCAACTTTTGCATTTTATGCGATTTGGTCCTTTCTGTAATTAAACTCATAATCGGTAAAATTTTATTATCAAAATTTTCACATGACACTTCTAACATATTATGGACCATGTAATAAAAAAAATTTATTTTCGGATCGAATTTGTGGTCCTGAAACCACTGTTTCAATTTCACTGAAAAAAATGGGCTGTTACATATGTGTTTAATCACTAACTTGTGTTGTTAATGGTGCTTCTGTTTGTGCCAAGCTATGTTGGATTGTTTCATGTTTATTTTAAGCTTATGCATTGAAATGGTAAGAATTTTTTATGATTCACGAACTTACTAAGTGTTATATGCTTACTTTGTGTTTTTTCAATGTTTTTATAGTTAACTGGAAGCTCGTCCGGGCTGGAAGCTTGTCGGAGACCTATCACACTATCCATCGACTATATCGATAGATTTTTTATGTTTTTGAGTCATGGTTATAATGGCATGTATAGGTGTTTTGTTCTTGATGAAGTGGCCATTATGTTTGGCTTGTAAATATGGTTTTATGATTGATGATATTTTGGCATTTTGGTGCTTTTATGGTAAATCTTGGAATGGTTAAGTTGATGTATGTTCTAGTGACCATTTTAGTATGTTTGAGTATTATTTTGGCATGTAGTCATGGTGGTAAGTTTGGTAAGGAAATTATATGAGAAATTTATGGTTGGTTAATGACTAGATTATGCAAATGCTTAAATATATTTTGTTGTTGTGATTGAGGTACCTTTTGGGCATATTGGTTGGATGGAAAAATACCATATTGATTTAGCATGATTATACATGTTTTAGGTACATTTTGAATGCTTGAATATAGGTGAAAATGGCTTGTATTAGTAAGCTTGTTGTGGGTGAGAGAATTAGCTTGAAAATGGCCTATTTCTTGTCCACACAGCCTAAGACACAGGTGTGTATCTCAGTCATGTGTGACACACGACCATGCGACACGGCTATGTGTCCCCTGTAGGTTTCAAAGGGTTGCAAGTCAGATAGTTACATGGCCCAGCACACGGCCTAGGACATGACCCAGCACACGGGCGTGTGAGGCCATTTCGAGATTTTAACGGCCTAGCATATGGGCGTGTAGCTTGGCCGTGTGACCCAAGTCAGAGAGTTACATGGACACGGACACGGACATGGACTGGTACACGGCCGCGTGTCCTTACTTCGAATGTCCACACAACCTGAGACACAGGCGTGTGTATTAGCCGTGTGACCCCTGCAATGTGAAAAATTCTATCTTTTTCTATAAAATTTTATATATTTTTGATTTAGTCCCGAATATATTCTAAAGTGTTTCTCAGGCCTTAAGGGTTCAAATAAAGGACAATATGCATGTGTTGAATAAGTTATACTATGATTTATAAAACGTTTGGAAATGATTGATTTTAAGTTATGTTTTTACGGTTATGCTTCGTAACCCTATTCTGGCGACGATACAGGTTAGGGGTGTTACAATCAGCCACAAAATTTTCTTCTCAAAGATAGTAATCGATTATGCAATTATAATCTTTCAGCAACTCAATCCAGTGACACTATCTCAGATTTAATTCATTTTGAGAGAGGAGGTATTTAAGACTTTTATGATCTGTACAGAAATAACATTTTTCACCATACAAATAGTGTCTCCGGATATTTAAAGAAAACACCATAGCGGTTAGCTCCAAATTGTGCATCAGATAATTGTATTTATATGCTTTTAACTATCGGCACACATACGTAATTACTTTATCATCCTGCATCAAAACACAAACTAAATAGTTCAATGAAGCATCACTAAACAAAAAATATTCCTTCCCAAAAATACAACTTCTGGTAACCAAATTCAAATTTACGGAGCTTCCCATACAATTTCTGTTCATCCAACAATTGTAACACAATACTCAGGTGCTTAACATTCTTTGTCTTTTATTTTGAATATCTCAGGATGTCATCAATTAAAACCACAAAAAACTGATCCAGATATGGTTGGAATATATGGTTTCTAAGATTCGTGAACATTCTAGGTGCATTCTAGACTATGACGATCCAATCGATCCGGTCTAGCCATGATAAATCGTAATTCATACATATTTTTATCCCATACTTAGCCCATTTATGAATGGTTTCTCCTTAGATTTGGTGAATTTGATGCTCCTAATCCTTTAATTTCATGTTTTATACTTAGGTGAGCATAGGAGAGTAAAAAGAGCGAGAAACGAGCCGAAAACAGAAAAAATGGACCCACGTGGGAAATCAACACGGCCTAGACTTCCTCACACAAGCGTGTCACGCGGCCGTGTCCATTTGGCAGGATTGAAGCATGAATTACACGGGTACACTACACGCCCGTGCCTCTTCAACAGCCTTGACCACGTGCTGGAGTAATCACACATGGGCGTGTCCCTGCCGAGCCCAAGTATAGTCCTATTCAGATAAGGCCAATTTTTAGGGCTCTCAGGCATTCCAAAGCCTACTTAAACACCTGAGGAGACACTTAAAAGGGAAATGTAGAGTAGGAAGCAAAGAATTACTCAAGGAAAGTCCATTGATCCATCTCAGAAGCCGGATTCATCATCAAGACTGAAGATCTCCCTTCAAGTTCCTTCAGGAGTTTTGGGTTTTCTCATGTTTTGTTATCTTTATGCTTTTGAGATATTTTCTTTCATAAATATGAACTAAACCCCCTAAATACCTAAGGGGAATGAAACCTAAGTTAGACCTTGTTATTATTATCTGAATTGTATGATAAATATTTGACTTGTTCTTAATTATGTGTTCTTAATTCTTATTTTGATATTCCAGGATATTGATTCAAGTTAAGCTCTTATGCAGAGGAGGAATAGACCCTGTCTAAGAGTAAAATTGTCATAATTAAGCGGATTTTATTGCACGCCTAGAGATAGGGTGACAAGATTTTGCCGGATTAGGGTGAAACCTAATAAGGGAATCCATAGATCGAGTTAATGCAATCCTAGAGTGTTAATTAGAAAGAGATTTCAATTATTCAACCTAGGGTTAGACGTTATTAGTCTGGAGAGAGATAATAATATAACTTAAGGATTTCTATGGATCAAGCCAAAAGAATAAATCGTCTGATTCAGAGTCAAATACCAAGTGAAGTCTAGGTGGATTTTTCCTTAGGTATTGTCTCAATCAATCGAATTTTCTCAAAGGTATTTTCCCTAATTTTCTTTCTGCGCATTCTTAGTTAGTAATTAGTTTAGATAACCGAACCTCTTAATTCTTACGCTAGATAATAAAAAGGAAGTAAGTACTAGAACTCATAGTTCCTTTGGGGTTGACAATCCGGTCTTGCTGAACTATACTACTGTTCGATAGGTACACTTGCCTTAATCGTGGTAATAAGTTAGTCTCAAGAACGATTCATTTATAAATCTTTAAAACCTACTACGAATATCCCGTATCAAGTTTTTGGCACCTTTGTCGGGGAAATAGGATATTAGAAAAACTTAATTTTTATTACGTTAGCCATTTACTTTATTTGAAATTTAAGTTTTTATTTTCTTTTCTTTTCTAATTCTTCATTTATTTTTTTTCTGGCAGGTTTTTCTAATTTATGACCAGAAAAAACCCGTCAGGACCACTACTTTTTGACGGTGAGATCAATCTCACAGTTCACAAAAAACGAAGAGAAATAAGGCGAAGTTTACGATACACAGAGGAAGAGCAAGAGGATGATACTTCAACCACAACCGATGAGATGGCTGAAAACTAAGAAAATCTGCTACATCCTGCGATTGCTGTTAATCAAAATCCTACTCTGCGCACTATGTATGATTATGCTAGACCTTCTTTAACAGGAACTGAATCGAGCATAGTTAGACCTGCTGTAGCTGCAAATACTTTTAAACTGAAACCTAACACAATTCAAATGATACAGCAATTTGTTCAGTTTGATGGTTTGCAGGACAAAGATCCCAACGCTCACTTCGCAAACTTTTTAGAACTATGTGATACATTTAAAATTAATAGTGTTTCTGATGACGCCATTCGCCTTCAGTTATTCCCTTTTTCATTGAGAAACAAAGCTAAACAGTGGTTGAATTTGTTACCACGAGGGTCAATCACTACTTGGGAACAAATGACTGAAAAGTTTTTATTAAAACATTTTTCACCGGCTAAAATGGCTAAATTACGTAATGATATCTCTTCTTTTGTGTAGATGGATTTAGAAACACTCTATAATGCATGGGAGAGATACAATGACCGCTTGAGAAGATGCCCTCACCATTGGTTACCACTCTGGCTGCAGGTTCAAACCTTTCATAATGGCCTAAATCCTTCGACTCGACAAATGGTTGATGCAGCCGCTGGCGGAACCATCAATAATAAGACACCTGAATATGCCTATGAATTTATAGAAGAGATGTCACTGAATAATTATCAGTGGCAAGTTATGAGGATAAAGCCAACAAAAACAGCCGGCGTTTATAACATCGATTCGATCAGCATGCTCTCTGATCAGGTAAAACTCTTGAATAAGAAAATTGATGGTTTTCTTAGTTCTTCACAGGTTCACCTAGTAATGCAGTGCGAAGCAAATGGAGGTGGATCAAGCAGTTCAGATTACCCACCCTATGGTCACAACATGGAGAACGAGCAGTTAAATTACATGGGTAATAATTCTCGATCTCAAAATAATCTTTATAGTAATACTTACAATGTAGGTTGGAGGAACCACGCAAATTTCTCATGGGGAGGCCAAGGGAATCGGAGACCACCACCTCCAGGCTTCCAACAACCACCCTACCAATAAGAGAAAAAGCCGAACCTTTAGGAGATGCTAACAAAATTCATCTCAGTGTCAGAAACTCGTTTTTAGAATACCGAGATAGCACTCAAGAAACAACAAGTGTTGATCTAAGGGCTCGAAACTCAAATAGGTTAGCTCGCTAAATTAATATCTGAACAACCACAAGGTAGCCTGCCGAGTGACACTAAACCCAACCCAACAGTGCGCGTGAAAACAGTTACACTAAAGAGTGGGAAAGTGTTAGTTGAATCTGAAAAGAAGTCACCACAAGAAGCTGACAGAAAGGAGGTCAAACCCGAAAACAATGATAATCTAATGCCAAAAGTATATAGACCACCAACACCATACCTAACAAAGTTGAAGAAAGACCGCATGGATGCACAATTCGATAAATTTCTTGAACTTTTTAAACAACTACAATTAACTTACCTTTTGTTGAAGCTATATCGCAGATGCCTACATATGCAAAATTTTTAAAAGAGCTTCTAACAAAAAAAAGGAAGTTTGAAGACTTATCTATAGTGGAACTTAATGAAGAGTGCTCAGCCATACTCCAGAATAAACTGCCAATCAAACTGAAAGATCCAGGAAGTTTTACTATTCCCTGCTTAATTGGTATTTTGAATGTTGATAAAGCACTGCTGATTCAGGCGTCAGCATTAATTTGATGCCATATAAAATGTTTAAACAACTTGGTCTTGGGGAACCTAAACCCACTAGGATAAGTATTCAATTAGCTAATAGATCTATTAACTATCCTAGGGGAATTATAGAGGACATACTTGTAAAAGTACACAAATTTATATTCCCTGTTGATTTCGTTGTGCTTGACATGGATGAAGATGTTGAGGTGCCTTTAATCTTAGGTCGACCATTTTTAGCCACTGCTAGGGCTATAATTGATGTAGGTGATGGTAAATTGGTAGTTAGAGTAAGTGACGAAGAGATTATTTTTAAAATTTATGATACCATGAGATTTTCTAGAGAGCAGGATGACTCATGTTATTTCATCAACACTATTGATCATGTTACTCAAGATTCTTTTTCGAAAATCGTACACAAGGACACGATGGAACTGTGTCTCATCCAAGGAGATGGAATGGATAATGATTCTGAAATAGGAACCGAACTAAACTCCAATGAAATCTCCCCAAAACTAGCAGAATATGAGGGAATTAAGGTAAAAGATAAATTTAAACAAAAACCCTCCATTGACGAACCTCCCAAACTGGAACTTAAACAATTGCCGAATCACTTAGAAATGCATTCCTTGGAAATAATTCCACATTATCGGTAATTATTGCATCCAACTTGCAACCCAAGGAGAAAGAGGAATTACTCCAAGTATTAAGAGAGCATAAACATAGCTTGGAAAATTTCTGACATTAAAGGGATCAACCCTTCTTTTTGCACCCACAAAATTTTAATGGAAGATGAATATAAACCATGCGTGCAAGCCCAAAAATGACTAAACCCCAACATGAAGGAAGTTGTTAAAGTTAAGGTAATTAAACTCCTAGATGCTGGAATTATTTATCCTATTTCTGATAGTTCTTGGGTGAGTCTAGTGCAGGTTGTTCCTAAAAGGAGGCATGACTGTTATGGCCAACAAGGATAGTCACAGGTAGGAGAGTGTGCATTGATTATAGGAAGCTAAATGATGCCACAAGAAAAGACCACTTTCCCCTTCCATTCATTGACCAAATGTTGGAAATATTGTCAGGACACATGTACTACTGCTTTTTAGACGGATTCTCTGGCTATTTTCAAATCCCAATAGCTCCTAAAGATCAAGAAAAGACGACATTTACATGTCCATATGGTACGTTTGCTTATCGTAGAATGTCTTTTGGATTATGTAATGCTTCTGCTACTTTTTAGCGCTGCATGATAGCCATATTTTACGAACTCGTAGAAGATGTCATGGAGGTATTTATGGATGATTTTTTATTTTTCAGTAACTCTTTCCATCTTTGCCTCAAAAATTTAAAACGAGTATTAATAAGATGTGATGAAACGAACCTTGTACTTAACTGGCAAAAATGTCACTTTATGGTTCAAGAAGGTATTGTCTTAGGATATAAAATTTCTAGTAGAGGGATTGAGGTTGATAAATCTAAAATTGAAACCATTGAAAAACTACCTCCCCTAATTCGGTTAAGGCTATTAGAAGCTTCTTAGGACATTCTGGGTTTTGTAAAAGATTTATTAAAGACTTTTTTAGAATAGCTAAACCTTTGACTAAATTACTAGAAAAAGATGTGCCTTTTAATTTCGATCAGGAGTGTTTAGAAGCATTTAATACTTTAAAGGATAAACTGGCTAAAGCTCCAATTATAATTGCACCTGATTGGAATTCACCTTTTGAACTAATGTGTGATACGAGTGATTTTGCAGTAGGTGCAGTTTTGGGACAGCAAAGAGATAAACATTTCCAACCTATCTATTATGCTAGTAGAACTTTGACAGTCACACAAGAAAACTACACCACCATAGAGAATGAGCTCCTAGCTATGGTTTTTGCATTCGATAAATTTAGGACATATTTAATATTGTCTAAAGTTGTCGTTTCTACTGACCATTCCGCTCTTCGCCACCTTTTGACTAAAACTGATGCAAAACCTTGACTCATTCGATGGATCTTATTATTGCAGGAATTTGACTTAGAGATTAAGAATAAGAAATGAGCTAAAAATCTTGCTGCTGACCATCTCTCCAGGCTTGAAAACTCAAGCACCAAAGAAACAGATGACATTGAAATAAATGATTCATTCCTTGAAGAACAATTTTTTGCCATATCTGATTCTGTGCTACCTTGGTTTGCAGATATTGCAAATTTTTTAGCCGCTAACATTATCCCAAAAGGGTTGACACATCAGCAAAAGAAGTGATTCTTCACTGATGTGAAAAACTACTTCTGAGAAGACCCTTTTCTTTTCTATAAATATGCAGATCAAATCATAAGGAGATGCGTTACAAGGACAGAAGCATTGAAAATCTTGGAACATTACCACTCAGGACCAACTGGAAGAATTACGGTGGAAATAAGACTGTACATAAACTCCTCGAATCAGGTTTTTATTGGCCCACTCTATTCAAAGATGCCAACAGGTATGTTACTTCTTGTGACAAATGTCAAAGGACAGGTAATATATCCAAACGTGATGAAATGCCTCAGACATATATGCTCTCATGTGAAATATTTTACGTTTGGGGTATCGACTTCATGGGTCCATTCCCTAGTTCATTCGAGAATAAATACATCTTAGTAGCTGTTGATTATATGTCCAAATGGGTTGAAGCCCAAGCTTTACCTACTAATGATGCTAGAGTAGTAGTACAATTCCTTAAGAAACTTTTCTCTCTTTTTGGTACACCTAGAGAAATTATCAGTGATAGGGGTACTCATTTTGTAACACACAATTTGACAAGATCCTTAAGAAATAAGGAGTTCATCACAGAACAGCTACCCCTTATCACCCTCAAACTAGTGGCCAAGTCAAAGTAGCAAACCGAAAGTTTAAACGTATCCTAGAAAAGACAGTAGAATTAAACAGGAAGGATTGGACGATGAAAGTAGATGATGCTTTATGGGCTTATAGAACTACTTTTAAGACTCCCATAGGAGCATCACCTTACAAACTTGTTTATGGGAAAAGTTGTCACCTACCGTTTGAGTTAGAACACAAGGCATCCTGGGCTATAAAATGTCTAAACCTTGACCCCAAACTTTCAGGTGAAAACAAGTTGATGCAGTTGAATGAGTTAGATGAGTGGCGAGCCAATTCATATGAAAATTCGTGCCTATATAAGGAAGCGACGAAGCGCTACCACGATGCCCGTTTGAAGCAACTAAAGCAATTTGAAGATGGAGATCTTGTCCTGTTATATAACTCGAGGCTCAAATTGTTTCCTGGAAAGCTTAAATCACGATGGTCAGGTCCTTTCGTAGTTCAAATTGTGTTTCTATATGGCATAGTAGAGGTAAGTCATCCATCACAAGGCACTTTTAAGGTAAATGGACATCATCTCAAAATGTATAAAGGTGAGGAATTCAAAGACGATAAAGAGGAGCTATGGCTCCACGAAGTTACCTAAATATACCCATAAGGTAGAGTCGAGCTTAGACTATAAACAAGAGCTTCTCGGGAGGCACCCCGAGCACTAACGGTGTTAACTTCTTTAAATTTTAGTCTTTAACATTTAATTCACTAACTGAGTCACTGAACACAGGATTTCCAAAACCACACGGCTAGGCACATGGGCGTGCCGTAGGCCATGACATACCACGGGATGCAACACGACAGTGCGAAAGGGCCGTGTGAAAATAGAAAAAAATGTTTCCCTAACACGGGATCCGATAAAGTGCCACGGTCGTGCGATGTGGCCATGGGCAATCCTGCCAAAGTAACACGAGTAATTGACACGACCGTGCCCACCGACCATGGTCGAGCCTGTCAAAATAACACGGGCATGCACCTGTATAGACAGGCATAGGAGAAGTGAATGAAGATTGACACGGTCGTGCAAAATGGCCATGTACACCAATGCGCCCAATTTCAAAAACCACGAAACGCACATGCTGAAATGAAGGCACACAGGTGTGGCCCACACCGTGTGCCCCAATTTCTCTATAAACACCTATTATTTCTTTTATTTTTATCTTTATATTTTGAAATTACTTTTTATTTCCTTTCAATACTATTTTATCTTAATTTTTTACAACTTTTAGTTTTGGCTATTTCATTACGAGTAATTATGCTTCATTATATTCCCTAAAAAGTTCCTGATTCTATCACAGTTATAAAGAGCCCCAAAGCTTATCATCACATAGGAACCAAAAACTCCACTGGGAAAGGTTCTCCACGACTATTATGTCCTGTTAGACCACGACCATAGCTACCACTAGATAAAATATTCTTTTGGCGCAGGACTTATGGACTAATGAAACTCTACTACCACCGGAGTATCCTCCTCCACTCTCATCATTGCCTTGGCTGATTATTCTCTATAACTCCAATTCGAGTTCATTCATCATTCAGGAAGTTTCATCTCTCTCTCTATCTTATGATTATAAATCTATCTTTTTCAATATATCTATCTTTGTACATTGAGGGCAATGTACATCTTAAGTGGGGGGGTCTTTTATATCATTATTAGAAATCCCTGAATTCTGTCTTCTTCTCACGTGAATCACTCATATCACTATTAGAATGAATTTTAATTAACTTTTGATTTTTATTGATATGTCTTGAATTAAAAAATAGGCATTTATGCATTGATTGTTTAAACTTTAAGACATAAGAGAATCAAGCATGATAAGTTGATTTTTGAAGAATTAAAAACTTTTAGGTTGTTTTCCTAAATTATCTGGAGTTGAAATTCACAAGTTTGAACATCAAAAAGTCATAATTTTTGTGAGATCTTGAGCCTTTAGAGCATCTATTATTTCTTTCATGCTCACTTTTATTGTTGCTTCGATTGTGTCAGTATTGAATTGTTATTCTAGAACTTGCTTGATTGTACATGTCAAGACCACACCATTTGATTTGATATATCAAGATGATAAAGGCACTTAGGTTTAACCCACTCTCCATAAAAGCTTACCTTCATAATTAACCCTTAGTGAACCCCTTTGAGCCTAACAAACCATTAATTGATTCACCCTCAATATTAACCCATAACCCCTAATTTGATCCTTATTTTTGTCAAGATTTGATTTGAACTAATTGCTTAGCTATGTTTTGCTCTTCTAAATATTTGACTTGTTCTTAAAAAAAAAATACTTACATACATGTTAGTAGTAATTCGTCATTTTTGAGCTTCAGTGTTAATTCCATATTCCGAGAAGAATCTCACTTGTATTTAATTGATGACTAGTTATTTTTCTAGCTAGGTAATTTTTCAATTCAATCTCGATTCTAACCTCTTCTTTCAGCTTGTGACCACACCCCCTAACCAAAGCCACAATACAACCCTCTAAAAGACCTTTTTGATTGATGTATCAGCTCAATATATAGTGGTGGAGATTTGATTTTCAAGCAAGCCTATGGTAATAACTTTTCATATTAACTAATGAGTGCTTTAATTGATGTCCTTAAACACCTTGAGTGATTTGAGTGAATCTTTAGTGAGGATGTTAAACTCTGCAATATTTTGATCAAAGGTAATCACTTAGATAAGGGGAGACACCTATGTTTTCGTGATAAAATGCTCAACTTGGAATGCTTGAAACTTTCATGTACTTTTAGTTGAATTTTCAATGTATAAGTACTTATGGATTATTTTGAGATATTATTGATAGGGAATATAAATTCAAAAGAATTTATTTTGATTGTGAGTTGAGGATTTTGCTTGAGGACAAGAAAATATTTAAGTGTGGGGGTATTTGATAAACTGTAATTTATACATATTTTTATCCCATGCTTAGCCCATTTATGAATGGTTTCTCCTTAGATTTGGTGAATTCGATGCTCCTAATCCTTTAATTTCATGTTTTATACTTAGGTGAGCATAGGAGAGTAAAAAGAGCGAGAAACGGGTAGAAAATGGAGAAAATAGACCCACGTGGGAAATCAACACAGCCTAGACTTCCTCACACAAGCGTGTCACACGACCGTGTCCATTTGGCAGGATTGAAGCACGACTTACACGGGTAGACTACACGTCCGTGCCTCTTCAACAGCATTGACTACAGGCTGGAGTAATCGCACACAGGCGTGTCCCTGCCGAGCTCAAGTATAGTCCTATTTCGAAAAGGCCAATTTTTAGGGCTCTTAGGCATTCAAAAGCCTATTTAAACACCTGAGGAGGCACTTAAGAGGGGAACACAGAGTAGGAAGCAAGGAATTACTCAAGGAAAGCTGATTAATCCATCTCAGAAGCCGGATTCATCATCAAGACTGAAGATCTCCCTTCAAGTTCCTTTAGGAGTTTTGGGTTTTCTTATGTTTTGTTATCTTTATGCTTTTGAGATGTTTTCTTTCATAAATATGAACTAAACCCCCTAAATATCTAAGGGGAATGAAACCTAAGATGGATCTTTTTATTATTATCTGAATTGTATGATAAATATTTGACTTGTTCTTAATTATGTGTTCTTAATTCTTGTTTTGATATTCCAGGATATTGATTCAAGTTATGCTCTTATGCAGGGGAGGAATAGCCCTGTCTAAGAGTAAAATTATCATAATTAAGCGGAGTTGATTCCGCGCCTAGAGATAGGGTGACAAGATTTTGTCGGATTAGGGTGAAACCTAATAAGGAAATCCATAGATCGAGTTAATGCAATCCTAAGGTGTTAATTAGAAAAAGATTTCAATTATTCAACCTAGGGTTAGACGTTATTAGTCTCGAGAGAGATAACAATATAACTTAGGGATTTCGACAGATCAAGTCAAATGAATAAATCATCTGATTCAGAGTCAAATAACAAGTGAAGTCTAGGTGAATTTTTCCTTAGGTATTGTCTCAATCAATCGAATTTTCCCAAAAGTATTTTCCCAAGTTTTTTTTCTGTGCATTTTTAGTTAGTAATTAGTTTAGATAACCAAACCTCTTAATTCTTAGGCTAGATAATAAAAAGGAAGTAAATACTAGTACTCATAGTTCCTTTGGGTTCGACAATCCGGTCTTGCTGAACTATACTACTGTTCGATAGGTACACTTGTCTTAATCGTGGTAATAAGTTAGTCTCAAGAACGATTCATTTATAAATCTTTAAAACCTGTTACAAATATCACGCATCAAGCCATCAGTGGGACTATCGGCTCGGTTTCACATACAGGCCCGATTCAAACAGTTTTTGGGTTTCCAGTGTCCAATTTTCGATCTCAGGTCCAATTTTCAATTTCAATTACCCATTGTGCTTGTCTGACTTGAAAATTAATTTTCAAAAATATCATACAATTTTAATTAATTTAATTTTACTTGATCAAAATTAATTTTTCCAAAAACTACTAAGATTTTCCAAAATTAATTTTTTAAGAAAATTCTTTAATCAAATTCTCTAATTGAACAATTCTCACGACTGCCCAATTTAATTCCACATCGAATAAATCAACTCAATTAAATTAAATCCAAAGTCATAGAATTTTCTTTTGATTCAATTGCAATTTGATCGAGCTTTTATTAAGCTAGCTGAGGAACCAATTGGACATATACAATTAGGCTCTAGTAATTGCAATTATGCCTAGAAGCATCGTTCCGATAATTTGCAATTTACATAATCATGGAGTTAGTCCACAAAAAGTACCATGACTCCATGATTGAAAACTCCTTATAGTAATGACCCAAAATTCACGCGCACCGGAAAAGTGAGTTATAAGGCCTTCGTCTTAGTGAAATAGGTTCGAAAATAATTATTAAAAATATTTATGAGCCTAGTGGTGTGTCTAATTAAGTTTTAATTAGGGGAATTTAGCTTAATTTAGAGTAATTAGTAAAAAGGACTAAATTGAATAAGGGGTAAAAATTGAATTATAGATTAAAAGAAAGTATAAAGGGTCAAAATAGCAATTAAGCCAATTCTTAAATATGAGGCGGCATAAGTTGATTGAATTGAAGATATTACATGATATTTAATTAAAATTATTAAGGTTTAATATTAAATAATAATAATAATAATAATTATTATTATTATTATTATTATTATATTATGAAATAATTTAAATAAAGACAAATGTATGGTAGTGTGTAATTACAAGTGTATTAATAGAAACATATATATTTGTGATACTTTATTTAATTAGTAAAAATATTTATTAGATAAAATAATTAAATTGTGAGATTTTTATTTAATGAACAAATTAGATAGTGACATTTGTAATAATGTGAATATATACATTTGTATTATATTTATTTATTTACTTGAAATTTTAAGTAAAAGATAATTACTAATTAAATAATTATATTAGGAGATTTTTATTAGTAAATAAATTGAAAGTATGACAATTGTATGGTATTGATATTGTACAAATGTATAAAAATATATGTGTACAATTGTAGTATTTATACTTGTTATTAAAATAAATTATAATTTATATTAATTATATTATAAAATTTTTGTATAATAAATAAATAAAAGAAAGACAAATGGATGGTCATGATAATATACAAATGTAAAAATATTTATAAGTGTACATTTGTAATATATGTATTTGTGTATTAAATAGATATTTATTATATTTATTATTATTATTTATTTAATACTATATTATTATATTAATGAATAAATTAATAAATTGACAAATGTAAGGTGATAGTAAAATACAAGTGTAATAAATCATATACATACAATTGTAATATGTTTATTTACTTATTATTTAATAAGTTAATATAATAAAATAATAAACAAAAGTAGAATAAAAAGAAACAAAGTAAAAGAAACAGAGAAGCTATTTCGAAACAAGGGAAAGGACGGAAAGAAAGAAAAGAAAAAGAAAAAAAGTAGGGTTTTAAGGTTTGAAGCTTTAATGGTAAGTCAATTAAGTCCTTTTCTCTTAATTTTGATGTTTTAAAAGCTTTAGAACAAAGTTTTGTTGAAATTAAGTTGAAGTTTTGAAAGTTCTTAGGTTTTTGAACATAGTTCATGTTGAACAAAATAATGAATTAGGGATTTAATTGAATGAATTTTAAGTTAGAATTGATTAAAGGATTAAATTGTAAATTAGGCTATAAGTTTTGTGTTGTAGGAATAAATTGAAAGAAGTTTTAAATTAGAGTTTTATTATGAACATTAGATAGCTAAGTAGAATATGGAAGGAAATTGAATAGAAATAAAGTATGAATTGAGTTAGAAAAGTAGATGAGTTAATTAGGATTAAATTGGAATTAGGATATAAATTGGATAGAAATTCAGTTATTATTATTTTTAATTAATGTTGTAATTAATAGTGTAAATTATTATTATTTTCGTAGCTAATAAAGAACCCGAAGCATTGGTACGAAAAGGAAAGGAGAAAGTTATTGAGGAGTAATCGCAAAATCCGAGTTTGTATTACTATAATTCAAGTTATTTATTTTAAGTATTAATTTTAAATTTATTTATTTTATAGTAAAAAATTTGAGGTAAGTAATTTTATTGAATTGAATTTAGAAAATTGGATTGAATGAGAAATACGTGTTGGTATTACTATAGTTCAAAATTAATTCTTATTAATTGTTGAATTTTAAGTTAATATGCATGGTAAGTATTAGTATTAAATTGTATGAAATTAAATAGAATTGTGATTATATGTGAATAATTGAAATGCATATTGAATTGAGAAAGTGTATTAAATTATGAATATGTGAATTGAAAATTGATTGAAAAGTGGAAAATGATTGAATTGAAAATGTGAGAAATTGCGACTGAATTTATTTGAGATTTATATGTGATCCGAAAACCATATTAACTAGTCGAGCTGAGTCGGATATAGTTGACAAGTGTTCAGGGATGCTTTGACCTCGATTCAATGAGACACTGGGTGTCACTATTTTACTTCAGATAGATTCGATGAGGTACTAGGTACCACTTTACTTCGGCTAGGCCAATGAGACACTAGGTGTCAACTTTGCTTCGAACTATCCAATGAGGCACTGGGTGCCAAATTGGTGTATTTGGTTGGATCCGTGTATCCACCAAAGCCCGAGTCTGTTAATAGGGGTAATTAAAAGAATAGTTAAGTTGAATAAAATGAATCAGTTGAGCCACTGTAAGAAATGTAAAAAAAATAGAACATGAATTAAAAATGTAATTTGAATGTGAGTATGAGAATGGAAAGCATGAATTAATGGTTCATGGAATAGACAATGGTTCAACATGAATGTTTATGATTTTAATTGACGAATAGCTAAATTCAATTGTATGAATATATTGAGAATGGAAAATTTATGTTTGAATTGGTTTAGTAAATATTAAAGTTAGATGATTTAATTTACATGATTATTATGTTTATAATTTGAATTATGATAATACCACTGAGTATAAAATACTCAGCGTACGGTTGTTTCCATGCCCAGGTTAATAGGTATTCAGAGTCTTGGTTCAGCATCCAGGCGATCCCGACTCCAGCACAAAACTCGGTGATGTATTCATCTTTTGGCAAAATGGCATGTACATAGGTGTTAATTTCGTCACTTTAAAATGCTATATAATTTTGTTGTAAAGAATGGTATTTGGTATTTTGGTATTTAAACTAATGAAATAGTATGAAAATTTATATAATATATTTGATATAATTAATACTAACATGATCTTTTGATACTTGGTTTAATGAAATGGAAATAGAATTATCATAACATATTTGTATAGTTGGGAACAAGTTGAAATAGAATGAATGAAGTTTATTTAATTAAACAATATATGCGAATGTTTACTTAGTAAATTACTGAGTTGATGTTGAACTATGTTTAGGTGTATTTAATTATGAAATTGTATGGATTGTGATATTGGTTTTGAATTGGTTGCGATTTGAATTTGCAGGGAAGGTTAAATATTTATAAAGGGGTTATATTGAATTTTTTTCTTAAAAAAAAAAAGAAGAGTCAATTAGCAAAAGTTTTATATGAACTTATGATTATATTATAATATGTTCGATAATTATTTGATAATTAATCGTAAATTATCCGATTATTCAGTAATGCCTCGTAACCCTGTTCCGGCGATGATTTAGGGTTAGGGGGTGTTACACTTATTGTATACTCTTTACGAAAGCAATTCATCCAACTGCTTTGTCCAATGACCTCGTCATGTGTGTGTTACCCTTATATTATATCCTTAATTCCTTTGAGTTAAATTTGTTTACTTAATACAATCATATTTTATCTCATTGTCACCATTGTGTCTTCTTAATGATTAATATGATTAGTAATTAAAAAATGACTTTGATAAATTACATGTTCTAGAACAAGCAACCGATGGCCACGTTCTAGATTTATTAAACCACACAATGTCAATAAGAGGATATTGTTAACTCTTTAATCGAGCTATGAATTCCATTGTTGCTAGTAAAGCCATGTCATACAAAAGTCATGTACCCAACATACCGGCTATGGGTTCAATCATCTTTAGAGAATAAGCCTCCACTTATATCAAAGCACATTACATACGCATGGTCAATGACTAACTCGGGATTTAGGTAAATCACACCATGAGCGTCAAAAGTGAATTAATTCACAAATAGATTCAGAATTAATTCAACTTGGGTCCAGTTTAATGTATCATTCTTCTAATGAGTACATTTATGTCTCTACCCATGGAGTCAACTGCTCCAATAGATAAGACTAGTCATCTCCCCAGTTAGAATTGTAGACGACATAATAATTCTTTTATGTATTTGAATCAAATGTTCACTTTGATTCTTTTACGAGATTACGGTCTTATTTAGATTATCTACTACAGTAAATTGTCTTTCTTGTAATGTAAACTTTCTTACAGTGCCACTTATCATCAATTTCAATTTAGACTATCAATGAGCTAATATTTGCTTGTCAAAATTTTACTATGTATGCAAAACATGAAAGATAGAAACACAAAATATATAACAGTGAAATGTGAAATTAACTTTATTTATTTATTTATCGTTCACATACATAAAAAACAGTTACATGTTTACTACAATATGGGTACATTTTCCAACAACCTCGATACTCAATCATGTAATTAACATGAATATGCAAACAAATAAAGTGATCTCGAGTTATAAAAGTACAAACCAAATTCTTGCGTCACTCATCGACAACTCTGGCTTTTCCTTTCTCTCTCAATGGCCCAGCATCGTCTTTAGTTACATATAATAATTCAACAAATAAACAATATCAAATTTCATCCACCTCACATTCAAATACAAAGCCAAGCATATTTTTTTAATTTATTCAATTTAGTCTCTACACTCTAGATATGCATATCTTTCTATATTTAGTATCGGATAAAAATTTGATTTCACATTATTTCATTAGGGACCATATATTTTCTATTCATATCATAATTTCATGATATATTTTTAATTTATTCAGTTTAGTCCCTACTGTTGCAAAGTTAACTATCAAGCTTATTTAGCTTTTCAATTTAGTTCTTATCATGATCTAAGCTTAATTTCTATCAATTCCAAGTCTAATTCATCAATTTCTCAACAATGACAATTTGCTAGAAACTTAACAATTGAACATATTGATACATAGGCTAGCTAGATCAAGCTCCTATCATTCAATTTCTATAAAAATTAAAGAAAAATGGCTTAGGGACTTACTTGCAATAGTTGGTTGAATGCTAGCTAACAATGGTGTTTTCTTTCTTTCTTTTTTCTACTTCAATGGACGATATGTTTTCTTCCACTAATTTTGTTATATATAGTTAGCTTAAGGTTAATTAGTTTAGTTAATCATGTTTTATATTTAATTAATCTTAATTAGTTATTTTAATTATAATTTTAACTTAATGGCCAACATCATCACTATCTA
Source organism: Gossypium arboreum (assembly GCF_025698485.1). Classification (NCBI taxonomy): domain Eukaryota; kingdom Viridiplantae; phylum Streptophyta; class Magnoliopsida; order Malvales; family Malvaceae; genus Gossypium; species Gossypium arboreum. Next base: position 107,625,618 of record NC_069079.1, read on the forward strand.
CGATCTAAATTTTGTTTATTAACCATTTTGATCCTTGGAATAATTACTATCTAGGTCCCCAAGCCTTTCTTAACTTAAACTCAACAGCGATTGAACTTTTACAATTTAGTCCCTAAGCTTTACCTAACTAGTTTTTCAGCTAAGTTATTTAAATGAATTTTGATATATTTTTATATTAAACCCATAAATATTCTTATTTAATATTACAAACTTGATTTATGGAAATGGGGTTCCGAAACCATATTTTTCAACACCACTGGAATTCAGGTCGTTATAAAGGAGTCTCTAAGAACGATAGGAGCTTTTATCTTTAGGTTTTGTTCCTAGATTGATGAGCAACCCTCCCCCAAAAAAAAAAAAAATCCACTCCTACTGTTGCTTGATGGCCATCATCTGATTTAAGCTAGTACGAGGCAGTAATAGTAGGTGTTGGCCGGTGATGAAAATTGGTGGTTCTTATGTTGCAAATAAACCAAAAAAAAAGTGTTTTGGGCTAATTATAGGCAAGTCCCTAGCTTTAACCAAAAGTAAAAAAATGCCACGTCAATGATCCATTGATGGATTAATGTAATTTTTAACAACATTGACCAATTTGAAAAATTATCTTAATTAGAGACTAAATTGACAAAAAAAATAAGAGAGAGCAAAATAGCAATGACGTTATTTTAAAGTGACCTGCAGTGTATTTACCCATTTATTTACTCAAGTAAAAGTTATGGTCAACGCTATAGCTCTACCTAATTCCTATGGATAAACTAGTTATTTATGCCTCAATGTGGAAACGATATTTTTCGAAAATAGATCAATTTGGAAAAATATGTTTTTGTTAGTATGGGAGTTGTCACTAGTATATAAGCAGGGGCAAAGCCAAAATTTATTTTAGAGGGGCCGAGATTAAGTTTTATATTTTTATAAGAGTTAAAATGTAATTTCACCCTTGTATTGGCTTACATCTTTATGGTTTTCAAAAGGACAAAATTAAAATTCTAACATTTTTTAGGGGGCCAAATTATAATTTTACCATATTAACTTTAGATTGTATAAATTTTGGGGGGCTAAAAAAGCACTTTCCCATTTTAGGGGGCCAGGGTCCCTGCAAGCCCCCCTCCCTTCACCCCTGTATATCGGAAGCGCAATGCGGATTACGAATTCGATTATTTATGGATATCTTATTTGAATTTTCCATATCAGAATAATGCAGATTCAGATAATATTCGAATTCTGATATTAAAATCACTATCTACTATAGATTTAGAGTAGATACGAATGACCTCTTAGATATCTATTATCCGAATCTACATTCCTACACTTGCATATTCATATTCATATATTTGATCTAAATCTACTAATTAGAAAATAAATACTTCTAACAAGGTTTGATGCCAATATCGCCTACATATGAAGTCATGCTTTAACCATCAATACTTGCCCTAAACCTTTATTATAATTTACAAAATTACTTGATATTTTACTTTCGATTTTTCACCACTTTTTATTTTCAATACTTTTAAAATATTTTATTCTCTCAATTATTTTTCAAAGTTAATAAAGTTGTATTATAAATTAGATCAATTCTCATATAATTAGCAAATATATATTTTAAAACTATAGAAATATATTATTTAATAAATTTAAAAAATAAACACATAAAACCATGTACAATGCACGTGTAACACCCCTAACCCACATTCTTCCTCAGAACGGGGTTACAGGATGTTACCGGAGTTTACAGAATAATTACATATAATTCCACTATTTGCTCATATTCCAGTCAAGCTGTCTTCTCGAGTCATAGTTACTAAATTATTTATATCTGGAGATATAGAAATCAAAATTAAGATCTAATAATTTTCACTGAAACTAAACTCACATATCTTCTTACCATAAAAGTTTCAAAATTTTTGGATTAGCCAATAAATACAGTTTATTCTTCAAAGTTACCCCTTTTCTACTATTAGACAGCTTTGACCTTTCTTTGGTAAAAATCAATTATCTCCTCATACAGAATTTGGATGATGTTTCCATTTGTTTCTTTTAAAAATAGACTCATTAAAGATTTTAAACATATAAATTATAATCCATAATTATTTTTTTACAATTTTTAATGATTTTCCCAAATCATCACAGGGGATTCCAAAATCATTCTGACTCTATCTCACAAAAATTCAAATATCTCATAAAATAAGATTCTTTTACTTACACCGTTTCTTCTATGTAAAACTAGACTCAATAGGATTTAATTTCATATTTTATTCAACCTCTAAGTCGATTTCCAAAATTTTTGGTGATTTTTCAAATTTGAACTACTGCTGTTGTCCAAAACTATTTTAATGAAAAATGTTGATAACTAAGTTGATAACATCTTCACTTTCTTTCAATTAAACCCTATACATGCCATATAAACCGTAAAATGCACAATAAAATTTACCGAAGTAATCTGGATAGTGTGCCCTGATGTGTTGATCTGATCCACCAATTTCACGTCAACCTACAAAGAACATTTAACACACAAGAGTAAGCTTGTGAAAGCTTAGTAAGTTCATGGGCATAGAAAATAATTCTTACTGAAAATCTTATAACAATTATACAATATTTAAATTCACTAACTCCTACTGTCAATCACAAAATTAGTGATAAGTTCACTTGTTTGAATTCAATGTCACTTATTAACCAACTTTTAATCTCTTGGACCCTTTTATCATTTACCTTTCTTAATCAAATTAGGGAACGATTACGGAATTGAGTACTTCGTTATCACAATGCCATAGTAAAACTATGGTCTTGCACATAGTCACATATCACACACTGAAGCCATAGCTCAGCCATGGTCTTACATGGATCACATATCACACTGATGCCATATCCCAGATATGGTCTTACACAGAAGCACATATTACACCGACGCCATATCCCAGATATGAGGGCAAATTCGCATATCACATGTTGCCGTATGAACTTATCTGGGCAAATTCGTAAAAGTCATACAAGTTTAGGGACTAATCGGCTATTTTCTCTTTTCCATGATTCACTTTGGGTTCTTGATATGCAGTAAAATTGTGTAAAACCAGCTTAAAAGCTCTCTCCCATGGTTGTCTGGTCGAAATTATGAGAAGAATCGCCTAGAAATCTCTTTCAATTTCTATTTATTTGTTTAATTTTGTAAAATTTACCATTTTGCCCTTAGTTCACCTAATTTCAGATTTTTTTTCTTGCTTATGCCGCCTCATCCATTCCCTTTAGGCTAATTTGCCTTTTAAGTCCTCCCTCATTTAACACTTGAACTATTTAATCATTTTAGTAAGTTTTGCACCTTTTTCAATTTAGTCCTTTTTAATTAATTGACTATCCAAAAGTTAAAATTTTCTAACGAAACTTTAATACTAACTCAATGACACTCCATAAATATTTAAAAAAAATTATGGCTCGACTTGCATTCGAGGTCTCGATACCTCGTTTTAGACCCAATTTACCTATTAAATTCTTTTTTTCCCAAAATTCACTAATTCAAAAATTCTTCTAAATTCACACTTGACTCATAATTATTAATTTATTAAATTTTCAAACTTACTTGTCAGATTTAGTGATCCCCAAATCACTGTTTTTGACACCATTGAAAATTGGGCTGTTAGAGGACGTGACATAAGAACTAGTTTACTCTAAAATAATATGATCATAAAATTAATTTTCATATATATATATATATATATATATATATCAATACTTTACAATTTTAAAATTTAAATAATTATTATTTTAATTAAATATTCTTAAAACCCCAACTAATTCAAAGAATGTTCTAGTAAATTTTAAGGTGTGTTTATTTCACAAAAATGTTTTCTGCATTTTACTATGTTTGTTTCATAGAAAACAATTTGATTAATTGAAAATGACTTGCAGGTAAATGGAAAATGAGCCTCTATTCCTATAACTTAACGTACCTTTTTGAAAAGCATGAGTCATTTCTCAAAAAGAGCTCATTTATGTGTAATTTTATTTTCATATAAAATTAAATTGAATCAAGCCTAATATTATTATATAAATACTAAATTTTATTTAAATTTTTAAAATATTAAAATATTAAAATAAAATACTATAATGTTCAATATTATTAAACATACATATTTAATTATATATATTTAATAATATAATAAATTATTTTAATATATTATTTATTATTACTATTTATTTTTATATTAATTTTTAAAATAATAATTTTAAATATTATTTTAAAAATACCAACAAGTGTTAGGTGCAATGATCCCAAAATAATATATTATTGAAAAATATTTATATTATTTTAATAATAAATATATATATTAAAATTTATAAATATCTAATAATAAATACTTTATAGTATAAAATATTATTAATTTAATTAAATCAATATGAGTATTTATTTAAATATTTTTGCTTCATTTTCATTTTCAATTATAATATGTCACTATCCGCACTCATATATATAATTTAAATTAAGTTTTAATTAGACACTGTTTATTATTAAATTTATATATGACATTTGTTATTATAAAATATTATTTTATTATAAAATAAATATTGATTGTCAAAAGAAATATTACTATAATATTTTGTAAAAAAGGATATTTATATTTATATTTTGGTTCACTAAAACATCTTTTAAAATAATTTTAAAAATTATTAAATAATAAAAATATCATATACAAAATCATTTAAATACTAAAAGATATTACCTTTCTGAAAATATAATCAATTTTCTAAAATTATTTTTCAAAAACTATTTTCAGTCTTGCCGCCTTAATTTCCTCCCGTTCTCCAATTCCTCATGGATAAGCACATTGGGAAGTCCCAAAATATATATTGCCGCTTGGGTTCATGGCAGTTAAATGGCTAAAAATAAGAGATAATTTTGGTTAGGCATGAATAGAAATTTAATTTCCAAATAATTAAGCATTTTAATTTTACTATAGTTGTCGATATTGAGTATAGGTATTGTTGCTAATATAGAAGGATGTGAATTTAAATATATTAAAATATATTATTTTTCTATTTATGAGTTGAAGAGAAATTATGAGTAATTTTAAGCTTTATATAAAAAACAGATATAATTAAAACATATAATGAGATTATTCATAAAAATAAATTATAGTTAATTTATTTTAATCTAGAATTGGAATCACATAAAGTTGAAAGAATAAATAGGGCTCTTTTTCCTTTGTTTTACCCCAAAGAAATTCCGTTTAATCTTTCTTTCTTGATTATGAAAACTGAGGTTAGAGAGTTTCCTCTATCCTAAACTCCCTCTATATATATAGAACCATACATGCAATAAAAAACAACAAAAAATTTTACTTGTTCTTGTGTGCTACAAAAACAATGGCATGTTCAATAGATCATCTTAGGAAAGTTACCTCAGCAGGGTGTCCATTGATAGATGAGCTATGCGGCCGGCAGCTAGCCGAGACGACTCACCGCCGAGCTCCTGATCTGCCAAGAAATCAGGATAATTATCATCATCCAAAACATACAGCTAACCAATACGTTTATCATGGACCTCAAGCTGTCACTGTCATTCAACAGCCTGGTACCGGCCTCTATCATCAAATCCAGACCACCCAAAACCACGAAAGATGGTTTGTTTGTCAGGTTTCCCAAAATCCTATATGTGTCAATAAGCAGCAATGATGCAGGTGGATACTACGGTGGGATGCTAAAGACTAAACAAAAACAGTACAGGGCTTAGAATTCACTAGATTACTTAGCTTCTTTGTTTATTTTTGTAAAAATACTACTAGTATTTGCTAGCCAGTAGATACGTACAACTCTTAGCCTAGTTAATAAGAAGCATGTTGTTTCACCGAAGCTTTTAGCTGCTTGAAAATAAGCTATGGTTTGTGTAAGAATATATATGGAGCTGGGTTTAAGTTATACTTTTTCTTTGGCTTCTATAATCTGTACTTATGTTGATAACTTTCCTGTATTACAAGTTTATGCTTGTCTCACATATATGAGTAACTTGGCTTTCACGCAAACATTGCATTCAAAACTCTTCCAACTTCCGTAATTTCATTTTCAAATATAAGTTAAGTTTTAATTACTACCAACTCCCTTAAAATGTAATGGATTCAGAATTTTTTTTTTTTTTTTTTAGCTTTGTTAAGTTTGTATTGACTTATGGGATTTAAAAGATGGCATTGTGTATGAATATGATTGGAGGTCAAATCAATGGAAATAAGTTAAAAATTTTATGGAGTCCTCCAGAAGGGGTAGTTGTGGAGCTTTGCAGGGTTGTGTAGGCTGCTTTAGGAGTTCTGAATGTGGACAGGCTATATGGTGATGTATGTAATTGCTGATTCCTTTGCAAAGCCAAAGATTTGTTAGGATATGTTGTAGGCGTATTGGTAGTAAGGTTGCAGGTACCTGTACTTGTGGTGATGAATGTGGTGCTTTTGTTTTGTATTTTCATGCATCTAACTATTTTGACTTAGCAAGAAAAAAGTATTTTAAATGTTAATTAGTTTTAAGTTTAAAAATAATTAAAACTTTTAGAAAATTTAAAAATATATATTTGAATTTTTTAATTTTATCCAATAAATGTTTAGTGTAATATTAAAACACATTATACTTTTAAGGAAAAATGAAATTGAATCTTAAAAACGACATTATTGAAATTACAAGAACAAACCTAAACATCAACCATTAAAAAAAATATCAAAAATTTAAAAATAAAAATAGGTGGTCTGATTTCTTGAAAGATTCCTTCAAGAAGTAATGATTAAATAGAAAAAGAATTATAAGAGATTATTAGAGGATGACTAAAAGGCGATGAGAATCTCACATCACTTTTCAAAAAGAAAGTGTCTTCTTCCACATGAGGAACAAAATTTCTGGTTACCAAAAGGCCTTTTTTTCAATCTTAGCAATGCTTTGAGGAAGTAATAAAAATAAATAAAAATAAAAAGAGTGAGTTTTGAGTATGAGAAAGAACATAACTTTCAAATGAATTAATCAGTATATAGGCAGTCCAAGAGTAAATTAATTGGAAATAATAATATTAATATAACTTAAGCTCAATGTCTATAATATTCTAAATTTGCTATTAAGTGATGTTATTTGTTAATTTTTTAATTTTCTATTCCATCTTGAAATATTTGGTTGAGAGAGGTGTTGCTAACATGGTTGAAACACTTTGTAACACTAAGGAATAAACTTAAAACAACGAAATGCATAAATACAATAAATGTTTGGAAATTGGAATTTAAATTTAGTTTTTAGTTTTGAAATTTATCATTTACTTATTTTAAATTAATTCAAATTCATTACTTGAATAATTTAAAATTTAGATTTGGATTTGAACTCATTCTAAGCCTTAAAAATAATTTTTAAAATTTTAATTATTTAAGAAGATTTTGAATATGATTGTTTGAACCAGACTAGACCAACTGTTTAGATCAGGAATGGGTCGGACCAATTGAATCAGAAACAATGGTCCGATTGGTTCGCTAATCGGTCCAGTTCTAAAAACTTTGAGCTTCGTTGATGATATATTATGATTAAAATTATTTATTTATTATTTAGGTTTTGAAGGCAGTATGAAAGAAAAGAGAAAAAAAATGTTTTCATATCTTTTAATCAATCTTATATTTTGAAAATTCCAAGTTTTAATATAGATTTTAAACTCTAAATTTTAATTATTATGAAATTCGACTTGAATTTCTCAAAATTTAAATCTAATTTTGGTAAAGTATCTTGGAGGTCTCTGTACCAGGAATCGGATTGCATTCAATCCTCTTTACTTAAAAAATAGACAAATCGATCCACTATGCTAAATCAAAGAGTAAATTTATCCCTCTATTAAAAATTTTATCAATTTTTAAGGTTAAAAATTGGTCACTGTACATAAGCATGAGGTACTATGGTTATTCTGTTAACCATGTTAGTTTTTAAAGGTACAAATGGATGATTTTTTTAATAGAAAAGAATGATTTGCTATTTGATTTAATCTATAAAAACTAATTTACCCATTTTTTTAACTAATTTTTATACTCCTCTCATTATCTCTACTAAAAGCAAACTCTTGTGGAAGAAGCCATAGAATATTCTATTGAAACTCTAATTAGAAAAAAATTAATAAGATTGGAATTAAATTGTATATTTTATAATAGTAAAAATATAATTTTATTATTTTAATAGCCTATATTTTATAATTTTAAAAAATTAAATTAATTTTTATCATTTTACGAGAATAAAGTATAATTTTATTATTATTAACTTAAAATTTTATAAATTATAAAAAACTAAAAAACAAAAAATTGGCTCCGATCCCTGCCACCCCTGCTCCGCCCCTTTCACCTCATTCATCTCTTAGATAACATCATTCCATCTGTGAGAATATCATATGGCACTTTATCCCACTTCATTCATTTATGCATTATTTATTCAAACAAAAGTAAGAGATTGTCTCCTTTCTTGCCACTTTTCAACATTATAGCTTTGCCTAATCTCCATGGAGATAAGCCGGAATATTTCTGCCTCATCAACTATCATCATTTTTATCCAACATTGTGGATATTTAGATACACATATGGTAGCTTTGTTCATTTTATGATTTTCTCACATAAAATTTGTTTGTTTTAAGTTTATATTTTTCTTTTAAAATATGTGATATCATTAAATTATAACGTATTAAATTTATTTATTAATTTTATAAAATATAATTATGAAATGACTTGTATTAAAATGTTGCAACATGATATTAAACAATATACTTCAAATAGAAACACACAAATACAAAAAAAATTTACACAATTCAATAAAAAAATTCCAAAGATGAATCATTAAAAGAGTTATGGACTTATGGTACATGCTTTTATATAAGTTCAACCAATTCGAAAACTGTTGTAACCTTAATCCCATTCATTTAAAGTGAACTCACTCTTCCTACTAATAACTGGTTGACTACTCACGAAAAATAACTAAAGCTTTTCTTATTTTCATAGAAAGAAATGATCCTCAAGGAACTGATTTGTGCTCTCTACCTTCGCACCAAATAATGAAGGATGGACATTCTTTATATATTCTCTTAATGCAACTCTTCCTAATTAATTTTTTTAGTCAAATTGATAAAAGTGACGATATTATTAGGAGCGACAATTTTAAGTTTAATTATGGATTCATTAGCTACACCAGGTAATCACTACTTTTATACTTGAGTAGAAAGTTAGAATTGAGATTGTTAGTTTAGTGGTTAGTCTTTGGCCTTAGTTCATTAATTTGTTCCTTGTTAATCACACCAACAATTGTGAGCTTTGTTAGATAGATGATTGTAGAACTAAATGAAAAGTAATGTTTGTGACACATGAAAAGTTTCGACAAGACACATAATACTATTCTAATATCAGATATAGAGAATTTACAAGAAAAATTAGAAAATCAATTAGATAAAGAATCCTTTAGAAAGTAAAGTTGATTTTAGATATGGGAATCAATGAAAAGAATTTTAAAAGTGAGAATGTAGTAAAAGGATTAAATTAAAAATTTTGAAATGTTTGAGGACTAAAGTATAAATTTGACAAAAAAATATGATTTATCATTGATCATTTGACATGTGAATAAGTTGAAATATGTATTGTTGTGATGGAAATCTATAACGTCCTGATTTATTTTTTCCTGTTTCTGTAAATATTTGATACAAAATGTGTATTTGCTTCAGTGGTGAAGTGTTCTCGGTGTGTATAAGAGGTATTGGGTTCAAGTCTCTTTTTTTCCAAATTTTGTTATTCTTCTAATCCTAGCCTTACCCTTGTTGAGTGGGCTTATATAAAATTGTATGTTAATCTATTTTAGAATGAGCATGCTGGTTTGAACGGTAAGGAAGTTAGCGTGTTGAAGGTCCTATGTTTGAATCTCTGCTCAATGGTGGATGTTAATTTTTGCTCGGTTGTTTGATAGAATTCTGGTAGAGCTAAAATTCTACGGGAGTTATGAGTTAGTGGGTTACTGGGAGAAAAATAGGGGATTATGTGGGCATATATTTTATTTTTCTTTTTTTCAAATTTTAATTAATTTTTCTCTTCTTCCAAAATTTGATGTCAATTTTTGCTCCCTCTCCACTTTTTTGTCAATTTCATCTTTTGATCTTTCTCTATTTGGCTTAATCTTTGTTTTTTCGTTCTCTTCAAATTTTTTTCACTTTTACTTTTCTTCGCGCAGTTTCGGTAAGCCTCTCAATTCTTTTTCGTTGTAGTAGAGTAACGATAGTTGTAGGGAATCTCAATTCTGCGAATGGTTGTGTAGGTGAAGGTGGTGAATATGTGGTTTTCGCTTCAACAGTTTAACTTTCGCGTGTAGTCATTTTGCGATAGTAAGTGTGGAACATTGCTCTGTTTAGTTTTGTTGATTTTGTAAATCATTTGTTAATAGGGTTTTGGGATTCTGTTTTTAGGTGTTGGTGCTCCCGGGTTGCTTCACTCTTGCACAAGACTTTAATAGTAGATGTCAGCAGGACGGTAGCACTTCAGCGAACAACAGCTACTGCTGCTGCAACTTCAGATGGTTTCGCAACAAAATCGTAACAGGTGTACTCCTAAAACGCAAAAAATCGAGCTTCAGTGAAAGCCAAAAAATCTATTTTTTCGACACCACACGAGCGTGTGCTTGGCCGTGTGGTTGGCCATGTGCGAGACACGGCGGCCGTGTGTTTGACGAAGGCATGGTCGTACGCAAGACATAACCGTGTGATGGTGTAGGTGTGGCTATGTAGGCCACACAAGCAAGACCAATCTAGGCATGTGGGATTTGGATTAGACCGTGTAGGCCACACAGGCAAGGCCAATTTGGGCGTGTGGGCCCATAATTTTAAAATTTTTCCTAGGGTCGCACGATTCATTCCGATCGATTGTGGGCCTACTATAGGGTCGGTAAGAGCTAACCAAACCCCAAATTATGTGATCTGATAGTCTGATAGTCTGCCTTGTGTAGGGTACTGATATGTATATCTATCTTATTTAAGTAAATATATACTATCTGAATATGAGCATGTTGTACATGATATTACTCTATCTATTATTCTGTATCTGTGACTAGGGTGGGTTTTGTACATGTGGAGGAAGTGATCTGTACGACAACACTTCGCCTATATTCTGACAGCTTGACTGCATATTATCTGTAATATGCCACACGACACTATATGTTGTGTAGGGATGAGTGGGTGTTTTTAACCTCACATGGTATGATAGGATGGTCGGAGATAGTGTGTAAAAGACGGAGGTAGGATTCTACATATCTGTACTACTTAACTGATTCTATTATTTGTATCTGAATAGACAAAAGTCTGATTCTGTATCTGACTGTATATGAGATTTCTGTATGTATTGCATGTCTATTTCCGTTGGGTTACACACTGAGTTTACGAAAACTCAAATCTGTTTTTCTGTTCTGTTCAGGTAATCCAAGGGCTTAGGCGAATCAGTGTGACGGAGCCTCACAGTGACCATGAGTTCATAATTGTTTAAGATTATGATTTTATTTATTTAATTAAAGATTATTTTATGAGAGTTTTGTAATTTATGGACTCTCCGGACTGTTTGATTTTATTTTGGGATTTGGATTTTTAACTTGACTTTTTACTTGCAACGGTTGGCTAAACATATGGTTTTTACTAAAACAATTGTTTTCTGAAAATACGAACAGGATTATTAAATATAAAGATTTCTAATACTTCCGCTATAAATTATGTTTTGAAAATAAATTGTTTAAATAACACTTTCAATAATACTTTTTAAAGAATAAAGGTTACAAAGCTTTATCGAAATAATTCTGTTTTCCAAACCCTTCTTTGTGACATCTCCAGATTCGACCATAACATCTAAGCCGAGTTTGGGGTGTTACATTTAGTGATATCAGAGTCAGGTTGCAAAACTCGAACTGTGAAATTTTGAGTTCCAAAATTGTGTTTCAAAAAGAACTGATTCTCAAATAATTTGGATAATTTTGAGAAAGTATGTGGTACACCAAATCTCCGATGCTGATCCTGTAAGTATTTCTGAACTTAGATAGTATACTCTGGAAACACTGTAGTTAGCACTTTCTAAAAACTATATTGAGCTAGTTAGAGACTAAAATCTCTGAAACACTTTTAAACTTTTGATAATTAATGCATAAAATATCTGCTAATAAATAATGGAACTGATACATAAAATTTTATAATATAGATAAAAATTTGAAATATACGATAAGTGCTCGTGGAACTCGCATTTGTGGTATTCGTGGGCGCAGGGGGGCTCGAGTTTAGTCTTTCTCTCTAGGCAGTATGCCAAATTTAGATACGAATAAGACACCAGTTTTGCCTACTATTGAGACTGGGTCTCAAATCCGCTCAGCTGGGTATGACGCACTGTCTCAAGCCATGTTGAGGATGTTGGAGGGGGTCGTTGAACCCCATTCAGGATCTGAGGGCCGTGGCTCGGTAACTGAAAAACTTTGGTCTAATAGAGCTGACCTGTTTAGGGGTGTCACTGGAGTTGCCCCTACTATGGCCGAGTATTAGTTGGAGGCCACCAGGAGGATTATGAATGATATAGACTGTACTTCTGAGCAGAAACTAAAAGGTGCAGTGTCTTTGCTTCGCGACGAGGTATATTAGTAGTGGTTGTGGTTTAAAGAGGGTACCCAGCCAGATCATCTAAACTAAAATTGTTTTAAGACTTCTTTCCAATAGAAGTATGTGGAGGCGAGCTATGAGGATGCTCGTAAACGTGAGTTCATGAACCTCACGCAAGATGATAGATCTATGGTCGAGTATGAGGCCAAGTTTTTGAGGTTGCGGCTACGCTCGAGGCAATGTGGCATCTGAGTATAAGAAATGCGTCCGTTTTGAGGACAGCTTAAGGGATAATCTAAGGGTACTGATTGCTCTGTAGAGGGAACGATAGTTTGCAGTTATGGTAGATAATGCGAAGATTACCGAGGAGGTTAAGCGTGTGGAATGCCAAAATAGAGATCGTGAGAGAGGCAAGAATAAGAAAGAGCCCTCTAGTTCTATTCAAAGGCATAAGAAATGGGCCAAACCTAATGAGTCAGTTAGAGTGGGGGTTCTTGTTACCTCTACAAGGATTCAACCATGTGGTGATTGCGGTAGACACCATCCGAGTGAGTGTTGAAGGATGTTAGGGGCTTGTTTAAGGTGTAGATCTTTGGAGCACCGTATTAGAGAGTGTCCACAGTGGGCTGATCAGATGTAAGCCTCAAGGGTAGGTTTTGTACAGCCACCTAGAGGTCATGGACCGGCTAGGAGTGGTAATGGTATGGGCCAAGGATAGAAAGCACCGGACAGAGGTGCTAATTAGATTGAGGCGAAGCAATCAGTACTGGTTTATGCTGCTCGACGCCGAGAGGATAGAGACACCCCTAATGTTATCACGAGTATGTTATTTATTTTTGATGTACCTTATACTACTTTAATAGACATAGGTTCTACGTATTCCTATATAGCTAGTACTATTTCTGAAAACTTAGGGATTTTTTTGGAGTATACTTCTAGTGAAATTATCGTACTAAGCCCGCTGGGGCAATCTATTCGAGTAAGTAGACTTTATAGGAATGTATCGTTGGAAGTACAAAGGACTGTGTTTCTGAAAAATCTGATGGAGCTACTATTTGTAGAGTTCGACTTAATTCTGGGTATGGACTGGTTAGTTGAGCACCGGGTTAGTTTGGATTGCGTGACTCAGAGGGTTGTTCTAAAGACCGAGGATGATAAGGAGGTGGTTGTGGTCGGTGAGCATCGAGATTATCTGTCTAATGTGATCTACACTCTTATAGCTGAAAAATTAGTTTGGAAAAGGTGTGAGGCATCTATGACTTTCGTCAATGTTTCAGTTTTTGAGGACTCTTCTGTTTGGGATATCAGAACAGTAAGGGAATTTTCGGATGTCTCTCCTGAGGAGTTATCGAGTTTACGTCTAACTTTACCTCTGAATTGGGAAGTTAAGTTCGATATTGAGCTTCTACCGGGTATAGTTCTAGTATTCATCGCTCCTTATCGAGTGGCACCGAAAGAGCTTACAGAGCTTAAAGATCAACTTTAAGAGCTTCTAGATCATGGTTTCATTCGTCCTAGTGTGTCTCCGTGTGGGGCACCGATTCTATTTGTAAAGAAAAAAGATGGCACCATAAGGATGTGTATCGACTACCGACAGTTGAATAAACTGACTGTAAAGAATAATTATCCACTTTCGAGGATCGATGATTTATTTGATCAGTTTCGAAAGGCTTCAGTGTTCTCGAAAATAGATCTCTAATCTGGGTATCATCAGCTTAGAGTTAAGGAAGTTGATATTCATAAGACTGCATTTAGGACTCGTTATGGGCACTACGAGTTTCTAGTTATTCCCTTTGGTTTAATGAATGCTCCAGTTACATTCATGGATTTGATGAACTGAGTGTTTCAACCATGTCTGGATCAGATCGTCATGGTTTTCATTGACGATATTCTGGTGTACTCTAAGACGTAGGACGAGCATGATGGGTATCTTAGAGTAGTGTTTCAAGTACTCTAAGAGAAACAGCTCTAAGCTAAGTTAAGCAAGTATGAGCTCTGGTGGCGAGAGGTAACTTTTCTAGGGTTCGTGGTTTCTGCTGAAGGGATCCGAGTTGATCCTAGAAAGATTGAGGCTGTGCTTGATTAGAAACAGCCTGAGAATGTATCAGAGATCCACAGTTTTTTGGGTCTTGCAGGATATTATCGGCGGTTTGTTGAGGGATTCTCTCTTATTGCAGCTCATTTAGCTAAGCTTCTGCACGAGGGAATTCCTTTTGTCTGTACTGATGCGCAATAATCGAGCTTTGAGAAACTCAAGTCTATTCTAAATCAGGCTTCTATTCTGATACAGCCTGAATCTGATAAAGAGTTTGTGGTCTTTAGTGATGCATCACACGTTGATTTAGGATGTGTACTGATGCAAGATGGTAAGGTTGTGGCTTATATGTTTCGTCAGCTTAGGTCACACGAGGGCAATTATCTAACACATGATCTCGAGCTAGCTACTGTAGTTTTTACGTTAAAAATCTAGAGGCACTATCTGTATAGTGAGATATGTGTTATCTACACTGATCACAAAAGCCTGAAGTACCTCCTTACTCTGAATGAGTTGAATCTTAGACAGCATCGATGAATTGAGTTGTTCAAAGATTATGATTATGCGATTGAGTATCACCCTGGTAAGGCCAATGTGGTGGCCGATGCTCTTAGTCAAAGCGCAATGACTAATTTGAGAGCAATGTTCTCTCGTCTTAGTTTGTTCGAGGATAGAGGTCTATTAGTCGAGTTACAAGTTAAGTCGACTTGGATTGATCAGATTTAGGATAAGTAGTTGGAGGATGAGTCTTTGGTTCAGCGATTTCGTCAGGTTGAGAGTGGCAGCACTTTGGATTTTGGGCTGAATATAGATAGGGTTCTGTGTTTTCGGGGTCAGGTTTGTGTACCGAATAATTTTGATCTGAGACAGTCGATTCTGAAGGAAGTGTATAATAACCCTTATGCTATGCATCCCGACGGTAATAAGATGTACTAGAATCGCCGTGAACTGTACTGGTGGTCGGGTTTGAAATGTGAAGTTACGAATTTTGTTACTCATTGTCTGACGTGCCAACAAGTTAAGGCTGAGCACCAATTGCCATCGGGTTTGCTACAACCTATTAAGATTCTCTTATGGAAATAGGAACAAGTGATGATGGACTTTGTTAATGGGTTGCCCTTGACACCCACTAAGAAGGATACTGTTTGGGTCATCGTGGATCAATTGACCAAGTCTGCTCATTTTATTCTGGTTCGAATGGACTACTCTCTGCAGAAGTTAGTTAAGCTCTATATCTCCAAGATTGTAAGACTTCATAGGGTTCCTATTTTAATAATTTCTAATAAGGATCCTCACTTCACTTCTCAATTTTGGAAGAAATTGCATAAGGCTCTGGGTTCGAGATTGTATTTCAGTACTGCGTCCCATCCTCAGACCGATGGTTAATCTAAGAGGGTGATTCAGATCATGAAGGATATGCTTCGGAGTTCTGTGATTGATTTATGAAGTAGTTGGGAAGATTTTCTGCCGTTAGCTGAGTTTGTCTACAACAACAGTTTCCAGTCTAGCATCCAGTGGCAACTTATGAGGCTTTGTATGGTTGTAGGTGTCGTACTCCGCTATGTTGGACTTAGTTGGGTGAGCGACGAATTTTGGGTCCTGAGTTGGTTTCTGAAACTGAAGATAAGGTTAGACTGATTCGGGATCGTCTGAAGGCGGCTTCTGATAAACGGAAGTCTTATGTAAATCTAAAAAAGAGAGATATCGAGTACTTTGTAGGTAACTTCATAAATCTTAAGGTTTCTCCGTGGACAAAAGTTCTGAGCTTCGGCCGTAAGGGCAAGCTAAGCCCTAGGTTCATTGGGTCGTATCAGATTCTGAAGCGTATAGGACCGGTCGCTTATCAGTAGGAGCTACCTCTAGAGTTGGACCGTATCCAGAATATGTTTCACGTCTCGATGTTGAGACCATATCGGTCTAATCCATCTCATGTTGTCTCTACTGAGGAGGTCGAGGTTAGACCGAATTTGAATTTTGTGTAGGAGTCGGTTCAGATTTTGGATCATTATATTAAGGTCCTAATGAGGAAGTCCATACCGTTAGTGAAGGTTCTGTGGCAGAATCATGGCATTGAGGAAGCTACATGAGAACCTGAGGACTTGATGCGTCAGCAATATCGTCATCTGTTCTGATTAGGTAAATTTTGAGGCCGAAATTTATTTTAGGGGGTAGAGTTGTAACGCCCTGATTTATTTTTTCCTATTTCTGTAAATATCTAACACAAAATTTGTATCTGCTTCAGTGGTTAAGTGTTCTAGGTGTGTGTATGACGTCTTGGGTTCAAGTCTCCTTTTTGCCAAATTTTGTTATTCTTCTAATTCTAGCCTTACCCTTGTTGAGTGGGATTATATAAAATTGTCTGTTAATCTATTTCAAAATGAGTTTGCTGGTTCGAGTGGTAAGGGAGTTAGTGTGTTGGAGGTCCAGTGTTTGAATCCCTGCGCAAGCATGGATATTAATTTTTTTCTCGGTTGTCTGATAGAGTTTCAGTAAAGCTAAAATTCTAAGGGAGTTATGAGTTAATGGGTTAGTGGGAGAAAAATAGGGGATTATGTGGGCATATCTTTTTTTTTCTTTCAAATTTTAATTAATTTTTCTCTTCTTCCAAAATTTGACATCAGTTTCTACTTCCTCTCCACTTTTCTGTCAATTTCATCTTTTGTTCCTCCTCTGTGGATTAATCATTGTTCTTCCATTCCCTTCAATTTTTGTTCACTCTTACTGTTCTTCACGCGGTTTTGGTAAGTCTCTCAATTATTTTTTGTTGTAGTAGCGTAACAATAGTTGTAGGGAATCTAAATTCTGCGAACGGTTGTGTAGGTGAAGGCAGTGAATCTGTGGTTTTCGCTTCAACAATTTAACTTTCGCGTGTAATCATTTTGCTGTGGTAAGTGTGGAATGTAGCTCCGTTTAGTTTTGTTGAATTTTTAAATTGTTTGTTAATAGGGCTTTGGGGTTCTGTTTTTAGGTGTTAGTGGTCTCGGGACTAGTTTTGCATCAAAACCTTAATAGGTTTGTTCCCAAAACGAAGAAAATCGAGCTTTGAAGAAAGCTGGAAAAACCATTTTATAGATGTCACACGGGCGTGTGCGTAGCCTTGTGGTTGGTCGTGTGCAAGACACAGCCGTGTGTTTGACGAAAGCATGGTCGTGTGCAAGACACAGCTGTGTGGTGGTGTGGGTATGGCTGTGTAGGCCACACGGGCAAGACCAATTTGGGCGTGTGGGCTCACACAAGCATGCCACACAGGCATGTGGGATTTGGATCATGCCGTGTGGCCTACACGGGTAAGGCCAATCTGGGCGTGTGGGCCACACAAGAGTGTGGGCCCATAATTTTAAAATTTTCCTTAGGGTCGCATAGTTTGTTCCGACTGACTGTAGGCCTACCGTAGGGTTGGTAAGGGCTAACCAAACCCTAAATTATGTGATTTGATATTCTGATAGTCTACCTTGTGTAGGGTTCCGATATGAATATCTGTTCTGTTTAAATAAATATATACTATCTGAATATGAGCATGTTGTGCATGATATTACTATATCTGTTATTCTGCATCTGTGACTGGGGTGGGTTTTGTATATATAGAGGAACTGATCTATACGACGACACTTTGCCTATATTCTGGCAGCTTGACTACATATTATCTGTAATGTGTCGCAGCAACATTATATGGTGTTTAAGGATGGGTGGGTTTTTTTTAACCCCACATGGTGTGATGAGATGGTCAGAGATGTGTGTAGATGATAGGGGTAGGATTCTGTATATCTATACTGCTTAACTAATTCTGTTATCTGTATCTGAAATGGACATAAGTCCAATTCTGTATCTGATTGTATATGAGATTTCTATATGTATTGCATGTCTATTTCCGTTGGGTTACACACTGAGTTTACAAAAACTCACATCTGTTTGTCTGTTCTGTTCAGGTAATCCACAGACTTAGGCGGATCAATGTGACGGAGCCTCACGGTGACCACGAGTTCGTAACTGTTTAAGATTATTTTCTGAGAGTTTTGTAATTTGTGGGCTTTTCTAACTGTTTTATTTTATTTTGAGATTTGGATTTTTTACTTGAATTTTTATTTGCAACAGTTGGCTAAAAACATGGTTTTTACTGAAACAATAGTTTTCTGAAAATACGAACGGGATTATTAAATATAACGGTTTCTAAGACTTCTGCTATAAATTATGTTTTGAAAATGAATTTTTTAATAATGCTTTTAGTAATAATTTTTAACGAATAAAGATTACAAAACTTTATCGAAATAACTCTGTTTTCAAAATCCTTCTTTGTAACATCTCCAGATTCGGCCATAACATCTAGACTAGGTTTGGGGTGTTACAAAATCACTTTGAAAATCAAATTAAAAAGATTAGAAAATTTACATTTTCTGTCGGAAAAAGACTAAGAGTGTAGTTTATACCATTCAAAAGATTTTTATTAAGAGTTAAATGCGAATTATGATATTTAAATTTAATAGGTACCTATTTTTGTGAAGAAATCTGGCACAAAAAAGTAAAATAGTAATTTTATTTTCGAATATTTTGGTCATTTGTAAAGAATTAAATTTTAAAATATTACTTAAATGAGATATTGGATAACTGAAAGAAGAAAGTGGATCACAATATTTAAGACTTTAAACATGAAATTTTTGGGTTTGAGAGTATTTTTAGAAGGAATCGGCTCCCATCATCATATTGTAGTCGGCCAGCACCTCCCATGGGGACTCTCTTCTTGTCTCATTTTTCTTGCTTTTTCTTGAAATTTTTTAAAAACTCAACACTCAAATTTTGAGATTTTGTCAAAAATCATTTGGCAAAATACTTTTAAAACTCATTTTCACCTTTAAATACATAAATTCAATCTAGAGTTAGGATGAGTTTAACAAAAATAGTTAAAATTCAACAAAATTAATCGGTTAACAATAAAAGATTTAAAATTTTATTAATTATGAACTAATTCGGCTGATGACGAAACTAACCTTAATCGAAATTTATTGTTATTTATTAGTTGTGATGTTGTTGAGTTTTTATACCTTGTTTTGAGACTTTTAGTAGGTTTCAATTAGAT
The DNA here is from genome assembly GCF_025698485.1 of Gossypium arboreum. NCBI lineage: Eukaryota > Viridiplantae > Streptophyta > Magnoliopsida > Malvales > Malvaceae > Gossypium > Gossypium arboreum. The sequence goes on from NC_069079.1 coordinate 107,645,301, forward strand.
AATGAATGTTATTAATATTTTAATTAAGATAAAATAAGACTTTAGTCATATCTTCAATAAAGTTATTATTTGGTTTAAATTTTTTAAAAATTAAAAGATAAAATATTACCTTCAAATTTTTACTCGATTTTATCAAATTCGATTTCTTCCTATGACTTTTGCATTTCCCCTACTGCTCCTCTAACTGATCCAAGCAACATGCAGTTAGTATCAAGGTATAGTTTTTAGTTTATATTTAGGGTGAGTGTAGGAGTGACATGACTATATTTAACTTCTCTTTTTCCGTAGATTTAGAAGGGCATAATGAATAAATTTAATTTTTAAAGAAGAGTTAAATGAGACTTGAAGTTATAAAATAACAGTTATAAATCAAAAGAAAAACTTCTATTAAATATTTATAGCTAAACGGTCACAAAAGAGCATAGAAAATTAAGTATATGTTTGGTCAACTTCTATACCACCATTACATTATAAGTACCAAAATACCAATGCTGTGAAAATCTCACATTTAACTTCACCTATAGGAGCATGATGGCATTTAGTTTGAGAAACATAGTAGCTTTTTTAGCATTGTTTCATGCAAGTATTGTGGTGGCAACATTGCCTTCTTGCCAAACCTGTGGCTCACCTGAACCATCTCCTCCAGCACCTGAACCCGAAGCTTTTCCACCTGAACCGGAAGTACCCGAACCTTATCCCTCTGAACTGGCTCCTTATCCGGAACCTGATCAGTCTCCGGAACCAAGTGAGGCACCAATTGATGATGATGGTGTTTTTGATGTCACTAACTATGGAGCGGTGGCTGATGGTGGGACCGAATGTAGCTCGGTTCGTGCTTCTTAGCCGCCGTGTTTTAATTTGAACTGTAATTTTATTTAACGTTATGTCATTAATTTCTGCATTGGAATCCTAGTTATGATGCTTAATTTCATTCTTCTTATTGGGTGTAAAGGCATTCTCTGCAGCATGGCATGCAGCATGTGATTATCCGTGGAACTCTACCATTTACATACCAGAAGGAACATTCTTGGTCGGTCCGATCTCATTTCGTGGCCCCTGCTATAACGATAGATCGCCTAACGTCGAGATCAGGGGAACATTATTTGCTCTAAGTAGCCTTAGTTCATTCAAGTCCTCCTATTGGATTTCATTCAAAAACCTCCAAGGGCTCACTCTTATTGGGGGACCCGAATACGGTAAACTCGATGGTCAAGGAGCCGTAGAGGCCTGGAAAGAGCCTAGCTGTGAGAAATCAGCAAGATGTAAGAAATTAATCACAGTAAGTTCCATTACAAGTTAACTAAAAGTTCGACTTTGTTTATTCAAGTAAAATCCAATTTCATTGAACTTTTTTCATTACTTAATGTTATGCAGTCAATAGATTTTATAAATGTTTCACATGCAACCATCAGCAATATCACATTGTCAAACAGCAAGGGCTTCCACTTAGGTCTGCATGGAAGCAAGAACATTAAAATCTACAATGTCAAAATTATTGCTCCTGAGGATAGCCCAAACACCGATGGCATCCATGTCAGTAACTCCTCTAACATAAGCATTTTCTCTTCGACAATCGGAGTCGGTGATGATTGTGTCTCCATAGGACCCGGTAGCAAGAATGTCTCGGTTTCCAACATCCGATGCGGTCCAGGCCATGGAATAAGGTAGCCTGTATATACAAAACACTAACAAGTTTGAGTCATAAAAACTTTCATATAACTAGTGCAAAAATGGCTTAGTGTGGGCAGCCTTGGCAAGTATAAAAACGAGAAGGATGTGGTCGGGATCAACGTCCGAAACTGCACGATAAATGGCACAGAAAACGGTATTCGGATGAAGACATGGCCCGGAGACCGTCCAAGCAATGCTTACAACATGACATTTGAAGACATTGTGATGGTCAATGTCTCCAACCCCATAATCATAGACCAAGAATATTGTCCTTCACATAAATGCAAGAGTAATGAAGTAAATATCTAATCTTAGTTTCACTCAAAAGAAAAAGAAAAAACAATGGATGGATTCATTGTGTTTGTTCCTGGAATTGCAGCCTTCAATGGTGAAGCTTAAAGACATATTCATAAAGAACATCAATGGCACCTACAGCACCAAATCTGCAGTAATCTTTCTGTGCAGCTCAGAGGCTCCTTGTGAAAACGTTCAGCTTGTTAACATAAATCTCAACTATTTAGTGCCCAACAGTCCTCGCCAAGGTCGCTTGAACATTAAGGGGTTTCTTAATGGCTTACAAGTTATTAATTCTAGGTTTTAGGTGGGAGCGAGAGTTGAGAGTCCGGTTTAATGGAATTGACTCAACCATTTAATTCGATTCACAATAAAAATTTTGAAAATTGTGAATTATGAACTAATTTGGTTGATTATGAAACTAACCTTAATGGATATTTGTTGTTATTGATTAGTTGTAATGTTGTTTACTTTTTATACCTTGTTTTTACACCTTTTAGTAGGTTTCAATGAGATACGTCTCCACTTTGTTTTGCTACTTACATCTTTAAATTTTTGAATTTCAGTCAACCTTAAAATATACTAGTATATTGGTAACACATGTGTACGTGTGGGATCAAATTCTATCGTTCAAATGTGTGTGAAAATTAATTTGTTATAATAAAACAAAAATAATAATTTGTGGAATAATAATTACATTTTGATAAAGAATATTAAATCCATTTCAGTTGCTTTCCTGCCTATTCTGCAATGTTTCTATTAATATTGAAAATTTTGTCATATTTGGAAATTATAAAATTCATATATTGCATTCATTTGATATAAAATGCATGTATTTTTGTGGATACTTGTTTGGAATAAGATTTTGACAAATGAGGAGCGTGCACGAAAAGGTATGTTTTCTTCTCCTTTTTTTGAACAGTGTGATAAGTCGATTGAATTAGTGTCCATGCTGTGAGAGATCGTGATTTCGCCCAATTGGAGTGGAAGTCCTTATCATCGAGGAATGCTTGGAATGTTTTTTTAAACTTTCATATTGGGGAGTGGATACACTAGAATATTGTGAATAAAGGGATGCTTAATATTGATGGTGGTGAATTGTAGACCCTTTTTTCAATAGTGAATTGTTTCATTTGGAAAAATCGCAATGCTTTCATTTTAAAAATACTAGTAGCAGGAGTCATTAACTCATTGCATCGGTTCTTGCTTGGAAAAAGTCTTGTGAGTATAGTGTCAAGATGGATCATTTGGCTTGCTCTTCTAAAATTGAACAAAGATGTCAGTGTCTTGAATCAAGTTGGGTCAAGATTAACGTTGATGGTTCTGTGTCAAAAAACAACACCAAAGTAGCAATCGGAGGAGTTGTGCGAAACTTAGATGAGGGGTGGTTGATGGATTTTAACATGGTAACAGGGATGGATGAGATATTCAAGATTGAAGCAGGAGCAATTGTTGAAGGGATGAAATTGGCTTGGTTGAAGGGTTTTAAACAAGTTGAGATTAATTGTGACAAAGCGATGCTTATAAATACTATCCGTAATGAGTTCGCATTAATTAGTAACATTGCGAAAGTCTAGTTAATTCATGAATGGTGTAAAAAGGATTGGAAAATGAAATTTAGGCATATCTTGCGATGAAGTAATAAGGTAGCTGATTGTTTGGCTTAGGTGGCAATAGAAAAGCTAAACCAAGTAGTTTTTTTTCCTAGCTCCTTATATGAAGGAACTACTGTTTCTATTCATTCCTAATTAATAGGAGTGTTATTTTCCTAAAAAAAAAAAAATAGTAAAAGAGATGTTAGGTAGGATGTAATAATTTCACACAATTCTTCGTATATTACCCTTCTTATAATTTTTCTTTTCTCAAAATACTGCAAGAGTATTTGTGGTTAGACTTCCTCTTTAATATTGATTTCTGCGCTTACAGTAAGTATTAAAGATGATGAAATTAGAATTAAATGGAAACAATGTATGATGGTCAGAATTAGAGATTCAATGGGATGTAAAATTAAAGAAGAATGTACACGTGCAGCCATGGGTTTTTGTGCATGAATTTCCGCCATATTTTACCCAAAGATGTTGGTTTAATATGGGATTTTAATTAATTGCTACCAAATTTTGAAACATTCTCATTCTTATTGTTGTTTGTAATAATATCTCCCCGTTTTATCCGCATAGACGAGATTGCTTCAATTAAAACTCATAGATTGATAACTATATCTGAGAGTTCATACACAGCCATCAACTTCCTCCTTTACTGATGTAAAACCTGGTTGTATAAAAAGTTAAATCTTCAAAGAATTGAGAAAATATTCAAATACCTTTTGTCCCTTTGAAACATATTCTAATTAATTCATTTCATATATAAATTACCCTCTTTTTTTTTACTTTTTTATTAAAATATTTTAAGCAATCAAATTCATTCTTATTATTAGTATTCATACTATATTATATTGATGTTATGAGTTAATTGGATACAATTTAATTGAATAAAGATGAAAATATATTTAGTAAATTTTATTATTTTTCAAAGTATTTTTATCATTTTATATCTTTTATATAAAATATATATATATATATTTACAATAATAGTTAAACCCAAAACTTTATAATTTCTAATAGGTTAAAATATGCTTATAGTCTTTATACTTTTTGAAAATTAGGAATTTAGTCCCTATATTTGTATTTCCAAGAATTTAGTTCCTCTACTTTTAAATTTCAAATTTCAAGTCTAATTGTTAATATTGTTACTTTTTTTGTTAAATTCAAGTTAATTACAACATCTTTTTTAATTACATGCCTATCAAGTGAGTAGTGTTTTATTTTATTTTATTTCAAAATGTCACAAAAAACATAACAGTTGGACCTAAATTTTAAATTTTAAAATAAAGAGACTAAATTCTAATTTTCAAAAAGTACAAGGACAACAAGCACATTTTGACCTTTTCAATATTTATACTTTACCATCTTCACAAATCTCATTTATTATCTATATCATTTTTTTATAAGTATAATTGTTGTAGAACAAAATATTGTTTTTCACCCGAATAAGTGTGCCAGTAAAAGAATCAAAAAGGCCCTTATACTAAGATTCATATTGTATTTTACCTTCTTTTATTCAAAAAATGAATAAATTAGTCCAAATAGGTTAAATAAAAATTTCGTCAATTTTTATGGTGCCTAAAAAAATAATCAAACAATTATAGGTAATATGTGAGGTGTACCTTATTGTAAGGTAAGGAAATAACATGTTTACACTTTAATCTAATGCCAAGCTTATTGTTTAGGAGAATGAACAGAGTAGAATTCAATATTTTAAATAATATTATTTCTATAAAATAATTTTAGATGATTTTAAAAAGGATAAATTCACCAACAGTCATTCAACTTTGGGGTAGTTGGCAAAACAGTCACCTGAGTTTCATTTCAATCACTCAACTTTGAAAAAATAATAAAACAGTCACTAACGTTATTAAAAAGTGACAAATAAGTCACTCATTAATGTTTTCCGTCACAAGCTTAACGGAATAGCTTACGTGGCAGTTAATTAGCTGACATGGCCAATTAACTTGCCACGTAGGACAAGTAGTCAAAGGGTCAAAAAAAAAGATGATTGGGCATTCTCTGTGCATTTCTTCTTTTTCTTCTCATCTTTCTCTGCATCTTTTCTCCCTCAACCTCTTACTCTTTGTTGGTGTAATAGTATGTCCCATGCCTTAAATTCTAATATTGTTGTCTTTCACCTTCGTTTTTGGCAGGTTGCGATGCGATATTCATGTTATTGTTAAAATTGAAAGTGCAGATTCTATTCCAAATTTGTATTCAATTATAACAGCATCTGATGGGGTGATCACATTAACTATTTCATGCATTCAGCTTTGTCTTTGCTTCTGAAAAAATATTGTAAAAATTTTGGGAAAATTGGTGCTAAAATATTATGAGACTTTTCATTCAACCATTGAGTGCCATCTAGGAAAGTTAGTTGTTACTTCTATTTACTGTTCTCTCTAGTGTAACAAGGAGGGTGATGAAAGTGTGAGTTATAATGTGATATGAAAGTAACTAGTTATTGCCAGTTCAGCCATATATGTTATATGTAAAAGGTAGTCCTTTTCTTCTATTTTAGGCAATGGTTGCAAGAGGAGATCTTGGTGCAGAGCTGCCAATTGAGGAGGTTCCTCTTTTGTAGGTTGGTTTAGTTCTTAACTGAATGGTAAAAATATAAACCATCAAAAATACTTGTAAAGAAATGAAATTTTATTTATTTAGCCATTCAGAACTTCGTTTAAAATGTAGGAAGAGATCATTAGAACATGTCGAAGCATGGGGAAAGTTGTTATTGCGGCAACCAATATACTGGAAAGCATGATTGTTCACCAAACACCAACTAGAGCAGAGGTATCTGACATTGCCATTGCTGTTCGTGAGGGTGCTGATGCTGTCATGCTTTCTGGAGAAACGGCTCACAGAAATAAGTTATTGAGTTTTTAAATGGGATTTGAGAATTTTATTTTTACTTATTACACCAACAAAGAGAAAGAGGTTGAGGGAGAAGAAGATGCAGAGAAAGATGAGAAGAAAAAGAAGAAATGCACAGAGAATGCCCAATCATCTTCTTCTTTTTTTTTTGATCCTTTGACTACTTGTCTTACGTGGCAATTTAATTAGTCACGTCAGCTAATTAACTGCCACGTCAGTTATTCCGTTAAGCTTGTGACGGAAACGTTAATAAGTGACTGATTTGTTACTTTTCAATAACGTTAGTGACTGTTTTGTTATTTTTTCAAAGTTAAGTGATTGAAATAAAAACTAAGTGACTATTTTGTCAGCTACCCAAAATTGAGTAACTGTTAGTTTAATTTACCCTTTTAAAAATGAAATGGATATAATTATGATTAGAATTTGTTTTTTTGTTGTTAAAAACCGAAATCCATATGGTTCCCTGTTTTTTTTCATTTATTTACTTCCCCCTGTTACGTGCTAACATTAGATTTCAGATCCGACGCCTGCTCTGCTCTGCTGTCTTGTCCGACATCAAATTCCATACCGGAGCTCAACTCTCTCGCTCTCCGCCGACGCCTGAGAACAAGATCTTGTCTCTAGAAAGGTACGTTCTTTGATCAAATCCGATCCCATCAATTTAATCTCTGCTTAGATCCTCGCATTTTGCGAAAACCATGAGCTCCAATTATGGGAAAGGTTCATCTGGTTCGCTAAAATCCTTCGATTTCGATCTCGGCCTCGGATCGGGCCGACCCAAATCCCTCAATGACCAAAAGAACAAAACCACTTCTTCCTTTTTATCTTATTCATCAGCAACATCTGCACCATCGAAGCCCGCATGGGAACCCAACAAACCGTCGTGGACCCATCAACCCGCCCCGAATCAGGCCAGCCAAGCCGCGATATCTGGTCCCACTTCCATGGTGGGAGACATCTTCGGGAAGAGCTGGTCCTCTTCGGGGGGTAATAGCTCTGGGATTGGAATTGTTAACAAGAACCCTAATTTGTTTGGAGATTTGGTTAGCTCTGCTTTGGGACAGGGAAAGAGTAATAGAAATTCTAATGTTCCTTTGAAAAATGCAAATCCAACTCCTAATTCTTCGAGTAAAAACACATATTCAATGGGGAATTTGGTTGATTCATTGCCCAAAAGTAGTGGAAATTGGGGAAATTCTAGTGGATATAATAATAATAGCAATGGTATTGGTGGTAGTAGTAATATTAATGTCAATATTAACAATAGTAAGAATCAGAATCTTGGGGGAGCTTCCATGAAAAGTATGGCTGGAGGAGCAGGAGGTGGAGGTAAAAGTGGGATTGGTTCTAAGGATCCTTTTGGTTCTTTGGTTGATTTTTCATCAAAACCGTCAGGGACCCTTAATTCAGGAAGTAATAAAGGAAATAAGGCAAATGTTGCACACGATGCATTTGGGGATTTTCAGAATGCTTCAAAACCGAGCACAACTGCATTTCCTTCTAGCAGTTTCAGTGCATTTGAGGATTTTCAGAATGCTTCAAAACCAAGCACAATGGCGTTTCCTTCTAGCGGTTTTGGTTCAACTTCGAATAAGAAGGATTCTGGTTTGAATATGGATAATTTTGGGATGCCTGCAAAGAATGTTGGATCTCAAAGTCAAACATCTGTTCAAAGCTCGGGCGGTGATCCTCTCGATATGTTCTTCTCGTCATCTTCAGCTTCTGGAGGTTCTGCTCAAGCATCTGGTGGAGGTGGAGGGCAGCAATTTTCTGAAGTTGATGATTGGGGATTGGATTCTGAGTTTGGAGGAGCAGGAGGAGGAAATAATGGTGGCTCAACAACAGAGCTTGAATGGCTTCCTCCTCCCCCGGCTGGGGTCACTGCATCTTCTGCGAAGAGCAAGGGTATCGACAACCAGAAGCAAGGGCAGTATGCTGATGCCATTAAGTGGCTGTCATGGGCAGTGGTTCTTCTTGAAAAGACAAATGATGAGTCTGGCACCATGGAGGTTTTATCATGTAGGGCTTCATGCTATAAAGAAGTTGGGGAGTATAAGAAGGCTGTAGCTGACTGTTCAAAGGTATAAAATTCTTCAAACTGTTAGATTATATTAGTTCCTTGTTAGTATGAATAAACTGCATTCTCGTAGTTTGGTCCTAGTAATTGAGGTTTGATCCTCTGATATTTTACTCATGGCAGAGTATTGTGTTGGTTGTATTCATATCGATCACATCAATTGAAATCAATGTAGACTGATGAAATTATGTTCTCCATTTTCCTATTTAGGTGTTAGAGCACGATGAGAGCAATGTGTCTGTCCTCGTACAGCGTGCACTCTTGTACGAAAGCATGGAGAAATACAAGCTTGGGGCAGAAGATCTGAGAACCGTTCTGAAGATTGATCCTGGTAATAGAATTGCAAGAAGTACTGTCCATCGCTTGGCTAAAATGGCGGACTAGAAGGTCTTTATGATTCATTTGTTTGTATTAGCTTTCTTCACGTAGGTTGATACCTTTTTCCCCTCATACTATGAACAGAATTAAGGGGGAATAATAACCTTTTTCCCTGGATACATGTGTCTTTCAATATGTCTCGTTGCGGAGGGTTTTCATGGTTCAATATTATATCTTGTCTTGTTTGTGATTTGGAATTGGCTCGTCTTTGATATTTCTAGATAGCTTTGGAGCATGCTTTCGGAACAAATATATATGGTTCGGTTCATTGTATGCTTCGGGTAGAAGTATATGAACTCTGTTACAACAGTTTATGGTATTGTATTGGATGGTGTTTTCTTTTCTGGTGATGATGTACAATGTTCATTTTGTTTAATGGATTTTATGTTAAGACCTAATGGATGGTGTTATATCTGAAATTTACGAATGGATGGAATGAGCAGACCACCATTGGAAGACCCTTTGGAGAAAAGAGAATAATGTTTGATGCGAGTATTCAGTTCTTTAGAGACGTAGATGTCCAAAACATAAGAGAATTTTAGAGGCGTCCATAATGTTTTAAATCTCTATAGTCATCATAGCCATGGACTATCTTTGAGGGAATAATGTGGTGAAGGTTTTATACGATGCAAAACCAAGTAAAATATGAAGTTTGAAAAAATATGATAATAATTTGTAATTATTATAAAATTAATAACTAAGAAAATAAAAGGTCAATGTTTCATATATCGAAATCAGCCCTTTTATTAATAGTTTCCTTAGTTGATCGGTTTAACCGTTAATGAACTTTGATGCGATTGATAAAAGCGATGAAAAATTGACATGTCACATGTCACATGGACAATTATGTTAATATGTCACGCCAACATATATAAAGTTATTAAAACATTTACCTACAAAATAAATTCATGTTCATTTTAGACATAATTTCAAATATTACAAAAATATTAAAAATGATAAGTAATTATAAATAATTATTAAATTTTAAAAAATTAAAAGGAATTGCTAAAAATCTATGACTGAAATAAAATAAAAAAACTTAGATAAATTAATTGTCCAAGTTCAAATGAATTTAAACACCTATTTGTCTAAGTTCATTTTGGATGTAGTTCGAATACTATGAAAATCTTTAAAATTTATAAATTTATCTAAAATGGTAAAAATGTATGTTGAATAAAATATAAGTTTTAGTCTTTTTTTCTATTTTTTATTTAAAACATTTAATTCAATCATGGTTGTTTTGTTAATATTTTTAAGTAAAAATTGTCATCAATACATTCACGTAATTATATCAATTTCAAAACAATTGTTACAAACCTTAATAAATGTACATTATAGAAATAAATTATTAAAAAAATTCAAGTATAAATATTAAATCTCAAATTTTACATCAAATAATTTATAAATTTTAGATGGCTCCATATTTTCACAAAGTTAGATTTTAAACAATATATTCAGAGCTACAAATGCAATACTTTTTATATGCTACTTTTCAATAATTAGTATTTTTCTTATTCTTTTAATTTTTATTAATTATTTATAAATATTTAAAATATTCAAAACCAACTTCAAAATGAAACCTAGACATCCATTCTAGAAGCATATTTTTAGTAATTCTTACTTTTTTTAGTACTTTTATAATTTTAGTGATCTCTTTACTTTTAACCCTTTTAATTTTTTACAATTTTTCTTATAATATTTTATAATTCAAAACCATATTCAAAATGAATTTGGATAGTCATTTGTACATATTCATTATGAAGATAAATATTTATTTTTAATAATTTTTATTTTATTTTTAAACATATATGTTGATATGACATGTCAAGTGTTAGTTTCGATCACGTTTGTCAACAACGTCAATATTCATTAATGACCAAACAAGTCAGTGGTGAAAACCATCAACGAAAGGACCTAATTGAATTTTAATTTTTGCAATAAGAATTCAATTTGGTGCACTTTTCATTAAGATCTTATTGATTTTCTAATTTTTTACTAACGAGTTTTTAGACTATTTTGCTTTCATAACTTGTTAACTTTCTAGTTTTAAATTTTATGTATTTTTAAATAAATTTTTATTTTTAAAAAAATGATTAAATTGGCTCAATGCGTTAATGTTAAAGATTAGGGTTTTTTTCTTTTGAATTTAAGACCAAATTAACATAATGCATAAATATTGAGAGTTAAATTTGTTACTATATCAATTAAAAACAATCACATTTTTATTTTGTTAGTCATTTAATGAATGGGTAATAAAAAACATAATAGTGAATAATTGGGTGACCCAATTATAACTTATTAAAATTATCAAAAAATTATGCATAATTAAATGAATAATGATGCAGCTTACCCAAACTTATCTGTGGTATGCCTATTGATGGTTGGGGAGTTTGGCTTGGTTTTTGTTGTTGTTCTTTTGATGACCTTTTGTTTTGCTTTGCATGAGTTAGAGATTTTGTTTCTTGTTGATTATCCGATTGATGCGTCTTTGAGAGCATCAAAAATATTCTGCGTCTTTGAGAGCATCAAAAATATTTTATCCCTATAAAATATTGAAAAGAATAGTATAAGGGAAGTAGGGCCAAATCCTTAGGGACTAGATTTGCACAAGTTCCTGTTCCTCGAGATCCCGGACAGAGTCCTGCTCAAGAAAGCCTGTACCTTGGAAAAAAAAACAGAATTAAAAGTTTGATTGAATTGAAATTGTAGAGATAAACAGAGTTGAGTAAAAAGAGTTTTTTTTATGGAGAGATTCCAGCCTTCGTTTGTCTCGATCCTCCTTGGGCTCAATTATCAGCTTTTAGGTGATCCTTCTCGAACAGAATAAGCCAGTTATAGTGGAAGAGGACGCCTATGACCATCAGCCCCACTTAGATTTTAGACTTACGATTTAAAGGAGCTTGACTCTAGCCAACCGTCGCTTTTGTGGGACCGTCTTACACTAGATCATCACTTCTCAATGGCAAATGCCACGCTATTTTGTCTCTTGGGCTTGACAACCACTGACTCAGTAAGCTAACGAACCGGCTGTGTAACCTTCCTAAAACATACAAAACGGCCGCCTTTGCACAAGTTGAAAAGATCACCTTTGGAGGGATATGGATGGAAGCGTCAACCCCGTAATGCAGAGAAGCGATGAATACTCGTTGAAAAGGCTAAACGTAAATTCTAAGCCTCATAAAATCTTTTTGGAAAATTTCGACAACTTTTGGCTAAATAAATTTAGTGGCTCATGCTTTTTGGGGAAAAAGAAATAAACGTAATGAGGGAGTGTTTACAGAAAATATGAGTGAAATTTGTGTCACTCCATCCCCTATTTATAGTACTAGAAAATCTAGTCTATTCCTAATTAAATTCTAGAAGATAAATATAAATAAACACTGCAGCAAAATTGACTTTTAGCGGCATTTTTTAAGGCCTTTAGCGACGCTTTTAAGTGCCGCTAAAACTTTTTGCAGCGATTTTACAAGCGCCAAAAAATACCACTATAGATAACACCGCTAAATGTTATGTTCTTAGTGGCGCTTTTCCCAAAAACGTCGCTAAAGCTCATGAAATTTTAAAAAATAAAATATTATAAATATTATAAATGTCATGAAAAATATAAAAAATTAAAATTCATCATAAAAATATTGAGAAGAATAATATCCATGATATAAATAAACAAATTTTCTATTAAAATTCTATTAAAATTCATTATCAAATTAAATTGTCTATTAAAATTTTAACTTTAAAACTAAATACAAAATTAATGAATTTAAATTTAGAATTTAAAATAATAAATTAATAACACAATTAAAGTCCAAAAGTTAGAGCTCAAGTTATCTTAAATAATAAAATATAAAATAAAAATTTAGGATCAAAACTAAAATAAATAATAAAAATTGGATTAAATATAAAGATATCAATAAAATAAGATATTATAATGAAGTTACTTAAATGAAATAAGGACTTAAATCATAACCATGTAAAATATAATATTTGAATATCCATTCCCATGTGAAATATCAATATTGATTATTTAAATTGATTAACTAAGTCAAAATTACAATTCGTGTTTTTCTTCTTTCAACTCAAATAAAAAAAAAGTTGAAACAAAACAATTAAATAAAAAAATAGAATAATTAGTTGACATGAGATTATTATTAAGTATATGAAATATGCAAGTAGACGATTGCAAAACAGGGTGTAGTTTTAGATCAACTAATTAGTTGATCCTACTGCAGGTTCTATCTATAATCTGCTTAACTAACATACAAACATAAGACACTCTGTAATGACCCAAATTTTAAGGTCATCGGAAAAGTGAATTTTCGGGTCTTCGATTCTGAAAATGAGATTCGTAAATATTTATTAGAAATATTTACGAAGTTAAGTGAGAGGTTAATTAGATTTTAATTAAAAAAATTTAGCTTAATTAAGGTTAATTTAGTGAAAGGACTAGATTGAATAAAGTGTGAAAGTCTAATTATAAACTATAGAAAAGTCAAGGGACTAAGTTAGCAAATAAACCTTAAGAGACAAGTGTGTGGTAAGTAAAAATACATATGTAATATTTTAATTGGTACAGATGTATGTATATAAATGAATTTACTTATTATATAAGTAAATAATTATATAAAGTAAATTATATTAAATTATATAATTATAATATATTAATTGAATAAAGAAAAATAAAGAAAATAAAAAGAAATAAAACATAAAGAAAAGGAGAAAGAGAGTCACGAATAGCAGCGAAAGAAAGAAGGGAAAAGGGAAAGAAAAGAAAAGGAAAATTTAGGGTTTTGGAGTTTCAAGCTTGATTGGTAAGTCAATTTAATCCCTTTTCTTGTAATTTTGGTGTCTATGGAATCCTAGGAAGAAATGCTATTTGAATTATGTTAAAATTTAGGAAGATAATGAATTTTTAGATGTTGATTAAGTTGAATTATTGAGTAAATTATGAGATAAAATGATAGAAATTCAAGTTAGAAGTGAGAGAAGGATTAAATTGTAAAAAGAGATATAAGTTTTGAAATAATAGGGATTGGATTGAGAGAACTCTATAATTAATGTTTTATGCTGTAAAATTTAAGGGTTGAATAGTCTAAAGTGATAATTGAATGAAAATATAGGATTTATTTTGAAGAAAAAGAAAGGTTATGGTGGAAGGACTAAATTGGAATTTATGTAAAAGCTATATGGAAATAAAAGAGTGTGATATTAAATAACATACATTGATAATTTTAAATGTTAAATTTTATGTAGCCAACGTAGCACCAGAAACGTCATTTAAAAAGGAAAGGAGAAAGTAAACGAGGATATCGAGTAAACCTCGAGAATTACTGTTTGTATTTCTATAAATTATGCTTAATAATTTAATAAATGTAATTGTTATTTTTATTTGGTTAGTATGTATGATAAATGATGTGATAGAAATTGTTACTGTTTTTGTATTAAAATGAAATGATTCAAATACCCTATTAACAGTGTCGGGCTAAGTCGGATATAGTTGGCATATATATCATAGGATTGGAAGTGTTCAGGGATATTCCGACTGTGTGTCGATGAGACACTATATGTGTCGACTCATCATTATCGTTCGGATTTGTTCGAAAAGGTACTCTGCACATTATTCTTTATTCTTATTCTTTATTACTCTTACGGTGTATTCCGGCTTCGGCTAATGAAACACTGTATGATATCCCGGTGTGTGGGTTGGATCCGTGTATCCGTCCAGGTCTGAGTTATGTTAATAGGGGTAAATGAAAGTACTGAAGACCGACTACTATTGATTATGTAACTGTGACTGTTATACAATTGTTGAAAGATATCGAATGATATGAAATGTATATAAAGAATTGCCTAATTACATTTAAGAGCTATAAGTTAAAGGTAAGTGATTAAGCTATTAAAATTATGAAAGTAAAAGTTTTGAGTTACAATACATATATACGGCTTATTATTGTTCTAAGTATTAGTTTATAGAAATACCATTGAGTGTATACTCAGCGTACGGTTTGTTTCCACACGCAAGTTAGGTACAAAGTAGATATCGTTTCAGCATCCAAGCCAACTCCCGAACTCAAATACTTGGTGATGTATCTTATCTTGAAAAATGGCATGTACCTAGGTTATTTTTGAAGTTATTTTGTTTATAAGTGATGTTGGTGAAGAATGTTAAAAGATAGTTAATTAATGTAATGAGTGTGTTATAATATAGTCCTTTTTGAATTGAATTAAATGGTATTTAAGTGCAAATTTTGAAGAAGTTTGTTTTAAGGGTTATTAAATATAAGAGTTAGTCTATGGTTTGAAGATTTAATGAGTATTAAGTGTATTTATCATATTTTGGATTGGTTGAAAGATTGTATTTAAGTTGTTTATTGTTTAAGGTTTGCAGGGTTGGGAAAATTTGAACTATAAGGTTCATTTTGAGTCCACATGGCTTGTCACACGGGCATGTGTTAAGACCGTGTGAGACACATGGCTTAAACACGGGCATGTTGATAGGTTGTGTGTCCCCTGCATCCTTAAATGTGAAGTCAGGATAGCACATGGGCAAGAGACACTGCCGTGTGTCTTGGCCGTGTGAAGGACATGGGTTTCAAGCACGGTCGTGTGTCAAAAACAAGTAAAAATGGTGAAAAATCAATATATCACATGGTCTAGCCACATGGGCGTGTGCCCAGGCCGTGTGCTCTTCTGATACTTAAAATTTTGCAAGTCAGACCGCCCACGGGAAGGCTACACGGCCATACGTGCCCCAAGGGCTAGCCACACGGCCATGTCCCAGGCCACACGGGCGTGTGCCCCTTTCTTCAAAGAAAAATTCCCAAAGTTTCCAGTTTAGTCTCAAACCACTTCTAAAGCATGTATTGGGCCCCGTAGGCCCATATTAGGGACTTTATGGTGAAATTTTTAAAGAATTGATCTGGAATGCTAATTTATGATTCGATTTTGTATAAATGTTAGTGTATAAGTTCGGTAATGCCTCATAAATCTATTTCGGTGACGGATACGGGTTAGGGGTGTTACTCACTCTAATACTTTTTTACACATAAAATATCTAAAAGTCACACCTGAATTCGGATTCAGAGCACATACGGTGTCAACTGCATGTCAATCAATATCATCTTTATTCGCTGCTGCAATGCCTCCCACAAGCATTCGTAGAGGTAGGAGCTAGTCATTATGTGCCTTCTGCAAATTGTTCTTGGACCGCAATCTAGTGTAGTTGGTTTTTCCTGTTCCGTTTGCCACCAATCAAAACATAAAGGAGCTATTGCCACACAAAAAGTAATCATCAAAACGATATCCAGAAAAACATATACAGTTAAATTATGAGAATGTAGAGAATACAAAACGATATCGCTGTTCTTAGATCCCACAACATTACTTTCCCATCATAAGATGAAGAAAGTAAATGAAGAGGAGACGTATTGTGCCACTTGCAAGCTGAAATCCAATGACTATGTGAAGAGAACTGAAACATGGGTGCCGATATTCCTTGAAAAGTAGAAAAAAAGTTTCAATTGAGATAGAGTTTTAGTGGTTTCATGTGCCTGCACATGCAACAAGTAGGAGAAAAAGAAACGAAAAGAAAAGAAAAAAAATGAAAGCAACCTAAGAAATAGTATCCTTTTACCCTTTTTTCTCGGATGAACAAAAATGGTACATCCAGAAATGAAACATCCAAACATCAAATTAACAATAATGATTATGACAAAGAGCTCATTCAACTAATTTGATATAATTTAATCAATTAATTCAATAGTCAATTAACAATATTAACTATTATGGTTAAAATGCTAAAATTTATATTTTTAAAATACATAAATTCTAATAATAAAATTCAAATCAGCATTTTGATAAAGTCAACAATACTAACTTATTGAACTAACAGATAACAATTAAATTAAATTATGTCAAATCAAAGTATAAGGATTAAATATTAAATTTTAGCATGATAGAGGAGGAACTATAATTTGACTATTTTTATTGTTTATTTCAATTTAATTTCAATTTATTCAAATAAATTGATTTCAATTTGATTCACTGTTTGTAAGTTAGAAAACTATAATCATCTGAACCAAACTAAATTCTATTTTTATTTATTTTATAACTAATTTATTTTACAAATATAAAAATAAAAATTTTATTTAAATTAGTAAAAAATTAAAATACTTTATACAAATATATTTTAAAAACTAATTAATCAAATGTATACAACGTTAACTAGTGCTAAGAAGTGGTATTTACCTCACATATCAAAGATCTTTCAGTCTGCACCATATCATTAAAAATAAGTTCAAATCACAAATGATTAACATAAGCAGCATACTTCTTGATGGCATTTCTATCTACCTAATCCTCATTAATATATTTTATATAGTTCTTATGCATCATGGTATTTCTTTGTTTTTTCCAATACTTTATATTGTGTTTTATTACAATCTATGCTAATACGATATGCATGAGACTTAGTTTGCAACAAGAGGACAAGCATGGATGTAGCCAAATCATCTAGCATATCATAAAATATGGGACTACAGTATAAATTCTATTTAATAGAATTATACTGAAGATGGAAATTCTTGAAAAACAAAAAGGCTTCTTAATAATATAAGCCAAAAAGAAACTTATCATGGGCAGTTCCAATCCCCTTTCTTTATTTGAACATCATCCGTAGCAACCCTCTTTGGACCCTCTGCTTTACACTTTAAGCACCTTGTATATTTAGAAAAGTTCATCAAACTGCACCTGTAACATAAAAAGCAATGAATAGCCAAGGTAGAATAGAGATAGGACAGTTAAGTGTAAAGTCCAAAAGATAGATATACGCATTCATACATATAGGCATTCACACATAAAATGAAATTCTTAACCAACCTGCAATATACAAGAAGTAACAAATAGCCATTTGATACTTGATAAGGCTGCTAACAAACAGATATAAAAATTATCAATGACATGAAAAGGAATCATAAGAAAAGCATGTGGATAAAATTAACATTACAATTTAAAAAAACGAAAATAAAAGAAAATAAAAGATTAACTAACCTTCTGGTTATCTAGGCTTTCTGTGTATTTGAGTAGTATTTGTAGTTTGTATTTGGTTTCTTAGATCTCAAGTGGTAACTGATAGAGCAGTTGAAAGAAAATAAAAGGGGAATGAACTTGATACAACATTACTGCTGATAAATATGATAAAATTAGAACTATACAAGATATATTTGGCAGCAATGAATTCTGTAACTCAAACATATTCAAGATCTAAACATACAGCTGCCCTTGGATTAAGTTGACTTCATTTCTTTGGCCAAAGGCTATATCTGACTTTGGCAAGATCATATATATATATATATATATATGTATGTACGTATGTATATAGGTTTTGAGATACATAATTGATCAATCAATGAATAAAAATAGCAGGATCATAATGTCTGTCAAGAAAAAATATGTAATGCCATAATCTAAACCTGATAGAAAAAACTATGATCTACTAACACAACTTAAAGGAATTTTATTTAAGCAACTTGATAACCATTTCATGGAAGATAAAAAGTCCTTCAAAGGAAGGCAAAACCCTTATTAGTTTTATTATCAAAGGACAGTGAAGTAAAGGTCATGATTTTTGTAAAAGCCAACCCATTTCTTTAAATGATGAAAGGACACACCAATACTAATGACACACTACTTTTTTAAATCAAATCATTATAATAAAAACATAAAAAAAATAACTTAACAAAATAATTAATGAGTAACAAAAATAACTTTTCATTTTATAAAGCTTTCAAAAAGTTTGGTAGTCATGGACATAGAGATGTAGGATAATGCAATTCATATGATGTATAATGATGTCATTAAAATTATAAAGCTTAGAACTCAAAAATTAAGCTGAATATACTCAACAATTTTAGGACTGGGATCAAGGAGCTTTTTTATTAATGAATTTGCTTCTGGAGAAAACCAAAATGGAGAAGAAAATTGACCAGCACTAATCTGCACATTGAAAAGAGAAATAGTTAGTTTCACAGCTAACACCACAACGATTAACATGGAAGAAAAGAGGAGATTCAAGTGTGGCCACTGGAATATCTCCATTGGAACTCGTAGTGAAGAAGGAAGATAGACAAAACTATAGTGCAAGTTGTGTTTTCTGTGCTTTCGTTAAATGAACATGGTGCATGGGAAATAGCGAAAAGAAGCATAAAAGGAGGGCATAAAGCATGAAATAGCAAAAATTGCTTAATCAGAGATAAAGGTGAATCGTTTTTTAATAGCAAGAATCTATACTTATTAGGCAATTACCATGATAGCATATTTAAAAACTGTTACAAGAATTTGACCAAGTATGAATCCCAATATTCCTCACTTTAAACCTTTTTAATCCTTTTTTTGGTTTTCATCCTTTTCACCTGAATGTCTAGAATCGTTCCACCGATACTTCTAAATAACAAGTTCTATTTCTACCCTATCACAACAAAACAAGCACAAATTCATTTTATGAAATGAAAGAAACAAGTATCATGCAGTAAAAAAGAACAACTAGGAAAAAGTAAATATTTTTGTTGGCTTTTCTAATTTAAAAGTCTAAATACACAAAAATGTATAGTGGATTTGTTATTGCAAACAAACAAACAACAAATTGGAACAGTGCACGTAGACTTCTGTTGCTGCCTTAACTTGCTTTAGACTAAATTAATAATAATTCCTGCGGGGTTTTTAAATTTTCTTTATGTTATCTACATTCTCTTTAGTGTCTACTTGATATCAACTTAATTAAAAAAAATCAGAATTTAATTACAATAAACTGATCAAAAAATGCAGTTAATAAATAGATTTGTTTATGAATGTGTTTAAACTTTCTTGTTTTTCATCCAAATATGAAGTTGAAATTGTTTTTAGACTAACCTAACCCCATTCGGCTGAATTAACTCATTGGCCTAAAAAGTGAAAAACAAAGAGAAAATTAAGATTTGGGGGAGAAATAATATAGAACAACATAATGAATTTCAGTTCAGGAGGAGTTGAATCAACACAGACTAGAGACTGAACCTTTAGAAATATTTTCAGGCATTTTAAAAATAATGTGATTGAAATTCGTTTTTTTACAGACTTGAAATAAGCTACGGAGAGCAAAATTTACCGATTGGTTGCGGCAGCGGAGAACGACAGTGACAGGATGTAGTAGAGACGACAAAGGACGGCGATGAGTAGGTGGTCAGGTCGACCGAGGAGCTTCAGATGCCTAGGGATTTAGGGGAAATTTAGGGATTAGGGGAAATGTAGAGAATTGGGGAATCTATTTTGGGGTTTTACTGAAAATGGCTAAGTGTTTGGGGAAATTTGTTTTAGGGTTTTAGGGGAAATGGCTAAGTGTCGGGCATGACACAAGAAGATGAAATTTAAGAAAGGAAAACGACGCCGTTTTCGTTAAACTATAGTGTTTTTTACGGCGTTTTTTAAAAAAAGGCCTGCTAATGCCCTGCTTTTTGCAGCGCTTTTTTAAAAAACGCCACTAATCTCTTAGTTTTCATATTTATTTTTATTTGTTATAATTTGGTAGCCATAATAATTAACTTATGATAGTCAATATTTAATAATATATATAAAGTTTATCTATTATCTCTTAAATAATTTAAACTATAATCATAATTTTAATATATTAAGATTAATATTATCTCTTTTACAATTATATAAGAAATCGTTTAATATATAAATTAAATAATACTAATTAATCTAAACCCTAAACCTCTAACCCTTACTCCTAAATCCTAAATCCTAAATTATAAACCCTAAACCTTAAACACACAATCTATGTCCTCTTAACCCTTAACCCCTAACCACTAACCCTTAAACATTAAACCCCAACCCTTAAACCACAAACCATAATCCTTAAACCCATAATTCCTAAACCTTAAAATATTAACTCATAAACTATAAACCCCTAACCCCTGTCCCCTTAACCCATATCCCCTTAACCCTTAACCCCTAACCACTAACCATTAACCCATAAACCTTAAACATAAACCTTAAAATCTTAAATTTTAAAACCCTAAACTTAAAATATTAACTCATAAACTACAAACCCTAAACCATAATGATAATTAATTCAATATTTTAAAATTAATATTATCTCTTTTACAATTATATAAGAATTTATTTAATATATAAATTGCCAAACAATCAGTCATATACCCAAAAAGCTTTAAATTTATTTTAAATAATAGTATTTCAATTTTTCATTTTTAACATATATTTTTATATGTTTTATTTTCAAATTTTTCTACGTGTCATTATTTTTTTGAAGAATATAAATATTAAATTAAAAATAAATTGTATTTTAATTAATATAAATAAACCATTTAAATAATAAATAGACAGATAAAATATTTTTTGCAGCGTTTTTAAAAAATGCCGCTAATGCTCGATCTATAGTTGCGTTTTTTTTAAAAATGCCGCTAATGCTCAATCTATAATGGTGTTTTTAAAAAAGCGCCACTAATTCTCTATCTATAGCGCCGCTAATGCCACTAAGACTCAACATAAAACGACGGCATCTTGTTGCGACATTTTCCAAAAACTCCGCTAATGCTCAACATATAGCGGCGTTTTGGTAAAAGCGCCTCTGATGCTCGATCTATAATGGCGTTTTTAGAAAAGCGCCGCTAATGGTCGATTTATAGTGGCGTTTTTATTCAAACGCCGCGAAAAACCTATTTTGCTGTAATGAAATGAAGATAATTAAAGATAATTAAAGATGAATGAAGATAAAAGCTAAAATTAAATCTAAATAATAATCTTTAACAATTATCCTAATATAATTAAAAATTAAATAGAGTCTTATATTTATAAAATCTCTTCTTTGTACTTTTGCCCCCAAGTCTTCCACACTTTGCATTTTTGGCACTACTTCCTTCCCACTTCACGTGCTGGCCCATTTTATCTTTAAATTCACGCTTTTTTCCCTCAAATTTTCTTAGTCCCTAAAAGATAAAAAAACCATAAATAGCTCAAATTAGTAGGATCATACTCCAAATAAATGTGTAATTAATACATAAAAATATGTCATTCTATAGTATTATCAAATCCCCCCTACTTAGCTCATGCTTGTCGTTAAGTATGGTTCCTATCCATTGTGAAATTTAGAATTTTGCCATGAAAAAAATATCACTCCAAAGTTTTATAAAAATCAGTCATAATGCATATGAAAAATAAAGAGAACCCTTAGCTTGCTTCAAGTAAAACTGAAAAAGTATTCCAATTAATACACACAAATATCAAAAATCAACTTGGATTAATTCATGAACATTAGGTAATTTACTAAACTTACCAAGACATCTTATTTGTTTCCACCTTTAGTCCCCAAATGCAATTTTATTATTGATAAATCTTTCTTTCTTTCTTTTTTGCTTAAGAATATATTGAACACTTTGACACGAAGAGAGATAACAGCCACCCCCCGGTTACTCAGCCCAGCATACTCCTAATTTATTATATTTATATATTTTTTCTTAAAAATATATTGAACCTTTTGACGCGAAAAGAGATGACAGCCAAGCACCCCACCCCGGTTATTCAACCCAACACATTCTTAAAATTTTTTTGTTTAATTCTGATTAGCGGAGTTTTACCTAACACGTCACACAACCTTTTGACGCAAAGTAGGATGACAACCCAAGCACTCTACCTCGGTTACTTAGCCGATCACGTTTTTAAGCTGCACTCATAACCACAGAGATATCAAAATTTATTTTTATCATTAAACGGAATTTTAATTTTGAAGGACTATGAAAAACAATCAAGTGTCAAAAATAAGTTTCAGTAACCACCTAACAGTCATGAACATAATTTTAGCATGCAATTATATTACGTGTCCTCTTTGCATTTAGACTTAATCGATTTTACTATAAGTAAAATAGGGTTAACTCTATTAATCATAATTATTTTAACCTAATAGAAATAAAATAGTTGAGACAAAATCAAACTAGCAAAATCATAATTAACTCATTAGACAAGAATCATGCTCGCAGGTCAAACAGTGGGCAATTTCTGGTTAAAATCTTGGGCATGAAAAGAGGCAGAATATTTTAAAAAAATAAATGTAGGCAGAAATGAGAAAAAGGCAACAATAACAGTAACACAACAGTAAAAATAGCAGATAAAATGACAGAAATAATAAGGAAAGCCTCCCCTTACTTAAAACACATCATCTTCGATGTGAAAGAAAAAGGAAAACGAATATGTGAAAGAAAAATGTTTTAGGAAAACTCCCCATGTAATCCTTATCGTTTATACATAGCTGCAATGGGGAAAAGGTTCAGCGTCGCGTAGAGGATAGGAAGGAGGGGAAGGCGTTCATCGGCTAAATTGACGTGTTGAGGCATTGAGAATCGACGCCAGTGGTTGTTGATGGTGAAGGAGGGTGCGACAGCGACACGGCTTCTAGTCCTAACCATGGTGGTGGGAAAAATTGGTGGTGGCAGTGAGAGAGAAGAGGAACGGCGGCTAGAGGGTTGTTTGGGTGAAAAATGAGGAAAATTTAGGGTTTGAAGGTATAGAAGAAAGGGTGTTTGGCTGTAGGGTGAGTGTTTGGATGCAGGTTTTGGCTAAGTATAAAGCAGGGATAATCTATTTCTACTTGGAATAGGGATAGAATAAGGGATGCTTGTGAAAGCATGCAAATTCCTTGGTGTTTTCCTTGCCGGTTTACTTAGACAGAAGAAGAGAAATTTGTTAATATCCAAATAAAGTAATAAATAATAAAATAAAATAAAGTAATAAATAAATAATAAAATAAAAATAAAAATTGAGTTACCTCCCAAAAAGCGCTTGTTCAACGTCGTTAGCTTGACGCCCCAACTAGTATTAGAGTTGTTCTAGCTGAATTATTTCATTCGTTTGGGCTTGGAAATTTCTCCTTTTTTACCACAGCCACCATATTTGGGTTCAATCGTACTTGTGCCTCTTTCTTTGGTTTCGTATGTTCCTCCAAGAAAATTTTATGTGTGCCTTTCAAGGGGTTAATCCCTTCTAACTCGACAATGGTCTCATCATTCTCCAAAAATGCACACTTGAGATGCTTGGAAACTGGTTTTAATATTAGATCTAGTGCCGCACAACAGAAGGTAGAATTTTAGTACCCATAGAAGCCAATAATTCATTAACATATTCAAATTTATCAAACATCATTTTAAATTTATCTCCATAAGTTGACTCAACAGTTTCTTCTACTAATAAGTCAATTATGTCGACACGGTTTACATTTAAGATTTCACTTGGGTGACTAATAGCATCGTAAACATTAAACTTCACGATTTATCCGTCAAACTCCATCGTGAGAATTCGACTACGCATGCCAATCGTAGTATTTGCAGTACTAAGGAAAGGTCGCCCCAACAAGATATCTGAAGACCAGGAGTTTTATCCTCTTCCATTTTTATCACATAAAAGCCCGCAAGAAAGATAAGTCCATTGAATTTCACTAATACGTCCTCAAGGACTCCTTCGGGATGCATAATAGACATGTCTGCTAATTGAATGATAACACATGTTTTCGTCAAAAAACCCGCGTTAAGTGATTCATAAATAGAAAAAGGCATGACATTTATAGAGGCCCTTAAATCACACATAGCTTTTTTAATTCCTGAATGACCTATTTTGCATGGTATTGCAAATATGCCCCTATCTTTTCATTTCGTTGGCATCATCCGCTGTAACACTGCAGATACATTCTCACCAACGCTTACCCTTTCATTACCAGTTAATTGTCGCTTTTTGGTGCAGAGCTTTTTAAGGAACTTGGTATATCGCGAAATTTTTTTGATGGCATCCAAAAATGGTATGTTGATCTCGACATTTTTGAATGTTTCGAGGATCTCCTTGTCTTCTTTACCTTTCCGGTATTGGTTCAATCGTCCTGGAAATGGAGGTTGAATTTAGGCAATAGAGGTTTTGTTCCGACTTGTTCATTGTTCTCATGCTTTTCTTGGGCGGAATCTTAGCCAAGATTTCTACCAAGAATTGGTTTTAGTATTTTTCCACTTCGCAACGTCATTATATTTGCGTATTGTCTTAAATTAGGTTCTGTTTGTGATGGCAGTTTCCCTTGTGAGTTTATTTTCTCAATTGATGTGGTCAACTATCTTATAGATACCTCAGTTTTCTGTTCAAAATCAAGAATATTAGCTGCTAATTTATTAACCATGGTTTCTAGAGAATTACCTGAATCCCGCGGCTATTGTGGAAACCAATTTTGGTATGGCTGGTTATACTGTGGATTGGCCCCATAACTCAAGTTAGGATGGTCTTTCCATCCTGGGTTGTAGGTATTAGCGTAAAGGTCATATCGCCTTTATGGTGGCTCAGGGAAGTTCCCCACAACATCCAAATGAGCCATAGTATCATCATATAAACTAGGACATGCATCAGTTTTATGTTTAGGTGTAGCACATATTTTGCATAGTCGGGCTGATTTTGTTTTATCTACAACAAGAGAATTCACAATTTTAGTAAGTCTATCAACTTTATCTTCTAAAGTTCAATTGCTTAGCTGGTAAACCCTTCTAGGGGGCTCAAGATTGGCTCGGAATTGTTGAGTATTTGTAGCCACCGTGTATATCAAGTCTCTTGCTTGTTGGGGAGTCATGTTGACCAATGCTCATCTACTAGCAGCGTCTACTATATTCATCTTTATAGGTTTCAAGCCTTCATAAAAGTATTAGAGTAGATACTATTCCGTTATATAATGTTGTGGGCAACTGGCACACAACTTCTTGAATTGTTTTTAGTAGTTGTAAAAAAACTCCACATCTTTTTGTCTTATCCCAACGATCTCCCTTTTTAACTCAGCTGTATGTGATGCTGGAAAAAAACCTGTTGTGAAACAAACAAGAAAGATCAGCCCAAGTTGTAATAGACCTAGGGGGTAGATAAAATAGTCGTTCCCTAGCTGAATCTACTAGGGAAAAAGGGAAAGCACACAATTTGATTAAATCTTCAGTTACGCCATGAGGTTTCAGCTAAGACAAACCATATGAAACTCTTTCAAATGTTTGTGAGGATTTTCGTTTTGCAACCCACGAAAAATTGCCAGTAACTGGATTAAACTGGACCTCAATTCAAAGTCAGTATCTATAGTAGGATATGCAATACACAATGGCGGTTATTCTACTAGAACTTCGGCCAATTACCGAATCGTTTGAGCTATAGTTTGATGTGCTAAATTCGGGTTTTCATTAACTCTAGCGTTAAGCACTTCGTCTGGTGAATCGACTTCTACTTTTTCACTTTCAAGTGTTTGAGTAGGGTTTTTGTTAACCTATACTCAATTTCGTCGTCAACTTCAATTTCTGGTGGTGGGTTACTTTAAGTCCCAACCACCCCTGACTGTTTTTTTAGTAACTTCGTCTCCTTGCGATTGGCTCTCACAATCTTCTCTATTTCTGAATTAAACGCAAAAATATCTGGAGCAGATCTGGTCATAAGAAACAAAGAAACAAGATTAGTACGTTACTAATCCTCGGTAACGGCGCCAAAATTTGATGCATCGTTAAGAGCACAAAAAATATCCTATCCCTATAAAATAATGAAAAGAACAGTATAAGGGAAGTAGGGTCAAATCCTCAAGGACTAGATTTGCACAAGTTCTTGTTCCACGAGATTTCGGATAGAGTCGTGCCCAAGAAAACATGCGTACCTAGGAAAAAATAAAAAAAAAAGAATTAAAAGTTTGATTGAATTGAAATTGCTAAAATTAAAATTAAAATTGTAGAGATAAACAGAGTTAAGGAAAAAGAGTTTTTTTTTATGGATAGATTCTAGCCTCCGATTCTCTCGATCCTCCTTGGGCTTAATCCTCGGCTTTTAGGCGATCCTTCTCGAATAGAATAAGCCAGTTATAGTGGAAGAGGACGCTTACGACCACCAGCTCTATTTAGATTTTAGACTTACGATTTAGAGGAGTCTGACTCTAGCCAACCGTCACTTTTGTGGGACTATCTTACACTAGATCATCACTTCTCAATGGAGAATGCCACGCCATTTTGTCTCTTGGGCTCGACAACCACTGACGCAGTAAGCTAGCAAACCGACTGTGCAACCTTCCCAAAACATACAAAGCGGCTGCCTTTGCACAAGTTGAAAAGATCACCTTTGAAGGGATATGGACAGAAGCGTCAGCCCCATAATACGGAGAAGCGATGAATACTTGTAACAGCCCTAATTTGACCCTAGTCGGAATGTGGTTTCGGGACCACAAAATCGAGTCATAAAATTAAGTTAAAATTTTATTTGCATACCTTATATGTGTGGTAGTACTTGTATAAAAATTTGATGTTTTAATTTTTATCTTAGAAATGTGAATCTTGTTTGAAAGGATTTAGTTGAGAGACTTAGAAAATTTGATAGGTAAATAAGTAAGGACCAAATAGTATTGAAATATGAAAATTTGGGTTTGCATGTCAAAATGCCCCAAACTATGTTGAGTGGCCGGCCAAGCATGGCTTTATTCTTCCAAGGTTATGTTATTTATTATTTAATATTGGTGAGTAATTAAAATAGAGAAGAAATAAAGATTAATAATAAGAAAATGAACAAAAAAAAAAGTGTGTGTTCATCCTTGCTATCCTTTAGCCGAAAACCAAGTAAAAGAAGGAGAGAAAAGCTTTGGAGAAATTCGGCCATAATTGCATCTAGGTTGAGGTATGTTGAAGTTATTTCTTTAAATTCATGTATATTTTTGGTTGTTAGTTTGAATTCCATCTATCCCATGGTTGGATTTAGGGTTGTTGGAGAGTTGGGATTTGACAAAGAAGCTTAAAAATTTTAGTTGATACCTTGATGCTATTAACGTGTTAGTTATATGGATGTGTTAAGTTGCTTGTTATGTTAGCATGGAAGTTGAAGTTGTTAAGTCATGGTGTTGGAGGTGCCGAATGTAGGACTAAGAAGAGGATAAGGGTTCGGCTAACATAGTTGAAAGGGGATGTTGCCGATTTTTAGATTTAGATTATGGGAGTGGCTATAATGGGCATTAAGATGTTAAACTTAAGAAATGTAGTCACATGGGGATTTATATGATATTACAAATAGAGGTGGAGCTATGCTAGATTGGGAAAAAAAAAAGTCGATCAAGTGGGCATGAGAAGAATTTAGGTGTTTAGATGATGTTATAGATGACATTGTACATATATATATATATATATTCGGCCATCAAAGTGAGTATGTAGGTGATGTTGAATCAAATTTTTGGTGCACATTCGGTTATGTATATATATATATATATATATACATAAGTATGCCCATTCGTGATGTTACCTTTAACTATGTGTATAATCGACTAAATAGGTAATTAGTAAGAGTGGTTACCGAATATACAAACATACATATGCATGTGTAGTTGAGTTATAAATGTTTAGCAAGATGACTAAATTAGTTAATTTATTTATTAAGCCCGAGAAGTTAAAGAAGGGGAATCAAGCAAGGGCAAAGCCAAGGACATCTAGTAGCCGGGTCGGAACCGTTATACCCAACACAAGGTAAGTCCTTAAGCACTTTTTGCTAGAACTCCTTGGATAGATATTTTTCAGAATGATTCCCCTACTTAATAATATGACCATATGTACAATTTGAGTTAAGTAAATTGCTTTACCATGATGAAACAACATAGGGCACTATGTGTGCAAAATTATGTGGCACTATGTGTGCCGATTGGGAGGTTGAAGCATGAGGGAATCTCAAATGCACTATGTGTGCGATTTACTATGGCACTATGTGTGCGAACATAATAAGCACTATGTGTGCAACATTCGGTTGTTGATATAAATTGTGCATGAACGAGGTAAGTGATTGAGCTACTAACTAAATATCGAAATTGAGATTGTGCGGTGTATGCATAAGATTATCTAGTGCATCGTTGTTCCAAACTTGAGGAAATGGATCTAAATCGATTGGGCTGACTTGGCATTTGATTTGATTGAAGGACTTGGCATGAGATCGAACCAAAAATTTAAGAAATTGCAGCATAGTTTGTTATGGTTGGAAAAATTGATTTTGTATTATTTGTTTTTCACTTATGATTGTTATTGTTGGACGGTAGAGTAGTGCTTACTGAGTTATGTACTCATTTGGTGTTCTTATTTTTTGCTTATTTAGGTTCTTGATCCATTTTGTGTGCTCGGGACCGTCGTCGAAGTCATCACACCGGCTAGCAACTTTTGGTATCTTCTTTTTAGTTGGTCTAGGAGAACATTTCGGCATGTATAGGCTATTATGTTTTGTTGAAATTGGGTATGTAAACTTTAGCCATGCGAAAATGGCATAATGTTCGGTTGGATTTGGTTCTATGATGTTTGGACACAAGTCTTGGTAATTCGGTTCTGGTTGAGTATTAGTCGAGGCCTACTCGATTATTATGCCATATGTCATGGCTGATTATTTTCGATGTTAAATTCATGATTTGGTAATAGTGTAGTAGGAGATGCCCGGTGATGATTAACCCTTGGCATGGCTAGTCATGATCATAATTTGTAATATGTATGATGAATACGAGTCTAGTTTCAGGGAAAAATCACGAAACTGATTTTCGAGTTGTGGAACTCAAGATATGATTTTTAAGGTGACAGTGACACGATTAGCTAGTGTCTGGAAATTTCTAAAATGAATGTGCTAGTAAGTGGATTAAGCGTTAACCCTCGTGTCCGACTCGTGACGGTCTCGAGTGCACGGGTGTTACTGATTTATTGGTATCGAGCTATGGTTTAGTCGGTTCTAGGACTACCATAGCACGTATGATTCTAGCTATACATGCCTTAATGTTAATGTTTAAATGTGTGATGACTTGACGGTTAAAATTTTTGTTTTGATTAGTAAATGGATCCGGTGTAGAGAACCTTGGCGGATGACGTTGAAAGTGTAGCGGCTGCTCTCTGCACAAGGGACGCCGCTGTTGAACCTTAGTTATCTCTGAATAATCAAGGTGAGGGGCTAAACAAGCCTTCTTTACCATGATGAATAAGTGGGTCGCGTAATATGCCCGAACCAATCCTATTGTCCAACAATTTCGAATTTGAATAATCCACCCAAGAGCCCGTAATGCCGTCGATTCTCGATCTGTGAGGTTTGAGTAAGCCACCTGAGACTTGATTAGGAAGCGAAATTTGAGGAGTTCAGGCCATAGTTCTTGATGATGCCGAAAGGGCCGAGTTACGCTTGATAACACCATTCGGTGTTTGATGAATCATGCACACCGATGAATGTCTAAAGTCTGCTATATCCTTGTTGTGGGACTCACCTACTATTGGTGGAGGACCTTGATTTCCATAGTCCCAAACGAACGAGTTACTTGGGATTTCTTTCAAGCGAATTTGAAGAAGTATATTAGTCAACGGTTCATCGATCAAAAGGTAAGGAATTCTTGGAACTCAAGCAAGGCCGTATGACGATATCTGAATCTGAATATGAGTTCGTAAGACTCAGTCGGTATGCCCGGGAGTGTGTGGCCGATGAAGTTGCTATGTGCAAAAGATTTGAAGAAGGATTGAATGAAGATTTAAAGCTACTAGTGGGTATTTTGGAGATAAAAGAATTCGTAACACTAGTTGAACGAGCCTGCAAGGCGGAAGAACTTGGAAAAGAGAAGAAGAAGGCTGAATTTGAAACTAAAGACTATCGTAAGAGATCAACGGGTAAAGCTCCATTCTCGGCTGTAAAGAAGTTCAGGGAGGACACTAATAAATCGAAGACGACTGCGAGAATTTCCATTAGAGCACGACCATCGACGGACTCCCGAGCTACTTCGGTAGCTAGTGTGGGCAATAACCGTCAAGAGAAACCTGAATGCTCTCAATGTGGAAGAAGACACATCGGTGAATATTGGGGTAAGTCTACTAACAGGGCCTGTTACGGATGCGGTTCGAAGGATCACTTCATTAGAGATTGCACGGAGCTTGATGAGAAGAATAAGATGCAAGGTGCAAGACCTAGTGGAATGATGACTAGAGATAGGCCACCGAGAATTTCAGGAGGTAGGGTGGTAATCGAGAGGGCTTCGATACGGTACATTCGATCCGAGACCCGTACTCTGCTAGAGCATATGCCATTCAGACACGAGAGGAGGCGTCCTCCCCGATGTTATCCTTGGTACTTTCACTCTCTTTGATACTAGTGTGATTGCGTTGATTGACCTGGCTCTACTCATTCATATGTATGTGAAACCTTAGCATCCAGTAAGACTCTACCTGTTGAGTCTACTGAGTTCGTAATTCAAGTGTCAAACCCTTTGGGTCAATACGTACTTGTTGATAAAGTGTGTAAGAGATGCCCTTTAATAATCCGAGAATCCTATTTTCCGGCCGATTTGATGCTTTTACCGTTTGACGAATTCGATGTTATTCTTGGTATGGATTGGTTGACCGTACATGATGCAGTGGTGAACTATAAAAGGAAAACCATTGATTTGAGAAGTGCAAATAATGAGGTAGTCCGAGTTGAGTCTACTGATTTAAAGGGGGTACCAGCGATAATATCTTCAATGACCGCTCGGAGATATGTGAAAAAGGGGTGTGAAACATACCTTGCGTATGTGTTTGATAGTAAAGAGGCGGAAAGGAAACTTGAATCAGTACCAGTGGTTTGTGAGTATTCAGATGTTTTTCCGAGGAGTTCTGGGGTAGCCACCGATTCGAGAGGTGGAATTGACATCGAGCATGTACACAGTACCACGCCAATCTCAATAGCCCCGTATCGTATGGCATTAACGGAATTAAAGGAATTGAAAGTTCAATTGCAAGAATTGATGGATAGAGGTTTCGCTCGATCGAGTTTTTCTCCATGGGGCGCACCCGTATTGTTTGTGAAAAAGAAGGATGGAACCATGAGATTGTGCATCGACTATCGTCAGTTGAATAAAGTGACCATAAAGAATAAATACCCGTTACCACGTATTGATGATTTATTTGATCAATTAAAGGGAGCCTCAGTATTTTCCAAGATAGATTTGAGATCTGGTTATTATCAGTTGAGGTTCGAGACTCGGACATACCCAAAACCGCTTTTAGAACAAGGTACGGTCACTCTGAATTCTTAGTGATGCCGTTTGGGCTCACTAATGCCCTGCGATGTTATGAATTTAATGAATCGAGTATTGAGCCATACTTGGATCGATTTGTAGTTGTGTTTATTGATGATATTTTAGTTGATTCACAAGGTGAAGCCAAACACGCCGAGCATTTGAGGTTAGTATTACGATTTTGCGAGACAAGCGGTTATCGCAAAATTCATAAATGTGAATTTTGGTTGAAAGAGGTTAGCTTTTGGGGCACGTGGTGTCCGCGATCGGTGTTAGAGTGGATCCGAACAAAATTTGGCCATACTCGATTGAAACCCCGAGGAATGTTCTTGAAGTTAGGAGCTTTTTGGGACTTGCCGGATACTACCGACGGTTTGTAAGGGGTTTCTCGATGATAGCTGCATCGTTGATGAAACTACTCCAAAAAGATGTTGAGTTTGAATGGACAGAAAACTGTCAGAAGAGTTTCGATCGACTAAAGACCTGTTTAACCGAAGCTCCAGTGTTAGTACAACCGGAGTCCGGCAAAGAGTTTGTCATTTATAGTGATGCATCCTTACTTGGGCTAGGTTGTGTGTTGATGCAAGAAGGTCGAGTTGTGGCTTACGCGTCGAGACAATTAAAGCCGCATGAGAGAAACTATCCGACCCATGATCTTGAATTTGCGGCCATAGTGTTCGCCCTGAAAATATGGCGGCATTACTTGTTTGGGGAAAGGTGTCATATTTATTCAGACCACAAAAGTCTTAAATATTTGATGACACAAAGAGATCTAAATCTGCGACAAAGACGTCGGCTTGAGTTGTTGAAAGACTATGAACTTGTCATTGATTATCACCCGGGGAAGGCTAACATGGTGGCCGATGCTTTGAGTCGTAAAGCACTGTTTGCTTTGAGAGCGATGGATGCTCACCTATCCGTTTCGCCCGATGAGGTGCTAGTAGTTGAATTAAAGGCCAAACCATTATTGATTCATCAAATACTTGAATCCCAGAAAGTCGACGCTGAATTGGTCGCTAAACGAGCTGAATATACCTCGAATGAGGAATCGGAGTTTCGGATTAACAACAATGATTGCTTGACGTTCAAGGGTCGATTATGTGTTCCAAGAAATTCGGAACTTATTTCGATGATTTTGAATGAGGCTCATAGTGGCCGAATGTCTATCCACCCGGTAGTACTAAAATGTACAACGATCTCAAACGTCAATTTTGGTGGCGGGTATGAAACGAGACATTTCGAATTTGTTTCAAGGTGTTTGATATGTCAACAAGTAAAAGCGGAACATCAAGTGCCATCGGGATTACTCCACCAATCATGATACCGAATGGAAATGGGATCAAGTGACAATGGACTTTGTATCGGGTTACCTTTGACTCGAGTAAGAAAGACTCGATGCAGGTTATTGTTGATAGATTGACCAAGTCGCTCATTTATCCTCGTCTGCATCTGATTTTTCGCTCGATAAATTGGCGAATTATACATATCCCAAATTGTTCGATTGCATGGGGTACCTATTTCTATCGTGTCGAATAGAGACCCAAGATTTACATCGCGATTTTGGAGGAAGTTACAAGAAGCGTTGGGTACTAAGATGCATTTAGCACCGCATTTCATCCCAGATCGATGACCAATCTGAACGAATAATTCGGATACTCGAGGATATGTTGAGATGTTGCGTCTTAGAGTTTTGTGGTTCATGGGAAAGATATTTGCCTTTGATTGAATTCGCTTACAACAATAGTTTTCAATCAAGCCTTAAGATGGCACCTTACGAGGCCTTATACGATCGTAAATGTCGTACCCATTATTTTGGGTGAACTTAGTGGAAGTAAAATTTTTGGGGTTGATTTGATTAAGGATCTTGCGGAAAGTTCGAGTAATTCGTGAAAGTTTGAAAGCCGCCGGATCGTCAAAAGTCGTATGCGGATTCGAAAAGAAAAGACGTTGAATATCGGGTTGGAGACAAAGTATTTCTCAAAGTTTCACCACGGAAGAAGGTGCTTAGATTTGGTCGTAAGGGCAAACTAAGTCCGAGGTTCATCGGTCCGTATGAAGTATCCGAACGAGTTGGGCCAGTCGCATACCGGTTAATTTTACCCCCTGAGCTTGAAAAGATTAACAACGTTTTCCCATGTCTCGATGCTTCGACGATATAGGTTCGACCCGTCGCACGTAATCACACCATCTGAGATCGAGATTCAGCCTAACTTGAGTTATGAAGAAGAACCGATTCGCATTTTAATGCGTGAAGTAAAAGAGTTGCGAAATAAGAAAATCCCATTAGTGAAGGTGTTGTGGCATAAACACGGAATCGAAGAAGCCACTTGGGAACTTGAGGACTTTATGAAGGATCGTTATCCGAACTTATTCACCGGTAAGATTTTCGGGGACGAAAATTCCTTATGTAGGGGAGAGTTGTAACAACCCTAATTTGACCCTAGTCGGAATGTGGTTTCGGGACCACAAAACCGAGTCATAAAATTTAGTTAAAATTTTATTTGCATACCTTATATGTGTGGTAGTACTTGTATAAAAATTTGATGTTTTAATTTTTATCTTAGGAATGTGAATCTTGCTTAAAAGGATTTAGTTGAGAGACTTAGAAAATTTGATAGGTAAATAAGTAAGGACCAAATAGTATTGAAATATGAAAATTTGGGTTTGCATGTCAAAATGCCCCAAACTATGTTGAGTGGTAGGCCAAGCATGGCTTCATTCTTCCAAGGTTATGTTATTTATTATTTAATATTGGTGAGTAATTAAAATAGAGAAGAAATAAAGATTAATAATAAGAAAATGAACAAAAAAAAGTGTGTGTTCATCATTGCTATCCTTTAATGAAAAACCAAGTAAAAGAATGAGAGAAAAGCTTTGGAGAAATTCGCCATAATTGCATCTAGGTTGAGGTATGTTGAAGTTATTCCTTTAAATTCATGTATATTTTTGGTTGTTAGTTTGAATTCCATCTATCCCATGGTTGGATTTGGGGTTGTTGGAGAGTTGGGATTTGACAAAGAAGCTTAAAAATTTTAGTTGATACCTTGATACTATTAACGTGTTAGTTATATGGATGTGTTAAGTTGCTTGTTATGTTAGCATGAAAGTTGAAGTTGTTAAGTCATGGTGTTGGAGGTGCCGAATGTAGGACTAAGAAGAGGATGAGGGTTCGGCTAACATAGTTGAAAGGGGATGTTGCCGATTTTTAGATTTAGATTATGGGAGTGGCTATAATGGGCATTAAGATGTTAAACTTAAGAAATGTAGTCACATGGGGATTTATATGATATTACAAATAGAGGTGGAGCTATGCTAGATTGGGAAAAAAAAAGTCGATCAAGTGGGCATGAGAAGAATTTAGGTGTTTAGATGATGTTATAGATGACATTGTACATATATATATATATATATTCGGCCATCAAAGTGAGTATGTAGGTGATGTTGAATCAAATTTTTGGTGCACATTCGGTTATGTATATATATATATATACATAAGTATGCCCATTCGTGATGTTACCTTTAACAATGTGTATAATCGACTAAATGGGTAATTAGTAAGAGTGGTTGCCGAATATACAAACATACATATGCATGTGTCGTTGAGTTATAAATGTTTAGCAAGATGACTAAACTAGTTAATTTATTTATTAAGCTCGAGAAGTTAAAGAAGGGGAATCAAGCAAGGGCAAAGCCAAGGACATCGAGTAGCCGGGTCGGAACTGTTATACCCAAAACAAGGTAAGTCCTTAAGCATTTTTTGCTAGAACTCCTTGGATAGATCTTTTTCAGAATGATTCCCCTACTTAATAATATGACCATATGTACAATTTGAGTTAAGTAAATTGCTTTACTATGATGAAACAACATAAGGCACTATGTGTGCAAAATTATGTGGCACTATGTGTGCCGATTGGGAGGTTGAAGCATGAGGGAATCTCAAATGCACTATGTGTGCGATTTACTATGGCACTATGTGTGCGAACATAATAAGCACTATGTGTGCAACATTCGGTTGTTGATATAAATTGTGCATGAACGAGGTAAGTGATTGAGCTACTAACTAAATATCGAAATTGAGATTGTGCGGTGTATGCATAAGATTATCTAGTGCATCGTTGTTCCAAACTTGAGGAAATGGATCTAAATCGATTGGGTGACTTGGCATTTGATTTGATTGAAGGACTTGGCATGAGATCGAACCAAAATTTAAGAAATTGCAGCATAGTTTGTTATGGTTGGAAAAATTGATTTTGTATTATTTGTTTTTCACTTATGATTGTTATTGTTGGACGGTAGAGTAGTGCTTACGACTTACTGAGTTATGTACTCATTTGGTGTGCTTATTTGTTGCTTATTTAGGTTCTTGATCCATTTTGTGTGCTCGGGACCGTCGTCGAAGTCATCACACCGGCTAGCAACTTTTGGTATCTTCATTTTAGTTGGTCTAGAAGAACATTTCGGCATGTATAGGCTATTATGTTTTGTTGAAATTGGGTATGTAAACTTTAGCCATGCGAAAATGGCATAATGTTCGGTTGGATTTGGTTCTATGATGTTTGGACACAAGTCTTGGTAATTCGGTTTTGGTTGAGTATTAGTCGAGGCCTACTCGATTATTATGCCATATGTCATGGCTGATTATTTTCGGTGTTAAATTCATGATTTGGTAATAGTGTAGTAGGGAGATGCCCGGTGATGATTAACCCTTGGCATGGCTAGTCATGATCATAATTTGTAATATGTATGATGAATACGAGTCTAGTTTCAGGGAAAAATCACGAAACTGATTTTCGAGTTGTGGAACTCAAGATATGATTTTTAAGGTAACAGTGACACAGTTAGCCAGCTGTCTGGAAATTTCTAAAATGAACTGTGCTAGTAAGTAGATTAAGCCCGTTAACCCCTCGTGTCCGACTCCAGCGACGGTCTCGGGTACGGGGTGTTACAATACTTATTGAGAAGGCTAAGCACAGATTCTAAGTCTCATGAACCCTTTTTGGAAAATTTCGACAACCTTTGGCTAAATAAATTTAGTGACTCATGCCTTTTGGGAAAAAAATAAACGTAATGAAAATAGAATTTTATTGAATAATATGAAAGGAACAAAGGCTAAGCTTTTTGGGAAAGGGTGATACGATATCGCTTTAGTGAAGTGATTCGAGTCGCTTACATATCTTATCGTAAAATGGAGAAGTTTCAATTAATTAGGAGTTTAGTTGAATGTGGCTAAATGTAGGCTTAAACAAAAGGGGTTTCTAAGAGTGTTAAGATAGAACAAGTCTAGTTACGGCTAGATAAGAAGTAAAGTAAGTTTTAAGGTGGATAGTTGCATGAAATTGGCTTAAGACCAAGGAAGAACCAATACTATAGGGAGTATTGACCCGAACCTTTTACGAGGCTTAAGATGGATTAAAGATGGAAGATAGGACCTTGATCCACTATCTATTGAGAGATAGGAACCAAAGGTATAACAGGTTAAATGCCACACTCGGGGTTGAGTGATAAGTTCAAAGAAATAAGAAAGACACCACTAGCAAGCTAGATAAGTCTACTTGAGTCTTAAACAAAATAAGAGAGTTGAATAACTCACAAATGTTATAAACATTCATAAAAGTATCAAAAGTCCCCATTACAACTAATGAGCTTTATATTTATAGCTCAATACATAAGCTAGCTGAATAGTCACTAAGATAACCGAATAGGCAGCTTTGTATTCCGCTTAATTAAGCTGGAAACTTCCTTGAACCTTCCAAAACTTCCCTTGATGCTTCCTAGGCCAACTTGATTAATTGAAGTGAAAGATGAGATAAATAGAGCTAAATATGATTAGTTAAGAGATGTGAACAACCTTTAAAGGGGCTGCCTTGAATAGCTGAATAGTTTTGGACTTTAAATGGTAGCTTGGTCACTCTAATAGCCTCCAAAATGATTCAGCCAAATTTTAGATGCTTGAGACATGCATCACCTTTAATTGAAGCTTTAATTGCATCTTGAACATATAAATGGGCAGTTTGCATTGAGCTAATTCATTCCTTAATTTCATTGCATGTATGTACTGGTACATCGGCTGAATTAATTGAGCTACTTGTTCATGAACTTGAGGCATGTGCCTTGTGAATTCAATGTGTGCCATTAAAACCGTACAAGCCCCTTTGGAGTGCATGGATGGACAGATTCATCCCTCTTGATTAATTTCATGCATGAACAGCATGAATAGCCATATTCTTCATCTTTAAAAAAAACACATGACATGAATTTGAGCATCCATGTGATCGATCACAATGCACCTTTATTGAAGCTGATTCTTAAAGGGTTATAGGAACTTTTGTGTTCATACATTCGGACACCAATCAGTCACACATGTGAACATGAATAGAGACTTCTTTGAAATTCGTATGTGCATGTATCTCCTTAAATTCAGTCTATTGTATCTTCAATTTACAAGCATATTCAGCCTTCAAGGTGAACATCTTACAAGACAAATTAATACTCAGTTAAATGCAACATTAAGACACAATTTAGACACCATTTAATTTGTCTAAAACTTTAGACTCAATTAAAATATCTTAATCTAAGACACATTAAAAAGCTGTACTTATTATAACATATTAATTAAACTTAAGACACATTAAAATGTTGTAGTAATTAACATGCATTAATAGATTTAAGACATATTTAAGACTCAACTATAATTAACTAAAAATAACTGAATCATAATTAATGTTCTTTCCAGCAACTAAAATGCATAAATTAAAATGAGATTGAATCGAGCTCAATGAGCTAGGAGCGAGCTAGATAAGCTGGGGAAAACTAAGATTGAGCTTGTTGAGCTAAAATTAAGCTTCATTTTGTATTTGGGCCCCTCATGTTTAAGCCAATCTCGATGTCGTCGAGTTGTATCGAAACATGATGCGGCCTAGGTCGTGTCAGAGGGAGTGTTTACAGAAAAGATGAGTGAAATTTTTGTTACTCCGTCCCCTATTTATAGTACTAGAAAACCTAGTCTATTCCTAATTAAATTCTAAAAGATAAATACAAATAAATGAATATAATTAAAGATAAATGAAGATAAAAGCTAAAATTAAATCTAAATAATAATCTTTAACAATTATCCTAATATAATTAAAAATTAAATAAAGTCTTGTGTTTATAAAATTTTTGCATTGCACTTTTGCCCCCAAATCTTCCACACTTTGCATTTTTTGCACCACTTTCTTCCTACTTCACATGTTGGCCCATTTTATCTTTAAATTCACGCTTTTTGCCCCCAAATTTTTTTTGCCTTCAACTTAGTCCCTACAAGATAAAAACCATAAATAACTTAAATTAGTAGGATCATACTCCAAATAAATGTGTAATTAATACATAAAAATATGTCATTCTAGAGTATTATCACCGATCAATCCAACTTCCAAATGAAATGATTTGAAATAGTTTAAATTCTATTGATCTATTTGTATTAATTATGGATTTAGTATCGTATTTTAATTTGATCAATTTTAGTTTATATACTTTTTAAATGTTAAAAATTTAGTCTTGACCAAATAATACTTGTTAAATTTGTTTGGTTAAATTCTAATATTAGTCATGTATTAAGCATAAAGTTGTAAGGTAAAGAGAATTTTGAAAAGAATTGAATATCTATTATTAAATGATAAAATGGCTTTTTATAGCCGTACATCACAACTGAAAAGAGAAAGAAAAAGAGTGCATGACTCAACAACTTTGAATAAATCAAACAAACAAATATCCCTAAAGAAACGGGATTTATTATCCAAACAACCTAAAATAGATTATCAAATCTCAACAATTCCTCCCTTAAACTAAAAATACTCTAAGCATTTAGTTTATGTCAGCTTCTACACAAACACCCAAGAATCTTCTCAACTTACAAAACTGATCCAGCTTAAGAGGTTTGGTCATCACATCTGCTAGCTGATCCTGTGAATTACAATGCACCAATTTAATGTTGTCAGTCTTTGTTAGGTCTCGAAGAAAATGAAAACGCATATCAATATGTTTGATACGACCATGTATTACTGGATTTTTGGAGAGCTTGATTATCGAGCTATTATCACAAAAAAAAAGTGATTAATTTCTCATGATTCTTGTCCAATTTCACCAACACCCTTTGTAATCATACTACTTGACATGCACATAATGTTACAGCAATAAATTTAGCTTCTGTGGTGGACAAACTAACTATTGGTTGCTTTGTAAAAAACCATGAAATTGCTCCTAAGCTTAATAAAAACACATAACCAGAAGTACTATTT
This sequence comes from Gossypium arboreum, assembly GCF_025698485.1. Lineage (NCBI taxonomy): Eukaryota > Viridiplantae > Streptophyta > Magnoliopsida > Malvales > Malvaceae > Gossypium > Gossypium arboreum. The sequence goes on from NC_069079.1 coordinate 107,685,531, forward strand.
CTATTTTCTATATCACCAGCAATATAAGCAACAAGTTTATTTTCTCTTCCCTTCTTATAGAAGATTCCAAACTTAGTGGTGCCCTTCAAGTATCTCAAAGCTCATTTCACCACCTGCAAATATAGCTTAGTAGGATTTTCCATGTATCTACTAGCAAGACTCACCACAAACATCATGTCCAATTGTGTTGCAGTAAAATACATAAGACTACCAATAACTTGCTTGTAGTAAGTCTTATCCACTTTGACTCTATCTTTATCTTTTGAAAGCTTGAATCCAAAAACTAGTGGAACCTGAACAAGATTACTCTTATCCATTTTGAAACGTTTTAGCACCTCTGATGCATACTTATTTTGATTGATAAAAATGCCATCAGATTTTTGCAACATTTCGATACCAAGAAAATACCTCATCCTCCCAAGATCTATCATGTCAAATTCATTCTTTATAGAATTTCTGAACTCAATTATCATCTGCTCATCATTACCAAAAACAATGAGATCATCAACATACAAACTAACAATTACCATTTTCATGTCTCGCCTTTTTATGAACAAAGTATGTTCATAATCGCATTTTTCAAATCCTTCCTTCATGAAGTAAACATCTATTCGACTAAACCAAGCACATGGAGCTTGCTTAAGTCCATAAAGTGTTTGTTGCAGTTTATATATCTTTCTCTCATTTCTCGACTGAACATAACCACTTGGCTACTCCATAAAAATATTTTCAGTTAATTCTCCATGCAAAAAAGGTTATTTCACATCTAGTTGGTAGATAGTCCAACCTCTTTGAGCTACAAATGTTACAACCAGTCGAATTGTTTCTATACGAGCAATATGGGCAAATACTTCAGTATAATCTACTCCATACCATTGCAAATACCCATTCACAACAAGTCTAGCCCTGTATTTATCCATCTTTCCAATCTCATTAAACTTGGTTTTATAAACCCACTTTATTCCTACCTTCTTTACTTCCTTTGGTAATTATGTCAGTTCCCATGTATTATTTTCTGTATTGATTCCATTTTTACATCCATTGCTCTCTTCAATTTTTCACTTTTAATAGTTTCTTCAAACTAAACAGGATCATCAGCTGTAGACATCACCAAATAAGCTTTATTATCTTCTTCAAAAAGCCCTTCTCCAGTCTCATAATCTCTCATCCAAGTTGGTGGTACCCTGTTTCTCTTTTTATCTGTACTAAAAGCATCATCTCCAGTTGAAACATCAAAAGAAAGATTCCATATGTCTGTATCAACTTTAGGTTCACCTTCCTCTTTAGTCTCATTAATTCCAATTGCTGCATTTTATTGATCTCCCCATTCTAAGTCACACACAGCAGTGTTTTCATACTTTTCATCCCAATCCCATGCCTTATCTTCTTCGAATACAACATCCCTACTTATTATAAATTTTTTTGAGTTTGGATTGTAAAGTCTATAAGCTTTTGACTCATCACTGACCCCCACTAAAACGCACATCATGTTTTTATCGTCTAATATGGTTCTTTTAAAATCGGACATATGAACATGAAAAATGCAACCAAAAACACAAAAATACTCAACTGAGGGTTTGAATCCTCTCCATGCTTCTTCTGGTGTCTGATCTTTGACAGAAAAAGTTGGGCTTTTCAGAACATGTATTGTCCAATTGACTGCTTCAGGCTAGAAAGTTTTCGAAATCTTCTTTGCAAAAAGCATGTTGCGTACCATATTCATAATGGTTCTGTTCTTGCGTTCCGCTACTCCACTTTGCTACAGCTTATATGCAGCTGTCAGTTGTCTTTGAATGTCATTATTTTTACAAAATTTTGTGCACTCATGTGATGTAAATTCTCCTCTACGATCAATTCGCAAAAATTTGATAATCGAATTTGATTTTTTCTCAACATGAACTTTAAAATTTTGAAAAATAACAAAAGCCTCTGATTTTTCTGTTAGAAAATAAACTCAGGGTTTTCTACTGAAGTCAATAATAAAAGTCATCAAGTACCTTTTTCGACTATTTGAAATAGGTTTGATTGGTTCATAAATATCAACATGAATTAACTGAAGAATTTACGCTGACCTCAAAGTGTTTTTCTTTGAAAATGATGATCTATGTTACTTTCTCACCATACATTCCTTACAAAGCTCTGATGAAGACTTGAGTTCCAGTAAGCCATTGACCATCTTCTTATGTTGAAATGTTTTCAGACCTTTATAACTTAAGTGCCCATATCTGCAAGGCTAGAGCTACTGAATCTTTTCTTCTAGGGTTGTGTTAAAACAAGTAGGTAGTGCAGTAATAGCATGTAGCTTGAACATTCGATTTGCAGTCATCTTTGTATCCATGATCAACCCTTTCTCAAAGTGATATATCTTACGTCTATCATGTTGAAATAGAACAGACAGCCTCTTCTCTTGCAACTACCCCACACTTAGCAAATTATTCTTCAATTCTGGCACATAAAAAACTCATGTGATGATCTGCACTATTCCATCCACTATTAATCTTACAATGCCCTTTCTTGTTACAACCAAGCTTGTGTTGTTTCCTAGCTTCATCGTATCTTTATAATTTTCATCATAATTGACGAAATATTCCATCTTTCCACACATGTGATTGCTGCATCCTGAATCAAAGAACCATGTATCATCTTTATTAACAGCCTTTGCATCCAAAAATGGCATGAACTGTAATATCCTGATTTTGGGCCTAGTCAGAATAGCGGTTTCGTGACCACAAAATCCGAGATAGAAATAATTATTTTATGATTATTTTGAGGTATATGATATGATTACATGATTGTATGAAAATTTCGTGAAGAAATTTTATGCATAAAGTGCTTAAATTGAAATTAGGGACTAAATCGAATAATTTGTAAAACTTGCATTCTAGAAGTTTCTAGTATGAAATTTTTTTGAAATATTAATTAGGAGGCCTTAAATAGCAATTTTACCAATTTCTAAGTCTATGGACAAAAATTGGACATGGATGGAATTTTTGGAAAGTTTAGCAGTAAGGGTATTTTGGTCATTTAGGGGTAAAATGAATTAAAATACAAAATTAAAAGCCAATTTTGCTCATCTTCAACCCCATGGCCGAATGTAGCAAGGAGAAACCATGGCTAGGGTTTTTCAAGCTTCCAAGCTCAATTGTAAGTCCGTTCTAGCCTCGTTTTTAATGATTTTTACGTTTTTTAAGTCTCGGTAGCTCGATTAAGCTTATGCTAGCAATAATTCAACCTAGGGTTCATATTTGGAAAACTATCCATAGGTGAAATTTGTGTATTTTGGTGTTTTATGATAGAATATGAGGTTTTAAATTATGTTAGACAACTTGTACTACTCGGTTTTAAGTGAAAACGAGCAAAAGGGCTTGATCGGTAAAAATACCTAATAGTCATAAGTACATGTTAGAGTGAGAATTTGATGTTACCATAAAAGGAAAAAATGATCATCATGTCATAAAACATAAGAAAATAGGTTGAAGTTTAATTTACGAGCTTTGGGGCAAAAGTGTGAATATGCGAAAGTTTAGGGGCAAAACTGTAATTTTGTCAAAATATGATTTTGGGTCAATTTGTATAATGTGAGTCCTAATTAGACTATATGTTAAATGATAGAGTAAGGAAAACTAAAATTAGGGCTAAAATGGGGAAAATACCAAGTTGTGGACGAAATGGTAAAAGTAGCCATTTTCGCATACGAGGTAAGTTCATATGTAAATGTTGGTAACATAGTTATTATTTTAAATGTTTTAATTTTATTTAAATGATATGATAATTATTATGAAATATTATACTGTGATAATTGTTTGTTAATATGTCAAATTATGTGATATACTTGGAAAATGTGAAATACTACTAGAGTATCAGTAATGGCATTCCGTAGAAGATGGTTGAGACACATGATTGGGAAAAGGTCCGTTGAACCTTAGGAATGGATTAGGATACAAGTGACATGTCACTAGGATATTTGGGCATCCGAACTCGTTGAGTTGAGTCCGAGTTCACTTATGGATGCGAATGTCCGAACTCGTTGAGTTGAGTCAGGAGTTCGAGAGATGTAACTAGGCATCCGAGCTCGTTGAGTTGAGTCCGAGTTCACTTATGGATGCGAACGCTTGAGCTCGTTGAGTTGAGTCCGAGTTCACTTATGGGCGGGTTACATGGTAGCTTGGCTACATATGTGGCACTTATGTGCAAACTTTCCATGTATCCAATTATATTCCAATGTGTTCAACGGGTAAAATTCTACTCAAATGGAGGAATACTCGAGATGAAAGGGACGTATTGGTAAGTGTTGTGAAATGAATACTTTGAACAGGTATGTACTTAACCCTCGGGTTGAAAACTCGATATAACAACAATATGGTAAGATGATAAATGAAAATGTGATATGAATGTCTCGGTGATGATTATGCAAATGATGTTTTATGTTTGCGTATATAGTTGTGTTAGTTGCTATTTGCATGTGAGCTTATAGTTGTGTTAGTTGCTATTTGCATGTGAGCTTACTAAGCATTTATGCTTACTCCCTCCTTTTCATTCCTTGTAGTGTTGACAAGCCAGCTCGAAAATCGGGAACGGTTGGAGGCACACTCACACTATCCGTATACCATCTTGGCATAATGGCTTGTATATTTTGAGTATGGCATGTATAGCATTATAATCATTTTGTATATATGGTCTTATGATATGGTTATTGAGTGGTATGGAAATGCTTGGTAATGATTAGCCATTGGAATGGCTAATCATGATCATATTTGGTGTTATGTATGCTAAATTGCTAGCTAATCCATGGAAACCATGAAATAGGTAAAATTTACCATAAAATAGATTCAGACAGCAACAGTGATGTGAGTTTGAAAAATCATTAAAAATAGTAGAGATACAATTAGATGATGAATAAAATATGGAATTGAAGAATTATGAGTCTATTTTCATATGGATGGAACAAAATAGGTATATGAGTTATATTTTATGAGATGTTTAAATTTTTGTGAAACAGGTCCAGAGCGATTTCTGGATCCCCTGTTTTGACTTCGGAAATTCACCATAAATTTTTCAAAGATAATTATAAGTCATAATTTATATATACAGATTCTTTATTGAGTCTAGTTTTATTAGAAACAAACAGCATAGTCATTGAAACTCTGTACAAGGAGATATCTGATTCGTAATACACAGAGGTCAGAGCAGTCAAACCCTGAAACAGGGGAGACTTTAACTAATAAACTGTACTAATTTTCTAGACCAAAAATTATAGAAAAAAATTAGTAAATAGATATATGAGTCTAGTTTTAGGGAAAATTTACGGAATTGGATTTCGAGTTTTGGAACTCGAGATATGAATTTTTAAGCGACTGTGACGCAGATTGCTAGCTTGACTGAAAATTTTAAAAATAAATTGTTTGAGTTGTTTAAGTAATGAATTAAGTCTGTTAACACCTCGTGTTCGACTCCGGCGACGGTCTCGGGTACGGGGCGTTACATGAACAATATTTATTCATGAGTTTCTGCCTAGTGTGCCTCTTTGCTCGAGCATTCCCATTGAAAATGTCCTAATTTGTGACATCTGTAGCATTCCACAATGGCTTTATCAAGAGTCTGTCTGCCTCTCCCCCTTCTTCTTCCCTGTAACCACCTCGGCCTCCACCTCCTAAACCAAATAGTTCCTTAGAAGAAATCTTCAATGCTTGTGCTTCTTTAGGTAAAGAACTCATGTTGATGCGTTGCTCATGCACCAATAAGCTACTCTGCAATTCATCAATAGTCAAGATTCTTGTGTCTTTAAATTCCTCAATAGAACACAAAACATAGCTAAACTTGGAAGCCATTGATCTCAGAATTTTTTAGAGCACTTCAGCATCTGTCTTATTCTCACCATTCTTTTTCATCTTGTTGACTATTGTGAGAGTTCAAGCAAAATATTCATTGACAGATTCACTAAACTTCATTTCAAGAATCTCAAATTCCTTTCGCAGAACCTATAAGTGTCCATGATTTACTTTTGTTGCACCTTGAAATTTTTGTTTCATAGAATCCCATATACTCTTAGATGTATCCTTATTTAGGATAATCTCAAGGATTGAACGATCTAAAGCTTGAAATACATAGTTCTTTGCCTTCAAATCTTTCAACTTCTGATCCTCGACCTATTTCTTCTCTGCCTCTATTAGGGCTCTACCTTTTGCTTCTGTAGGTACCCCATTTTCACTATGATACAATATTCCTTTGATCACAGAAAGTTTTCCATGAGCATTGCCTAGTGGTCATAGTGTCCATCAAATTTTGGAACAGTAGGTTGCGCAAATGAACTTTCTATTGCCATCTTCAATCACCTAAAATATCACGCAAAGAGCTGCTACTTCTAAATTAATCAGGTCCCGTGAAGAAGCCTGATACCAAATGTAAAGGAAAAAATTGAATATCTATTATTGAAGGAGAAAATGGCTTTTTATAGCCATACATCACAACTGAAAAGAGAAAGAAAAGGAGTCCATGACTCAACAACTTTGAATAAATCAAACCAATAAATATCCCTAAAGAAACGGGATTTATTATCCAAACAACCTAAAACAGATTATCAAATCCTAACAAAAGTTAAATATTTAATCTATGTTTTCCAATTTAATCTTTTTTAGTCGCTATCTTTTTTGGATTTCCAAATTTTACTCTTAATGTAAATAACACTCGTTAAATCTATTAACTAGTTTTTTTTTTGTGTGTGTGTGTGAGTAATAAGTAGAGATGACAAGTTGGCATGACATTAAATGTACGACAATATGTCTGATGAATCAAATTTTGAAAATAACAGAACTTAACTTAATGGATCTAATAGTTGTCATTTGGTCAAGACTAAAATTTTAAAATTCTAAAAGTGTAGGGATTGAAAATGAATACATTAAAGTACAGGTACTAAATCCACAACTTATTAAAATTACAAGATTTAATAGCATAATTTGACCTTTGAAATATCATCTTACCAAAAGGAGAGAATATAAAAATTATTAAGGTGGAAAGCCACCTAGTAATTGAATTTGGATGTAATTGCTTGTAATTACATAAGGGTGGCATATTTGGGTAACCATTGTAATTGATGATTCCATTGAATTGGGTGTAATTAGAGCACCTAATTACACGTTCCAATTCTTAAGGGGAGGGTGAGAATTGGAGTAATCACATAGGTAATTACATTCAAATCCAAATTTAATTTATTTATAAAAATTATAAAAAAATTATATTATAAGAATGAACATATATGAATGTTTGAGATGATTATGGCAAAAAAAATTCTTATATTATAAATTCTTAAAAATATATTATAAAATTAATTTGTATATTTTATAAAGTTATAACAAAAATATATTATTCAAATTCTAAAAATTTATAAAGCTATAACAAAAAATTTACATGTTATAAAAGTGTTATTATATATTTATTTATAAAAATTATGGCCAAGAAATATGGACACAACTTATTATATATGTGTCCATGTTATATATCATAAAAATAAAAAAAATTAACTTTTAAAGTTATGGAAGAAAATATTATTTATAAGAAGTATTATGAAAATTTTGGACAATTTATAATTTTTCAAAAGTTATATATTATTATTTTATATTATTTTTATTTAATTTACATATTATAAAAGGGATATAACCTAGTTTAAGTCTTTCTCTAAAGTTTTATAATTAAAGCTAAAGATTATTTGAGTTGTGAGTCTAAATATTTTAAGGACGATACTAACTATACAAATAGAAAAAATTTTCTTGCATCATATTGTGGGGTGTGATGCCATTTGATAGAATGGTATCAAACACAAGCACCATAGATAACTTACGAACTCTTTAATTTGAGACATCCAAGGCATAAAAATATAATTAAAAATACATTTATTGTTCTTAAAAATATTTTTCATCTTAACAACATCACTAATAATTTTGTGATTATAATGCACATGATTATTTGATTTTACTTTTTGTTACTTGTTTCAAATTTATTTTATCATATTATTTATTTATTATAATAATTAATTTTTAAAAATATAAATTATGTACCTATGTAATTACAATTTATACTACCAAACATGACATAAAAATTACAATACACATTTAATAAATTATAATTTCTATAATTAGAAATGTGAAAGCAAGATTGAAGGAAGTCAACTATGTCTGCTAAACTTGTTCGTATACAACATTCCAGCAGGGTGGTACTACATTTTTCATTCTAATTGGGTAAATTAAAAGAGCACTGAAGAGGATGGACAAAATAAATAAACATCCATAACATAAAACAAAGACAAATTGAGGTAAGTGGAGACACTAAAGATAAAGGTGTTTGAATTTAGACAAGTGAGCTTCACAATTTATTTGATTCGTTGGATGAATATAGTCAAATGAATGAAACATGGAAACCCACATTTCTTCATTACAAATGAATTAATTGAGTATTTATATTACTAAAATGTGTTGTATCGGTACATCTTTAGGCAGACTGTGTTGGCCATTTTTTAACAGATAATTTGATAGTAAAATCTGTGACAAATTCTTAACATCACGTGGTTATTATTATAAGATGTATTTTGATGATTATCGTAACCCATAATGAATAGCTTGGGCGTGATAAGGTAACAACAACTTGATGGTTTCATGTCTATGAACATTGTATTTATTCAACAGATTTCCTTAATATGATGAATAAGTTAAAGATATATAATATGTATTATTAGAAGATAATGAGGGTTTTTCAATGATTTTATTGAAGAGGTGAGTTATATGCTTAAAGATTGCAAATTATCCCACTTTATGATAATCTTAAATTCTGAGGGCTGCCATGGGAATTGTAAGAGCTCGGAGTTCACTCTTGAATTTTTTTTATGGGGAATGTTTTATGTGATTTGATTCTACTTTCGGCAGGAAAAGATGTCTACTAAATTCAACTTAAATTATTATTTATGGTATGAGATTTAGTATAGCTGAATTAGGTAATATTAACTTCAAATTATATTCTCGATTAAGTCTTAATTTGATTGGTATAGACATTATTATCAATGTTAAGAAGATGCGAATTCAAGTATGCTAAAGTGCGTTATCCTTCTACTTAAGGGTTGAGGAGGATAAAAAAAGTTCAAATTGTGTCAATAATTTTTTGTATTAAGTTTTTATTCGTTTTTTGCTTTATTCATAGATATACCATTTCTACCTCGTTTAGATACTAATATAATAAATAAGTAAAAAAAACTTATTTATTACATGTGTATTAAAATAGTTAGCCATATAGTTAATAAAAAATTATAATTATAATTTTATTTTCAATTTGATTTATAGATACGGTATAAAATTATAATTATAAAAGTTTAGAAAAATCTTATTATGTATAAGTTATAATTATTAGTTAAATTTATAGTTTCCAAATATAATGTGAGCCAAAGAAAATTACTATCAATATTGTTAGCTGTTATGTCAAACATAATTTGAACAAAAAATTATTTTTAAAAATAAATAATTTTTATTTCTAGTTGGAATCTGTTTTTTTTACAAAAATATTTTTTGGTAGAAAATTTTTTTAAACTAATTGGTAAGAGACCTTTCTAATTTTAGTGTTGAAAGAGAATAAAAGACAATAATAAATAAGGAGGGTTTATGAAACAATTTATCGTATTTAAAGTGTGTGGCAGCACCGTAGAAGCTTTTTTAGGCAGCCAATGAAAATAAAAAATTTACATATCAGGTCTTTAAGTATTTTAAGTTATCACATTTGAGTTTGATACCATTAATATGTTAGACAACACCAATAGAATATTATAGCAAACGTACCATTTTGATAAATAATTTAATGGACATACCATTTGAATTTTTTTTTTTTTGTATTATTGGGTTAAAAAAACCCTTATTATATTTCAAATTTTCAAAATGGAAAAAAAAATTGTAGGAAAGAAACACGAAAATGATGATGTTTTTGGGAATTGAACTGTGGTACTTTTAAGAGTAAAGTACAACTGTACCAAGTTCCACTTCTATCTTGAATTTTGCTCGTACTAGTCTCCTTTAAGAAAAAAGGAAAAAGATTATGAACTGTTAAATAATGGCTTAATAATGAAAAAATGTAATAAATTGATCTATGCCTCAACATTAACGTTAAATCTGTTAAATTAGTATTATAGTCGATTAAATAAATTATTAAAAAAATTTAAAATTTTAAAAAAATAATTAATTTTTTAATTCAATTTAATCCATTCATATCAATTTTCAGATCATTTAATCTAATTTTGTTGTTGAAACCGATACCCAAGTGGTCGGGTTTGGTTGAAGAAGCATGGTTTCAGCCAAAAAAAAAAAAAAGAGGCGCAGCGTTGAATTATGAGGAAGTAGGTTCCGTCAGAAACAAAAAGGTGGTATGATAGTAGTTTCCCATCTCAAAGCATCACCAAAACTGACCTCATTTAACATTTCTTGGCCCTAATATTATCCCTCCCTCGTCTCCTTACAAATAGACTTGATGAGATTTAATCCCAATAGTTCCTTCATGTACAAGGAAGGTAAAAGAAAGGACCACCAATCCACAATAAGGTGGTAAGACTTAAGAGTGAAGGAGGGTTTTGGCCTCTTGTCTGAAAGAAGAAGGTTTTGCAGAACAGAAACCAAAATCTGAGTCCTCAATTGTGTTTGTTTATTTGTTTGGTTAAAAGCTGTTTTCCTGAAAGCCTGCTACTTGTGTGTTTGGTCCCTTTCCCTGTCAAAGATGATGTCATTGCAAATAATGTTCATTCTTTTCGAGAAAACTAAATACCATTCATCTCTTTACTTACTTTGACCTGCTGCTGCTATCTACTTTAGTTATGCTATATGTGGTTCCTTACAGTTACTTGCAATGCTTGTTTTCTATATTGATCTCAAAACCAAATCCATGGGCTGGCTCCCAGATTCTTGCCTCCCCCATTTTTTATTTTACAAAAATATTCTTACTTGTATGCATCATCTTTCCAAATGAATCCTAGGATTAATGGAACCCTAATCTTTGAATAAAACTATGGCTGAGTGAAAAATATTAAACTAGGGCTTGTTTTTAAACGTACGTATGATAATTTTATATTATTTCTTTCTATTTATTAAACGCTTCAATTTCATTTTCTTCATCCTTTTTATGTAACTGAGATTCGGATTTGCTGCTGTTTTCCGCCATAATTTCTTTTAAGTTGAGCTTCAATCATTAACAATTAAACACAACAAATCTATAAGAAAAACATGACCCAATCATAATGCCACTTAAATGCCTAAACTAAAAATCCATAATACTTTATAATTTTAATTCTATTTTTAATGTTGTTTGATAACATATTTAAATTTTAATATTATAACTTAATTTATAATAAAAGTAATAAATTAATTAATTAATTAATTAATATTATGATGTATAGAAATATATAAACTCAGATTCATTAATATTATTATGTACAAAATATACAAACTTAAATTATAATAATTGACTCAAATGTAATGTATTATTATTACCATGATGCCTAGTAATATTTTGGTATTAACAAATACTCAACTTATATTATATTACTTAATTTTTAATTTCTTTTTATCTTTTTGGTAGGCTAAACTATATTATTACTTAAATTTTGATATTATTTAATTATATGCGTTCAGTTTATTTTTTATCTCACGTTACAATATTTAATTTCATCGCCATCATTATTTTTATACTAATTACATATAAACACATCATATATCTAAACTTACCTTTATGTAACGGAAAAATGAACTCAAATTCAAAAAATCATATATATTAAAAATAATAATAAATAAGTAAGATATGGAAGATTGTAAATAAGGGGGGAAAGGAGGGGCAAATGGTGGAAAAGTAAAGTGAAACTTCTGCCTTTTTATTGACACATGGGCCGTTAAATTTTGGACCTATTATGACGTGCGTTACGCCAAAGCCCGGCTGGGCTGCCTCAGACCTCGCACTCGGAGACAGCCCCGTCATTTCCTCTCCCAACCACTGACATCCACGTACTCTCCTCTCATACCCCCAACTTGCCTGTGCGGACCCCACTCTGAATTCTACGCTCCATAATTCGTTCCCCCTAAAATGTGTCACATCACGCATCTCTCTTCTTTCCATTCTCTCTCAGCCGTCCGATCCTGATCGGGAAAAACCCACAAAAGAGGTTTTATTTTATCTTCAGTCCCTATACTCTTCAGAATTTTGAAATATAATCCTTCTGCTCTCTCTCTCTCTCTTGATAGAAGGCCGGGAATGTCTAGAGATTAACATCAAATCTAAATTGAAAACTTAAATAATCTATTTGCATTTTAGCTAACTAATCCTTCAACTTCTAATTTAAAATTTTAATCTGTCCTTATTTGATTGAGAATTTAATATTTTTAACATTAAGAAAAATCTAATCTTAAAACTAAAATTCTATCCATAATATTGGTAATTATTGCATTAAATTTAATTAGATGTTATTAAGCTGGATTTTAAATTTTTTTTACATATATGTACCTTCTATTAAAACAAAGAAATCTATTTAATTTTTCTAAAAGCAAAATATATTAATTTTTAAATAACAACTAAAGGGACTAAAATTTTCGAATTAAAATTAGAAAGAAAATCTAAAAGAGTATAGGGACTGAAGCCAGAATTAGGACAAAAATGGTACAGTCTAAATTGTCTATATCTACCTAGATTGGTTGCATTTGTAATCGTCTCCCCATAAATCTAAGAGCCCGAAAAGTAAAGCTTAGGTTCTCTGTCTGCTGCTTCTTTCTTCTCTTATACTTCATTATTTTTCCTTTTTCTTCTTTTTTGTGAAAAAACATTGAAACTCTTTTCAAGACGCAATAGAAGATGTGTGGAGGTGCAATCATTTCCGATTTCATTGCCGTGAAACGCGGTCGGAAGTTAACTGCCGAGGATCTTTGGTCTGAACTTGACACATTCTCCGACCTGTTGGGTCTGGATTACGGAAATGGAAAAGACTCTTCTTTCACTCAGTTCGACAACACCAAGGCCGGTTCCAAAGCCAAGAACCTTGAAAAAGGTATGATTTATGCTTCTGGCTTTTCTTTAAAGTTTGGGTGCTTTTTTCTTTTTTCTTTTTGCAGAAAGCCATGTTTTTCCATTTGTTTCTTGCATGTTATTGATTACATGTCGGTTTATGTGTTCTTGCAATGGTCTTTTTCTACTTGCATGAATGGTCTTAAAAACTGAAGTAGTCTAGTTCAGAAAACAAGTTCTGCGCATCCGTTTCAGTCGTTTTATGTAAAAGAAAATGGTAAAGTTTCTTGTTTTCCTTGTTTAAAGAAATACAACCAAAAAGTGTTCATGAAAGGAACCAAGTTTGTGTTTTTAATGTTGTTTTATATGTTAAATGTTATGGTTTTTGTTTGGGGGTGGTTTTAGTGGCAAACGAGACGACTCAGAAGACAAGCCGAGGGAGAGAGAAAGAAGGGAAGACTCAGCGAACTCGAAAGAACATTTACAGAGGAATCAGGCAAAGGCCATGGGGGAAATGGGCGGCTGAGATAAGAGATCCTCACAAAGGTGTCCGAGTCTGGCTCGGTACATACAACACGGCTGAAGAAGCGGCTCGAGCCTACGATGAAGCCGCCAAGCGCATCCGTGGGGAGAAAGCCAAGCTCAACTTCCCTCAAACTCCACACCTAACTCAGCCTCCTGCTAAGAAAAGGTGTATGATGGCTCCTGAGTTGACTCCACCGAGTTCTGAAACAAAGAGCCCACCAACCCCACAACTTTTTATGGGTTTTGGTTACGAGAATGGAGTTTACAGACCGAGTGAAGCAATGGAAAGCGAGATGGAGCTGAAGGAGCAAATCTCGAGCCTGGAGTCGTTCCTGGGTTTGGAGCCTGATGAGACAACAACTGAGTTGAGTGGAAGTGCTGAGCCTGACTCAGTGGACCTTTGGATGCTTGATGACCTTGTGACACATCATCAACAACAGCCTCAGCTCTTTTATTAGAAATTAATAAGTTTTAATTAGGGTAATGTTATGTTTGATATGATTATGCTTAAGACTTTAATGTTTGTATTAATGAAGGGTAAATAGTTGTGACAATAAAAAGATTGGCCACCCAGTTTTAATTTATATTTATTTCTAATTTAGGTGACATGTAAATTGGTTTCGAGAAACATTGAAATACCCATAATGTTGGTTCATGTATCAGATATAGTAAACACTTTGGATTAATAAAAAACCTCCTAATATTTTATTTTCAATGCACCTTGTAATATTATAAAATTAATTACCATTTTAATTCATTGCACCAACATTTGGCAATTACAAAGTTATTCCAATGGTGATTGCTGTTTAACTGATTAATTTAATTTTCCCAATTATAGATATCAACTAATATATTCTTCTTTTTCCACATTAATCTTCCAAATTCAAAAGATTAAAAATTAAATGTTTTAATAAAATAATTTTAGGTCAATTTTACATCAATAATATATAATAAATCCATATATATGAAATAAAATATTTACGAGAATATGTAAAATACACAGTAAAATACAGGTGACGCTTGACCAATCGGCCCACCATCTTATTTCTAATAAAAAAATTATTTTTTGGGTACAGTCAAATCAATCGGCGACATCCGTATTTTATATGGTAAATAAAATTTTTTTCAATATACAAAAAAAAAGTAAAAAAAATTATTTGGTGCCGCCGATGTGTTAGGTGCACCCAAAATTTTTTAAAAATATTTAGCTGAAAAAACTCGTGTTTTAATTTTTTCCCGGTATTAAAAACACGAACTCGTGACCAAATAGTCACTTCCATCAGGCTGGTGCCACTTGGCTGCACTAGTTTTTTTTTAAAAAAAAAACTTGTGTTTTAATTTTTTTCAATATTAAAAATACAAATTTGTAACCGAATTAAAGCACAAGTTTTTTTCCAGCTAAATTTTTTTAAAAAAGCCGGTGCAACTAAGCTGTCAGGCGGCAGCAGCCTGACGGAAGTGACCATTCGGTCATAAGTTTATGGTTTTAATATTAAGAAAAAAATTTAAAACACGAATTTTTTCAATTAAAAAAAAAATTAAAAAGCTTTTTGGAGCTCTTGACACATCAACGGCATCAAATTTAAAAAATAATTTTTTTTTACTTTTTTCCCGTATACTAAAAAAAAACTTATATTTATCATACAAAATACGGGTGCAGCTGGTTGATCCAACTGCACTAAAAGAAAAGAATTTTTAGTTAGAACTAAAGTGATGCTGCCCGTATTTTATTGTATATTTTACATGTTTTCGTATATATTAATTTATTTTATATTATTCATATAAAAAATTTTATTTAATTATTTAATAATATGTAAAAATAGGAGTGTACCAAATAAAATTTTTGTATATGCATCAAAGTGCAGTTCAAATAAAATCTGATGATAATGATATCCATTTTTGAACCGGACCAAAACCGGCAATTCATAGGTGGTCTAAATATTTCCACATTATCTACAAGTGCCAAACATAGATTCATTTAATTTTTGATAATTAAATAAATTCAAATTTCAATAGAATTAAATATTTATGATTTAAAATGTTATTTATCATTCAATAAAATTATATTTTAAAAATTATTTTATAATTCTATTAATGAAATATTTTGTTTATAGTTGAACTGTAAATAAAAATAATAATTTTCATAACATTTATTTAAATAGTAATTATTATGTTTGCTCAAATTTAATTTTATTTGAATTTCTTTTAAAAATACATGGATTAATTGATGTACGGAACAATAGAGGACACACACCAAACAATTTGATAGTAATAATTTTACATATATCAGATGATAATATATTATTCAAAAATTTAAAATTAAAATTATTTTAATTTCATAATATGACCCATCAAAACTCCTCAAATCTAAATTCTACAAGTACAGTCGTAATAATAATAATTGAACGAACGGTACAGTACTTGTATGAGAAAATCTTAATTTCATTAAAACTACCAAGAAAAATAAGTGATCATATTATTTTGGTAAAGTAATTCGCACATACATAATAAAAACAAATTATTAGGTTTTGGAGGATAAAAGATTTGGGCGTAGTGGATTGAAGCCGAAGCAAGTGATAGATGTAACCAGAATAACTGCCTCATGCATGCATTCCACCAAAATATTATAACCACTCATTGTCTTTGTTCATCCCACTTTTCTTAATATCTTTTACTGCTCTTTTCTTTTTTTTTTCCTTTTCTTATCATTAAATTTATTATTCCTTTTCTATAATTTTGAGATTTTTTCAATTTTATTTTAATTTTAATTTTAATTTGGATATATTTAGATTATCAATTTAATTGTGCGCTCATTCTACAAATTAACTATCAATGTAGTTATTTGAATGTTTAACTATAATTAATGATTTTGGTTATATTTAATTTGGTATTTTTTAATGTGGTACTTGGATCAATTTAATACATGTATTTTTAAAAGTTATATATTTGGGTATCCAACTGTGTTAACTTTTTAGTGTTTAGATTTGGGTTTGGGGTTGATTTGATGAAAGCTAAGTGCTTACTATTAGATTTAAAATTTTCATTATTTTGTTAATAGAGTAAATTTAGTGTTAATTATGAATTTATTTATTTTTGTGTTTAATTTGTCAAATATAATTCAATGGGTGTGATTTAATTTCGATTTTAAGATTTATTTGATAAAAGTTAATTGCTAATATTATTAATTAATTATAAATTTTCATTAAATTAATTTTAAGCCCCAAATTAAAAATTAAAAGTTAACAATGTTATCTTCAAGTGCCAAAATTATAATTTTTATCAAATATAAATACCGTATTAGACCAAAAACTAATACGAATACCACATTAGAAAAAGAAATCGCATTAAGCATATTTAAGTATGAATGATTGTAGTTAAAAAAAAAATCAACAACAAAGGATTGTGGTTAACATATGATTTGGATACTTTTCCAAGCCTTAAAAAGAGACAATCCCTTTACTATGCATTACCAAAAACGTAACACGTTTGTGGCATACATAAGTAAGGAATTAGGTGTGGCAATGTCTAAATCATGTAGTGTTGGTTTTTACTAAAAGCAGTGAAAAATATCAAACCATGAAGTCAAAGTTCAAACCAATAATATCTGAATTAATTTAGAAATATGAAAAAAAGAAGAGAATTGTGGGATTCCTCTTCTTCAGCACTTCAGCATACCTTTGTCGACTTGTTTAATTTCAAGAGCAGCATATTCCACCTTTTGACTTAAAACTGACGACAAGATCTTATTGTAAAAAGCCTAATCTCTAGTAATATGTTCATCTTCCTATACATTTCATATTCATACACAATTACCCATTTAATCCTTTATATTACAAAATATTATTATAATAAACGTAGATAATAACTATAAAATTATCGCAAAGTAATAGGAAAAAAATAAAAACATATAAATTTTATGTTGAAATTCTTTTAGGAAAAAATCACGGACAAAAGAGGAGAAATTCGTTAATGTTGAAAAACAAATGATAAAAAAGGAGTTTTGACTACATATATTTAAGTGTTAAAAAATCATGTTCTAATTAAAGTTAAATAGAAGAAGTATAATTCTATACAGGCTCAATTTATATGGTATGGCCGTCTCCACAAATCCTCTTATTTAATTACTATAATTATTTCTTTAACAAGTGTCGAGATTCAAGTCACACAATCTCTAACAAATATAAATCAAATATAGCATATATGAATAAGTCTCAAAGTTAAACACCTAAAATCTCATGATTTCAACTTTACCAACATAATTAAAATCTAGTTAAACAAATGGTGTTTCTACGAGGTTCGTCTTGAAAACAGAAATCAAACCTATTTTTTATTTTTCAAGTTTTTATTTCATTAAATAGAAATTATAATTAATTTATTATTTTTAAAATTTATAAGTTAAATTATTGTTTTCAAAACTTTTTCCTATTGAATTATGTTTTATATCATCAAAATTAATATTAATTGGTAAGATTTAATTAAAAATCAGAGTTGATTGCAAAATTTTAATAAAATTTATAATTTAGTAGTAAAATTAAATCATATTAACTCATTTTGTTTTTTTTAAATGACTAATTCTCATTAAACGAAATTAACTCATATCTTTTAAAAATAAAATGATAAAATTAATGAAAATAAAATTTAGGTGGATTTGAACGGCGATGTATTTACTTTTGATTAAATTAATTCTTATATTGTACCAATCATCTTAAATTTAATTTCATAATTAATAAAATATATTAATATTATTATATTTTTAAAACAAAACTTAGTTTACTAAAGTTTATATTAATTAATTAAAATTTTACAAAAAAAAATAAAAATAAAATTTGAAGACCCCCAATGTAAGTGGGACTGTGGGAGTTTAATGCTAGTTAAAAAACAAGGTAAATATATTGTGCTCAAAATAATAATTATAAATAATAAAGGTGATTAGTGTAAAGAGTCATAATTTGAATTAAGAAATTAATATATAAAGAAAGGCTGGTGGAAAAAGAATTGAAAATTGAGAAGATGCATGAACCTACCTCATGATATTCAAGGTGGGTCCTACTCTTTCAATTTAATCCTTTTATTCCAATTCTTATTTAATAAAATCTTAATCCTATTCCCATTCTTTTTTCTTTTTTTTAATCTTCTTACCAATTATAAATTTCTCATTTCACATCTCATTCTTATTTTAATTGGCATAAGTATTATTATCGATGTAAAAGAACATAAGTTCAAATTTATTAAAACTCATTATCTTTCTATTTATTAGTTGAGGAGGGACTATGAATAATTTTATTTTAAACTCCTTTTATTATTTTAAATTTATAAATAGTTTTAAATTTACATGATCTACCGTGAAATTTAATTATATTATCAATGTTTATATATGATTCAAAAAGTCGATTGAATTTTAATTCAATTGGCATAAGCATTATTACCAATGTAGGAGGATATGAATTCGAGTATGTTAAAACACATTATTCTCTTATTTATGAATTAGAAAGTGGTTATAAATAATTATAGGTATTATATTAAAAATTAAAAAAATATATCTTATTAGTTAAATTTTGAATAGTGGAATTTATTAATGTGATTTGGAAATGATGGCCCCTGAAATGAAGCCCACTTGAGGGGTCAACTTTTTAAGAAAAAAACACACGCAACAACGTGTAAATTGTAATATATTTAATTAAAATAATATTCCAATTATTTCTGTATATCTATTCAAAGTTAAAACCTATTTATCTAATCAATTATTTAATGAATAAATAATGTCCAATTGTATTTTGCAGTAGATGATGATAATATCTGACGGTCTAATAAAGGGCAGGTGGATGATGTGATTATTTTTGGACAATCCAAAAATGATTTATATGAGTTAAAATTTTATTTTATTATTATTTGAATTCAATTCAATTTTATTTTAAATGATAATGTTAAAAAATTAAAATGTGTCTTTTTTAAAAATTATTATAATATTATAAGATATTTGTTAAATTTTTAATCTTATTTGTGAAGTTTAAAAATATATTGTTTATTTTTATTTATTAAAAATATTTATTTTATATATTTATAAAAAATAAATATTAAATTTATATATAATGTGTAATTTGATATGTGAACTTTGATTTAGTGCAATTTTACACATTTAAAGAAATTAATGCATACATTTATTTTCATATACGGTTAATGTAATTATATTTGCATATAATATATCAACATAAAATTATCTAATTTAATAATGTTATTAGTGATTTGTGAAAATTAAATCAAATTAAAATTTTACGTATAAAAACATACAAAATTAAAATTTGTGTATAATTTTAATATTTATATAATAAAAACTTTACTAAATAATATGAAAAATCATAAAACATAACTCATTTATTAAACTAATTAAAAATTAATATGAAAAGAAAATAAAATTATCATTAATAATTCTAAAAATAAAGAAAAGCGATCCAAGAAAAACAAATCCAACTCATGGCATCTGTTAACCTATTTGTCGGTGCCTTCAACAACTGTTATTACATGATTGGGTAAACCCTAAACCTTAAATCCACTGCAGTTTAATAACTTAACTTTTGGATGAGGTAAGGTTGGTTGTCTTCATAAAACTCTTGTACTCAGGGTAGCTTCTTTTTTCGCCCTCCAATTTTGTAAAATAAATTATTTTAATTTTCAGTTAATTTTTGTCTATTTTAGTTTTTAAAATTATATTATTTATCAAATCATTTTAAGATGGATAAAAAATTTTGTAAACTTTAATGATCGACATATATATGGATTGTCACGCATAAATCATGCTAGAAATTAAAAACTTTTAAAATTTAAAATATTAAAAATATTTTTAAATAATTTTTAATAAATTGAATAGTTTTTATTTTTAAAATTTCAAATTTTAAAAATTAACTGCTTGCCATGTATATATCATGTTATCAAAGTTAACATAGGCTAATTTTTCTATTTATTTTGAGGTGATTTAACAAAAATATAAATTTAAAAATTAATTAAATAGAAAATTAAAATAATTTTTAATAAAATTAGAAGGTAAAATAAATTATCATGCTTTTTTTTTTGTTTTTGTTTAATATAAGAAGTTATTTCCATTGCTCAAATTCACTGATTGTTTGTCTACTCAGATTATTTTGAGATTAATGTGCTGTATCTTTAACTACTTTACGTCTTTGTCTACTCAGATCTTCCGCATGTTGCCATTTTTCACGTTAATAAATTTATGTTTTAATTACTAAATTGCAAAATTTTGCACGTTTATAAATTTATGTTTTAATTACTAAATTTTAAAATTTATAAAAATGATATTAAATTATTTAAAATTTTTATTTAAATCATTAAATTATTTAAAAATTTTATTTTAGTTAATAGACTGTGACCAACTAACGAGCTATAAGCAACAATTTAATAATTAGTACAATAAATTAGTAGCTTTCAATGAATAGAAGTACATACAATAGATCCAAGCTTATCTGACAATCAATGTCAAAAATCTGAGAATAGAACTATTTGATTATGATATGTAAATTTATTACGCTCAAAATTGTTACATGAAAAAAAAAACTGAATTCTAGAATAGAAGGAAAAAGTAAGTTTTCAATTAGTATAAACAATGTGAATAGAAACAGGATACAAAAACAATCTTAATAACTCAATAACTTAATAAAAATTTTCAAATAATTCCATTATCATTTTATAGTTAAAAATTAAATTCTCAATTTTTCTGATTGGGCCTTGTATTGTTGATTAAAAGTAGAAGTCTCGAATATTAAAGTACCCAAGTTTGGATCACACAATTTACAACTGCAATGTGTGTCAACTACACCATATGCATATACCACGAATGGATTGTCTAGTTCTTTTCGATTTTCATCCGATTTTTCTTGAGTGTTGTACTAATTTAATTGTACATTAGAGTTGCTAAAACGTAGTTGTTAACATATTTATGCAGTAAGATTAGATGATTAACTTTTGAAGAAGACCCAAAATAGCCATAACACCCTACCTAACTTCGGCCAAAGGAGTAGTAATTTCAATTCAAAGAGGCGCATACACCATCTGTCTCTCCCCTGACTGTCGTCTCTGTTCATGTTCTCAACTGATTAGAGACCCAAACCACCTCATGGAAAATGAGGTTTCGTACCACCCGCGAAACTGCGACAACTCCCAAGTTACATGTTGAGAGGCACATTTCAGATTTCCAGATCTATAGATTTACGTCTTTAACCCCCCACAAAATTACACCAAACTCTCATCTTCAATCCCATTCATTGTTGCTGAGCTTCATGATGAAGTTGATTAAGCCTGATTCTTTTCCTCAACCAGCCTTAACCAGTCTATTTTCTCTGCTGGATTAGAAACTAACGTACTTTAAGATTTAAAAGAACACCACATTACTGCAAAACGAGAACTTTTAAGACTATTTGTTAAAAGGAAAAAAAAAAAAAAGGACATAGGCACAGAGATAACTATATAACCATATGAGATTATCATAGCATGAGAATAAAAACAGCTTTTCAGCAGTGTTACGTATAAAGCACCGACAATATTCCTCCTGAGAACCCAGATTCATCTCCAACATAATATGCAATCCAATACCGTGTCATAAAGGACCAGAAGACTTCCAACAATATTCCTCCTGTTCTATTAATATAGAGTTTCAAGTCTGAAAAAAGAAGACATGGTCAGCATGGATGAGGAAAACCACATGGCAGACACGATCAATAAGGAGTGCCAAAGATCAGTCGGTGCTTAAAGTTAATAATCATAAGGGCAACATCAGGAAATGTGCAAAACGAGAGTACGATATTCCACTTACCACGTCATGTGGAAGTGTTGGGTTGCACATGGTAAGCTTCAATTCTGCATTCCTTCTTCTATCTCCATTTACATAGGAAACTTGACCAAGGAATCATCCCAAACTGATCAGAGATTTTCCATGCCATATAACAGAACAGATTAAGTGCAGCCTATCTATCTAAGGTGCCAAACAGTGTTGTCAAGGCAGGCGCCTAAACACAGCATTCGATCGAATTCCTCTTCAATTTATATTATTTTTCACTGTTTTCATTTGAAGTACCTTTACTAATAAGGAAGTGATTATATCAAAACTATAAACATTCAACAACAAACATTGACCATAAGAAAATCATGCATATTGATCAATAAGAAAATTGCATGTCGTATTTAGAGTTTACCATATATCTTAAGCTTTATATATTATGTATAAAAACAGGCTTGTAAAAGCTCAAATATACAAGCAGAGCTTTAGTTCACTCAAGCTAGCGCTTTTTTTTTTTCGCCTTGCGAAGAGACAACAATATAAAGGTCCTAACGCCTGAAGGCAACGGCCCAAACCTACTTTATCTACTTGATGGGGCAAGTCATTCCTCAGAATTTAAAGCTAATATATAGATCACAGGACTACTAAAATCTAAACACCCTGACCACTCGAGAGGACAAGGAAATAATGTGTTAATCATTTTGACACCCTTCAAAGCATGGTGTAATGTGGAGGCCAATATCAAACTTAAACTGAAAAATGGCATCTCTCTATTACTTCTTGGTGTCGGTGTTATGAATTCGGCACATGGATCTATTTGAGCTATAGGACCATCCGTTATCTCCTTAATATATTAGACCATGGAACAATAACTGCAGACTCTCGAGCCAAACCCTTAAGAGTAACTATACTTTTTTGGATCATAAATGAAGCTTCTCTTGTCCTTTAAAAAGGGTCAAGACTGAAATATGACAGCGCCAGTGCTTACAACATAAGGCATTGACAACTTAAAGTTGACACTACAAACTTAAAATCACTGAGGCATCTACATATTTGAGAAGTACACCTACAAAAACTTTCTAACAATCAATTGAACAGCATTGCCTTTGCATTCTTCAAAAAACATAAGCGACAGCAGCATAATTATAGCAACAATGAGAATAGCTAGTAAGATATTCTAACTATAAACAATTCATGTTAATGATGAGTATATACAGCCATATATACATTGAACTTGAATTTGATACATAAAAGGTAATAATTTTAAATACCCCAATTGAACTCCATATTAGCAAACTGAAACCAATCTCATCGGAACCTTCTCCCTGTCCCCAGCTTCCTCAATACCATTTGCCACGATTCTGACCACCTTCTTAAACGCAAAATGCACGCAATTCGACAACGCGATCCAGCAAATCACCTCATACACAAAGTCCATAGCATTAACGGTCCACGGAGATGATGAAGAAGATTCGTCCCAATTTTGCCCTCCAAACCCACCAAAATTCCAACCACTCCCGCCCCAACTGCTCCCTCCACCACCGCCAAACGGACCATACCCATCGTTGCCATCACTGCCGAAGATGAATCCGTAAATCTCGCCGTCGTTTGAGTCATCCCCGCTGTATAACTTACGCTTGGTGCGACGCCTTCTGCGGAGGAGAGTTCGAGGTAATGTCTTATATGAACTAGGCTTGGTCGGAGGAGGTGCAATGGCGTCAACAGGGGTGATTCCGGCGGTAACATGGAGAATTCCAACGTTATCGGAGGATGAGTCGGAGGAAAGGGAAAGGCAACCGTTTCCAGCGATGTGATGGTGGCGATCGAGAATGAATTTGGCAAACCCTACACCTTTGGAAGTGGCTACAGTTAGCGTGTCGCAAATTAAAGAGAGGTCCATTAGGTAAACAAGGAAAGGGAATGAATTGAAATGAAATTGGGAAGGGAAAATTTTTGGGGATCTAGGGAATAATTGAATTGAAGGTGTGGAAAGGGAAAGGGAAGTTGGAATCGAATTTGGGAATTTTGTGGAGGGAAGCTAAAGACAATGATGAACCAAAAATAATAGCAACATGGCAACGTGTTTTTGTTTTACAAGGCGGCTCGGACAGGTGTTGTTCATATGTGGCAATGGTTGACTTATGATTTCTCTTACCAACTTACCAAATAAATTTGTGGAAACATACCTTATTTATAATGCAAACTAAAAAGGAAATATATGATGTGATATTATTCTAATAAATTAGATACAATTAATATATATATATATATGATATCAATTAATTATGCAATATATCACATTAATAATTACAATAAAATATTCGTCTTATTGTAAGATTGTACAAAAGATTTCTCTTAAGTACTCGGTGTAACTATTATTAGTAAAAATAATTTGAGATAAAATCATTGCGGTCTAATTTGTATTAGGATTCAAATTATATTTTATTTTTCTACATAAAATTAGTAAATTAATTATTGTATGTTAAATTAAAGGGCAAATTTATCTTTTTTGTTAAAAATTTTATTCATTTGTACTGTTAAAAATTGACATGATTAATGAAATAATAAGAAAGTGACATGTGATATGCCTCGTGTACTTTATGTTAACGCATAATGACCCGTTTTAACTGTAGAATGGGAGAAATTTTTAACAAAATAACTTACTCTTTAATCTAACGTATAGGGACTAATTTGTCTATTTGTATAATAAAAGAGACAAAACCCATAATACTTTTACCAATAAAGAAAACTTTCATCTTGTGAAAATGATGAAAGGCTTCTTACTTTAGAACTACTATAACTTTGTCCTATAAGAATATTCATGCATCTCACAAACAACACACATTTGTTGGAGCTTGTTAATAATATTTAGTTCTTGTCTAACACATAGAGACTTGAATGAAATTAAGTATATATTTAGATATTTTAAAGGAATAATTGGCATGGGTTGTTTTATTCAAATAATTTAAATGCTCAATTAATTGATTATGCAAATGTTGGATATTTATCAGGTCCGTATAGAGGTCTTTCAAACAAAATATTTATTTATGAATGGGGTACAACCATATAATGATGCTCAACAAAACAAATATTAAATCATGCAAAAGAATTGTAATGCATGGAGGTTGAGAGTATGTTTGGCTAAGGTTAGATATGTAATTTAACTCTACAAGAAAAGATGTTAGTTTTCTTATACAAAAATAATGTAATATGTATAGCTTACTTGAAGAGTGATTACATTGAGAAGAATGAAACATATTCCATCAAATTTATTCTTCACTCTCGTGATCTTGAGAAGAAAAATGATATAGAAGTTCAATAAATTTATTCTAATGATAATTTGACAGATCTTTTAACCAAAGCATTGTTACGTGCAACATTTGAATGACTAATATACATAACTCAAATATGTGATGTGATATCGACGCTAAAGGAGTTTAAATCACAATATACTATTTTCCTTTAATCAAAATTTTACCCATTTTTTTTTAAAGTTCTAAAAAATTTATTTATAATAAGAGATTATATACTATTTTCCTTTCAATCAATTTTTATCCCACAAAATTTTTACTAATAAAGGCATCGTATTGAGAACGTAGTAAATATTTAATGTTGTTTTAACTCCTAGAACCCTAAAGAATAATGTAAATGCCCTTCCAACTCTTAAATCTCTAGTGAAATTTACAGCGACTAATGGAAATGAATAAAATATCAAATGTCGCTGTAATTTTAAGTCCTTCCAACTTTTAATATTAAAAGTTAAAAATTTTAAAAAATTTAAAGAATATATTAAAAGTTAAATGTTAAATTAAAATAATAATTTTAAGGACTTAAAATGTAAATCACCTATTCAAAATTATTACCCTAGAGTATTTTAGTTTTCTCTTATTTTACTTTGAAAGAGTTTTCAAATATATTTAGTTTCAAATTAAATTAATTATATTATAATAAGATTTTCATTTGATATATTTAATTTTTAATTTAATTGAACAATTTCACTTGATTCAAATTGAAAAAATTCAAATAGAGTTAGGATAATAAAATAAAATCCGTCAACTCGACTAACTCAAATTCTTTTTTACTCATTTTATCAAATCATCACCACTATTCGAGAGTATAATACATACTTTAGTCCACTTATGAATTTTCAAAACTAAAACAATTAATAAAATACCTTAAAAACAATTAATAAAATAATTTCTTTTAAATAAATTAGTTTTAAGTCGACCCAATAATGACGATACAAGACAATCCTGTAAAATAAATCATTGGTTAGGTAACATATAAATCAACCCCTTTAAAAATCATATCATGTAAAAATAAAAAATTTAAAATAAAAAACCATGCCATGTGTCTAGCAAAGGAGGTTAGGGGATTTTCTTGAATATATATTTAGAATGGATTTGGATGGGTGATTGAGTATGGTGTAATGTGATGTGTTTAGCTTACTTTTTGTCAAGCGTTATAGTATCGCTATAGTATCTAATCTCACCGTCACCACTATTTTTACACTAATCGCAAATAAACACACCGCCCATCCAAATTCACCCTTAATATAATATAGATTTTAAATACATAAATATTACTCCATTTTATTTAGAAAATTTTAAAATTTAATTCGAAAGAAGTTGTGAATTCAATTGATTTTTATAATAGATTCGTATTGCAAACTTTGAGTAAAAATAATTTAATTTAAAATCGTGGAAATTTTTTATTAAATAAAATAGCCAAATCAAATCAAATAAATTCAATTAATTTGGTGTTTATCTTAAATAATTTCAAATCCAATCTTTTAACTTTAGTTTTTATAGTTTGAGATTATTTTATTGTTAAAGTTTTAATTTTAAATCTAGTCACTTATTAGTTTGATATGACATTTGAGTAATTTAAAATCAACACTTCGATTTAGCTTAAACGCCTTGGTTACTAACACTCTCGAATCTGTGCTTCCCGTCTAAACCTTAGTCTCAGCAAGGGATTAATTGAAACCATTCACTTCTTTCTAAAAGATTCAAACCTCCTTCTCTCAATGATAGTTCACTCATTTCGCGGATGCTTTTGAAAGACACTCGCTTTTTAGATATGAACACTCTTTAAGTATAAACATCCTTTAAAGACCATTAGGCCCCATTTGAACATAACAACCTCAGTTGCCATAATGGAACACATTGTGCACGTATTCTCTAATGACAAACCCTCTATATTAGCTTGTCATATCATATTAGTAGACAAGAAGATCTCTCCTACAAATAACCTCTCTAGGTGAATTGACCTCCTTAATATCACTATTACCTTCTTCTCATATTCTATCTTGTTGTACTCCATATCAACAAATAGAATCATGAAAAACAAGGTTTGATAATAAGCAATTTCAACATGGGGTGAAATAAAGTTTCATATGAATAGTCTTAGTTTAGTTGATATTTTTATTGATGTAATAATTGAAAAGATGTGAATTTGAATGTGCGTAAAATGACTTTGAGAAAAGATTAAGGTTTACACATTGAAGTTGATGAAGTGTAAAATTTTGTGGATGGCATTTGAAATTGTTAGTAATAGAGGGGCAGTTAATTCGCAGATTATACTTATGTCCTGCTTGGGCTTCAATATCTTAATTATAAATTATTTAAATAAATGAAAATATTTCGGTCAAGTATATTGGACACGTGTTATTTTCTGTAATTTATTTATTTTTATTTTAGGAAGAAAGCCCGTATCCTTCCTTATCCATCGGAAATAAACTGGGCCAACCCATTTGATTATTTCAAACACCCAAAACCCTAACAAACTTTTTCACCTTCCTTATAAAAAGCCGCCTCCACCTTTCCCCTCAAAACTTCTCGATTTTTCCATTTCACAGAAGCCAGAAAACAGAAATGGTGTCTTTGAAGCTGCAGAAGCGGCTAGCCGCTAGCGTCCTGAAGTGCGGTCGCAGCAAGGTCTGGCTCGATCCTAATGAAATCAACGAAATCTCCATGGCCAACTCCAGTATGTTTACTTTCGCCCTATTTAATTCGTTTTCCACTAATAGAATCCTAATCTCTTAGTCACAATGGTGTACTAGTTTGTAGATCCTTGCAGTTATTGTTCTTCATAGATCGGTTAGGGTTTGCTAGATTCCTCAGAAAGCTTATAGAAAGAAATGATTGATTTTAGATCTAATTCTACTTATTATTAGTTACGAGCTTTGTATTACTTTCTTCGGCTATTTATTTACGTCGAATTTCGGAGTTTAGACCATTTCTGTTCCAATTAGTCTTAAATTGAGTTGGTTGCAATTTTGGCGTTTCACCGTGTTCTCTGTCTTGCTGGCAAGCAGCTTCATGATTGTATATTCCATGTAAATCAAGCTGTTAGCTGTTTTTTCTTCCTGAGTTTCTATTACTTTGTTTATGTGATTTGGTCACTGTTTGCAGGGCAGAACGTTAGGAAACTTGTGAAGGATGGGTTCATAATCAGGAAGCCTACTAAGATTCACTCCCGCTCTCGCGCACGTAGGATGAAGGAGGCCAAGAGAAAGGGAAGACACTCTGGATATGGTATGATTAATATGCTATTTAGTAGCCTGTATTTTGCGTGTTGGATTGGTGATTGGTTTTCCTTGTTCCTTGAATTTTACTGTAAGCAAGGCATAATTCTAAAGGCTTTCAGGTAAGAGGAAGGGTACCAGGGAGGCAAGGTTGCCAACAAAGATTCTTTGGATGAGGAGAATGCGGGTACTGAGGCGATTGCTTCGTAAGTACAGGGAATCCAAGAAGATTGACAAGCACATTTACCATGACATGTATATGAAGGTCAAGGGTAATGTGTTTAAGAACAAGCGTGTCTTGATGGAGAGTATCCACAAGTCTAAGGCTGAGAAGGCGAGAGAGAAGACCATTGCTGATCAGTTTGAGGCCAAGCGTGCTAAGAACAAGGCCAGCAGGGAGAGAAAGTTGGCCAGAAGAGAGGAACGCCTTGCACAGGTGACTTAAACATTCCTCTTGATTCATACATTGATTTTGTGATGGGAAAAATAACCTTATGGCCTGAATGTTTGAAGTTTGATGTCGTGTTCATTGTGTTGTTTCTTTCCTGTTTTCCGGCATGGAAATGATCTTGCACCAATTATTCATGAAAAAATTAGCAAAAACCATCCATATTTGAACTTGGCAGCTTTGACAGACCAAGCTATATATTGATGTCTCTTACTGCTGCCGATGTTGATGTCACTTATTGCATAACCAAAAACACTGCATGATTTTCGTACCATATCTAGAAGATTGACTAGGCTTTTTTAAATACTGGTCTGTCCGGTTCAACTAGTTTAAGTGTGAACCAATCCGTCTGGTGTTTCAATCACATAAGTTGAACCTGGAAATCAAAGAACGGGCCAGAATCAACTTAGCATGATGATATCTGCTTCTTCTACTTTGTTATTTGTGATTTAATATTGGTTTCTTGATGATACAGGGACCTGGTGTGAAGGCAACACCCACAGCGGCACCCCAACAAGCCGAGTAAGATGCATGATGATTTTCTTGCTCTATCTTATGTTATTTGGACCTTTTACTTTCCTTGAAAGTGTACCTTTCAAACACTTATCCACAACAACATAACATGCAGTTATGATCTTTTAAATATATAAAAAAACCGTAAGAATATTCATAGATTTTATCTGTGTAAACAGGGTCTAAATATGGATTTTTTTGACATTTGCAGGGGAGTTAAGAAGACGAAGAAGTGAATAAATAAGGAAGATGGCTAGACTTAATATGTTACTGGCTTTTGTTTTCTTTATAGGAGTTTGTTTGCAAAACTCTGGTTCCATTTATGTTGACACACATAACTATAAATTAGGGAATTTTGGAAACCCGGGTGCTGTTTTATTTAATCAGGATGCTTATGATATTGAGTGTATTATTATTATTCAATGACGATGCATGCGGTATGAATTAGAAAATATAGCTCGTAAAATTTGCTTGTAAAATGTCGTATATACGCCGTTTAAGGGTGAGTTTGGATGAGTTGTGTGTTTATCTGTGGTTAGTGTAAAAACAGTAATGGTTGTGAGATTAGATACTGTAATGATACTGTAGTGTGAGATAAAAAGTAAACTAAATGTATTGTATTGCACCTGTCGCCCTAAATGAAGCTTAAGTCTTGGTGACCTTATTTACATAAGGTTGAATTCATCAAATTCACATTATTATCAAATCAAGAATGTATAATGTTGTGGTGGTTAGCGTGAATTTGTAAAAATAAAATTTGAATATTTTATAAAAATAATATTGAACTGAATTAATTTTGGTCATTGGTTTTTTCTTATTATATATATTTAATTTTATTGAGAGTTTTACTATTTTAATTTTTATTTGCTTCACGGTATATCACATTATCATTTCCTCCTTCGGTTTATTGGATGTATATTTAATTTTGATTAATTAAAATCTAATTAATTGATAATGAAATTTTCAAACATCTTTTAATTGATATTTGATTGAAATAAAATTAATTTCGTGATAGATTAATTGCACTAATTCTTAACTTGGCTTGAATCTTTTGTGGCTTTACACCATTACGACTTTTATCTTTCAGGCAATACTTCTGAACTGTAACGCTGTAAACGCAGTCTCCAAGTTTGACGCTTGTTATTGGGAGTATACTAAACTAATATAAAAGTCCAACTCTTCCTAAATTTTTGTCTGATAAAAATGTACTTTGTCAAGGTGGAAATTGCTGGCAATTTGTTGCTTTGCGAGGGGTAAAGTATACAATCCCTTGTCAGCGTTCTATGTTTGAAATATCTGTAGCCTCGCCATTTCTTGCCGGGTGGATCACTCGAGTGTTTCGGCCGACGTCAAAGCTAACTGGGATACAAGTAACCGCTGCCGGTTAGAACCTGCTAGATCACTCTGCACCAACATTCGTGGACCACCTTCCCTACTAGAGTCCCCGGGCAGCGGTCATTGGTGTGTCGCAAATCTTCGTTTCTCACCGACCACATTAATAGCCTCATTGGAAGTTTTACCACCTGAAGTGATGTATTCTAAAAATCACAAGGCGTTGGGTTATGCGACTAATCATGACTAAACATATTTCTCATTAATTAAAAAATTTCGAAATTTTCACTCTTACACCAAAACCAATAATTTGATGCGAATAAAATATATGACACAACTATTCTCCTAATGTACTATAAATGCGCATAAGGTGTGCAGCTGGTCCTCATCTCATTTGGATAATGCAAACCATACCTTTACTTTGCGGAAGGTCATTTTATAATCTTCCCCTTTGATTAGGGTATAATTGTTGTACATAACTTGTCAAGAGAGATTCCACTCACCATGGTTAAGGTTACTTTACCTACTATAATATCTTGTCAACCATAGCCTTTGCTAACATGTAACATACTCGATATGTGGAACCTCTTCAATCTATCTCATTTATAAAGGTGTCAAGCTTCCTTTATGCATAAATAACACGTAAGACTTTATTAAATTCACTCAAATATAAACACAACTTAATTACCATATACATCAATTAAATCGCTATCTCTATTTTGATCTTAAGAAACAAACAACGATAAAATCTATATAAATATGAATTGAAACTTGAATATCATAGATGACTAACCTATCTATAAATACCCCTCCATTGTTAAAGGATAACTCCTCATGCCAAAAATTTGCCACCCATTATAGTGGCTTTTTACACGAACATCCTCTCATTAATATGTGAATCACCGTCCATTTCCTTTTCTTACATCTTTGCTTAAAAAAAAAAATCAAAAGCTTAACCCATCGCTTAATATCAATCAACATTTCATTTCAATGGAAGTGTTTTATGCTTACTTTCCATCAATTTTGTACTATTAAGAAAAAATCTAATTAAATTGTAAGAATAAACTTTTTATTAAGAGATTGTTACATTCTTTTCTTAAAAATATTTATATTACAGAGTGAATATCCGTTAAAATAAGAAATTTGATATATTTTAATATTTATTAAGAATAAAATTTTATTTCGCTTATATTTTTATATTTATAGATATAAAGTCTAGAAAAATACAGTAAATATATATGATCTTTTATTTTTATTTTATAACAAAAATACAAATCATTCTGTGTTTTCTCATTTAATATATTTTATTTTGTTAATTTTGAATTAAAAAATGAACATAATATCAAATATTGACCGGAAATATTAAACCAGTGTAGAAATAAGTCGTCTTGCTTCCATCTCCTTGTCTAAAAGTTCCACTTTGGCCCTCTCACCCAACCAAAAGAAATAATAAAAAAATTGCTTCCATTAAATAAAAATCAAAGGAAAAATTGAATTCAAAGAAACCAGTTCAAATCCTATTCTCTCGCTTTCTTCTCAAGTCTTTTATTCCACTTCCATCTTTAATTCATTTGATCCAACGAAAAGGAATTCGATCTTTAATTTACCCATCAATTTCATGGAGTCGGAGCAGTCGATGCTTGTAGGTGGAGCCCGGTACTACCAGATGCAATCGGAGCCGTTATCATCCACGATGTCATCGTCCGCTGAGTCAACTCGGATTTTCGACGAGTTACCAAAAGCTACCATCGTCTCTGTCTCCAGACCCGATGCCGGGGATATCAGCCCCATGCTCTTATCATACACCATCGAATTCCGATACAAACAAGCAAGTCCTTTTTTCAATCAAATTTTTCCACAATTACTTTCAATAGTTTAAATTCCAATTACATGTTTTGCCCTTACCTTCTTTTCTTTCCTGTTCATACTAATTTCTTCATTTTGATTCTTCAGTTTAAGTGGCGGTTAATGAAGAAAGCTTCGCAAGTTTTTTACTTGCATTTTGCCTTGAAGAGACGGTTGTTTATTGAAGAAATTCACGAGAAGCAAGAGCAGGTGTGTACATTAGGAAACGACTACGTTTGTTTGTGTTTTGCTAATTAATAGCTCTTTGCTTCGGAGAAAAAAAGTTTAGGATTTGAATGTGGTTTTCACGCTGAATATTATTATATTAAAGGTTAAAGAATGGCTTCAAAATCTAGGAATAGGAGAACATGCGCCGGTTGTGCAAGATGATGATGAACCGGATGATGATGCTCTTCTTTTACAGCAAGATGAAAGTGTTAAAAACAGGTGTTTGTTATCGCAAATTTTCCTAGAAAATAAAAGAAAAATTAACTCCCAGCACTTATGAGTGCCTTCTTTTCTATATTTATAATCAGGGATGTTCCATCAAGTGCTGCTCTTCCAGTTATTAGACCAGCCTTGGGAAAGCAGTCTTCAATGTCCGACAGAGCAAAGGTTGCTATGCAAGAATATTTGAATCATTTTCTTGGAAATATGGATATTGTTAACTCTAGAGAGGTATGCATTTCCAAACATGCTTATACCCTGATGCATTTGTGGCAACTATTCTTTCATTTTACATTTATCTTTATTCTTCATGGGCATTAGACCTTCCCTTAATGGACTCTACTCTGCCTAGAAAATATACCATGTAATGACCTCGTGTGTTTGTGTTGACAAAATGGATAACCAAATTAAACTTAGCTTTCCTTTTTTCGTGCAACAATCATGAAGTAGATGAAGCCTCCTAATTGCTGTTTCAGTAAACTGTCAGTTGACAAAATCGACTATGTAGCTATAGCCAGAGTTCTTAGTTCATCTGTCGCTGATCTACACTTAGAATTTGGAATGTGGTTGCTAACTACCATTTGTTGAAAGTTTTGAGTTTCGTTGCTTTATTTCAGTGTTATTAAGGGCAAGGAGCAGTCTAGGCATTAGAACGATTATATTGCTTTTGGCATAAGGCACAAAAAAATTAGCTTGCCTGAGTAAAGTAAGATGCAATATGTGTGTGTACGCTTATATATAAAAGTAAGCTTAAGATTGTAATTCTGACATACTTTAAAGAGCCGAACATGTAAAATTTCTTTTTCTTTCATTGGTCAATATGCATGATTTCCTATGGTCTCTTGCATGTTCTTGAATATTCAAACATTGAAAAGTAAGGAGTTTGTTATTTCCCCTTTTTATACTCTTACAGGTACAGCTAATGAAAAATTTTAAAATTAAAGATATTAAAGAGAACTTCAACCAGAGAAGCCTCTTATCTTTTCCCCTGTTGTCTTACCAAAAATAAAGCATGCCTAGGTGTGTCAGCTGTGTGCCTGATCAAATGTATCTCGCCTGAAATAAAGGACTTTTTTGTGCTAAGGCACAACATTTTGGCACCCACTTTATGCCCCTCTTTATTGTTTGTGTCAGTATCTCTCTCAATTTTCTTGTAGGTTTGCAAGTTTTTGGAGGTTTCAAAGTTGTCATTTTCTCCAGAGTATGGTCCTAAGCTGAAGGAAGACTATGTAATGGCAAAGCATCTACCAAAACTTGCCAAGGATGATGACTCTGATAAATGCTGTGCATGCCACTGGTTCAATTGCTGTAATGACAACTGGCAAAAGGTAATACGGTCTCATTTTTTGAAATCTTGGTTTATATTCAACTTAAAATGCACTTGTTTCAAAACATGCATTACACGTGCATGAGGTGCAGCAAGCGCTAATTGCCTTTCCTCTGTCTAAATATTCCTTTGATAGGAGGTAAACTGGCATGTCAGTGTGAAAGTTTTGTGCTTAAGCTAGATATATCACTCAGTCTGCTGTGCTTTCTGCTTAGTGATGTAGAATATGTATAGGAATCTCCTAATGTTTCTTAATGGGTGTGATGCATTAAATTCAAATAAGATAATATGATTTGAGAAGAGGGTTTTGAGGATGGGTTAATTGTTCTCATATATTGATTCTTATGCTTGAGAGCATTGGCACTGTTGTATATTACCTTGCTAAGATGTTCAGATTTGTGCCTTAATCCTGCCATATAACAACCGTCAGGTTGGACCATAAAGTCACACTCCTTTGCTATCATTTTGGCATTTTCAAAATTTAGCTTATTCAATTTTCCATCTTTTTTCCGTTCTTATGTCTAATAATTATTTTACAGGTGTGGGCTGTACTGAAACCTGGATTCTTGGCCTTGCTAGCAGATCCGCTCGATACTAAACCTTTAGATATAATTGTTTTCGATGTATTACCTGCCTTGGCTGGTAATACTGAGGGCCGGGCATCATTAGCAGCTGAAGTAAAGGAACGCAATCCTTTACGCCATGCTTTTAAGGTCAGTAGAGTACTTGCTGTTCAGTCGGTGGAAAGTTTTTGCTGCCAATGGGCATATTAATATATTTAACATTTTAGTAGTTATGTGAAAATTTAAGACACTGTTTTCCATAATCAATAACCTTTTATTATTATTAACATTTTCTTGTTGTGAATTGTGGTTTGGATAAAGATCCCTCACAACAACAACAAAAAAAAATTCTTCGCTTAGAAAACCTATAGTGCTATTCTGCCATCCTAAGATATACTTAATCCTAAAATTCTAATCATTAACCTTTAGTGACATCAAATTAAGCATCAATCATTTAGAACTGAGATGTTTGTGGGTTTTTTGCATTGAAGATTATCTTGAGGGTGTAAGTTTTTCTCCTCTACAAATTAAAAATGAACTATTTATCCCTATAATGGTGGGATAAGGTGTACTCTGATGAATATATCTAGAGAAGTCACTTTCTAACAGATAATTGGAAACTTCAAAAGGTCACATGTGGTAGCCGGAGCATAAGGTTAAGAACTAAAAGTAGTGGTAAAGCTAAAGATTGGGTTGCTGCAATTAATGATGCTGGGCTTAGGCCCCCTGAGGGCTGGTGTCATCCTCATCGCTTTGGCTCTTTTGCTCCTCAAAGGGGTTTGACAGAAGATGGTAGTCAGGCTCAATGGTTTGTGGATGGTAGGGCAGCTTTTGATGCTATAGCTTCATCAATTGAGGATGCTAAATCAGAGGTCTGTTCTTTTACTCTTGCAGGTTGACATGAGTTGTAGTCAAAATGATTTCTTTAGCATACCAAAACCTCTTGTATGATCCTAAAATTTATGCAGATATTTATTTGTGGCTGGTGGCTTTGCCCAGAATTGTATCTACGTCGTCCTTTTCACGAGCAGGCATCCTCCCGGCTTGATGCTTTACTGGAAGCCAAAGCTAAGCAAGGGGTTCAGGTATCGTAATCTTCCATTTATTTATGTATTTATCAAAAGGTCATTTGTTTCTAAGAAGTCAATCCAAACCTTTTTCTTTTGTAAATTAAAATGGACATATTATCTTGATGTCTGTTTATCTGAATTATGACTCCTATACCAAGTTGCATGTGTGTTAACCATGTGTTACTTCTTTTCTTCCATTAACTTTTGTCTGTCAGTGAGCTCATTCAGTGTTTGATAGTTGAAGACTTTTGATTTCATTTAGAGCCCCTTTAAATTTTACAAACCTGATTTAATTTTACATGTTCAATTTTGTTCTTTTAAAACAAAGTAATATCTTCTTGTACTATATAGATCTATGTACAATCCTAGTATGAAGATGTTGAATGTTTAGCTTATTACTTTTTTAATTATTAACTTAATAATATGTCTTTGGCTGCAGATATACATCCTTCTCTACAAAGAACTTGCTCTTGCTTTGAAAATCAATAGCGTCTATAGCAAGAGAAAGCTTCTTAGCATTCATGAGAATGTGAGGGTATTGCGTTATCCTGACCACTTCTCCACCGGTGTCTATCTATGGTATGGATTACTTGGAAAATCGAGTGTGTACATACATTCAAGTCGTGAAAACATTAATATATCGGATTTTTTTTTTAGAATCTGATAAGTGTTTCTTTTACCTACAGGTCCCACCATGAAAAACTAGTGATTGTTGATTACCAAATTTGTTTTATTGGTGGACTTGATTTATGCTTTGGTCGCTATGACACACATGAACACAAGGTGGGAGATAATCCTCCCTCAGTATGGCCTGGAAAAGACTACTACAATCCTAGGTAAGCTTTATTTTGAGCAAAGATTCATTTTGGCCTTCCATGAATATCGAATGTTATTGGTTATTTTATACTTGGTTTATACACCATTCTATTGGTGCTGTTATACCATGGAAGACATCATTACAAGTATATGGTTGGATGTTTTTGGCTGATTTTTCACACTATTGTAACTTAGAAATGGCTACCTGCCTCTATTTAAAGTATCTACCACTAGCAAGGTTTTTGGTTTTTGCCGCAATAGATGTTCCCCAACAGTTTGCTGAATTTTATTGGTTCAAATGGGGTTACTTTTAAAGATTGTTCAAGTAAACCTCCAATAGTTTGTAACCACCTATTTTATCCCCTATCCCCTTTTTCCTAATAATATTGTAACCACCTATTTTATCCCCTATCCCCTTTTTCCCAATAATATTCTTCGAAAGAAAAGGTTAAATATTCACAGTAATGAGTAATTATGAGCTGATGTGTAGCTGTTTCAGTCTAACTGATTTTCAATCCCATTTTCATCAGGGAATCTGAACCAAATTCATGGGAAGATACAGTGAAAGACGAGTTGGATCGAGGAAAATATCCTCGAATGCCTTGGCATGACGTACATTGTGCACTTTGGGGACCATCATGTCGAGATGTAGCACGACATTTTGTTCAGCGGTGGAACTATGCCAAGGTTATATTTATGTAGAATTGTTGTAGTGAACAATAGAAATTGTAATATTTGTTAGTTAACAAGGGTAAGCTGAATTTATTTATTTATTTATTTATATGTATATATAGAGAAATAAAGCTCCATATGAGGAAGCAATTCCACTACTTATGCCTCAGCAACATATGGTGATTCCACATTATATGGGACGAAGCAAGGAGATTGAGTTTGAGAGTAAGAATGCTGAGGAAAATAAGAAAGGCATCAAAAGACAGGATTCCTTTTCTTCTGGATCATCTTTACAAGACATTCCTCTACTTTTGTCTCAAGAGGCCAAGGAGTTGGATAGCTGTACTTTGTCTCCAAAATCAAATGGGTTGGACACTACTGCCAGTAAAAGTGTTTCTTTTGCTTTCAGAAAGTCCAAAATAGAACCAGCAGTTGCAGACACACCTATGAAAGACTTTGTTGATGACCTTGGCTCCTTGGATCTTTATAATGAAAAATCTTCAGATGTAAAAAGGCAGCCTGAAGCTGAACTTTCAGACTCAGATTGGTGGGAAATGCAAGAACGGGCTGCTCAAGGTGGTTTTGTGGATGAAGCTGGACAGGTTGGACCGCGAACTTCATGTCGATGTCAGGTTGGTTGTATTCTCATCAAGACTTTTAAAAAGTTTTGCATCTGCCTCATAGTATTTGTTTGCTTTTCTATATTTTGGATATCTCAATTTCATTGTCTTATTTCCCAACTAGTCCTATGCACTATTTGGCTGAAAAATTAAAAATAATATAAAAATTTACTCAACTAATTATTATTATTTAAAAAAATCATGATTATTGATAAATATATATATATATATAAATAGTTATTGATATAAAAAATTGAATGAAAAAATAGGGTGGTTTTTATTTCCTTTTAAAATTAAGTTACTTATTTAACCTTATCATTTTATTATTTTACTAATAAAACTTTGTTTTATTTGGCTTTTCCCTAACTGAGTTGCTGGTTTAATCGTGATACCAGTCTCAGAGTATTTAAATTAGTATAGATAGATGCACATAGTATTTCATTGAATTTCATGTCATATACTTTAATAAGCAGCATATTCCTCTCACAAGAGAAGAAAAAATATAATGATTTTTTTTTATTTGAAGAGACTTTCGGCTTATAAGAAGCATCAATCATTGTTGATATATGATTTTCAGATTATAAGGAGTGTCAGTCAGTGGTCCGCTGGAACCAGCCAAATAGAAGAGAGCATTCACCGTGCTTATTGCTCCCTCATTGACAAAGCAGAACACTTTGTTTATATAGAGGTATATGCTGATATTTTAATTTCTTTACTGCAGTTCACTAAGAATCTACTGATTTGACGGCTTATTTTCCTTATTGTTGTTCCATATTTGCACGACCTTTCCCAGAACCAGTTTTTCATATCAGGCCTCTCAGGAGATGAAATTATTCGAAATCGTGTCTTAGAAGCGTTATACCGGCGTATTATGCGAGCATACAATGACAAGAAGTGTTTTAGGGTTATTATTGTCATACCCCTGCTTCCTGGTTTCCAGGTTTTCAGTTTTGGCCTGATACTCTTTTAATTTGAAGATTATATAATTGAATTATGTTTGAACTCATTTTAAAACTTAACAGGGAGGTCTTGATGATGCTGGTGCAGCATCTGTGAGAGCCATAATGCATTGGCAGTATCGTACCATTTGCAGAGGACAGAATTCAATACTGCATAATCTTTATGATCTTCTTGGACCTAAAGCTTATGATTACATATCTTTCCATGGTCTTAGAGCACACGGTAAACTTTTTGATGGCGGTCCTGTGGCTACCAGTCCGGTATGTTTTTATCTTCAACTATCATTTGCCAGTTCTGCTTAATTCTTTTTACAGGCATATCATGTCATAGCAACTTAACAATGAAAGTTCAAAATGTATCATAATCATGTTTGCCGATTTATTTGTTGTCTTCCATTTCTTCAGGTATATGTGCATAGTAAAGTTATGATAATTGATGACCGTGCTGCCTTAATTGGATCTGCTAATATTAACGATAGAAGTTTACTCGGCTCAAGAGATTCAGAGGTATCTCAATATTCTGTAATGTTTTTAAAATGTTGTCTGAAAATATTAAGCTAGTTGGGGGTTGAAATGTTAATGGAGATAAATGACAAAATATAGTGTAATGGAGAAAACAGTTCACTTGAAATTTGGTATTAACATATTTAAAGGGGATCAGTAATAGAGTTACGTAAGATCTAAAACATGAAGTTGCGGTATGTCTTTTTATATTTAATAAAAGAGTGATGGTTTATGGGAAATGGAACACTTCTGCATTTATTTGTCCCCAACTGGGATATAACATATCTGTATCACTTCTTCAACAAGATTAATGTCACGACTAATGTTTCAGATTGGCGTGCTTATCGAAGACAAAGAATTTGTTGATTCATGGATGGGAGGAAATCCTTGGAAGGCTGGAAAATTTGCTTTGAGCCTTCGCCTTTCATTGTGGTCCGAACATCTTGGTCTTCACCGAGGAGAGGTTTGTGAGCCATCGTTCAATGTTTCATTATTTTACATTCAAGATTATGCTCATTGAATTGGTCTCGGGGATCAGTCATATAGATTTTATAGTATCTTGTATCATTCAGCTGATCAACACGTTTGTCCTTTCCTTTTTCATGTTCCTCAGATAAATCAAATAATCGACCCCATGATCGATTCGAGTTACAAAGATATATGGGTTGGGACTGCAAAGGTAAGAGCCGGAATTCCATTAATTTTCAATACTTTTTCATTTTATATTCTTAAATGTTCCAATTAAAAGAAATCAAAGAATTTCTGATGTTTATGAAAATCAGCCAGTTAAGTAGGGTTAGCCAGCCTAATGAGACTAGATGGCTCACATTGTTTTAATATGGATTACAAACTCCGAATAACAAACAAGGAATCATTTATGTCACAGATGAATACGACAATCTACCAGGATGTGTTCTCCTGTGTCCCGAGTGATCTCATACATTCCCGGTATGACTACATCTCTTTCTTACGAACCTTAATTCTTTTTGTTTTCGGCTAATCCTAATAACGACATGAGTGACATGTACCATAAAATGCAGGCTTGCTCTCCGACAAAGCATTGCATATTGGAAAGAAAGACTCGGTCACACTACAATCGATTTAGGAATAGCCCCTACAAAATTAGAATCATATCACAACGGAGAGGTTAGAGAAGTAGACCCCATGGAAAGATTAAAATCGGTAAGAGGACATCTTGTTTCGTTCCCCTTGGATTTCATGTCCAAAGAAGATTTACGACCTGTATTTAATGAGAGTGAATATTATGCATCTCCCCAAGTTTTTCATTGAGTGAGGGAGAGGTTATACAAAAAGCCTGAAATTCTTTTTTTCATATTATACAGAAGACAGACAAAAAAGAGAGACTGATTATACATTTGTAAAACCTCCTTAACGAAATATGCATCTCAATCATTCTTTGTGTAAAAAGTCTTAATACCAAACAATACCTAATTGAACCAAAGCTTTCCTCTACATACCTGTTCATGGATTGTTGTAAATTTTCAAGTTGAGCCGGATATGAGACTAGTTTGTTATTTACTTTTTTATTTTAATCTCAAAATAGAAACAAATCCTTCCTATTTTTCTTTCACATTAAGATTTGAGGAAATCAAACTAAACCATGTTTTTTTTTTGGATAAAGCTGTTCGGGGTGGGTTCAACTTTGAATATTTACAAGTTTATCCATTTACAAAAGTAAAATTTCAATAATCCATAAAAAAAAAAATTAAAAAGCCAATAAGTGGCTTCACTTTCTCTAATGATTGATTTATTTTTGAAGGATTAAAATTTCAAATGTTTTACTCCAAAATTGTTAAAATTAGACTTGGGAAAGGGCCTTCACTTTATCCATCCTAATAAAGGTTAATGTCAAGTTGAATGCAATTTTTAAAAACCATAAAAAAATGGACCACTCTATCTATCCACCTTCTGTATAATTTTTCTTTTGGTTAGCAGTAAATTGGTTATAGGGTTACAATCAAGCGTCTTGCTCTATGCTCCCAACATTTCCACGGCAGCCATATGTTTGGTGGCTTTGTTGTGGCCAAAAAACATACATTTCTTTAAATGCAAATATTTTTTTCATAGTTAGTGGCTTAATACACATCATTGTTTAGTTGATTTTTTTTTTCCTTTAACCAACCTTTCGTATTCAAAGTTCTATATCCCTAACTGCTCCTTTTGATAGTGCCATTCTTATCTCAGCCATTTCCATTAAACAACATATCTTTTCTTTTTAGTTGTAAAATATTTATAGATATTTTAATTTGAGATAAGAAAAGATATTATTTATTAAACAAAATGGTGGGGTGAAATCGATTTTATTAATAATTATAAATTCGCATTTAGCATTTATTATAAAGATTTATATTTAAGTCTTCAATTAAGATCAATCTTAATTCAATATTTGAATAATCTATGCTTCTAACCCTCGGAAAAACAGTAACAGTATTCTTTAATCTTTATGCTAAATTGCTTCTGAAATGTCCAAGCTACCCATTTCCTGTGCATTATTTAGCAACCAAAACAATGGCACTTTTGTCCTTTTTGGAGCCTACCCTATCAAAATTTACATTACGTACGTATCAATAAGAGTTGCAATAGTTTGACACAATAATAAAAATGGAATATAAGCAACTTCACTGCTTGATATCATCCCCAAGGATCATCAGTCAAGTTCCGACAAAGTGACTCGAGATTCTGGCCATCGACATTGGTGTTACAAAGGAACTGTGAGATTTCAATCATATAGCTGACAGATTTATTGATCCAATATAACATATATATATACACTTAGTTTGATCATTTTCTTTTCTTCTAAGTATATAGAAGAAGAGATGATGTTTTTCCCGTCGTTTCTCGATGGATTGGCGAGGACGGTTTCAATGAAGAAAGGGAAGAATAATAGTAGTACGGAGGATGATATCGGACGAGAAGTGGCCGAAACCTTGGCCAAGGATGCCAAGAAGAACGATTTGATGTTGAGTTCCTCTGCTACTTTTAAGTCCAACAAATCAAACAATTTTGCCTCAATCTGTTCCAAGAGAGGACAAAAGGGAATCAACCAAGATTGTACAATAGTCTGGGAGGTATTTTAAAACTCATTCCATGCGATGTTATGATCGTTATTTTACGATTTCAGTTATTTTCACCATTGATATTCAATGTTCATACTTAGTTGTTTTTTGATTCTTGATTTAGGAATTTGGATGCCAAGAGGACATGATTTTCTGTGGTATTTTTGATGGTCATGGTCCATGGGGTCA
The DNA here is from genome assembly GCF_025698485.1 of Gossypium arboreum. Classification (NCBI taxonomy): domain Eukaryota; kingdom Viridiplantae; phylum Streptophyta; class Magnoliopsida; order Malvales; family Malvaceae; genus Gossypium; species Gossypium arboreum. Next base: position 107,728,757 of record NC_069079.1, read on the forward strand.
TATTATAGCTAAAAGGGTCAAACAATCAGTACCTCCTTCTTTGCTTTGCAACTGGCAAAAGGCCCTTGCCTTAACCTCACTTGGCCAAGAGCTCAACACTGAACCGAACCGAAGTACTCGTAATCATCAGTTTGATATTTGGAAACAATCTTGCTTGAAAACATATGCTGACATTGATGAAGAGCTTAAACACCACCCTGGGATTGATTCATTCCACAGTGGAACAACAGCTTTGACAATCATTAAACAGGTAGATGTTAAATTTCCGGCTTCATTTACGATTTTCCGAAGGTTCGAGTAGAAATTTTTATTGATGTGTTGATGATTAGGGTGAACATCTTGTTATAGCAAATGTTGGTGATTCAAGGGCAGTGTTAGCAACCATATCAGATGATGGCATTTTGATCCCATTTCAGCTCACTATTGATTTCAAGCCTAACATTCCCGGCTAGAACTCTATGCATATTTCTCCCTATATGTAAATTATGGGTAGTTTATTGATTAATAATGATGAATGTAACAGAGGAAGCTGAAAGAATAAGACAGTCACAAGGGGGAGTGAGCTGTTTAAGAGATGAACCAGGGGTTTACAGGGTGTGGATGCCAAAAGGGGACGCCCCAGGGCTAGCTGTTTCAAGAGCCATTGGTGACCACTGTGTGAGAGTTTGGGCTAATTTCAGTGGAATATCACAAACAAAGACCAGTTTGTCATTTTAGCAACAGATGGGGTAAAATAAATCCCTTTTGGTTTATGCCTTTGTTGCTGTGATTAGATTAATTTGATGTTGTGGTGGTGATTATTAGGTGTGGGATGTTATATCCAATGAAGAAGCAGTGGAGATTGTTTGTTCCACAGATGATAGGGAGAAGTCAGCGAAAAGGTTGGTCCAATGTGCGATGAGAGCATGGAGATCTAAGAAAAGAGGGATAGCAATGGATGATATTTCAGCCATTTGCCTCTTCTTTCACCCCAAGCTGTTTCAAGAGGTCAACCCCTTCAAGGCCTCCAAATAGAAGCTTGCTTAACTGCTAGGTTTTGCTTTGCTTCTTGATATTGGCCATCTGTTTTTGGTGATTCAATAGACCCATTTCAGTACTGCTGAATATGTGATAGAATGGAATTCTGTAGAACCCTTCAGATACTTCAACACATAAAATGCCATAGAAAAAAATGAAAAAACTGAAGCATACTACAGCTAAACAGAATAAAGAATCCCTAAAAGTTCCATTTTCTTTCCAAGCAAACCATTACAGATTTGACAGTAGAGAGAGACATCAATTGATTGATTCGCGAGTTGAACCAGATTACATAAAACCAATTTGACCAACGATTTAAAATTTGATATACAAGCAGCGTATTGGTATTTGACGGCTAAAATTCCGAATGGTATTTGCCCAAGATAACTTCCAAAGAGAACGACGTTTCTATGGAGAAAACTTTAAAGGAGTTGCTGAGAGCCTAGCCACAAGGGCTTGGCTTCCAAAAATTGACGGGTAAATTCCACCTAAGTAGGGTGGAATCCACTCGCCTTAAATAAGAGTGTTCGATGTACTAGGTGTTGGCACGACCCGCCGTCTCTATACGATCATTGACGAGTCATCCTCCACCCTGACAGGACGGGTTAGATTCTTGAGGAGGAGCTCGTCCTTATTTATAAACCTAACTTTACTCCTTATGCTCAAGAGTTGATCGATGTGGGATATAAACCTCTCATGTGACTAAATCAGCTCCCCACATGCGAGGGAAAAAAAGGAAAAGCTTACCGAGGAAATTTGTACCCAAAGCCAACATCTCGCGAGTGTGAATAGGAATGATAAAATAAAAAAGGGTTAAATTCTAAGTATAGTCCCTGTACTTATTGATTTATATGGTTTAGTCCCTCTACTTTTATTTGCTCAAAATTGGTCTCTTTACTTTTCGATTTGCTCATTTTCATTCCATCTATTAACCTTTTTCCTATTAAAAATTAGGTACAATAAAAATTTAGCTCTTTAACTTTTAATTTTTTGTCAATTTAACCCCAACATTTTTTCTTATTAAAATTATATTTAAAAATGTAGACTAATTAAATTTTTTATAAAATATTCTAAATGTGTCAAAACACTTAAATTTAATATTAATCACCACTATATTATAAATTATTATTTAATTAATTATAAGTTTATTTTTACGCAATTAGAAAACTAATAAGAAACTTAGAAAAAAATCCCTCTCTTTCAGCTCTTCCCACTTTCTTCTTTCATTTTCCTTAAACTCTCACAGCTTCCCCTAATAATTGAAACTAACAAACAAAACCTTCTAAAAAATCAAAACCCAAATAAAAGAAAAGAAAGAAAGTCTTCATGTCCTTTTTTTGTGCATGGTGTCTTTCGATTTTCCACAAGCCCACAACCTTTTTTGGTGCAAGGGTATTGAAATCCATGAAGTGCCATTTTCATTGGAGGTTATTCTTAGATTTTTGTGAAAAATCGAAAATACTTTTTTTTTCTCAATATCCCAATATTGCCATCAGCACGAAGAAGAAAAAGATAAAAAGAAAACTATAGCTCTATCTTGTCACCTAATCAAACTTTAAAAAATAAACTTACAAAAATTATTTAGAATTCCAATTCACATGTTAAAAGCACGCAAAGTAAAATGTGGATTGAGATATTTCGTTAAAATAATGTAGCAGTGTTATTGTAAGTGACTTAAGTTGTTAATAATTAAAATTAAATTATGTAATTTGATTAAATCAAAAGTTTGTGATTTATTTGAAAGTTGAGGTTAAATTTTCTGATTTATAATGTAAATTACCTAATATATACTGTACTTATTGTAACTAAATGAGAATTACAAGTTAAATTATTGATAGTAATGATTAATAATAAGTTTTGGTTTTTTTTATATTTAATTTGTTGGCACATATGAGAAAATTTATATTTTAATATAATTATTTATAGATTTTAAATAATTAAAGCAACAATAAAAAAAAGGAGCCAAATTGATAAAAGTTGTAAAAGTTGAGAGGCTAAATTTATAGTTGTACCTAATTTTTAATAAAGTTAACGGAAAAAGTAAATGAAGCAAATCGAAAAGTAGATAGACTAATTTTGACTAAATAAAAGTAGAAGAACTAAATCCACAAATCAGTAGGTACATAAACTATTCTTGGAATTTAACCATAAAAAGTTATTTGTTGTTCTCTTAACATAATAATAAAATTTTAAATTTTTAATTTGAGTTGATTGAGTTGTTGAATTTCAATAAATAATTTAAGTTTTTAAGTTCAAATTAAATTAAATTTTAACAATTCAAATTTAATTTTAGTACATTGATTTTGAAGTTTAGGCATTTTTATTTCGATGTAAATATTCATTGGATTCTTGTCAATTTTAAAAATAAATAAATTAATCTCTTTAATTTCTTAAAATTCTACTATTCATAATTAATAAATTATATAATATTAAAAATTCTTAAAATCCAAAACAAAGCATAAAAATTATAATAAAATAATAAAAATTTCAAAAATATTTCATAGAATTATAAAATTTAAAAATAATAAAATTCAGAAAATTAAAAATAAAATTTTGCCAAAGCTTTGATAAATTTTCCAAAAATAAAATCAAAATACTTTAAAAATAGAAAAAATATAATATTTAAAAATATAAAAAAAGTTCTAAAGTGTTTTTTTTTCCTTTTAAGAAAATTTCTAATGTATATATTTTAAAATTTATGTACTTTTAACTTGAAACTTAGTTAGATTGTCAAGGATTTTAATTGACTTGATTAAATTCTTTTAATTTAACTCAAACAAATTTATCTGATTGACTCAAATTTCATTTCACTCAACGTGAATTTGATTCATAAAATAAGACTTATCAACTCAACTAACTCTAAATTTTTTCACTACATTCTATTTGGTTGGATTGGATACATACCTCTATTTATGAACCATGATTGACAATTTTATATGATTCATTTACTTTAAAATTACAACCAAATTTAATGGTTTTCGATTTTAAGTAATAATGATTTAACTGAAAATTTTATAAGAAAAATAAATTTATTTTAACAATATAAAAATTATTTTTATTTGATTGTTACAAACTAAAAATGACAAGAAGTGTAATGAAGAAAGTATAATTGAGAGGTTACCGGCTCACACTTGAGATTTAAGGTTTCTCTAGCTTTCTTAACTCATCCTCTTAGGTTTTTTTTACCCCAATTTGCTTAGGGTTTTTAATTCCCTTGTTTGTTTGTTTTCATTTTCAGTCCATGTGACTAGAATCCTGGAACTTGAATTCTTTGCCTTTGCAGAAGGGAACGAAAGGCCATTGGATCACAACATTTTTCCACTCTTCTTAGGTTTTTTACTTCTTATTCTGAGTTTGTTACCATATAATCACTAGAGTTTGGGACAACCATCGATAGTTTGAGCCTTAAAAGAGATCAATCAGATTCATAGGCCTTTTGATGGAAACCAAAATGAAATAAAGAAGATTAGAGGTGCAAAAAAACTGGTTAGGTTTCTTCGAGGGTTATCACGTTGACCTTGAAGCAAAATCAAGTGGGTTAGCTTTATGATGGAAATATGAGGTTACCTGATGTGGCGTTCTCCAATAGAAATATTATTGATGTCCTCGTTGAGTTGGGTTGAGTTGGGCTATGGGAAAAAATAGAGATGTTCCTTTATTTATTGTAGTCCTTCAAAAATAATGAGGAATTAGTGTGGAATAGGGAAACTAGGGTATTAAGGATAACCATGGGAGGCTTTTAACATTTTTTAACCTCAAGAGGAAAAGAAAGGTGATAAAGAAATTGATTACCATTAAGGTTCAGTTATTCAATAATTGGGTTGATAGTAGTAAATTTTTGGATCTCGACATAAGAGGGGATTTTACATGTAAAAAAAGGGAAGGCTAGGTCCTGACTTCATAAATGTTTGGTGGAGCCAAAATTTTCAAACAGCTTTGGATTTGTTGAACCAACCATTAAGCCAAACCATAACCTTATTATAATTATATTGTACAAAAAAGCCTAAAAGAGCAAAAATATTTTGATTTGAATACGAGTGGATACTTGAAGAGGAAAGTGATGAGTTCACTCTTAATGTGTAGCAAGAACATGTGTTAGAATCAAATTATGGTGGACTAGAAGAAAAGTTGAGGAGCATTAAAACTTATTTGAGTTAATGTAGTAAAAACAAATATGGAAATCTTAAACAAAAGACTATGGAATGAAAGGTCAAATTAGAACTCCAAATAAGAGGCCAGGCAAAAAAGATCTAAATTCACAACTTAATAAACTACTTGAAGTCGAGAAATGCCATTTGCATCAAAGATTAAAGGAAAGGTGGATTCAGGAAGGGGAGAGGAATACTTTTTTTTTTCATGCCACAATCATCAATCATAGAAGAAACAATTGAATTCATTGCATCAAGGAGTACAATGGGGATTGGTTGAAGAGTTCATTACAAAACATTTTGAAAACTTTTCCAACATCAAACAATGCCGAACAATGGAAAAGATTTAGAAGGAAACGACATGGTAATCTTAGAAATGAATTATAAACTAAGTAAAGATATCACAAAAGATGAAATTAAGGAAACGATTTTTAGTTTGTTACCTTTGAAAGCATCATGATTGGATGATTGCTCTGGATTATTCTATCTTAAATACTGATAGGATATAAATGAAGGTATTGTTAAAGGCCCAGTCAGATAAAGATGCCACACTCGTCATTGAAGTGACTTAAATGATCAATCATATGAATAAACCATATTTAGAAACGAGTCAAAATCATGCAAATATTTATTTCAAGCATTAATGGATCATTATAAACAAGACTGAGCTCAAGCAAACCTTAAAACAACATATAAGGCATAAAATACAAAGATAGGAAGCTAGGTCATGAAACTTAGGCCAATGTATCGATACATAATTTGTTGTTGTAAAGATTCAAAAGTCAGTGGTGTCAAAAAGTGTTATTTGGAGATTTCGTTTCTGTAAACTGGACTCGTAAATATTTAATATATTTATGGAGCTTTTTAAAAAAAAAAGTGAATTGAACTTTGGTTTAGTAGTTTCGTTGAATTAGGGCTTATTTAATATACAGAGACTAAATCGTGTAAGTGGTAAAAGTGTAAATTATTATTAAATTACAAGGTAGAATTAAGCTAATGGACTTATAAGAAATTATACCACTTATTTAATAAGTGGTGGAGGGTCATGAGACAATTATATATATGTTATAAAGGTTAAATAATAATAATTGTTATAAAATTATATTATAATAAAAACAATTGAAAAAAAAAAGTGTTATGTTAGTGGATTGAAAGAGAACATCCATTCTCTTTTCAATTATCAACATTTCGAAACAAAAAGGGAGAATAAGAAGACGAAACCGCCAAAAAAGGGTTTTAAAGTTTCAAGCTTTAATTAAGTAGTCAATTTAATTTATTTTCTTATAATTTTTATGTTTTTGGAATTTCTGTAATTCAATTTAGCTGATCCATGTTGTATTTTTCATTATTGTTAAAATTTGAGAATATTACTTTAGTTTTTTTTTTGAGATAATGTTACTTTAGTTGAATGGTTAAATTTAGGCACCAATTTGATAGATTTTTAGGTTAGAAGTGAAAAATGACTAAATTGTAGAGTCAATTGTTGATTTCGAGCAATTGGGATCAAATTTAAAAATTTTCAAATTTTAGGTAGAAATGAGAAATAAGGAGTTAAATTTGACTTAGAGTGAAATTGGTATAAAAATTTGTGGTTAAATGTGGAAGTTATGTTCATCCTGATTTTAGGGATTAAATTGAATAAAATGAAAAAGTTGATTTAATTAGCAATTGAATGTGAAATTGTTTGTATATTGATGAAATATGTTGTTTGTTTTAATCCGTAGCTAATGTCGACTCGAATTCTTTAAAAAAGAAAGGAAAAGACAAAGTTGTTGACGAATAACTCAAAGTTTATGGTTTGTGTTTCTATAATCCGAACTAATTATAAATTGATGCATATTGAATTGTTCATTCATAGTAAGAATATGAGGTCAGAATTCTTAAGAATATGAGGTCAGAATTCTTGTTCACTTGGGATGATTTGAATCAAATAATGACTATGAGGATTGAAACGAATATGTTCGATAAAATGTGTATATTTTTATTAATTATGAAAATTGAGTGTATGAATTGGGATAATTATAGCTACTATATATGTTGAATAAATGTTTACTTGATTGAAATAATTGTTAAATTGAGACATTGATTGGTATATTGGATTATGAAATGAAAACCCTATTAACTGTTCGGGTAGAGTCGGATATAGTTGGCATGCCATAGGATAGAAAGAGTTCAGGGATTTCCTCGACTACGAGTCAATGATGCACTAGGTGTTAATTTGCTTCGGTTTAACCGATGAGACATTGAGTGTCAATTTATTTGTTAGCGATGGGTGTAATTATTTGCTTTAGATTTATCCAATGAGGCATTGGGTGCCAAATTGGTGTGTTAGTTGGATCCGTGTATCCGTTCGAGTCCGAGTCATGTTAATAGTGATATAAAAAAATGAAATGGTTTATATGATTTTGATATGGCAAAAAAAAAAAAAAAACAAGAAATGAAATTAGAAATGGACAATGAAATGTGAATTGTTGATTGAATTGAGAACATTAATATGTTATGTTCCATGAAATCATGAAATTTTATTTTAAGATGAAATATATCTTATATGAGTTGTATGATTATTAACTTGCAAATTGTGATAAACTTATGATGATATAAGATAAATAAGAAGGTTTTGAGCACATGATTATGTGAAATAGCATATTTGAATTGATGATTTGTATGTTATTTTCATTCTAAATTTATGTCCTTTTATGTTTTATAGTATACTTATTGTTTTAGATTATAGAAATACCACTAAGTTATACTCAGCGTATGTTTTCGTTTGTCCGTACGTAGGTTAGGTACTATTCGATTCGTATGTCAATTCAGTATCCAGCGACAATCCCGAACTCAAGTGTTGGTGATGCTCTTATTTTGGTTTTGATTATAAAGTTCATTTTGTATCTTGATGGTCTTGCTTATTATGTTTATAAGTATCTATATATGTATATATGAGAAGGTAGTTGTATTTGGTTGATGGCTTGTTATATTTGCTTGAATTGTATGCTTAATATCCTTATTGTTGAGGGAAAAGTTTTGGTTGATGCTTAGATGTGGAAGAATGTTGATATGTTTTGATATATTTGATGTTAAAACATGAAGATGATAAAAGGTTAGTTGTGCTTAAATAATTGAAAGTGTCATATAATGTTAGTGAATTGGTATGTTTGAACATATTCATTTTGGTTGTTTTGAATTGTAAATTGAGGTGCCTTTGTGAGCATAATGGTTAGGCACTTAGGTTAAATGGTATATGAAATGTCTTGACATAATTTGGTGTGTTTTGAAATGGGTAATTATAGGTGCAAATAGTATGGCTTAGTAACCAAGCAATGGTAGGTGAAATGGATTGATTTTGAAGTTATTTTAGGTGTACACGGCCTAGGACATGGTCTACCATATGGTCATGTGTCCTACACGGTCATCCCACATGGACATGTAGCCTATTAAATTTTGGTGCAGATTTGTCTATACGGTCTTATGGAGTTACACGGTTTGCCGACACGGGCATGTGGCCCTGTATTCGAATCGTACACGACTTGGTGGCACGACCGTGTTTTTAAGCCACACAGGCTAAACTCTGTCACATAGCCAGAAGACATGACCATGTGACCCCAATTTCACATGGCATCAAGTTGTTACATGATTTACTTACACAACCATGTGGCCCATCCACACGGTTAAGGGACACAACCGTGTGTCTCTTGTTTTCATATTTTTGTCATCTTTTTAAATTTGTTTCAAATTGATCCTAAATGATTGCCTTCTTAGTTTTAACCTTCTGTAAGCATGATATTAACTTGTAATTGATTGAAACATATTTTAATTTATTTAATTATGATTTGTTTGATATTTAATTGATATTTTAAAATTATAAATTGTTTGTAAATGTTTAGTAATTAGTTGTAGCATCCTATTGCTTGAGTCCGATGACCGGATCAAATGAATGGTGTTACAATTGCCTTGAGACACAAGGTCCATGTTTCGAGACTTGCAACCCCTAAAACCAAATTTAGCGACTAACTTTGAATATCTCAAGACTTTGCCCTTCATGTCCTAAGACATGCACCAAAAAATGAATGTTCAATTCAAATTTGATTATCTTGGCTCAAGACATATTCATTTTGTCTTAAGATGTAAGCCCAAAAATGCAAAAAAAAAAAAACCTTTTGATTCATGCAAACATGCCTTTAAAAGCATTCTAACATATGAGACATAAAACTAAAAATAAACCAACACATAAGACATACTACAACAAGTCAAAATATGATTTCTAAATCAAAGTATGATCACATAAGTAAATGAAAGAACAACCTTACCACTAACAACAAACTGAAATAAGTGTTTCCAAGTTACTAAAATATATCACCACATGTGCCAAAATGTCAAATATCCGAAAACAATATAAAACTCCAAAACAGAACTTCCATAAGATATTTATGAGACTTAGGTACATGCCAAAAATAATAGGAAAGTGTAAAGAGATCATATGAGAACTCTATGTGTGATATTGATCAACATTGAGATACACTCTCCAGTAACCTGCACACGGAACACAAATTCGCACACTAAAATTTCTTCAAATTTCAATGGTGCACTTCCAATTTCTAACAAAATTTTATGCACTTCAAATTTAGGCGTTACATAGTATTTCAACAATTGATATTCAAAGCATATTACTAGTGAAAAGATATTCTTAAAAGAATCTCAAAATAGCCATTAAGGGAAAAGATATTCTTAAAAGAATCTCAAAATAGCCATTAAGGGAAGTTAACTTTGGAAGATGAGATAAAAGGTAAAATCCTTGGAAAAAGATTACTCAACATTGAAGGCTTCTTTAAGTTGAAGAATGTTTTCCTTACTAAAAGGCCTAGAGGCTAATCTAATCTAATCTAATTAGAATAAACCAATTATGTGATCAAGTCTTGCTAAGACTTGGAGGAAGAGTTGTTATCCTTGTGGAGATTAATTAATAGGTAAGAAAAACATTAAGTGTCTTAGTAGGTGCTGTAACATGTCTATACAACAAACCTCTTAGGGTCGTTACATATAAATCTTATAGGGTCTATGCAAATTGAGAGCTTAGGTGGTGAATTATTTTTTTATTGATGATTTTTCAAGGCTTACATAGGTTGAGTTCTTGAAGCAAAAATCATAAGTTTTTAAAAAGCTTTGTATTAGGCTAGTGAATGAAAAAGGTCAAAAGATTGGGAAAAGTCTCAAAATCAGGAGTAACCATAATAAAGAATTTGAAAATGTCGAGTTTTTATTTATTTATGTGATCAAGTAGAAATAGTCTATGAGTTCTTTACATTAAAGACTTCAAAATATAATGGAGTAGCAGAGAGGAAAAATAGGACTTTAAAAGATATGGGTTGTGTTATGCTAGTTTCGAAAGGATTATCTTATCGATTGTAAGATGAAGCAATCAACACATATTAATATGTTTCAAGTAAATCCAACTTTTACCCATAACAATATGAATCCTTAAAAAAAAATTGGAAGGGGAGAAACCCATAAGTTTCCTACTTTCATGTGTTTAGAAACCCTTAGTATATCCTTAAGGAAAAAGAACCAGATGTAAATTTTGGCCCTCAAACTGATGAAGGGATCTTCATGAGATATTCCACAAACATCAAATATTACAAAGTCTTCAACCAAAATTATAATAAAGTTGATCAATGTGGTTAATGATGTCCTAATAGATAAGCAAGTTGAAAAGGAGACTAAGGAAATGGAAGAAATTTTAGATGTTGTAATAGAAGCAACAATAAGTAAAGATTGAATAGAGAAAAAATCTACAACTTGGAAAATCACCTTACTGATAATATTATTGGTAGTTTAAATGGAGGGAGAAGGACTAGAGTAAAGTCTAGAACCAACTATTAAGACATGGCTAGATTTTCTTGTTATACTTCTACCTTCAAACCTATAAAAGAGGGAAATACTTTGAAGGATGAGTGTTGGATCTATGAAGTGTAAGAAAAACTACAATAGTTTGTAAGAAATGATGTTTGGAAACTTGCACCTCATTATAAAGGATGTAACATCATTGGCACTAAGTGATTCTTCAAAACAAGACTAATAAACAAGGCAACACCACTAGGAATAAAGCTAGATTAGTTGCTAGTTACCTGTAGGCTAAATGAGTCAATTTTGAAGAAATATTTTCCATAGGAGCTCCCTTAAATCTATTAGATTGTTGCTTCTTGTAGCCATTCACTTAAGCATCAAGTTGTACAAGAAGGGTGTTAAAAGTGCTTTTCTGAATGGCTTTCTAAGTGAGGAATCCTATGTCGAGCAACCAAAAGGTTTTACTAATCCATAAAGGCTTTGAATGAATTTAAACAAGCTTTTTAATCTTGGTATGAAAGGTTATCTATGTTCTTATGTGACCTAGGTTATTTCCAAGGGAAGTGTTGACTAAACACCTTTTATAAAAAAAGGTTTATAAGAGGTCTCATAATAGTGCAAATATATGTCGATGACATAATACTTGGCTTTACTTTATCTATTGTCAAGGAAGACGTTATCAAGCTCATAAAGTCTGAATTTGAAAAAAATATGGTTGGAGAACTAACCTATTTTCTTGGTTTTAGGTAAATAGACCAAAGATGAAATATTTATTCTTCAAGAAAAGTATGCCAAAAAATTTTGGTTTAAGAGGTGCCATGCCAATGAAGACTTTTATAAGAATAAATTATAAGTTGTTTAAAGGTTTTTTGGGTGTTGTAAAAGACCTTAACACATACAAAAGTATGATTAAGAGCTTGGTGTACCTTACTACTAGCCAACCAAATCTATGTCATAGTATGAGAGTTTGTGCTATATACTAAGCTAATTTGAAGCAATTACATGTAAAGGTTGTGAAATGTATCATCAAGTATGTGAGTAGATCAATTGATTTTGGTATTTGATTCTCAAAAGACACCAATTTAAGCTTATTAGGGTATAGTGATGGGGACTAAGTAAGGAGCATTAATGATCGAAAAAGCACATAAGGTGTAACAACCCGATTTTAGGCCTAGTCAAAATAGTGGTCTCGAGACCACAAATCTGAAGTCAAAAAAAATATTTTATTATTAAAATAGAGTCATAGCATGTCCATAATAGTGCATGGAAAATTTGGTGAGTTAATTTTTGACGTTTGTGAGCCCAATTGCGAAAAAAGACTAAATTGCATAAAGTGCAAAAGTCCTAATTTGAAAGCTAAAGGTGTTATTTTTTTATTGTAACGCCCTCACGCCCGAGACCGTCGCCAGAGTCGAGCTTGAGGTGTTACTAAACTTAATTCATTAATTAAACAACTCAAACAATTTATTTTTAAAATTTCCAGACAAGCTGGCCAACTGAGTCACAGTCGCTTAAAGATTCATATCTCGAGTTATGAAACTCGAAATTAAGATATGTAAATTTTTTCTGAAACTAGACTCATATATCTATCTACTAATTTTTTTCTAGAATTTTTGGTTGAGCCAATTAGTACAGTTTATTAGTTAAAGTCTCCCCTATTTTAGTGTTCGACCACTCTGACCCCTGTGTATTACGAATCAGATATCTCCCTATACAAAGTTTAAATAATTATGCCGTTTGTTTCTCATAAAACTAGACTCAATAAGGATTTCATACATATAAGGTAAAACTCATAATATTTTTGTACAATTTATGGTAAATTTTTAAATCCAAAATAGGGGATTTAGAGACCACTATGACCCTATTCCACAAAAACTTAAATATCTCATAAAATATAAGTCATTTACCTATTGTGTTCCATCCATATGAAAATAGACTCATCAAGATTCGATTTCATAATTTATTCATCATTGAATTCCATTTCTAATATTTTTAATGATTTTTCAAATTCACATCACTGCTGCTGTATGACTCTGTTTTATGGCCAATTTTACCATTCCAAAGATTTTCATGGTTTAGTTAAGACATAAAGCATACATGTTATCATATATAAACTTGATTAGCCATTCCAATAGCTAATCATTTACAAACCCTTTTCTTACCAAACCATAACCATATCATATGATCATTTATACAAAGTGAGTATATTGCTATACATGCCACACTCAAAATATACAAGCCATTTTACCAATTTAAGTCTTCGGATAGTGTGAACGAGCCTTCGACCTATCCCGATTTTCAAGCTGGCTTGTCAAAACTACAATGAGTGAAAAGGAGAGAGTAAGCATAAATGCTTAGTAAGTTCACATGCAAATAACAAGTAACATAATCATGCCATTCAACATAAACATTATTTGCATAAACAACACCAAAACATTCATGTTACATTTGGATTTAGTATCTTACTACAATTTCATCATACTAAGTTCTCAACTCGAGGGTTTAAACACATACCTGTCAAATTTTCTTATTCACCACACTTACCAACATGTCACCTTTGTATTAGGCATTCTCCTTATTCTATTAGAGATCTCCCGTTGAACACATCGGAATATGATTTCGGATACACAGATAATGTACACATAAGTGCTCTACTCATAGCTAAACAAGCTCAATAGCTTTTGAAATCTATGTAGCCAAGCTACCATGTAACCTGCCCATAAACGAACTCAGACTCAATTCAACGAGATCGAGCGTTCACATCCATAAGTGAACTCGGACTCAACTCAACGAGCTCGGATGCCTAGTTACATCTCACGAACTCGAACTCAACTCAACGAGTTCGAAACTCAACCATCCTAGTGACATGTCACTTGTACCCTAATCTATTCCCAAGGTTCAAACGGGATTTTTCCTCGATCACACATCTTTGTCGTCTTTCACGGAATATCGAAATCGATTTTTGCTAACATCTCATACTTATTAAATTATTCACATAATTTGCGTATTACCAAATAATAATTCACAAAGCACAATATTTCATGATAATAAATATCATATCATACGAATATCATTAAATCACTTAAAATAAAAATTATGTTACCTTATTTCCACATGAACTTACCTCGATACAAAATATTAGCAATCGAGCCTATTCCTCGTAAACTTTGTTTTTTCCTTGATCGTGACTTGAATCTCGTTTCTCTTGATCTATAATGCCAAATTAATTTTATTTAATACATACATTCATCAAAACAGCCCTTAGTACGAACTTTGGCAAAATTACTATTTTGCCCCTAAACTCTCACATATTTGCACTTTTTCCCCAAGGCTCGTAAATTAAACCTCATCCTATTTTCTTATGTTTTATGACATGATGATCATTTTTCCCTTCTATGACAACATCAAATTCACACTCTAACATGTACTTATGACTATTAGGTATTTTTACCGATTAAGCCCTTTTTCTCGTTTTCACTTAAAACCGAGTAGCACAAGTTGTCTAACATAATTTAAAACCTCATATTATATCATAAGACACCAAAATACACAAATTTCACCTATGGGTATTTTTCCAAATATGAATCCTAGGTTGACTTATTGTTAGCATAAGCTAAATCGAGCTACCGGGATTCCAAAAACGTACAGAATATTAAAAACGGGGCTTGGAATCACTTACTATGGAGCTTGGAAGCTTGAAACAAACCCTAGCTATGGAGAACCCTTGAAATTTCGGCCTAATGAAGAAGATGGACAAAAATTGGCTTTTAATTTTGTTTTTAATTCATTTTAATAACTAAATGACCAAAACGCCCTTAATTAAAAACTATGGTGTTTTATCTTCCTTTAGGTATTTTTGTCCAAAATAGTATAATGGTCTAATTACTATCCAAAGACCTCCACTTTAAAAATTACTCACAAGTACTTAATACCTTTGTGAACTAGAACACGCATTTTACAACTTTTGCAATTTAGTCCTAAATATCAAATTGGACCCTTTATCGATAAAATTTCTAAACGAAATTTTCACAAAATCATGCAATCATGCAATAGACCTTTAAGTGATAATAAAATAAATTCTTCTACCCCGAATTTGTGGTCATGAAACCACTATTCGTATTAGGCCCTAATTCGGGATATTACAACTCTCCCCCCTTTAAGGATTTTCGTCCTCGAAAATCTTACCAGTAAACAGGTGTTGGTATTGATTTCTCATAGTTTCCTTAGGTTCCCATGTAGTCTCTTCTACCCCGTGCTTTTGCCATAATACTTTCACGAGAGCGACATTTTTATTTCTTAGTTGTTTGACCATCTTAATCGGTTCTTCTTCGTAAGTCATATCCGGTCGTAGCTCAATTTCTGTTGGTGAAATTGTATATGAAGGATCCAAACGATATCGACGTAACATAGATACGTGGAACACGTCATGCATCTTCTGTAATTCAGATGGCAATGCTAGCCGATAAGCTATTGGTCCAACTTTTTCAATTATTTCATACGGTCCAATAGAACGCGGACTCAACTTGCCCTTCCGTCCGAATCTAAGAACTTTCTTCCATGGAGACACTTTTAAAAATACTTTATCACCAACTGGAAACTCGATTTCCTTTCATTTCAAATCCGCATAAGATTTCTGTCTATCCGAAGCAGCTTTCAAACAATCTCGAATCACTTTCACTTTTCTTGATTTCTTTTATTAGATCAACTCCATAAATCGATTTTCCTTGAGTTCAGTCCAATACAATGGCATCCGACATTTACGACCATACAATGCTTCATAAGGTGCCATCTTCAAACTCGTCTGATAACTATTATTATAAGCAAATTCTACCAACGGTAAATACTTTTCCCAACTACCTTGAAATTCCAATACACAACATCTGAGCATGTCTTCAAGAATCTGAATCACTCTCTCTGACTGTCCATCAGTTTGTGGATGAAAGCAAGTACTGAAATTCAACTTCGTACCTAATGCCTCTTGCAACTTTTGCCAAAACCAGGAAGTAAATCTCGGATCTCTATCCGAAATGATTGACAAGGGTATTCCGTGAAGTCTAACAATCTCACTGATATACAATTCAGCTAACTTATTAAGAGAATAATCCGTATGTACTGGAATAAAATGAGCTAATTTAGTCAATCTATCAACTATTACCCAGATGACATCTTTCTTCCTTAGAGTCAACGGCAACCCTGACATAAAGTCCATGGTAACTCGACCCCACTTCCACTCAGGAATCATGATAGGCTGGAGTAGTCTCGAAGGTACTTGGTGTTCAACTTTCACTTGTTGACAAATTAAGCACTTTGATACAAACTCGGAGATATCTCTTTTCATTCCACTCCACCAATACATTTTCGTCAAGTCATTATACATTTTTGTACTGCCCAGGTGAACTGGGAAACAACCATTATGTGCTTCATGCAAAATCTTTTGAATCAATTCATCATTTTTTGATACACAAATCTGGTTTTTAAACATCAAGCAACCATCAGAACCGATTCTAAAATCTGACCTCGTATCAGCTTCACACTGCTTTCTCTTGGCTTACAAATCTTGGTCATTTTTCTGAGCTTCACAAATCTCTTGTAAAG
Organism: Gossypium arboreum; assembly: GCF_025698485.1. NCBI lineage: Eukaryota > Viridiplantae > Streptophyta > Magnoliopsida > Malvales > Malvaceae > Gossypium > Gossypium arboreum. The sequence goes on from NC_069079.1 coordinate 107,745,355, forward strand.
ACATCAGTCTTGCTCTTAACTCTGCTAGAATTGAACCATCATCTAATACCTTTAACTGAGTATTCATAGCTTGTGACAGTCTTAATTTGGCCCTGGTCAGAAAGTGGTTTCGGGACCATAAAACCGAGTCATAAAAATAATTAACCGTTATAATCTATGCTTACTGTATGTGTACATGCACGTGCGAAAGTTTGATGTTTTAATTTTATCATTTGTATGTGAAATAGATTTAATAGGACTCATGTGAAATAAATGTGAAAGATGATAGGTTAAACCCAAAGTGGTGTAATAATGCATGTTAGAAAAAGGATGGGTTTGCATGTCAAATATCCATTTTTGACAATTAGTGGCCGGCCATGATGAAGTGATATATAAAAATATGTATTAATTATTAGTTAATGGCTTTATATGTTATAGTATAGATGAATAAAATGAAAAGAATAATAGAAAGAATGGGAAGAAAACAAAGTCTTAACTTTGTTCTTCTTAGCCGAACCAAAAGGGAGAAAAAGGGAGCAAACATTCTACCATTTGAAACCTAAGGAAGGTTAGTAAATCAAGTTAGATTTTTGAAATTCTAGTTTGTTTTAGGTTACTCATCATGCTACTTACTTAGCCCATGCCAAAACTTTGAATTTGGATGGTTGAATTGAACATTCGGTTATGGTAGATAAGGAAGGAATTTGATTTTTATCTTTAAGTTTTGATGAAGAAATTGTTGATGAAAGAAGTTGATCTTGTTAAAAACTATAATTTCTAATACTCTTATGTGTAATAGCCGAACATAGACTTTGCTTAATGTCTTGAACAAATGCCGATTAGGTGTTTTGAAATGGATAAATTAGGTGCTTGATTTTCTAAAGGTTCGGCATAGTACATGATATTTTTGTTAGTATGATTTCGAAGAATTTGAGTAATGTTATATATAAGTAAAATTATTTGGTACGGTCTTGGCGGTATATATGTACAATTGATCTATTTAGCTAATAATATCTAGGGTGATAAATAATTAAATAATATGTATACAAAGAATGTGTGAAAGAGTGAATTGGCAATAATCTCTTTAGGATAGCAGCAGTAAAGTGATTTTGGAAAAATAACTATAAATTGTGGGAGTTGAGTTAGAAGCTGAATAAACTATGTAATTAAAGCTTGACGGGTCTAATTTCTTATAAAAGAAACTATAAAAGCAAAAGAATTTCCGATAATGAGATAATTGAAGTAATGTGGGACAGAGTCAAAATGAATTCTAGATCCCCTGTTCTGTTTTTATAAAATCAATATAAAACGTATAACAATAGTCAAATGATGAAATTTATATGCTTAGACTCCTTAATGAGGCCAGTTTCAAATGAAATAAACAAGGACATGTTTTGAATTCTGTACAATGAGAAATTTATTTCATAGTGAAGAGTGGTCAGATTAGTCAAACAAAGTGAAACAAGGAAACTTTAAGAAAAATCTGGTATTGATTGGCCAAACTAAAATTCTGAAAATTTTATGGATAAAATATATATGAGTCTATGTTCAGGAAATTTTACGGCAATTGATTTGGAGTTTCAGTAGCTCAGTTATAAATAATTTAGTGACTATTGCTTAGGAAGACAGCTTATTGTGAATTTGTGATTATGAGGTAATCATTGATAAAAATTTGTTAAGGAGTTGCTTAATGTTTTCTTATAAGCTTACTATAATCAGATGTGTGAAAGTCGAATATATATGTATTATATTCTGAAAATAATATTTGAATAGTCGATTAATGATTAGTTTAAAATTTGTTGAATTAAAGCTCAAGAGCATAGGGGGCAATTTCGAATAAGGGAAAAGAGAAAGCAATCGAGTAGCCTATCCGCAGTTGTTCAAATAAATCCGAGGTAAGTCTTTGAGTAATGGAACTTAGCTTATGATTTGATTAAACAATGTTATATATTTATATATATAGCACAATAAATAAATTGTGACCTGATGGTTTCTCTTGATTTACATATTGAAATAAATGGGTAGTGCATCGGCTTGTAGTCGAATGGTTATAGAAAATCATGTAGAGTAGCGAAACAGAATCGTGTTATTTGTATGAGCTGTTATGCCGAAAATGGAATGATGGATAATTATGTTGTGTTTATGATCTAATAATGTAAATAAATTGTTAATGATTTATAATATAAATATATTTTGTGCATGACAATTGAGGATTATATCCGGGTTAAGTCCCGAAGGCATTCATGCTGGTTGTTATTTCCGGGTTAAGTCCCGAAGGCATTCGTGCTGGTTGTTATTCCGGGTTTAAGTCCCGAAGGCATTCGTGTTGGTTGTTATTTCCGGTTAAGTCCCGAAGGCATTCATCTTGGTTGCTATTTCCGGTTAAGTCGAGAAGGCATTTGTCTTTGGTTGTTACATCCGGCTAAATCCAAGGTAATTGGGTTGAAATGTGCGATCTTGTCGTAATAATTTCTATTAATGGGCTTACAACCCTAAGATGATCAGGTATGCACCGTATATACATTGAAATTAAGTTAAGATTGACTATGAGCATGTAAGCATATGGGTTGAAGTGTGAAGTAACATAAGTATGTGATTTTTGCGTATTTGCATTTATTTAGCCTTGTAATCGAATTAGATGTATTCGGCATAATTATGAGGTTAGTTGGGTAAAAAGAGATTATCTATATATGAATTCGTGTTTAAGGAAAAATTTAAGATGACATGTATGAACAATAGGGGTATATTTAATCATGACTACATTTAGTCAGAAAGATGATGAGCCTTATGAATGCTATGCTTTAGTTATAAATGATTTCATTACTTAAGACTTACTAAGCATCAAAATGCTTACTCTTTTTGCCTTCATTCCCTGTTTTATAGATTTTGTTCGTGAACTATCGGACTCTGGAAATCCAAAGTCGAAGTCGTCCACACTATCTAAACCTTTCGGTACTCTTGTAAATGAACCTTGATAATGGCATGTATAGGATTGACTTTTGATGTTAATTACGTATCTTTTTGGTGATGTATATATGTATAGCCATGCGAAAATGGCTTGTTAAGTTATTATATGCGCTCCACAAAATTAATGTGTATGTGTGGATGATAATCGATTAATGTTTTAAATGTTTTGATGTGAATTAAACTTAGGAATGAATTAAGGCACTATTTAAATTGAGAAGATTGCTTTGCATAGTGTATAAACGAAATTCGAATTCAATGGTATGCTATCGGAAATTACTTGAGTATTGTCAAATGAATTTTTGTACTTATTTGGTAATATTCCTTACCCCTCCGGCGACGGATACGAGTTAGGGGTGTTACATTTTATTGGTATCAGAGCCACGGTTTAGTCGATTCTAGGACTACCGTAAAACATTTGGGGTCTAGCTATACATGCCATTATGTGTTAATACGATAGTGTGGCGATTTCTGACAATTAAAAATGTTTTATTTTGTATAGTAATAGATCCCGATCGAGTGATAGCTGATGATGTTGAGAGTGTAGCGCTTTGCTCACCTTGACGCGGAACGCTACCGATAGACTCTCAACCTATAGCAAGCAATCAAAATGACGAGGCTAGACAAGCCTTTTATAACGTGATGAATGATTGGTTTAACCAATACATTCGAACTAATACGGCTGCTCCACAACCCCCATTTCCAACAAATACACCCCTGCACCCACAATACCTCCTGTAGTTGATCAGATGAAGTTGAACAAGCCCCCAGTTGACAGGATTCGAAAGCATGGGGCTACTGAATTTAAAGCTACAGACTGTGATGATGCCGAGCAAGCTGAATTTTGGTTGGACAATACTATTCGAGTACTTGATGAACTATCTTGCACACCTGATGAATGCCTAAAGTGTGCTATATCTTTGCTACGTAATTTCACCTATTATTGGTGGAATACATTGGTTTCTGTTGTACCCAGAGAGCGGGTGACGTGAGAGTTCTTCTAAACTGAATTTCGAAAAAAATATATTAGTCAGAGGTTCATCGATCAGAAGCAGAAAGAATTTCTTGAACTTAAACAAGGTTCCATGTCAGTTACTGAATATGAACGGAAGTTTGTCCGACTTAGCAGATATGCTCGGGAATGTGTATCGTCTGAGGCTATTATGTGTAAACGCTTTGAAGACGGGTTAAATGAATATATTAAAATATTTGTTGGTATTCTTGAAATCAGAGAGTTCGTGGTACTAGTTGAGCGAGCTTGCAAAGCCGAGGAGCTTAGTAATGAAAAAAGGAAAGCTGATGTTGGAACTAGAGAGTTTCATAAAAGATCTTCAGGAAAGCCTTTTCAGCAATCATTGAAGAAATTTCGAGATGATTTTGGACGATCTAAGAATATTACAGGTTTTTCCAGACGAGACCGTGATCGACCTCCTATGAGTACGCGAGTCACCTCGGTTGCCGATGTTGGAAATGACCGAAGAGATAGGATCGAGTCTGATTTTGTGGAAAATGGCATTCGGGGAGTTGTAGATTTCATGATCATTCTTGCTATAGATGCGGATCACCCGATCATTTCATCAAAGACTGCCCAAAGCTGTCAGAACAAAATGTGAATCAGAGTGGGAAACCGGGTACTGCTATAGCTCGAGGTAGACCATTGAGGAATACGGGGAATGCTAGTAGCGGTCAGAGAGGGTCTAGAGATGCTACGACCAGATCTGAGGCTCGTGCTCCTACTAGAGCTTATGCTATACGTGCACGCGAGGATGCTTCTTCACCTGATGTTATTACCGGTACTTTCACTCTCTTTGATACTGATGTGATTGCTTTGATTGACCCTGGTTCTACTTATTCTTATATATGTGAGACTTTTTCATCCAGGAAGACTTTACCTGTTGAGTCTATTGAATTTGTTATTAGGGTGTCAAATCCCTTGGGTCAATATGTGCTTGTCGATAAGGTGTGTAAGAAATGCCCCTTAATAATCCAAGGTTCCTGTTTTCCGGCGGATTTGATGCTTTTACCGTTTGATGAATTTGATGTTATCCTCGGTATGGATTGGTTGACCGTACATGATGCAGTAGTGAATTGCAAAAGTAAGACCATTGATTTGAGATGTACAAATAAAGAGGTAATCCGAGTTGAGTCTACTGATTTGAACGGATTGTCAGCAATAACAATATCCTCGATGTCGGCTCAAAAATATGTAAGAAAGGGGTGTGAAGCGTATCTTGCGTACGTACTTGATAGTAAGGAATTAGAAAAAAAGCTTGAATTAGTGCTAGTGGTTTGTGAATATCCAGATGTTTTTCCCGAAGAATTACCGGGGTTGGCACCTGTTCGGGAAGTAGAGTTTGGCATTAAACTTGTATCTGGGACTACACCGATTTCAATAGCTCCGTATCGTATGGCACCAACTGAATTAAAGGAATTGAAAGCTCAGTTGGAAGAGTTGACGGATAGAGGTTTCGCTCGACCGAGTTTTTCACCATGGGGTGCACCAGTATTGTTTGTGAAAAAGAAAGACGGAACCATGAGAATGTGCATCGACTATCATCAATTGAATAAAGTGACCATAAAGAATAAATATCCGTTACCACGTATTGATGATTTGTTTGATCAGCTGAAGGGAGCCTCAGTGATTTCAAAGATAGATTTGAGATCGGGTTACTATTAGTTGCGAGTTCGAGACTCAGATATACCCAAAACTGCTTTCAGAACGAGATACGGTCACTACGAGTTCTTAGTGATGCCGTTTGGGCTCACTAATGCCCCTGCGGTATTTATGGACTTGATGAATCGAATTTTCAGACAATATTTGGACCGGTTCGTAGTTGTGTTTATAGATGACATCTTGATTTATTCACGAGATGAAACCGAACATACCGAGCACCTGAGATTAGTGTTGCAGATTTTACGGGACAAGCAGTTATATGTTAAGTTCAGTAAGTGTGAATTCTGGTTGAAAGAAGTTAGCTTTTTGGGGCATGTAGTATCCGCATCGGGTATTAGGGTTGATCCAAGTAAAATATTAGCAATACTTGATTGGAAGCCTCCTAGAAATGTTACTAAAGTTCGGAGCTTTTTGGGACTTGCCGTTTACTACAGACGGTTTGTAAAAGGTTTTTCGATGATAGCTACACCAATGATGAAGCTACTTCAGAAAGATGTTAAGTTCGAATGGTCAGAAAAGTGCTAGAAAAGTTTCGACCAACTAAGAACCTATCTGACTAAAGCTCCAGTGCTAGTGCAGCCCGAATCCGGTAAAGAGTTTGTCATTTATAGTGATGCATCCTTACTTGGGCTGGGTTGTGTGTTGATGCAAGAAGGTCGAGTTGTAGCTTACGCGTCGAGGCAATTAAAGCCACATGAGAAAAACTATCTGACCCATGATCTCGAATTAGCTGCCATCGTATTCGCTTTAAAGATCTGGCGACATTACTTGTTTGGAGAGAAGTGTCATGTGTATTCGGATCACAAAAGCCTCAAATATTTGATGACTCAAAAAGATTTGAATCTACGACAAAGACGTTGGCTTGAGTTGTTGAAAGACTACGAGCTTGTCATTGATTATCACCCGGGAAAGGCTAATGTAGTTGCCGATGCTTTAAGTCGTAAATCACTGCTTACTTTACTTTGCGGCGATGAATGTACATCTGTCCGTGACATCCGATAATGTGTTAGTAGCAGAATTAAAGGCTAAACCATTATTGATTCATCAAATTCGTGAAGCTCAGAAAGTCGATGAAGAATTGGTTATTAAGCGAACCGAATGTGTCTCAAATGTTGAATCAGAGTTTCAAATCGACGACAATGATTGCCTGAGGTTCAGAAGTCGATTGTGTATTCCAAGAAAGTCGGAACTTATTTCAGTAATTTTGAGCGAGGCTCATAGTAGCCGAATGTCAGTTCATCCGGGGAGTACGAAAATGTACAATGATCTGAGACGTCAGTTTTGGTGGCCTAGTATGAAACGAGACATTTCTGATTTTGTTTCGAAGTGTTTGATATGTCAACAAGTGAAAGCAGAACACCAAGTGCCTTCGGGGTTTCTTCAGCCAATCTTGATACCTGAATAGAAATGGGATCGAATTACGATGGATTTTGTATCTGGGTTGCCATTATCGCCAAGTAAGAAAGATGCGATTTGGGTCATTGTTGATAGATTGACAAAGTCGGCTCATTTTATTCTGTCCGCATGCATTATTCCTTTGGACAAACTAGCTGAATTGTACATTTCTCAGATCGTAAGGTTACATGGGGTACCTATTTCTATTGTGTCGGATAGAGATCCGAGATTCACATCACGATTTTGGAAGAAATTGCAAGAAGCTTTGGGTACCAAGTTGCATTTTAGCACTGCTTTTCATCCCCAGACTGATGGTCAATCTGAGCGGATAATTCGATACTCGAGGATATGTTGAGATGTTGCATCCTTGAGTTTAGTCGTTCATGGGAGCGATATTTACCTTTGGTTGAATTCGCATATAACAATAGTTTTCAATCAAGCATTAAAATGGCACCTTACGAGGCTTTGTACGATTCGTAAATGCCGACACCGTTGTTTTGGATGAGCTTAGTGAAAGTAAAATCTTGAGGTTGATTTGATTAAAGATCTTTGAGCAAAAGTAAAAGTAATCCGTAAAAGTCTCAAGCGCGCCGGATTGTCAAAAGTCGTATGCGGATTTAAAACGAAAAGACATTGAATATCAGGTTGGAGACAAAGTATTTCTTAGAGTTTCACCTTGGAAAAAGGTGCTCAGATTTGGCCGTATGAGATATCCGAACGAATTGGGCCAGTCGCATACAGATTGATTTTATCCCCTGAACTTGAAAAGATTCACAACGTTTTTCATGTCTCGATGCTTCGACGTTATAGATCTGATCCATTGCACATAATTAACCCATCAGAGGTTGAAATTCAATCTGATTTGAGTTATGAAGAAGAACCGATTCGTATCCTAGCTCGTGAGGTGAAAGAGTTGCGAAACAAAAAGGTTCCGTTAGTAAAGGTGTTATGGCTCAAACACGGGATCGAAGAAGCTACATGGGAAACCGAGAAATCTATGAAAGAACGATACCCAAATCTATTCACTGGTAAGATTTTTGGGGACGAAAATTCCTTAAGAGGGGGAGAGTTGTGACAGCCCTAATTTGGCCCTGGTCGGAAAGTGGTTTCGGGACCACAAAACCGAGTTATAAAAATAATTAACCGTTATAATCTATGCTTACTGTATGTGTACATGCACGTGCGAAAGTTTCATGTTTTAATTTTATCATTTGTATGTGAAATAGATTTAATAGGACTCATGTGAAATAAATGTGAAAGATGATAGGTTAAACCCAAAGTGGTGTAATAATGCATGTTACAAAAATGATGGGTTTGCATGTCAAATATCCATTTTTGACAATTAGTGGCCGGCCATGATGAAGTGATATATAAAAATATGTATTGATTATTAGTTAATTGCTTTATATGTTATAGTATAGATGAATAAAATGAAAAGAATAATAGAAAGAATGGGAAGAAAACAAAGTCTTAACTTTGTTCTTCTTAGCCGAACCAAAAGGGAGAAAAAGGGGAGCAAACATTCGGCCATTTGAAACCTAAGGAAGGTTAGTAAATCAAGTTAGATTTTTGAAATTCTAGTTTGTTTTAGGTTACTCATCATGCTACTTACTTAGCCCATGCCAAAACTTTGAATTTGGATGGTTGAATTGAACATTCGGTTATGGTAGATAAGGAAGGAATTTGATTTTTATCTTTAAGTTTTGATGAAGAAATTGTTGATGAAAGAAGTTGATCTTGTTAGAAACTATAATTTCTAATACTCTTATGTGTAATAGCCGAACATAGACTTTGCTTAATGTCTTGAACAAATGCCGATTAGGTGTTTTGAAATGGATAAATTAGGTGCTTGATTTCCTAAAGGTTCGACATAGTACATGATATTTTTGTTAGTATGATTTCGAAGAATTTGAGTAATGTTATGTATAAGTAAAATTATTTGGTACGGTCTTGGCGGTATATATGTACAATTGATCTATTTAGCTTATAATATCTAGGGTGATAAATAATTAAATAATATGTATACAAAGATTGTGTGAAAGAGTGAATTGGCAATAATCTCTTTAGGACAGCAGCAGTAAAGTGATTTTGGAAAAATAACTATAAATTGTGGGACTTGATTTAGAAGCTGAAGAAATTATGTAATTAAATCTTGATGAGTCTAGTTTCTTATAAAAGAAACTATAAAAGCAAAAGAATTTCCAATAGTGAGATAATTGAAGTAATATGGGACAGAGTCAAAATGACTTCTAGATCCCCTATTCTGTTTTTATAAAATCACTATAAAACGTATAAAAATATTCAAATGATGAAATTTATATGCTTAGACTCCTTAATAAGTCTAGTTTCAAATGAAGTAAACAAGGACATATTTTGAATTCTGTACAATGAGAAATTTATTTCATAGTGAAGTGTGGTCAGATTAGTCAAACAGTGAAACAAGGGAAACTTTAAGAAAATATGGTATTGATTGGCCAAACTAAAAATTCTGAAAATTTTATGGATAAAATATATATGAGTCTATTTTTAGGGAAATTTTACGGAAATTGATTTGGAGTTTCGTAGCTCGAGTTATAAATAATTTAGTGACTATTGCTCGGGAAGACGACTTATTGTGAATTTGTGATTATGAGGTAATCATTGATAAAAATTTGTTAAGGAGTTGCTTAATGTTTTCTTATAAGCTTACTATAATCAGTATGTGTGAAAGTCGAATATATATGTATTATATTCTGAAAATAATATTTGAATAGTCGATTAATGATTAGTTTAAAATTTGTTGAATTAAAGCTCAAGAGCATAGGGGGCAATTTGAATAAGGGAAAGAGAAAGCAATCGAGTAGCCTATCCATGATTGTTCAAATAAATCCGAGGTAAGTCTTTGAGTAATGGAACTTAGCTTATGATTTGATTAAACAATGTTTTATATTTATATATATAGCACAATAAATAAATTGTGACCTGATGGATTCTCTTGATTTACATATTGAAATAAATGGGTAGTGCATCGTATATACATTGAAATTAAGTTAAGATTGACTATGAGCATGTAAGCATATGGGTTGAAGTGTGAAGTAACATAAGTATGTGATTTTTGCGTATTTGCATTTATTTAGCCTTGTAATCGAATTAGATGTATTCGGCATAATTATGAGGTTAGTTGGGTAAAAAAAGATTATCTATATATGAATTCGTGTTTAAGGAAAAATTTAAGATGACATGTATGAACAATAGGGGTATATTTAAACATGACTACATTTAGTCAAAAAGATGATGAGCCTTATGAATGCTATGCTTTAGTTATAAATGATTTCATTACTTAAGACTTACTAAGCATCGAAATGCTTACTCTTTTTGCCTTCATTCCCTGTTTTATAGATTTTGTTCGTGAACTATCGGACTCGGGAGATCCAAAGTCGAAGTCGTCCACACTATTTAAACCTTTCGGTACTCTTGTAAATGAACCTTGATAATGGCATGTATAAGATTGACTTTTGATGTTAATTACGTATCTTTTTGGTGATGTATATATGTATAGCCATGCGAAAATGGCTTGTTAAGTTATTATATGCGCTCCACAAAATTAATGTATATGTGTGGATGATAATCGATTAATGTTTTAAATGTTTTGATGTGAATTAAACTTAGGAATGAATTAAGGTACTATTTAAATTGAGAAGATTGCTTTGCATAGTGTATAAACGAAATTCGAATTCAATGGTATGCTATCGGAAATTACCTGAGTATTGTCAAATGAATTTTTGTACTTATTTGGTAATATTCCTTACCCTTCCGGCGACGGATACGGGTTAGGGGTGTTACATAGCTCTCAAAGCAAATAGCAACTTTCTGCTCAAAGCATCGACAACCACATTCGCTTTTCCCGGATGGTAGTCAATAACAAGCTCGTAATCTTTCAATAACTCCAACCATCTTTGCTGTCTCAAATTCAAATCTTTTTGTGACATCAAGTACTTAAGACTTTTATGGTCGGTATATACTTGACACTTTTCACCATACAGATAATGTTGCAAAATCTTCAAAGCAAACACTATAGCAGCCAATTCCAAATCATGAGTCGGATAATTCCTTTCGCGAGATTTTAACTGCCTCGAAGCATAAGCCACCACTTTTCCTTCTTGCATAAGTACACATCCTAAGCCATTTCGAGAAGCATCACTATACATCACAAATTCTTTACCTGATTCGGGTTGTACCAACACGGGTGCTTCAGTTAATAACTTTTTCAATTCTTCAAAACTCTGTTGACATTCTTCCGTCCACTCAAATTTAACATCCTTTTAAAGTAGTCTAGTCATAGGAGCAGCAATTATAGAAAATCCATTTACAAACCGCCGATAATACCCAGCTAGCCCCAAGAAACTTCTAACCTCGTTTACATTTTTCGGTGGTTTCCAATCAACAATGGCTGAAATTTTACTAGGATCAACCCGTATACCATCACTTGAAACAATGTGACCCAAAAATCCAACTTCCCGAAGCCAAAATTCACTTTTACTAAACTTGGCATATAACTGCTTATTTCTCAAAGTTTGCAAAACTATCTTCAAGTGTTCGGATTGGTTCAACGGTGAAAGTTATGTTCTTACGTTAATAAGAAAAGTATAACCCTGTTGTGAGTGGTACATGTACCTAATTGGTACATATGAGATACGAGCTATATATATATTACTTGTGATTTGTATAGACGGTAATGAGTAAGTTATACTTATGCCTACCTTGGTAGTATGAGCATGTTGTTTATTGATATATTGTTGTTGTATATTTACTTATATGCAACTTACTAAGCTTTTATGCTTACTCCATTTCCTTTCCATTTCCTTAGAGTGCCGCCTACTTAGCTCCAGGATCACCTGAAGTCAGAGATATCTATCACACTATCAACCGAAGTATTCGGTATAGTTGGATTTATATTTTTGATTATGGTATGTAAAGGACTTATACTTTATTATTTTGTGTCTTTGAGGATTGGCCCAATGTGTTTGCTTGGGTTGGAAACCCTTATTTTGTATTAAGCCATGAACGATGGTTAACACTCATTTTGAGTTTTTGAAAGATACATTTCCATGGTCGAATGAATGTCTAATGTAACTGGATTGGTTATATGAATTGTGTTTGTTTTGGTATTGGTTGACAATTGTATAAAACTAGGTATGTAAGGGTGGCAATGAAGCTTGGTAAATAAGGGTGGCAATGAAGCTTGGTAAATAGCCTTATATTGTCCACACGGGTAGACACACGGGTGTGTGTTTAGGCCTTGTGTGACACACGGTTTGCCCCATGAGCGAGTAGTTCGGTTGTGTGTCCCTTGCACGTAAAAATTTCAAGTCAATATGCATGGTAATAAACATACGGGCAGAGACATGACCGTGTGTCTCCGCCGTGTGAAGGACACAGCCTAGCACACGAGCGTGTGCCTTGGCCGTGTGACATCTTGAGCATGCTAACGTTAGAAATAGAATGTCTATGTTTTTGCACACGAGTTGAGACAAGGGCGTGTCGTGGCCGTGTGAGGGACACGGGCTATTGACACGGGCGTGTGTCTAGCCGTGTGAAAATCCCTGTAGGTGCAAATTAAAATTAATTCTACACGAGTGTGGGACACGAGCGTGTCCCAGGGTGCTTAGGCCGTGTGAGTCATACGGGCCATCAGCACGACCATGTTGAAATGGTCACACGGGCGTGTACCATTCCACACGGGCGTATGTCTTATTTTAAAGGCAAATTTTTTAAGGTTGGTTTAAGGACCTGGAATGGTTCTGAAGAGTTTTCAATGATTGATTTGAGGCTCGTAGGCCCATAATAAGAAGTTTAAAGTAGAAATAGAAAAAGTTTTTAATTTGGACTGAGTCTCAGTGACTTGAGATTGGTTGTATCCATGAGATCAAGATAGGTAATGCCTTGTACCCCGCCCCGGCATGGGTTACGGGTATAGGGTATTGCATTTAGTGTATCAGAGCTATGGTTTAGTCGGTTCTAGGACTAACCTAGCGAGAGTACGAGCCTAGCTGTACATGCCATAACTGTATATTGATAGTGTAATGATTTTTGACAATTATAAATTATGTTTTTATATAGTAAATGGATCCTGATAGAGCCACGGCAGATGACATGGAAAGTAACGCACCGGCTCTTGCTGAAGGGACCGCGTCAGTTGAGTGTGAGCCTGTGATTATCGGCCAAGGTGGAGGGGCTAGAGAAGCCTATCTCTGAATAATGGATGTTTGGTACACAAAGTTTGTTCGTGTGAATCCGAACACTCGACCTCCCCCACCTCCTCCGATTCCTCAGTATGGCCTGGTAGCTCCGTAAGGTGCGGACATGTTTAGAAGAGTTAAGCCTTCGATAGACAAGATTCAAAAATAAGGGGCAGAGGAATTCTGGGCTAGCATAGATGATGACCGGAGAGAGCAAAATTTTGGTTGGAAAATACCCTTAGGGTATTTGATGAGCTAGCATGCATACTTGAAGAATGCGTGAAATGCGCAGTGTCACTTCTATGGGACTCAGCTTATCAGTGATGGATCACTCTTGTGTCCGTCGTGCCGAGAGAGAGGATCACGTGGGAATTCTTCCAGGGGGAATTTCAGAAAAAGTATATTAGCCAAAGATTTATAGACCAAAAGAGGAAGGAATTCCTAGAGATAAAGCAAGACCGAATGTCAGTGGCAGAATATGAACGTGATCTATGAGGCTTAGAAAGTATGCACGGGAGTGCGTGTCTACCGAAGGCACCATGTGTAAGAGGTTTAAGGATGACCTCAATGAAGATATCTGAGTGTTTGTTTGCATTTTAGGGCTGCGAGAATTCGTAGCACTTGTTGAAAGAGCCTGTAAGGCCGAAGAGCTGATTAAAGAAAGGAGGAAAGCGACTTTTGAGTCGCAGGATTCAAGGAAAAGACAGATGGGGAAATCACATCAGTCATTATCTAAAAGATCGAGAGAGTTCACTACCTGGTCGAATGCTGCGGTGGGGTATTCAAATAGGAACAAGAATCGGCAGAACACAACTTTAAAAGTCCAGACCACTTCGGTCGCAAGTGTTGGTAGCACTCGGCCAAATAGGCCAGACTGCTCGCAATGTGGTAGGCGTCATTTTGGTGAGTGCCGAGGGAATGAAAGGGGCTGTTTCAAGTGCGGATCATTGGAACACTTAATCCGTGAATATCTCGATTTGGATGAAAGAGAGAGAAAAGAAAATGTTAAAGCAAGAAGTGCTCCATTGAGAGGTAGATTAGAAAAGAACCTCGGAAGTGGGGCTAGCAGTAAAGGCAAGCTAAGAGATGTTGTGGTGAGGTCCGAGGGTAGAGCGCCTACAAGGACTTAGGCTATATGTGCTCGAGAAGAGGCAGAGTCTGCCGACCTGATCACGGGCACCTTTTCTATCCATGAAATATCTGTTGTTGCTTTAATTGACCCGGGATCTACCCATTCTTATATTTGTATGGAATTGATACCTCGTATGGGTATGCTAGTAGAGTCCACTGAGTTTGTAATAAAAGTGTCCAATCCTTTAGGCAGTCATGTACTAGTGGATCAAGTATGTAGAAATTGACGTTTGACAATTAGAGGTCATTGTTTTCCGGCTAACTTGATGTTATTGCCGTTTAATGAGTTTGATGTAATCCTTGGGATGGATTGGTTGACTGCTCATAGTGTTGTAGTGGACTGCGGGAAAAAAATAATTGAGTTGAAATGTAGAGACGGGAATGTTCTTCGAGTCAGACCAGATGAGTCGGATAATCTGCCTGTAGTAATATCATCTTTAACTACCGGAAAATATTTGAGGAAAGGATATGAGGCTTGCCTAGCTTTTGTGTTAAATACTCAAGTATCTGAGTTGAAGATTGAATCGGTACCAGTGGTTTGCGAGTTTACAGAAGTGTTTCCTAAAGAACTACCCGAATTGCCACCAATGAGGGAAGTAGAGTTAGGAATTGAGTTGGTCCCCGGTATGACACCCATCTCAATTGCTCCGTATAGGATGGCCCCAACGGAATTAAAAGAGTTAAAGGCACAATTGCAAGAGCTAACAGAAAAGAGCTTTGTGAGACCGAGTTTTTCATCGTGCAGAGCTCTAGCACTTTTTGTGAAAAAGAAAGATGGGTCGTTGATGTTATGTATCGACTATAGACAACTCAACAAAGTAATAGTGAAGAACAAGTATCCTTTGCCAAGGATCAATGATCTGTTTGATCAGTTAAAGGGAGCCACTGTATTTTCTGAGATTGACCTGAGATCCGGATACTACCAATTAAGAGTGAAAGAGCAAGATGTACCGAAGATTGCGTTTCAGACAAGATACGGGCATTATGAGTTCCTCGTCATGCCCTTTGGTTTGACTAATGCCCCGCGGTGTTTATGGATTTGATAAATCGTATTTTCTGATCGTATCTAGATAAGTTTATCGTCGTCTTTATCGATGACATATTGGTTTATTCACGTGATGAGATCGAGCACGCGCAGCATCTAATAGTTGTGTTACAAACCTTGAGAAAGAAGCAATTATACGCTAAGTTTAGTAAGAGTGAATTTTGGCTTAAGAAGGTCAGATTCCTAGGACATATTGTGTTGGGAGATGGGATTTGAGCTGACTCAAGCAAGATCTCAGCTATTGTAGAGTGAAAACCGCCGAGGAACGTGACAGAAGTCCTATGCTTTTTGGGTTTGGCCGAATACTACAGATGGTTTGTAAACAGATTCTTTATGATAGCTATCCCGGTGACAAGACTGTTGCAAAAAGATGTCAAGTTCGAATGACAAAAAAGTGCCAACAAAGTTTCAAGAAATTAAAGGCTCTGTTGACCGAAGCCTCAGTGTTAGTGTAACTGGAGTCGGGCAAGGAGTTTGTGGTATATAGCCACGCTTCCTTGAATGCTTTAGGGTGTGTGCTTATACAAGAAGGTAAGGTTATAGCTTACACTTAGAGGCAACTGAAATAACATGAGAAAAATTACCGACGTATGATTTAGAGTTGGTTGCCATCATATTCGCGTTGAAAATTTGGAGACACCATATATATGGTGAGAAGGGTCGAGTGTTCACTGATCACAAGAGCCTTAAGTACTTGATGACTCAAAAGGATTTGAATCTAAGACAACGACGATGGTTAGAGCTAATAAAGGATTACGAGTTGATTATCGACTACTACCCGGGAAAAGTGAACGTAGTTGCCGATGCATTGAGTAGAAAATCATTATTTACATTGAGAGCAATGAATGTCAGTATGACTTTGCCTGATGATGGTTCAGTTCTAGCAGAGTTGGAAGTAAGATCGACGTTTCTTCAAGAGATCTACGAAGCTCAGAAAAGTGATGAGAAGTTACAAGCCAAGAAAACTCAGTGTGAATCGGGAGTGGAATTAGATTTTGTATTAGTACTGATGGATGTATAATGTTCAAAGACAGAGTTTGTGTACCCAAGGACAATGAGCTTATTCAGAAGATTCTACGAGAAGCGCATAACAGTTGTTTGTCTGTCCAGCCAGGCAGTGTGAAAATGTACAACAACCTTAAGAAAACGTATTAGTGGTCGGGTATGAAAAGAGACATTTCAAAATTTGTGTCTAAGTGCCTAGTGTGTCAGTAAGTGAAGGCTAAACACCAAGTACCTTCGGGTCTACTTCAACCTATCATGGTCCCTGAGTGGAAATGAGATTGGATCACTATGGACTTTTTATCAGGTTTGCCATTAACCCCGGAGAAAAAAGATGCTATTTGGGTTATTATGGATAGGCTAACAAAGTCGGCACACTTCGTACTTGTGCGTACTGATTACTCTTTTGAGAGATTAGCTGACTTGTACGTTTCTAAGATCGTGAGACTGCACAGGGTGCCCATATTGATTATTTCAAATAGAGACCTGAGATTTACCTCGAGGTTTTGGAAAAAGTTACAAGAGGCATTAGGAACAAAGTTGAGTTTTAGCACAACTTTCCATCCGCAAATCGATAGTCAGTCAGAGAGAAAAATTTAGATATTAGAGGACATGTTACGGTGTTGCGCCCTTGAATTCCAAGGCAGTTGGGAAAAATATCTACCGTTGGTTGAATTCGCCAATAATAACAGCTATCAGACAAGTCTGAGAATAGCGCCTTATGAGGCTTTGTATGGGCGAAAGTGTCAAATACCTTTATATTGGACTGAGCTAAGAGAGAGTCAGATTCATGGGGTCGGTTTAGTCAAAGAGACTGAAGAGAAAGTTAAAGTAATTCGTGATTGCTTGAAAGTCACCTCTGATAGACAGAAATCTTACGGGGACTTGAAACGAAATGAAATTGAATTTCAAGTCGATGATAAGGTATTTTTAAAAGTATCTCCGTGGAGGAAAGTCCTCAGGTTTGGTAGAAAAGGTAAGTTGAGTCCTCGTTTCATAAGGCCTTATGAGGTTATCGAGAGAGTAGGATCGGTTGCCTATCGATTGGCTTTACCACCATAATTGGAAAAGAATCACGACGTGTTTCATGTGCCCATGTTACATCGATATATATCAGACCCTTCGTATGTGATTGAGCCGACAGAGGTTGAGATTCTTTCGGACATGACATATGATGAAGAGCCGGTCAAGATTTTAGCCCGGGAAGTCAAACAATTGAGAAATAAGAGTATTGCACTTGTGAAAATTTTGAGGTGTAGACATGGAGTCAAGGAAGCCACATGGGAACCCGAGGAGACTATGAGAGATCAGTACCCGAACTTATCCACCGGTAAGATTTTTGAGGATGAAAATCTCTACGGAGGAGAATTGTAACATCCCGATTTTGGGGCTAGTCGGAATAGTGGTCTCGAGACCAAAAATATGAAGTTAGAGAAATTATTTTATTATTAAAATAGAGTCATAGCATGTCTATAATAGTGCATGGAAAATTTGGTGAGTTAATATTGACGTTTGTGAGCCTAATTGGGAAAAATGACTAAATTGCATAAAGTGCAAAAGTCCTAATTTGAAAGCTAAAAGTGTTATTTATTTTAGAGAATCAAAATTGGGGGATTTTAAAGGGCAATTAGACCCTTATAAATAGAGTGGTCGACCATCGGAGACATATGTGGTCAAAATTTTAAAAACTTGTTGGGTTAGGTGACCAATTTTGACTAAAATAGAAATAAAATAAAGAAGGATGATATCATCCCTTACTCGTCTCTTTTCTCCACCGAAAATTAGCCATGGAAGGGGGTTTGAGAGCTTAAAAATTTTCAGCAACTTGAAGCACTCACAAGTAAGTGATTTCCATACCCTTTGTTGATGATTTTTGTATTTTTGATACCCTTGAAGCATGAGCTTTCAAATGAGGTGACTATCTTGCAAAATGGTTGAAGGTCTAGGGTTTTTCCATGAGAGAATTTAGGGTGTTTTCTGAAATTTTATGGAAGAATATGAGTCTTCGTTGGGTAATAGACAACTTTTGTGAAAGATTTACCATAAAAACACCAAAAGAGACTATTTAGCACAAGTTTTAAAATAAGTGACAAATGTGTGAAATAGAGAGAATTTGGGGTTGCTATTAGAGTAAAAAGAGTTCAGCTAAGCTTAAGTTGCGAATGAATTAAATAAAAATCAATTTTTGAGCATAGGGGTAAAAGGTTATTTGCCAAAGTTTAGGGGCAAAATGGTCATTTTACCGAAGATGTGAATTTTTAATTGCTTAATTTTATTTAAGGATTAAATAAGTGCATTTTGCTATTTTAGATCAAGAATTTCCAAATTTAAACCTAAACTGGGGAAAAGCCAAGCAAATCGACTAAACTGACTAGTCAGGTACGTATATTATTACCATATGTGTTTAAATTATTATTAAATCGAGAAAGCATAAATTGCGTGATTGTGGAACTGAGAATGAATATTGTAATTAAGATAATAAGACTCCTGTTGGAACCTTAGAAAGTAAATCAGATATTCATGCCATAACAGTTGGGTCACTTGTGTGAGCTAGTGTAAGACATGTCCAGCACATGCATCGGCCACATTATAAGAGCCAGTATAAGACCATGCCTGGGACATGGCATTGACATTGAGATGAAAGCTAGTGTAAGACATGTTTGGGACATGCATCGGCCTCGAGACGTAAGCCAGTGTAAGACATGTCTGGGAGATGCATCGGCTATGAAATGATAGTCAGTGTAAGGCAATGTTTGGGACATGGCATCGACTTGAGATGTGAGTCAGTGTAAGACCATGTCTGGGACATGACACTAACTTGAGATGTGAGCCAGTGTAAGACAGTGTCTGGGACATAGCATTGGCACCATACCCATATTTGAAGCTTAATGAATATCCGGTAGTATTCGGATTGGTTCAATGGTGAAAGTTATGTTCTTACGTTAATAAGAAAAGTATAACCCTGTTGTGAATGGTACAGGTACCTAATTTGTACGTCTGAGATATGAGCTATATATATATAACTTGTGATTTGTATGGATGGTAATGAGTAAGTTATACTTATACCTACCTTGGTATTATGAGCATGTTGTTTATTGATATATTGTTGTTGTATATTTACTTATATGCAACTTACTAAGCTTTTATGCTTACTCCCTTTCCTTTCCATTTCCTTACAGTGCCGCCTACTTAGCTTCAGGATCACCGAAAGTCAGAGATATCGATTACACTATCAACCGAAACATTTGATATAGTTGGATTTATATTTTTGATTATGGCATGTAAAGGACTTATACTTTATTATTTTGTGTCATTGAGGATTGGCCCAATGTGTTGGTTTGGGTTGGAAACCCTCATTTTGTATTAAGCCTTGAATGATGGTTAACACTCATTTTGAGTTTTTGAAAAATACATTTCCATGGTCGAATGAATGTCTAATGTAACTGAATTGGTTATATGAATTGTGTTTGTTTTGGTATTGGCTGACAATCGTATTAAACTAGGTATGTAAGGGTGGCAATGAAGCTTGGTAAATAGCCTTATATTGTCCACACGAGTAGACACAAGGGCGTGTGTCTATGCCGTGTGTGACACACGGTCTACCCCATGGGCATGTAGTTTGCCCGTGTGTGACACACGTCTGCCCCATGAGATTGTAGTTTGACCGTGTGTGATACACGGCCTGCCCCATGGGCGTGTAGTTCAACCGTGTGTCACACACGGTTTGCCCCATGGGCTTGTAGTTTGGCATTGTGTCACACACGGTCTGCCCCATGGGTGTGTAGTTCGGCCGTGTGTCCACTGCACGTAAAAATTTCAAGTCATTATGCATGGTAGTAAACACACGGGCAGAGACACGGCCGTGTGTCTCCGCCGTGTGAAGGACATGACCTAGCACACGGGTGTGTCCCTTGGCCTTGTGACATCTTGAGCATGCTCACGTCAGAAATAGAATGTCCATGTTTTTGCACACGGGCTAGGACACGGGCGTGTCGTGGCCGTGTGAGGGACACGTGCCATTGACACGGGCTTGTGTCTCACCGTGTGAAAACCCCTGTTGGTGTGAATTAGAATTAATTCTACACGGGTGTGGGACACGGGCGTGTCTGAGGGTGCTTAGGCCGTGTGAGTTATACAGGCCATCAGCACGACCATGTTGAAATGGTCACACGGACGTGTGTCTTGTTTTAAAGGAAAATTTCTTATTGTTGGTTTAAAGACCCGGAATGGTTTTGAATAGTTTTCAATGATCGATTTGGGGCTTTTAGGCCCATAATAAGAAGTTTAAAGTAGTAATAGAAAAAGTTTTTAATTTGGACTGATTCTCAGTGACTTGAGATTGGTTGTATGCATGAGATCAAGATAGTTAATGCCTTGTACCCCGCCTCGGCGTGAGTTTCGGGTATAGGGTGTTACATTAGGTGCTTATATTTATTTGAGTAAAAACTTAATCTCATGGTATAATAAAAATAAAGTTCAATCTCACTATTAATTATCGAAGTTGACTAAATTGCAACTGGGAGATGTGCACAATTCTTGTGAATGAAACAAATGTTGGAAAAATATGGTATTAAAACTAAGGTAGTAGTACTTGTAATGGTGTATTTCAATGTATGGTTTTGGGCTTATTGATATTTTTAAACTATTTTTCATATGTATTATATAGGAAAATATTTAGTACTCTGTCAGTGAAATTTTTAGATTCTACAAGTAAGGTTAGGGGTTGACAAGTGTCTAATAGGAGTACAATAAAATATTTAAAAAGGAGTAATTGACAATTTTTAATCTTGCTTGTGAAATAAAAAAATATATTATCGATTGTACCAAATACTAACTTATATTATATTTACATGTCAATATACATCAATTATATAATATAAATATATTTATATGCAAAACATAAATAATGAATTTATTACACAATATCTTAATTAAATGATTATATTTTATTATTAAATGTAATTATAAAAATAAAAATAATTAAGATAAAATATTAAAAAATAGTTTAAAATATTAAAATTTTATACTAAATGATACGAATTGATACACAATTATACAATTCAATATTAGTCGAAACATTAAAAACACATTTGAAATTTGGACCTGATTAAAGACCAAAATAATCTGTACTAGTGTAACACCCCAAACCTGACCTAGATGTTATGGCCGAATTTGGAGAAGTTACATTAGTTTATTTAAAAACCCTAGAAGTTAAATCCTAACTTTAGAAACCGAGAATTTCGAAAATAATATTTTTAGCAAAATACTTGTTATTTTGGAAATTTTGCACAAGTCTTATTTATTTTACAAAATAACTCTTAACTTGATCTCATTTGAAAACTTCTAATTTCAGTAAGTGTTTAAAAAATATAAATATGGCAAATATTCGTTTAAAGTTATTTATTTGTTTACAGAAAATCATTTAAGAAATTACTTAATTTTGCAGTGGAAAATTTTTAGAGTTTTAATTTTGAAAACCAAAATCCATTTTGTTAACTTGTGTGATTTTACAATATCACGTTCGAAAAGTATCAATTATCGACAATTAAATAAAAACCAAAAAAAGTTTACTGTCCCAAAAGTTCAAAATATATATTTAAGAAAATCACCATATTTTAATTAACTAAGAAAACAATCCGAGCTCCTGCATGCCATCCGATCCTAAGTTAGAAGATTACCTAAAACATATTAATAAATGAGTAAGCTAAAAGCTTAGTGTGTGACTTAACCCACATACAAAATTTTCTTACTACAACATGCACAATTGAAAATATTAAAGCATAGTTTCACTTACAATATTCAAGTATGCAAATAACATATTAGAATGTCATATATCTAAAAGCATATATCAAATCAAAGTGTCGTAATTTCTGAAACATATACATATATTAAATCAAAATGTGATATCAGATCAGAGCAAATCCTACCCCTATTGTAATAGCTCGATTTTGGGGCTAGTTAGAATAGTGGTCTCGAAACCATAAATCTGAAGTCAAAGAAAGTATTTTATTATTAAAATAGAGTCATAGCATGGTTAAAATAGTGCATGAAAAATTTGTGAGCTAATTTTAACGTTTGTGAGCCGAATTGCGAAAACTGACTAAATAACATAAAATGAAAAAGTCCTACATTGATAGCTAAAGGTGTCAAATAGCTAGAGTATAAAATTTTGGGGTCCTTAAAGAGCAATTAGGCCCTTAGAGACTAGGGTGGTCGGCCATAATAGACAATTTGATGGGAAAGTCAAAATTAGGTAGTGTTTGGTCACCAATTTTGACTAGTTTTAAATTAAATAAAACAAAGGCCACATTCTTTTTATTTTTCTTCTTCTTCACCGATTTTTACCAGCCATAGGAGGGTTTTGAACTCCAAAATTTTCAGCAACTTGAAGCACTCACAAGTAAGTGATTTCCATGTCCTTTGTTGATGATTTTTGTATTTTTGAGACCCTTGAAGCATGAGCTTTCAAATGAGGGGTATATCTTGCAAAATGGTTGAAGGTCTAGGGTTTTTCTATGAGAGCATTTAGGGTGTTTTCTAAAATTTTATGGAATAATATGAGTCTCAGTTTGTGTAATAGACAACTTTTGTGAAAGGTGTTACCATGAAAACACATAAAGGGACCATTTTGCACAAGTTGTAAAATGAATGATAACTGTGTGAGATAGAGAGAATTTGGGGTTGCTATAAGAGTAAAAAGAGTTCAGATAGGCTTAAGATACGAAGAAATTTG
This sequence comes from Gossypium arboreum, assembly GCF_025698485.1. NCBI lineage: Eukaryota > Viridiplantae > Streptophyta > Magnoliopsida > Malvales > Malvaceae > Gossypium > Gossypium arboreum. The sequence goes on from NC_069079.1 coordinate 107,768,496, forward strand.
ATAAAAATCAATTTTTGAGCATAGGGGTAAATGGACATTATGTCAAAGTTTAGGGGCAAAATGGTCATTTTACAGAAGATGTGAATTTTTAATTCCTTAACTTTATTTAGTGATTAAATGAGTGCATTTTTCTATTTTAGATCAAGAATTGCCAAATCCAAACCTAGACCGAAGGAAAACCAAGCAAATTGGCTAAACCAACTAGTTGCCACATTTTGTAATCCAAGGTAAGTTGTACGTAAATGATACAATTACATTACTAATATATGTGTTGAATTGTATTTGAGCATGATTTGCTTAATCGTGGTATTGAGATGGTATGATGATAATAGAGATAGTAGAGTTCTTGTTTGAACCTAGGAAATAAATCAAATATTCATGCCGTGACATATGGGTTATTATTTGGCTAGTGTAAGACATGTCTGGGACATGCATCAGCCACGTTATGAGAGCCAGTGTAAGACTATGTCTGGGACATGGTATCGGCATTGAGGCGAGAGCTAGTGTAAGACATGTCTGGGACATGCATCGGCCTCGAGACGTAAGCCAGTGTAAGACATGTCTGGGACATGCATCGGCTACCAAATGATAGTCAGTGTAAGACCATGTCTGGGCCATGGCATCGGCTTGAGATATGAGCCAGTGTAAGGCCTTGTCTGGGACATGGCATCGGTACTTTACCCACGTTTGAGGCTTAATGAATATCCGGTAGTGTTCCAAATGGTTCAACGGTGAACGTTAAGTTCTTAAGCTAATGAGGAAAATATAACCGTGTTGTGACTGGTACAGGTACCTAATTGGTGCGTATGAGATATGAGCTCATTGAACGATATGTGACTAGTATGGATGGTAATGAGTAAGTTATGCTTATGCCTACTTTGGTATCATGAGCATGTGGATCATTGATAAAATGTTATTGTTGTGTACTTACTTATAAACTTTTATGCTTTCTCCCTTTCCTTTCCATTTCCTTATAGTGCCGCCTGACTAGCTCAAGAATTCCAGAAGTCAGAGATATCGATCACACTATCAACCGAAGCATTCGGTATAGTTGGATTTATATTTTTGAATATGGCATGTATAGGACTTAGACTTTATTATTTTGTGTCTTTAAGAATTGGCCAAATGTGTTGGCTTGGGTTGGAAACCCTTTAATTTGTATTAAGCTTTGAATGATAGTTAATATTCATTTTGAGTTTATGAAAGATGCATTCTCATGGTTGAATGAATGTCTATTATGGCTGATTTAGTTATAGGGGTTATATTTATCTCGATATTGGTTAGTATTTGTATGGAACTATATATGTATGGGTGGCAATGAGGCTTGGTAAATAGCCTTATACTGTCCACACAGGTAGGCACACGGGCGTGTGTCTAGGCCGTGTGTGACATACGGTTTACCCTATGGGCGTGTGGTCTGGCCGTGTGTCCCCTGCACGTAAAAATTTCAAGTCAGTATGCATGGTAATAAATATAAGAGCAGAGACACAGCTGTGTGTCTCAGCTGTGTAGAGGACACGGCCCAGCACACGGGCGTGTGCCTTGGCCGTGCGACATTATGAGCATGATGACGTCAGAAGCAGAATATCTATGTTTTTTCACACGGGCTAGGACTCGGGCGTGTCGTGGCCGTGTGAGTGACACGGGCCAATGACACGGGCGTGTGTTTGGCCGTGTGAAAACCCCTGTAGGTGTGAATTAGAAAGTAATTCCACATGGGTATTGGACACGGAAGTGTATCTAGGTGCTTAGGCCGTGTGAGCCAAACGGAGCATCAACACGACCATGTCGAGAGGGTCACACGGGCGTGCCTGTTTTAAAGGCAAAATTTCTTAAGGTTGGTGTAATGACCCGTAATGGTCCCAAATAGTTTTCAACGGTTGATTTGAGGCTCGTAGGCCCATAATAAGAAGTTTAAAGTAGAAATAGAAAAATTTTTAAATTTGGACCGAGTCTCAGTGACTTGAGATTGTTTATATACATGAGATCAAGTATAGGTAATGCTTCGTACCCCGCCCTGGCATGGGTTACGGGTATGGGGTGTTACATTTAGTGGTATCAGAGCTATATTTTAGTCGATTTTAGGACTAACCTAGCAAGAGTACGAGTCTAGCTATACGTGCTATAACTTTATATTGATAGTGTGACGATTTCTGACGATTATAAATTATGTTTCTATATAGTAAATGGATCCTGATAGAGCCACGGCGGATGACATGCAAAATAACGCACTGGTTCCCACCGAAGGGACTGTGCCAGTAGAAAGTGAGCCCATAACTATGGGCCAAGGTGGAGGGGCTAGAGAAGCCTACCTCCGAATGATGGACGCTTGGTACACGGAGTTTGTTCGTACGAATTCAAACACTCCACCTCCCCCATCTCCTCCGATTTTTCAATATGCCTCGGTAGCTCCGCAAGGCGCGGACATGTTTAGAAGGGAGATGCCTCCGGTAGACAAGATCTGAAAACAAAGGGCTGAGAAATTTTGGGCTAGCATAGATGATGACCCGAAGAGAACAGAGTTTTGGCTAGAAAATACCATTAGGGTATTTGATGAACTATCATGCACACCTGAAGAGTGCGTGAAATGCGCAGTGTCGCTTCTACGAGATTCTGCTTATCAGTTGTGGAACACTTTCGTGTCCATCGTATCGAGAGAGAGGATCACGTGGGAATTCTTCCAGAAGGAATTCCAGAAAGAGTATATTAGCTAAATATTCATAGACCAAAAGAGGAAGGAATTCCTAAACCTAAAGTAAGGCTGAATGTTAGTGACGGAATATGTACGTGAGTTTGTGAGGCTTAGCAAATATGCGCGGGAGTGCGTATTGACAGAAGCCACTGTGTGTAATGATACGTGATATTCGTGACAGGTTTTAAAAATTTATAATTAATCGTTCTTGAAACTAACTATTATCACGATGAAGGCAAGTGTACCTATCGAACAGTAGTATAGCTTTAGCAAGACAGGATTGTCGAACCCAAAGGAACCAAGAGTACTAGTAATTACTTTCTTTTTATTATCTAGCCTAAAAATTAAGGGATTTGTTTATCTAAACTAATTAACTAAACTATGAGTGCATAGAGAGAAATTAGGGAAAAGCTTTTGGGAAAACTCAATTGATTAAGACAATACCCAAGGAAAAATCCACGTAGACCTCACTTGTTATTTGACTCTGAATCAGACGATTTATTCATTTGACTTGATCCGTAGAAATCCCTAAGTTATAATATTATCTCTCTCGAGACTAATAACATCTAACCGTAGGTTGATTAATTGAAATCTCTTTCAAATTAATGCCTTAGTGCTGCATTAACTCGATCTATGGATCCCCTTATTAGGTTTCACCCTAATCCGGTAAAATCTTGTCACCCTATCTCTAGGCGTGCAATCAACTTTGCTTAATTATGACAAATTTACTCTTAGACCAGGATGCAAGTGTTGGTAGCACTGGGCCAAATAGGCCAGGATGCTCGTAATGTGGTAGGCTAGCAGTAGAGGTACGCCAAGAGATGCTGCGGTAAGATCCGAAGACAGAGCACCTGTAAGGACTTACGAGAAGTGGCAGAGTCTCCCAACGTGATCACAGGTACCTTTTATATCCATGAAATACATGTTGTTGCTTTAATTGACCCGGGATCTACTCACTCTTATATTTGTATGGATTTGATACCCCGTATGAGTATGTTAGTAGAGTCCATAGAGTTTTTAATAAAAGTTTCCAATCCTATAGGCAGACATGTACTAGTGGACCAAGTATGTAGAAATTGCCCTTTGACAATTAGAGGTCATTGTTTTCCGGCTAACATGATGTTACTGCCGTTTAATGAGTTTGATGTAATCCTTGAAATGGATTGGTTAACTTCTCATAGTATTGTAGTGGACCGCGGGAAAAAGATAATTGAGTTGAAATGTGAAGACGGGAATGCTCTTCGAGTTGGACCAGATGAGTCAGATAATCTGCCTGTAGTAATATCGTCTTTAACTACCAAAAAATATTTGAGGAAAGGATATGAGGCTTATCTAGCTTATGTTTGAATACTCAAGTGTTTGAATTGAAGATTGAATCGGTACAAGTGTTTTATGAGTTTACAGACGTGTTTCTAGAAGAATTACCCGGATTGCCTCCGGTGAAGGAGATATAATTCAGAATTGAGTTAGTCCCTGGTATGACACCCATTTTTATTGCTCCGTATAGAATGGCCTCAACAGGCTTGAAAGAGTTGAAAGCACTGCTGCAAGAGTTAACAGGTAAAGGTTTTGCGAGACCTAGTTATTCACCGTGGGGTGCACTAGTGTTGTTTGTGAAAAAGAAAGACGGGTTGATGAGGTTATGTATAGACTATAGACAATTCAATAAGGTAACTGTGAAGAACAAGTATCCTTTGCCAAGGATAGATGATTTATTCAATCAGTTGAAGGGAGCCACGGTGTTCTCCAAGATAGACTTGAGGTCTGGTTATTATCAGTTGAGAGTTAAAGAGTAAGATGTACCGAAAACTGCTTTTTGGACAAGATACGGGCATTATGAGTTCCTCGTCATGCCCTTTGGTTTGATTAATGCCCCGATGGTATTTATGGATTTGATGAACCGCATTTTTTGGCCTTATTTGGACAAGTTTGTGGTGCTTTTTATTGATGACATACTAATTTACTCGTGAGAGGAGAATGAACACGTAGAGCAATTGAGAACTATGTTACAGACTTTGAGAGATAAACAACTTTACTCCAAGTTCATTAAGAGTGAATTTAGGCTTAAAGAGGTCAAATTTTTAGGGTATATTGTGTCGGGTGATAGGATCAAAGTTGACCTAAGCAAGATCACGGCCGTTGTTGAGTGGAAAACGTCGAGGAATGTAACTGAAGTTTGAAGCTTTTTAGGTTTAGTTGGATATTATAGACAGTTTGTAAACATGAAATTAAAGAATTAGGAGTATCGAATTCACCAAATCTAAGGAGAAACCATCCATAAATGTGCTAAGCATGGAATAAAAATATGTATAAATTATGGTTTATCAATACCCCCACACTTAAGCGTTTGCTTGTCCTTAGGAAAAATCCTCAACTCATAATAAAAATAAATTCTTCTTAATTTATAATCCCTATCAATAATATCTCAAAATAATCCATAAATAATCATATATTGAAAATTTAACTAAAAGTACATCAAAGTTTCAAACATTCCAAGTTGAGCACTTTATCACAAAAACATATATGTCCCCCCTCATCTAAGTAATCACTTTTGATCAAAATATCACAGAGTTTAACCTCCTCACTAAAGATTCACTCAAATCACTCGAGGTGTTTAAGGACATCAAATAAAGAACTCATTAGTCAATATGAAAAGTTATTACCATAGCTTGCATTAAAATCAAATCTCCACCACTATATATTGAGATGATACATCAATCAAAAAGGTCTTTAGAGGGTTGTAACATGGCTTTGGTTAGGGGGTGTGGTTACAAGCTGAAAGAAAATGTTAGAATCGAGATTGAATTGAAAAAAAATCACCTAACTAGAAAAATAACTAATTATCAGTTGAATACAAATGAGCTTCTTCTAAGAATATGGAATTAACACTCAGGCTTAAAAACGACGAATTACTACTAATATGTATGTAAGTATTTTTTTTAAGAACAAGTCAAATAACATAGAACTTAATTATTACAACGAAGAATAAAACATAGCTAAGCAATTAATTCAAATCAAATCACGACAAAAATAGGGATCAAATTAGGGGATTTCAATAATAGTGGGTTATGGGTTAATAATGAGGGTAAATCAATTAATGGCTTGTTAGGCTCAAAGGGGTTCACTAAGGGTAATTATGAAGGTAGGCTTTTGTGGAGTGAGTGGGTTAAACCTAACTGCCTTTATCATCTAAACATATCAAATCAAATGGTGTGGTCTTGACATGCATAATCAAGCAAATTCTAGATTAACAAATCAATACTAACACACTCATAATAAAAGTGAGCATGAAAGAAATAACATATGCTCTAAAGGCTCAAGATCTCACAAAAATTATGGTTTTTTGATGTTTAAACTTGTGAATTTCAACTCAAGATAATATCTAAACTAGGGGAACCAACGTAAAAATTTTTAATTCTCAAAAATCAACTATCTTGTTTGATTCCCTAATGTCTTAAAGTTTAAACGATCAATGCATAAATGCCTATGTTTTAATTCAAGACATATCAATAAAAATAATAACTTAATCAAAATTTATTCTAATAGTGGTATGAGAAGATCACATGAGAATAAGACAAAATTCAGGGATTTTTCTGATAATGAAATAAATAACCCCCCCACACTTAATATGTATATTGTCCTCAATGTACAAAGTTAGATTCATGACGATATAGATATAAGATCATAAGATAGGGAGAGAAGTGAAACTTCCTGAATGATGAATGGACTCATTGAATTGGAGTTATGGAGAATAATCGGCCAAGTCAATGATAAGATTGGAGGAGGATACTCCGGTGGTGGTAAAGGTTCATTAGCCCCTAAGTCCTGCGCCAAAAGAATATTATATCTGGTAGTAGCTATGGTCGTGGTTGAGCAGGACATGGCAGTCATAGAGAACCTTTTCCAGTGGAGTTTTTAGTTCCTAAGTGATGATGAGCTTTGGAGTTCTTTATAATTGTGCTAAAATCAAGAACTCTTTAGGAAATATAAGGAAGCATAATTACTCGTAATGAAATAGCCGTAACTATAAATTATTCAATAAAAATTATAGAACCTAAAATTAAAATAATATTAAAGGAAAATAAAATAAGAAGTACTTAAAGAAGATAAATAAAGATAAAAGTGGAAATAAAAATAAAAAATGAAAAGTCTTTAAACATCATCATCGTCGGATGGTTCGCAAGGTGGTGGCGGCGATGAGATGTGAAGGTGCTGACAAATCTGATGAAGCGTAGCATTAATATGATCAAAATGCTAAAAACACTGCTGCTCAAGTCAAGGAAGGTGCTCAAAGATGTCAGAGTATGAAGTCACCGCATGAACTAGACGATGGATCGATGGTGGCTGAGACGGTGGGTCCTTATAACGTGGAGGGACATCATCAGTAATGTCCTCTGGGTCCTCCTCCTCTGTGGAGTGGACGAGGAGGTACTGAGGAGGGTAGGTTCCACGTCGTTTCTCGATTATCTTCATATGTAGCATGCTTGAGATGATCTGTGGGGACAGCTGGCCAATAAGAGTGAGAGAGGATGATTGTGCCGCTGTGTTGAAGAGCCCAAAGTGCTGAGCCAATCGAGTCACATAGGGCCCGATAGAGATGACTCCTCTCCTATGCCACTCCGTCTGATGGCGGATGGCGAGGGCAATAAAATAGGCAAGGTCGAAGATGTGCCCGTTCACCATGCTCCACAAGAAATAGGCATCGTGAGTGTTGACGATGCTGGTGGTCTCTCGTCGTCCTATCAGAGTGTGGGCCAAGATAGCGTGTAGGTATCGCAGGGATGGGGCGAGGGCTGATGCCTTAGAGCAACTAGGATCATAGGTGGCCAAGGTAGGGACGAGGTCCTTCCAATACTTTGAGGGAGAGTAGTGGATGTGGCGATGGAGGGTGTCGAGTTCATTATCATCTATGAACTCCTCCGTGTATAGCCGTAGTGTAATTCCAAACTCCGGTACGCTCAACTGGTGCACTAGACCACCAAGGCGGAACTGAACCGTTCCAGGATCGTCGAAGTTTGTCATGACGACTTGAAGATGGAAGGTTGAGTAGAGTTCCATTGTGAGCTCGAGGTACGTCAGCTCGATGATCTCAAAGAAGAGCCCCTACAGTTCAGTCGTCAGGAGGGCTCAGACCGCGTCAGAAATTTATATTTGTTCAAGTGTGGCCCAGTAAATACAGCGGCCCACACCTAGGGGTCGGGCTTGTAATATTTGAAATAGTTCCTCCTGAGATCCCAAGGGAAACTGGAAGAAAAGGTGACAGATCTCAGTGGTAGGATCTGAGGATGACGTTGCTCCTTTCCTTTTCTTCGAAGCGGGGACAGCGGTCTTTTTGCCACGTGAGGTTGACATAGTATACCTACAATGGCAAAACGAAATAAAAATAGAATTACTCTCCAACAATAGCATGGAAAAATATGCATGGGAAAACAAATAGAGATACTTCATAGAAGTCATGTACTAAAGAACAACTATGCTAAAAAAAAAACCCAATCAGATATATTAAGTCATTACTATGAATAGGACTATGAAAAAATCTAGTGAATGAATGCATGTAGGTTTAATACGTATGAAATATGGTATGGGTAAGCATGAAATCTATGGAAACAAGAAAAATGAATAAATGTAGCAAAATGTATTGACTAACATGGAAAATTTCTTAACAAAGAGCATAAGTATTCTATCATTATAACTATGATTAATTACTCAAAATAAAAAAAATATCATGAAATAAGTAAAAGAATGGAGAGAATAGAGGGAAAAAAGTGAACAAACGCAAGAAGGAGGAGCTTTGGGTCGTCGAAGTTGGTGCTGTGGTTGGCACATGGGCGTGGCAGGTAAGGCGTGTAAAGTTGTAGCGGCTAGGGTTAGGGATTTTGGGGAAGGGGGTGATGAATAGTGTGGGGTATATATAGATTTTGGGGCACACGGCCGCGGGGCACGCCCGTGTGCCCTAATTTTTGCCTGTGTGTTTCTCGATTTTTTAAATTTGGGCACGTTTGGTATTCGGCCCACGCTCGTGTTCCTTGGGCATGTGGGTGTACACGGCCGTGTTGTACGGCCGTGTAAAACTTAGTTCACTTCTCCCATGTCCGTGTATTGATCTCCACACCCATGGTATTTTATCAATCTTGAGCACGGTTGATTGGCACGGGCGTGCCGCACGCCTGTGTTGGTTTGACAGACTCGCCCACGGCCACGTTGCACGGCTGTGGCAACTTATTGCATCCCGTGTTACGAAAAAATTTCACCTTGTTTTCACACGGTTGTAGCGCACGGCCGTGTCTCCTCCCGTGGTGTGAGCACTACCTAAGGCACGCCCGTGTGGATTAGAAAACCTATGTTTCAATGACTCAGTTAGTGATTAAATGTCAAAAAATAAAATTTTAAAGAAGTTAACATCTTTAGTGCTCAGGTTGCCTCCTGAGAAGCGCTTATTTATAGTCTAAACTCTTGTTGGTGCGAGGAGTTTACACTCCTCATCCCTGCTATCAATTTTATCAACATAAGGTTTAAGATGAGTACTGTTTACCTTAAAAGTACCGAATTTAGGATGAATTACCTCGATTGTACCATATGGGAAAATACTGAGTATCGTAAGAGGGATTGTTTCGTTAGGTTCAAAAGTGGCAATACGAGGGTCTGCTGCATCTAGTAGTACTTTGTCTCCAACCTTAAGTTGATTTGGTAAGATATCGAGCTCGTCATGGCGTGGTTTTGGTTTATCATGTGTCCTCAGTTTATGTGTCCGCCATTCATCTAGTTCCTCGATTTGTAGCCTTCGTTCTTCATAGATAGGTCCTTTGTCGTTATTCGAACATGGCTCAGGTGTGTTCTCTGAACCTGTTTCCTGCAAAGTAGGTTGCACCACATGGTCAGTTTTAATAGTATGATTTATACAAAAACTTTCAATTTTCGATGTGTTATTCAAATTACGAGCTTGAAGGGTGATTGTTTCGTCTCCCACACGAAGTGTGAGTTTACTTGTACCAAAATCAATTTAGTTTTGGCAGTTCCTAAAAAGGGCCTTCCTAAAATTAAAGGCACGTTACTATCCTCTTCTATATCTAGAACAATGAAATCAACTGGGAATATAAATTTGTCAATTTTAACGAGTACGCCTTCAATAATACCCCTAGGAAATTTGATAGTTTTATCGGCCAATTGAATGTTTATCCTAGTTTGTTTGGGTTTCCTAAGTCCTAGTTGTTTAAACATTTTATAAGGCATGACATTGATACTAGCCCTTAAATCAACCAAAGCATTATTAACATCTAAGCTACCAATTCAACAATGAATCATAAAACTCCTTGGATCTTTCAATTTGTTGGCCAGCTTATTCTGTAGTATGGCTGAGCAAACTGCATTTAACTCCATATGTGACGCCTCATCTAACTTCCGCTTATTTGCTAAAAGCTCCTTTAAAAATTTGACTGCGTTAGGCATCTGCGAAAGAGCTTCAATAAACAGTAAGTTAATATGTAATTTTTCTAAAAATTTAAGGAATTTACCGAATTGTTCGTTTGAGTGGTCTTTCCTTGTCGCATTTGGGTATGGTACACGTGGTTTGTACTCTTTACTTACCTGTTTTTGGTCATTGTGGTCCACCTCACCTTTACCTTTACATACCACAGTTTCTTGCCTCCGTTCTGGTTCAGGTGCAACTAACCCTTCCATATCTTGAATGGTAATTGCATTGAGCTGCTCCCTTGGGTTAGATTCAGCGTTACTCGGTAGGCTACCTTGTAGGCATTTAGATATCAATTTAGCGAGCTGGCCTATCTGAGTTTCGAGCCCTTGGATGGACGCTTGTTGGTTCTTAAGTGCTATCTCAGTATTCTGAAAACAAGTTTCTAACATTGAGATGAATTTTGTTGGCATCTCCTCAAGGTTTGGCTTTTTTTCCTGCTGGTACGGTGGTTGTTGAAAGCCTAGAGGGGGTGGTGGTCTCTGATTTCCTTGGCCTCCCCATGAAAAATTTGGGTGGTTCCTCCAACCTACATTGTAAGTGTTACTATAAGGATTATTTTGAGATCGAGGATTATTACCCATGTAATTTAACTGCTCGTTCTCCATGTTGTGGCCGTAGGGTGGATATTCTGAATTACTTGATCCACCTCCACTTGCTTCGCACTGCATTACTGGGTGAACCTGTGAAGAACCAAGCAAACCGTCAATTTTTCTATTCAAAAGTTCTACCTGGTTAGAGAGCATGGTGACCGAATCGACATTAAAAATGTCGGCTGCTTTCATCGGCTTTATCCTCATGACTTGCCACTGATAATTATTCAGTGACATCTCTTCTATGAATTCATAAGCATCCTCAGGTATCTTATTATTGATAGTTCCTCTAGCAGCTGCGTCAATCATCTGTCTAGTCGAAGGATTCAGGCCATTGTGAAACATTTGAACCTGTAGCCAGAGTGGTAACCCATGGTCAGGGCACCTTCTCAAAAGGTCTTTGTATTTCTCCCATGCATCGTAAAGTGTTTCTAAATCCGTCTGCACAAAAGAGGAGATATCATTATGTAATTTGACTGTTTTATTTTAATAAAAGTTTTTCGGTCATTTGTTCCCAAGTAGTGATTGACCCTCGTGGTAACGAGTTCAACCATTGTTTAGCTTTGTTCCCAATGAAAAAGAGAATAACTGAAGGCGAATGACATCATTAGAAACGCCATTGATTTTAATTGTATCGCAAAACTCTAGAAAATTTGCCAAGTGGTTGTTTGGATCCTCATCCTACAAACCATCAAACTGAAGAAATTGCTGTATCATTTGAATGGTGTTAGGTTTCAGTTCAAAATTATTTGCAACAACAGCAGACCTAACTATGTTCGATTTAGTTCCTGTTAAAGAAGGTTTAGCATAATCATACATAGTACGCAAAGAAGGATTCTGATTTACTGGACCAGCGACAATCGCAGGAGGTAGTGGATTTTCCTAGTTTTCAGCCATCTCTTCGGTTGTGGTTGAAGTATTGTCTTCTTGCTCTTTCTCTGTGTATCTTAAGCTTTGGCTTATTTCTCTTCGATTTTTGTGAACTGTGCGATCTATCTCACTATCAAACAGTAATGGTCCCGACAGGTTTCTTCTAGTCATACACTATAAAAACCTGCCAGGAGCGAATAAAAGAAAAAATTAGAAAGGAAAATAAAAAATTTAAATTGCAAATAAAGTAAAATGGCTATAGTAATAAAAATCGAGTGTTCCTAATATCTTAGTTCCCCGGTAACGGCGCCAAAAACTTGATACGTGATATTCATAACAGGTTTTAAAAATTTATAATTAATCGTTCTTGAAACTAACTATTATCACGATGAAGGCAAGTGTACCTATCGAACAGTAGTATAGCTTTAGCAAGACCGGATTGTCGAACCCAAAGGAACCAAGAGTACTAGTAATTACTTTCTTTTTGTTATCTAGCCTAAAAATTAAGGGATTTGTTTATCTAAACTAATTAACTAAACTAAGAGTGCACAGAGAGAAATTGGGGAAAAGCTTTTGCGAAAAATCGATTGATTAAGACAATACCCAAGGAAAAATCCACTTATACTTCACTTGTTATTTGACTTTGAATCAGAGGATTTATTCATTTGACTTAATCCATAGAAATCCCTAAGTTATATTATTATCTCTCTCGAGACTAATAACGTCTAACCCTAGGTTTATTAATTGAAATCTCTTTCTAATTAACGACTTAGTATTGCATTAACTCGATCTATGGATCCCCTTATTAGGTTTCACCCTAATCCGGCAAAATCTTGTCACCTTATCTCTAGGCGTGCAATCAACTCCGCTTAATTATGACAATTTTACCCTTAAACAGGGACTTTTGCTCCTCTGAATAAGCGCATTAACTTGAATCAATATCCTGGAATATTAAGACAAGAATTAAGAACACATAATTAAGAACAAGTCAAATATTTATCATACAATTCAGATAATAATAACAAGATCCGTCTTAGGTTTCATTCCCCTTAGGTATTTAAGGGGTTTAGTTCATAATTATAAAAGAAAACATCTCAGAAGAATAATGAATACAAAACATAAAGAAGACCCAAAATCCACGAATGGGCGAAGGAGATCTTGATCTTGATGATGAATTAACACGAGATGGATCAATCGGCTTCCCTTGAGTAATTCCTTGCCTCCTACTTCGTGTCTCCATTCTAAGTGCCTCCTTAGGTGTTTAAATAGACTTTAGAATGCCTAAGAGCCCTCAAAAGTGGCCTTTTCTGAATAGGACTATACTTGGGCCCGTCAGGGACATACCTGTGTGACACGCCTGTGTGCGATTGCTCCAGCCCGAGGTCAAGGTTGTTAAATAGGCACGGGCATGTGGTCTACCCGTGTAAGTCGTACTTCGATCTTGGCAAATGGACACAGCCATGTGGCTTACCCGTGTGAGTAAGTCCAGGCCGTGTTGATTTCCCATGTGGGTCCATTTTCTCTATTTTCGGCCCGTTTCTCACTTTTTTTTCTCTCCTATGCTCACCTAAGTATAAAACATGAAATTAAAGAATTAGGAGCATCGAATTCACCAAATCTAAGGATAAACCATCGATAAATGTTTTAAGCATGGGATAAATATATGTATAAGTTATGGTTTATCATGTAAGAGGTTTGAGGAAGGCCTTAATGAAGATATCTGAGTGTTTTTCGGCATTTTAGAGTTGCGAGAATTTGTAGCACTTGTTAAAAGAGCCTGTAAGGCCGAAGAGTTGATTAAAGAAAAGAGGAAAGCAACTTTTGAGTCACGGGATTCAAAGAGGAGACAGATGGGGAAATCACATCAGTCTTCATCTAAAAGATTGAGAGAGTTCACTACTCGATCAAGTGTTTCGGTGGGGTATTCGAATAGGAACAAGAACCGGCAGAACACAACTTCTAAAGCCTAAACCACTTCGATCGCAAGTGTTGGTAGCACTCGGCCGAATAGGCCAGAATGCTTGCAATGTGGTAGGTGTCATTTTAGTGAGTGCCGAGGGAATAAAATGGGCTGTTTCAAGTGTGGATCATTGAAACACTTCATCCGTGATTGTCCCGAGTTGGATGAGAGAGAGAGACAATAAGATATGAAAGCAAGTAGTGCTCCCTTGAGGCGTAGTTCACAAAAGAACCCCAGAAAATGGGCTAGCAGTAGAGGCACTCCAAGAGATGCTGTGGTAAGATCTGAGGGTAGAGTTCCTGCAAGGACTTATGCTATTCGAGCTCGAGAAGTGGCAGAGTCTCCCAACGTGATCACAGGTACCTTTTATATCCATGAAATACCTGTTGTTGCTTTAATTGACCCGGGATATACTTACTCTTATATTTGTATGGATTTGATACCCTGTATGAGTATGCTAGTAGAGTTCACAGAGTTTGTAATAAAAGTTTCCAATCCTATAGGCAGACATGTACTAGTGAACCAAGTATGTAAAAATTGCCCTTTGACAATTAGAGGTCATTGTTTTCCGGCTAACTTGATGTTACTGCCGTGTAATGAGTTTGATGTAATCCTTGGAATGGATTGGTTGACTGTTCATAGTATTGTAGTGGACTACGAGAAAAAGATTATTGAGTTGAAATGTGAAGACGGGCATGTTCTTAAAGTTAGACCAAATGAGTCAGATAATCTGCCGTAGTAATATCGTCTTTGACTATTGAAAAATATTTGAGGAAAGAATATGAGGCTTATCTAGCTTATGTTTGAATACTCAAGTGTCTGAATTGAAGATTGAATCGGTACCAGTGATTTATGAATTTACAGACGTGTTTCCGGAAGAATTACCTGGATTGTCTCCGGTGAAGGAGGTAGAATTCGGAATTGAGTTAGTCCCCAGTATGACACCCATTTCTATTGCTCCGTATAGAATGGCCTCGACAAACTTGAAAGAGTTGAAAGCACTGCTGCAAGAGTTAACAGATAAAGGTTTTACGAGACCTAGTTATTCACCGTGGGGTGCCCCAGTGTTGTTTGTGAAAAAGAAAGACGGGTCGATGAGGTTATGTATAGACTATAGACAATTCAATGAGCTACTGTGAAGGACAAGTATCCTTTTCCAAGGATAGATGATTTATTCAATCAGTTGAAGGAAGCCACGATGTTCCCCAAGATAGACTTGAGGTCTGGTTATTATCAGTTAAGAGTTAAAGAGTAAGATGTACTGAAAACTGCTTTTCGTAAAAGATATGGGCATTATGAGTTCTTCGTCATGCCTTTTGGTTCGACTAATGCCCTGACGGTGCTTATGGATTTGATGAACCGCATTTTTCGACCGTATTTGGACAAGTTTGTGGTGGTTTTTATTGATGACATACTAATTTACTCGTGAGAGGAGAATGAACATGTGGAGCATTTGAGAACTATGTTACAGACTTTGAGAGAAAAGCAGCTTTACACCAAGTTCAGTAAGAATGAATTTAGGCTTAAAGAGGTCATATTTTTAGGGCACATTGTGTCGGGTGATAAGATCAGAGTTGACCCAAGCAAGATCTCGGTTATTGTTGCGTGGAAACCGTCGAGGAATTTAACTGGAGTTTGAAGCTCTTTGGGTTTAGTCAGATATTATTGATGGTTTGTAAACGGATTCTCTATGATAGCTACGCTGATGACAAGGCTGCTGCAAAAGGATGTCAAGTTTGAATGGACAGCAAAGTACCAACAAAGTTTTGAGAAATTAAAGGCTTTGTTGGCTGAAGCCCCAGTGTTAGTGTAACCGGATTCGGGCAAGGAGTTTGTGGTATATAGCGACGCCTCCTTGAATGGTTTGGGGTGTGTGTTTATGTAAGAAGGTAAGGTTATAACTTACGCTTCGAGGCAACTGAAATCGCATGAGAGAAATTCCCGACAAATGATTTAGAGTTGGCAGCCATCGTATTCGCGTTGAAAATTTGGAGACACCATTTATATGGCGAGAAATGTCGGGTATTCACTGACCATAAGAGCTTAAAATATTTGATGACTCAAAAGGAATTGAATTTTCGGCAACACCGATGGTTAGAGATGATAAAGGATTACTAGTTGATTATCGACTACCACCCGAGAAAAGCGAACGTTATTGCCGATGCATTGAGTAGAAAATCATTATTTGTGCTGAGAGCAATGAATGCCAATATGGCTTTGTCTGGTGATGGTTCGATTCTAGCAGAGTTGGGAACTGGATCGACGTTTCTTCAAGAGATCCGTGAAGCTCAAAAAGGTGATGAGAAATTGCAATAATGTTTAAAGACTGAGTTTGTGTACCCAAGGACAATGAGTTTATTCAGAAGATTCTAAGAGAGGCACATAGTGTTCGTTTGTCTGTCCATCCAGGTAGTGTGAAAATGTACAATGACCTGAAGAAAATGTTTTGGTGGTCGGGTATGAAAAGAGACATTTCAGAGTTTGTATCTAAGTGCCTAGTGTGTCAGCAAGTGAAGGCTGAACACCAAGTACCTTTGGGTCTACTTCAGCCTATTACGATCCCCGAGTGGAAGTGGGATCGGATCACTATGGATTTTGTGACGGGTTTACCATTGACCCCAAAGAAAAAGGATGCTATTTGGGTTATTTTGGATAGGCTAACATAGTCGGCACACTTCATACCTATGCGTACCGATTACTCACTTGAGAGATTAGCTGACTTGTACGTTTCCGAGATCATGAGACTGCAGGGGGTGCCCATATCGATTATTTTAGACAGAGACCCGAGATTTACCTTGAGGTTTTGGAAAAAGTTACAAGAGGCATTGGGAAAAAGTTGAGTTTTAGCACAGTTTTCCATCTGCAAACCGACGGTCAGTCAGAGAGAGTAATTCAGATATTAAAGGACATGTTGTGGTGTTGTGTTCTTGAGTTCTAAGGTAGTTGGGAAAAGTTATCTACCATTGGTTGAATTCGCCTATAATAACAGTTATCAAACAAGTCTAAAAATGACTCCTTATGAGGCTTTGTATGGGTGAAAGTGTCAAACACCCTTATATTGGATTGAGCACAGAGACAGTCAGGTTCACGGGGTCGATTTAGTCAGAGAGACTGAAGAAAAAGTTAAAGTAATTCGTGACTGCTTGAAGGCCGCCTCAGATAGACAGAAGTCCTACGCGGATTTGAAACGAAAGGAAATTGAATTTCAAGTCAGTGATAGGGTATTTTTGAAAGTGTCCTTGTGGAGGAAAGTCCTCAGATTTGGTAGAAAAGGCAAGTTGAGTCTTTGTTTTATAGGGCCTTATGAGGCTATCGAGAGAGTAGTACCGGTTGCCTATCGATTGACTTTACCACCAGAGTTAGAGAAGATTCATGACGTGTTTCATGTGTCCATGCTATGTCGATATAGATTAGACCTTTCGTATGTGATTTCATCGTCAGAGGTTGAGATTCATCCAGACATGACTTATGGTAAAGAGCCAGTCAAGATTTTAGCTCGGGAAGTCAAATAGTTGAGAAATAAAAGTATAGCACTTGTGAAAGTTTTGTGGAATAGACATGGAGTCGAGGAAGCCACATGGGAACCCGAGGAGACTATGAGAGATTAGTACCCGAACTTATTCACCGGTAAGATTTTCGGGGACGAAAATCCCTAAGGGGGAGAAACGTAACAGCCTGATTTTAGGGCTAGTCAAAATAGTGGTCTCGAAACCACAAATCCAAAGTTATAGAAAGTATTTTATTATTAAAATAGAGTCATAGCATGGTTAAAATAGTGCATGAAATATTTGGTGAGCTAATTTTAACGTTTGTGGGCCCAATTGTGAAAAAGGACTAAATCGCATAAAACGAAAAAGTCCTAAATTGATAGCTAAAGGTGTCAAATAGCTAGAATATAAAATTTTGGGGTCTTTAAAGAGCAATTAGACCCTTAGAGACTAGGGTGGTCAGCCATAGGAGACAATTTGATGGGAAAGTCAAAATTAGGTGGTGTTTGGTCACCAATTTTAACTAGTTTTAAATTAAATAAAACAAAGGCCACATTCCTTTTATTTTTCTTCTTCTTCACCGATTTTTACCAGCCATAGGAGGGTTTTGAACTTCAAAATTTTCAGCAACTTGAAGCACTCACAAGTAAGTGATTTCCATGTCCTTTGTTGATGATTTTTGTATTTATGAGACCCTTGAAGCATGAGCTTTCAAATGAGGGCATATCTTGCAAAATGGTTGAAGCTCTAGGGTTTTGCCAAGAGAGAATTTAGGGTGTTTTCTAAAATTTTATGGAAGAATATGAGTCTTAGTTGAGTAATAGACAACTTCTGTGAAATGTGTTACCATGAAAACACATAAAGGGACCATTTTGCACAAGTTGTAAAATGAATGATAAATTTGTGAGATAGAGAGAATTTGGGGTTGCTATAAGAGTAAAAAGAGTTCATATAGACTTAAGATACGAAGAAATTTGATAAAAATCGATTTTTGAGCATAGGGGTAAAATGGACATTGTGTCAAAGTCTAGAGGCAAAATGGTCATTTTACCAAAGATGTGAATTTTTAATTGCTTAAGTTTATTTAGTGATTAAATGAGTGAATTTTTCTATTTTAGATCAAGAATTACCAAATCCAAACCTATACCGGGGGAAAATCAAGCAAATTGACTAAACCAACTAGTCGCCATATTTTGTAATTCGAGGTAAGTTTTACGTAAATCATACAACTACATTACTAATGTATTTGTTGAATTGTATTTGAATTAATATAGCATGATTTGCTTGATCGTGGTATTGAGATGGTATGATGATAATAGAGATAGTAGAGTTCCTGTTTGAACCTAGGAAATAAATCAGATATTTATGTCGTGACATATGAGTTATTATTTGGCTAGTGTAAGACATGTCTGGGACATGCATCAGCCATATTATGAGAGCCAGTGTAAGACCATGTCTGGGACATGGCATCGACATTGAGACGAGAGCTAGTGTAAGACATGTCTGGGACATGCATCGGCCTCGAGATGTAAGCTAGTGTAAGACATGTCTAGGACATGCATCGGGTAAGAGATGGTAGTCAGTGTAAGACCATGTCTGAGACATGGCATCGACTTGAGATGTGAGCCAGTATAAGGCCATGTCTGGGATATGGCATCGACACTTTACCTACGTTTGAGGCTTAATGAATATCCGATAGTGTTCCAAATGGTTCAACAATGAATGTTAAGTTCTTAAGCTAATGAAGAAAATATAACCGTGTTGTGACTGGTACAGGTACCTAATTGGTACGTATGAGATATGAGCTCATTGAACAATATGTGACTAGTATGGATGGTAATGAGTAAGTTATGCTTATGCCTACTTTGGTATCATGAGCATGTGGATCACTGATAAAATGTTATTGTTATGTACTTACTTATATGCAACTTACTAAGCTTTTATGCTTACTCCCTTTCCTTTCCATTTCCTTACAGTGCCGCCTGACTAGCTCAAGGATTCTAGAAGTCAAAGATATCGATTACACTATCAATCGAAGCATTCAGTATAGTTGGATTTTTATTTTTGAATATGGCATGTATAGGACTTAGACTTTATTATTTTGTGTCTTTGAGAATTGGCCAAATGTGTTGGCTTGGGTTGGAAACCTTTTAATTTGTATTAAGCTTTGAATGATAGTTAATATTCATTTTGAGTTTATGAAAGATGCATTCTCATGATTGAATAAATGTCTATTATGGCTGATTTAGTTATAGGGGTTATACTTGTCTCGATATTGGTTGGTATTTGTATGAAACTATATATGTAAGGGTGGCAATGAGGCTTGGTAAATATTCTTATACTGTCCACATGGGTAGGCATGCGGGCATGTGTGACACACGGTCTTCCCTATGGGCGTGTGGTCCAGCCGTGTGTCCCCTGCATGTAAAAATTTCAAGTCAGTATGCATGGTAATAAACACACAGGTAGAGACACGACGGTGTGTCTTAGCTGTGTGGAGGACACGGCCCAGCACACGGGCGTGTGCCTTAGCCGTGTGACATTATGAGCATGCTGACGTCAGAAACAGAATGTCCATGTTTTTGCATACGGGTTAGGGCATGAGCGTGTCGTGGCCTTGTGAGTGATACGGGCCAATGACACGGGCGTGTGTCTGGCCGTGTGAAAACCCATATAGGTGTGAATTAGAAATTAATTCCACATGGGTATTAGACACGGGCATGTCCCTAGGTGCTTAGGCAGTGTGAGCCACACGGACCATCAGCACGACCATGTCGAGAGGGTCACACCGGCTTGTTGTCCTTCCACACGGGCATGTGCCCTGTTTTAAAGGAAAAATTTCTTAAGGTTGGTGTAAAGACTCAGAATGGTCCCGAATAGTTTTCAACAGTCAATTTGAGGTTCGTAGGTCCATAATAAGAAGTTTATAGTAGAAATTGAAAATTTTTAAATTTGGACCGAGTCTCGGTGACTTGAGATTGTTTGTATGCATGGGATCAAGTATAGGTAATGCCTCGTACCCCGCCCCGGCATGGGTTACAGGTATGAAGTGTTACACCTATCCGCTACACACCATCTCCAACCAACCAATCACACCAATTAGGACTACATGAGTCCATTTATCCAATCACAGCAGAAAGAGGTGGTATGCCACTATTAAATATACAGTTGAGTTGCTAAACATATAATGTGGTTTAATCGCCAAAATTGAAGTAATACTACTGATAAACTATAATATATACATATTTTTACCCTATGATTGGCATATTTATGAATGAGTTTTCATTGGTTTTAGTGAATTTGATGCTCCTAATCCTTTAATTTCATGGCTTATACTCAGGAGAGCTTAGAACAGCAAAAAGAGCAAGAAACGGGCAGAAAAGGGACAAATTGAGCTTAAAATAGTGTTTCATACGGCCTAGGCACATCCACACGGGTAAACCACACGCCCATGTGAGGCACACGAGCAGACCACATGCCCATGTGAGGCACACGGGCAGACCACACACCCATATGTCATGGCCATGTCGACTAGAAACCAATTCAGAATTACACACGGCTTGAGCACTTGCACACGGGCGAGGCACATGGCCGTGTCCTTGTCGAGCCCAAGTCTAGTTCTACTCAAAAAATGTCACTTTTGAGGGTTTTGAAGCATTCTAAAGCCTATATAAACACCGTAGAAGAGGATTAAAGGGGAGATAGAGAGTTGGAAGCAGAAAATATTCGAGAATAGCCATCGGAATCACCTCAGAGACAGGATTTACATCAAGACTGAAGATTTTCATCCAATTTCCTAGAAGTTCTTTGGGTATCTTTATGTTTTGTTGTTTTCTAAACTTTGAGATGTTTTCAATTATTATTATGAACTAAACTCCCTAAATACCTAAGGGAGATGAAACCTAAGACGAATCTTATTACTCTTTGATTTATATGATAAATATTTGCTCTTATTCTTAATTGTGAATTTTAATCCTTGCTTTAATATTCCAGGATATTAATTCAGGTTTTTGATGTGCTTATTCAGTGGAGGAAAAGTCCCTGTTTAAGAGTAGATCATTCATAATTAAGAGGAGTTGCATGCAATGTTAGAGATAGGACGACATAAATCTGCCGAATTAGAGTCAAATTTAATAAGGGAATCCATAGATTGAGTTAATGTGACAATAGGGGTTTTAATTAGAAAGAGATTTCAATTAATCAACCTAGAGTCAGTTGTTTTTAGTCTCGAAAGGGATATTAACATAAATTAAGGATTTTTACGGAATAAGTCAAGTGAATAAATAGTCTAAATCAAAGGTAATAAGTGAAGTCTAGGTGGATTCTTTCTTAGGTATTGTCTTCTCCATTGGTTTTTCTAAAGTATTTTCCAACTTTTATCTTTGTCATAATCATAGAAAATTAGTTTAGTTTAAAAAAACCCTTTAATTCTAAGGCTAGATAATAAAAAGATAGTAATTACTAGTATTTTTAGTCCTTATGGATACGATATTTCCGGTCTCACCATAACTATACTACTGTTCGATAGGTGCGCTTGCCTTAAGTCTAGTTTTTAGTTAGTTTCACGATCATCAAGTTTTTGGCACCGTTTCCGGGGAGTAAAATATTAGGAAAGTTTAATTTTTATTACTTTAGCCATTTTTTTATTGCAATTTAATTATATTTTGCTTAAATTACTAAATTTTCTTTTATTTTCTTTTGGCTGGTTTTCATAGTTTATAACTAGAAGAAACCCGTCAGGACCTTTACTTTTTTATAGTGAGATCGAAAGCATAGCTTGCAGAAACTGAAGTGAAATAAGGCGAAGCCTACGATACATAGAGGAAGGGTAAGAGGACGATATTCAAACCACAACCGAGGAGATGACTGATAGTCAAAATAATCCGTTACCTCCTGTGGTTGCTGCAAACCCAGTAAATCAGAATCTTGCTCCTCGTACTATGTATGATTAAGCTAAACTTACTTTAACAGGAACTGAATCGAGTATAGTTAGGCCTGTTGTTGCTAACTAGATCCTAACACAATTCAAATGATACAACAGTTTGTTCAGTTTGATGGTTTGCAGGATGAGGATCCAAACACTCATTTAGCAAATTTTCTGGAATTCTGCGACACTTTTAAGATCAATGGCATTTCTGGTGATGCCATTTGCCTTCGGATGTTCCCATTCTCATTAAGGAACAAAGGTAAACAGTGGTTAAACTCGTTACCATGAGGGTCAATCACTATTTGGGAACAAATGACCGAAAAATTTTTACTTAAATATTTTCCGTCGGCTAAAACGGCTAAATTAAGGAATGATATCTCTTCTTTTGTACAGATGGATTTAGAAACTCTTTATGATGCATGGGAGAGATACAAGGACCTATTGAGAAGCTGTCCTCACCATGGGTTACCTCTATGGTTGCAGGTTCAGACTTTTTACAACGGTGTGACCCCTTCAACAAGGCAACTTATCGACATAGCCGCCGGTGGAGCGTTAAACAATAAAACACCTGAAGAGGCTTACGAATTTATTGAAGAGATGTCACTGAATAACTATCAGTGGTAAGTCATGAGAGCGAAGCTGACGAAAGCTGCTAGTGTTTTCAACCTTGATGCGGTTACTATGCTATTTAACTAGGTAGAACTTTTAAATAAAAAGATTGACGGTTTGTATGGTTCTACTCAGGTACATCCAGTGATGAGGTGTGATTCAAGTGGAGGAGGAGTACACAACACAGATTATCCATCCTTCAATCGTAGCACCGAGGAGGAAAAAGTCCACTATATGGGTAATAATAATCCTAAACCTCAAAATAACCCATTCAGTAACACTTATAATGTAGGTTGGAGGAACCATCCCAATTTCTCGTGGGGTGGGCAAGGAAATTAAAGACCACAACATCCTCTAGGTTTCCAACAATCACTTTACCAACAAGAGAAGAAACTGAACCTTGAAGAGATGTTTACAAAATTCATCTCGGTGTCAGAAACTTGTTTTCAGAATACCAAAACAGCGCTTAAGAATCAACAAGCATTGATTCAAGGGCTCGAAACTCAAATAGGACAGCTTACTAAATTGATTTCCAAACGACCACAAGGTATCTTGCCGAGTAATATTGAAACTAACTCAATGGAGCAGCTTAATACGATTACTGTTCGAAATGAAGAAGGGTTAGTTGAACTTGAACCAGAACCTAGGCAAGGAATTGTGGTAAGTAAAGGTAAGGATGAGGTGGACCACAGTGAGCAAAAACCGGTAAGTAGAGAATATAAACCTCATATGCCATACCCCAGTGCAACAAGGAAAGACCAAACGGACGAACAATTCAGTAAATTCCTTAAATTATTAAAGAAATTACATATTAACTTACCGTTTATTGAACCTCTTTCACAGATGCCAAATGCAGTAAAATTTCTAAAGGAGCTTTTAGCAAATAAATGGAAGTTGGATAATGCGTCGCATGTGGAATTAAACGCAGTTTACTCAGCCATTCTATAGAATAAGCTACCCAATAAGTTGAAAGGTCCAGTGAGTTTTACGATCCCTTGTTTAATTGGTAGTTTGAACGTTAACAGTGCTTTGGCTGATTTAGGGGCAAATATTAATGTCATACCCTATAAAATGTTTAAACAACTCAGTCTTGGGAAACCCAAACAAACTAGGATGAACATTCAATTGGCAAATAAAACAATCAGATTTCCTAGGGGTATTATTGAAGACTTACTTGTTAAAATTGATAAATTTATATTCCCAATTGATTTTGTTGTTCTAGACATGGAAGAGGATAGTAATGTGCCTTTAATTTTAGGAAGACCCTTTTTAGCAACTGCTAGAACTATCATTGATGTTAGCACAGGTGAATTGATACTTCGTGTAGGTGATGACACGATTAAGCTTTAAGCTCGTGATTTTACAAAAATATCTAGTAATCGAGACGATTGTTTAAGTTCTATTCACTTGAATAATGTTGCAACTCAAACTCCTTTGCAGGACTCCCCTAGGAAGAACGTGATTGAGCCTCATTCTAATCCACGCAACAAAAACATAGCGACTCATGAAGAACGAAGGCTTCAGATCGATGAACTAGACGAATGGCGAACACATGTCAAGAAGAAACCAAAAGCACACGATGAATCGAAGTGACACCTCGATAAGCGTGAGGATGAAACAACAAAATTTAAGGTTGGGGATAAAGTTTTTTTAGATGAACAGAACCCCCGAATTGCTACTTCAGAGCTTAATACAAACGGAGCGACTTCCTTCACGGTACTGAATATTTTCCTATACGGTACAGTCGAGGTAAATCATTCTCAATTCGGCACCTTTAAGGTAAATATTACTCGACTTAAACTTTATGTGGATAATAGAATTGATAGTGATAAAGAGGAGTCTCGACTCCGCGATCCGCCGTAATCACACGAAATTGAGGTAAGTTAAGCTTAGACTCTAAGCTATTTTTGAGGAAGCAACCCGAGCACTTAACACCACTAACTAGTTATTTTAGCTATTTTTACTATTTTTATGCAGGTACAGTGGCCCACATGGCCTGGACACACGGACATATCCTTGTCCGTGTGGAAACAGGGCTAAAAATTCCCCAAATATCGAGCCACACGGCCATGAATTCGATCAATACAGCCTGGACACACGGGCTTGTCCTAGGCCATGTGAAAACTGGAGCTAAATTTTTAAATTTTAAATAAGTCAAGGAGCCATACAGGCAAGGCACACGGCCGTGTGTTCAGACACACGGACGTGTGAAGCACCACATGGGCGTGGGAGAAGCGAAGGACATGGCACATGGCCGTGCGACGCGGTCGTGTGCACCACACGGCCTGGACACACGGGCGTGTCCCCAGGCTGTATGACGATTAGGTATTCAACTTTCGCGACAAACACGGGCTAAACTCGAGCCACATGGGTGTGTGAGACGATCGTGTGGCCTAACACGGGTCTCACACGGTCGTGCCCCTTTTAAACCCTCAAAACCCTAATTTTTATTTTCTTCTTCTTCTTCCCCAAAGCCTCCCAACCCTAGCAGTCGACTGTCACCAGCACTCCCACCGATAGCCATCGCCGCTTGCCCAAGACCCAAACTAACCCTATCCTCACCCTCAACCCCCTCCTTCCCCTATCCTGCACGCACACCCTTTCCCCTTCTTTTCTTTTTCCCTTTCACCCTCAACTTCCTTGGCATGTCGGCTGGCCCCCACCGTGTTCCCTTCCAATGACCCAACCTCACCCTCTTTCGCGCCATACGACCTAGCACCCACGCCCGTGCCCTCCCCGTTTACCGCCCTTGACCACCATACACCCCATTGGTTAGCCATTCCACCATTGTTTTTCTTTTCTTTATTTCATTTATTTTTATTCTTAAATTTTATTTTTCACTTTATTTCTATTTTGTTTTTTATTTATTTTTGTTTATTTTCTTTCATTTCGCTTATTATTTTGATTTTGATTTGGTTTTGTTAATTTCTATATTGATGAATACTAGTTTAGGTTAGTTCTTCTTATTATTTTAACTTTATTGCTACTATTATTCCCTTTTATTTCATTTTTAATACTACATGTTTAGTTCACTATTTTAGTCATATTTGTCTCTTGCTAATGCGTTTAGTATATTGACTTATTACTCATATTTTAATGTTCGTTGCATTGTCCTTTTAGATCCTTTGTCATTTGATTTTTCACTTTTGAATTTTGCACTTTTTTAATATTCGGATATACAGTTTTAGGAATGGATTACTATAATGAATTCTTTGGATTCTATGTCAATGCTGAATTTTTTTTCTTATTAATCCTTTCTTCTAATTTTTTAGGCTTATAATGACAAACACACAAGGCAAGAAAATTGTTGTTCCCGCTTCGAAAAAGCAGAAGGGTCCTGGCACAACCTGCTCGAGCACCTCGACTGAAGCCTGTCACCTGCTACTTCGGTTCTTCTCCAACCAACAGGACGACCTGTTTTAGCTTCTACGAGTACGACCATTGGGAGTGGCCCGATGTATTGACTAGGCCGCTTTGGAGCAGGTCCAACTTACTCACCTTGTTCGATTCCATCTCGATATTACCCCTTGGGATTGGTTCTTTTCAATTATCGAGCCTACCTATTCAGAGCTAACATTGGAGTTCTGCACTACTTTCCACCTACAGCATGTGATGAATACACATGACGAGGCTGGTACTATCGTTTTTAGACTTGGTGGACTTGTCAGGCATATGAGTGTACTTGAGTTTGGAGCTGCTTTGGGCCTCTACACGGAGGATTTCATGGCTTCAGAGAATTTTTTACAGTTTCACCGTCACATACACTATCCACAATCTTGCTATTGGACCGATCTTACGGTGAGCACGGCTTCCTATGACGTAAGTCGCTCGAATGTGACTTCTCTCCCTCCAGCACTATGCTACATTCATGCCATCTTGGCTCACACTTTGACTGGAAGGAGAGAGAGCATTGGAGTAGTTAGCACCACCGACGCGTACTTCATGTGGAGAATGGCGATTGGCCATGTATTTGACTTGACATGTTTTATCGCCCTCGCCTTTTTCCACCAGACGAATCACCATAGGAAGGGCCTCATCTGCCTTTGCCCTTACATAACTCACCTCACTCGACACTTCGGCCTCTTCGAAACTCTAGAGATGTCATTGACACTCACATTAGTCGGCCAGATGTCCCCTCAGGGAATTTCCAGCATGATCCACATGAGGATGATAGAGCAGCGCCGTGTAGTCGACTTCGCTCAGTCCAAACTCATCCACCCTGCTGACTAGGATGAGCCAGAGGACATTACTGACGATGTCCCTCCCTTTCACGAGGACCCACCCCAC
Organism: Gossypium arboreum; assembly: GCF_025698485.1. Lineage (NCBI taxonomy): Eukaryota > Viridiplantae > Streptophyta > Magnoliopsida > Malvales > Malvaceae > Gossypium > Gossypium arboreum. The sequence continues at coordinate 107,795,390 of NC_069079.1, forward strand.
CACCACCGCATCACCGACCTCCTGCTGCCACTTTGACAGATTTGTTAGAGCAATTTACTCGCTTTGAGGAGCAGTGCTTTGAGCGGTTCGGTAACATCGATGCCACTCTTCGAAAAATTTGCCACCACCTCCACATTCTCCTTTGGCAACGTCGACCCACGAGGCATCTGATGATGAGGACCTTTGAGTCCCTATATTTTACTATTACTTTTATTTTTATTTTTATTTTATTTTGTCTCTTATTTATTTTTGAAGACTTATGTTTTATATTTTAAAATCTACTTATCTTTATGATTATTATTGACTTATCCCTTAATTCTCTTCCACAGTGATGTTTATTTTCTTATTAGTAACTCGGAATCATGTCTTTCATTTACCTTATCTACAATTCTCGCTCTCGCTACTGCAAGGACCTCATCCAAATATTCAGGGCAGTTTCGCTTCTCTCCCTCTCTTCTGATATTATACTTATATTTTTATTATTTATTTTTATACATTGAGGATAATGTACATCTTAAGTGTGGGGGGGTTATTTATGTGATTACCAGAAATCTGCAAATTTTTATCTTATTCTCAAATAATTTTCTCATATCATTATTAGAGTAAAATTTTGATTGATTTATGATTTTTATTGATGTGTTTTTAAATTAAATCATAGGTAACTGTGCATTGATTGTTTAAACTTTAAGACATTGGAGAATCAAGTATGATAAGTTGAAATTTTTGAGAAGTAAAATTGCTAGGTTGTTTCCCTGAATTGATGTATTATCTTGAAGTTTTGAATTTACAAGATTGACATCAAATACCCATAATTTTCGTGAGATTTTGAGCCTTTTAGAGCATATATCTTTCTTACTCGCTGATTTTATTGGTTATTAGTGTGTCAATATTGATTTGTTATTCTAGAACTTGTATCGATTATACATGTCGAGACCACACCTTTGATTTGATATACTAAAATGATAAAGGCACTTAGGTTTTAACCCATTTACCCCATAAAAAGCCTACCCTCATAATTAACCCTTAGTGAACCCCTTTGAGCTTAATAAACTATTTTTTTTTAAATTTACCCTAAATTTTAACCCCTATATCATACTCTTTGATTCGTTGAGAATTTTTCCTATATTATTGATTCCCTTTTTGTCAAGATTTGATTTGATTAATTGCCTAACTATGTTCTTTCATTTGAATTGTATAATTCTCTCTCATATTTGTTCTTATTCTTAAAAATACATACATACATACATACATACATACATACATACATACATACATACATACATACATACATACATACATACATACATACATACATACATACATACATACATACATACATACATACATACATACATACATACATACATACATACATACATACATACATACATACATACATACATACATACATACATACATACATACATACATACATACATACATACATACATACATACATACATACATACATACATACATACATACATACATACATACATACATACATACATACATACATACATACATACATACATACATACATACATACATACATACATACATACATACATACATACATACATACATACATACATACATACATACATACATACATACATACATACATACATACATACATACATACATACATACATACATACATACATACATACATACATACATACATACATACATACATACATACATACATACATACATACATACATACATACATACATACATACATACATACATACATACATACATACATACATACATACATACATACATACATACATACATACATACATACATACATACATACACATACATACATACATACATACATACATACATACATACATACATACATACATACATACATACACATACATACATACATACATACATACATACATACATACATACATACATACATACATACATACATACATACATACATACATACATACATACATACATACATACACACATACATACATACATACATACATACATACATACATACATACATACATACATACATACATACATACATACATACATACATACATACATACATACATACATACATACACACATACATACATACATACATACATACATACATACATACATACATACATACATACATACATACATACATACATACATACATACATACATACATACATACATACATACATACATACATACATACATACATACATACATACATACATACATACATACATACATACATACATACATACATACATACATACATACATACATACATACATACATACATACATACATACATACATACATACATACATACATACATACATACATACATACATACATACATACATACATACATACATACATACATACATACATACATACATACATACATACATACATACATACATACATACATACATACATACATACATACATACATACATACATACATACATACATACATACATACATACATACATACATACATACATACATACATACATACATACATACATACATACATACATACATACATACATACATACATACATACATACATACATACATACATACATACATACACATACATACATACATACATACATACATACATACATACATACATACATACATACATACATACATACATACATACATACATACATACATACATACATACATACATACATACATACATACATACATACATACATACATACATACATACATACATACATACATACATACATACATACATACATACATACATACATACATACATACATACATACATACATACATACATACATACATACATACATACATACATACATACATACATACATACATACATACATACATACATACATACATACATACATACATACATACATACATACATACATACATACATACATACATACATACATACATACATACATACATACATACATACATACATACATACATACATACATACATACATACATACATACATACATACATACATACATACATACATACATACATACATACATACATACATACATACATACATACATACATACATACATACATACATACATACATACATACATACATACATACATACATACATACATACATACATACATACATACATACATACATACATACATACATACATACATACATACATACATACATACATACATACATACATACATACATACATACATACATACATACATACATACATACATACATACATACATACATACATACATACATACATACATACATACATACATACATACATACATACATACATACATACATACATACATACATACATACATACATACATACATACATACATACATACATACATACATACATACATACATACATACATACATACATACATACATACATACATACATACATACATACATACATACATACATACATACATACATACATACATACATACATACATACATACATACATACATACATACATACACATACACATACATACATACATACATACATACATACATACATACACATACATACATACATACATACATACATACATACATACATACATACATACATACATACACATACATACATACACATACATACATACATACATACATACATACATACATACATACATACATACATACATACATACATACATACATACATACATACATACATACATACATACATACATACATACATACATACATACATACATACATACATACATACATACATACATACATACATACATACATACATACATACATACATACATACATACATACATACATACATACATACATACATACATACATACATACATACATACATACATACATACATACATACATACATACATACATACATACATACATACATACATACATACATACATACATACATACATACATACATACATACATACATACATACATACATACATACATACATACATACATACATACATACATACATACATACATACATACATACATACATACATACATACATACATACATACATACATACATACATACATACATACATACATACATACATACATACATACATACATACATACATACATACATACATACATACATACATACATACATACATACATACATACATACATACATACATACATACATACATACATACATACATACATACATACATACATACATACATACATACATACATACATACATACATACATACATACATACATACATACATACATACATACATACATACATACATACATACATACATACATACATACATACATACATACATACATACATACATACATACATACATACATACATACATACATACATACATATTGGTAGTAATTCTTTGTTTTTGAGCTTAAGTATTTAATTCCATATTCGAGAAGAAGTTCATGTTTATTCAATTGATGTTAGTTACTTTTCCAGTTAGGTAATTTATCAATTTAATCTCGATTCTAACTGTCTTTTTCAGCCTGTGTCCACATCTTTAGCCCAAAGCCCCGTTACAACCCTTCAAAGACCTTTTGATTTGTGTATCATCTCATTTATAGTGGTGGAGATTTGATTTTCATGCAAGCCTATGGTAATAACTTTTCATATTTGACTAATGAGTGCTTAATCATTGAACCTTAAACACATTGAGTGATTTGAGTGAACCTCTAGTGAGGATGTCAACCATTGTCAATTTGGAATTAAAGATAATTACTTAGATAAAGGGGGATGCCTATAATTTTATGATTAAAATGCTCAACTTTGACTATTTGAAACTTTAATGTTCTTTTAGTTAAATTTTCAATGTATGACTGCTTGTGGATTATTTTGAAACATTATAAATGAGAATTATAAGTTGAAAAGATTTTATTTTAATTGTAAATTGAGGATTTTGCTTGAGGACAAGCAAATGCTTAAGTGTGGGGATATTTGATAAACCGTAATATATACATATTTTTACCCCATTCTTGGCATATTTATGAATGATTTTTCCTTTGTTTTAGTGAATTTGATGCTCCTAATCCTTTAATTTCATGGTTTATACTCAGAAGAGCTTAGAATAGCAAAAGGAGCAAAAAACGGGCCAAAAAGGGATAAATTGAGCTTAAAATAGTGTTTCGCACGACCTAGGCACGTCCACACGGGTAAACCACACGCCCTGTGAGGCACACGAGTAGACCACACACCCGTGTGTCATGGCCGTGTCGACTAGAAACCAATTCAGAATTACACACGGCTTGAGCACTTGTACACGGGCGGGGCACACGGCCGTGTCCCTGTCGAGCCCAAGTCTAGTTCTACTTGGAAAAGGCCAGTTTTGATGGTTTTGAAGCATTCTAAAGCCTATATAAACATCCTAGAAGAGGATTAAAGGGGAGACAGAGAGTTGGAGGTAGAAAATATTCGAGAATAGCCATTGGAATCACCTAGGAGATAGGATTTACATCAAGACTAAAGATTTCCATCCAATTTCCTAGAAGTTCTTTGGGTTTCTTTATGTTTTGTTATTTTCTAAATTTTAAGATGTTTTCCATTATTATTATGAACTAAACTCCCTAAATACCTAAGGGAGATGAAACTAAGACGAATCTTATTACTCTTTGATTTATATGATAAATATTTGTTCTTATTCTTAATTGTGAATTTTAATCATTGCTTTAATATTCCAGGATATTAATTTAGGTTTTTGATGTGCTTATTCAGTGGAGGAAAAGTCCATGTTTAAGAATAGATCATTCATAATTAAGCGGAGTTGCATGCAATCCTAGAGATAGGACGACATAAATTTGTCGGATTAGAGTCAAATCTAATAAGGGAATTGATAAATCGAGTTAATGCGACAATAGGGGTTTTAATTAGAAAGAGATTTCAATTAATCAACCTAGAGTCAGTTGTTTTTAGTCTCGAAAGGGATATTAACATAAATCAGGGATTTCTACAGAATAAGTCAAGTGAATAAATTGTCTAAGTGAAAGGTAATAAGTGAAGTCTAGGTGGATTCTTTCTTGGGTATTGTCTTCTCCATTGGTTTTTCTAAAGTATTTTCCAACTTTCATCTCTGTCATAATCTTAGAAAAATAGTTTAGTTTAAAAATAGCCTTTAATTATTAGGCTAGATAATAAAAAGATAGTAATTACTAGTACTTTTAGTCCTCGTGGATACGATATTTCCGGTCTCACCATAACTATACTACTGCTCGATAGGTGCGCTTGCCTTAATTCGAATTTTTAGTTAGTTTCACGATCTTCAACTGCCTGAAAACACTTCCTCCATCATCAAAACCCACTCCAATGTTTATGTAAAATAATTGTAACATATGTACATATCACATAGTCGAATCAAATATCATATCAAAACAGATAACAAAATACGAATGTTATACATACTTTACAAAAATAGTCATGCTTTCAAAAATTATCGACACATAAAATATACATGCAACTCACTTACTGAACGTATCAACAAATATACCTCACTTTGGGTCTTTTTTAAGAAAACCGAACCCCACAGAAGGTCTAATTACAAATTACAGATTAAATTGAGCTTAAATGAAAATTTCAAGGAAAATGGGCCACACGCTCGTGTGGTTTCACATGGCCCAGGTGACTAGCCCGTGTAATCACACGCACCTGTATGCCCTTACACGGCCAGACACACGGTCTGCCACACGGTCATGTGACGTGGAAGAATTTTGATTTTTTCTTTTTTTTTTTTCCAGATTTTTTAGATTACACGTGGTAGTTTTGGGTTAGAAACACACACCTAAATACTTTCGGTGCGTTGTCTCAACAGCAGCAATTACGAAATCTACACACGAAACCCAAACTGAACCAATTAACGAATACATATACTAATACGACCTAAACTATCAGTTTCTATAAACCAAACGAAACCAACCTTTAATTGAAAGATACCAACACTTATCCTTGAAGAAGAGCAACAGCATTTAACAAAACTAAACTCGTCGGAGGATCATTGTACTTCTCACAATATTCCTTTATCAGTACAAGAACATTCAAACTCAACAATAAAATCAATTAAAAGTCCACTTAACTCCACGTCAACTGAAGAAGAAAATTATGTTACTACAACAAAATAACGACCAAAAACTTAACAAGAGACGACTAAAAAGGCTGACAACTCGGAAACATGACGAACCTCAAAACAAAAAGAAGAAAACAAAAAAGACAAGGAAAATTGTGAAGGTTTACAGGAAAGAAAAGAAGAAAGGAGGACGTGGAGATAGTGGGAAACTTAAGGATTATTTTTAAACAAAATAAAATAATTTCCTAACCAAAACCCCTTAATATCCAAATATTAAGCACTTATCTGATTGGTAAGAATTTGAATTAACCTACATGTGCCTAGTCAAGTGTAGGAATAAAAACAATAAAACTTAAGAGATATGATTTGAACACAAGACCCAATCAAATTAATCACTATACAAAAATTTCTCCAATCTTAACTAAAAAACAGATGTGACCACTCTTTCGGTTTACTAACCCCATTCCTTCTAACCCAGTTTTTAGGATGTAACAACTAGTCGATACATTAACACCAAAACAATACCTATTATTATGGTTAAAACAAAAGTTGCTGAGAAAATCATTGAAATTAATATATGGAAAAATCAGCATTTATTTTGTGACAAAACTATTTCAAGGAGTTATCCTTTGCCTATTTCTCTTAGGGCTCATCGTTTCAATAGGAAGGTGAATCTTCTAGCAAGTAACCTATGAATATCAATATTTTAGAGATAATAAAAAACATGCCAGTGTTTTACTCTATGGTGCTTCTAATAGTCATGGAGTAAAAATAGATATTGATTGTTAGAATTAAGTGACCCAAATTCTTATTTAAATAAAATACGATGGAAAATAAAATAACAGTAAAATCCATATAGAACTAGACTTCTTTTATTTTATTTTAGAATAAGGTTTTTTAAACCTTATTAAACTCTATCTATTTTATATTGATTAGGATAAGCTATTTCAATCCTACTAGAATATGGCTTTACAAGCCTATAAATAGACATAATCTATTCCTCTTGTATTTGAATTCAAAATTTTCAACATTGTGAATTTTTTTCTCCTCTGCCCGTGGTTTTTTCCTGTAAAATTTGTGTGTTCTTTATTTTTTTATTTTTTTTTATTTTTCACAAATTGGTATCCTAGCTTCCGGGTTGTTCATCTCAATCACAGTAATGGCGTCTTTGAAGTATGAAATTCTGCTGTTGGATCGCAACATCAGATTTGTATTGTGACAGATTAAGATGCAAGCAGTTCTTGCGCAGATGGATTTGGAGGATGCCCTGCTAGGGATAGATAAGATGCCTTCGACATTAACAGATGAAGAGAAGAAGCGTAAGGATCGAAAGGCGTTAACACAATTACATCTGCATTTGTCTAACGAAATTTTGCAGGATGTGATGAAAGAGAAGACTGTCGCTGCATTATGGAAGAGGCTAGAACAAATATGTATGTCGAAAACTCTAACAAGCAAGTTGCATATGAAGCAGCGTCTTTATGCTCATCGTTTGGAGGAAGGTGCGTCTGTACACGAACACTTAACAGTGTTTAAAGAAATTCTCTCAAACTCAGAGGCCATAGAGGTTCAGTATGATAAGGAAGATCTAGGGTTGATTCTACTTTGTTCGTTGCCCCCGTCTTATTCAACCTTTAGAGACAAGATTTTATATAGCCGCGAATCTCTCACAGTTGATGAGGTTTATGATTCTTTAACCTTGTATGATAAGATGAAGCATTTTGTGGTTAAACCCGACTCTCAGGGAGAGGGTCTTATTATTCGTGGGAGATAAGATCGGAATGCTGATGATGATCGTGGTAGGACACAGGAACGGAATCCTCGTGGTAAATCTAAGGGTAGATCGAAGTCTTCAAACAGAGGTAAAACTTGTAACTTCTGCAAGAAAAAAAGGGCACATTAAATCTGAGTGCTATAAGCTACAAAATAAGACTAAAAGAGAGGCTGCGAATCAAAAGGGAAAACAACCTGAAAATTTCGGTGAAGCTGATGTTGTAGAAGACTACAATGATGGTGAACTTTTAGTCGCTTCTATCAATGATTCTAAAGTAAGAGAGGAGTGAATACTTGATTCAGGCTGCACCTTCCACATGAGTCCCAATCGGGATTGGTTTACAACTTACGAAACAGTGTCTGAAGATGTTGTTTTGATGGGAAATAATGCTTCGTGTAAAATCGTAAGTGTTGGAACAATTAAAGTTAAGATGTTTGATGGAGTTGTCAGAACACTTAGTGACATACGACATGTTCCAGAATTGAAAAGAAATTTAATTTCGTTGAGTACTCTTGATTCAAAATGGTACAGATATACAGCTGAAAATGGGGTTTTAAAGATTTCCAAAGGGTCCCTTGTTGTGATGAAAGGACAGAGAAAGATTGCCAAGTTATATGTTTTGCAGGGTTCTACTGTTACTGGTGATGCAGCTATCGTTTCCTCTTCCTTGTCAGATGATGATATTACTAAACTTTGGCATATGCGCCTAGGGCATATGAGTGAGAATGGCATGGCGTAATTGAGCAAAGAGGACTTCTTGATGGGCAAGGAATTTGTAAACCGAATTTCGTGAGCCTTTGTGTTTTGGGAAGCAAAGAGAGTTCGATTCACTAGAGGAATCCATAACACGAAGGGAATATTGGAGTATATTCATTCTGATCTGTGGGGGCCATCCAGAGTGCCTTCGAGAGGTGGAGCTAATTATATGCTAACCTTTATTGATGATTTTTCCAGAAAAGTTTAGACGTTCTTCCTGAAGCAGAAAAGCGATGTGTTTTCTGTATTTAAGTCTTGGAAAATTATGATTGAAAAATAGACGGAAAAATAGATAAAATACCTCCTCACAGACAATGGCTTAGAGTTCTGTTCTGATGCGTTTAATAGATTGTGCAAGTCAGAAGGGATCATGAGACACTTGACAGTTCGTCATACTCCACAGCAAAACGGCGTTGCAGAACGAATGAATAGAACGATCATGGAGAAGGTTCGATGTATGTTGTCAAATGCCAACTTACCGAAGTCATTTTGGGCAAAAGCAGCCTCTACTGCATGTTTTTTGATCAACCGATCTCCATCCATTTCCATTGAGAAAAAGAATCCACAAGAGGTATAGTCTGGTAATCCTGCTAATTATTCTGATTTAAAGATTTTTGGGTGTCCTGCGTATGCTAATGTTGATAATGAAAAATTGGAACCAGGATCCATTAAATGCATTTTTCTTGGTTATAAAGCTGGTGTAAAAGAGTAAAAGTTATGGTGCCCTGAAAATAGAAAAGTTGTGATTAGCAGAGATGTTGTTTTTGATGAAACTGCTATGCTACCTAACTTATCTCTTAAAGACTCTTCCAATAAAGAAAATAAAAAACAGGTGGAGCATCTGATTAATACAGAGTCAACTCCTCAAGCCAAAACAAAAATTGAGAATAGAGTTGCTTCTTCACAACAATACTCTATCGCCAAAAACAAAACTAGAAGAGAAATTAAACCTCCAAAGAAGTATACCGAGGCTGATCTAGTTGCTTATGCTTTAAATGTGGCTAAAGATATAGATGCGAATCTAGAGCCATCTAATTATTCTGAGGTGGTTAGCTGTGAAGACTCAGAAAAGAGGATGTTTGCTATGCAAGAAGAGATTGAATCACTCCAAAAAAATAGAACATGGGAACTTGTGAAACTTCCTAAAGGTAAAAAGGCTGTTCGTTGTAAATGGGTGTTTAAAAAGAAAGAAGGGACTCAAGGAGTTGAAGAACCCAGATATAAAGCAAGGCTTGTTGCAAAGGGTTACAGTCAAATTCCAGGAGTGGACTTCACAGATGTGTTCTCTCCAATTGTTAAGCATAGTTCGATTCGAGCTTTGCTTGGTATTGTGGCCATGCATGATTTGGAGCTTGAGCAGTTAGATGTAAAAACTGCATTTCTGCATGGAGAACTTGAGGAGGATATTTACATGCAACAACCAGAAGGTTTTATAGTCTCAGAAAAAGAGGACTATGTTTGCTTGCTGAGAAAGTCCCTTTACGGTTTGAAACAGTCACCAAGATAGTGGTACAAGAGGTTTGATTCCTTTATGACTTCTCATGATTTCAAAAGAAGTAGTTTAGACAGTTGTGTTTATTTTAAGAAAAACAATGATGGTTTTTTTATGTATCTACTTCTTTATGTTGATGACATGTTGATAGCAGCAAAAGATAAAGAAGAGATAAGAAAGGTCAAAGCCCAACTAAGTGAAGAATTTGAGATGAAAGATTTAGGATCAGCAAAGAAGATACTTGGTATGAAGATTCTTAGAGATAGAAAAGCAAGTAAATTGTACCTTTAGTAGCCCATTTCAGACTTTCATCGGCTTTGTCTCCATAATCAGATGGTGAGATTGAGTACATGTCACATGTTCCATACTCTAGTGCAGTGGGATCTCTCATGTATACTATGGTTTGTTCACGTCCAGATTTTTCATATGTAGGCAGTGCAGTTACCAGATACATGGAAAATCCCGGTAAAGAACATTGGAAAGCAGTTCAGTGGATTTTAAGATACTTACGAGGCACTACTAATGTTTGCTTACAGTTGGAAGAACTAAAGATGGAGTCATAGGGTATGTTGATGCTGATTTTGCTGGAGACCTTTCTAGAAGAAGATCCCTCACAGGTTATGTCTTTACAATCGGAGGTTGTGCAATTAGTTGCAAAGCCACTTTACAAACTACAGTCGCTTTGTCTACCACTGAAGCTGAGTACATGGAGATTACTGAGGCTTGTAAAGAAGCTATTTGGTTGAAGAGACTATTTAGTGAACTCAATGAAGACCTTCAAATCAGTTCAATATTTTGTGACAGTCAGAGTGCCATCTTCCTTACAAAAGATCAAATGTTTCATGAGAGAGCAAAACATATTGATGTTCGGTATCATTTTGTTCGTGATATTATTGCTCGTGGTGATATTGTTGTGAGCAAAATTAGTACTCATGAAAATCCTGCAGATATGATGACTAAGTCACTTCCTATAACCAAGTTTGAGCATTGCTTAGACTTGGTTGGTGTTCATTGTTGAAGTTAAACCCTTAAGGGGTTTTATGGAAGAGGTAGAGAACTTGTTCATTAAAAGTTCGCAATGAAGAACTTGTTCATTGAGAATTTGTGTCAAGGTGGAGATTGTTAGAATTAAGTGACCTGAATTCTAATTTAAATAAAATACGATGGAAAATAAAATAAAAGTAAAATCCATATAGAACTAGACTTCTTTTATTTTATTTTAGAATAAGGTTTTTTAAACCTTATTAAACTCCATCTATTTTATATTGATTAGGATAAAGTGTTTCAATCCTACTAGAATATGGCTTTACAAGCCTATAAATAGACATAGTCTATTCCTCTTGTATTTGAATTCAAATTTTTCGACATAGTGAATTTTCTTCTCCTTTGTCCGTGGATTTTTCCCGAAAGGGTTTCCACGTAAAATTTGTGTGTTCTTTATTTTATTTTATTTTTCACAATCTTGATGACGTGCTTGATATCAAGTGTTTAAGGTTTCGTTGGACTTGATTTTCTTTTCTCAAGTTAAAGATATATTTATATTATTTAAATTTCTAATTAAATTAGTATTATAAATTAATTGTACACTAATTTAATTGAAAATGATTAAAATGATTAATTGTACAAAGTAAGTTATATTATTATGAGAACTATTTTTAAAGATATTATTATGATTAAAGATATTTGAACCTAAGATACCTTTATTATGAATATTCAACTTTGTCATTTTAAACTTTTTTATTATTACATAAATTTTAATCAACATTTTATATAATTTTACACTCTCATTATAAGTGTGACATACTCTAATATATATAGTTTATTGTAATATAAGTATAGTTTCTTTTGGTAATATAATATAGATATAGTTTATTTTTATCAATACAATATTGGAGAGAGGATGTCAAGGCTAAAACTCATATCATCTAAGTTATTGATGGAAATTCCAACCACTGCTCTAAACAAGGGTTGACACAATATATAAAACTCTTTAATTGAATTGATGTTATAAATAATGGCGACCAACTCTTTTAAAATAAAAAATAAAAATTAATAGCACTACCTAAGTATTTTACTAGACAAATAAACTTAAATAAAAAATATTATCAATTATTTTCAACAATTATGTTCATTTCTCATGTACTATTTTAACAAATTCAACTATTTATCCTAAAACACCATAAATTATTTTTTCCCTATATATTATAATTTAGTACATTACCATATGAATATATATATAATAAAGAAAAGGAAAAGAATAGTATTAGAAGTAATCAAATAAATTAAAATAAATATTTAAATTTTATTGTATCATAAATTAAAATTTTATTAATTTTATACAAAATATTTTAATAAGTTTTCAAATTTACCACGATTAACTTATGACATCAAGGGGTATATTTAAGTCTTAATTTCCTAGTTTAATTTATTGGAAGCTTCCGATTCTAGAATTTCTGAGGAGATAAATAAAAAAATAGAACCTGACACAATTTAAGTTGTCGAGCAGATTGCAGTGTCAAAGTGTGACACGTGTGTCTTTAACCGACAGTGGAACGGCAGATGGATGTGGTGGACTTTAGTATCTTTTATTTAATCCACTTAATTTCCCATTTTCAGTTCCGTTAGAAACCACGCAAATCCAAAAGTTATCATCTTCTACATCACAACCCACTCAATAACTTTTCCAACAAACCATTAAGTTTCATCCACGTAATCACGTAACCCAGTTCTACAAACTCCCGTTTGCAGACAGCAATAGCTAAAAATCAGTTTAACCCCACGTAATCGTTTCAGGATAGTCATAAGTATGGCAACTTATCAAATCCAGTGATAAGTTGAATTACTTATCAAGTGATAGTTGTTGTGTATCGCAGATACCCTGCAAAAAATGCATCGAAAAAAGTTAAAAGAACTCAACTTCTCTCTCTTCGTTATCTTTTTCGCTTTTTCAATTTCTTTTTCTTATTGGTTTGGCAGCTTTTTTTCTTTTACTGTTTTCGTTGAACGCTAAGCATGAAATTGGAACCGCTAACCCTAGAAATCTGTCAAAAGTACGACCGATTCCTCACCTTAAACACCACCACCAGCCGCTAACTTACAAGAGACGCCGTCGTTTCAACCACCTTTCTTCATCTTCTTCAATTTACCTTTCACTCATCCTCAGACTTCATTTCTCTCGCTTTTGCTCTGTTTATATTTCTTTTGGTCAAAATCAAAAAGCTTAGCCCCTAATTTAAATTCTCAATTTCTCGATTGATTAAGTTTTTTTTTTTGTTCAAAGTAATTGGGAAGAAATGTCTTCTCTCAGCAGAGAATTAGTGTTTTTGATTCTCCAGTTCCTTGAAGAAGAAAAATTTAAAGAGACCGTTCACAGGTAAACTCTTAAATTCATTTTTCATATATATGTATATATGTTTGGTATTGTCGTTTTTAATTGGATTTTGTGTCGTTTTTTGTGGTGGAGCTCACAGATTAGAGCAAGAGTCAGGGTTCTTCTTCAACATGAAATACTTCGAAGAGAAAATTCTCGCCGGAGAATGGGACGAAGTTGAGAAATACCTATCTGGGTTCACTAAAGTCGACGATAACCGGTATTCAATGAAGATTTTTTTTGAGATCAGAAAGCAGAAGTATCTAGAAGCTTTGGACCGGTAATCTCTGTTTCCCTTTTTTTTTTTTTTTTTTGCTTAGTTAATGCCAATGAGATTGGGTTTGTTGTAATTACGTATAATAATATATTGTTTTGACATTTTTTTTGTTGTGTTTCAGTAATGATAGAGCTAAAGCTGTTGAGATTTTAGTGAAGGATTTGAAGGTTTTTTCCACATTTAATGAAGAACTTTTTAAGGAAATTACCCACCTTTTAACACTGGGGAACTTTAGGTAATGATTGAAGGTTGGTATTGGATATAAAATTATAGGCAGTTTAAGACTTCCTAAGTTTTTTGTTTGTGATATAATGTAGGGAAAATGAGCAGTTATCAAAGTATGGTGATACTAAATCGGCTCGGAGCATAATGCTGATTGAGCTTAAGAAACTAATAGAAGCAAATCCCTTGTTTCGTGAAAAGCTTGTTTTCCCTGCTTTGAAGGCATCACGGTTGCGAACTCTAATTAATCAAAGGTGATTTTTACCCATCGTTACATGAAAATTTGGTCGTATTTATGGTATGGATGATGTTGAATCTGACTGATTGTTTATTTGCAGTTTGAACTGGCAACACCAGCTGTGCAAGAACCCTAAGCCTAATCCAGATATAAAAACCTTGTTCACTGATCACAGTTGTTCACCCCCAAATGGAGCTCGTGCACCTACTCCAGTAACTTTTCCAGTTGCTGCAGTTGCTAAGCCTTCAACATATGCTCCAGTAGGAGCACATGTATGATCCTAATGCTTACTATAGTCTTGAATCATGGATATTCCTGATGCATGTATCTAGTACTGAACTTAGAATGCTTTTTGTCTCATGTTATGGCATTGCAGTCTTTTCCACCTAATCCTACTGCTTTAGCTGGCTGGATGGGAAATGTCAATCCTTCCTCATCAGTCCAATCTGCCCTCGCTGTTGCTTCTGCTTCTGCTTCATCCTTGCCTTTTCCTCAAAATCAAGGTAACATTAATGTTTTTATTGTTGTTGACATTTTGGCTGTCAGGTTCATCATGGTAGTCGAATAAACATCTTTAAGGAGCAATACTTTTCAGTTTTCATATATTTCCTTCAGATATTATATTCATTTGAGTAAATTTTTCTGGGACATATATCTATTCTTTGTGCTTTCTGCCCTCTTCGTTTGTCTCCTTGTTAGTGAAACTGTGGGAATGATCTTGATGAAAAGGGAGTTGAGAGACTCCAGGGCTTTGGTCGTATACTCCTTCAAATTGATTTAAGTTTGATTTAAAGAGGGTCATTCTGTTTAGTCTTAAATCTTGGTCTTGTATAATTAGTTCCTTACCTGATCTGATTTTGAATTTTACCGCAGTTTCAGTTCTGAAACATCCGAGAACACCATCAAATACACCTGGAATGGTTGAGTATGGGAGCACTGATCATGAGCACTTAATGAAACGGTTGCGGTCTGCGCAATCTATTGACGAGGTAAATCTGTTGTTGATAAGATGCTTCCCACATAGGTTACTACTATGCTCTAACTTATGATATCAATTAATTGGATCCTTAATAAGTCCAGGTCACATATCCTGCTCCTCCTCAACATGCTTCATGGTCACTTGATGACCTACCCAAGTCTGTTGCTTGTACCATTCACCAGGGATCCAATGTGACAAGCATGGATTTCCATCCTTTTCATCATACGCTACTTACTGGTAAAATTGTTGAAAACTTTACAAAACCATCTTGCCTGGAGTATTTTAAATCAAAATTAATTCCTTTGGTTTTGTTGCAGTGGATTGTATTTTCTTACTTTGCTTTATGCGTCTTTCATAATAGTTGGTTGTAGCAATGGTGAAATTTCCTTATGGGAAGTTAGCAAGCGAGAGAGGTTGCTGACAAAACCATTCAAGATACGGGATATGGCTTCTTGTTCAGTTTTACTTCAGGTTGATCTTGCATCTTTGACCCAAGAAAATCATGTTATTACTGACAGTAGTAGAATTAATTTGACCGAGATAAAAATATCTGACTATTTGGCCAGCTGGTCACCTATGTCTAAAAATGCTTGTTACTTCACAGTTTAGGCACTCAAATTGTTTCTGTTACGGGAGAATTGGCCCATCTCCATTTTAAATTACTTCTCTCTTCTTCAAAACTATACATTGGAGTAAGAACCATGTCCTCCCGATTCAATCAACTGAGTTGCATTTTTTTTAATTGTCTCACCCCTTCCCATCTTCTTAAAATGTTATTGAAATAGGATGAGGTTTATACTTTTGCTTGCAACTTCTTGAATGCTGGAATTTTGGTAATATACATCTGTTAGGATTATAATGGATATCTCTTGCAGGCTAGTATTGTTAAAGATTCATCCATATCTGTAAACCGTGTAGCTTGGACCCCAGATGGAAATTTGATTGGTATGTGCTGTAAGAGTGATTTTCCTTTAATGAGTCCAGTTTTGGGCTTCTTTATTGAAAATTTCTTGTTGCAGGAATTGCATTTACAAAACATCTTGTTCATTTGCATGCATATCAAGGGTCCAATGAACTTCGTCCACACCTAGAGGCATGTTTCTAATTCATTTTCTTATTCTTTGCTTAAGGAGGCATTACTCGTAACAGCAAACTGATATCTATCTGATTTCTGATAGATTGATGCCCATGTGGGTGGTGTAAACGATATAGCTTTCTCTCATCCAAACAAAAAACTCTGTGTTGTTACTTGTGGAGATGATAAGCTGATAAAGGTGAGGAAAGTAAATAAAATAGACTGCTCTTTTTTGCTTTCTCTTTGAACTTCATATGTTCTCAGTTTCAGTAGCATCTGTTGTAGGTGTGGGATTTGGCTGGAAACAAGCTTTTTAGTTTTGAAGGCCACGAGTCACCTGTTTATTCTGTTTGTCCTCACCAGAAGGAAAATATTCAGGTAGGATATTTCCTTTAATGAAGTCCGGAAGATAATTTATGCTTTAAGGGAAAGTACTTTATTGTGGATAAGCTGATATTTAGATATAGAAGTAATTAGTATGTGCAGCAATTGGCTATTACCCGTTTCTCAAGTAACCATGAGAAATCAGAGTGTACTTTAATCTCTGAGAAGAAAATAAGACAACTTTTTGTTTCAGAAATATGTACAACTACTAAATCTGTGCCATACATAACAGTAATGTGTACAATTGTACAATAAATGATAAATTGTACTATTCTTGTTACTTTGGATGCTGGAACTTCAACTCTACACAATATTAGAATGCCGTGGTGCCAATGCATCTTTTATCATATCCCTTCTATAGGTCTTAGAAAATTATTTGCATCTGTCTAATTTGTCTTGTATTTGATCTGTTTCACATTTTATTAACCAGGCTTCAACAGTTCCAAACTTGATAAATATGCTCTTCAATTGTAGAATTGTTTGTGCATTAAGCTATTGCATGAACTTCTATCATATTCTTGCAGTTTATATTTTCAACTGCTATTGATGGAAAAATTAAGGCTTGGCTGTATGACAATATGGGTTCAAGAGTTGACTATGATGCTCCTGGACAATGGTGTACCAGAATGCTCTATAGTGCTGATGGTAGTAGGTATGTAGATAAAAATCAAAATATTATCTGCAATGGTTGGTCTTTCTTTCTTAAAGTGATCCTACATATCTCCTTAGCCATGTAAGAGAAGCAACTAATTAACAGTCCCCTCTCTAATTCAGATTATTCTCTTGCGGGACAAGTAAGGATGGGGATTCATTTTTGGTTGAATGGAATGAAAGTGAAGGAAAAATAAGGAGGGCATTTTCTGGTTTTAAAAAGAACTCTCCTGGTGTAGTACAGTTTGACACAACTAAGAATCGCTTTTTGGCTGTTGGTGATGATAACCAAATTAAATTTTGGGATATGGACAATACAAATATTCTCACCAGCACAGAAGCTGAGGGGGGGCTTCCGGTTAGCATATCATTTTTCATTTGAGCTTCCCTTTTTATGCATCTTGAATCTAACTTTGGCTTCAATTTCATAATCTTGATTTGGGATGGTTTAGAGTCGTCCACGACTGAGATTCAACAAGGAAGGAAATTTGCTTGTTGTTACCACAGCAGACAATGGATTCAAGGTTCTTGCAAATGCCAATGGTCTTAGAGCATTAAGGGCAATGGAGGCTCAATCTTATGAAGCATCTAGAACACCACTTGAGATGAAGGTTTTATCTTCCATCTTAATGCTAGCTCACTTTGCATTTGTTTATGTCTTGAACTTCCATTGACAACTTTGTTTCTTTTCTTGATTATGGATTAGGTATCTAGTTCTTCTATGCTTACAAGCATTGGTCCTGTTGTTAGCAAGGTCGAACGTGTAGACAGCCCTGCCAAGCCTACTTCAACTCTTGTATGTTGCACATGCACTTATTTTTTGCTGGTGGTCTTTTTTGGTTAGCAAATGAGTATTGTTAAGCATCCAACCTAAATATAACTGGTAATAGGTGAAGAGGTCCAACTTGAATATGAGACCATAGGAAAGCCAATACTCAATAGATGTGGGGTAACACCACTTAACACTGTGTAGCTTAATAAGGGCATACACATGGACAGCCTCACAAGGAGTTTTAATACCACTTGTTAGGATTTTCATTCATAAATGTATTCACACTGAGATTAAAACAAATTCAAATATTATCATGTTAAGAATCTAACCTAAAACCCACTGGTAACAGGTGGAGAGCCTAACTTGAATATAAGACTACAAGAAACTCAAGACTTAATAGATGTGAGATAACCACTTAACAAGTATCAATTGCTTCACACATTAAAGAACATAAAATATTATTAAGATAAATTTAAGAGATTTTCAGACCTTTTGCTTGCTGCAATTTAGTTTGCTTGTCTTGGATGCAATTTTACAATATTTTAAACTAGCATCTAATTCTAATTACAATTTATTGTAGAATGGAGTTGAACCAATGATTAGAGGCATTGAAAAGCCAAGAAATTTGGAGGATGTGTCTGATAAAACCAAACCTTGGGAGCTAACCGAGATTGTTGATCCTACTCAATGTCGAACAGTCACCTTGCCAGATAACTCTGAGATTGCTAGCAAGGTTTTAATTTATTACTTACTTTTTGCTCTCTCACATTGTCATTTACAACTATCTTCTTCAGTTATTATTTTTATGATTATTAATTTTCCTGTATATTAAGGTTGCTAGACTTCTTTACACAAATTCTGGTGTTGGGGTTCTTGCTTTATATACAAATGGGGTTCAAAAACTATGGAAATGGAGTCGCAGTGAACAAAACTCTAGTGGCAAGGTGATTTATGCTTTGAAGACATATATTTCTTCATTGAAATAGACATGCATATTTTTATATGAAGGTTCATGTACTGTTTTGTGCATATGGTATTCGTAGAAAAAATTTCTTGCGTAATATTTTATTTTATTCTTTTCTGTTTCCGTAGGCTACTGCTAGCATTATTCCACAACTCTGGCAACCAAACAGTGGTCTTCATATGACTAATGATGTTCCTGAGAATTCTGAAGATGCAGTTCCATGCATAGCGCTGTCCAAGAATGACTCCTATGTAATGTCTGCATGTGGTGGAAAGGTTTCCTTGTTTAATATGATGACGTTCAAGGTATAATAATGTTTATGCCAGATTTTGAATTAAATTGGAGTTTCTTGCCAACTTTGGTTCCATCCTTGTGATATTCTACTTGATGTGATATTGCATTATTTGCAGGTGATGACAACTTTTATGCCACCTCCTCCAGCTTCGACCTTCTTGGCATTTCATCCTCAAGATAATAACATTATAGCAATTGGAATGGAAGACTCAGCCATCCATATTTACAATGTCAGGGTGGATGAGGTAGATGATTCAATATATATTTGTATCTATCATCTAGCAGTACCGTTTTGATATTCAATATGAAAAGAGGTGCTTCTCTCCTGTAGGTCAAAACAAAATTGAAAGGTCACCAAAAACGAATCACTGGTCTAGCGTTTTCCACCAGTCTTAACCTTCTCGCTTCTTCTGGTGCTGATGCTCAGGTGTTCTTTATCATCAAACCTCTTTGTGTCTGGTTGTGGTACTTTTTACCTACAGTTATTTCAAATGGAAACGTGAAAAAAGAATAAGATATACTTCTTTCTGTACTTGTTTTGTTCGGTTTCATAGATGATAAGAGTAATTTG
Source organism: Gossypium arboreum (assembly GCF_025698485.1). Taxonomy (NCBI): domain Eukaryota; kingdom Viridiplantae; phylum Streptophyta; class Magnoliopsida; order Malvales; family Malvaceae; genus Gossypium; species Gossypium arboreum. The sequence goes on from NC_069079.1 coordinate 107,816,322, forward strand.
AAGGTTGAAATATATCTGATACTCAAAAAGGAGATTTAAGGCATCTAAATACCTTAGTGGTACCCATGTTATCTTGCTCAGAGAAGAAATTAATTTCTGTTGCCGGAAAAAAACCTTCTCTCATTCTCTTGCATTATGCCCTAACCAATTTTAATGCTTTTTGTTTCTTGTTTGTACTTTTTCTTCGAGTTGGTAGTTAGATATGACCAGTGGTTCTTCTTGTCCTTTATTATGGTGTTATTGGCTTCTTTCTTTTGCAGCTTTTTTTTTGGAACATGGAGAACTGGGAAAAGATGAAATCAGTTGCCCTTCAACTGCCACCTGGAAGGACCCCTCAGGGTGCCACTCGTGTGCAATTTCACTCTGATCAAGTTCGCTTGTTAGTATGCCATGAAACTCAACTTGCAGTATATGATGCTAACAAGATGGAATGCATTCAACAGGTAAAAAGCGCTACAGCTTGGGTAATGAATATAGTATGCTGTGAAAAAATTTTAACGTTCTTTCATATTGCAGTGGATGCCCCAAGAAGTACTTTCTTCACCTATATGTAGCGCAGCATATTCTTGCAATAGCCAACTAGTTTATGCTACTTTTCCTGATGGCAACATTGGAGTGTTTGATGCTGATAGCTTGAAGCTCAGATGTCGTATTGCACCATCTGCTTATATCTCTCCGGGAATGTCAAATAGGTAATGCTTTACAACTTATATTGCCATGTAATTACATTTGTCTTGTTTTTGCGTTGAAAAGCCTTGGATATCAGCACCTTGGTTTCTGCTAACGTGAAACATGAATGTGAGTTCTTACTTTCACTTTCAATGTTCTACTGCAACAGCCAAATTGTACACCCGCTTGTTGTCACAGCACACCCACAGGAAGCCAATCAGTTAGCCCTTGGATTGACCGATGGTTTGGTTAAAGTTATAGAACCCTTGGAGACGGAGAGGAAGTGGGGACTGCCTGTGCCTGTCAATAATGGAACAGAAAATGGCAAGACGGCAGCACCATCCACCACTAATACTTCCGAGCAGCTGCAGAGATGAACATTAACGTCCCTTCTGCTCTGTAATTTGTAAGTCATCCACCTATAATTGGTAGGGTTTTTTCCCCCCTCCATTTGTATGTGTAAATATACATGTTCGAAGATAGGGGAAAAATGTTAGATCACAAGAACAAAGATATATTCATGTATGTATATTGAATGCTAATCTCTTTGATGAATGTGACTTTTAATTGTTACTTCATTTTTTTTTCTTTTTGCATAATTAATTGTTACTTCATGTCATTTCTCAGATAAAAGTGGCATTTAGTAGGCTGTTTACTTCATTTTTTTCACATGGAAAAATTTATGGACGAAAAGATTTATTTATCATTTTATTTTATTTAAAAAAAAGAAAAATACTTAATACATGAACACTAACTTAAAGTATACCTTCCAACTAAAAATTTGTCTAATCATTTTCCTTTAGACAACATGTGGCAATGGCAAAACAAAGGATCAACCTTTTCTTAGTCAAACAGGCAATAATTAACAAGAAAAGCAAGATATGCTGATATGGATGACCTTTCACTTAATTAGTTTCTACACTCAGCTCAGGCCATGCTTACTGGTTAGATTCCTTTTGCTGCATTTGTTGTTTACATTTTCTTTAAGTTATGGTTCTATCGATAGCTTTTAACTTTCAGAATTCAATCATTGTATTGAACATAGTGAAGATTATGTAAAAGTAGGCGATCAATAATCCCAAAAGTTTTCTTAGTTGCGAAGTGTTTCAACTTTTATATTGTATATACATATATTATTTCCATGTAGTAAACTCTTGGAAGTTTCATAATTGGATTATATATTCAGCGTTTAATGTTAAAACTGTACTGTGCCTTTGCCAAATTGTTTTCACGAGGGAGTGTAGACTCTGGAACTGCTTCTACAGTTTTTCTCTAATAATTCTTGTATACAAAACAAGAAGACTGATGTTGTCTTATACTAGAATATGCTTCAGCTTTGTAGGGTCCAAAATAATACCTTTCTTACTCGAATTTCGGTGTAAGTGTTGTTACAATTATGCATTCAATACGGATATGTTCAAGTTCTTTAATTCTTAAGTATTTGAAAGGCTCTTACAAGATCATATCCCCAACTTCATTTTTGGATACGCATAAAAAAATAGTAACTAACACGAATATTTCAAAAAGAAATTTGTTTTTGATTTTACCCCTAGGTTAAACAATTTTAACTGTAGATAGGATGATAGTACACCTGGTTCGGACCTTGTCATTTTAGAGTTTGGAGTCATCAACAGCAATCTGAAATGATGGATGGTTCAACATCTTCAGTATTGGTTGTAGTACATTTAATAGGGGATATGAGCTGAGAACTCCCAAACATCTCATGTTCCTCAGTGGGGACTCCAATTCATTCTTTATCCCCTCCATTATTCATATCAATATTTTTGTCAACAATTATGCAATTGTTCTTTGTTTATCCCCTCCATTAGATTTTGTTACCATTTAAATGTTGATTTAGATATTACTTCTAGCTAGTAACCCTGTTTTCTTTCCTTTCTTTTAAAAGCAGAGCTTGTAAGTATTGTCTTTTAAAATCTTGAAAATCTCAGAGCATGCACTTTCTCAAATTTACCTTTTAAGATAGTTGGTTAAGCGATTAGATTCGGATTACATTTGAAGATATCAATTACAACTTATGAACAATAAAAACAAAATTATTTGTTCGGGTTAAATTTAAGTTTAACATAATCCCACCTAACTCATAAACATAAATGTAAATTTATTGTAAAAGTAAGAATTGTCAAAACCCTTTAAAACTTTAAAATTATAAAATTAACAAAAGTATACTATCTAAATATGTCATTTTATTATTTTTATCTAAAACCAAGTTAATTAATATTTAAAATAGAATTTATGTCATATTAATTCATCTCAAAACTAATAAAAGTTATATACGAAATATTAATGAATTTATTTAGATTTTTGAATTAGTAATTTTCTCTATGCTAGTAAATAAATAAATAAATCAACTAATTTAAATGCAATTGTTAATTTATTACAAAAAAGATTTTATTGATACACATAATTAATGGAGCTAAAGGAGGAGAGGGGTAATGGTAAGGAAGGTTGGTTCACCCATTCTAGGGTCGAGAGCTGGAAAAATAGAGGGACTCACAATGAAAGCTTAGTGTATTAGACTTTTGAGAGTGGAGAGGAGTCCCTTTACTAAGTGATATCTTGAGGTATTTATAGGAATGATGAGGGCCCAATCGGGTCCACAAGAGGTGAGGGCCCCAACCAAATCCAAATTGTGGTAGGGATACAATAGTCCCCATCAGTCAAGAGATAGGTTATAGGTGACCGTGTCTCGAGACTATCCGCAGGTTACCCCCATGGGTGACATTTTTTGCAAATAAAGTAACGAGACAGAGGGTATAATTTATTGGCCGAATGATTCAAGAACATATGATGCCTTGCAAGGCTATTGAAATTCATGCATACCCCTTTTAATAATGTGTTTGGAAATGGTCATTTTATTCGTAGTTGAATTGTATAAAGTTCGCTTTATGATTTACGGAGTGGTATACCTATTGGCTCGACAATTCAGAAATGAGTGGTATAATAGTCAACAAGAAGATCCAAAGTTATGTAGTGGAGATGTGTTGTACGCATATCATGTAACACCACTAACCCGTATCTGTCACCGAAACAGGGTTACGGAGCATTACCAGAACATTCAGAACAATTTACAAATAATTCATGATAATTACTATTCATTTATCGAAATTATTCATAATGTCCCTTAAATGGACCCTCGAGGCCTAAATCGAGTATTAGAATCGAGTCGAGACTTAATCGGGAACTCCAAGAATTTTTCGCAAAATTTTCTAAAATTTTTCTAAGTGCAGGGCTCACATGCCCGTGTGGTTTAGGGACACGCCCGTGTGACCTTAAGACACTCTCGTGCTGTAGGCCATGTTCGACCCCGTGTAACTCTCTAATTTATGCCACATGGCCAACCACACGCCCGTGTGAGTAGGCAGTGTGATCAATTTAATTTTCAAAAATTAGGTGCAGGGTTCACATGGCCGAGACACACACCTGTGTTCTAGGCCGTGTAGCATGCACGGTTGAGACACACGCCCGTGTCTTTGCCCGTGTGCTCAATTTCGAGCATTCTATTTCTCGAATTTAAGATGCAGGTGACACACGGTCTAACTACACATCCATGTACCAAGCTGTGTGTCACACACGATCTAGACATACGCCCGTGTGTTTGCCCGCATGGACAAAATAAAGCCATTTCTAGCTTCATTTTTCATCCAAAATTTTACAATATCCTGCACCAAAACTTACATCTAAATACCAACCAATTCAAGCATTATATTCAAGCAAATTTTAACATCTAAATATGGTATAACATAACATACACATATGTTTATCATCTTACCTTGGTTTAACCTAGGCATTAACATCATTTGACCACATACACTTAACATAACACGTGTGTTTATCATAATAACCTACTTTATAATACCAAAATAAACCATTACTAGCCATTCCAATGGCTAGGTTACAAACATCATTTTCAAGCCACTAATGGCCAAGTATCCTATACATGTCATTAGATTAAAATGATTTTTACTATATATACCCAAAATAAGCTAGTGGATAGTGTGATGATACTCTAACTGATCTCCAACCTTCGCGAGCTTCCGAGCATTATAAAACAGGGAAAATAAAACTAAATAAGCATTACATACTTAGTAAGTTCGTATAACAGGAATTAAAACTTACCAATTTACATTTATTAACATTAAACATTCAATAACATGCTTTTTCATCAATTAGGCAAATTTACCTATACACATACACTCAATCAAACAAGTTAGTTACATAAATGTTCACATAAGGATCAAGTAAGCATAGATGAGCTCACCATACAATATTCTTTCAAGACATCATTAATTTTGTCTTATACTCCTCATATCATGTCAAGTATTTTATCTGTTGAGTCATTGAAATTCCGATGGATATTCAAACAGTACACTCAAGGTGTACAATTTAACAACCTGCACATTCATATTCAGGAGTACCCATTAGGGCACTTAATTGGAAAGCATACTCTCGAGCCTCATAATGTAACACCCCTCGCCCGTATCCAACGCCAGGATAGGGTTTGAGGTGCTATCGAACTTAAACTCAACATATTTTAGGAAATCGGGCCATAAAATTTTGATCAACTTAAGAATTTTCATTTCATATGCAATCTGTCCCTTATTTGGGCTTACGAGGCCCAAAACATACAATTGAGGTGTTTCGGGACCAAATCGAGGGCTCAAGAAAAACTTAGAAAATTTCATGCTTCAAGGCTCCACACGCCGTATGGGTGCAGGGCACATGCTCGTGTGCTAGGGACACGCCCATATCCTGCACCCGTGTAGCCAATTTAATTTCCATAATTTCATAAACAAGTGCAGACTTCACACAGCCTGGACACATGCTCGTGTCCTTTCACAGGCCACGACACGCCCGTGTGCAATAACCTAGGTATTCTATTTCTGACGTCAGCATCACACGACCACGGTACAGGCTCGTGTACTAGGCTGTGCCCTCCACACGGCTGAGACACACGGCCGTGTCTCTACCCGTGTGATAATTACCATGCATTCTGACTTGAGATTTCTAGGTGCAGGGGACACGCGGCCTTCTCATACGCCCATGGGGCTGACCGTGTAACACACACGGCCTAGACACACGCCCGTGTGTCTACCCGTATGGACAATATGAGGCTATCTACCAAGCCTCATTGCCACCCTAGTGTACCTATTTTCATGTCAATACCAACCAATACCAAAACAAGCATAATAGACATTCATTTAACCATGAAGATGCATCTTTTATAGACTCAAAATGAAAGCCCTCATCCAAGGCTTAATATAAAGAGTGAAATCTATTCTAGACCAACGCATTTGGCCAATTCTCAAAGACACAAAATAATAAGGTCTAACCCTATACATGCCATAATAAAAAATATAAATCCAACTATACCGAGTTTTACGACTGATAGTGTGATTGATATCTCTGACTTCTGGTGATCCTTAAGCTAATTAGGCAGCACTATAAGAAGATGAAAAGAAAGAGAGAGTAAGCATAAAAGCTTAGTAAGTTACATATAAATAATTATACAACAATTTCACCTCTAGTCATCATACTCATAGCACAAAGATAGGCATAAGCTTGACTTACTCATTACCGTCTACTCAAGCCACATTTCTATTTTAAGCTCATTACTCATGCATACCAAATATGTTCCTGTACCACTCACAACATTATTATACTTTTCTTACTAACTCACTTTCGTAACTTTTAAAGTTGAACCTTTCGGAATACTACCGAATATTCTATAAACCTCAAACATGGGATAAGTTACCGATGCCATGTCCCAGACATGGTCTTACACTGGCTATCGTCATCGAGGCCGATGCCATGTCCTAGACATGGTCTTACACTAGCTCTCGTATATATACATGCTGATGCCATGTCTCAGACATGGCCTTATACTAGCACAACTCTTATCCAATGCATGTCCCAGACATGTCTTACACTGGCTATCATCATTGAGGCCGATGCATGTCCTAGACATGTCTTACACTAGCACTCGTCTCAATGCCGATGCCATGTCCCAGACATGGTCTTATACTGGCTCTCATAATGTGGCCGATGCATGTCCCAGACATGTCTTACACTGACACACAAATAACTCGAATGTTATGGCATGAATATCCGGTTGGTTTCCTAAGGTTTCAACGGGATTTTTCTACTATCTCAATTATTAATATTCATTCTCAGTTCACAATCTAGCAATTCACACTATATCAATTCAATGACAATTCAAATACATGTATTAAAAATGTAGTTGTATTATTTACATACAACTTACCTCGGTTTGCAAAATGTACTCGACTAGTAGGTTTAGTCGATTTGCTTGGCTTTCCCCTAGTCTAGGTTCGGATTCGATAAATCTTGATCTATAATAGCAAAATGCACTCATTTAGTCACTAATTACAATTAGGCAATCATAATGTAACACCCCTAACTCGTGACCGACGCCGATGTCGGACACGAGGGGTTAACGGCCAAATCCTCTCAAGATACCAACCAATTTGACATTACCAGTCAGGCTGGAAAACTGCGTCACCGTCGCCTTAAAAATCATATCTCGAGTTTCAAAACTCGGAAACTGGTTTCGTAAATTTTCCCTGAATTTAGACTCACATACCCATCCATGGATTTATTTTTAGAATTTTTGGTCGGGCAAATTGGTACAGTTTATTAGTTAAAGTCACCCATGTTACAGGGATCGACTGCTCTGACCTTCGCGCGTTACACTTGAATATCTCTCCGTACAGGGCTTTAATACTGGTACTGTTTGTTTCTAATGAAACTAGACTCAAAATGGAATCTGTACATATAAGGCATGACTCCTAATTATTTCTGGATAATTTATGGTAAATTTTCAAAGTCGCGATAGGGGACCCAGAAACCGTTCTGGCCCTGTCTCACGAGAACTTTAATATTTCTCAGTATACTGCTCATATGGTCGTTTCGTTTCGTCCATATAAAATAGATTCATCAAGGTTCAATTCCATAATTTACTCACTATTTAATTCTACTTCTACTATTTTTAGTGATTTTTCAATCTCATCTCACTGCTGCTGTCCGCAACAGTTACTGCAGAGACTATGCCAATTTCATGAATCTTTCCTTGGCCTTAATCATCCATCATACATGACACAAATTATGGCCACCTTATCAAAATTAGAGTTTCTAAGACTCGTGGCTATAGGTTCTAGCATCCCACTCGACGACCACATAGGCCATTTTCACATGGCTTAAAGTTTACAACCCACAATTCGACAAAATATAATAGCCTATACATGCCAAATGTTCTTCAACAACAAAAACAATACCACAAGATTTCAGCGGTGTGATGACTTCAACGACGGTCCCGATCACATAAACAATACGAGTCCGAGAGACCTAAAATGGGTGATAAGAAAACACCGAGTGAGTTTACAACTCAAGAAGTCATAAGCATTCATCAATCCACCGATAAAGTTACTACAACATGTACAACAAACGAGGCTAGGTACTCATCCATATCGAATCTATACCATAATACCTCGGACCTTTTGGTCCAATCTCGCACCAAGTCATACATCCACATTTCATATTTTACACAACAAGATAATCAAGCATTTTTACACATTAACTCATTTTCCAGCACAACCATACAATTTCAATCATCACATAGATTTAAGGCTTATCAAATTCAACCCCAAGCATGAACGTATTCTCTATTCGTCATGAGCTCGAGGTACTTACCCGATCCGCTGTCCATACTCAATTCAATGGAGACACACCCTCCATATATATAGAGTACGCACACACAGTGCTTACTACTCGATTTCGCACACTTAGTGCCACGTAATTTAAGCCCGCACACACAGTGCCATACCCTCCGAGCTCGCACACCCAGTGCCGTATTTTTCCAGCATGCACACTTAGTGCATTATATTTCCAGCACGCACACTTAGTGCCATATATTTCCAGCACGCACACTTAGTGCCGATCTCGTCACCGTACACACGTATTGCTCAAGACACTTAGTGCCGAAAGCAAACTTTCTACACATTTCACTATTTCTTTTACATTCAACAAATGTCATCACTCCATACACATACATTTTCATTTATATATATATATCATCCCATTAAACACAATTGCATAAATTTTACAATCATTTAAGCAATATCAAATACGTGCTTAATGACTTACCTTGTGTTCGGTAATTAATTCCAAATCGGCTACTCGATGATCTTCGATTTCCCCTTGTTGGACGCCTCTCCTTTAGGATCTTGAGCTTAAACAAATAAATTAGCTCATTCAACCGCTTTGGTACATATATTGGTATCCACATTTTAATGATCTTATGACATACGGAACGACATGGTAAAATTTTTATCTTACTACCTTACGTTCTTAGCTATTCGCTAATAGCCTTATGCAATTACCATACTATCAATAATCCAATCATATTCATTACTCAAGTATAGTATTTTCACATTCGGCAATAGTATTACATACAATAGCCGATTCTTCTTACTTTGTATTTATGCATCTATTTGATCATTAGTTTAGTTCAAACACCCATACACCAAGATTTATCAAGTTTAGCATGAAACATAACCTTAATCCTCAATGACCACTATGGCGAAAATCCTAGTCAACCCAAAATCACAATTTCTAACACATAATTGTTCATAACACAATTAAAGCATCCTCTCCATTCCAACACTTCAAGACACATACATTTCCCACAAATCTCCAACTTTACATTCGGCCTTAGTGTACATACACAAGCTGAATTTTTTTCTTCCTATCATCCAACCTAACTATATGAATATTTAACTAGCTCACACTTCACCCATCCACAATCACTCATTTAACACAAAGAAAATAATCAACTCCCTTCACTATCTACCATGGCGAATACTTCATGCACCACCCAAATCCAAAATTTTAACATGGGCTAGTTAAAGAACTTAGTAATCAACTTACATTAAGCTGAAATTTCAAAATCTAACATGAATTACTAACCTTGTTTTGAGCTTAAAGTTGACCGAAATCTCCCTCCCCTTTCTTTCTTCAATTCGCTAAGAGAGAACCAAAGGAAATGAAGCTCTTTTTTTTTCTTTCTTTGCTCCATTCACGGCAAAAAGGGCAACCACCCACACACACACATTTTTTTTTGTTTCTCTTCCTACAACCTTAATATTTTATCAATTTTGACATCAACCATTAACAAAACATGTTTATGACATGTTTTCTTTTGCCCATCATCCTTGTCATGGCCGGCCACTAGGCTATCTTTAGGAAATTTGACATGCAAATCCTCATTTTCACAACATGCATTATTAGGCCACTTTGCATTTGCCTAGCACATTTCTAAATTTTCTCACACAAGTCCTTTCTAGTGAAATTCACCTTTATAACACTAAATCAAATCATCAAAATGTCACACACAATTTAACACATATCATAGGCATCACAATAAATTTTAAATTATTTTTATGCCTCGGTTTTGTGGTCCCAAACCACATCCCGTCTAGGGTCAATTTTGGTGTCACAACTCTCCCCACTTAAGAAATTTTCGTCCCCGAAAATCTTACCAGTAAATAGGCTCGGTATCGCTCTTTCATAGAGTCCTCAAGTTCCCAAGTGGCTTCTTCAATTCCGTGTTTATGCCACAACTCCTTCACTAACGGGATTTTCTTATTGCGCAACTCTTTACTTCATGCATCATAATGCGAACCGGTTCCTCTTCATAGCTCAAATTAGGTGAATCTCAATCTCGGATGGAGCAATTACGTGCGATGGATCGACCTATATCGTCAAGCATCGAGACATGAAAACATTGTGAATCTTTTCGAGCTCAGGGGCAAAATCAAACGATACGCGATCGGACCGACTCGTTTGATATCTCATATGGCCCGATGAACCTCGGGCTCAATTTGCCCTTACGGCCAAATCTAAGCACTTTCTTCCGTGGTGAGACTTTGAGAAATACCTTGTCTCCAACCCGATATTCAATATCTTTTCTTTTCAAATCCGCATACGACTTTTGGCGATCCGAAGCGACTTTCAAACTTTCACGAATTACTCGAACTTTTGCTCGGCATCCTTAACCAAATCAACCTCAAGATTTTTCCTTCACTAAGTTCACCGAATAATGGGTACGGCATTTACGATCGTATAAAGCCTCGTAAGGCGCCATCTTGATACTTGATTGAAAGCTATTGTTGTAAGCGAATTCAACCAAAGGTAAATACCGCTCCCATGCACCACTAAACTCAAGGATGCAACATCTCAACATATCCTCGAGTATTTGAATTATCCGTTCGGATTGACCATCGGTTTGGGGTGAAAAGTGCTAAAATGCGACTTGGTACCCAAAGCCTCTTGCAATTTCTTCCAAAATCGCGATGTAAATCTTGGGTCTCTATCCGACACGATAGAAATAGGCACCCCATGCAATCGAATAATTTGGGAGACGATAATTCGCCAATTTATCAGCGAAAAATCGGTATGACAGAATAAAATGAGCGACTTGGTCATCTATCAACAATGACCCAGATCGCATCCTTCTTACTCACGACAATGGCGGTCCGGATACAAAGTCCATGGTGACTCGATCCCATTTCCACTCGGGTATCGTGATCGGTGAAGTAATCCCGATGGCACTTGATGTTCCGCTTTCACTTGTTGACATATCGGACACCTTGAAACAAATTTAGAAATGTCTCGTTTCATCTGGGCCACCAAAATTGGCGTTTCAAATCGTTGTACATCTTCGTACTCTCGGGTGGATTGCCATTCGGCTACAATGGGCTTCATTTAGAATTATCGAAATAAGTTCAATTCTTTGGAACACACAGATGACTTCGAACCTCAAACAATCGTCATCATCAATTTGAAACTCGATTCCTTGTTCGTAACACACTCACCCGCTTTGCAAGCAACTCCTCATCAACTTTCTCGAGCTTCCCGAATTTGATGAGCCAACAATGGTTTGGCCTTTAATTCACTACTAACACATTGTCGGGTAGAATAGACAAGTGTACATTCATCGTCAGTAAAAGCAAGCGGTAATTTCCGACTTAAGGCATCCGCAACCACATTAGCCTTTCCGGGTGATAATCAATGACGAGTTCATAATCTTTTAACAACTCGAGCCATCGTCTTTGTCGCAGATTTAAGTCTCTCGAGTCATCAAATATTTGAGACTTTTGTGATCCGAATACACATGGCACTTCTCACCAAATAAGTAATGTCGCCATATCTTTAAGGCGAATACGATGGCGACCAATTCGAGATCATGGGTTAGATAATTTTTCTCATGTGGCTTTAATTGTCTCAACGATAGGCCACAACTCGACCTTCTTGCATCAATACGCAACCTAACCCAAGTAGGGAGGCATCACTATAGATGACAAACTCTTTGCCGATTCGGGCAGTACTAGAACCTGGAGCTTTCGTCAAATGGGTTTTCAATTGGTCAAACTTTTCGACACTTTTCCGTCCATTCAAATTTGACATCTTTCAAGCGCTTTTGTCATGGGTGTGGCTATCATCGAGAATCCTTTTACAAACCGTCAAGAGTAACCGCAAGCCCCAAAAGCTCCTAACCCGGTAACATTCCTTGGAGGTTTCCAATTGACTATGGTCGAAATTTTGTTCGGGTCCACCCGACACCGATGCGGACACCACGTGCCCCAAAAAGCTAACCTCTTTCAACCAAAATTCACATTTCTTGAACTTTGCGTATAATCGCTTATCTCGTAAGATTTGCAACACTAGCCTTAGGTGTTCAAAGATGTTCGGTTTCATCTCTCGAATAGACCAAAATGTCATCGATAAATACAATTACTGAACCGATCCAAGTATGGCCTGAAAATTCTATTCATTAAATCCATAAACACCGTAGGGCATTAGTGAGCCCAAATGGCATCACCAAGAATTAAGTAGTGACCGTACCTTGTTCTAAAAGCGGTTTTGAGTATGTCCGATTCTCGGACCCTCAACCGATAGTATCCCGACCTCAAATCTATCTTTGAAAACACCGAGGCTCCCTTTAATTGATCAAACAAATCGTCAATTCGTGGCAACGGATATTTATTCTTTATCGTCACTTTATTGAGTTGACGGTAGTCGATGCACAACCTCATGCTTCCGTCCTTCTTTTCACAAACAATCTTTGGTGCGCCCCATGGAGAAAAACTCGGTCGAGCGAAACCTCTATCCTTCAATTCTTGCAATTGAACCTTCAATTCCTTTAACTCCGTTAATGCCATACGATACGGAGCTATTGAGATTGGCGTAGTGCCCGGTACAACTTCGATGCCGAATTCCACTTCTCGAACCGGTGGCAATCCCGTAACTCCTCCAAAAACATCTCAATACTCACAAACCATCGACATCGATTCGAGTTTCTTTTCGTCTCTTTACTTTCCAACACATACGCAAGGTATGTTTCACACCCCTTTTCACATATCTCCGAGCGGTCATAGAAGATATTATCGCGGCACTCCTTTTAAATCAAGAGACTCGACTCGGACTACCTCATTATTTGCACTCCTCAAATCAATGGTTTTCCTTTGCGATCCACCATTGCATCATGTACTGGTCACCAATCCATACCAAGAATAACATCGAATTCATCGATGGTAGAAGCATCGATCGGCCGGAAAACAGATTCTCGAATTATTAGGGGCATCTCTTGCACACTTTATCAACGAGTACGTATTGACCCAAAGGGTTTGACACTGAATTACGAACTCGAAGAGACTCAACAGTAGAGTCTTATGGATGCTAATGTTTCACATACATATGAATGAGTAGAGCCGGGTCAATCAATGCAATCACACTAGTATCAAAGAGAGTAAAAGTACCGGTGATAACGTCAGGAGGATGCCTCTCTCTCGCATGGATGGCATATGCTCTAGTAGGAGCTCGGGTCTCGGATCGAACAACCAGATCGGTGGCTCCCCTCGATTACCACCCCTACCTCCTGAAACCCTCGGGTTCTACCTCTAGTCGTCGCCCCACTAGATCTCGCACCTTGCATCTTATTCTTCTCATCTAGCTCGTGCAATCCCTAATGAAGTGGTCCTTCAACCACATCCATGTGAGTCTTGTTAACAGACTTACCCCAACATTCACCTAGGTGTCGTCTTCCACATTGGGGACATTCAGTCTCTCTTGACGATTATTGCCCACACTAGCTACCGATGTAGCTCTGGAGTCCGTCAATGGTCGGGCTCTAATGGAAATTTCATGATCGCCTCGACTTCATCGGTGTCCTCCCGAACCTCTTTACATCGAGAACGGAGCTTTACTCGTTGATCTTTTACGGTAATCTCTTGTTTCAAATTCAGCCTTCTTCTTCTCCTTCCCAAGTTCTTCCGCCTTGCAGCTCGCTCGACTAGTGTCACGAACTCCTTTATCTCCAAAATTCCCACTAGTAACTTTAACTCCTCATTCAATCCTTCTTCAAATCTTTTGCACATAGCAACCTCATCAGCCACACACTCCGAGCATACCGACTAAGTCTTACGAACTCATGTTCAGATTCGAGATCTGATCATACGGCCTTGCTTGAGTTCCAGGAACTCCTTACGCTTCGATCGATGAACCGTTGACTAATATATTTCTTCCGAAATTCGTTTGAAAGAAATCCCAAGTAACTTGTTCCTTTGGGACTATGGAAATCAAGGTCCTCCACCAATAGTAGGTCGAGTCTCGAACAAAGATATAGCACACTTAAGACATTCATCGGTGTGCATGATAGTTCATCAAATACTCTAATGGTGTTATCAAGCGAAACTCGGCCCTTTCGGCATCGCTTCGGTAACTATGGCCTTAAACTCCTCGGCCCCGCTTCCTAATCAAGTCCACGTGTGGTTTATTCAACCTCACAGATCGAGAATCGATGGCATCACGGGCTCTTGGGGTGGATTATTTAAATTGGAATGGTTGGACACCGGATTGGTTCGGGCATATTGCGCGACCCACTCATTCATCATGGTGAAGAAGGCTTGTTTCGCCCTTCATTTTGATTATTCGCGGATGACCGAGGCTCAACAGTGGTGTCCCTTGCGCAGGGCAGCCGCTACACTTTCAACATCATTCGCCAAGGGTCTCTATCCCGGTTCCATCGCTAATCAACACAAAAATTTCAACCGTCAAGTCATCACATTATTAAGCACTAACAATTTGGCATGTATAGCTAGACTCACACGCCTATGGTAGTCCTAGAACCGACTAAATCATAGCTCGATACCAATAAAATTGTAACATTTCTAACTCGTGACCGACGCCGATGTCGGACACGAGGGTTAACGCCAAATCCTCTCAAGATACCAACCAATTTGACATTACCAGTCAGGCTGGAAAACTGCATCACCGTCGCCTTAAAAATCATATCTCGAGTTTCAAAACTCAAGAAACTGGTTTCGTAAATTCTCCCTAAATTTAGACTCACATACCCATCCATGGATTTATTTTTAGAATTTTTGGTCGGGCAAATTGGTACAGTTTATTAGTTAAAGTCACCCATGTTACAGGGATCGACTGCTCTGACCTTCGCGCATTACAACTTGAATATCTCTCTGTACAGGGCTTTAATACTGGTGCCGTTTGTTTCTAATGAAACTAGACTCAAAATGGAATCTGTACATATAAGGCATGACTCCTAATTCTTTCTGGATAATTTATGGTAAATTTTCAAAGTAGCGACAGGGGACCCAGAAACCTTTCTGGCCCTGTCTCACGAGAACTTTAATATTTCTCAGTATACTGCTCATATGGTCGTTTCGTTTCGTCCATATAAAAATAGATTCATCAAGGTTCAATTCCATAATTTACTCACTATTTAATTCTACTTCTACTATTTTTAGTGATTTTTCAATCTCATTTCACTGCTGCTGTCCGCAACGATTACTGCAGAGACTATGCCAATTTCATGAATCTTTCCTTGGCCTTAATCATCCATCATACATGACACAAATTATGGCCACCTTATCAAAATTAGAGTTTCTAAGACTCGTGGCTATAGGTTCTAGCATCCCACTCGACAACCACATAGGCCATTTTCACATGGCTTAAAGTTTACAACCCACAATTCGACAAAATATAATAGCCTATACATGCCAAATGTTCTTCAACAACAAAAACAATACCACAAGATTTCAGCGGTGTGATGACTTCAACGACGGTCCCGATCACGCAAACAATACGAGTCCGAGAGACCTAAAATGGGTGATAAGAAAACACCGAGTGAGTTTACAACTCAGAAGTCATAAGCATTCATCAATCCACCGATAAAGTTACTACAACATGTACAACAAATGAGGCTAGGTACTCATCCATATCGAATCTATACCATAATACCTCGGACCTTTCGGTCCAATCTCGTACCAAGTCATACATCCACATTTCATATTTTACACAACAAGATAATCAAGCATTTTACACATTAACTCATTTTCCAAAGACAACCATACAATTTCAATCATCACATAGATTTAAGGCTTATCAAATTCAACCCCAAGCATGAACGTATTCTCTATTCGTCATGAGCTCGAGGTACTTACCCGATCCGCTGTCCATACTCAATTCAATGGAGACACACCTCCATATATATAGAGTACGCACACACAGTGCTTACTACTCGATTTCGCACACTTAGTGCCACGTAATTTAAGCCCGCACACACAGTGCCATACCCTCCGAGCTCGCACACCCAGTGCCGTATTTTTCCAGCATGCACACTTAGTGCATTATATTTCCAGCACGCACACTTAGTGCCATATATTTCAAAGACGCACACTTAGTGCCGATCTAAATCACCGTACACACGAATTGCTCAAGACACTTAGTGCCGAAAGCAAACTTTCTACACATTTCACTATTTCTTTTACATTCAACAAATGTCATCACTCCATACACATACATTTTCATTTATATATATATCATCCCATTAAACACAATTGCATAAATTTTACAATCATTTAAGCAATATCAAATACGTGCTTAATGACTTACCTTGTGTTCGTAATTAATTCCAAGTCGGCTACTCGATGATCTTCGATTTCCCTTGTTGGACGATCTCCTTTAGGATCTTGAGCTTAAACAAATAAATTAGCTCATTCAACCGCTTTGGTACATATATTGGTATCTACATTTTAATGATCTTATGACATACTGAACGACATGGTAAAATTTTTATCTTACTACCTTACGTTTTAGCTATTCGGCTAATAGCCTTATGCAATTACCATACTATCAATAATCCAATCATATTCATTACTCAAGTATAGTATTTTCACATTCGGCAATAGTATTACATACAATAGCCGATTCTTCTTACTTTGTATTTATGCATCTATTTGATCATTAGTTTAGTTCAAACACCCATACACCAAGATTTATCAAGTTTAGCATGAAACATAACCTTAATCCTCAATGACCACTATGGCCGAAAATCCTAGTCAACCCAAAATCACAATTTCTAACACATAATTGTTCATAACACAATTAAAGCATCCTCTCCATTCCAACACTTCAAGACACATACATTTCCCACAAATCTCCAACTTTACATTCGGCCTTAGTGTACATACACAAGCTGATTTTTTTTCTTCCTATCATCCAACCTAACTATATGAATATTTAACTAGCTCACACTTCACCCATCCACAATCACTCATTTAACACAAAGAAAATAATCAACTCCCTTCACTATCTACCATGGCCGAATACTTCATGCACCACCCAAATCCAAAATTTTAACATGGGCTAGTTAAAGAACTTAGTAATCAACTTACATTGCTGAAATTTCAAAATCTAACATGAATTACTAACCTTGTTTTGAGCTTAAAGTTGACCGAAATCTCCCTCCCCTTTCTTTCTTCAATTCGCTAAGAGAGAACCAAAGGAAATGAAGCTCTTTTTTTTCTTTCTTTGCTCCATTCACGGCAAGGGGGGCAACCACACACACACACATTTTTTTTGTTTCTCTTCCTACAACCTTAATATTTTATCAATTTTGACATCAACCATTAACAAAACATGTTTATGACATGTTTTCTTTTGCCCATCATCCTTGTCATAGCCGCCACTAGGCTATCTTTAGGAAATTTGACATGCAAATCCTCATTTTCACAACATGCATTATTAGGCCACTTTGCATTTGCCTAGCACATTTCTAAATTTTCTCACACAAGTCCTTTCTAGTGAAATTCACCTTTATAACACTAAATCAAATCATCAAAAATGTCACACACAATTTAACACATATCATAGGCATCACAATAAATTTTAAATTATTTTTATGCCTCGGTTTTGTGGTCCCGAAACCACATCCCGTCTAGGGTCAATTTTGGGCTGTCACACATAAATTCACATCTTAGGTAAAATGACCATTTTGCCCCTAGACCTTGGCAAAATTAACATTTTGCCCCTATGCTCGGAAATCGATTTTTATTGAATTTCTTTGCATCTCAAGCCTAGCTGAACCCTTTTTACTCTTATAGAAACTTTAAATTCTCACAATTTTACATATTTATCAACTATTTTACAACTTATGCATAAAAACCCCTTTAGGTGTTTTCCATGAAAACTCCTTCACAAAAGTTGTTTATAACATAACTAGGACTCATATTCTTCCATAAAATTTTAGAAAACACTCTAAATGCTCTCATGGTAAAACCCTAAAATTTCCACCATTTTGCAATATAGTTTCCTCATTTGGAAGCTCATGTTTCAAGGGTTTTAAAAATGCAAAAATCATCAACAAAGAATGAGAAAATCACTTACTTGTGAGGACTTAGAGTTGCTGAAATTTTTTTGAAGTTGAAAACCCTTAGAATGGCTGGAAAAATCGGGGGAAGTGAAAAAAAAATGAAAGAAAAAGATGATAGCTAGTCTTAGGCATTATTTTAGTACATCTTATGTCATCAACATACCTAATATTGACTTTTCAACATTTCTCTCTACCAAGGCCGACCAAGCTATCATAATAGGGTCTAATTGCCCTTTAAAGACCCTCAATTTTAATTATCTATCTATTTGACACATTTGGGTACTAAAATGCAACTTCTGCCTTTTATGCGATTTAGTCCTTTTTTCGCAATCGGGCCCACAACATTAAAATCTATTCATCAAATTTTTCATGTGCTAATGTAATTATACTATAACCTCATAATAATAATAAAAATTATTTACCCAATTTTAGATTTGTGGTCTCGAGACCACTGTTTCGACTAGGCCCTAAATCGGGCTGTTACATTTCTCCTCTCTTTAGGGATTTTTCTCCTTGAAAATCTTACCTGCGAATAAATTCGGGTACTGCTCTCTCAAAGACTCCCTAGGTTCCCATGTGGCTTCCTTGACCCCATGTCTATGCCACAAAACCTTCACAAGTGGGATATTCTTATTTCTCAACTGTTTGACCTCTCGAGCCAAAATCTTGATCAACTCCTCGCCATAAGTCATATCTGGAAGAATCTCAACTTCAGTTGGCGCAATTACATGTGAAGCGTCCGATCTGTACCGGTGTAACATGGAAACATGAAACACATCGTGAATCTTTTCTAACTCCAGCGGCAAATCAAAACATAAGTAACAGGTCCTAATCTTTCGATAACCTCATAAGGTCCTATGAAACTAGGACTCAACTTGCCCTCCACGGAGAAACTTTCAAAAATACTTTATCATCGACTTCAAACTTAATTTCTTTTCGTCTCAAATTCGCGTAGGATTTTTTTCTATCCGAGGAGGCTTTCAGGCAGTCTCAATTCACTTTAACTTTCTCCTCCCCCTCTTTCACCAAATCGACCCCGTGAATCTGATTCTCTCTCAACTCAGTCCAGTATAAAGGCATCCGAAATTTTCGCCCATACAAGGCCTCATAAGGCGCCATTTTTAGACTCGGCTGATAGCTGTTGTTGTAGGCTAATTCGACCAATGGCAATTATTTTTTCCCAACTTCCTTGAAATTCGAGAACACAAAATCTCAACATGTCTTCTAAGATCTATATCACTCTTTCTGACTGTTTATCAGTTTGCGGATGAAATGCCATGCTGAAACTCAACTTGGTTCCCAAAGCCTCTTGTAACTTTTTCCAAAACCTTGAGGTAAACCTCGAATCTCTTTCTGACACAATCGACCATGGCACTCCATGAAGCCTCACAATCTCGGAAATATATAAGTCGGCTAATTTCTTGAGGGAGTAGTGGTACGCACTGGTACGAAATGTGCCGACTTAGTTAGTCTATCGACAATAACCCATATTGCATCTTTCTTTTTTAGGGTTACAGGCAAACTGGTCACGAAGTCCATAGTGATACGATTCCATTTCCACTCTGGGACCATAACAGGCTGAAGTAAACCCGAAGGTACTTGATGTTCAGCCTTTACTTGCTGACACACTAAGCACTTGGAAACAAACTCTGAAATGTCTCCTTTCATACCCGACCACCAATACATTTTCTTAAGGTCGTTGTACATTTTTGCACTACCTGGGTGAACGGATAAACAACCACCATTTGCCTTACTCAGGATCTTTTGAATAAGTTCATTGTCCTTGGGTACACAAACTCTGTTTCTAAACATTAAACATCCATCGGTATTGATGCGGAAATCTGATTCAATGTCTGACTTACACTGAATTTTCTTAGCTTGCAATTCCTCATCACTTGTCTGAGCTTCTCAGATTTCTTGAAGAATAGCTGGTTTGGTTTTCAACTCTTCTAGGATCAAACCATCTTTAGATAAAGTTAACTGAGTGTTCAAGGGTTTCAAGGCAAACAACGACTTCCTACTCAAGGCGTCGGCGACCACATTCGCCTTTCCCGGATGGTAGTCGATAATCAATTCATAATCCTTTAACAGTTCTAACCATCGGTGTTGCCTCAAATTCAACTTCTTTTGGGTCATTAAGTACTTTAAGCTCTTATGGTCGGTGAATACCCGACATTTCTCTCTATACAAATGGTGTCCAAATCTTCAGCACGAATACTACAGCTGCTAGTTCCAAATCATGGGTTAGATGATTTCTCTCGTATGGTTTTAACTATTTCGAGGCATAGCTATAACCTTACCTTCTTGCATGAGCACACACCCCAAACCATTTAAGGAGGCATCGCTATAAATCACAAACTCCTTGCCCGACTCTGGTTGCACTAACACTGGAGCTTTCGTTAACAAAGCCTTTAATCTCTCAAAACTTTACTGACACTTTTCTGTTCATTCAAACTTGACGTCTTTTTCTAGTAGCCTAGTATCGGGGTAGCTATCATAGAAAATCCATTTACAAATCGTCTATAGTATCCGGCTAAACCCAAAAAGCTTCGAATCTCTGTTACATTCCTCGATGGTTTTCATTCCACAATAGCGGAGATCTTATTTGGATCAACTCGGATTTCGTCACCCGACACAATATGTCCTAGAAACCCGACCTCTTTAAGCCAAAATTTACTCTTACTGAACTTGGCGTATAATCGTTTGTCTATTAAGGTTTGCAACACAACCCTCAGATGCTCTGCGTGCTCTCTCTCATCACGCAAATAGATTAGTATGTCATCGATAAAGACGACAACAAACTTATCCAGATACGGTCTGAATATGCAGTTCATCAAATCCATAAGTCAAACCAAATAGCATGACAAGAAACTCATAATGCCCATATCTTGTCCGAAATGCAGTCTTCGGCACATCTTGCTCTTTAACCCTTAACTGATAATAACCAGACCTCAGATTGATATTAGAAAACATGATAGCTCCCTTCAACTGATGAAACAAATCATCGATCCTTGGTAAAGGGTATTTGTTCTTTACTGTTACTTTGTTGAGTTGCCTGTAGTAGATGCATAATCTCATCGACCCATCTTTCTTCTTCACAAAGAGTACCGGAGCACCCCACGGAGAATAACTCGGTCTCGTAAAGCCCTTGTCTGTCAGATCTTGCAACTGTGCTTTCAACTCTTTCAGCTTCGTTGGAGCCATCCTATACGGAGTGATTGAGACAGGTGTCGTACCAGGAATCAATTCAATTTCAAACTCAACCTCTCTCATTGGAGGTAATCCAGGTAACTCCTCTAGAAACACATCCGTGAACTCGCAAACTACCGGTACTAATTCAATCCTCAACTTTGACTCTTGAGTATTCAACACAAAAGTTAAATAAGCCTCATACTTCTTTTTCAAATTTTTCTCAATAGTCAATGATGATATTACCATAGGCAGGCTTTCTGACTCATCTAGTCCAACTCGAAGAACAGCCCCATTTTCACATCTTAACTCAATTACTTTTCTTCCTCAGTCTACTACAACACCGTGGGAGGTCAGCCAATCCATCCCAAGAATTACATTGAATTCATTAAAAGGCAACAACATCAAGTTGGCTGGAAAATAATAGCCTCTAATCATCAAAGAACAATTTCTACATACTTGGTCTACTAACACATGCTTGCCTAACGGGTTAGACACTTTTATTACAAACTTAGTGGACTCTACTAACATATTCATACGAGGTATTAATTCCATACAAATGTAAAAGTAAGTAGATCCCGGGTCAATTAAAGCAACAATAGTTATATCATAGATAGAAAGGGTACCCTTGATCACGTTGAGAGACTCTGCCTCTTCTCGGGCACGTATAGCATTGGTCCTCACTGGCGCTCTACCTTCAGACCTCGTCGTGGTACCTCTTGGCGCGCCTCTACTACTAGTCCCATTCCTGGGGTTCTTTTGTGGGCTACTTCTCAAGGGAGCACTACTTGCTTTCATATCTTGTTTTCTTCCTCTCTCATCCATCTCAGGACAATTACGAATAAAGTGGTCAAGTGACCCACACTTGAAACAGCCCATCTCGTTTACTCGGTATTCGCCTAAGTGACATCTCCCACATTGCGGACACTCCTGCCGATTTGGCCAAGCACTACCAACACTAACGACCGAAGTAGCCTGGGCTTTAGATGCCATATTCTGTTGAATCTTGTTTCTTCTCGAATACCCCATTGAAACATTCGATCGGGTAGTAAATTATTTCAATCTCTTAGATGAGGACTGATGTGCTTTCCCCATCTGTCTTTTCTTCAAATCCTGTGACTCAGTGGCCGCTTTTCTCCTCTCTTTTATCAGCTCCTCTGCCTTGTACGCTCTCTCAATGAGTACCACAAATTCTCTTATTTCTAAGATGCCCACAAACACTCGGATATCCTCATTGAGGCCATTCTCGAACCTCTTACACATGATAGCTTCAGTGGATATGCATTCTCGCGCATACTTGTTGAGTTTCACAGGCTCACACTCACACTCTGTCATAGTCTTATTACCCTATTTCAGCTCTAAAAATTCCTTCCTTTTCTGGTCCATGAACCTTATCATCAAGACTGAAGATCTCTCCTTAATTTCCCTCCAGGAGTTTTGGGTTTTCTTTATGTTTTGTATTCTATATTCTTCTGAGATGTTTTCTTATTTAGTTATGAACTAAACCCCTAAATACCTAGGGGGAATGAAACCTAAGATGAATCTTGTTATTATTTTCTGAATCGTATGATAAATATTTAACTTGTTCTTAATTATGTGTTCTTAATTCTTGTTTTGATATCCCAGGATACTGATTCAAGATAGGCTCTTATTCAGAGGAGGAATAGACCCTGTCTAAGAGTACATTTGTCATAATTAAGCGGAGTTGTTTGCGCGTCTAGACATAGGGTGACAAGATTTTGCCGGATTAGGGTGAAACCTAATAAGGGGATCTATAGATCGAGTTAATGCAATCCTAGGGTGTTAATTAGAGAAAAGTGTCAATTATTCCATCTAGGGATTAGACATTATTAGTCTTGAATAGGGATAATAACATAACTTAGGATCTCTACGGAACAAGTTAAATGAATAAATCGTCTGATTCGGAGCTAGAATAACAAGTACAGTCTAGGTGGATTTTTCCTTAGGTATTGTCTTAATTCAATCGATTTTTCCAAAATCAATTTCCCAATTCCATTCTCTGTGAATTCTTAATTTAGATAATTAGTTAGTTAAAACAAAAACCTCTTTATTATTGGGCTAGATAATAAAAAGACAGTCATTACTAGTACTTTTAGTTCCCTTAGGTTCGACAATCTGATCTTGCTAAAACTATACTACTGTTCGATAAGTACACTTGCCTACATCATGATAATAGTTAGTTTCAAGAACAATTAATTATAAATATTTAAAACCTATCACGAAATCACACAATCAAGTTTTTGGCGCCGTTGTCGGGAAACTAAGATATTAGGAACACTCAAAATTTATTACTTTAGCCATTTATTTTAATTTCAATTTAAATTTATTTTATTACTTATTTTTTCCTTCTCTTGGTAGGTTTTTATAGTTTATGACTAGAAGAAACCCGTCAGGACCACTACTTTTTGACGAAGAAATCGATCGCATAGTTTGCAAAAACTAAAGAGAAATAAGGCGAAGCTTAAGATACATAGAGAACGAGCAAGAGAACGATACTCAAACCCCAACCACAGAGATGGCTGAAAACCAAGACAATCAGCTACCTCCTGCAATTGCAATTAATCAAAGTCCTGCTCCACGTACTATGTATGATTATGCTAAACCTTCTTTAACAGGAACTGAATCGAGCATACTTAGACCTGCTGTAGCTGCAAATACTTTTGAACTAAAACGTAACACTATTCAAATGATAACAATTTGTTCAGTTTGATGGTTTGCAGGATGAGGATCCCAACGCTCATTTAGCCAACTTCTTAGAACTATGCGATACATTTAAAATTAATGGTGTTTCTGATGATGCCATTCGTCTTCGGTTATTCCCTTTTTCGTTGAGGAACAAAACTAAACAGTGGTTGAACTCATTACCACGAGGGTTAATCACTACTTGGGAATAAATCACCGAAAAATTTCTATTAAAATATTTCCCGCAGGCTAAAACGGCCAAATTACGTAATGATATCTCTTCGTTTGTGCAGATGGACTTAGAAACTCTTTACGATGCATGAGAGAGATACAAGGACTTACTGAGAAGGTGCCCTTACCATGGGTTACTGTTTTGGCTTCAGGTTCAAACATTCCATAATGGCTTGAATCCTTCGACTCGACAAATGGTTGACGCAGCTGCTGGCGGAACCATAAAAAATAAAACACCTGAAGATGCTTATGAGTTTATAGAGGAGATGTCACTGTATAACTATTAGTGGCAAGTCATGAGGACAAAACCAACTAAAATAGCAGGCGTTTATAATGTCGATTCGATTACTATGCTATCAAACCAGGTAGAACTTCTAAATAAAAAGATTGATGGTTTTCTTAGTTCTTCAGAGGTTCACCCAGTAATGCAGTGCGAAGCAAGTGGAGGTGGAACAAGCCATTCGAAATACCAACCTTATGGCTATAACATCGATAACGAGCAATTAAATTACATGGGTAATAATCATCGACCTCAAAACAATCCATATAATAACACTTACAATATAGGTTGGATGAACTACCCAATTTCTGTGGGGCAGTCAAGGAAATCAAAGACCACAATCACCTCCAAGCTACCAACAACCACCCTACCAATAGAAAAGAAGCCGAACCTTGAAGAGATGCTCTCAAAGTTTATATCGGTGTCAGAAACTCGTTTCTAGAACACCGAGATGGCACTTAAAAATCAACAAGCGTCGATCCAAGGGCTCGAAACTCAGATAGGCCAGATTTCCAAACTAATTTCCAAACGACCATAAGGGACCATGCCAAGCAATATTGAACCTAACCCAAGGGAACAGCTCAACGCGATTAATGTTCAAGATGAAGAAGGATTTGTTGAGCCTGAGCCAGAACCAAGCAAGAAACTGTGGTAAGAAAAGGTCAAGGTGAGGTAGATCACAATAAAAACAAATCGGTGAATGTCGAATATAAACCTCGTGTGCCATACCCCAACGTAGCAAGAAAAAACCGCTCAGATGAACAATTTGGTAAATTCCTTAAACTCTTAAAAAAATTACATATTAACTTACCATTTATTGAAGCTCTATCACAGATGCCAAACGCAATGAAATTTTTAAAGAAGCTTTTAGCAAATATGTGGAAGATGGACGAGGCATCGCATGTGGAGCTAAACGCAATTTGCTCAGCTATTCTCCAGAATAAACTACCCAACAAACTTAAAGATCCAGGGAGTTTTACAATTCCTTGCTTAATTGGTCGTTTAGATGTTAATAATGCATTAGCTGATTTGGGGGCTAGTATTAACGTCATACCTTACAAATTGTTCAAACAATTAGGTCTCGAGAAACCCAAACAGACTAGGATGAGCATTCAATTAGCAGATAAAACTATAAGATTTCCTAGGGGTATTATTGAAGATGTGCTAGTTAAAATCGATAAATTTATATTTCCCGTTGACTTCATTGTTCTATACATAGAGGAGGATAGCAACACTCCTTTAATTCTAGGAATGCCCTTTTTAGCAAATACTAAAGCAATTATTGATGTTGGCACAGGTGAACTCACACTCCGTGTGGGATATGAAACAATCACTCTTCAAGCTTGCAATTCTGGAAACATATCAGAAATTGAAGGTGATCATCTAACCCATTCTACTAAAACTGACAATATGGTACAACCTACTTTGCAGGAAATGAATCTGAAGGAAGCACATGAGTAATTCTCAAGAAATAGTAGAGGACCCATTCATGTAGATCAAAGGTTACAAATCGAGGAGCTAGAGGAATGGCGGACGCATAAACCGAGAACACCTGACAAACCGAATCTACGACAGAATAAGCTCAATCCCTTTTCAAATCAACTTAAGGTTGGAGATAGAGTCTTATTAGATGCCACAGATCCCCACATTGTCGCTACCACATCGAATGAAGAAATCTCTGTTACGGTACTCAGATTTTCCCATTCGGTACGGTCGAGGTGAGTCATCCCAAGCTTGGCACATTTAAGGTAAACAATACTCGTTTAAAACCTTATTTTGATGAGATTAATAGCAGGAATGAGGAGTATAAACTCCTCAAACCACCATGATCATTCAGCGGATAGGTAAGTCGAGCTTAGACTATAAATAAGCGCTTCTCAGGAGGTAACCCAAGCACTTACTGTATTAACTTCTTTAAAATTTAGTCTTCAGCATCTAACTTACTAACATAGCGCTTGAATATAGGTTTTCCACAGGGACACGGCCAAGAGCACTGGCGTGCTTAGGGCCATGTGAAAACAGGACAAATTTTTTTCCCAAACACGAGCTACGATAAAATGCCACGGTCGTGCGACATGGCTGTGGTCGAACCTGTTAAAACAGCACGGGCATACGACACGCCTGTGTCTAGCACCCGTGGACGACATGATCAAAATAACACGAGCGTGCGCAGAGGTACACGACCGTGGGAGAAGCGAACCGCGCTAGACACGGCCGTGCGACACGATCATGTAGCCACATGGCCTAGACACACGGGCGTGCCAGAAGGCCGTGTGATGACATCTCAATTCGCGACAAACACGGATGGGACACGATCCACACGGGCGTGTGCATCGGCCGTACCACTTGAAAATTTTGATTATTTATCTTATTTTATCTTATTTTATTTTATTTTTATTTTATTAAGTTTTTAAGATTCATTTTTTTTAAACACGACTTATCTTTATCACTACTATCAAATTATTCCCTTAACTCTCCTTTTATCATTCAGAATCATGCTTGCCCTCCAGCTTTATTTCCAATACTCGATCTCGCCAATCCAAGAATATCATCCATTCTTTATACAGAAAGTTTCACTTCTCTCCCTATCTTATTTTTATAATCTAATATCTATCTTTGTACATTGAGGGCAATGTACATCTTAAGTGTGGGGGGTATTTATTTCATTATCAGAAAAATCCCTAAATGACTACCTTGTTCTCTTAAAAAGCTTTCATATCATATTTAGGATAAATTTTGATTGATTTATGATTTTTGTTGATATATCTTGAATTAAAACATAGGCATCTATACATTGATTGTTTAAACCTCAAGACATTAGAGAATCAAGCATGATAAGTTGATTTTTAAGAATTTAAAATCTTAGGTTGTTTCCCCTAAGTTTAGGTATTACTTTGATTTGGAATTCACAAGTTTTAAACATCAAAAAGCCATAATTTTTGTGAGATTTTTGAATCTTTTGAGCATCTATTAATTCTTTCATGCTCACTTTTATTATTGCTTTGAGTGCGTCAGTATTGAATTGTTATTCTAGAACTTACTTGATTATACATGTCGAGACCACACCATTCGATTTGATATGTTAAAATGATTAAGGCACTTAGGATTAACCCACTCATGCCATGAAAAGCCTACCTCCACAATTAACCCCTAGTAAACCCCCTTGAGCCTAACAACCCATTTCTTGTATTACCTTTAATATTAACCCTTAACCCATTATAGTTGAAATCCCTTAAATTAATTTGATCCTCATTTTTTGTCGAGATTGGAATTGAAATAGTTGCTTAGCTAAGTTTTATTCTAATTTGTATTTAACTTGTTCTTAAAAAAAATGTATACATCTTAATAGTAGTAATCTTCTGAGCTAAAGAAGTCAAATTCCATATTTTGAGAAAAGCTCTATTGTACGCAATTGATGACTAGATATTTTTATAGTTAAGTAAATTTTCAACTCAATCTCGATTTTAACCTTTTCTTTCAGTTTGTGACCACACCCCTTAACTAAGCCTCATTACAACCCTCTAAAGACCTTTTGATTGATGTATCATCTTAAATTATAGTGGTGGAGATTTGATTTTCATGCAAGCTTATGGTAATGACTTTTCATTATTGACTATTGAGTGCTTCATTTATTGTCCTTAAACACCTCGAGTGATTTGAGTGAATCTTTAGTGAGGATGTGAAACTCTGTGATATTCTGAATCAAAGGTAATTACTTAGATGATGGGAGACACCTATGTTTGCATGATTAAATACTCAACTTGGAATGTTTGAATTTTATGTTCTTTTAGCTGAATTCTCAATGTATGATTACCTATGGATTTTGAGATATTATCGATAGAAATTATAAGTTGAGAAGAATTTATTTTGATTATGAGTTGAGAATTTTGCTTGAGGACAAGCAAATGCTTAAGTGTGGGGGTATTTGATAAACCGTAATTTATACATATTTTCACCCCATGTTTAATGCATTTTATGGATGATTTCCTATTAGAATTGGTGAATTTGATGCTTCTAATGCTTTAATTTCATATTTTATACTTAAGAGAGCATAGGAGAGTGAAAGGAACGAAAAACAGGCCAAAACCAGAGAAAATGGGCCAAAGTACGAAATCAACACGGCCTGGACCTCCTCACACGGGCAAACCACACGGCCGTGTCAATTTGGTAGGCTCAAGCACAGCCTGAAGTAATCGCACACGGGTGTGTTACACGGGCGTGTCCCTGCCGAGCCCAAGTTGAGTCCAATTCGTAAAAGGCTAATTTTGAGGGCTTTTAGGCATTCCAAAGCCTATAAATACACCCTAGAGGAGGAAGAAAAGAGAGGCACAGAATAGGGAGTAAGAAATTACTCCAAGGAAGCCGATTGATCCATCTTAGAAGCCAGATTCACCATCAAGACTAAAGATCTCTCCTCAATTTCCCTTTAGGAGTTTTGGGTTTTCTTTATGTTTTGTATTCGTTATTCTTCTGAGATGTTTTCCTTTTTAGTTATGAACTAAATCCCCTAAATACCTAAGGGGAATGAAACCTAAGACGAATCTTGTTATTATTTTTCAATTGTATGATAAATATTTAACTTGTTCTTAATTATGTGTTCTTAATTCTTGTTTTGATATCCCAGATACCGATTCAAGATAAGCTCTTATTCGGAGGAGGAATAGACCTGCCTAAGAGTACATTTTCATAATTAAGCGGAGTTGTTTGCGCGCCTAGACATAGGGTGACAAGATTTTGCCGGATTAGGGTGAAACCTAATAAGGGGATCCATAGATCGAGTTAATGCAACCCTAGGAGGTTAATTAGAGAAAAGTATCAATTATTCAATTTAGGGATTAGACATTATTAGTCTTGAATAGGGATAATAACATAACTTAGGGATCTCTACGGAACAAGTTAAATGAATAAATCGTCCGATTCGGAGCCAGAATAACAAGTACAGTCTAGGTGGATTTTTCCTTAGGTATTGTCTTAATTCAATCGATTTTCCCAAAAGCAATTTCCTAATTCCATTCTCTGTGAATTCTTAGTTTAGATAATTAGTTAGTTAAAACAAAAACCTCTTTATTATTAGGCTAGATAATAAAAAGACAGTCATTACTAGTACTTTTAGTTCCCTTGGGTTCGACAATCCGGTCTTGCTAAAACTATACTACTGTTCGATAGGTACACTTGCCTACATCGCGATAATAGTTAGTTTCAAGATGATTAATTCTAAATATTTAAAACCTATCACGAAATCACGCGATCAACGCCTGTGTACTAGGCCGTGCCCTTCACACGGCTGAGACACACGACCGTGTTTCTGCCCGTGTGATAATTACCATGCATTCTGACTTGAGATTTCTAGGTGCATGGGACACACGGCCTTCTCACACGCCCATGGGGCTGACCGTGTGTACAATATGAGGTTATCTACCAAGCCTCTTTGCCACCCTAGTGTACCTATTTTCATGTCAATACCAACCAATACCAAAACACGCGTAATAGACATTCATTCAACCATGAAGATGTAAAGACACAAAATAATAAGGTCTAGACCAAAATGAAAGCCCTCATCCAAGGCTTAATGTAAAGAGTGAAATCTATTCTAGACCAACGCATTTGGCCAATTCTCAAAGACACAAAATAATAAGGTCTAGCCCTATACATGCCATAATAAAAAATATAAATCCAACTATACCGAGTTTTACGGCTGATAGTGTGATTGATATCTCTGACTTCCGGTGATCCTTAAGCTTATTAGGTGGCACTGTAAGAAGATGAAAAGAAAGAGAGAGTAAGCATAAAAGCTTAGTAAGTTGCATATAAATAATTATATAACAACAATTTCACATCTAGTCATCATACTCATAGCACAAAGATAGACATAAGCTTGACTTACTCATTACTGTCTACTCAAGCCACATTTTCTAATTTGAGCTCATTACTCATGCATACCAAATGCGTACCTGTACCACTCACAACATTATTATACTTTCCTTACTAACTCAATTTCGTAACTTTTAAGGTTAAACCTTTCGGAATACTACCGGATATTCTATATACCTCAAACAAGGG
The DNA here is from genome assembly GCF_025698485.1 of Gossypium arboreum. Lineage (NCBI taxonomy): Eukaryota > Viridiplantae > Streptophyta > Magnoliopsida > Malvales > Malvaceae > Gossypium > Gossypium arboreum. The sequence continues at coordinate 107,847,221 of NC_069079.1, forward strand.
ATAAGTTGTCGATGCCATGTCCCAGACATGGTCTTACACTGGCTATCGTCTTCGAGGCCGATGGCATGTCCCAGACATGGTCTTATACTAGCACAACTCTTAGCCGATGCATGTCCCAGACATGTCTTACAGTGGCTATCATCATCGACTCCGATTCTCAATACCGATGCCATGTCCCAGACATAGTCTAACACTGGCTCTCATAATGTGGCCGATGCATGTCCCAGACATGTCTTAACTAGCACACAAATAACCCGAATGTTATGGCATGAATATCCGGTTGGTTTCCTAAGGTTTCAACGGGATTTTTCTACTATCTCAATTATTAATATGCATTCTCAGTTCACAATCTAGCAATTCACACTATATCAATTCAATGACAATTCAAATACATGCATTAACAATGTAGTTGTATTATTTACATACAACTTACATCGGTTTGCAAAATGTACTCGACTAGTCGGTTTAGTCGATTTGCTTGGCTTTCCTCTGGTATAGGTTCAGATTCGGTAAATCTTGATCTATAATAGCAAAATGCACTCATTTAGTCACTAATTACAATTAGGCAATCATAAATTCACATCTTAGGTAAAGTGACCATTTTGCCCATAGACCTTGGCAAAATGACCATTTTGCCCCTATGCTCGAAAATCGATTTTTATCAAATTTCTTCGTATCTCAAGTTTAGAAGAACCCTCTTTACTTTTATAGCAACTTCAAATTCTCACAATTTCACATATTTATCAACTATTTTACAACTTATGCATAAAAGCCCTTTTAGGTGTTTTCCATGAAAACTCCTTCACAAAAGTTGTTTATAACATAAATAGGACTCATATTCTTCCATAAAATTTCAGAAAACACTCTAAATGCTCTCATGGTAAAACCCTAAACTTTCCACCATTTTTCAATATAATTCCCTCATTTGAAAGCTCATGTTTCAGGGGTTTTAAAAATGCAAAAATCATCAACAAAGAATGAGAAAATCACTTACTTGTGAGGACTTAGAGTTGCTGAAATTTTTTTAAAGCTCAAAACCCTTACAATGGCTAGAAAAATCACTGAAAGTGAAAAGAAAATGAAAGAAAAAGATGATAGCTAGTCTTAGGCATTATTTTAGTACATCTTATGTCATCAACATACCTAATATTGACTTTTCAACATTTCTCAATACCATGGCCGGCCAAGCTATCATAATAGGGTATAATTTCCCTTTAAAGACTCGCAATTTTAATTCTCTAGCTATTTGACACATTTGGGTACTAAAATGCAACTTTTTTCTTTTATGCAATTTAGTCATTTTTCGCAATCATGCCCACAACATTAAAATCTACTCATGAAATTTTTCATGCGCTAATGTAATTATACTATAACCTCATAATAATAGTAATTATTATTTACCCAATTTTGAATTTGTGGTCCCGAGAAAACTGTTCCTACTAGGCCCTAAATCGGGCTGTTACACATAACATATAACAGGATTACTAGTTCAGGTTAAATCCTTTTTGTAATATATGCTCAGAAGAGCTCATTTAGGATTACCAGTCTAGGCTAAATCCTACTTGTAACATATGCTCGAGAGGGATTATATCAGGATTACCAGTCCAGGCTAAATCCCGTCAGCAACAATGCAGGACCTCATTCAGTAAGGAAATTTCGTTTATCCATCGAAATCCAATATTCAAACGGAATTTAATCATTTTCAAACAATCTCAAGCATGTAATCATTTCTTATGTTATAGCATTCAAATTAACTTACATAAATATAAAATACATTCCATACAATACAACATTCAATTTATCATATTTAGAAGCTCAATTAAGTTACACGAACTTACTTCGACACTTGTTCACGTATATAAATCTACTAATCCAAAGCTTTCTTTTTTCCTCGATCTAGTTTCGAATTTGTATTATCCGGATCTATATAAATGAATTTATTCATCAATTTATCACATTTCACATTCAAGTGGACTCAATTTACATCCTAGGAAAAATTACCATTTTGCCCTCAACTTTTCCATAAATTCCAACTTCATCCCTAGGCTCGAAAAATGAAATTTATGCAATTTACTCTCTATTCCAAGCCTAACCAAAATTTCACTATAAAATTTACAGCACATACATTCTATAAAATTCAAAAATTTTCTTCAATTTTCACAACTTTACATTTTAGTCCCTAAATCATGTTTTCATCAAAAATCACTTTGTAAAAGTTGTTTATCTATCAACAACCTTTCATTTTCTACCATAAATTTCAAATTTTCAGCATATTCATCCATGACCTAATTTCTATACTTTGATAACTTTTGAAATCGATCCCCTCAATAGATAGATTAAGTTATCCCAGTTTTAAAAATATCAAAGTTACTAAAAACAGGACAAGAAAACTTACCCAATTAAGCCAAGAAAGTTTCTTCTCTCTCTCCTAGGGTTTCCATGTATTTTTGGGATGAAGATGACATAAAATAAGATGATACTTCTTTTATCATCTTTTAATTAATTAAATTAATTCAATTTCCAATTTAGTCCTTACCCTTTTTCTAAATTTCCATGGATGAGTCACCAAAAAATATCTTTATACTTTTATTTAATGGTCTAATTACCATATAAGGACCTCAAGTTTTGAATTCCATAGCTATTTAATTCTTCTAGCCACTAGAATTTAACTTTTTTCATTTTATGCGATTTGGTCCTTCTCGTAATTAAACACGTAATCAATAAAATTTTCTTATCAGAATTTTCACATGACATTTTTAACATAATACGGACCATGTAATAAAATTAAAATAAATTTTATTTTCAGTTCAGATTTGTTGTCCTGAAACCACTGTTTCGATTTCATTGAAATTAGGTTGTTACAACTCTCCCCCTTAAGGGTTTTCGTCCTCAAAAATCTTACCAGTAAAAAGATTTGGGTATTGCTTCCTCATAGTATCCTCTGGTTCCCAGGTAGCCTCTTCTATACCGTGTCGTTGCCAAAGAACTTTTACTAATGCTACCTTTTTATTTCCTAACTCTTTTATTTTTCGAGCTAAGATTTTGATCGGTTTTTCCACTGTAAGTCATATCAGACCGAATCTCAACTTCCGTTGGAGAAATAACATGTGAAGGATCCAATTGATACCGTCGTAGCATAGACACATGAAAAATATTATGAATACGATCAAGTTCTGGTGGTAAAGCTAACCGATATGCAACAGGTCCAATTCTTTCTGTAATCTCATATGGCTCAATGAACAGTGGATTTAGTTTTCCTTTACGACCAAACCAGAGAACTTTCTTCCAAGGCGATACTTTCAAGAATACTTTAGCACCAACTTAAAATTCTATTTCTTTTCGTTTAAGATCAGCATAGGACTTTTGATGATCAGAGACTGCTTTTAAACTGTCCTAAATTACTTTCACTTTTTCCTCAGTTTCATGGACTAATTCAACTCTGTGTAACTTTTTCTCATTGAGTTCTATCCAATACAATGGATTTCTACATTTGTGACCATACAAAGCTTCATACAGTGCCATTTTGATGCTGGACTGATAACTGTTATTATAAGCAAATTCAACTAAAGGTAAATGCTTTTCCCAGTTACCTTCAAACTCAGTATACAACACCGTAGCATATCTTCCAAAATCTGTATAACATGTTCAGATTGACCATCTATCTGTGGATGAAACGCAGTGCTAAAGTGTAACTGAGTACCCAGAGTTTCTTGATATTTGTTCCAGAATCGAGATGTAAACCGAGGGTCTCTATCTAAAATAATGGAGACAGGTACTCCATGCAATCTGACAATCTATGAGACATTCAGTCAATCTGTCCAAAGAATAATCCATACGTACTGGAATAAAGTGTGCAGACTTTGTCAACCAATCAATAATCACCCAAATGACATCTTTCTTCTTTGGAGATAGGGGTAATCCCGATACAAAGTCCATAGTAATTCTTACCCATTTCCATTTCGATATCTTAATTGGCTGTAATAGTCCAGAAGGCAACTGATGTTTAGCTGTTACTTGCTAACATAACAAACATTTAGATACAAACTCAGAAATATCCCATTTCATTCCCGGCCACCAGAACATCTTTTTCAGATCATTATACATTTTATTACTACCAGGATGAATAAACATGTTACTATTATGAGCTTCATTCAAAATCTTCTGAACTAGTTATGAACTTTTTGGTACACATACTCTGTCTCTAAACAACAAACAACCATCAATCTTGATTTAAAATTCTGAGTGAGGAATCGATTCACTTTGTATATGTTTTGCTTGCAACTTACTATCATTTTTCTGAGCTTCAGATATTTGCTGCAAAAATGTCGGTCTAGCTTTTAACTCAGCTATGATTGAACCATCATCAGATAATGACAAACGAGTATTCATAGATCGCAAGGAAAATAGAGATTTTCTGCTCAGAGCATCAGCAACCACATTGGTTATTCCTGGATGGTAGTCAATAACAAGATCATAATCTTTCAATAACTCAAGCCACCTGCGCTGTCTCAAATTCAAATCTTTCTGTGACATCAAATATTTCAAACTTTTATGATCAGTGAACATGTGACATTTTTCACCAAACAGGTAATGCCACCAAATTTTCAATGTAAACACTATAGCTGCCAATTCAAGATCATGTGTTGGGTAGTTTCTTTCATGTGGTTTTAGCTGTCTTGAAGCATAGGCTATTACTTTACCTTCTTGCATAAAAACACAACCTAATCCATTCAATGACACATCACTGTAAATTATAAATTCCTTACCTGATTCAGACTAAACTAACACTGGTGCTTCTGTCAATAAGGTTTTCAATCTGTTAAAACTCTGCTGACATTTATCAGACCACTAAAATTTCACATCTTTTTGCAATAGACTGGTCAAATGATAAGTTATCATTGAGAACCCTTTTAAAAACCTTCGACAATACCCAGCCAGTTCTTGAAAACTTCAGACTTCTGACACATTCTTGGTGGCTACTAGTTAATAATAGCTGAAATTTTATTCGGATCCACCCTGACACCTTCAGAGTTTGCTATATGCCCAAGAAAACCAAATTCCCATAGCTAAAATTCACATTTACTGAATTTGGCATACAATTGTTTCTCACGCAGAGTTTGCAACACTATTTTCAAATACTTAGAATGTTTATTTTCATCTCAAGAGTAAACCAAAATATCATCTATAAATACCACCACAAACCTGTCTAAATATGGTTTGAAAATTCTATTTATCAGATCCATAAACACTGTAGGTGCATTTTTCAAATCGAATGGTATCACAAGAAACTCATAGTGCCCGTATCTAGTTCTGAAAGCTGTATTGGGTACATCTGAGTCTTTTACCCATAACTGATAATAGCCAGAAAGTAGATCAATCTTTGAAAATACAATGACACATTTCAACTGGTCAAACAGGTCATCAATATGAGGCAATGGATACTTGTTCTTTATTATAACTTTGTTGAGCTGTTTGTAATTAATGCACAGCCTCAATTATCCATCTTTCTTCTTTACAAATAGAACTGGTGCACCCCAATGTGAGAAACTAGGTCAAGCAAAACCTCTGTCAATCAATTCTTGTAACTATGCTTTCAACTCTTTTAATTCAGTAAGAGCCATTTTGTAAGGTGCTATAGATATCGGTATTTTTCCCAGTACAAGATCTATAGAGAATTCCACTTCTCTAACTAGTGGTAAATCAGGTAACTATTCTGGAAATACATCAGAAAATTTACAAACAACCAGCATTGACTGAATCTTCGACTCAGAAACTTTAGTATCCAGTACATATAAGGTAAGCATCATAACCCTTTCTGACATACTTCTGTGCTGATATTGCTAAAATCACATTATGTAATCCATCCAGTTTATCAGATTCAACATGAAGTAATTCACCACTCAGACATTTCAATGCAATATATTTCTGCTTACAATTCACTGCTGCATCATATTAGGTTAACCAATCCATTCCTAAAATCACTTAAAATTCATCAAATGGAAATAACATCAAGTCAGCTGAAAAGCAATAACCTTTTACCATAAACAAACAATTTTTACAGACTTTATCCACCATAACACACTGGCCCAGGGGGGTTGAAATTTTAACCACAAATTCAGTAAATTCAATAGGTAAATTTTTAACAGACACTAAGTTTGTGCATATGTATGAATGTACGGAACCAATATCAATCAAAGTAGTAATATCAATATCAAGTAGAGAAAATGTATCAACAATGACGTCTGGTGTAGACGCATCTTCTCTAGCATGAATAGCATATGTCCTTACCGCTGCTCGTGCCTCAAATTTAACTGTTGTATCTCTTGTAGTACCTCTGCCACCACTAACATTTCCGAGGTGACGAGGTGGTCTGCCCCTCAAAATAGGATTACTCAGCTTTGGAGTCAGATCAACTTCTTTTTCAACCCTTTCCGGATAGTCTTTAAAAAAATGATCAAGGGATCCACATCGGTAACAAGCTCCACTTCTAAACCAACATTCTTCATGATGAAATTTATTATAATGTTTACATTTTGGTTTGGGATTATCAACGTTGCCCACACTGGTTGCAGAAGGAGATAAAGATCTTGGGTTAGAGCGTTGAGAACCTCACTCTCTTCCAGAATATCCCGTAGAGGTGGTAACACGATCATAATACTTCATACTTCTTTAATTTCTTAGAAGCAGATGATTGTGATTAACTCATAATTCTTTTACTAGAAACCTGAGCTTCTCTTTCAGCTTGTTTCTTTTCTTTACTCAATTCTTTAACTTTATGTGCCCAATCAGCCAGTACCACAAATTCCCTCAATTCAAGAATCCCAATCAATAGTTTAATATTTTTATTTAAACCCTCTTCAAATTGTTTGCACCTTTCAGCTTCAAATATAACCCATTCTTTGGAATACTTACTCAACCGGACAAATTCTCGTTCATATTCAGATACAGTCATATTCCCCTGTTTGAGCTCTAAAAATTCTTTCCTTTTCTGATCCATGAATCTCTAACTAACATACTTCTTTCTAAATTCAGTTTGGAAAAATTCTCATGTAATATTTTCTCTAGGTACCACCGAAGTTATGGTATTCCACGAATGATAAGCTGTATCATTCAGTAAAGACACTGTACATTTCAAACATTCAGCAGGCGTACAAGATAATTCATCTAAAACCTGAATGGTATTTTCCAACCAAAATTCAGCCCTTTCTAGATCATCATCTGCGGTAACTCTAAATTCTTCTGCCCCATGCTTATGGATTTTATCTACCGGAGGCTTACAAGTTCTAACAGGTTCAGCACCCTGTGGCATCTCAAGAACCGGTTGAGGAGCAGGTGGGGGAGGTCGTTGTACAGCAAGGTTTGTTCTTAAATACTCAGTAAATCATTCATTCATCAATTGAAAGAAGGCTTGTTTTGCCTCCTCACTTCGGCCCTCAGATATAGGCCTTTCACTAACAAATGCAGATGCAACTCTTTGAAATAAAACTGAAGCATTGCTTCTAGCTTCCTCGGATTCAACTCTAGCTTGGTTGGATGACATTATTATATGAAAGACATATTTAAAATGATCAGGAGACATTACACTATCACAAATTATATAATGGCATGTATAGCTAAAACTTGTGTTTACTACATTAAATCTGAGAATCGACTAAATCTTAGCTCTAATACCACTAAATGTACCACCCCTAACCCTTATCCGTCACTAGAACAGGGTTACAGAGCATTACCAGAACATTCAGAACAATTTACAAATAATTCACGTTAATTACTATTCATTTACCAAAATTATTTATAATGTTCCTTAAATAGACCCTCGAGGCCCAAATCGAGTATTAGAATCGAGTCGGTACTTAATCACTAACTTCAAGATTTTTTTTGCAATATTTTCTAATACTTTCCTAGGTGCAGGCTCACATGCCCGTGTGACCCTAAGACACGCCCGTGCTGTAGGCCATGTTCGATCCCGTGTAACTCTCTGACTTGTGCCACACGGTCAGCCACACGCCTGTGTGAGTAGGTTGTGTGATCAATTTAATTTTCAAAAATTAGGTGTAGGATTCACACGTCAAAGACATACACCCGTGTTCTAGGCTGTGTAGCACACACGGCTAAGACACACGCTCGTGTGGACAAAATAAAGCCATTTCTAGCCTTATTTTTCACCCAAAATTTTACTAATATCTTGCACCAAAACTTACATCCAAATACCAACCAATTCAAGCGTTATATTCAAGCAAATTCAAACATCTAAATATGGTATAACATAATATACACATATGTTTATAATCTTACCTTGGTTTAACTTAGGCATTAACATCAGTTGACCACATACACTTAACATAACACGTGTGTTTATCATAATAACCTACTTTATAATACCAAAATAAACCATTACTAGCCATTCCAATGGCTAGATTACAAACATCATTTTCAAGCCACTAATGGCCAAGTATCCTATACATGTCAGTATATCAAAATGATTTTTACTATATATACCCAAAATAAGCTAGTGGATAGTGTGATGATGCTCTAACTAATCTCCAACCTTCGCGAGCTTCCGAGCACTATAAAATATGGAAAATAAAACTAAATAAGCATTACATGCTTAGTAAGTTCGTATAACAGGAATTAAAACTTACCAATTTACATTTATTAACATTACGCATTCAATAACATGCTTTTTCATCAATTAGGCAAATTTACCCATACACATACACTCAATCAAACAAGTTAGTTACAGAAATGTTCACTTTAGCATCAAGTAAGCATAGATGAGCTCATCATACAATATTCTTTCAAGACATCATTCATTTCGTCTTATAATCCTCATATCATGTCAAGTATTTTATCCGTTGGATCATTGAAATTCCAATGGATATCCAAACAGTACACTCAAGGTGTACAATTTAACAACCTGCACATTCATATTCAAGAGTACCCATTAGGGCACTTAATCGAAAAGCACACTCTCGAGCCTCATAACATATAACAAGATTACCAATCCAAGTTAAATCCTTTTTGTAATTTATGCTCAGAAGAGCTCAATTAGGATTATCAGTCCAGGCTAAATCCTGTCAGCAACAATGCAGGACATCATTTAGTAAGGAAATTTCATTTATCCATCAAAATCCATTATTCAAACGGAATTTAATCATTTTCAAACAATCTCAAGCATGCAATCATTTCTTATGTTATAGCATTCAAATTAACTTACATAAATATAAAATACATTCCATACAATACAACATTCAATTTATCATATTTAGAAGCTCAATTAAGTTACACGAACTTACTTCGACACTTGTTCACGTATATAAATATACTAATCCGAAACTTTCTCTTTTTCTTGATCTAGCTTCGAATTTTTGTTATCCGGATCTATATAAATTAATTTATTCATCAATTTATCACATTTCACATTCAAGTGGACTCAATTTACATCCTAGGTAAAATTACCATTTTGCCCCCAACTTTTTTGTAAATTCCAACTTCGTCCCTAGGCTCAGAAAATGAAATTTATGCAATTTACCCCCTATTCCAAGCCTAACCAAAATTTCACTATAAAATTTACAGCACATACATTCTATAAAATTCAAAAATTTTCTTCAATTTTCACAACTTAACATTTTAGTCCCTAAATCATATTTTCATCAAAAATCACTTTGTAAAAGTTGTTTATCTATCAACAACCTTTCATCTTCTACCATAAATTTCAAATTTTCAGCATATTGATCCATGAACTAATCTCCATAATTTGATAACTTTTGAAACCGATCCCTTCAATAGATAGATTAAGCTATCATGGTTTCAAAAATATCAAAATTACTAAAAGCAGGACAAGAAAACTTACCCAATTAAGCCAAGAAAGTTTCTTCTCTCTCTTCTAGGGTTTCCATGTATTTTGGGGATGAAGATGACATAAAATAAGATGATATTTCTTTTATCATCTTTTAATTAATTAAATTAATTCAATTTCCAATTTAATTCTTGCCCTTTTTCTAAATTTCCATGATGAGTCACCAAAAAATATCTACATACTTTTCTTTAATGGTCTAATTACCATATAAGGATCTCAAGTTTTGAATTCCATAGCTATTTAATCCTTCTAGCCAGTAGAATTTAGCTTTTACATTTTATGCAATTTGGTCCTTCACGTAATTAAACACATAATCAGTAAAATTTTCTTATCAGAATTTTCACATGACATTTCTAACATAATAAGGACTATGTAATAAAATTAAAATAAATTTTATTTTCGGATCATATTTGTGGTCTCGAAACCACTGTTCCGATTTCACTGAAATTGGGCTATTACATATCACTTATGCAATTGTTGGAAATGTAAAATAAAGGAGATTCAAGCCATTCATTAGCAATATAAAATGTGAAACTTGTGACTTATTCGTTGATAATGAAAAACGTAAGACATGAATATTATTCGTTGGCAATATAAGACTTAAACGGTGCAAAACCGTTCATTAATGATATAAAATGCAAGAAGTGTAGAACGTTTGGTGAATATATAGGTTTGTCATTACGAACCATCGTCGAAGACAAAGCTGGTTCCGAAGAAGTAGCAAACGATGGCAAGTAAAAAAATATCTTTAGCTAAAGATAAGCAGGACTCGTTGGAGCTGCTGGCTGTGGAGTTAATAGCCCTTGTTTCTTGGGTCCAATGACTCATCGAGCTCACTTGTTGAAGCACAACAACAATAGAAACTCACAAATCAGTACCGACAATAATGTTGTCGGTTCAAGTAATGACAAGAATAACAATAGTAAGAACAATAACTTGAGTGTGCATCACAAGATCGATCTGCAATTGAGCTCGCCCAAATTTGAAGTTGAAGTTGTGGGTTTGGTTTCAATCGAAGGGTTGAGCCAAAAGAATACATATTTTTTTAAAAAACGGCTTAATATAACATTTGATACTTGACTTTACACTTTCTAATAATTTGGTACTTATATTTTTTTTTCCAATTTGATACTTGAATTTATATTTACACTTATTCCTAGTTTAGTACTTAATCTTTTTTTTCGATCTAATTTAGTACTTGGAATGGACAATTTTTTCCTAATTTTTTACCTAATCTTTTGTTTTGGTCCAATTTGGTACTTGAACTTGTCAAACTTTATACAAATGCTCCAATATACTAACAATGTTATTTCTTTTATGTGGTAGCAAAAATAATTAATATATGATCGACATGTGACAAAAGACATGAAATATTTTTTGTATTTTAAATATTCAATTACTTTTATTTTAATTTACTTTAAATTACTTTTATTTTTTATTAATTTAAAATAATGAATTTCTTTGAGTTTGGATTTTTAAAACTATTGTTTTCTTATTCAATATTAATTCGTTAAGCATAAATCAATGCATAATTTTTTTAATACAAATTTCCTCTAACAGTGATGATATTTTGTGGAATTGAGGGCTTTATGAAGACCAGATTAGAGGAGAAGCTAAGGGGCTGGCACTGGCCTTGCCCCCCTAAAAATGAACATATTCAATTTACTCCTTTTTGAAATAATAAAATTATAAGTTAATCTATGGTAAAACTGCACTTTGGAGCTAAAAAAATATGAAAAAGTTTTGTTTAATCCCTTCAAAAATGATAGAATTATAAATTAATTTATGATAAAATTACATTTTGGTCTTTAAAAAAATTTATAATTTGCTTCCAACCCCCTCTAAAAATTTTTTTAGCTTCGTCCCTAAACCAAACTATGCTTTTAGCATACGGTCCCTCTTGAATCATTCTTCCCACTAACGATCAAAATAATCTTAACTCAATGAAAAATAAAATTTGAGCTATTGTTTAGTGAGACATAAGAAACTCTAAATAAATGAAATAATTCTTACCATTAAATCCATGCCATCTACCACATGTCAGTCATACATTAGTTGTTTTTATCCCTTCGTAAAAGAACTAACACAATTAGTGTTTTGGGAATAATTTGTATAACATTTGACAAATTTAGGTACTCAATTAAAAAAGGTGTCAAGTTTACCAAATTAAATAAAAAGTTTATATACCAAATTAAGAAAAAAATTAAATTCAAGCAACAAATATTATAAATTTTTTATGAATGAAATAACAAATATTATATTAAGTTCATAAGAAAAGGAACATTTTCCTTCGATTTTTGTAGGAACTTTTAATTATTTACAAAGTATTGAGTTTGGATTCAAGAATAATTAATATGTGGATGCTATTTAAGGGTTGAATGGTTGATTAATTTTGTTGTATATATGGTGAGCAAGTTATGAATTAATTAATTATTTTTTAATGTTGCTTTAAAAATTTGCATATATATATATATATATAAGTTTTTTGTTAGGGTTAAATGGATAACGATATTATAGTTTAAATATCACATTTTACCAAAAAAAGTTTAAATATCAATATGAGGAAACAAATATAGTTTAGGAGAAAATTTTCAATTAAGCCAAAAACTAAAGATCAAAAAGATAAATTATTGGCACAATGTGTAACGTTAAAGGCTAAATTTGTTATTAGACCAATTGATAAAAGGCCTTGTGTAACACCCTAAACCCGACCCAATCACCAGGTCTAAGCTACAGGATGCCACATCCGTTGCAAAACAACTACAACCAATTACATAATGCAACAATTTACATATGCAAATAAGTATATTACTCATTCATAATATACTACATAATCATTTTTGGGTCTTATACAAGCTTACGAAAGCTCTTTCGCTGACCCGACTCAAATCTATATACATGCCATATATCAAAATGAAAGGAACTGTACAAACATCATTGAGTCGAGGATCAACGATTCGATGCTAAAATCATTTCTCGAAAATTCGATATCCACCTAAACATGTGCACATAACAAACAAACAGTATGCTGAGCGATAAATCTTAGTGGTACTTTTATGATTCAAGATAATATCACATTAACATAAACAATTGATCATAATAAGTACAAACACAATATATACTCGAATTATATCATATCATGCCAAGCAATTCCATTATCATTTACATATAGGAGTATACATATGACAATTAGCAAATCAATAGAATTGACCATTTCATACTAGTTGTCAAATTCCAAACTTTATATCATTTAAACATTCTATACTATTAATGAAACAAACATATATATACCTTTAATATTAAGTCACCCAATTCTATTATCAATTATCACCATTTAACCTTTTAATTTACCAATAAAATCTCTTCGAGCCTATTAACTCTTTCATACATGTTTTGGCCCTCAAGGCTCGATTCTAATCAATTCACATGATCTTTCATATACTTTCTTTTTCAAGAATTACAAATTTGCATATATATAATTCCATATCATCAAATCAGTTCATAAACATTTCCATTTATGCCTATTTCATACTATTATCCATATACTTTTACATATGTAAAGATATTTATCAATTTACAAATCCGTACCATTTCAATTCAAATTATACATTATAATAGCATACCATAATTTGATTTATATCATTTTCAGATTTCCAATTTTGATTTCAATGATTCACCCAATGGAACCCTAGTAAAACATACTTAGATGCACGAGTAAACCACACCACACTAAGATAACTTGTATGAGCAAAACTACAACACACCAAAGCACCAAAGTGCTAAGCTCATATGCATCAAATGCATATTCATATGCAAATAAATCCTCTACTACACCAAATTCTTTGTAGAGAAAATAATACTCGTTGATCCGCAATAGATGCTGAATCTTAATATAACCTGTAATAATCTCTGTACAATCACATATCATGTACAACTGCGCATATGACCCTATTGGAACCTTTTACTAAGTTCATATGGGCATTAATATTCATATTTACATATACATACCTGTAATCATTCTTATTTGCATATTCATACCCTGTAATCATTTACATTTACCTATCATACACTGTGTTCGGTCACATTTGCATTTTTGTACCATGTACATTGTTCTATCGTATAACAATCATTTATCTCATTTCAGTTCAGTTCAGCTCAATCCAATTCATATTTATATAATTTCACATTCAATTTCAGAATCACATTTCAATTCATCATTAACACACAATATCTCATATCATGTAACATATTTCAATTCATTTTTCTATGACACATATCACATTCTAATTGAACTATGCTATTTTCTATTTATTTCAATTCAGTCCACTATCTCGATATTTAATATCAATCTCAACAAATCAATTCATACAACCATTATATAATTACCTTGATATTCAACCATGCATTATAACAAGAATAAGCAATAAACATATTGGTCTCAAATCATAAAAGTACAAACTGAGGTCTCACGTCAGTTGTTGACAACTCTCACTTTTTCTTTCCCTGTCGACGACTCGATGTCATCTTTAGCTACGCAAAATCATACAATAGATAAAAAATATCAACTTCCATCTAGTTCACATTTGAAAAGCACATTTTTTATTTTATTCAATTTGGTCCCTGAACTCGGGATAAACATATCTTCTGATATTTAGCTTCAGATCAAAATCCAATTTCATATTCTTTCATTAGGGACGCTATACTTTCTATTCCTATCATAATTTCATAACACATTTTCAATTTATTCAATTTGGTCCCTAATGTTACAAAGCTAATAATCAAGCTTATTAAGCTTTACAATTTAGTCCTATTCATAATCTAAGCTTAATTTCTATCAATTTCAAGCATAATTCTTCAATTTCTCAATAATGGAAACTTATCAAAATTTCAACAATTGAACAATTGATACATGGGCTAGCTAAATCAAGCACCCATGATAAAAAAAATTTAAAAAAATCAAAGAAAAATAGCTTAGGGACTTACTTGAATTTTTAGTCGAATGTTAAAGGGTTTATAAGTTTTCTTCTTTCTTTTGGTTACGAAGGACGGTGAAGTTTTGGGAAGATGATGTAACACCCCTCACCCGTATTCAACGCCAAAATAGACTTATAAAGCATTACAGAACTTATCACACATTTAAACATACATTTCACATACAATTTAATCAATTCAACATTGGAAGTGGTTCGAGACTAAATCTATAATTTTGAAAACTCTTAGAACACTTAGAAAATATTTCTCAAAAATAGGGGACACACGCTTGTGTGGCCCGGCCGTGTCTCTCATAAGGCCAATGACATGCCTGTGTCACAGGCCGTGTGGACATTCGAAATGGAAGCACATGGCCGTGTCCCAGCCAATGTCTGACCCCGTGTAACTCTCAAACTTGGGTCACACGACAAACACACAAGCCCATGTGCTCTAAAAATGGCCATACAAGCCCATGTACTAGACCGTGTGCTAGGCCATGCCAAACCTATAGGGTATACTGACTTATGCCACACGGCCAAGTCACACGCTCGTGTGTAAGGCCGTTTGGAGCATACTAACTTGATTTTAATTTCACACTAGGGGACACACGCCGTGTACATAACTGTGTGTCAATCACGGATGAGACAGGCTATTTACCAAGCCAATTTGCCACCCAAACTTATACACACCTACACCAAATTCAAAGGCACCAAAACAAGGCATAAATAGACTTTCAATCAACCTCACTCAAGCATATTTCGTACCATCTCTAACATCAACCAATAAAAAACATAAATATCACAATATGCCATCCTAATTCATACCAAACTTTACTTTCATAATATATATCAACAATAACCAATCTCAAATATACATTAATGCCTAGATTCACTAGCTTACTAATAATCATAACTCAACTATTTGCTATCCATAATACTAACTATCCACAAGCATCAGATATATAACATTCAAAACATCACATAAGCCATATTTACAAATTTAAACATACATGATTCAATCATACTCAAATAAGACAACTTATAGCAATATACAAAACCAAACTTAGAACATTTACAAGCCAACTCAAATGGCTACATTCATCATCAATTCATAAACCAAAATGACCAAAGTCCCTATACATGCCATATACTCAAAACATAAGCTGAAAATGTACCAAAATGATAGTAGGATAGTGTGACGAAGTCTCCAATGATCCCCGAATCCAAGCTAGCTTAGAAATCACTATAAACACAGAAAAATAAACAAAGTAAGCTTTATAGCTTAGTAAGCTCGTATAAAAATAAGTATAATTGCCAAATCAATCATAATTTAAAAAACATAAATAATACATTCAATTCAATTATTTACACATTGCCATGACTAATGATATCATGTATAAATTCATTAACTTGTCGACTATCACTTACTTACCAAACTTATTACAAGTACTTGAACTGATCTATAACATTGTTCTCTTCCTCGTACCATCATCTTTTCCCATTGAACCATTCAGAATAATATCGGATACTCGGGAATCTCGCACCAGAGTGCCACATACATAGCCAATGTTATCTCAATCACATATCACACATATGCTCACTCTCGAGCTATCAACGGGCCTGCTCACACAAGCTGTGGGTTAAGACGTAGCTAACGGTGCTGCTCACACAAGCTGTCAAATAACTACAACACATGTCGATATACTCAGCCACTGGTAGAATGTACAGGACTAGCACCTAAATCACATAATGATGTGTCACTAGTATCTTATCTATTCCTAAGGTTCAACTGGGATTTCAAATGACGAATCGTAGTCGAATCATTGTCAAACATGTTTGTAGTCTCGTATTCATAGTTTATGCAATATCAAAGCATTTAAAATACATTTATAACTAAATTTATTACATACGAACTTACCTCGGATGTAAAAACGGCTAACCTGGTCGATTTTTCAAGAACTTTGTTTTTCCCTCGATTTAGATCCGAATTTTGTTTTTCTTGATCTATATAATATCAAATTCAGCTTATCTAACCATCACTCTATTCAATTTAATCCAAAATTCACATTAAGTTACTTTTACATATTTTCCCCTAATATTTCACATTTTTACAATTTAGTCTTTATTTTATAAAATAAAAAATTCATGAAATTTAATACCAATCTATGCTAGCAAAATTTCCCTAGTGCACATATCAGTCCGTATTTTTCATTATTTCACATTTTAACCACAAAGTTTTCACATTTCACAATTTAATCCCTAATTTGCATTTTCACTAAAAAACACTTAACAAAACTTGTATAACTGTCATCAAACATTCATAATCTATCATTAAACATCAAAATACTCATGTATTCATCAATGGAAAAATCCTAAATCTTTAACAACTTTCCAAAATAGTTCCTAGGCTAGCTAGACCTAGTTGCAACGATCTCAAAAAATAGAAATCACTAAAAACGAACAAAAATGGACTTACATGCACAAAAGAGATAAGTCGAATGTTCAAGAGCTCAAAAATGGTGTTTTGTCCTTATTAAAATCGGTGGAGAAGATAAATGAATAGAAAATGTCATTTGTTTTACTAATTTTTAATTTTATGACTAAATTACTTATTTAACCTTGTTTAATAACCATCAAAATCACTTAATATATGCCCATAATTGTCCACTCACAATTGAAATGGTATAATTACCACTTAAGGACTCTTACTTGAAGGTTTTATAACTATTAGGCACTTTTAACTAATAGAACGCAACTTTTACACTTTACGCGATTTAGTCCTTTTTATCAAATTGACTAATTAAATGATAAAATTCCTTAACGAAATTTTCATAAAAACATATTATCATGTTGTAAATATTAAAATAATAATAAAATAATTATTTTGACTTCAGATTTGTGGTCTCAAAACTACTATTTCGATTTGACTAAAAACAGGTTGTTACAGATGATAATTGTTTTCACATTTTTCCACTAGGCATTTGTTTATATACTTTAATTTTATTATAATAAATCTTAATTACTTAGTTTTAATCACGATTTAACTTAATTAATCTATATGTTAAATCCATAACCATCATCCACTAACCATTATTTAGAATTGGTTTATTAAAAATTTGAATCCTTTGGATAATTGCTATCTAAGTCTCAAAGCCTTTTCCTAATTAAATCTCTATAGTGATTGGAATTTTACAATTTAGTCATTGACCCTAAATTAACTACTTTTTCAACTAAATTACGTAACCGAATTTCAATATATTTTTTATAATAACTCTGTAAATATTCCTATTTTATATTTACGGACTTGATTTACGAATATGGGGTTTCAAAACTGTATTTTTTAACACCACTAAAATTCAAGTCATTACACTTTGTGTCCCGTTAGCCATTTAATGATTGAGTGAAAAAAAAACACAATCTCAAATGGTTAGGGGGCCAAATTGTATTTTTTATAGTTAGATGACCAAAATAAAAACTTACGCATAGTTAATGTAAAACCCAAAATTTTAATTTTTTTTTTGGGTATACATGACACAATTGTGTATCTGCTTCAGTGGTTAAATGTTTTGGGTGTGTGTTAGAGGTCCCAAGTTCAAGCCATAACTTGGGCAAATTTTGGTATTTTTTATGAATTAAGCCCTATCTCTGGTCAATAGGCTTTTAATTAGAATTTTTTAAGTACATATCAGAATGGGCCTGTTGATTTGGTGGTTAAGTGTAGTGTTAGTCTTCTGAAGGTCCGGTGTTTGAATCCCTGCGTGGGCAAGGGAGATTATTTTTGCTTGATTTGGTGGCTAAGAGTTTGAGTTGTATTAAAAATCTGAGTAGTAGGTGGTTATGATAGTGTAGTTAGTGGGAAGTGGGGAGATAATTAAGGGAATTTGGATTCTATCAAAATCTTTTTGGTTATTTTTCGATTCATCAAAAATTCTGTTATATCTTTCCTCAAAATTGTTGACGTCCTACCCTTCTCTTCCATTTTCTTTTTCTGCCGAATTTGTGTTGGGCTTCCCCTCTCATTTTTGCTTCATTTTTCTGAATCTATTCTTTTCTTCTGTATTTACAATGTTCATTGTACTCACGCGAGTTTGGTAAGCTTTGATAAGAGTAGTAAGTGTAGTTATTTTGATTTTAGGATATTGATTGATGGGTTTCGTTTTGTTTTTGAAGAAGATTAAGGGTTGGAGTTTTTTGATCGGTATTGAAGTGGTGTAGAAACACTATTCTCGATCAAAGGTAAGGTCTTTGATAGTTGAAAGTTGATCATCTCGTTGTACTTTCAGTCAAGTTTCACTAGTGTCACTGAAATTGGGCTTGGAATACCGATTTTTAGGTTCTAAAGTGCTCAGGGATCATTTTAGCATCAATAGATACTAGGTGTGTGTACCCAAAGCGCAGAAAATAGGGTTCGAAAAAAAGCCAAAAAACCCCACTGTTGATGCCACACGGGCGTGCGATCGCTCGTGTAGTAGGCCGTGTGCCCTAACATAGGTGTGTGATCGACTAGGCCAGGCCGTGCATGCAAGACACAGTTGTGTGATGGCCAGGCAGGCTGTGTGCGACATACAGGCTGGACTGATTTGGGCCGTGTGGGCCACATGAGCGTGTGGGTCCACACGGATAATCCACATAAGCGTTTGGGATTTTGGGCCTGGCGTGTGATCCACACGGCCAAGGCAAATTTGGGCCGAGTGGGCCACACAGGTGTGTGGGCCCACATAAGCAGGCCACATAGGCTTGTGAGCCCATTTTCATTGAATTGATTGCTAAGGCTGCACGGGTTGCCCAATTCGACTATGAACCTACTGTAGGGTCGGTAAGCATTACTTAGACCCCTAATTGTGTGAATAGACTGATTGATGGATATATATTGAGTATGATAATAGTATACATGTATACATTTACTGGTTACATGTACTGATATCATGAGATAGCATGTCATGTATTGTATGTTGCATTGCATGGGGTTGGGTTGATTTTATTTGGAGAAACTGTACTGAAAGGCTCTTCACCCTAATATACTGGCAGTTCAGCATCAAACTACTTTTTTGTGCCACATTCGATACTACCTGGAATGTAGGGATGGGTGGGTTGATTTAATCCCCACATGGAGTGCAGGGTTGGACGGAGATGGTGTGTAGAGGCTGGTTGGGTAGGACTTGGTTACTGAATACTATATATCTATTATTGATACTGTGATGGGCTAAGGCCCTTGTGCATCTTGACATCGATATTGAAAGGGCTTAGGCCCAAGATCGCTTTTTGATTGTGCCTTGTGTTTCTTGTTGTTTGTGCATACCGACATCGATCTTGAAAGGGCTTAGGCCCAAGACTTTTTTTTACTGTGTACTGTGTTTACTGTTGTTTGTTTTCTGTAGAATTACGCACTGAGTTTACGTAAACTCACCTCTCTGTTTAATGTGCACAGGTAATCCCCAAACCTAGACGGATCAGACGGCGGAGGACTCGATGGTGACCATAGTTTTTGGGACTTTTACGTTTTATAATTTGTGATTTATGGTTTTATTTGTCGTGGTTTATTTGGATGTAATTTGGTTTTTATTTATTTTTATGGATTTATAACTACTAGACGTAGGAAAACTCGGTTTTCAAAAAGGCAAAGTTTTCCCTAAACACACGATTTACTCAAAATGGTTTTAAAAGCTTCCGCAACGAATTATGTTTAAAACAATCGATTTAACGAGTAAGGATTTTGGAATTTAATAAGAGATAAGAAAAGTAATTAAACAGAAATGGATTTATCGTAGAAACCTAGTTTATAAACACCCCATCATGTGACGTCGCTAGATTTAGCCATAATGCCTGGGCCAGGTTTGGGGTGTTACAGTTAAGTGAATAGCGAAATAGTTTACCCTAATAATACATTATTTATCTTGATATTAATAATAGCTAAAATATTGTAGAAAGTATATTATAATAGTACATGATTAATAGAACAAGAATAAATTATTAATTATTACCACAATTTTATAATATTAAAGTTGATTTAAACTTTAAGCTTTATACTAGTAGGTTAATTTATTAAATTGCATGTTTTAAATTAAATTTTTATTAATATGTTAAGTCATATTTATTTTTTATTTATGTATAATTATAGTAGTAAATAATAACACTTTGTAACTAATTAATAACATAAACGAAAAAATAATAATAAATAATTTATAATACAAATGAAAATATTATGCATAAAATAATAAATGATATACAACATAAAAGTAAATATTTGATGATAAAAGATAATTTTAAATTTTATAATTAAAATTGTAAAAAAATTATATAAATTTTAAGTATGTAAAAATTATATATTTATATAAACATCATAGTCTTTACAATACTTAATTGAAAATATATATTCTTACCCACAACGAATGTACAAATCTTGCTCCAACCAGTTTCTAACATTAAGATTGCTAAAGCAATCTGGTCTTTTTGTAACAAACCTTACTCGTCTTTGTCACCGGATTAAGGTTACGGAATGCTATGATTGTTAACGAGTCAAGAAATTTCAACTCAAAAATTCAATTTAATTAATCATTAATAAATAAACATTCGATATCATGCTAATCATACAAAAATGAGACTTAAATCGAGTCTATGAAACTTTAAAATCAATTTAGAAACAAACAGGGACTAATTCGGAACAAAAAAAAAAGTATGGTAAAAAACAGAAAATAAAGGTTACACAGCCATGTAGCCAGGCTGTGTGGTGCTATGGGACATGGTCATGTTGTTCAACCATGTGTAAGGACTAAAACCGTTTGGATATAGATACACGGCCGTGTAACAGACTGTGGTCATGTGTGCCAATTGATAACTAAATCACACAGGCCACACGGCTATGCCATATACCCGTGTATGACACAAGGTCGTGTGTTAGGCTGTATTTTAGCCTATGTGAACCTAAGTGTGCCTTCAAATGCAAGTCATACCATTCCATGCTTCCTTAGACCACAAGTATTCTATTAATCAATCATTCAACTTGTTCAAATTACATAAAAAAACATACCAAAACACACTATTTACCTAATTCTAACCAATATGCCACAAGGCACCATCACAAATAACATTCAAGTCTAATATTCAATTTCAATCTCTATCAAGTTCAAATCTAACTCAATAAGGCCATATAAGATGACAATGTACCATAATTCAATCATCAAATAACCTTACTTTCCAAAACAAATGAACCACATATTAGCTACCAAAAGAAAACCATCCATATACCAATTCATAGTAATCACAACAACTCCAACCACAATATTATCTATTCAAACATTACTTATCTCATTAAATTCATCTATATGCATTTCATTCATCACATATATATATCATCATATATCAAACAAATATCACTTTCAAATCTCTAATGTAACACCCCTAACCCGTATCCGTCGCCAGAATAGGGCTACGAGGTATTACCAATCAATCACAACACAAAAGCATACATTTAATATAATTAAGTATTTCCATATAAAAATCAATCAAACATAACCACATCGTCCCTTAAGAGGGCCTACGAGGCCTTAAAACATGCTTAGAAGAGGTTCAGGACTAAACTGATCACATACAAATATTTTTGAAACTTAGAAAATTTTCTTACAATCAAGAGTCACACGCCCATGTGAATAGGCCGTGTGCCTCACACGGCTATCAGACACGCCCGTGTCATAGGCCGTTTGAAAATAGGGCATACATACTGACTTGCACCACACGGTCAGAGACACGCCCGTGTGCCTTGGCCGTGGGAAAACTGGAGGGGTTATTGACTTAGGTCACACAGCCGACCATACGCCTATGTGTCTAGCTCGTGTACCATTCGAAATGCCCACAGACGCCTATGTGCCAAGGCTGTGTGCCTCACATGGCCACCAGACACGTCCGTGTGTCTAGGCCTTGCACAAAACTGACTTGAATCTCTAATTATTTCCTAGGGGTCACATGGTCATGTATTAAGGCCATGTGTCACACACGGTTGAGCCACACACTAGTGTACTCAGCCATGTGGAGTGAAAATAGGCTTGATTTAAGCCACATTTCTCACCCTTCTCAAGCATACCTAAACCACATCAAATTTCATCATTTCCATACATATATGAGAAACCAAAACATGCTAATTCATGCATAATTTATACCATTTATAAACCATCCACTTAACTACTCAAATCCATAACCAAAACATACCCATTCATCAAAACTTACATAACTTCTAAATGCATTTTCTCACCTTTCTATCAATCAAATTATATTTCTCAAACATACCAATTCATCATCTACAAATCATACCAAAATTTACGATTCCAAAAACATTAATACATCAACCATTTCAAGCAAGCCAACAATTAGGACATTATATACATCACATATATCATTCATCAAACATATAATTCAAGCCAACTTAAATGGCCATATTCCAACATTTACAAGCCAAATCTCATGGCTATAATCACAACTCAAAATATACCAAGATGACAATAACCTATACATGCCATATACCATATATACAAAACTTCAAAAGTACAACAAGATGATTGATAGTGTGATGATGTTTCCCAACGATCACCGAGTTCGAGCTAGCTTCGATAATCTAATAAAACATGGAAAGAACACACAAAGTAAGCTTTAAAAGATTAGTAAGTCATACAAAAATAAATCATCTTATGAATCAATATCATTTCTATCAATTAAGCAAGATATGAATAAGCACATTTAAATACACATTCAAGTTCAAAAATCTTTCTCATTGTACACATATCCAATATCATAATTGAATTCATCAAATGCTTTCCTTTTTAATACTTATATCAATCTTGTACGTACCTGAGTCGTTTAACTCATTCACACCTTCTTTCTCGACTTAACTTTGCCCGTTGAACCATTTGAAATCGTTAAGGATACTTGGAAATCACATAAGCTCGTACAATGCCATATCCCAGATATGGTCTTACATGTTATAACATATCGATGCCTTTGTCCTAGACAGGGTCTTATACGAAATCAATTAACGATGCCAATATCCCAGACATGGTCTTACAGGTAATCTCAATACAATTCCAATGTCCTAGAAATGGTCTTACATGTAATCACATCTCGATAACCTAATGTCATGACATTCGTATCCTATTCTATTCCTAAGGTTTGTACGGGACTTTCAGATATCGTAACTCTGTCGATTCTTGCTCGTAAGTGCTTGTTCAACATTTATAACAATTCAATGGCAAGGAAACACATACAATTCAATTTAAAGACATTTATTTGCATATGAACTTACCTCGTA
Organism: Gossypium arboreum; assembly: GCF_025698485.1. Classification (NCBI taxonomy): domain Eukaryota; kingdom Viridiplantae; phylum Streptophyta; class Magnoliopsida; order Malvales; family Malvaceae; genus Gossypium; species Gossypium arboreum. The sequence goes on from NC_069079.1 coordinate 107,871,345, forward strand.
GTCGGAATAGAGGGAATGGATAGACTATTCGATAACTTTTGACTTCCACCGATCTAAATCCGATTTCTTTTGTTCTTGATCTATATACATTCAAAATTAACTCTTTTATTCATCAACACATTCAATTTAGTCCATAAACACATATTTGGGCATTTTTCACTTTAGCCCTTAAAGTTTCACATTTATTCAATTTAGTCATCTATTCATAAAAATACAAATTACACAAATTTCTTTCTATTTTCTTGCTAGCTGAATTTTCATAGTATACATATCAGTCCATATTTATCATTTATTCATACATTTAACCCCACATTTTCACATTTTCACAAATTAACCCTTTTATGCAATTTCACTAAAAATCTCTTTACAAAACATGATAATCTATCAACAAATACTCATTTTTCATCGTCAAACATTCAAGAACTCAAGCATTCATCAATGGAACTTTACAAAATCATCAAAAAACTCAAAAATTAAGGCATGGGCTAGCTAGTAGTCAAAGCAACGATCACAAAAACATAGAAATCATCAAAAATCGAGCTAAAACCGTACTTTAATCAAGCCAAATGTGTGCTGAACATCACGAGCCCTAAATGGATTTCTTTTTCTTACTATTTTTGGCTAGGATGAACTAAAATGATGATAATTTCACTTGATTTTATTTAATATAACATTAATAATCTATTTACCATTTTAACCTTATTTATAACCATTTAAAATCATTCATTTAATGGTCATTTATATCAAATTCCACTAATCATGGTCTAATTACATCATAAGGACCTCACATTTAATAAGCCATTACAATTAAGCACTTTTAACAAGTGGAACGCAATTTTTTGCATTTTACGCGATTTAGTCCTTTTATCAGATTAAACACTCAAACGATAAAATTATTTCACGAAACTTTCACACATATATATATATATTCACATGCTATATACAAAAAAAATAATATTAAAATAATTTTTTGACCTCGGATTTATGGTCCCGAAACCACTGTTCTGATTTAAGCTAAAACCGAGCTATTACATCTAAACCAAGCTATGGTCACCACATCATTTGCCACAAACATTAAACTTATACACAAGCACAAAACGCACCACTTATAAGAACAATTATAAACAATACAAGATACTCCTATTTCATGCCACATATCCCAAAATAAATGCTTTCAAACTCTACCAAAAGATAGCTAGATAGTGTGATCTTCCACTTGATCCAATTGCTTTGTTCCGCAAATGATATCTATAAGAAACAAGAAAAGTGGCACGAGTAAGCTTCAAGGAGCTTAGTAAGTTCATTTGTTGAAACAATATAACTTACCGTTTTCATAGTTTAATAATTAACAAGTTCATTAGCTAATATTAATCCTATTTGTTAGCTCGATAATTCAACTCGAAATCACTAAGAGGGTGGTGAATTGTCCTCTTAAAAATTATGGTCGTTAAGAAAAAGATATAGACAATTAACACTTTAACTTATAGTGGTTCGACCCTAATTGCCTACTCCACTACCTTAGCTTTCTATAGCTAAGAATTTTCCCAAATTCACTAATTTGATAATCTTTTGAGGACAAGATTTAACCTTACAACCCCTCTTAAGGTTTCTACCCAAACCTTAAGATATAAACCCTCTCAAAGAGTATACACAAATTACAAACTAAGAAGAAATCCTTACAGAAATGAATTGTTTGCCAATTAAGCACTAATAAACAAGAAAACACTTGAGCTAAAAGAAGAAATGAAAGCTCACAAGTGTGGACAAGAAAAGTATGAAAGTTAAGCACAAAGGTTGATTGATTGATCTTTTTGGCTTGAATTATCTCTCTTGTTGTTGTAGGATTTTTGGAACCTGGTATTTATACCCCTTAATTAATTTCCAACCATTGTAGTTGTTGGAGATATGAATAGAGCCATTGGGGATGTGAAAACCAGTGTATCTAATTCACCTACAACAACAAGTATCGATACCAACTATAAAGCTATCGATAATTTTTGCATTAAATGCATAATTCAGTGATCGTTGGAGCTGAAGATATCGATACTTGACAAATTTTATCGAGACCATATGAAAAGAATCGATACCGAATTGATACTTAGCTAAATTTGTGGGAAAAAAATGTCAATTTGGTATCATTTTTAAAGGGGGTATCTATATTTTGAAAATTATCGATTCTTTTTGGCCTGGAGCTATACTAACTTGTTTGAAAAATAGTTTTGACTAGTTAAAAGAATTTTTACTTGATCAAAATTATTTTAACTTGATTTTAAAGTTGATTCAAAAATTTTCTAAGAGTTTAGAGTTAGGATTGAAAATTTTATTCTTCATTTGAGAAATCATTTTGTCAATTTTGTTGAACTTTAACTTTTATTCAAAACCACTTTAATTTTTTATATCAAAACATAATATCAAATAAAACTTAGTGTAACATCGTCATGTACAAACATTCAATAGGTAAGTTTCATATAGACAAGGCATTTAATGATATTATTTTATAATAATATTCAATACCAAGTCATGTTATAGTATTGAAAATCATGAAAACATATACAAGTCACCAACAAGGCATCATAACCACATATCAAATACATATCATTAACATGTTATTTAACCATTGAAAATCTACCCGATGAATAATAAAAATAGATACGAATACACGATTAACCACCCAAGACACGCCAGAATGCTCAACCAAGCCAATCCAACCAAGAACATGCTTGGGCACCAAGAGCCTAGCCCATAGGCTACCATCCCTCTAGAAACATGCTTGGGCACCAAGTGCCAAGCCCATAGGCTTTACATTCGCCCTCAGGAACACGCCAGAATCATTGTAAATATAACTCGAAATTCTGCAACAAATGCTGGACTTCAATATATTTAGTGTATAATAATGACAAGTCAAGAATCATCACCTTATCACGAGTCAAACCTGTACAGCGCGCAAAATAACCTATTGGCATGCCAATTATATCCTATCCTATGTTCATCCGAGCTCGATACATAACATAGTATAACACTTCACAATTTGATTACTTTCTCACCTTGTATTAATTTATGACAAATCAATTATACATATATATTCAACAAACCACAACTCTCAAATTAATATAGCATTTCAATTTATACTAAACTAAACTGTGCGAACTTACCAGGGCTAAACTGCAGAGATAGCAATATCAAGCACTAGTCAGTAATTTTCTTTTTTCCACGGTTTTCTACTGATTCTTGATCTATACAATAATTTATTTCAATGATCCGTCCCAAATACTTTATAAAAATCCATTTAATGCATATGACTTCTTTATTGAAATTTTCCTAAAATCGTAACAAACTTATTTTCACAATTAATCCTTAGATCCATTGTGCCGAATTCAGTTCCATCCCTAATCAACCCTATAGTTCTAAATTTTACAAGAAAACCATACCACATTTAATATACTTTCAATTTAGTCCTTAAACCTAAAAACTATACAAAATCATTTTACAAAATAGTCCTACTTCAACATCAAACTTGAAACTCAAACATAAACATCAAGAAAACTTCAAAAACATCATGGAAAATTTTTAAATCTTTGATAGTATTTCAAAATAGTTCCTGGGCTAGATAGATTAAGATACAACGATCTCAAAAATATAAAATTCATGAAAAACATGTGAGAATTTTGCTTACATGCAAGAAACTTAAATTGGTCGAAGCTTCCAATATATAAAAATAGTGTTTTCAGTGATGTATGAGAGAAATGAGGAAGTTGATACATGTTTCTTTATGTTTTATTATTTTAATTACTTTAATATTAATTTAATAAACATTTTAAATTATAAAACACAATTAACAAGTACATGGTCCATCACTAGCTTAAGAAATGGATTAATTGCCATATTAGACCATTTAAATATTCTTTTATAATCAATTAGCACTTTTAAACTCATAGCGATTTACTTTTGCAGTTTTTATGATTTAGTCATTTTTCTTTAATTAACTAACCAAACGTCAAAATTTCTGAACCAAATTTTAAAATGACATTAATGACCTCATAAATATTAAATAATTAATATTTACAGACTCACATATCAAAATTGTGGTCCTAAAATAATTATTTTTGACACCACTAGAAAATGGGTTGTTATACTTTTGTCCCACTCAAAGCTCTAGGGTTGATGGCCTCCACTCATTTTTGCATCAACGTTGTTGGCCAAAGGTTAAAGAAAAAGTGTGTTTGATGGTCAAGGAGTTCTTTGCTAATGAAGTGTTACTTTCTAAATGCCATTTTACTAGCATTATTCTTGAAAACCAAATCTGTGTAAAAAAAATCCATCAATTTAAACCTATTAGCCTGTGCAACACATCCTACAAGATCATAACCAAAATCATGGTGAACTGAATTCAACCACTCTAACAGAAATTAATCTCCCCTTTCCAAGGTAATTTCATTCCAAGTAGATAGACAATTGACAATGTAATCATCATGTAAGAAGTCATGTATGGTTTATGTCAGGATCGACACGATTAAGCAACAAGTAAAAAAAAAATAGCAGAATAAATTGAAAAATTGAATACACAAATTTAACGTGGAAAAACCCTTCCAAAGAGGATAAAAAACCACATCCAATGTTAATTTTAATATAACGACAAAAGAATGAAGAGGACAAAAGATGGAGATAAAACTATACCTGAAAACTCGAAAACAAAGAACCCTCAAAACGTAAACACAAAATTCTCTAAATGTGTTATGAGTTCTAATATTTAATGGGTGTATTTTCTAAGGTTGTAAAAGAGCCTATTATAGGCTAAATTCATAGGTCAAATAATTATAAAATAATCTAAACTAATTAGTATTTGATTGAAACAAATAAACAGAGTTTAACTAGAAAATTATTTCTCAAATTTGACTGAAATAGGAGTCATACTTAACAAATCTCCACCTTAACTCATATTTCCACAACCCATCTTTGCCAAAGCCCACCACGAGCCTATCTTGAACCATGTAGGGAATTAACTAAGTCAAATCTATGCTCAAAAACTGGAAGACTTCTAGCCTTCGACTTGTACACTGCTAAATCAACACTAAGCGGGGTTTGATTTTCACGAACACAGTGCCCTAACTTTTCAAAACCTGTATCCAAAAGAGAACCTCTCTTCAACGAAATGATCATATCTTTTTCCCTCCTATGACCAAGTTGCCTCCGCTCCAAACGAGTTGACTTCGACTCTGTAACGGACGAGGGATGTCCGATTTCACCGGTCACTATAGAACCTTCCAAAATATAAAGACTGCCTGTTCTTCTACCTTTTAAGAAAACGAGAGCACCACAAGATACTTTAATGCCACTCGACTAGATATTGATTCTGCATCCTTTCAAGTCTAAAATACTCAATAAGATGAGATTCTTTCGTAAATCAGGTACATACCTGACATCTGAGAGTGTTCTAATCGTCCAATCGTGTATCTTAATTTTAACAGTACCAATACCAATTACCTTACTAGATGAATCATTTCCCATGTGCACAACTCCACCTTCAACCGAACTGTATGTGAAGAACCATTCTCTATTGGGACACATGTGGAAAGAACATCTAGCATCTAGGATCCACTCGGACGTGAGCTTGGAGTTATCACTTGTTGACACTAACAAGAAATAATCACCACTTTCATTAGCCAAATTAGCACCAGCTATATCTTCCTCGTTACTCTCAGCAACTCTTTTATTTCGCAGTTTATAACAATCTGCTTTAACATGACCTAACTTTTTTCAATAGTGACACATTTTGTCTCGCTTCTTTGATGCTACCAAAACAGAAGCTTGCCTATCTATCTTGCTATCCAAATGAAACTCATTGTCGAGTTTCTCTCTACTCAAAAAATGACCCTTTACATCTTAGAATGAGAGTTTGTCTCTGTCATAAATCAGGGTCTCCTTGAAAGACTTGTATGAAGGGGGTAAATAGCACAATAATAGCATAGCCTAATCTTCATCATCAATATGAACCTCAACATTCTTTAAATCATTTAAAAGAGTAATGAATTGACTGATGTGATCTCTAAGAAGCTCACTTTCGTTCATGCGAAACGTAAATAGACGTTTCAACACTAAACGGTTAGCTAAAGACTTAGTCGCATAAAGAGTTTCTAACCTTTTCCACAAGGCGGATGAGGTTTTCTCCATCAATATCTCCTGCAATACCATATTCGCAAGGCACAACTAGATTGCAGACAAAGCCTTTTCATCAAGCTCTTCTCATTCTGTTCTATTTAGATTCACAGGCTTTGTCCCCGTAACAACCTTTTTCAAACCTGATTGGACTAGAATTGCCATCATTCGAACTTTCCATAGATTGAAATTTGTCTAACCATCAAACTTCTCAATTTCAAACTTGTTGTTGCCATCTCTAAATGAGTTGATCTATGAAAATTGAACTAACTCTGATACCACTTGCTAGGATCGACCCGATTAAGTAACAAGTAAAAAGAAAAATAGTGAAATAAATTGAGAAATTGAACACACAAATTTAACGTAGAAAAACCCCTCTAAAGAGGATAAAAAACCACAGGCAAAGGTAATTTTACTATAATGGCAAAAAAACAAAGAGTATAAAAGATGGAGATAAAACTAAACCTCAAAAACTCGAAAACAAAGAGCCCTCAAAACGTAAACACAAAATTCTTTAAATGTGTTATGAGTTCTAATATCTAATGGGTCTATTTTCTAAGGTTGTAAAAGAGCCTATTTATAGGCTAAATTCATAGGTCAAAAAATATAAAATAATCTAAACTAATCAATGTTTAATTCAAACAAATAAATAAAGTTTAACTAGAAGATTATTTCTCAAATTTGACTGAAATAAGAGTCATACTTAACACTTTAAAAAGAAGAAAAGAAAAATGGGAAACAAGATTATCAAACTGGGCATGGAGAAAGCTTACGACAAGATTCAATGGTAGTTCATCAAGAAGGTACTTGTTTACTTCAATTTCTAAAACTATTTGATTGACCTTACTCTTCATTGTGTTTCAACCACTTCAACCTCTGTCCTTCTAAATGGTTCAAAATTAGTAAGTTTCCAGTCTTCTAGGGCAATTAGTCAAGGTAATCCTCTGTCTCCATACATCTTTATTCTATGCATGGAGTACTTAAACCTTTTGATCCTTGATGTAGTTGAGAAAAACCATTGGGGTCTAATCTACTTTGTTAGAGAAGGACCACTCCTATTGTATCAGATTTTTGCAAATGATGTGATCCTTTTTACTCAAGTGGACAAAAAATCCATCACCTTCATTTAGCACGTTCTGAAAATGTTTATGTTAGAGTTTGGACAAAGCATAATTTTTTTTCAAATATTATATTATCTTCTCCCCTGACACATTCCAAAGAAGGCAGCCTTGGATTACAAATGTGATAAGAATCTAAGAAATGAAGGACATTGGTCGGTACTTGGGTTTCCCTATTACCGCTAGTAAAGCCACCAAAAGAGACTATGATTTCATCTTAGATAAAGTACTAGGAAAAATTAGCTCATGGAAAGCTAATATCCTATCTCTAGAAAGAAGACTCATGCTAGTCCAAGCCACTACAATTGCTATACTAGCCTATTATATGTTGAATAGGCTCCTTCCGACCTCTCTATGGCAAAAGCTAGATAACCTCAATCAAAATTTCCTCTGGGAGGCACTGAGGATAAAAGGCGCTTACAGTTGACTAGTTGAAACATTGTTACTAATCTAGCATAATTTGATATTACAAATAAGGCTCTCTCGAATACTTGATAAACTTGTTCTCAAGTGATTTACGAGTCTTTTTAATGTTTTTTATGGATTTTTAGCTTTTAGTGTCAATAATAGTTTTTCTTACATATTAATTCTTTTGAGACCCATATTGGCAAAACTATGCCATTTGGAGTCTAATGGTTTATTTAAGTTTGTGTAGAGAGACGACTAGGGCCAAACATTAAGGAGAACATCAATTGTTGTGGGTGTTACTACATTAGTGTATGTGTGTCACGACACTGACCCTCCATCACCTTAAGGAAGCAAACTTCAATGAAAAATCCACTTGGAGCAATCTACCATAGAAGTCATGACACTAGGTGTGATGTGTCACAACATCGAGCCTCAATGTCTTGACTATAAGCCTTCAAGGTCACGACTCGAAGCCAATGGGAAGTGAATGAGCCTAGTGCCACTGTTATCAAAGTTGAGACACCAACATGGTTGTGTCATGACACCAAGTGCCTCAAACTAAGTTCGTGCCTACTACCATCAATGTCGTGACACTAAGAACCCTAAACCAAGATCGTGTCCACTGCCCAGAGTGTCGCAACACCCAAGGTTGGGTGTCAAAGCGTTGAATCTGACGGGGTGTAAAAAAAAACTTACAGGAGTAATTTTATGTCCAAGATCAACTCAAGTCACATCATTCTCTCTAAGGGCATTTTTTTTCAAATATTAAGGTTATGGAATATATTGTATTTAAGGCATCTTAATCCAAGCAAAAAGAAGGAACTGTGTATCGTCTTTTTGTCAGCTCTTTTATTTTCTCCACCATTTTTAGTTTTCTAATTTTTCCTTTCTTAGCTTAGTAGTTAGTGGTTGTTGGTTTTTTCTTTATTTCTACTATATCTTTGGTTTTCTTTCAAGTAGATAGAAGACTTTCCTCTGTTATTATGAGCTTCTCTTTAAAGCATTCCATAGACTTTCTTGTTAGTTTTCAAAAGTGCAAAAATATAATCTTTGGCTGTGGATTTATCATCTTTCTTATTGTCATCATCTTCATCAGAAGCTCTTTCAAGACTCACTAAGCATTTCTAAAACTTATCTTTTTTCTATGGTTATTTAATGAATCGTTTAAGCATGAAATTGGTTGGTGTTTGTGTTGTGGCTATGAGTAGGAACTAAATTTTATGGTGGTTGGTTGATTGAAATGTTGAACAGTTAATTTTTGGGTTAGAGATGAAATCATAAATATTGGACTAAATCGAATAGACTCCAAAACCTAAAGCGATAAGTGACTGAGATAAATCAAACTAAATCGTCGAATTGACCACTGAGGTAGTCAATGGTGATCGAAAGGTAAAATTGGACTAATTAGGAGTTTGATTAATTTAAATCCCTAATCCAAGAATTAATTAGCAACATGGAAATTAATTGACCACTTTATCTTATTGAATTGATATTTATGTACTTTTGAATGTTATTTAGTTTAGTCCTCCTAGAGGTACTTTAGTGTAATTAGCTTTGATTAATGAACTATCGTAACATAGTACTTAATGATTAGCTAGCTAAACTTCTTAATTTCATGCTTGATCATTATCATTCATCTTACCACCCGATCTCTTTTAGGTTCGATCCTTGGAATGCTCGAAGTTTTCCATTGTAACACTTATAAATATTACAATTGACCTATCACACTTATAGTTAAGCCGCTATGTAACAGCCCGCTTTTCAGTGATGTCGAAAATAGTGGTTTCAAATTTTTTTAATATTTATGAGTCAAATATGATTTTTAAAAGAATTTTTGATATGGTAATTTATGCTATTCGAATGATTAATTAAGTTCAAGTGGTAAGACCTTAAAGTTAAGTGTTTTAGAAAATGAGGTATCAGGACCTTGTTTCTATAAACTGAGCCGCAAATATTTTTATAAATATTTATGGAGTGTTATTAAGGTTGTACTAAAGTTTCGTTAAGAAATTTTAATGTTTCGATATTTAATTAAGTAAAAAGGACTAAATCGTAAAAGTTGAAAAAGTCAATCGCTAGTAGTTTAAAGGTGTTAATTGATTAATAAATTATAATTGGATGGCCTTAATGGGTAAATTACCCATTATTAAGTTGGTGGATAGTTAAAGCTTTATTTTATTTTAAATTTGTATTTGCTTTATATGTTATAATAATATTATTAAAAGATAAAGATAAAAAAAGAATAAAAGTTAATAAAATAAGAAAACAAAAGGTTTTCTTCTTCATTTGATATGTTCATCACCAAAACACAATGGCAAGAAGAACCAAAGTTTTTCCATGCTTGAATTCATGTATGGTAAGCCACTTTTCACCCGTTTCTAATAATATTTATGTTTTTAAGATTATTGTAACTACGTCCAGCTAAATCATGCCTTCGTTTTTGAAACTATTAAAGATTTTGAATGTCTCTGTTGATGAATCTTTGTGATTTTAGATGTTAAATAATGAATTTTAAGTATTAGTTGTTGTTTATAAGTATTTTATTAAGTGATTTTTGATGAATTTCATTATTAGGGACTAAATTGTTGAAATAGTAATAGTTTAAGGACTTGATGTGAAATTGTTACAAAAATGGACTGAAATGGATGCTATTAACATTCATTTGGCATGGGTTTTCAATAAAAATTTTTAATTTGCATGTTTTAGGCTCAGGGACTAAATTGAATAAAAGTAAAATGTTAGGGGTAATTTTGTAAAAATATCAAAAAAGACTAAACTGCATAAAATAAATTGTTTTACTGTCTAAATTAATGAATTGAATAAAATTACTAATTTATATCAAGATTGAGTGAAAAATCGAGGAGAATGGAAAATTACCAAATAACCCCTGTACTTTGACATTTATGCAAATTTGGCCAAGTAAGTTTGTATGAACCATAAACACCTAAATGTTGATTAGATTAAATGTTTAATGTGTTGTTCTACTGTAAATGAATCAATATATATATATGTGTGTGTGTGTGTGTGTTATTATGAAATTTATCATGTAAAGAAACAATGAAAATCCAACGACGTTCGACGACTATTAAGCCCTGTTTGAACCTTAGGAATGTATAGGATACAAATGACATGTCATTAAGGTTTTCATATTTTGAGTGCTAGTCCTGAATGTTCTATCGATGGCTGAGGTCCGGCATTTGTTGCAGATACTTATCAACTTGTGTGAGCAGAATCATGTAGCTTACATTTCGACCGTTAGCTTGTGTGAGCAGACCCAGGTTACCATGTTCAGCTTGTTGGTCCAGAATGTCCTACTGATAGCTGAGTTTCGACATTTATTGTGGATACTCGGCAAGTAACGCCCCAAAAATCCTGAAATCCCGAACTTTCTTTTTTTTCGATTTTGATAAAAATTGTGCTTAACATTCCTAGTCAAGTGTAAATTATGTGATAGTAGGTCTTGGTTAAGGTTTGAGTTTGAACTTAAGGGTGAAGGAAATTATGGTTTAATTATTAAAAGAACCATGTTGGCAAGTAGTTTGGCTTTTAAATAAATGAAGGAAGAATTGGACACAAGGGTGGAGTGGCAAGTGGCGTCACATGTAAGGCAAGGAGGTTAGGGGTTTGAATCCCTCCTTGCTTAAAGGAAGGATTTATTTTTTGCTTAAGGGATAGACAATGGTGGTGTTGAATGTGAACTCTGTAGGGAGTGATAAGAGGAGAAATTTGAGAAGGGATTAAGGGGTTATCAGGGAGAAAAATTAGGAGATGAGAAGTGTAAAGAGGTGGAGCCGAATTAGGGATTAGGGGATAGGAAATTCGGCTAGAGGCTATATATAGATGTCGAATGTGAGGTTGCCAGGCTAATGCCAAATTCTCCCTCACCTTGTTGCTAGAAAACACCTTTTTTTCCAAAGATCTAGAAGCCGAAAATCCCTTGCTCTTCCTTCATTTTCTTTGTACCGATTCTCTATTCTTCCCTACTCAAATTTTTTTTTTTGATTCACCTCTGGTTTTAAATGATTTCTACTTTATTTTGTGCCAAATAACCTTTTTCACCATACAAGTCTCAAAAGCCGAATATCCTCTGTGCCGCCACTACCCTTTCCACTCGGTCAATTCTAGTGTAAGTGCTTTGTTCTCTCAATTAGTTTTGCTAGTATCGATTACTCTGTCCCTCACTTCTTCTAATTGGTTTTGGTAGGACTAGTATCGAATCCCAGTCTTTTGGATCTCTACCGATTTGCTCCCTAGGTGTTGAAACTTTGGTAACTGTTCTTCATTTTGGTAAAGGTTGGCTGAATAAGCTTTAGTAGAAAAGGGTGACATATGCTAGATACAAGTCACCCAATATGTTTTTAACAATAGGGGTTAATGCAGATCTGGGTAGCACTCGTGATTAGTGATCAAGGAAAAGCTATTAAGACTTGGCGTTTCAGGTAAGGTTAAGGTGAGACTTTGGATTTTGGATTAGTATATGTGAGTAATCATTGAGGGATATCGATTGTAGGTTCGTGGTAAGGGAGATCGCAGCATGCTGTATTACCAAGTGTGTACATACACTGCGCATACACAGTAGATCGGCAAAAGTCGAAATACCGAAAAGCTGAAAGTTTGGCTACGGTAGTCTTGCAAGTGCGTGAACAGTCGTAAGGGGAAAACCGATAGGTTATCTGAGCCCCCATGGGCGATTCCATGAACTTGAGCCATGTTTGGCCAATCGGGCCAGGATGGGCTAAGTGGGCCCGATGGGTTGTTGGGCCCATAATAGGAAAAATTGGAAACTTGATGTTAAGTGATGGAAATTATATAAAAGCATGTATATGAATGTGATTTGGGCCTAATGGGCCGTATGAATGTGATTTGGGCATAATGGGCCATATGAATGAGATTGGGCCTAATGGGCCATATGCATGTTTGTAGACTTGTTTGGGCTCTGTAAGGGGTTTTGGGCCTAGTATCTGTTAACTATTTAATTGACATAAAACTTAATTAATTAATTGCAACCGTGGATGAGTCATAAGGTTAAGGTGTGGTAATGGGTATATGCATGTCTAGGATTGGATCTAGGGAGAGCTTGGTACTTAAGCGGTCTTAATGACTCACATCCTCTTCTCTGGAATCCTACCTGGTGCATAGTATCTGTTTACTTTAGCCAACGAGGACTTGTTAACGGGCCAAGGTAAGTAATATACCTAATAAAGAGAAATTACCGAAATGCCCTTAAGGGCAAAAATGACCAAAATACCCTTATGTGTTTAATGTAAGATTTATGGATGTCACATGTATATCTACTGCATACATACAATATTCTGTTTAGGTTTCATATGGGTTGGGAATTATGGAACGGAGGAAGTATATGAGGATCGCATGGTTGCTTGACAACCATGGGTCCACCGATGGCTTTTAAGCCCAATATGTGATTGGCAGCTTGTTGCAATGAAGGTAGTTCTGTAGCCGGGCTACCATTGATGTGTATTGGATGGGTGGGTCGATATTTGTATCCCCACATGATGTGTATCAAGGGACGAGTTGATGTGTACTGGTTGGATTATTGGGCTGGGTTGCACTGCATTGCATTGTATGTATGATTTTATAGATTGATGAATGCTTATTACTCGTCGAGGGTCGTACACCCTGAGTTTTCAAAAACTCACCCCCTCTTTTATTTTTCTCAGGTGATGCTCAGTAAAAGGCTCGATGTTTGGAGGGATTCGGAGGTGGCCAGCTAACAAGACGACTTGGACTTTTTTTTTAAAAAAAAAAAGCATATAGTTTCTAGTTTATTAAGTAATTTCAGGCTGGAATGTAATAAGGCTCTCCCTTTTAATATTATTTGGATTGTTGTTTTGATGCGTTGCAAATATGAGAAGTTGAACATGGGTTTCCTAAATCATAGTTTGTTTTTCTACGTTTCCGTAACTTTATTTTAAAATGACAGGTTTCATAAATCATATGTTTTAAACAAGCTTTCATGATTGAAAGAGAGTTTTTATAAGTTAATTAAGGTTCTCATTTCAAGGAAGGGTTTTCAATGAAAACAAGGTTTTGCTAGAATACTTCAATGTGACGCTCCAGGTTCGGCCATAACATTCGGGCCGGGTTTAGTGGTATCAAAGCCCAGGTTGCAAAACTCGGGCTGTGATTTAGGCCTTATTATTTTGGTTTTGTTTTAAAAAAAATTGGATCACAATGTTTGGGAAGAAAAAAATTCTTGTTGTCCGACACACCGAGTCTCCGACGTTGAACCAAGTAAGTTCATTTATTCTTAAGCTTGTGTAATTTGATATACTGTAGGCAGTTAGTGGGCTACTTTAGATGATTATGCTAAGGTTTTTTTAGATTGAAACTAAAGCCCGTAGGACTTTGGAACTGTAGACGATTTACGAAAACAACCTTCTTTTAATACTTCCATAAAACATCGGTTTAATTATTAAAACTAACCAAAACTTCATAATATTTCTAATCCAGATAATACGTGAGACAACAATGAGTGCTAGAAGAGGTGCAAGAGGCCGTGGCCGAGGCTGCGGAAGTGTTAGGGCTGAATCGTTTGCATCAGGCCATATGCCCGATGTTAGAGTAGAAGAGGCTCCAGCCTTACCCGTAGCTGGGACTGGGCTGTATGATCGGGCCTCCGGGGAAGATACATTGTTACAGGCAATGCTGAGGATTTTGGAAAGGTCGCAGGGCCCAATAATAGCACGGGAAATCGGGGGTCTATTCCAGAGTGACTTCGATCAAATGGGGCTAAGATCTTTAAAGGCATGGCTGGTGTGGTTCCTAACGTGGAAAAATACTGGTTGGAGGCCACCGAAAGAATAATGGAGGACTTGGACTGTTTTCCTCAACAAAAGTTGAAAGGGGCAGTGTTACTACTTAGGGAAGAAGCTTATCAGTAGTAGCTGACAGTGAAAGAGGGCACCCAACCTGAGCAAGTCACTTAGGAGTTCTTTAAAACTGCGTTCCAAGGGAAGTATGTAGGTGCGAGTTATGTGGATGCTAGAAGGAAAGAGTTCCTGAACTTGACCCAGGGAATCAAATCTATGGCGGAGTATGAGGCAGAATTTCTACGCCTTAGTAGGTATGCAAGAGTTATGGTGGCAACGGACTATGAGCGTTGCGTTAGGTTTGAGGATGGACTTAGAGATAGCCTCAGAGTATTGATAGCTCCACAAAGGGAGCGAGTTTTCTCAGAGTTGGTGGATAAAGCAAAGATAGCGGAGGAGGTAAAGCGCACTGAGCGCTTAAATTGGGAAAAAGAAAAGGGTAAGAATAAAAGGGAAGCTGAGACTCCTGGTGTTGGACAGAGGCCTAGGGCTAGGACCAGAGTTAATGGGCCAGTTAGAGCAGGGCCCCCTGCTGTTAATCCAGGGGTACCACCTTGTGCTGATTGTGGGAAAGGACATGTGGGCAAGTGTTGGAAGAGGACGGGAGCTTCTCTAGCTTGTGGATATATGGAGCATAGGATCAGGAATTGCCTTAGAATGCCACAAAGGTGCAGTTGTCGAGGTGGTGCCCACCACCAAGGTGTGGTCACCTTGCCAAGGGTCGTGCAAGGCGAGGGCGTGTAATGAAGAATGGGCGTGGGTGTGGAGCACTAGGCAAAAATTTAGCCCATACTAAGGCGAGGTAGCTAGCTTTGGTTTATGCTACTCGTCACTGAGAAGACGGGGATACCCCAGATGTGATAACGGGTATGTTCTTTATACATGAGTTACCTTACACTGCATTGATTGATATTGAATTGACGAATTCATATGCTGCATGCAATATGACTGAACCTTTAGGTGATATGTTTGTAATTACTGCAAATGAGGTTACTTTGATAAGTCTATTAGGTCAGTCAGTGGGAGTGAATAAGTTGTTTAGAGAGGTACCCTTAGTAGTCCAAGGGGTTACCTTTTTAGCGGGTTTGATGGATCTGCCGTTTGGTGAGTTCGATTTAATTTTGGGTATGGATTGGTTAGTGAAACACCGAGCCACCTTGGATTGCACTGCAAAGCAAATAGTGTTAAGAACAACGGAGGATAATGAGCTGGTGGTAATTGGTGAATGCCGGAACTATCTGTCGAATGTGATTTCGGCATTAAGGGCTGAGAAGTTGGTACGAAAGGGATGCGAAGCCCATTTGGCTTATATTAGTGATACAGAGGTTAAAAGCCCTACTGTTGAGGAGTTGAGAATAGTTAAGGAATTTCCTGATATTTTTCCCAAAGAGCTTTTGGGATTGCCGCCCAGCAGAGAAGTAGAATTTGGAATCGAGTTGTTAACTAGTACGGCTCCAGTGTCCATCACCCCTTATCGGATGGCACCAAAGGAGTTGGTAGAACTTAAGGCACAGATTCAAGAATTTTTGGATCGAGGATTCATCCGACCAAGTGTGTCTCCGTGGGGAGCACCGGTGTTATTCGTGTAGAAGAAGGATGGTACGTTATGAATGTGCATCGACTACCGGCAGTTAAACAAGTTAACTATTAAAAACAAGTACCCTCTGCCGAGAATCGATGATCTTTTTGATCAGTTTAGGGGAGCTTCCGTTTTCTCGAAGATTGACCTGCGTTCGGGGTATCACCAATTGAGGGTTAAGGAGGCGGATGCTCATAAGACAGCTTTCAGAACTCTTTATGGGCACTACGAGTTCTTGGTGATGCCATTCGGGCTGACGAACGTATCTGCCACTTTCATGGACCTCATGAATTGAGTCTTTCAACCTTACCTAGATCGGTTCGTGGTAGTTTTTATAGATGACATTTTAGTGTACTCTAGAGATGAGGATGAGCATGATGCACACTTAAGGATTGTGTTGCAAATTTTGAGGGAGAAGCAGTTGTATGCCAAATTCAGTAAGTGTAAATTTTGGCTAAGGGAGGTTACTTTTCTCGAACTGTGGTGTCAGCTGAGGGGATTAAGGTGGATCCCCAGAAAATTGAAGCAGTGTTAGGCTGGAAAACACCCAAGTCGGTATCAGAAATTCAAAGTTTTCTGGGCCTGGCAAGGTATTATAGGCAGTTTGTTGAGGGCTTTTTAGTAATTGCTGCACCGTTAACTAAGTTGTTGAGGAAGGGAGTATGGTTTGAATGGACGGACAAGCAGCAAGAGAGTTTTGGAAAGTTTAAGAAGGTCTTAACTGTGGCCCCTGTGTTGATTCAGCCAGAGCCTGGGAAGGAGTTTACAGTTTATAGTGATGCGTCGCATGTGGGCTTGGGCTGCATGTTGATGCAGGAAGGAAAGGTGGTTGCGTATGCGTCACGGCAACTTAAGACTCACGAGGTAAATTACCCAACCCATGACTTGGAACTAGCCGCAGTGGTCTTCGTGCTAAAAATATAAACATTATCTATACGGGGAGAAGTGCATGATTTATTCGGACCATAAGAGTTTGAAGTACCTCCTTACCCAGAAGGCGCTAGACCTTAGGCAGCGTAGGTGGGTGGAATTATTGATGGATTATGATTGTACAATTGAATACCACCCTGGAAAAGCAAATGTGGTAGCCAACGCATTGAGTCGTAGGGTTAAGTCGGACTTGAGGGCTATGCTCGTCCGTTTAAGCTTGTTAGATGATGGTAGCTTATTAGTTGAGCTTAAAGTAAAACTAATGTGGGTCAAGTAGATAAGGAGTAAGTAGTTAGTGGATGAGACTTTGGGTGCTCGTTTTAGACAAGTAGAGAATGGGGAGACATTAGACTTTGGGATAAATAGTGAAGGAGTGTTGTGTTTCCGTGGGAGAATGTGTATACCAAAGGACGATGATCTAAGGCAGTCTATTCTGCGAGAAGCATATAGCAGCCTCTATGCTATGCATCCTAGCGGAAACAAGATGTATCAGAATTTGCGTGAGCTTTATTGGTGGCCTGGACTTAAGCGCGAGGTTATGGAATTCGTAAGTAAATGCTTGGTTTATCAAAAGGTGAAGGCGGAGCATCAGTTTCCTTCAGGATTGCTTCAACCAGTAAAGATTCCACTCTGGAAGTGGGAAAGGATTACTATGGACTTTGTTAGAGGGCTACCCTTGACGCCTACTAAGAAAGACTCGATATGGGTTATAGTGGATCGGTTAACTAAGTCGGCCCATTTTATACTGGTCCGCACTGATTACTCGTTACAAAAGCTGGCTAGGTTGTATGTGGCGGAGATTGTAAGATTGCATGGAGTGCCAGTTTCCATAATATCAAATAGAGACCCACGTTTCACTTTGTCATTTTGAAAGAAGCTGCATGAGGCATTGGGTACTAGGTTGAACTTCAGTACGGCATTCCACCCTCAAACTGATAGACAGTCTGAAAGGGTGATCCAAGTTTTGGAAGACATGTTGAGAGGATGTGTAATTGAGTTCTGAGGTAGCTGGGAAGATTTTTTTCCGTTAGCCGAATTTGCGTACAATAATAGTTATCAAGAAAGTATTGGGATGGCTCCGTATGAAGCACTGTATGGGCAGAGGTGTCGAAATCCAACATGTTGGACGGAGTTAGGAGAACGAAGAATTTTGGGCCCAGAGTTAGTAGCAAATACTAAGGATAAGGTAAAATTGATTCGGGATCAGTTGAAGGAGGCCTTGGATAGGCAGAAGTCGTACGTTGACCTTAGGCGTCGAGAGATAAAGTATGCAGTGGGGGACTTAGTTTTTCTTAAGGTCTCTCCGTGGAAGAAGGTATTAAGGTTTGGACAGAAGGGGAAGCTAAGCCCAACGTTCATTGAGCCATATCGGGTTGTAAGGCGGATTGGGCCAGTCGCTTACCAGTTGGATTTACCTTATAAACTAAGCCGATCCACGACGTGTTTCATGTTTCCATGCTGAGGCAGTATCGCTCAGATCCTTCACATGTCGTAGCGGTTGAGGAAGAAGTCTGTTCCATTAGCCAAAGTGCTTTGGTGTAATCACAAGGCTGAGGAGGCTACTTGGGAAGCTGAGGAAGCGATGCGACGTTAACATCCTTAACTGTTTGAATCAGGTAAATTTTCGAGGACGAAATTTTTTTAGGGGGTAGAGTTGTAACGCCTCAAAAATCTCAAAATCTCAAACTTTTTTTTCGGTTTTGATAAAAATTGTGCTTAACATTCCTAGTCCAGTGTAAATTATGTGATACTAGGTCTTGGTTAAGGTTTGAGTTCGAACTTAGGGGTGAAAGAAATTATGGTTTAATTATTATAAGAACCATGTTTGCAAGTAGGTTGGCTTTTAAATAAATAAAGGAAGAATTGGACATAAGAATGCCTTATGGTAGAGTGGCAAGTGGCATCACATGCAAGGCAAGGAGGTAAGGGATTCAAATCCCTCCTTGCTCAAAGGAAGGATTTATTTTTGCTTAAGGGATGGACAATGGTGGCGTTGAATGTGAACTCTGTAGGGAGTGATAAGAGGAGACATTTGAGGAGGGGATTAAGGAGTTATCAGGGAGAAAAATTAGGAGATAAGTATAAAGAGGTGGAGTTGAATTAGGGATTAGGGGATAGGAAATTCGGCTAGATGCTATATATAGATGTCGAATGTGAGGCTGCCAGGCTAATGTCGAATTCTCCCTCACCTTGTTACCAGAAAGCACCTTTTTCTCCAAAGATCTAAAAGTCGAAAATCTCTTTTTTCTTCCTTCATTTTCTTTGTGTCGATTCTCCATTCTTCCCTACTCAAATTTTTCTTTTTGATTCACCTCTGGTTTTAAACGATTTCTACTTTTCTTTGTGCCGAATAACCTTTTTCAGCATATAAGTCTCAAGAGCCAAATATCCTCTGTGCCACCACAACCCTTTCCACTCGGTCAATTCTAGTGTAAGTGCTTTGTTCTCTCAATCGATTTTACTAGTATCGATTACTCTGTCCCTCACTTATTCTAATTGGTTTTGGTAGGACTGGTATCGAATCCCAGTCTTTTGGATCTCTACTGATTTGCTCCCTAGGTGTTGAAACTTTGGTAAGTGTTCTTCACTTCGGTAAAGGTTGGCCGAATAGGCTTTAGTTGAAAAGAGTGACATATGCTGGATACAAGTCACCCAATATGTTTTTAATGACAAACGTTAATGCAGATCTGGGTAGCACTCGTGATTAGTGATCAAGGAAAAGCTATTAAGACTTGGTGTTTCAGGTAAAGTTAAGGTGAGACTTCGGCTTTTGGTAAAGTATTCGATAAGTATATGTGAGTAATCATTGAGTGATATCGATTATAGGTTCGTGGTAAGGGGGATCGCAGCATGCTTTATTACCAGGTGTGTACATACACTGCACACACACAATAGATCGGCAAAAGTCGAAATGCCGAAAAGCTAAAAGTTTGGCTACGGTAGTCTTGCAAGTGCACGAATAGTCGTAAGAGGGAGACTGATAGGTTATCTGCGGCCCCATGTGCGATTCCATGAACTTGGGTCGTGTTTTGGCCAACCGGGCCAAGATGGGCTAAGTGGGCCCGATGGGTTGTTGGGCCCATAATAGGCAAAATTGGCAACTTAATGTTAAGTGATGGAAATTATATGAAAGCATGTATATGAATGTAATTTGGGCCTAATGGGCCATATGAATGTGATTTGGGCCTAATGGGTCATACGAATGTGATTTGGGCCTAATGGGCCATATGAATGAGATTGGGCCTAGTGGGCTATATGCATGTTTGTAGAATTGTTTGGCCTTTGTAAGGGGTTTTGGGCCTAGTATTTGATAACTATTTAATTGACATAAAACTTAATTAATTAATTGCGACCGTGGATGAGTCATAAGGTTAAGGTGTGGTAATGGGTATATGCATGTCTAGGATTGGATCTAGGGAGAGCTTGGTACTTAAGCGGTCTTAATGACTCACCTCCTCTTCTCTGGAATCCTACCTGGTGCATAGTATCTGTTCACTTTAGCCAACGAGCACTTGTTAATGGGCCAAGGTAAGTAATAAACCTAATAAAGAGAAATTACCGAAATGCCCCTAAGGGCAAAAATAACCAGAATACCCCTATGTGTTGAATGTAAGATTTATGGATGTCACATGTATATCCGCTGCATACATACGATATTCTGTTTAGGTTGCATATGGGTTGGGAATTATGGAATGGAGGAAGTATATGAGGATCCCATGGTTGCTTGACAACCGTGGGTCCACCGATGGCTTTTAAGCCCAATATGTGATTGGCAGCCTACTGCAATTAAGGTAGTTCCGCAACCGGGCTGCAATTGATGTGTATCGGATGGGTGGGCCGATATTTATATCCCCACATAATGTGTATCGGGGGACAGAGTTGATGTGTTCCGGTTGGATTATTGGGGTGGGTTGCACTGTATTGCATTGCATGTATGATTTTATGGATTGATGAATGCTTATTACTCGTCAAGGGTCGTACACACTGAATTTTTGAAAACTCACCCTCTCTTTTATTTTTTTCAAGTGATGCTCAGTAGAAGGCTCAATGTTTCGTGGGACTCGGAGGTGGCCAGCTATTAAGACGACTTAGACTTGTTTTTTTTAAAAAAAAAATAGCATATAGTTTCTAGTTTATTAAGTAATTTCAGACTAGAATGTAATAAGGCCCTCTTTTTAATATTATTTGGATTGTTGTTTTTATGCGTTGCAAATATGATAAGTTGAACATGGGTTTCCTAAATCATAGTTTGTTTTTCTATGTTTCCGTAACTTAATTTTAAAATGACAGGTTTTCATAAATCATATGTTTTAAACCAGCTTTCGCGATTGAAAAAGAGTTTTTATAAGTTGATTAAGGTTCTCATTTCAAGGAAAGGTTTTCAATGAAAACAAGGTTTTCGCTAGAACACTTCAATGTGACGCGCCAGATTCGGCCATAACATCCGGGTTGGATTTGGGGTATTACACGTCATCTTGTATGAGTAGTATCGAATAGCTACATTTCGACCGTTAACTTCTGTGAACAGACCCATTAGTGGCTCAAGTGAGCAATGATGAAAAGAAATGATTTCAGAGCACACTTTTTGTGAGCTTTCCAACGTATCTGATATTATTCGAAGTGGTTCAACGGGGATGAAAAGGGAAGGAACAGTAAGTATTCAAATGATTTATATCATGAAAACTATGAAAAGGAATGAAAAGAAAAAGTTAAATGAAAGTATGTCTATGTTCATGAAATTGATGATTTCAAGTGAGTTTATTTATGTTTAATGACTTATCTTATGTTAATTCAAGTGAATTATGAATCGATGCACTAACATGTTTTGTTAATGATGCTTAGGCTTGTGCCTAGCTATTGGTTAGATTATATTATTTTTACTTTTAAAGTTATGTATTGGAATGGTAAGTGTCCAAATGGAAATTTGCTTATGTTCATGAAAGGGTGGTAAGGATCAAAGTATGTAATTTCTTATGAAATGGTTTATCTTGTAATTGATTCCAAAATAGCTATGTTTAAATGCACTAGCTTGTGGCCATGGTTGATGTTATGCTTATGTCTTGTATGTTATGCATATGAAACGGGTGAGGAAAGGTAATGAAATGGTAAGCTCCTAGTTGAAATATAATATGATGAAAAGGGAATGATGAGTTGAAGGATGTATTTATATGTTTAAAATTTATGTATGCTATGGATGAATTTACCTAGTTCATGAACAAATATACTAATTAGTGAATTGCTGTTGTTATTTAAGTTTATGCTAAGTAAATGAAATGGAAAGTAAGTAAATGGAATGGTAAGAAAATAAATGGAGTGGTTCATAGTATTATGAAAAGGTTAATGACTGAGTTATATGTTTTACAAATCCTATTATGATAGGACTGAAAAATATATATGATATTGATGGTTATAAAGTTTGATAAACTTTGTGGTATTGGTATAGGTTTATAGTTACTCCATAAAGTTCATTATTGAAATGAATTTAAAGTTTATATGAGCTTACTAAGCATTCATTGCTTACGTAGATATTTTCCTCTACTTTACAGATTATCTGAAGCTCGATCAGTTTGAAAGCTCGTCGGAGACCTATCACACTATCCACTGAATAGATTTTGATGTCTTGATCAAGGTTATAATTCAATGTATAGGTGGACTTTTGGTTTATGTTAGTTGATGAGTTTGGCATGTATATGTCATTTTGGTTGATGTAACCTTGGTACTTTTGATGCCTTGTTGATGTGTGTTATTTTGACAATGTGTTAATGCAAGTTTAAATGGCCAAAATGGTAAGTGATGAATTGACCTCAACATGGTAAAGTTATGGTATGCTTTGGAAAGGTTTTGAATAAATGTGTATGATTGAAATATGGTTTGTATATATGTTGGTTGTTGGAACCATTTCGAAATGGCTAGATTTGTGTCATTTAGATGGTTTTGATGCATGTGAGAAATTGTCCAAATGATAAAGTTATTTTGATGTGGCATGAATCTAATATGGTATGGTTGATATGTGTCAATTGTGATATGTTTTGGTATGGAAACAAGTTAGTTAATAAATGGTTAAATATGCACATGTTTATGTATCTTTGATGTATGTGCTTGAGGTGTCTATATGGCATATTGGTTGTATGAATGATTAGCTTATTTATGGACCTTTTGATGCAGGTTTTGAGCATGTTTAGAAGCCTTGATCATGTATGCAAAAGTACTTAGGCTAATGCTTGAGAAGGGTGAAAAAAATGCCTTGATTTTAGCCATTTTCTTGTCCACACGACCTAAGACATGGGCGTGTATCTTAGTCGTGTGTGACATACGACCATGTGACACAGCCGTATGTCCCATATATGTTTAAACGGTTGCAAATCAAGCAGTTACACGGCCAATCACACGCCTGGCATACGGGTGTGTGAGGCCATTTTGAGAGTTACACAGGCGTGTGGCTTGGCCATGTGACCCAAGTCAGAGAGTTACACGGGCTGAGAAATGGCAGTGTGTCCCTATTTCGAATGTTACATGGCTTGAAACACGAGCGTGTGTCTCAACCTTGTGAGTCACACTGTCTGGCCACACGACCGTGTGACCCCTACAGTATGAAATTTTCTATCTTTTTTCCATAAATTTCTAAATGTTTTCGATTTAGTCCTAAATTGTTTCTAAACTGTTTCTAAGGACTCGAGGGCTCGAATAAGGGATGATATACATGTGTTTGAATGAATTGTGCTATGATTTATGAAATTTTTAGAATTGAATGCTTTAAGTTACGATTTTAAAGTAATGCTCTGTAACCCTATTCCGGCAATAGATACGAGTTAGAGGTGTTACATGCTATTGATTTTTTATATATAGTGTTAATTCTTAGCTCGACATTCATATGTCGTGGTGTGGTCAGTTACAAAACCTAAGAAACTAGGTTGGGCTTGGCATCTAGAAATCAAAGGAGAAAAACCAAGACCAAATCATCTCAAAGGAGAAAAACCAAGACCAAATCATCAAACTTTGATGGTGCCTTATTAATGAAAGGGATAGTCTTTGGGCCAAAGTCTACCTTGCAAAATACTTAGGTCATCCTAATGCAAAAAACCAGGATCCCTCACCTACTTGGAAAGTACTTCAAAAAATGAGTCCCTTTACATAAGCGGGTATAATAGTGATTAAATATTTTGAGCTCACAAAGTTCTAAACTGATAATTGTTTGGATAAAGGAGCGCTTAGAAATAAAATATGTGGCCCTCTGCGTAAGGAGGAGGAATCAATGAATTTTGTTGAAACTAGAAGATATTGGGAAGCTAGAGGTAACAATGATTTGTCAATAGAATTACCACAAGACTTAATTGATGATTTCTTGAGTATACCAACCTTTTCCGTTCAAAGAGACAATGATATAATATGCTGAAACCTAACTAACTCAGGATGCTTCTCCCTTGTTAGTGCTTATGAGTTAGTCAATAGTCAAAGAAATAGCCTACAACCACCATCACCTTGAATTATTGATGGGAAACGTTTTGGAAATTGAAACTTCACCCAAAATTTAAATGTTTCTATGGAAATGTGCTAGGAAAGTTCCCCCAACAAAGGTATTGCTGACACATGAGGGCTTTAATCTACAAGAAACCTTGGAATGCCCATTATTTTGAAATCAAAATGAAACCACTGATCACCTTCTTAGAGAGTGTTATACTGTCAAAACCATTTGGACCATAGTCAGTAAACATAATACATTCAGTAAAGCATTGAACATGGATTGGTGGGAATGGCTTGAAGCAAATCTCAATTCAAATGAGTGGATTGACAAACTGAAACTCCCTTGGTCTTCGAATTTTACTTTCCTAATGAGCTACACTCCAGTTCTAGTATGGACATGGTTTTAGTCAAAGTTGCATAATTTTTCGCTGTAATTGCTAACTAGATTAATACCAAAGCCTTTAATTACATTCTTTCTCACTAGATAAAGCCAAAGCCAAGTTTTGTCATAATCAATACGGACGACTATGCTCTAGGTAACCCAGGACGAGCAAGTGTATGGATGGTTATTAGGGACCACCAAGGAAATTGAATTGCAGAATCCTTTAGGCACATCCCTAATGCCTCGAACGTTGAAGCTGAATTATGAGAATTACAAGACGGAATTAACCTCGACTATAACACCCATCACCTGGCCCGATTGCTGGGCTTGAGCTATAGAATGCTATGTAACACCTCTTATCTGACCCATCCATCGAATTCAAGTATGGGGCATCACAACTGAACCAATTGTGTACAAGCTTTGATCTTATTATTTGAAAATTAGACTATATTACCTATTTGCATGATACTTCTTTAGTGGCACTCCTTAATCTAACACAGTCTGGCTTGGTCCCTCATTGAGTTCTTATTCTGAAAATTCTACAACCACAGGTCAAACCTCTATAAGTTTGAACAAACTTAGTGAGTTTCTGCATATCACAAAATAGTTTCCCCCTTTTGGAGGGGTTTAAATAAAAAGGTCTAAATACAATGAACTCCTTACTCGCTTAGGGAACTTTCTTCAGATCCGACTCTGCGGTTTCTAATTTATTTTTGAACTTGTCTATTGGCGGATAGATCATTAAGCAATTTTCCCCTGAACCATCTTATCACCCATTTTTAACTTATTCAAAGGTTCCTCGAATGACTCCTCATACCTACAAACTCTCCCCTTCCTTTACTTGGGTTCCTTCTTTCATCCCTACATTAGTGTGGATACTTTTTTCCACCACATACTTATAAGGTGATCCTATTACTTACCCTCTTAAGGACCTCTCTGGTTATGTTCACTTGCAAAAATCCAAATCTAATTAGCCCTTCACTGAGGACTTGCTGCCATTTTAGCTGTTCGGTTTCTAATGAGGGCCCACACCACTCTAACGGACCAAGTTCCACTTGGGATAAATAGGGATTTGATTTCATCCTTATAACCTGACTTTTTTGTATTACCTTGCTTTTAAACGTATCACGCCCGTTTGATATGGACCGTTTTAGCCTACCATACTCCACAGACTGTCACCTGAGTGACCATCTGAGTTTACGATTTTTCTTACATGTTGTTTCCCCACGGAACTAGCCATTAGGCTAGTACTTCCTCAATAGTTCCCCCTCAAAGAGGAATGGTCTTGACAGACAAATCTATGACTCAATGTTTCATTTCTTGCAAACTCCCTCTAATGTTAGGTTCTAACTAACCCCTCATTTCCTTATGAGTTAATAGGCATACTCACAATCAACCACTAGCATATTGGGTTCCCTGAGTACCCTCTGAAGATTCTTAATGGCGGGTCCTTATCAGCGATCCTCGATTAAACCTTCTTTAGTTTTCCTGCACACCAGTCACTATTGGTGTGTAATCTCTCGTGCCTAATTATTGTTGGGTCACCACACACATGCCTTATTGGCTTTCATGACAAATATTATAACAGTCTTCTCTCACTTTTATTACGTTTCCCATTCATTGGTGGATTTTATCGACCCATTGGCTATCTATTATGTGTCCATACTTTCATTTTTTAATCTAACCCCTTTTTTTTCTGATTTGTGAAATTCCTCATGATTACTGTCCTAATTGTCCACCCATGTTTACTGTCTCGACGGGGTACCCCATGTTAATTGTCCCTGCAGACTCCACAAGCTGTCGTAGCTAAGCTATGGTCTTACTCAATATACCCCTTGTTTAATGTCCTGGCGGACTCTATTGGTTGTCATAGCCGAGCTATAGTCTTACACCTTATAATCCTCGTGTTTACTATCCCGGAGGACTACCTCGTGTTTATTTTCTCAGCAAACTACCCCGTATTTATTGTCCCGATAGACTATACTGGTCGCCATAGTCGAGCTATGGTCTTACACTTTAAACCTCTTTGAGGTGTTGCCCTCGAAGGTCTCACACCTTAAATCTTAAACCTCTACAAGATAAATATTAAATTTAATTTCATATTAAGATAATCACTTTAATATTAAATTAATAAAATAGTATTAAGATAAGTGTACAAGCCCAAATCTGGCCAGGCCCATACAAAAATACAAAAAAAAAATGAAATGTCCAATTACAACCTAATTTTTTTTAACGGCCCGATATGGCCCAAAACTAAACTAGCCCCAGACACTCAAACTTATTCAGGAAAATTGGAACCCTAGATCTAGGTGCGCCGCTCCCCTATGTACAGCCTCCAGCGCTACATCCCACATCACCTCTGTACACGCTCCATGTCCTCGCTCGTACCTTCAAACAGGACAACAAAAAATCACAACAGACAGAGGCAAAACAAAAAAACGGTAGCAAAAGCTTGTATTTTTCGGCTATAAAAGCCACCAACAACACAATGCACTTTTTTACACTTAGACAGATTTGAAATAAAAAAAGAAGCAATCAACATACTAAAATGTTGCATTTTTATTCTATTTTTATTTTTCATTTTATTTTTTATTCGATTTTACTCCTAGTTTCAAAAAGAAAAACGAAAATACGAAGAGGGGTTAAAAAAAATAACCTGACTTTTTCAATCCCACCGCCGTAGGTGGCCGAGGCTCGTCGTTTTCGATGAAAAATGACGCATTTAGGCTCGGGAAGCCGAAAAAACAAAAAAATAATTTTTTTTATTTTTCTGGCCACCGTGGATGGCGACGCCGTCACTGTGACTGGTGGCCGCCACAATGGTTCCGACGACCGGAGTTTGGCCGAATTCTGGAAAGGGTGAGAGAGTTGAGAGACTTTTTTACTTTTTTTGAGAAAGAAGAGTGAAAATGAATGTTAAAAAAAATTGATTTACATAAAGAAGCAAAACGACGCCGTTTTGAGCTAGGGACCCAGGCGCCAAAACGACGACATTTAGGGCCTATCCGCGCAACCCAACCCGCTCCAAGGGGGGATCCGCGTGTTTTTGCCTTTTAGGATATTTATCCCTCTGGTCCTCTCGCTTTTTTGGGTTGTTCTGATTTAGTCCTTTTTGTTTATTTATTTATTTTATAAATTTGACCCCAAAATTTACGGCGCGCTTCAATCGATTCCCTGACCCACTACTGCTTTGAAGTATGGACACATGTCCAAGAATTGTTTTTTGGCCCATTTGGTCCTCTGCCTTTTTGCGTTTTTTTTTTTATTTTAGTCTTCATTTGTTTATTTTGTTATAATTTTTACTTTTAAATTTCATTTCTATTCTAATTTAATCCCTATTCATTGAATTTTAACCCTTTTTAATTTGTTATTTATTTATTTTATTTATTTTAATAGTTTTATATATTATTCATTTTAAACTATTTTATTTATTTTAAAGTTTTATATATTATTTATATTAAACTATTTTATATTATTTATTTTAAATTTTTTAGAGATTATTTATTTTAAATTGTTTCATATATTATTTATTTTGGAGTACTTTATACATTATTTTATTTTAAAACTGTTTCATATATATTATTTATTTTATTTTTTTACATATTATTTCTTTAAAAACAATGCTTTATATATTATATATTTTAAATTGCTTTAGATTTTTATTTCAAACTATTTTGTATTTTATTTATGTTAGTTTTTTGTTTTCATATTGTTTGTTTTGAACCCTTTTTGTATTATTTATTTTAAAAAACTTTTCCCATATATTATTCATTTCAAACTTTTTATAGATTATTTACTTCTAATGGTTTTATATATTATTTTGTTTCGTTTTCTTTGATTGTTAACATTGATATTAAAATAACGTATGTTGTGATTATTTCTATTATGTGTATTATAATTGTTTATTTGTATTTTCATGTCATTGTAATTCATTATTGTAACATTTTATTTGTAAATTATTACTCCATGTTGTATATTATCATTTCATCATATTTCATTAAAACCACTTCAAAGGTCGTGTTTAATTCTTTTTCCTTTATCCATAACATGCCATTTTATTATATTTCAACTAAATAGCACGTATCGTTTTGGTTTTGTAATCGCTATTATTCAAAAATTTCAAAGTAAGGCAATGTTTCGTTTTTTAGAAATTCGAGAAGTCGTACCTAACTTATGCGGTTTTGATTTCCTCATTAAATCTAAACGATCAAACATCCTTCTAAATTTAAAAATACCTAAGTCTTAAATATAAATTAAAGGTAAACTTATTCTCGAGGACTCAAATGTCCATCCTAACTTACGGGATATGGCATATTGTTATCACGGGACGAGTGGGCCTTTGATGTTCGTTTCATTTTAATTCAAGCATTTTTTTAAAATTAATAAAAAAAGGGATCATATTCTAAATTCTTTTCGCATTTTCGAATTTCGATGTTAAGATATTAATTAATCAATTAGGTGTCAATTTTGGGTGTTACGAGGGTGCTAGTCCTTCGTGCGTAATCGACTCCCGAACTTGTTTTCTCAAATTTCGTAGACCAAAATTGTTGTTTTAGTAAATCAAAATGTTTTATTAAAACGATCAATCACAAGGTGACCCGATCACACCTCATAAAAAAGATTGGTGGCAACTCCCATTTTTTTTCCCAAATAAAAGTCGACCGTTTGTTTTCAAAAAAATGGTTTTGACAGCTTGGCGACTCCACTGGGGACGAATAAGAGAGTCAAGCCGCTATTTGATTAATTCTTGTCTTATTGGTTGAAAATTGATAATTCGATTTAAAATTACAATCTTTTCATTGCATTTCATCTATCATTTTTGTGATCTTAGTCTTAATATATTTGCTTTATTGGTTCGAGTCTTTAGATATTTTCGCATATTGCATTGCATGCTCGTTTGATCTTACCCTTTTAAATGGGAGTGAGAAACTATTCCTTCGTGAGGTTTTCACCTCCGTATAAGATAGTGGATCGCTTTCGGGATACATCCGTACCTATGTCTTCGTGAGATTTTCATCTCCATATAGCCATAGGGAAATGTATTCCCCTGACCTGAACTCAGTCCGTATGAGCCTATAATGGGCAAGGATCGAGGAATCTGCCAGTTCAAGTACCCATTCTTTAGAAAAATACCACATATAGTGATCCAATAAGAGCCCCTGGGTAGAGCTGCCCTGAACCATTAGTGGCTAACTGAAAAGGCGCTTTATTATTTCTTGCTTACTTTGAGTTTTTAATTTCGTATAAAATGTACTGACTTGTGTTGTTTTGCTTTGATTGTGATTGCATGACATTTTCATCATAAAAAAGGTGTTGATTCATGTTTTTGGAATCCCGCCTACAGCTCTTTTACCTTTAGGAAGGTGGATTTGGTGCCTATTGTGAAGGAGTATACAGCTTTGCTTCGTTGTCTGAAGATTCAAGTTGACAAGGCCTATTCTAGAGCCGTCAATGTCCCGACCTTCGTAAAGAAGTTGATGAATACCATAGGAATGAGTGAACAGTGGGTCGCTGTTCAGATCAAGCAAAAAGGAGAAAGAAAATGTTATTTTGGCATACCCAGATATGAAAAAAAGGGTTGATGTTTTTGCTTTGAGTATTTATGGGCTGATGGTTTTGCCTAAAGCACTAAGACACCTAGATGAGACAATTTCTAATTTGTTTGACCGACTTGATAAGTGGGTCATGCCTTTTCCCTAAAGTGAGTCAACTTCGTTAGTCTATCCACTATAACCCAAACAACATCTTTCTTTTTTTGGGTTAACAGTAGTCCAGTCACGAAGTCCATGGTGATCCTGTCCCATTTCCATTCGGGATGTTCAAGCTTGACCTACTGACATATCAAGCATTTCAACACAAATTTAGAGATATCTCTTTTCATACCATTCCACTACTACTTGGTCTTTAAATCATTGTACATCTTGGTACTTCCCAGATGAATTGACAAACGACTATCATGTGCCTCTTGCAAAATCTTCCGAATAAGCTTATCATCATTGGGTACACAGACCCTATCTCCAAACATCAAACAACCATTAGGATCAATCTGAAAATCTGATTCGACTCCCGTTTCACATTGTGCTCTTTTGACTTGTAAGTCACTATCATTGATCTAAGTTGCGCAAACCTCTTGGAGAAATGTCAGTCTGGCTCTCAACTCTACCAAAACTGAACCATCACCAGATAACTCCAAATGCGTGTTCATAACTTTCAAAGCAAACAAGGACTTTCTGCTTAACGCGTCGACGACTACGTTCGCCTTACCAGGATGGTAATCGATCACAAGCTCATAATCCTTAATCAACTCTTGCCACCTTCACTGTTTCAGATTCAATTCCTTTTGAGTCATCAAGTACTTCAGACTCTTCTGATCGGTGAATACACGGCAAGTTTCACCATACAAATGGTGTCACCAAATTTTTAAAGTAAATACAATAGCAACTAGCTCCAAGTCATGAGTTGGATAATTTTTCTCGTGCTGCTTTAGTTGCCTCGAAGCATATGCTATTACCTTGCCCTCTTGCATAAGCATGCAACCCAATCCATTTAAGGACGCGTCACTATAGACCACAAATTTTTTTCCCGGTTTGGGTTCCACTAAAACTGGAGCTTCGGTTAGTAATGTCTTCAATTTATCGAAACTTTACTGACATTTTTTCGACCATTAAAATTTAACATATTTTTGAAGTAACCTTGTCAAAGGAGATCATCAAAAACCCTTTTATGACGCATTGATAGTAACTGGCTAAGCCCAAAAAGCTTCTAACCTCGGTTACGTTCCTCAGCAGCTTCCACTCAGCAATAGCAGATATCTTATTTGGATCAACTCGGATGCCATCACCCAACACAATATTACCAAGGAATCCAACCTCTTGGTGCAAAAACTCACTCTTGCTAAATTTGGCATACAACTGTTTGTCCCGTAAGATCTATAAAACCGTTCTCAGAAGTTCTGCGTGCTCAGTCTCAACCTTGGAATAAATTAGGATGTCATCAATAAACACGATAACAAAATTGTCTAAGTATGCCCGGAATATCCTATTCATCAAGTCTATAAATACAGCCGGTGCATTTGTCAACCCAAAAGGCACTACAAGAAATTCATAATGGCCATACCTTGCTCTGAAAGCAGTCTTAGGTACATCTGGCTCTTTTACTCATAACTGGTAGTAGCTGCATCTCAAATCTATCTTAGAAAACATAGTGGCTCCCCTCAATTGATCAAACAAGTCGTTGATTCTTGGCAACGGATACTTGTTCTTGATGGTTACCTTGTTAAGTTACCGGTAGTCTATGCACAACCTCATCGATCCATCTTTCTTTTTCACGAATAAAATGAGAGCACCCCAAGATGAAAAACTTGGTCTTGCACAACTATTGTCAGTCAATTCTTGCAACTGAGATTTTAACTCCTTTAACTCAGTAGGGGCCATTCTGTAGGGAGCAATAGAAATAGGAATCGTTCCCTGTGCTAGCTCAATACATAATTCCGCCTCTCTAACAGGAGGTAACCCTGGTAACTCTTCTGGGAATACGTTCGGATATTCATGGACTATCGGTACCGACTCAATCTTGAATTCAGATTCTTTAGTATTCAATATGAATGCAAGGTAAGCTTCATATCCTTTCCTCAAATATATTTGAGCCATCATTGAAGTAATCACAGTCGGCGGTGCATTCAACTCATTCAAATCAACCCGAAGAATGTCACCATCTGAACATTTTAATTCAATGTACTTGCTACTGTAGTTTACTATCATATCATGGACGGTTAACCAATCCATACCAAGTATTACATCAAATTCATTAAATGGAAAAAGCATAAGATTTTCCGGAAAACCATGTCCTTGAATCGTTAAAGGACAAATCTTACAAACTTTATCTACTAATACCAACATGCCTAGAGGGTTCGACACCTTAATTACAAAATCCATTGATTCCACAAACATGTTCATGCTAGACACCAATTTCATGCATATGTACGAATGGGTCGATCCCGGACTAATTAAGGCAATGACATGTGTATTATGAAGAGAAAATGTACCCGTAATAATTTTGGGAGTTGAAGCTTCCTCTCTAGCGTGTATCGCATAAGTCCTTGCTGGGGCTCGAGCCTCTGATTTTACAGTCGTATCCTTGACAGCAGTTCTACTAACACTTGCACTTCTAGGATGTCGTGGTGGTCTATCTCGAGGATTAGGAACATTAGACTTTGGGGTTAAATCCACCTCTTTATCAGATCGTTCTGGGCAGTCTTTAAGGAAGTGGTCAAGGAAGTGGTCAAGGAAGTGGTCAAGGGAACCACAATTAAAACATGCCATGCTCTTCATTCGGTATTCCCCAAAATAGAACTTGTTGCAGCTGTTACATCTCGACTTTTGATCATCTACACTCCCCACACTAGTTACCTTAGGGGAAGTAGACCTTGGGTTGTGCCTTTTAGAGCTTCTTGTTTTTCTTAAATATCCCACCGATACAGTGGAGCGTTCTTGTTGACTCTTCGATTTTTTCGTAGGAAAGGAGTGCGTTCTATCACTAGATCTCTTACTCGAAGCTCTAGCTTCTCTCTTTGCTCGCTTTCTTTCATTATTCAGCTCTTCAGCCTTCTTGGCTCGATCAGCTAACGTAGCCAACTCTCTTATTTCAAGAATCTCGATTAACAGTTTGATTTCTTCATTCAGACCTTCTTTGAAGCGCTTACACATTTCCGCCTCGGATTGGACCCATTCACTCGCATACTAACTTAGTCTCACGAACTCTCTTTCGTATTCTGACACGGTTTTGTTTCTTTGTTTGAGTTCCAGGAACTCCTTCCGCTTCTGGTCTAAGAACCATTGGCTGATATACTTCTTCCTAAATTCTGCTTGGAAGAATTCCCATGTGATACTCTCTCTCGGTGCTACTAGGATACGGTCTTCCACCAATGGTATGCAGTGTCCTTCAATAGCGACACCGTACATTTCAAACTTGCCTTAGGAGTACAAGATAGTTTATCAAGAACTCTCATGGTATTCTCAAGCCAAAATTCGATACGTTCCAGATCATCATCAATTGTGGCCCTAAACTCTTCGGCTCTATATTTCTTAAGTTTGTCCACAGGGGCCTTACCAATTCTCACGGGTACCACACCTTGTAGCACTTCTCCTTCAGGTCGAGTAGGGGGTGGAGGAGGTCGTGGTATATTGGGGCGGTTTCTCAAATAATCCCTAAACCATTCATCCATCATCTCAAAGAAGGCAGCTCTTGCCTCTTCTCAGCCTTTAGACACAGGCCTTCTACTACTACTAGCAGTAGCTCATTGGACGGAAGCTGGAGCATGGCTCTGGCTCCCTTGGACTCATCTTGAGCTTGATTGGAAGACATTTACTATATTCAAATACAATTAAAAATGGTTAGGAGATGTCACACTATCATAACTTATATAATGGCAAGTATAGATATACTCAACATATGCTACGTTAGTCTTAGAACTGACTAAATTGTAGCTCTAATACCACTAAATGTAATGCCCCTTACCCGTACCCAAGACTGGGACAAGGTACAAGGCATTACTGTGCACGAACATGACATTTTTGAAAAAATTTTAGGCTATAAAATTTCATTCCAAATTAAAACCAATAAATCATATTCATACTGACCCTATTATGGACCTACGAGCCCAAGACATACATTGAAAAAGGTTCAGACCTAATCCGAGAACTTAAGAAAGCTTTTGGAAAATTTCCTAAGTTAAGCCTCACACGCTCGTGTGGAGGCAATGCACACGCCTATGTGCTTTAGGACACATATGTGTCTCTTACCTGTGTCGAATTAATTGGATTTATTTTTCATTTCAAACCTACAGGGGTTCTCACATGGCTGAACACACGTCCGTGTCAGTAGACCGTGTCCTTCACATGGCTTAGACATGCCCGTCTTGTCGTCCGTGCCCAAAAACTTGAGCATTCTATTTATGACATCATCATGCATTTAGGGAAACACGACCAAGTCACACGCCCGTGTGCTAGGCCGTCCCCTCTACACGGTTGAGACACACGGCTGTGTCTCTACCCATGCTTTTACTACCATGCATTCTGACCTAAAACTTTTAGGTGCAGGGGACACACGGCCATACTACACACCCGTGGGGTTGACCGTGTGTCACACACGGCCTAGACACACAGCCATGTGTCTATCCGTGTGGACCGTTTTAGAGGCTACAAATCTAGGCCAATGGTCACCCTCTATAACCACTCATATTCGTGAACCTCAGTGATGTTTCACATGGCCTAAATATGCCCGAGTACTATCTATTGCATGTTAACCTCATCTCATCGGTTATGTACATGCTAATTTATGCTCTTTGTATTTAGGATTTCCATCTCATTCAAAAACACATTTAGACTTGGCTCATTGTTATAACTCATTTCCAATTATGACCTAACCATCCCAAGTGATTTGGCCACATTTCATATGCCTATTTATAATATACCACATTTAATCATCACAAGAACATTTAACCACAAACAAGCACCATTAGTAGGTCATAGCCTTCATCAAAATGAGCCATGTCTTATGGCCATATACAAAAATAATAACTTTAATATTTAAGCCTTTACATAGGCCAACCAATGACATATATCAAAAAATAACCAAAACCTATACATGCCATTGAAACAAAATAAAGTATCTATATACCAACGCAAGACAAGTTGATAGTGTTGACAATGCTCTAATCATCTTTCAATCCTTACGAGTCCACGAGCTCTGTAAAACAGGGAAAAGAGAGGGGGTAAGCCTCAACATGCGTAGTAAGTCCGGATAACGGGAAAGTAAACTTACCGGTTATTTAGCATGCAACCATATAAGACATTCAGGCTAAACATTCATAGTAAAATTTCCTATCACATGTACTCAACCATCAAGTTAGTCTCATGCCAGTACAATGTAACATCCTTCAAATATGGGCTCATCAATTCAAACATGTCTATTCCCATTTAACATTTTTAATCCCGTCGAATCTTTTGGAATCTCGATGGATATCTCGTTTACCATCAAATCATGCAAGTGTTATTTTAAATACGCACCCCTGTGAACCTCACTTTTATGGTGGGATTACCAGTCCAGGCTAAATCCCCCACAACGTAACTCACAGAGTAATGTCGAGATTACCAGTCCAGGCTAAATCCCCTACAATGACATATACTCATACGAGTTCAAGTCTGAATTACTAGTCCAGGATAAATTCAGATCCTATTCGGATTACCCGTCAGGGCTAAATTTGTCAAAGCACATATATTCTTCGGGATGCTAGATTACTATAGGATTACCCGTCCGAGCTAGATCCTTTATACCATTATTTCATTTTCGAGTAATCCATTAGACATCCATTTTTATTCAACCGGGACATTTCATCATAACATTAATAATTCATGAGTTGTCATACAATAAATATTACTCTTATAATTCATACATGTGCATTCATCTTTAATGTATTTAAAGATAGTTTACATTCGAGTTACATGAACTTACCTAGTAATTGCTTAGGTTTCGTATTTCAGTTATTCCGAAACCTTTCGTTTTCCATGATCGATCTCCGAAATTGGTTCCTCGAGGTCTATATCGGCAAAAATAAATTATTAATACCTCATGCTATTTATTTCAGACCTAAAATTCACCTTCAAGCAAAATGACTATTTTGCCCCTAATATTTCAAAATTTTACAAGTTAGTCCTTAGGCTTGTAAAATGAAATACATGCAATTCCTTGGTTACCCAAGCAAGCCAAATGTATTATAAACTCATATTAGCCCACATTTTCCTCTATTTCACATTTCTACCATATATTTTGTATCTTTTCCAAAAAGGTCCTTTTAGGGGTTTTTCATGAAAATCACTTAGGAAAAGATGTTTAACACACATTTAACTTTCATATTCCCCCATAAATCATCAAAGAACAAACATGTCACACATGGGTCATTTTGCATACATGAACCCTAGCTTAAAATATGTGTAGAAATGGAGAGAACATGTTTTAAGGATCTCAAAAATACAAAGAACATTAAAAACAGGGCTAGGAGTCACTTACTATTTAGCTTGGAAAGTGAAAAAACCCTAGCTATGGTGTCCCTCGGAATTTCAGCAGTAAGAGGGAGAAGAATGGTTGATTTTTGCCTTCATTTCCCCTTTTTATTGATTTTATTAGCAAATGACCAAAATGTCCTTCCTTACTAAACTTCCAAAATTTTTCATGCATGCCCATTTTTATCCAAAAACTTAGAAATTGGGCAACTTACTCTTTAAGACCTTCTAATTAATAATCTAAAGCAATTTTATGCAAATTACTTCTAAAATCCAAGTTTTGCAATTGATTCAATTTGGTCCCTAATTTTCAATTGGACACCTTACACTAAGAATTTCTTCATGAAACTTTAACACATGCTTACTTTCATATTCTAGGCCTCATAATAATCATAAAATAAATATCTAAACATCAAATTTTTGGTCCCGAAACCACTTTTCTGACTAGAGCCAATTTTGGGATGCTACAAACAGCTTTAAAGAGAAATGCAAGATCAGCTGCAAATACAGATGCAAGAACAATTTGCCAAAATTCAGCAAGATATGAGGGATAAGATGTTAGAATCCCAAAAGAACATGATGAACTAGTTAACCCAGTTGTTGACTGGAGGGCTAGAAAAAGGAAAGAACCCTATGGTCAATTCCGGGGACAATAACGAGGACTCTACTGATCCTCTAGGTTTTACCCCAACAAATGTACAGACACAGCTCGAGGTGTACCCACGAAGGCCACCTATAACAATCAAGCCTCAACAATTTCAGGCTGATGTTTCGGTGCCAATGAACTACCAAACAGGCTCAGGCTCTAATCCGGTGGATAACCCAACTAATCCCATTCTCCTTGATCTTGATGATATAGCAGAAATAGAAAGGGCGAGAGTGGAGCTCCCAAAACAACTTGAAGACTGATGCAGATGGTTAGAAGAAAAATTCAAAGTAATGGAAAATGCTAATTATCATTGTGGAATCGATGCTAAGGATTTGAGCTTGATTCCGGATCTAGTGCTTCCCCCCAAGTTCAAAACTCTGAATTTTGAGAAATATAATGGGACCAGCTGTCTCGAAGCTCATATCACCATGTTCTACAAACGAATGACCGGTATGTCAATAATGATCAACTATTGATTCATTGCTTCTAAAATAGTCTGGTTAGGGCAGCATCCAAATGGTACAACAAATTGAGCCGTTACAAGATCAATTCATGGAAGGACCTAGCATAAACTTTTACGAAACAATATAGTCATGTAACGGATATGACCCTTGACAGAATCACATTATAGAATATAGAGAAGAAACAAAATGAGAGCTTCAGGCAATATGCTCAAAGGTGGAGGAAAGTCTCCATACAAGTCTAGCCACCTCTCCTAGAAAAAGAAACCACAATACTTTTCATCAACACTTTAAAAGCTCTATTCACCAATCATATGTTGGGAAGCGCCACTAAAAGCTTCTCAGATATAGTGATTACCAGTGAAATAATTGAACAAGCAGCAAGGAGCAGTAAGATAGATGCGAGGGAAGCACCAAAAGATCGGCCCTAAGGAAAAGAGAGAATGAGGTGAATAATGCAAGCACGTATAACAAGGGTTATTCAAAACCAATCACTGTGAGTCAGCTGAAGATAGTAACCACTAGCCAGCAGGGCCCCCTAAGACAATAATCCAGCACAAGGACAAATACAAAAAGGCTACAATTCACACCCATACCAATAACGTATAGGGAGCTGTATCATAGCCTATTTGATGCACACGTGATATCCCCTTTCTACCTAAAACTGATGCAACCTTCATTTCCTAAATGTTACGATGTAAATGGTCAATGCGAATACCATGAGGGAATCACCAGACATTCAATTAAAAATTGCACCGCATTTAAAAAGTTGATCAAAAGGTTCATAAAAATGGGAATTGTAAAGTTCGGTGACCCATCAGGACCAAATGTGGCACGAAGCCCGTTACCTAATCATGCTGACCAGTGGGTAAATAGGATAATCGAAGGTGGGAGTAAGAAAATCAAATGTGATGTTGTGAAAGTTAAAACCCCTATCAATTGTACCGGATTCAGAGAATAGACTTGAAAGGATGAGGAACTATTGTGAGTTCCATACTGGAGAGGGGCATGAGATCCAAGAGTGCATCGAGTTCAGAGCCCTAGTGTAAGACATGATGGGCAATAAATAAATGGAATTTTATGAAGATGTTCAAGGCCTAGAAGAAGGAAACATATGCACGTCGGAGGGAGAATCGACAACAAAAGTCTAGAAAGTCAACTACCCGGGGGTCATCATTTCACGACCAAGAAGCAATAAAGTTGGAGTACAAATCGCACCAAAATTCATAATCCAGAAACTTGTAGTCTTTCACTATAAAGACAGCAAGAGGGTTCCCTGAAATTACGATTGCAACGTGGTGATCATAGGGGAGGAGAACCCGATTGGCTCTTCAAGGGAGGACCAGGATATGGGTTTTTACACGCATAGCGAGAGGCGCTATGATTCAGAAAATGCAATAGCAGAGCCAGTAAAAGGAAAAGCCTTGGTGGTTGAACAAAAGAAAGAAAAGGTAGCCAAACTTGAATCGCCTGTTAACGAGCCGGTAAATAAAGAGGAGGCTAAAAAATTCTTAAAAATCTTAAAGTATAGCGAGTATAGCATTGTAGAGCAGTTGCATAAACACCCAGCGCATATATCAGTGCTAGCTTTACTCTTAAGCTCGGAGGTACATCGTAGCGTATTGATGAAAGTATTAAAAGAAACTTATGTCGCTAATAATATCTCCATCAACAAGTTAGACCATCTGGTTAATAACATAAGCGCTGATAATTTCGTCTTTTTTAATAATGATAAAATACCACCTGAGGGCATGGGATCGACTAAAGCTCTGCACAACACCAACCGCTGCAAGGGATATACACTGCCAGGGGTGTTAATTGATAATGGATCAGCCCTAAATGTCTTACCCTTATCCACATTGAATAGGTTACCTGTGGATAGATCTCACATGAAAACATGCTAAAACATAGCGAAGGCATTTGATGGCACCGAAAGGAGAGTAATGGAAAGAATTGAAATACCCATTTTGATTGGTCCAAACACATATGCGATAGACCTCCTGGTGATGGACATCAAGCCTTCTTATAACTGCTTATTGGGAAGGCCTTGGATACATTCAGCGAGGGTAGCACCTTAATCACTGCACCAAAATTTGAAGTTAGTAACAGAAGGTCGGCTCATGATGAAAATGTAGAAGAAGCCATCATTGCAACTGAAACCAGAGACGCGCCATATTTAGAGGCAAACGATGAAGCGATCAAATATTACTTTCGATCTTTGGAATTTGTGAACTTAGCTTTCATTACTGAAGGGAACAGGAACCCAATGCCTAAGATATCCAAGACTACAAGAATGGGCCTACAACTGACGGTCGAGAAAGGAGCCTTACTGGGGAAAGGACTCGAGAGATACCTTCAAGGAAGGGCTGAAGCACAAATACTGAAAGACAAATGAGACCGCTTCGGCTTAAGATTTAATTCGAACGCGAGACAAAGAAAGAAGGAGCTGTAAAAGAAGTAAGAGAGAAGAAGAGCAAGTTTGAGCGGGGAGAAGATCAAATGGAAACCAATGATCTTTCCCCACATATCCAAAACTTTTGTGTCAGGAGGAATTATTCACCCCGAGTGAAGGATGCCAAGAAAGGAAACTACAGAAGAA
The DNA here is from genome assembly GCF_025698485.1 of Gossypium arboreum. NCBI lineage: Eukaryota > Viridiplantae > Streptophyta > Magnoliopsida > Malvales > Malvaceae > Gossypium > Gossypium arboreum. The sequence continues at coordinate 107,911,974 of NC_069079.1, forward strand.
ATGTTGGGAAACCTGAACATCAATGTCATATCCAAAGAGGGAACTGGGGAAGAGAATTTGTTGGGCATTTGCCCTTATGTACCTGGAAGTGTTCTGAACAACTGGACTTGATCGCGTGATTCGTAACAAGTAATAAATATTTATAATGAAGATCAAACCTAGGCTAACTATTATCATGACGAAAAGGCAAGCGCACCTATCGAACAATAGTATAGTAATGGCAAGAGGGGTTGTTTATTAAATTGATTAACTAAACTAATTAACTAATTAAACTAAAGCAAAGAGAAAATTTGGAAAAATACTTGAAGAAAAGTAATTGATAAAGACGACACCCAAGGAGGAATCCACCTAGATTTCACTTGTTATCTAACTCTGAACCAGACGATTTATTCACTTGACTTTATCCGTGAGACTCCCTAACCTATATTATTATCTCTTTCAAGACTAATAACGTCTAACCCTCAGTTGAATTAATTGAAATCTCCTTCTTAATTAAAACCCCTAGGGAAGCAGTAAATCAATTTATGGACTCCTATATTAGGTTTCACCCTAATCCAGTAAAATCTCGTAACCCTATTTCTAGGTGTTCGATCAACTTCACTTAATTATGCCAAATCTACTCTTAGATAGGGACTTTTGCTCCTCTACATAAGTACACCAAATCATGAATTAATACCTGGAATATTAACTCAAGCATTAAGAACACATAATTAAGAACAAATCAAGTATTTATCATACAGTTCAGATAATAATAACAAGATCCATCATAGGTTTCAACCCCCTAGGTATCTAAGGGATTTAGCTCATAATAAAATAAGAGTACATCTCAAAAGTATGAAAATAACAAAACATAAAGAAAACTCTAAAACCCTTGAAGGAATTCTGAGAGAGATTTTCAGTCTTGGAGTAGCTCTGGCTTTTGGGATGGATCGTCTGGCTTCCTTCAAGTAATTCCCAGTGTGTGGTTTTGTACTCTAGAATAGTTCTGGAGGGAGGCCCCCTTCTACGTCATACTTAGGGTGTTTATATAGGCTTTGGATTGGCTTTCTTCCTCCCTAAGTATCCTTTCCGTGTAAAATACAACTCCTTGAAAAAGCGACACGCCCGTGTGCCACTGCCGTGTGACGTGATTGCTAGACTGTGTTCAATCCATTAAATTGCACATGGCCGTGTGGGTCAATGGTCAGACCGTGTGAATCGTGAAAGCTTTGGTTGACACCCTCGAAAGACACGGGCGTGTGAGCTACCCATGTGGCAAGGCTTAGGCCGTGACATCTTCTCGATTTGGTCTGTTTTGTCCCTTTTTGGCTCGTTTTTGGCTCCTTTTGACTCTTGGTGCTCTCTTCAGTACAGAACATGAAATAACCAGATTAAGAGCACCAAAATCCACAAATCTAGTAATAAACATCCATAAATATGCTAGGTATTTAGGGTAAAAATATGTATAATTTGACGTTTATCAAATACCCCCACACTTAAGCATTTGCTTGTCCTCAAGCAAAACTCTCATTTACTGCTAAAATTCATTCCTTTCAATCACATAATCATTACTGATAATGTTACAAACTATTCCACGAAAAATCATACAGTGAGAATTCAACTATAGGGGCATTAAAAGCCTCAAACAATCTAAATCAAATATTTTGATAATAAAATCATAGGTAATAAAATCATAGGTAATCTCCTTCCTCTAAGTAATTAACTTTAGTCCTAAATATACAAGAGATGACATCCTCACTAAAGATTCACTCAAGTCACTCAAAGTGTTTAAGGCTCAAGATTAAGCACTCGATTGTCTAACATGAGAAGTTATTACCATAGGCTTGCATGAAAATCAAATCTCCACCACTTGTAAATGATATGATACACAAATCAAAAGGTGTTTGCATGGTTGTAACGAGGTTTAGGTTACAGGTATGGATACAAGCTGAAAAGACAAAGGTTAGAATCAAGATAACTTCAATATATTACCCCATTATCAAAAACTTAATTACTGAATCACAAACAAATATCTAGAACTATATTACATGAGCTCTCTTCTCTCTATTTTTTTTTAAGAACAAATCAAGTTAATACAATATAGAAATCATACTTCATGATTCAGTAACAAAAAATGGTGAACATAGTGAGGTAACAATATTAAATTTAATCTCGATAAAAAAAAAGTAAATTAAGTAAGAGGATTTCAACAATAATGGGTTAATGGGTTAATAATGAGGGTTACTCAATAAAAAGGGTTAGTAGGCTTAAGGGGGTTCACTAAGGGTTTGATTATGTGGGAAGGCTTTTTATGGAGGAAGTTGGTTAAATCCTAAGTGCCTTTATCATCTCAGTATATGAAATCATACGTGTGATCTCGACATGCATAATCGAAGCAAGTTCTAGACTAACAGTTCAATGTTGACACATTCAAACCACAGAAGAAGTGAGCAAGAAAGAAAACTATATGCTCAAAAGGCTCAAAAATCTCACCAAAAATTTGGGTTTTTGATGTCATTCCTGTATACTTAAGATTTCAAGATAATAACTCAATTCAGGAAAATAATCTAAAAACTTTAGTTCTCAAAATATCAACTTATCATGATCGATTCTCTAATGTCCTATCATCAAATAATCATGCATAATTCCCGTGGACTAATTCATGACATATCAACAATAATTATAGATCAATCAAAATTCATTCGATCAATATTATGGGAAAATCACTTAAGCACAAGACCAAATTCAGGGATTTGAGAATAATGCAAAAAGCTAGGCATAATGTTCATGTTCACCCCCCACACTTAAGATGTACATTGCCCTCAATGTACAAAGATAGAATATTCAAAATAAAGAAAATCATAAGAGGGAAAGAGGTAAAACTCCCTGTTATATGGATGCGGAGCTTGATTCTGAGGCTGGAGTGTTTGGGGAAAGTGGTAGATGCCACTGTTCGTTGTTAGATGAAGAAATTGGGTCGTTGAACATGGCACTTGTAAGGTATTGTTCCCTATTTGTTTCCTCATTCCGTAAGATATTCCTAGCAGCTTTGCTTGGAAGTCTGTTGTATCATGACGAGCTTTATTAAGAGTGGGTGTGGAAGAGAGCGTAGTGGGATTACTTGTTAAAAATACCAGAAAAATGAAGAAAGTAAAATTTCCTAATATAGATATGTCTTTCAAAAGAAAATAATAAAATTGAAATAAAAATATAAATAAAAATAAAAATAAAAAGATAGGACGATTCAATGATCCTCGTCAGTGAGGCCCTCAAGTGGTGGCGCTGGAGCGGCGATGTGAAAGTGTTGGCACAGCTGCTGCATCATGGCCTGCATGTCGTCCATCTGTTTATCATGTCACCAATCTCGCTCGTGAATCATCTCGAACTGTGTAGTGCAATACTGCTCGAAGTGAGCGAGTCAGTCGAAAAGGTGTGCCAATGAAGCAGCTGCATGAACTGGTCGCTCCCTAAGTGTCATGGTAGAAGGCTCCTCGTGCTGTGGAGGGACATTATCAGGATCGTCCTCAAGATCCTCCTCGTCAATGGCATGAGCGAGATGGTACTGAGGAGGATCGGTCCCACGTTGGCGCTCGATTATCCTCATGTGTAACATAGTTGTGATGCCCTGTGAAGACATCTGACCTATCAGTGTAAGCGCTAAAGACTGGGCCATGGTGTTGAGGAGGCCGAAGTGTCTGGCGAGGCGCGTCACGTAGAGGCCGATAGAGATTACTCCCTTCCGATGTCGCTCGGTCTGATGGCGAATGGCGAAAGTGATGAAGTATGCCAAGTCAGTCACGTGTGCATTCGCCATGTACCATAAATAGTAGGCGTCGTGGGTGTTGACGACGCCGATGCTCTCTCTCCTTCAGATCAAGGTGTGTGCCAAAATGGCATGGAGATAGCATAGGAAAGGGGTGAGAGCTGAGGCCTTAGAGCGGCTGGGGTCGTAGGTGGAAGAGAGTGGTGCCAAAGCCTTCCAGCACAAGGAGGGAGAAATGTGGATATTGCGTGGTAGTGTATTCATGTTCTCCTCCTCCATAAACTCATCGGTGTAAAGTCCCAGAGCGACTCCAAACTCTGGGACACTCATCGCGTGAACTAGTCTGTCTAATCGGAATTGAATGGTGCCAGGGTCGTCATTTTTCGTCATCACTACCTGTAGATGAAAGGTAGAGCCCGAATGAAGGATGAATTATTCACCCCAGGTGAACGACACCAAGAAAGGAAACTACGGAAGAAACGTTGGGAAACCTGAACATCAACGTCATATCCAAAGAGGGAACTGGGGAAGAGAATTTGTTGGGCATTTTCCCTTATGTACCTGGAAGTGTTCTGAACAACTGGACTTGATCGCATGATTCGTAACAAGTAATAAATATTTATAATGAAGATCAAACCTAGACTAACTATTATCATGACGACAAGGAAAGCGCACCTATCGAACAATAGTATAGTAATGGCAAGACCGGGATATCGTACCCAAGGGAACCAAAAGTACTATTAATAACTATCTTTTTATTATTTAACCTAGAAATAAAGAGGGGTTGTTTATTAAATTGATTAACTAAACTAATTAACTAATTAAACTAAAGCAAAGAGAAAATTTGGAAAAAGACTTGAAGAAAAGTAATTGATAAAGACGACACCCAAGGAGGAATCCACCTAGATTTCACTTGTTATCTGACTCTGAACCAGACGATTTATTCACTTTACTTGATCCGTGAGATTCCCTAACCTATATTATTATCTCTTTCGAGACTAATATCGTCTAACCCTCAGTTGAATTAATTGAAATCTCTTTCTTAATTAAAACCCCTAGGGAAGCAGTAAATCGATCTATGGACTCCTATATTAGGTTTCACCCTGATCCGGCAAAATCTCGTAACCCTATTTCTAGGCATTCGATCAACTCCGCTTAATTATGCCAAATCTACTCCTAGACAGGGACTTTTACTCCTCTGTATAAGCACATCAAATCATGAATTAATACCCAGAATATTAACTCAAGCATTATGAACACATAATTAAGAACAAATCAAGTATTTATCACACAGTTTAGATAATAATAACAAGATCCATCATAGGTTTCAACCCCCCTAGGTATCTAAGGGGTTTAGCTCATAATAACATAAGAGTACATCTCAAAAGTATGAAAATAACAAAATATAAAGAAAACTCTAAAACCCCTGAAGGAATTCTGAGAGAGATCTTCAGTCTTGGAGTAGATCTGGCTTTTGGGATGGATCGTTTGGCTTCCTTCAAGTAATTCTCGGCGTGTGGTTTTGTACTCTAGAAAAGTTCTAGAGGGAGGCCCCCTTCTAAGTTATACTTAGGGTGTTTATGTAGGCTTTGGATTGGCTTTCTTCTTCCCTAAGTATCCTTTTCTGTGTAAAATACAACTCCTTAAAAAAGGGACACGCCCAAGTGCCATGGCCGTGTGACGTGATTGCCAAGCCGTGTTCGATCCGTTAAATTGCACACGACCGTGTGGGTCAATAGCCAGGCCGTGTGAATCGTGAAAGCCTTGGTCGACACCCTCGAAAGACACGGGCATGTGAGCTACCCGTGTGGCAAGGCTTAGGCCGTGTCATCTTCTTAATTTGGTCCGTTTTGTCCCTTTTTGGCTCGTTTTTGGCTCCTTTTGATTCTTGGTGCTCTCCTGAGTACAAAACATGAAATAACTGGATTAAGAGCACCAAAATCCACAAATCTAGTAATAAATATCCATAAATATGCTAGGTATTTGGGGTAAAAATATGTATAATTTGGCGTTTATCAGGACTGCAAAAGAGATTCCTGTAGTTTTTAGAGCTAATTTAGAATAATGTTCAAAACACACTTATTACTCTAAGCCTAGGAGTAATAAGAATCCTTTGTGAAATAGGCTTATGTCCAAAATCGTTACTTCAATAAAATGCATCTTTGCTATCATTTTGAGCAAATACTCTTTTATTCTTTCCATTTTATTCATAATCATACTATACAGATAATTATTATTAGATTCTTTTGTTCTTTGGATTTTTTTTTCAAATATTCTTTTATTCTTCATCCATGATCATCCCATACAAATATTTATTCTTAGATTTTTTGGATTATCCTTCATCCCTATAATAGGTCTCTAGATATCAATGATATGAACGACGTTGCTAATGACTCAGAGTCTCCTTTTGAGCAGGATATGTGTATGGAGGATTCTTAGGATTTCGAAGATGATCGAAACTGTGACCTATCTCCTGATTTGTTGAGGATGGTAGAAAAAGATGAGAAACAAATCCTACCTCACAAAGAGTCAGTGGAAATAGTGAGCTTAGGAGAGGAAAAAGAGGTGAAAATTGTAGCTTATATCACTGCAAAGACAAAACGAGACCTCATTGAATTACTCTAAGAATTCAAGGATGTCTTCGTATGGTCCTATCAAGACATACTCGGGTTCAGTACTGATATCGTGGTACACCGGCTCCCAATAAAAGAATAGTGCAAGCTGGTGCAACAGATGCTTCGAAGGATGAAACCCAATGTTTCGCTGAAAATAAAATAAGAGGTTAAGAAGCAATTCGACGTTGGATTCTTAAAAGTGGTTAAATACTCAGAATGGGTAGCCAACATAATCCCCGTCCCTAAAAAATATGGAAAAGTTTGAATGTGTGTAGATTACAGGGATTTGAATAAAGCTAGCCAGAAAGATAATTTCCTACTGCCTCATATTGACACCCTAGTGGACAACACGGCAAGTTACTCACTGTTCTCCTTCATCGATGGTTTCTTCGGATACAAACAGATTAAGATGCATCCTAAAAACATGAAGAAGACCATATTTGTAACCGTATAAGGAATATTTTGCTACAAGGTGATGCCATTTGGACTGAAAAATGCGGGAGTAACGTATCAAAGGGCCATGGTAACCCTATTCCATGATATCATGCACAAAGAAATTGAAGTTTATATCGATGATATGATCGCAAAGTCCTGAACAGAAAAGGAGCACGTGCAAGTCCTAAGGATATTATTCTTATGGTTAAGCAAGTTCCAGCTAAAGCTCAATCCAGCAAAGTGTACCTTCGGAGCCAGGTCCGAAAAGCTGCTAGGATTTGTAGTCAGTGAAAAAAGGATTGAGATCAACCCAGACAAAGTCAAGGCTATACAAGAGCTGTCTCTGCCACGTACTCAAAAAGAAGTTCGAGGTTTCCAAGGAAGACTAAATTACATCGCCCGTTTCATTTCACAGCTAACTGAGAAATGTGACCCCATATTCTGTCTCCTTAAGAAACATAATCCAAGTGTATGGGATAAGGAGTGCCAAAAAACTTTCGACAAGGTCAAACATTACTTGTCAAATGCTCCAGTGCTAGTGCCACCCAACCCAGATAAGCCACTGATATTGTACTTGGAGGTATTTCAGAATTCCATGGGATGGGTGCTCAGCTAACATGATGAGTCAAGAAGGAAAGAAAGAGTACTACACTACCTCAGTAAAAAGTTCACTGAATGTGAGACAAGGAACTCACCAATTGAGAAATTGTGTTGCGCCTTAATTTCGACAACGCGAAGACTAAGACAGTACATATTGTATCACAAAACTTGGCTCATCTCGAAAGTAGACCCTCTTAAGTATATGATGGAGTCAATAGCTTTGAATGGAAGGATGGCCCAATGGCAAATTCTACTTTTAAAATTTGATATAGTCTATGTGAACCAGAAAGCTATAAAATGGAGTGCAATAGCAGATTTTTTAGCCAGTAGAGCTCTGAAAGATTACGAGCCCTTGAACTTTGATTTCTTGAACGAAGATCTGATATATGTTGCAACTACCGAAGAAAATTCTCAAGAAGGCTACCCTTGGAAACTAAACTTTGACGAAGCTTCAAACACTGTGGCTAACGGAATTGGGGTAGTCCTAGTATCCCCAAATGGAGATCATTATCCCTTTACTAGTAAATTGGATTTTGATTACACGAACAACATGGCAGAATATGAAACATGCACCATAGGTATCTGTGCAGCCATAGAACATAAAATCAAAGTACTAGAGGTATATGGGGATTCTGCACTAGTGATCTATCAGCTCAAAGGTGAATAAGAGACAAGAGACCCCAAATTGATCAATTATCGAAGGCTAGTTTTGGAGTTAATTGAGGAGTTTGATGACATCACTTTTAGTTACCTCTCGCGAGATGAAAACCAGATGGCTGACATATTGGCTACTTTAGTTTCCATGATCAAAGTAAACAAACAAGAGGATATGAAACCTATCCAGATGAGTATCTATGAGGCTCCAGCTCATTGTTACAACATTGAGGAAGAAGAAAAGGATAACCATGCTTGGTACCATGATATATTGCGATATGTGAAAAATCGTGAATACCCTGACCAAACAACTGAAAATGATCAAAGGACGTTGAGAAGATTGGCCAGTGACTATGTCTTAGATGGGGAGATCCTATACAAAAGAAGAAAGGATCAGGTGCTATTAAGATGTGTGAACGCTGTTGAGGCTAAGACTTGAAAGAAGTCCATAAGGATGTTTGTTGAACACATGGTAATAGTTTTACAATGGCCAGGAAAATTATGAGATTTAGGTATTATTGGTCCACCATGGAAGGGGATTGTACAAATTATGCCAAGAGATGTCATAAGTGCCAAATTTATGGAGACAAAATTCATGTGTCTCATTTACCTCTTCACGTTATGACTTCTCCATGGCCTTTCTCTATGTGGGGCATAGACGTGATTGGGCCAATATTGCCAAAAGATTCCAATGGGCATCGATTCATCTTTCTGGTCATCAATTACTTCACCAAGTGCGTTTGTTGAACACATACTAATAGTTTTACAATGGCCAGGAAAATTATGAGATTTAGGTATTATTGGTCCACCATGGAAGGGGATTGTACAAATTATGCCAAGAGATGTCATAAGTGCCAAATTTATGGAGACAAAATTCATGTGTCTCATTTACCTCTTCACGTTATGACTTCTCCATGGCCTTTCTCTATGTGGGGCATGGATGTGATTGGGCCAATATTGCCAAAAGCTTCTAATTGGCATCGATTCATCTTTCTGGTCATCGATTACTTCACCAAGTGGGTAGAAGTCGCTTCATATGCCAATGTCACAAAGTCAGCAATCAGTAAATTCTTGAAGAAAGATATCATATGTCAGAATGGAATGCCAGAAAGGATCATATCTGACAATGCATTGAACTTGAATAACGGCACGATAGCAGAGGTCTACAGTCAATTCAAAATCAGACACCACAACTCGTTGCCATATCGCCAAAAAATGAATGGTATAGTTGACGCAGCCAATAAAAACATTAAGAAGATCGTGGGGAAAATGACTGAAACATATAGAGATTGGCATAAGAAGTTACCATTTTCCCTCTGTGCTTATCGAACGTCTATCAAGACCTCCACTGGGGCAACGCCTTTCTCCTTAGTCTACAGAATGGAGGTGGTCTTGGCTATTGAAGTCGAGATTCCTTCCTTTCGAGTTTTGTCAGAGCTAAAGTTAGCTGAAGTAGAATGGATCTAGTCTCGATATGATCAGTTGAATTTGATTGAAGAAAAGAGGCTAAGGGTTATCTGTCATGGTCAGATGTACCAAAAACAAATGATGCGAGCATATGACAAAAAGGCTTACCTCAGAAAATTCCATGAGGGGGACATAGTATTGAAAAAGATCCTTCCCATACAAAAGGATTTCAGAGGGAAATTGATGCCAAACTGGGAAGGACCTTATATGGTAAAAAAGGCCTTTTCTGGAGGAGCACTAATTTTGACCGAGATGGATGGGAAAAACTTGCCTAATCCTGTAAATTCAGATTCAGTCAAGAAGTACTTCACCTAAAAAGGAGGGAGAGGCCAATGCAAAAACTCGCAAAAGGTGCTTTGAGTTTTCTAAAAAAAAAAAGGGAGAGGCCAAGGTGAAAACCCGTAAAGGGCGCCTTGAGGCCAAAGAGGTTTTAAGTTAAAAACCCGAAAAAGGGCGGCTCAAATTTTGATCAAAGATAGGGCATGTGGTAGTCCTGTCCTCTCAAAATTAACAAGAAGGAGGAACGTTACATCTTGGGGCATCAACAAGATACTTTAGTTCTCCTAGACACATATTTGGCTCGAAATGATCTTTGAGAAGTTTGAATAGAGAAGCTCATATTGCGATATCTAGGGCACCTATTTTCATTTTATTCATTTTGTACCTTAGCAAAATTTGCTATCTTGATTAATTTATCCATTTTGAGCGTTGCTCTCAATAAAATTCTATCGTCCATTGTGATAATCTTTTACATGTATTTTTTATTGAAACAACGATTATTAGACTTATAATATTCACATAAAAGAAGTTTTGCATATTGCTCTAAAAAGCTTTTAAATAGTACAAGAACCTGAAACAGGACAACTAGTTAGAATTAACTAAATTCAGGAGTTGGAAACATTTGAGAAAGAATAGTTCAAATTATGACTATTTCTTCAGATCTTTTGTCAAAGATATCGGCTAAACAAGAAGACATGGTATCATATCAATGATAGAACCTTGATGAACGACAAGCAATGACAACCTAAGCATTAAAGAGGGATTATTCTCGAAAAATGATATTCTGCATTCATGCAAATATCATTCGTACACATCCAAATAGGAGCATTTGATTCATTTCGATCATGACATCCCAATGACTTGGCATAAACAGACCTATGAAATGGATTCTAAGGTCATGTTCCAAGAAAATGGTGTAACAGATCAAAGAAACCATATATCCTATACCTCTAAAGTTGCAGTAGGTCAGATCAAATCTACCATGGAGAATCTTGTCTCCCTAAAGTTGCAGTGGAGCAGATTAAAGCCATTAACCTTATCTCCCTGAAGTTATAGTGGAGTAGGTTAAAGATAGCGGATCTTACTTCCTTGAAGTTGCAGCGGAACATATTTAAGCTACGGGTTACGAATCCTATACCCCTGAAGTTGCAGTGGGACGAGTTGAAATTATTATGGCAAATCTTATCTCCATGAAGTTACAGTGGAGCAGATTAAAGCTGCAGATCTTATCTCGATGAAGTTGCAGTGGAGTAGATTGAAGCGACAATTCCTATACCCCTAAAGTTGCAGTGGGTTGGAACGAGACTACTTGAAGAAGAGGAGCACCAAAGAAGTCAAAATTCGGAGACCAGACAAGATTGGTCCTTCTTAAAGGTCTTTACTTCATTCCCGTTACACGACAATGAGCAAAGACGGGCAGCTGTACAAGCCCAAATCTGCCCGGGCCCATACAGAACTACAAAAAAACAAAAAATAATGAAATGTCCAATTACAACCCAATTTTTTTAACGGCCCAATATGGCCCAAAACCAAACTAGCCCTAGACACTCAAACTTTTTTCAGGAAAATTGGAACCCTAACTCTAGGTGCGCCGCTCCCCCATGTACGGCCTCTAGCGCCGCAACCCACTTCACCTCCGTACACGCTCCACGTCCTTGCTCGTACCTACAAACAGGACAACAAAAATGCACAACACACAGAGGCAAAACAAAAAAATAGTAGCAAAAGCTTGTATTTTTCAGCTATAAAAGCCACCAAAAACACAATGTAATTTTTTACACTCATAGATAGATTTGAAATCAAAAAAGAAGCAATCAGCACATTAAAAGGTTGCATTTTTATTCTTTTTTATTTTTATTTTTATTTTTATTTTTATTTTGGAATACTTTATACATTATTTTATTTTAAAACTGTTTCATATATATTATTTATTTTATATTTTTTACATATTATTTCATTAAAAAATGCTTTATATATTATTTATTTTAAATTGCTTTAGATTTTTACTTGAACTATTTGGTATTTTATTTATGTTAATCTTTTTCATATTGTTTATTTTGAACCCTTTTTTGTATTATTTATTTTTAAAAAATTTCCCATATATTATTCATTTCAAACTTTTTATATGTTATTTACTTCAAATGGTTTTATATATAGTTTTGTTTTGTTTTCTTAGATTGTTAATATTGATATTAAAATAACGTGTGTTGTGATTATTGCCATTATGTGTATTATAATTCATTTATTTCTATTTTCATGTCATTGTGATTCATTATTGTAACATTTTATTCAGTAAATTATTACTCCATGTTGTATATTATCATTCCATCATATTTCATTAAAACCACTTCAAAGGTTGCGTTTAATTCTTTTTCCTTTATCCATAACATGTCATTTTGTTATATTTCAACTAAATAGCACGTATCGTTTCGGTTTTGTTATCGCTATTATTCAAAAATTTAAAAGTAAGGCAATGTTTCGTTTTTTAGAAATTCGAGAAGTCGTACCCTAACTTGCGGGGTTTCGATTTTCTCGTTAAATCTAAACGACCGAACATCCTCCTAAATTTAAAATACCTAAGTCTTAAATATAAATTAAAGGCAAACCTAACTCGAGGACTCAAATGTCGCATCCTAACTTACGGGATGTGGCATATTGTTATCGCGGGAAAAGTGGGCCTTTGATGTTCGTTTCATTTTAATTCAAGCGTTTTTTTAAATTAATAAAAAAGGGATCGTATTCTAAATTCTTTTCGAATTTTTGACTTTCGACGTTAAGACATTAATTAATCAATTAGGAACCAATTTTGGGCATTTTGAGGGTGCTAATCCTTCCTCGTGCGTAATAGACTCCCGAACTTGTTTTCTCGAATTTCGTAGACCAAAATTGTTGTTTTAGTAAATCAAAACGTTTTATTAAAATGATCAATCACAAGGTGACCCGATCACACCTTATAAAAAAGATTGGTGGCGACTCCCATTTTTTTGTTTTCAAATAAAAGTCGACCATTTGTTTTCAAAAAAATGGTTTCCACAATAAGTGTTACATTAAATTTAATATTAAATATATTAAAATAATATTATTTTTGGAATAGTTATTCTAAAATCAAATTGTTCAGTAGAATCCTAGGAGGAATGTGATTCCTCCACTACACAACAACCGAAGGATCATCGTCGACCCTTTGAAATGTTCTTTGCCACGACCACCGTCTTTGTCGTGTCTAGCGGTGCCATTGCAGGTGCGACACCCTCACTGTACCCCGAGCTGGTTGGCTATTACCGGTTCGATCCAGGCCAGTGATGGCCCAACAGATTAGATCTTGCCACCGATTAGACCATTAACTCGATTTCACATACCATGCTTGATTTGACCATTTTTGGGTCTCGATCTCGGTTTTGGGTTTTCGGACCCAATTTTCAATCTCAGGTCCAATTTTCAAGTTCAATTACCCATTGGACCAATTGTTTAACTTGAAAACTAATTTCCAAAAGTATTATATTAATTTGATTTATTTTATTTTATTTAATCAAAATTAGTTTTCTCAAAAATCACTTAGATTTTTCAAATTATTTTTTCAAGAAAATTCTTTAATCAAATTCTTTAGTTGAACAATTCTCACGACTGTCTAATATAATTCCACATCGAATAAATCAACTCAGTTAAATTATTTCCAAAGTCGTAGAATTTTATTTTGATTCAAATGCAATCGGATCAAGCTTTTGTTGATCTACCGAATGGACCAATCAGGCATATACAATTAGGCTCTAGTAATTGCAATTATGTCCAGAAGCATCATTTAGATAATTCACAATTACTTAATCATGGAGTCAGTCCACAAGAAGTACCATGATTGAAAACTTCTTATTGTATACTCTTTATGAAAATAATTCATCCAACTACTTTCTCCAATAATCTCGTCATGTGTGTGTTACCTTTATATGATATCTTTGATTTCTTTGAGTTAAATACGTTCACTCAATACAATCATATTTAATCTCATTGTCATTATTATGTCTTCTTAATGATTAATATGATCACTGTCAACAAATGACTGTGATAAATTGCTTGTTCAAGAAAAAGCAACTCGTGGCCACGTTTCATATTTTTCAATCCACACAATGTCAATGAGATGATATCGTTAACACTTTAACCGAGCTATGAATCCTGTTGTTTCTAGTAAAGCCATGACATGCATAAGTCATGTACCCAACATACCGACTATGTGGTTTGATCAACTTTAAAGTATAAGCTTCCACTTATGTCAAAGCACATGAGTTACATACGCATGGTCAGTGACTACCTCAGGATTTAGGTAAATCACACCATGAACATCACAAGTGAATTAATTCACAAACGGATTCAAAATTAAGTCATCTTGGGTCCAATCCAATGTATCATTCTTCCAATTAATACATTTATGTCTTTACCCGTGGAGTCAACTGTTTCGATAGCTAGAACTAGTCATCTCCCCAATTGGAATTGTAGATACCATAGTCCTTCTCACAATGTAAACATTTTTACAGTGCCACTTATCATTAGTTTGAACTTAGACAATCAATGAGCTAATATTTGCTTGTCACAATTTTTCTATGTATGCGAAACATGAAAGACAGAAACACAAAATATATTACAGTGAAATGTGAAATAAACTTTATATATTTATTCATCATTCAAATACACGGAAAATAGTTACATGTTTACTACAATATGGGCACATTTCACAACAACTGTTTCCCACGGAACTAGCTATTAGACTAATATTTCCTCAATAGTTTCTCCTCAAAAAAGAATGGTTTTGACAGACAAATCTATGACTCGATGTTTACCTTTTTGGAGACTCTCTCTAACATTGGGTTCTAACTAACCCCTCCTTTCTTTATGGGCTAACCAGCGTACTCTCGATCAACCACCAGCATACTGGGTTCCATGAGCACCCTCTAGAGATTCTTAATGGCAGATCCTTATCAGCGATCCTCGGTTAAACCTTCTTCCATTTTCCTGTACACCAATCACTATTGGTGTGTAATCTACCGTGTTTAATTCTTGTTGGGTCACCATCCACATGCCTTATTAGCTTTCATGACTACTATTCTAGTAGTCTTCTCTCACTTCTATTACATTTTCTATTCATTGATGGATTCTGTTGACCCGTTGGCTATCTATTGTGTGTCCATACTTTTTTTTCTTCTAACCTTTTTTTCTTATTTGTGGAATTCCTCAGTATTATCGTCCTAGTTGTCCACTCGTGTTTATTGTCCCGGTGGACTCCAGAAGCTGTCATAGCTGAGCTATGATCTTAATCAATATATCCTATATTTAATGTCCTAGTGGACTCTTTTGGTTGCCATAGCCGAGCTGTGATCTTACAACTTTTAATCCTCGTGTTTACTTTCTTAGTAGGCTACTCCATGTTTACTGTCCTAGCAGACTATACTGGTTTCCATAGCCGAGCTATGATCCTACTCCTTAAACCTCTTTAAGATGTCACCTCGAAGCACCTTTTCGTTGTCGCAATGTTGCTCTATGGAACCTTAAAATGGTCGTCGTCAATCCATCTCATAACTACCTTAATGCTCAAACACTAAAATGTCATCCTCCGTAAAGCCTGGAGCTTCGCACATCACGGCTTGCTCCCAGCCATCCCGAATGGCTGAATCAAAATGGAATTCCAATGTCCCTATACCTCCACCCATTCCTCTATTACACCATTCATAACCTTGACTCTTGAACATCTCAGTGTCCCCTTCACAAGTCCTAGACCTTCGCTCATCAAGGTTTGCTTACAGCAACACCCTGTGGTGGTATTTAACAGAACACCCTTTTTTCCCATTCCTAACTTCATCTAACCCATCGTTAATTCCTTTTTTCCATACTACCACTGTAAACATGCAACTCATGCATTTCATAGATGAAGTACCATGGAATC
This sequence comes from Gossypium arboreum, assembly GCF_025698485.1. Lineage (NCBI taxonomy): Eukaryota > Viridiplantae > Streptophyta > Magnoliopsida > Malvales > Malvaceae > Gossypium > Gossypium arboreum. The sequence goes on from NC_069079.1 coordinate 107,927,692, forward strand.
AAAGTTAATTCAAGCATACTGAACTAAAGTGGCGGATACACATGTACCTATTTGATCAGAAATGTACTTAGCATTCCAGGAATGGAGTCTATAACCTCACCTTATGTTTCTTCACCTCCACAGCTTAGCCTTCTTCGAATGCTAGAGTTTTCATCTCCTAATAGCTAAGCATGACAACCAAAATCATAAGTTAAAGTAATTATTCTCGGCTTAAACTTTAGTTTTCTAGAAACATGCAAAACCCCATAAATGGTTCTAGAACATTTAATTTTGTTTCTAAATTTTTATGTATGCCAAAGGATTAAGAACCTTACTAGCTTACTGAATCCTCTTTTTTTCCAACTCTGCCTTTCAATCACTGTCTCGTGCAGAGTGAAACACCCCTCACTTGTATTCAACGCCGGAATAGGGTTACAGAGTATTACCGGACTTATAACACATTCAAACATACATTTCTCATACATTTATTCAATTCATACTCAATTCATTCACAACCAAACATTTCATCCCTAGTACGAGCCTACAAGGCCCTAAACATGCATTGGGAGTGGTTCGAGACTAAACTGATAACTTTGGAAACCTTTTTTGACACTTAAGAAATTTTCTCAAAAATAGGGGACACACGCCCGTGTGGCCCGATTATGTGTCTCACACAACCAACAGACACACTCGTGTCATAAGCCGTATGGACATTCAAATTTGGAGCACATGGCCATGTCCCAGCCTATGTCTGACCCCGTGTAACTCTCTGACTTGGGTCACACGGCCAACACACACGTCTGTGTGACTAGCCTGTGTGCCCTAAAAATGGCCATACAGCTTGTGTGCTAGGCCGTGTGCTAGGCCGTGCCAAACCTGCCGCACGCCTGTGTGTGAAGCCGTGTAAAGCATACTGACTTGGTTTTAATTTCAACACCATAGGACACACAGTCGTGTATCTGACTGTGTGTCACACACGACTGAGACACACGCCCGTGTCTCTGCCCGTGTGGACAAAAATAGGCTATTTACCAAGCCATTTTGCCACCCAAACTTGTGCACACCTATGTTAACCCAAATGGCACCCAAAAATAACATAAAAAGGAATTTTAATCAACCAAGTCAGCCATACCTCATGCACATTCTATTCTCTCATTCTCCATGCACACAAATCACAAATACATGCTATACCATTTATACCAATTCACATTTATAAATCAACTAATTATACACTTCTAAACTTGCATCATTTTGCATCAAAACCACAAGCACATAACTACTCTAAAATCAACCACTTAACATCCTAACCTTTATAATTACCAAGCATTATATATTCATCCATAAACTCACAAGACAAAACATATACGCACATATTTATACATAATCAAAACAACCAAATTAAGCCAACTCTCATGGCTATATTTACAAGTCAAAACATAAACATTTACAAGCCAATTCTAATGGCCAAAATCTTTATTAACTCATAACCAAAATGACCAAAACCCTATACATGCCATATAACCAAAACATAAGCTTAAAAGTACCAAATTAATAGCTTGATAGTGTGATGAAGTCTCCGACGATCCCCAAATCTAAGCTAGCTTAGAAATCATTATAAAACACGAAAAAATAATATGAAATAAATAAGCAAATTTCACCGTTCATTTACATTTTCAATAAGTAACTCAAATTGCATCACAACATTAAACACCAAGTTAACATGGAATTTAACCACATAATTGATCATAAGCTTACAACTTCCTTTGATTCATTGCTGAAATAGTTTCCTGTACATACCTGTACCGATACGTATCTATTTTTCACCAATTCACATCTTCAATACACCCGTTGAACCATTCAAAATAGAGGTCGGATACTTAGGAGTCTCGCACACTAAGTGCCAATATCATGGCTCGAAGCCAATTCAATAAATCTCGCACCCGAAGTGCTAATATCATGGCCCGTAGCCAAATCAATGAAGCTCGCACCTGAAGTGCCAATATCATGGCCCGAAGCCAAATCAAAGTACCTCACACCTGAAGTTCTAATATCATGGCCCGTAGCCAAATAAATGTATTCCCTAATGACAGGTCACTAGTATCCTAATCTATTCCTAAGGTTCAACCGAGAGTTTCAATGCCGAATCATATTCAAACGTATCCGTAGAGTCAAATTCACAATTTATACAATATCAAAGCATTTAAAACATAATTATATCAATGCTTATTACATACAAACTTACCTCGGACATAAAAACGACAACATGGGTCAACTAATTCGAGACTTTGTTCTTTCCCCGATCTAAGTCCGTATTTCACTTTTCTTGATCTATATAATATCAAATTCAGCTTATTAAATTATTTTTCTATTCAATTTAATCCAAAACACTTGTTAAAGCACATTTACACTTTTTCCCCTAATATTTTAACAATTTTACAATTTAGTCCCTAGGCTCGTAAAACAAAATTCATTCAATTTCATCACAACCCAAGCCTAGCCGAATATTTATCATGCTTATAGCAGCCCAAAATTTTTATTTATTTCACATTTTAACCCCTAAATTTACACATTTCACAATTTAGCCCTTAATTTGTATTTTCATTAAAAATCACTTAACAAAACTTGTATATCTATCAACAAACATTCATAATCTATCAAGAAACTTCAAAATACATGTTTATTCATCAATGGAAACATTCAAAATCTTTAAAAATGTTACAAATTAGTCCCTGGGCTAGTTAGACCTAGTTGCTACAATCTCAAAAACATAGAAATCAGTAAAAACAGGACAAAAACAGACTTACAATAGCAACTGACTGAAACTTCAAACCCTAGAAAATGGATTTTTCATCTCTTCAATTTCAGCAAAAGATGAAGATGAAAGCATTTAATTTTTGTTTGTTTTATTTAATTAACATGTATTTAACAATTACCAAATTAATCTTAACATTAAACCATTAAAAACACTTAATACATGTCCATAAAAGTCCACTAACACTAAAAATGGTATATTTACCACATAAGGACCTCCACTTTAATAATCTACAGCTATTAGATACCTTTAACTAATAGAACGCAAGTTTTATGCTTTACGCGATTTAATCCTTTTTATCAAATTGACTAACCAAAATATTTTCATACTTTAGACATTAAAATAATAATAAAATAAATACTTTGACCTCAGATTTGTGGTTCCAAAACTACTATTCTGATTTGACTACAAACGGGCTGTTACATAGAGCTTCTCGTAGCTATCTCTTTCTTGAAACGACCAAGAAGATGAACATGAGAAGAAAAATGATCCAGAATAGAGGTGAATTCTCTCTCGGTAGTCACTCCTTAGTTATTTATAGCCCTTCTGCATGGTCTTTAACCATATAATATCCACTTATTAAAAATCATTTTGTCCTCCACTAAAGGACCTAATGGTTCTAACTACCTAAACTAGATTTGGATCTAAACTATGTCCAAACCAGCCTTTATATTTCTCTAATTTTTTATTATATTCTACTACCTTACCGTCTCTTTTAATTGAACCCCCAAATCGTTCCTAATTTTTAAGTTTATTGAAAATCGAGTGTGACAACTCTCCCACCCTAAAAAACATTTTCGTCCTTAAAATTTCCTTTCACGCTCTTCTGTAGAGGCGATCTTAGACAAACTCTTCTTTATTCTTATCCCTGTAGGGTTCGCGTAATTAATCACCTTTCATTCTTACCAAAACCTTCATCTTGGTTCCCTTTTTGTACCTTCATGTTATTCTTGCTCCGTCCAATTTGTGGATCCATTCAACACTTTACGAATTATAGATGTTGACTAATTGGTGGGTATCTAACTATGCTAATGTTCGACATGCTCTAACTCATAACTTTTCTTCACTCTCAACTTGGTGATTGCCCTGAAGCAACCACCGCCTGACTAACATCTTCTCATTTCTAATTTTGACAGATAATCCTACGATTCCTAGATTCGTGTATACGCCAACCCTGCCTATTTATTAGGTCAACTCATTTCCTACCACAAGGAAGCTAAATTCACTCACCAAATACCATATGGTAGTTCACCTACTACTCTGGGAAATCCATTTTCCTCACCCTACTTTTGTTCTCAGCATAGATCAAGGAAAAGGTCGTCTAGGTGATGCTAGTAACTACTTCATCTTCTCTTGGAGGATACATTTTATCACTTGAGATTTATCATGCACTTCTGAGACATGAAACTCTTGAAGAATCTTTTCCATCTTTTGGTTATGTATGGAAAGATAGAAATAAAATTACCATAATTTTAGGTATTCACTTAATTTTTCTATGTATTGGTGCTTTTCTTCTAGTATTCAAGGTGGTTTTTTTGGGTGTATACAATACCTAGGCTTCAGGAGGGGGAGATGTAAGAAAAATTACCAACTTGACTCTTAGCCCAAGTGTTATATTTGGTTATTTACTAAAATCACCTTTTGGAGATGAATGATGGATTGTTAGTGTGGACGATTTGGAATATATAATTGGAGGACATGTATGGTTAGGTTCCATTTGTTTATTTGGTGGAATCTGGCATATCTTAACCAAACCTTTTGCATGGGTTCGTTGTGCACTTGTAAGGGAAGTTCATTACCTCAACCTCTCTATTCTTCACTTGGACCCCGCTTATTGTGGCTTCTTTTGTAACATTATGGGAAGACCACACCAGCATTACCCATCTTCCTATCTCTTTCCTGTCAGGGATTCATCTCCCTTTTTTAACAATCATGGTGACTTCTTTCCATTATCGACAGGATGGGAAAAAAATCCTTGATTGCCCTTTAAAGTGAAAGCAAAGCTAAACGGGTTACACTAAAAAATGCACCTATTATGGCAGAAAACAACACGTACAACTCCCTAGATTCATACAAGTTTGTCCACTAAGGTTGGGGCCAACTTATGCCATCCACGTTTAGAGGCTTAAACTCAAACCCTATGTGGGTTTACAAAAGAAAATGGGTTGGTAGGAGCTATTCCTTAGTGAAAAAGTGCACTTGCAAGATGGGAAGTTTCCTCAACCTTGAGGAGTATACAACGAATACCAAGTTTGGTGCCCAAGTGTACCTTTCTCATCCTTTTCATCTAATCTCCATCCAAAACTAACACAAGGGTCTACCTCGCCTAGTTTTGATTTTGTGGCTAAGTTTCCCGTTATTATGGGTTCTTTTGATGTGAATCCCACAATTCTATTTAGAGGCTTACTAATGTTGTCCTCGAGTTCGACTCCTCTTCCAGCTCCGAAAAGGAGAATGATGGAAGAAATCTGACGACTTCCTCATTTTTGAAAATCAAGCATGATTGTCTCTATTCTTTTCAAAAGACTTAGGCGAAAAGAGGCAAAGACTCCCTTAAGGCGACAACTCCCTAGGTAGATAATGATATTTTACCTTTATCGTATCTCTTCTTTAATAAAATGTTCTTTTCTTTAGCACTTGTACTTTTCAATCAATGTATCCACCCATTCTTACTTAATGTATTTTTCCCTATTCATCTGCTTTTATTCTCATTTCTGCTTGTCAATTTTGGCCATTATATTTACACACTCAATGCATAACAACTGAATAAAACAAGGACTCGAAAGACTTAGCCAGATCGAACATCATGCACCTAAGGGGTACATTTTCAAATTCCTAGGTCTAGAAGACCAATTAAATCGTGCTCTAATACCACTAAATTTGTAACACCCCTTATCCGACCTGTTCGTCGAATTCGGGTATAGGGCATCATAATTGAACCAAGTTAGTACAAGCTTTGATCTCCTTATTTTAAAATCAGATTGTATTACCAATTTATTTAAAGAAAAATCTTTACAACAGAGACACTAATTTTGATCCTAAAAGTTCACTGTCTCAGTTTCGGACCCTAAAGAAACTACATAATTACAACGTAATAGACTCTGAGGCAAAGCCTTTTTATAGTGCATAATTACGACATCGAACCACTTGTCATTGGGATGTCACAAACTATTGGTCGACGTTCTAACGAAGGAAGACCAACGTCGGGATAAGGAACTTGTTTTTGGTAAATTTTGGCCATTAGATACCAATTTCATGCTAAACCAAATATTTTACTCACTTAGTGTATAATTGCACACCAAAACCTATATAAGATCAATCAAAATATGTATCAAAGCATCCATTTAACCTTTCACAAGATCATTCAAATCATTACACATCAATTAAACACTTTGCTAAAGCTTAACAACCTATAAAATCATCAACTATTATACCTTTACCTAAGTAAAACATAACAAAGTATATTATACCATATTTCTATACATGATAACTTCACCTATCAATCAAAGTTACAATTAAACATTTACAAACCAACCAAGTCATATGTCATATGCATCCTTACAAACTATACAACCTATTTATACCATTCATACCATTCATAGAATAAATTAGTTCATGCATACTTTACTTATTTTGATTTCCAATCCATATATGTAAGTAAAATAGCATCCAACTTATGAACATGAGCAATTTGGAATTACCATAAGTGTTCATAATCAACTATGTCTCAAAACATGCTTAACATTACAAACAACTTGACACTTCTAAGTACATGCCACATATAACCAAGTTCAAATGATCAAAAGTCTACTGAATCAGGAGATGGATAGTGTGAACTCCTCATAAATTCGATCAACACGTTTCGCAAGTAAAAAATCCACAGAAAAAGGAAAGAAAGCAACGAGATAAGGATTACTAATGCTTAGTAAGCTTATATGTATATAAACAATCAACTTACCTTATATAACAAGTACATATGTTAAACTAATGTGAATAATCAAATTTACCTAACATATTAAAACACAACCACAACCAGGTGAGCCTGATTCATATTCAATCATATAACATATCAAGAGCTAAGTATAACATTTTATATCTTTGAAATCCAACTCATCTACATTTCAATCACATAAGTATACTTAAACTTGTTATTAAGTCTTCCATTTTACTACCTTTGATCATTAAGCACATATCATGTTATTCAATTTCACATTTCAAATCTTGTAAATTACCTGATGAAACATCGTAAAAGAACTCAAATATACTGGTACTAATCACATTTACTGCTCTTCCGAGCTAGTTATATCCATTTGGGTTAGGTTACCAGTCCGGGCTAAACCTTTTATCGTTACATCAAATAGCCTGGATAAGGCTGTATATACATGTAAGGTTATCGGTCTAGGCTAAACTTTTAAAACGACATTTGGTTACTAGTCCTAGCTAAACCTATGTCACATTTACCTTCGAGTCCCCAACATATGTTGGATCTCAAAATCATCGAAAAAAAACTTGTAACCATGTGTACGATAAATTTACAAAGTTTCATCGAGGTAATTCCCATCATGTGAGTTCATGTTTATTCCATTTCAATTTAATCCGTTCTCACCTTTTAATACTAAATTGTAAACAATTCAAAGTTCACTAAAACTGATATACATTCTCACAATATAAGATACATAAAAATCAAAGCATAATTACGCCATATGAACTTACTTGGCAAAAACAACCAATAAGGAGTCAAGGACTAATCATAATTTTTCCTCTTCCGCGAATATCCTCCGATTGGTTTAAATCTTGATCTATATCATACTTCAATTAAATTATCAATTCCAAACATCAATTGACAACCTACTATAGTTATGTATAATTTAAATTTAATCTATCAAATATTCCCTCAAGTTTTACATTTTATTCAATTTAGTCCCTAATATTGAAATAGTTATAACTTCCAAATTTGAGCCTCGATTTCAAAACCGATCTCAATTTCATCCTTATACAACCCTCTAATATCAATAATTAAAGAAATTTAATGTCTTGCACATTAGTCCCTATGCTCAAAATTAATAACTTTCACTTTACAAACTAGTCCTTTTCATTTCTAAGCACAAAATCTAACAATTTAGTACAAAAATCTTCAAGATTAAACAATGAAAACTTTTGGAAACTTCAAAAGTTTCACAAATTAATCCTTAGACTAGTTAAATCAAGCTCTTAAGATCTCAAAAATATAAAAATTATAAAAAAATGATTTAAAATTTCTTACCAGATTAAATGTTGAAACCCTAAAACTCTTCTCTCCCTCCATTGAGCTTATGAGGTTTCGGTGATGGAAAGAATTGAGAAGGCGATCTTTCTCTTTCCATTCACTATAAGTTTTAATTACTAATTTTTAATCTTTTTACAATTTTAATTATAAATTATAACCTTATATACATGATAAAATTTACCAACCGGTTACCACATTTAAAATTGGTTAATTTACCACATTAGACCTTAATTTAATTAATAAATTAGTCTTTAAACAAATATCAATAGTGATTAACTTTTATTACTTTTACGATTTAGTCTTTATACCAAAATCAATTATCAATTCAATAAAATTCCTAGACCATAATTTAATATAATACTAAAATAGACTCGTAAATATTAACTAATAATATTTACTGACTCGATCATCGGACAACAGAATTCCAAAACCATAATTTTTGGCATTATTGAAAAACGGGATGTTACATCACCCTTAACAGACATTTATTTATACAAAGTCGAAATAGAGATTGATGCATCTGCTATATTAAGCCTAGTTCTTCCTTTGCAGAATAATCACTTGTTGCAAACATTGATAAATGATTGCGGACTCTCCTACACCATTCCAGCAGTGGACCTTGAAGAATATATTTAGGGGAGCAAACTATAGTGCACGTAAAGGAAGCAATTTTCAGCCTTCGACTTCCTTGGTGAACTTTTTCTTTATCAGTAATGAAGCTTCGGTTGAACTCTATTCTATTTTGCTGGTTGATGCCAGTTGCACTATTATGTACCGTACCTCTGTTTGAACTCTTTTAATCTAAGTATTGCTTTATGGATCAACATATATTTACATTAAAAATTGTAATTTATTTGATATGCTGTAAGTAACTTTACAAGCAGGCATAGGGTAATGATAAATGTCCAATAAAATATAACAAAATATTAAAAATAAATATATAAAAGAAATGAGGCACGTAAAATTTTTTAATATTATAAGAAAATTAGAGTAGAGAAAAATTACATATTTATTTTTATTAGTATTATGCCTTTATTATATTATATTTATTTATATTTTTAATTAAATTTAAATTTAAATTTAAAATAAAAGTAATATGATAACAAATTGTTTTAATTATATTTTTGTAACGATTATTAATAAGTTTGATATATTATGATTTGATAATATCAGTATGATGTAAGCGTTTTAGAAAATTGAACTTTGAATGCCTCAGCATTCATCAGTTTATGTCATTTCCTTTATACTTGTCCTGAATAAGCCTTGGGATACTATTGGAGTAGATAATGATGCCCTCATGTTAAGTAACAGGTCATTATCATATGTTTTAACGAGTATATGACACAAATAAATCCAAAAGAAATTCTAGATCACATAAAATATAGATATTTAGAAATCGACTAATGTTATTAAATATCCTTAAATTATCACCCAAATTTTAAATTAATTTTAAATTTTAAAATATTTTAACTGTATCTTTAAAATATCGATATTAAATTAGTAAGATTTTTTATTAACCTAATTGTCAACTTGGGTGTTAAACGCTAACATATTTAATTCACTGAATTTATTATAAAAATATATGTGCTTATTACATGAACAATCTGAATTTGATGTGTAAAAGAAATGAACAGTGTAAATTAAATTTAATACTCAAATCTATATATATATATATATATATATATATATTGCTAATTTTGAATTGTTATTTAACACTTAAATTAACAATTAAATGGATAAAATAACTTAATTGATATAATATTAATATTTTGAAATTTTAAGATATAAAAGAAATGGGATAAATGATTGAATTAAAGTTAAAATAAATGAGTAGTGTGGATATCTTAGGTATGATTTGGTGTCCAAATTTCCTTATCCTTGACTCTAGAGAATGCTGCTTTCAAAGGTATCTCCAAGCCCCAAGTGACTTATATAGCTAATTTTCACATGCGTCTTTGCCTTTTGAGTGATCACCACCAACAGGGAGAGATTTTGCTTCTATAAATAAACAAAATTAAATTTATATAAAATGAGAAGTAAGAAAAGTGATGTGCTAATTTATTATTCAGTAATAATGAGTTAAGATGAAACTTTAGGTGACAAACTGACAGAGAGTTAAAAAGGTCGTAATTTTACTGAATAGTGAAGATACATTCATGCATTCATGCAGTCCACATCACAGCCTGAGAGAGAAGTGGGCCCAATGCCCACAAGTATCCAATGAATGAACCATCAACCGACAACTCCATCACACATTGCTAAACAATGATTGTGGCAAAAGTGTTAATTCAAGCTTTAATTCTATGGAATGTCTCCCTTCTATGTATGTATTGTTTTTAGTTCACGTTTTTTTCGTCAAATAATAACTTTGATTTCTTTTATATTTAAATATTTTGTTCACATTAAAAAATAATATGTATAATATTTATCTTATCTAATTGTTAAAAAAATTAAGGTGAATATAGTACAATTTTATTGTCTCACTTCATAAAAAGCTTATTTATTAGTTATGTATTGCAATAGTTAGATATAAAGGTTTTACTTAATAGAGTGAAAAGAAAAATGAAAAGATAGAAAATTAAAAGGGTATAAAATTTGAAGAATGGAAAATATTATTAATTGAATTAATTTATTACTAACTTATATATTAAAACATGTGTAAAAAATAAAACACTTATCAAATGCAACATATAAGATTTTTAAAAAAATCACTTTAAATCATTTCACGTAATTATGCTAGAAAAATTGTTGATGCAATTAATGAAAATGTTGAGCACAAGATTAAAAATACACATTTAAAATAATAAATTAAATTATAGTAAGAGGATTAAATGCTTAAAAGCCACAAAGTACAAGAAATTTGTATATATTTTGTCCTTAATTAAACTTTCATATTAGTTAATTACTGTTGGGTACAGTGTTAAGACACATTACACCTTTAAGAGGAGACATAAATTTAAATTTTGAAGACAAAATTATTGTGAAAAAGTTATTAACCCTAAACATAACTCATAAAATGAATATAGAGAATACAAAGGGAAAAAAACCTCCGTATCATTACATGAACAGAAATTTTATATTATAAGCTTATATTAAATATATTATATGGTAACACCTCTTACTTGACCCGATTGTCGGGTCCAAACAATAGGATGCAACATTTATTACCAAAGCAACTACTGACAAATTCATAGTAAAATAATCATTCAACATAATCAATCATAAAACATGAACATTCTTTCCCGGGTCTTATACGAATGCTTTAAATTCAACCGGAGATCAAATAGGGACATTTTTTGTAACATTTTTAAAATTCTCAGAACAAGTTCATCATAAATAAAACTTTCAAATATCCAATCTTGTAACGCCTCAAATTTTTGTAATTTTGGAACCTTTATTTTGAATCATTTTGGCCTAAAATATATGTAGTTTAAGAGGTTATGTGCTCTGGGGTGTGTTTGGGAGGTTTCAAGTTCGAGCCTTAGCTTAGGCTAAGTTTTGGTTTTTATTTGAATTAAGCCTGACTTTTGGTTAACGGGCTTATAAGAACTTATTGGTAGGAACTTAATAGAATGGGCTTGCTGGTCTAGTGGTTAAGTGGCAAGGGATTATGCCTGAGATCCTGAGTTCGAGTCGTGGGTGTGGCATTATTTTACTGCTAAGCCGTGCGAAATTTTGAGTTGGACTAAAACACTAAAGGAGGGTAGGGTTTATCAGATGTTTGTCTAACCTGTTTTCCTTTTTCTTTTTGGCTCTCTCTGCCGTTTTCTTCTTTTCACAAAACTCCTTACTGCCGAAATTTTATTTCTTTTACCCCCTCTCCTCCATTTTTTTCTTTCGATTAGTTTTGGCGTACTGCTAGTGGTTCCGTCGGCTCGGTAAGTATGGTTTTGTTAAATTGTGGGGTTTCTTTTGGAGATCGTTTAAAAGGGATTTATTTTGCTATCTAGGGGAAAATCAAGGTTCTGTGGATCACTAATCGGGGTTCTAAACAGCGAGTAATCGTCATTATTCGTTGAAGGTAAGTAGATCTCTCGTTGGGATTTGTCTATTTTGAACTAATCGAATCAAGAGACTGAAAATTTGGCTTACAATTGATATTAATAGGTTCTAGAGTGTTTTCGATTGTGTTAGGCTCAATCGAAACCAGGTGTGTACTCTAATCAATCTGAAATCCCGTTTCTATGAAAGCCGAAAGAGTTACTGTCGAGGCCATACGGGCATGTGGATTATCCGTGTGGAGGCCGTGTGGCGACAAATGGCCGTGTGATCAACAAGTTAGGCCGTGTGATCAACAAGCCAGGTCGTTGCGTGCCACACGGGCACGACGGACACGGGCGTGTGATAGCTTGTAGGCCGTCTGAGAGGCACGAGTGTGTGGGCCCACATGGGAGTGTGGGAATCTGGAAGGCCAATTTGGGCCGTGTGACCCACACGGACAGGGCACACGAGCGTGTGAGCCCGATTTGCTTGAAATGTTTTGCAAGGTTGCCAGGGTCACCCGAGTCGACTGTGACTTGATTGTAGGGTCGGTAAGCGTTATTTAGACTTCTATACTCTGATCTGATACTAAGATGTATGTAAAAGCATGATAATTAAAGCTTGTGTATCTGTTCTGATTTGATGAGAATGTTATGATCTGATATCTGTATATGAGCATGCTATATTATTTTTGTTACATTGCATTGGGTTGGGTTTGTTGTTGAAGAGAAAGAAGACTGAAAGACTATTAGCCTGCCATCTAGCAACTATGCTGCATATATCTGATACGTACCGTATATGGTACCACTTGGTGTGTAGGGTTGGAGGGGTTGATTTCATCCCCATACTTGGTGTGTAGGGCTGGGTGGGTTGATTTTATCCCCACATGGTGTGCTGAGTTAGACGGAGATGGTGTGCAGGGTTAATGGGCATTACTGTTCTGATTGATATGCATGTATGTCTGTATGGGCTAAAACCTGAATTTATCTGATACTGTTCTGAGTGGGCTAAGGCCTATACTAAATATGTTAAGAGCTCAGGCTCGATTATGACTGTTTGACTGTTAACCGTTTACATGCATGTTTTACTGTAGGGATGTACACACTGAGTTTGCGAAAACTCACCCCTTATTTTATTTGTCTGTCAGGTAATCCCCAGCAGTAGATGGATCGGTGCAGCGGAGGGCTGACGGTAACCACGGCCTTATACACTCTGGTTTTATGGTTTTAATGCTTTTATTATTTAAATGCTATGATTTGGAGTATTTGTGTAATTTTTGGACTCAGACAGCTTGGTTTAAATTTGGAATTTTAAACCTCTGTTTAAGGATTTTAAAACTGTAACATATTACGATAACTTTATTTTTTTTGAGCTTCTGCGTGTAAAGAAATGTTTTAAGCAAACCAATCAATGCACGCTTTCTAAGCTAAGTAAAAGATAATAAGGAACGGTTTAGGGTAAATGCGATTTTAAATACACTCTCATGTGACATCGCTAGATTCGACTATAATGTCTAGGCCGAGTTTGGGGTGTTACATTTAATGGTATCAGAGACAGGTTGCAAAATTCGGCTGTAGATTTGGGTTTAAAAAAATTTAGTTTTAAGAAATGATTTGTAAAGTGACTTGAATATTTTTTATAACAATTATGTGGTACACCGAGCCTCCGGAACTGATCTTGTAAGTTCTCTAAAATTTTGATATGTACTGTCTGAAAGCATGTTTATTCTGAAATGTTGTCTAAATCTATCTGAAATACTGTGTGTATTATGAGACTACTGTAGGTGGTACTTTACTGAAACACTATAGGTAGTGTGGACTGAAACTGTAGTGAGGCTGCTTCCCGCGATAACTGACTTTGAAACTCTATTACTATATTGCATAAAACATTTGCTAATAATTACCGAAACTGTAAATTGATCTACATAAAACTCTTAATACAGATTAATTTGTTAGTTACGATGAGCACAAGTGGTACTCATAGACGGGGTACTAGAGGCCGAGGTAGAGGCTGTAGAGGGATTCATGCTGAGTCCTTTGCATCTGATATGATTCCTAATCTGGACACTAGCGAGACTCCGGTGTCACCTATTACTGAGACTGATACTGAGTCTCAGGACCGTGCAGCTAGGGACCACGCACTGTCCCAGGCCATGCTATAAATTCTGGAGAGAGTCGTTGGGGCTAATATTGGATTTGGAGACCATGGGTCGGTTACGGAACGACTCCGGTTGAATGGAGCTAAGATATTCAAGGGCATCACTGGAGTTGCCCCGAGTGTGGCCGAGCACTGGATAGAGGCCACGGAGCATATCATGGGATCTGGACTTTTCTGATGAGCAGAAACTTAAGGGGACTGTGTCATTGCTGCGAGATGAGGCGTATCAGTGGTGGCTGACCATTAAGGAAGGCACTCAGCCCGACTAACTGACTTGGGATCTGTTTAAGACCACTTATCAGAGTAAGTACGTGGGAGCCAGCAACACTAATGCTAAGCGACGTGAGTTCCTGAACCTCACCTAGGATGATCGTTCAGTAGCTGAGTACGAGACCGAATTTCTGAGACTGAGCTATTATACGAGGGGCATGGTGGCGACAGAGTATGAGCGCTGTGTCCGTTTTGAGGATGGTCTTAGAAATAACTTGAGGGTCCTGATAGCTCTGCAGAGTGAGCATGAGTTTGCCGTGTTGGTATAGAAGACCAAGATTGCAGAGGAGGTTAAGCGCGCTAAGCGCCAGAACCATGACAAACAAAAGGCTAAGAGGGATTCTGAGCCTACAAGTGTAGGGATGAGGCCTAAGAAGAAAGTCAAATCTGATGGGCCCATGAGATTTAGGCTTGCTATTACACCTGTTGGGGTGGCGATTTGTCTGCTTTGTAATAGACACCATCCGAACGAGTGTTGGAGGTCTATTGGAGCTTGTCTTAGATGTGAGCCTTTTGAGCATCGTGTTAAGGACTGTCCATTGAAGACTAATCAGATGTAAGCTCTGACAACAGAGACTGTACAGCTACCGAGGGTAGTACAGTAGCCACCTAGGGGCCGAGGACAGGCTAAGGGTGGTAACGGTATGGGTCGAGGTTAAAGAGCACCAGGCAGAGGTGCTGGGTCGGCTGAGACGAGGCAGCCTGCACTTGTTTATGCTACACGTCGTCGTGAGGACGGAGATGCTCCAGACATCATCATGGGTACGTTTTTAATTCTTAATATACCTTATGTTGCACTGATAGACACAGGCTCTACATATTCCTATGTTGCATGTTCTGTGTCTGAGACTTTGGGAATCCTGCATGAGAGCACTTCTAATGAGATTTCAGTGGTGAGTCCATTTGGGCAGTCTATTAGGGTCATTAAGCTATTTAGATATGTTTCGTTAGAAGTTCAAGGAACGGTATTCTTGGCTGATCTGATGAAACTTTCGTTTTTGGGGAGTTCGACTTAATTCTGAGCATGGACTGGTAGGTGAAGCATTGTATAAGTCTGGATTGTGCTGAAAAGATGGTTGTTCTGAGGACCGAGGAGGATAATGAGGTAGTCGTATTGGAGAACGACAGAATTATCTGAGTAATGTGATATCTACGTTGGTAGCAGAGAAGCTTGTGAGAAAGGGATGTGAGGCATACTTGGCCTACATCAGTGTTTTTAATTCGGTTGACTCTTCGATTAAGGACATCTGCACTATGAAAGACTTTCCAGACATTTTTCCAAAGGAACTACCAGGATTGCCTCTGAGTCGTGAGGTAGAATTTGGGATTGAGTTGATTCATGATACAGCTCCGGTGTCTATCGCCCCTTATTGAATAGCACTGAATGAGTTGATGGAGCTTAAGGCTCAGATTCATGAGCTGTTGGATCGTGGGTTTATTCATCCCAGTGTGTCTCTGTGGGGAGTACCTGTTCTGTTAGTAAAGAAGAATGACGATACGATGAGGATATGTATCGACTACCGTCAATTGAACAAGTTGACGATTAAGAATAAGTACCCACTTCCGAGGATAGACTACTTATTCGATTAGTTCAGAGGGGCTTCAGTGTTTTCTAAAATCAATCTGCTGTCAGGCTATCATCAGTTGAGGGTAAAGGAGGTCGATGTGCATAAGACGATATTTAGGACTCGTTATGGGCATTACGAGTTCCTATTTATGCCCTTTAGGTTGACTAATGCACTAGCGGCATTTATGGACTTGATGAACCTTGTGTTTCAGCCCTACTTAGACCAGTCTGTGGTAGTGTTTATCGACGACATCTTGGTATACTCTAAGTAGGAGGACGAGCACGATGAGCATCTCAGGGTTATTTTACAAATCCTTCGTGAGAAACAACTTTATGCGAAGTTCTCTAAGTGTGAGTTTTGGCCTAAGAAAGTAACTTTTTTGGGACACGTGGTGTCTGTTGAGGGGATTTGTGTTGATCCTCGTAGGATTGAGGCTGTGTTAGATTGAAAATAGCAGAAGAATATGTCAAAGATCCACAGTTTTCTGGGACTAGCAGGATATTACCGACGTTTCGTAGAAGGATTCTCGTTGATCGTAGCACCGTTGACTAAGTTACTGCTTAAAGGAGTTCTTTTTGTTTAGACTGACGCACAGTAGGAGAGCTTTGAGAAGCTTAAGGCAGTTTTGACAGGCTCCAGTTCTAATACAGCCTGAGCCTGGTAGAGACTTTATGGTTTACAGTGATGCGTCACATGTGAGTTTGGGTTGCATCTTGATGCAAGACAGTAAGGTAGTTGCCTATGCGTCTTGACAGCTTGAGACTCACGAGGCTAATTATCCGACGCATGATTTGTAGTTGGCTGCAATTGTCTTTGCATTAAAAATCTGGAGGCATTATCTGTACGGTGAGAAGTGTACTATCTACATTGATCACAAGAGCCTCAAGTATCTCTTTACTCAGAAAGAGTTAAATCTTAGGCAGCGTCGATGGGTTGAGCTGCTTAAGGATTACGACTGTAGTATTGAGTATCACCCTGGTAAGGCCAATATGGTGGCTGATGCGTTAAGCCGTAAGGCTTTGACAATCTAAGAGTGATGTTCACTCGATTGAGCCTTTATGACTATAGGAGTCTCCTGGCTGAGTTATAGGTTAGACCGACATGGTTGGATCAAATTAAGGATAAGCTGTTAGGAGACAAGTCTCTTGAGTTGCGATTTCGTCAGATTGAGGCTGAAACTACTACTGATTTTAGAATTGACAATGCTGAGGTACTGTGTTTTCGAGGTAGGATCTGTACCTAATGATGAGGATTTGAGACTGTCGATTCTGAGGGAAGCATATAGTATTCCTTACGCTATGCACTTTGGTAAACAAGATGTATAAAAATCTTCGAGAGTTGTACTGGTGGCCATGGTTGAAACGTGAGGTGACAGACTATGTTGCTCGTTGTTTGACTTGTCAGCAGGTTAAGGCTGAGCATCAGTTACCTTTGGGTTTGCTACAGCCAGTAAAGATACCGATGTGGAAATGGGTGCGCGTAACGGTGGACTTCATTAGTGGGTTGCCTCTAACACCTACTAAGAAGGATTCTGTTTGGGTCGTCGTGGATCGATTGACCAAGTCTGCATACTTTATTCCTGTTATGACAGATTTCTCTTTACAGAAGTTGGATAAACTTTACATCCCAGAGATAGTAAGATTGCATGGGGTTCCAGTGTCGATTATCTCCGATAAGGATCCTCAGTTTACTTCTCAATTTTGGTAGAAACTTCATGAGGCTTTGAGTTCTCGTCTGGATTTTAGTACTGCTTTTCATCCTCAGAAAAATAGTCAATCAAAAAGGGTGATTCAGGTACTGGAGGATATGTTGAGGGGATGTGTTATAGATTTCCGAAGCAGTTGGGAGGAGTACCTGCCTTTGGCAGAGTTTGCTTACAATAACAACTATCAGTCTAGTATTCAGATGGCACCGTATGAGGCACTTTATGGTCATAAGTGTCGCACTCCTTTGTGCTGGACTGAGTTGGGTGAGCGACGTGTTCTGGGTCCAGAGTTGATTTCAGAGACTAAGGATAATGTCTGGTTGATTCGAGAGCATCTAAAAGCGGGTTCTGATAGACAGAAGTCTTATACTGATTTGAAGATGAAGAACATTAAGTATTCTGTGGGGGACTTAGTCTTTCTTAAGGTCTCGCCATAGAAGAAGGTTCTGAGGTTCGGACGCAAGGGTAAGCTGAGCCCTCGGTTTATTGGGTCGTATCGGGTTTTAAGGCTAGTTGGGCTAGTTGTGTATCAGTTAGAGCTGCTACCAGAGTTAGATCGCATACATGAAGTATTTCATGCCTCGATGTTGAGACGTTACCGCTCTAATTCCATGCACATTGTGCCTGTGAAAGAGATTGAGGTTAGACCAGATCTGACGTTCGATGATGAGCCAGTTCAGATTCTAGACCGTAATGTTCAGGTTCTGCATAGAAAATCCATTCCTTTAGTGAAGGTTTTGTGGCAGAATCATAGCACTAAGGAGGCTA
The DNA here is from genome assembly GCF_025698485.1 of Gossypium arboreum. NCBI lineage: Eukaryota > Viridiplantae > Streptophyta > Magnoliopsida > Malvales > Malvaceae > Gossypium > Gossypium arboreum. The sequence continues at coordinate 107,946,198 of NC_069079.1, forward strand.
TTTGGGAGCCGGAGGATTCAATGCGACAGCAGTATCCTCACCTTTTCTGATCAGGTAAAATTCGATGACAAATTTTTTTCAGAGGAGTAGAGTTGTAACGCCCTAAATTTCTGTAATTTCAATACCTTTGTTTTGAATCATTTTGGCCTAAAATATATGTGGTTTAAGAGGTTATGTGCTCTGGGGTGTGTTTGGGAGGTTCCAAGTTCGAGCCTTAACTTAGGCTAAGTTTTGGTTTTTATTTGAATTAAGCCTGACTTTTGGTTAACGGGCTTATAAGAACTTATTGGTAGGAATTTAACAGAATGGGCCTGCTGGTTTAGTGGTTAAGTGGCAAGAGATTATGCCTGAGATCCTAAGTTCGAGTCGTGGGTGTGGCATTATTTTACTGCTAAGCCGTGAGAAAGTTTGAGTTGGACTAAAACACTAAATGGGGTAAGGTTTATCAGATGTTTTCCTAAACTGTTTTCCTTTTTCTTTTTGGCTCTCTTTTCTGTTTTCTTTTTTTCCCAAAACTCCTTGCTGCCGAAATTTTATTTCTTTTACCCCCTCTCCTCCGTTTTTCTTTCTTTCGATTAGTTTTAGCATACTATTAGTGGTACCGTCGGCTCAATAAGTATGGTTTTGTTAAATTGTGGGGTTTCTTTTGGAGATCATTTAAGAGGGATTTATTTTGCTATCTAGGGGACAATCAAGGTTCTGTAGATCACTAATCGAGGTTCTAAACAACGAGTAATAGTCGTTTTTCGTTGAAGGTAAGTAGATCTCTCGTCGGGATTTGTTTATTCTGAGCTAATCGAATTAAGAGACTGAAAATTTGGCTTACGATTGACATTAATAGGTTCTGAAGTGTTCCGGATTGTGTTAGGCTTCAATCGAAACCAGGTGTGTACTCCAGTCGATCTGAAATCACGTTTCGGTAAAAGCTGAAAATGTTACTTTCGATGACACACAAGCAGTGTAGCGACACATGGCCGTGTGATCAACGAGCCAGGTCGTGCGGGTGCTACATTGGCACGACGGACACGGGCGTGTGATGGCTTGTAGGCCGTGTGCGAGGCACAAGCTCAGGCAAATGGCCAGTGTGGGCCTCACGAGCGTGTGGGCCCACACGGGCGTGTGAGAATCTGGGCCAGGCCGTGTGATCCATACATGCAAGGCCAATTTGGGCCATGTGACCCACACGGGTAAGGCACACGAGTATGTGAGCCCGATTTGCTTGAAATGTTCTACAAGGTTGCACGGGTCGCCCGAGTCGACTATGACCTGATTGTTGGGTCGGTAAGCATTACTTAGACTCCTATACTCTAATCTGATACTAAGATGTATGTAAAAGCATGATAATTAAAACATGTGTATCTATTCTGATTTGATGAGAATGTTATGATCTGATATCTGCATATGAGCATGCCATATTATTTTTGTTGCATTGCATTGGGTTGGGTTTGTTGTTGAAGAGAATGAAGACTGAAAAACTATTAGCCTGCCATCTGGAAGCTATGCTACATATATCTGATACGTGCCGTATACGGTACCACTTGGTGTGTAGGGTTGGAAGGGTTGATTTCATCCCCATTCTTGGTGTGTAGGGCTGGGTGGGTTGATTTTATCCCCACATGGTGTGTTGAGTTGGACGAAGATGGTGTGCAGGGTTGGTGGGCATTACTGTTCTAATTGATATGCATGTATTCTGTATGGGCTAAGGCACGAATGTATCTGATACTGTTCTGAGTGGGCTAAGGCCTAAATTGAATCTGTTAAGAGCTCAGGCTCAGTTATGACTGTTTGACTGCTAACCTTTTACATGCATGCTTTACTATGGGGATGTACACACTGAGTTTGTGAAAACTCACCCCTTATTTTATTTTTCTGTCAGGTAATCCCCAGCAGTACGTGGATCAGTGCAGCGGAGGGCTCGACGGTAACCACGGCCTAATACACTCTGGTTTTATGGTTTTAATGCTTTTATTATTTAACTGCTATGATTGGGAGTATTTGTGTAATTTTTGGACTTAGACGGCTTGGTTTAAATTCAGAATTTTGAACCTCTGTTTAAGGATTTTGAAACTACAATGTATCATGATAACTTTAATTGTTTTTTTGAGCTTCCGTGTATAAAGAAATGTTTTAAGCAAACTAATCAATGCACGTTTTCTAAGCTAAGTAAAAGATAATAAGGAACGGTTTAGGGTAAATGCGGTTTTAAATACACTCTCATGTGACATCGCCAGATTCGGCCATAACGTCTAGGTCGGGTTTTGGTGTTACAAATCTTGTCATAAACACCTAGATATTATAATACACAATCAAATTCGAACCTTAATCAAGCTTACGAAAGCTCTTTTAATGCTTGAGCACTAATTAAGACCAAATTGTAAGGTTTTAAAAGTTTGGGTTCGACATCGTGACATCATTATCTCCACAACATGATGTCACCAAACAATTTGTCATGTCACGACCACACAATGTTGCAGCGCCGCAAACTAACCGACGTTGCGACAAGGGATATTCCATTTTGTGACAAAAGATATTTCAATAATTAGGTAAATGTTCTACATTGAAATTAAGCTTAAAATTCCTTTATCATCACATTCCTCTATATGCAATTTAATAAACTTTAAAAAATAGGTCCATTTCCTATTATTTACAAAAATAGGTCACTTTAAACTTTATTTACCAAAATTGGTCAAAAAACCCAAAACGTGCCTACGTGGAGGCATTTTAAGAGGAAATTTCAAAAAAGCGCGTTGACGGGACGCACTTTACCTCGTGTAAGCAAAAACGCACTGACATGGACGCACTTTTGTCCGTTCTCGAATTAAATTTTTAAAAAAAGTCATTTTTTAAAATATTATAAAAATAGACCAAATTTTTTAATAATTTACGAGAATAAGCCTTTATAAAGAACCAAATTGGCAACACCATTTTTTTTTTATTTTAAGGTGTCATCAATTAATATGGCAATACAACTTACAAAGCAGATCTTTATATAGACCCAAAGTCTCATTTCCCTTGTTTTCTTAAGTAATGTGGGATATGAAATATGTGTATATATAGACTCATGAATAGGTTTGCAGCTTGTTTCTCAATAATGTGAGATTCCTTCCTCTTTTAACTAATAACATAATATTAAAGGCTACATTGTATTTTATATTTTTTTACTTATAGAATTTAATTTTTTTTCAAAAGTTAACATTGGTTACATTATAAATAAATCTTTTAAACTTTATAAGTAAAAAATTATAAAATATAAAATGAGTATGGTAAAATATTAAAAATAAATATTTTAAAATTACTAATAGTTGAGTTATCATTTTGTAAGTTTTATAATTGAAAGCCAAAAATCATAGTTAAGTTAATGCTAATGTAATTTAATCTAGATATAAAAATATGAAAATAATTATTATATTTTATGTATATTATATATTTTCTATAAAAAACTTATTTAACATAATTATATACTATGTTTAAATAGATTATCTATCTAGTCAAAATACATCTAAAATAAATTTATCAGCATTCATTAGGTGATGAAAATTAAATTAAAATTGGTATTAAAAATTAATAAGTATAGTAAAATATTAAAAATAAAAATATTTAAAAATATATATGAATTTTTTAAATTACAAAAAAATACTATTTGAGTACCAAATACTCATCATTTATTTATTAATCAAACATTCATAATATAAAATAAAATAAATAATAAAAAATTAAAAGTATAATTTTTAAATTTAAATAATGGAAAATTATTTTAAAAATTAAAATTACATGGATATTAACTTCAAACATTTAAAATTGAATAGAAGATTATTGCATGTACAAGTTTCATATGTGCAATTTATTCTTTTTTTAATTGCCCTTTTGTATAAGCTAACAATTCTAAAATACAATAAGATTAAATGTCTCAAAAGATAGTTTTATAATATGAGAAAATGTTAACAAAATATAAAAAAATTGTTTTGTAAAAAAATTATAAAATATAGTGTAGCATTTAATCTTATGTTGTTAGTTAGAAGAGGAAGGAATCCCACATTGTCTAGAAACAAGTTGCAAACCTATTAATAGCTCTATATATACACATATCTCACATCTCATATTGCTTAAGAAAACAAGCGAAATGAGATTTTGGGTCTATATAAAGATCTATTTTGTAAGTTTTATTTCCATATTAACTGGTGACACTTTAAAATAAAAAAAAATGTGTTGTCATTTGGATTTTTATAAAGGCTTATTCTAGTAAATTTTCAAAAAATTAGTCTATTTTTATAATATTTAAAAAAAAACTAATATTTTTTTGAAAATTTAGTTTGAGAACAGGCAAAAGTATGTCTACGTTAGTGCATTTTTGCTGACACGGGGTAAAATGCGTCCCTGTCAGCACACTTTTATGAAATTTCCCCTTAAAACGCTTCCACGTAGATGCGTTTTGGGTTTTTTGGCCCATTTCGATAAATAAAATTTAAAGTGGCCCATTTTCATAAATAAAGTAGGAAATGGGCCGTTTTTAGTATAATGGTCCGATCATATAGATGCATAATTTCCATCAAATAACATATATAAACTACTTTATATTCAAAACTTTAAAGATGTAATATTCCATTTATATATGTCTTCATTTTTGTTTTCGCTCAGAGAACCTTAGTAAATTAAAATTAGAGACACGGGACTGAATTGATTACATATGCTGACATTATCGGGCTGCTAACACTATCTTCGAATCAAGGTTGCTAACACTAGCTTAGTTTGATGTTGTTAACACTAGTTTCAGAGAATCCGTAACACATGTTAGATTTCAAGCTATCTAATTAATCCCCAATCACAGCACACATTTGTTTATACAAGCTGACATATTTGGGCTGCTAACACTAGCTTGAGATTAGGGTTGCTAACACTAGCTTAGTACATTGCTGCTAACACTAGCTTCAGAGAATCCACAACATATGTTGGATTTCAAGCCATCGTATTAATCCTCGAACACAAAACCTGTTTTCATTCTTTTCGTTTAAACCATTTGCTTTTTTCAGTTTGGACCCTAATGGCATGCTATTCGTATTCTAATCGTTTACTAAGTTCACACAGGCTCAATTACAATATCCAATTCATTTCAATCCTTGTAATGCCATCATATCCATATCATCCATCCATATATACATTTAAATTGCATTCAATACATCATATATATTTTTTATAACCATATCATTCATTCTTTACGATTTAGTCCTTTAGATGCCAAAATCACCAAGATCACATAACAATTCAAACTAATATATAAAACAATATAATACAAACTTATCATGAATTATATAAGTCCCTAATGGACTTACCTGACAAAAACAACAATAGATAAGGTGTTAGGGATTGATCTACACTCCCTTTTTTCTTTTTTCTCAATTGATCTATAATAATTCATTTCAATTTATCAATTCTAATCATCTTATAACAACCTATTATAAGAATGCATCAATTCAATTTCAATTTTTGGACATCCTCTGAAGTTTTCCATTCTATTCAATTTAGTCCTTAAAACTAAAATTATCATATCTTTCAAATTTGAGCTTTGATTTCGAAATCGATTTCAATTACATCCTTCTATATCCCTCTATTATCTATATTTATAGAAATTTAACATCAATTTAGAAATATTTATATTTTAGTCCCTATGTTCAAAACTAACAATTTCAATTTACAAATTAGTCATTTTTTCCATATCTAAACTTAAAATCTAACAATTTAGCACCAAAAGCCTTAAGATTCAACAATGACAACTTTAGAAATTTTAACAGTTTTGCAAATTAGTACACAAGTTAGCTAAATCAAGCTCTTAAGACCATAAAAACATAAAAATTACAAGAAACATACTTCAATGCAAAGAATTACCAAAGGCCGAATGTCAAAGCTTCCTAAAACTCTATTTCCTTTCTAACTTTTGGGGAATAAGATGAAGATGGTCAAACCATTTCTTTAATTTTTGTTTATATATTCTAATTATTTACTAATGATTTATAATAAACTTAATTAATTAATAATTAACCAACAATAACCTCAATTAGTCAATTTGGTGGGTGATTCCTTATCCCCACCACTATTTGACATAATTAAAATGGGTCAATTGCTCAAATGGTGCTCTAATTTATTAAAATTCCATAACTATTAGCTTTTATCACTATTACAATTTAGTCTTTATACCTTAATTAACCACTAATTCGACAAAATTTCTTATCCAAAATTCAATTCACCTATACAAAAGCTCCATAAATATTTAATAAAAATAATTACAGGCTCAATTTACGAAAATAAGGTCCCAATACCTTATTTTCCAACACCATTAACTTTAGGGTCGAAACACTTGTACCTTAACCAACTATTTAATTAACAAATTCATCAGACCAAAATTCAATATAATACATAATTAACTCATAAATATTAATTACTAATATTTACAGACTCGATCATCGGAGAACAGGGTTCCAAAACCACCGTTTCTAACTCCACTAAAAATCAAGCTGTTACAACTCTCCCCCTTAGGAAAATTCATCATCGAAATTTTGCCGAATAAGAAGTTTTGGGCACTTTGATATTATAACTTTCTCTGCTTCCAATGTAATCTTATACAACTTTGACTTTTTCTTCTGATTCTTGTATCAAATTGATCTCTGTCAAATTTTCTTTCGTTTAACTTTGACCAATCTAACGAATTTCTGTATTTACATCTGACTTCCGAATCACTCCTTCTAGTTACTCAATAGACTGAGGATGACATTTAGCTATGAATTTTGATATATGTCTTTTCCTATTCAGACACTAGGACAAGTGTTTCAGATGTCGATACATTTTATCACTACTTGAATTATTTAAATATTTATTGCTGTGGACCTCGTACAAGATGTCTCGTTTCAGATTTGGATCTTTCAACACACGTAAACATTTTCAAAAACATGAAATTCCCTTTATCATCAATACTGACCTCAGAAGTCTAATCATGTTCAATTGTTTGAAACTATGTTGACATATATTTAATCATCAATACTGACATCTTTCTGCAACAATTTTGTTATCATAAAAATTATCATTAAAAAGCCTTTATCAAATCGTCTGTAATATCCAACTAGTTTTAGAAAATTGCGCATCTCTATAACATTCTTCAGAGGTTTCCAGTTCTCAATTGCTGAAATTATATATATTTTAATACAAATACCTATAACTAAAAATTATGTGCCCCAAAAATTCTACTTCCCAAAGTTAGAATTTCACATTTGTTGAACTTCGCATACATCTATTTCTCTCTTATGATTTGTAATGTTGTTTTCAATGCTAATCGCATTCTGTTTAATTTCTCGAATAAATCAAATTGCCATCAATAAATACAACACCAAATACGACTAAAAAGTTCTATCCATCAAATTCATGAAAGCAACTGAGGTGTTCTCTATCCCAAATGATATTACTAATAATTCACTATTTGTATCTAGATTAAAATTGTTTTAATACATCTAACTTAATGATGTGCTGACTTAATTATAAAAATTATCTAGAAATGATAAAATTATAATCAAATTTCTTCAAAATCCTAAAACTATGAATTAATATAAATTTAACTCAAAAATTTATAATCTATACTATTTATTAAGTGTTTATATAGTTGGTGTCATTGTCATTCTCAACTGAGTCACCACCAATTCAATTAGGAAAATTACTTAAATGCTCTTCCGTAATTAAAATCATTTGTATTATTCAAAGCTAATTTAATCTTTTTATTTAAAAAACTAATAAAAAATTCATATGGTAGGATTTGAATCTAGGCTAATTGGGTTAGAAAGAACCATTAATTTACCATTCAACTAAAGTTTTATTTTAATTTTTTATACATTTAATTTTTTATTATGCAAGTTTTATTACTTCCATCAATTATACCTATACTATATATTAATTATTTTATTGAGTAGGTGTCACCTCAATCGAGCCACCAATTCATTTAGAAAAATTATGGAAACACATTTCTATAATTAAAGTAAGTTATACTATTTGAGATTATTTTAGCAACCAATAAAAATATGCATTTGTTGAGAATTGAAACCGCAATGATTGGATTAGTAAATTCTTAAATTTACCACTCAACCAGATCTTCATTCTAATTAATTTTGTAATTTTTATTTTAATATGCACAATTTATTATTCCATCAATTGTATATATGTATTATTTATTAAGTGTTTTCTTGAGTTAGTATCACCCTCAACTCGGTCATCAACTCGAGTTAGGAAAATTATGGAAATATTTTCATAATTAAATTAAATTATACTAATCGAGGATATTTTAGTTTTTCATTTAAAAAACAATAAAATATACATTTGGTAGGATTTGAAACCAACACCAATTGAAGTAATAAAACATTTAATTTACCACTCAACTAAAGATTCATTTTAATAAATTTTACATATTTTTATTTGAATATGCACAATTTATTATCTCAAATAGCTGTATAACTATACTATTTGAAGTGTTTTATTGAGTTGATGTCACCCTCAATCAAGTCACTAACTCAGTTAGGCAAATTATAAAAATGACCTTCCGTAATTAAAATTAATTTATATTATTCTAGGGTAATTTAGTCTTTTAATTAAAAACCAATAAAATGTATACGATGGGATTTGAACCTTTGCTAATCGGGTTAGAAATTTTTTTTAATTTACCACTCAACTAAGGTTTTATTTTAATATTTTTAAACATTTCAATTTTTGTTATGCACACTTTATTATCTTCATCAATCATATATATACTTACTATTTATTAAGTGTTTTCTTGAGTCGGTCTTACCCTCAACCGGATTATAAACTCAATTAGGAAAATTATATAAATGCCTTTTCATAATTTAAAAATTTTAGATTATTCAAGGGTAGTTTATTCTTTCTATTTAAAAACAATAAAAATGTATATGGTGGGATTTGAACCCAAATTATAATTTGGTTAACAAAACTTTTAATTTATCACTTAACTAAAACTTTATTTGGATATTTTTGTACATTTCAATTTTTACTATGCACATTTATTACCTCTATCAATTGTATATATATTAATATATTTGATTGAATTGGTGTCACAAGTTAACTTGACATCGACTCAAGATTGATGACAACACCATGATAAACAATTTTAATCTATTTTTTATTTTAACATTGTACTTATTTCATGTATTATTATGATTAATTAGTTTCAAACTCTAAGTTTCATTATGTTTTTGTATGTTATTTTTAAACACATATTTGTTATTTCCACATGTACACTTTGGTGATAAGTTAATTTAAGTTTAACACCTTAAAAAAAGAAAACTTCTTCTAACATTGGCTCAGTGCTCAAAGTTATGTGATTGGAAGATGTGTTTGTTAATGATATAATGACTTATTTCGCCTTTTAACTTTATAAAAGAAGTCATTTTAGTTTTTCATTTAATTTTTTATTTTTTGTTGTCATTGAACTTACATTGTTTGTCAAATCAAACGAAAATGGATAGAAAAATTAACGTCTGTTAACTTTGTTGATGTGACATGCAAATGGATCTCGTGTCATTAATTAAAATTTTAATATCTAAAAATTCAAAAAAATATTAATATTATTTAAAAGTATAAAATTATAAAAATATAAAAATTAAAAATTTAATTAATTACTAATGTGATATATATGTAGTATATTCGTAGATGTCGTCAAGTCATTAAAGTTAACAAATAATTTGATAAATAATATAAGTTTAAAAATTATAAGAGACGAAAAATAAATAATGTTGTAAATGCATTAAAGCGAATGTCTACTTTAAATATATTAAAGTAATGAGATAAAACTCTTTACTTCATTTATAATCGGAGATCATTAAATGGAGTAATTAAGAAAACTTAATTCATTGAATGTAATACATTTACTAATTGAATGTAAAGGAGCTTATAAATAGCACCTTGTAAGTAAAAATTAAACAATGAAAATTCTCTCGTATTTTTCATCCACTTTTTACTTATTATTATTTTTTATTAATTTTTCTATAACACGTTATCAACACAAGCTTCTACGAGTTCATAGTGAAGTTCATGTCATTTCGACTTTATATGATTTTCCCTTATAACTCCCGTTAAACTATATACGATATACATATTTTCATAATTATTTTATTTTATTTTCTAGATGAAATATTTACTTTTGGTAACATTTGCACATTTATTTTTACAACTAAAATCTAATAATGATAATTATATATACATGTTTTTTTATTAAAAGAAATTTCAATTAATGTAATTTGTGTTAAGTTATTATTATGACTATTCCTCTCTATGCCAATATTTGACATACATATTATTATTTAGCAAATTTGGTATATATAATTAAATTATTTTACGATTGAGAATGATTCTTATTTTACTAATTTTTTATTTTGATTCAAGTGATTATAATGTCAAATTTTGCCAAACTTGAATTCATGCCTTAGACATCTCAAGCAAGAATTATTTGCTATGGGTGTTAGATGCTGAAATTCACCTAGATGCTAAATGTTTAGGAAAAACTGTATTAGTAGATAAAGAAGCATCTAATCAAGACAAGGCAAAAGTAATGATTTTCATCAGTCATCATCTACATGAAAGATTAAAAGTGGAATATCTCACTGTGAAAGACTCTCTTGAGTTGTGGAAAAATTTGAAAGAACGATTTGACCATCAAAAAATGGTGATACTCCCTAAAGCTCATTATGATTGGATGCACTTACGGTTACAAGATTTTAAGACTATAAGTGAATACAATTCAGAACTTTTCAAAATTAGTTCTCAACTAAAATTATGTGGAGAAAACGTAACTGATGAGGACTTTTAGAGAAAACATTTTCAACCTTTCATGCTACTAATGTGTTCCTGCAGCAGCAATACCGTGAAAAAGGTTTTAAAATGTATTTTGGATTGATTTCATGACTTTTGGTGGCTGAACAAAATAATGAGTTGTTGATGAAAAATCATAAAATTCGTCCCACTGGTTCTATACCATTCCCTAAAGTGAATGTAGCAGTAAACGATAATTATAAAAATAGAAAATATAAAGGTCGCGGCCTTGGTTGTGGACGTAGTGAGGGATGTGGTCGAGGACGTATTAGTAATCATTATCATGGTGGTCATAACAATGATACTTCTAACCATAAAAAAAATAACAACGAAAGATAAGAAAGAAATGGTCAAAATAATCCTTCAAAGATTGTTAAGAATATATGCTACCGATGTGGTATGAAGGGGTATTGGTCACGTACCTATCGTACGTTTGAGCATTTAGTGAAACTTTATCAAGTATCCATTAAAAAGAAGGGAAAGCATATGAAGACAAATTTTATATCTTAAAATGATGAAATGGAGACAAAAGATGAAGATATTCACTATAATACTAAAACTGACCATGCTTACGAGGGTGATAAATTTAATGACCTGAATAATATAACTCACCTAGATGTGGCAGATTTTTTTTAGAATCATTATGTTGTTTTAAGTATGTTTTATTTTCTTGCATAAAGAATATTTTATATATTTAATAAATATTTGTAATGTTTCTCATATTATATTTTATTTGTTTTTATGAAGAATATAAATATTCAACAAAATTTCGATGGACCCAAAATCAATGGAGACATGTGTCTTGCAGATAGTGCTACAACACATAAGATACTTAAAGATAAAAAAATATTTTTCTCATTTGACAATGAATAATGCCCATGTTAATACAAGATCGGGTAGTTCAAAACTTATTGAAGGCTCTAGAAGAGCTATTATATTATTACCTAAAGGTACAAAATTTATCATTGATGATGCTTTATATTCCACTAAGTCTCAAAGAAATTTATTGAGTTTTAAAGATATTCGTCTTAATGGATATCATATTGAGATTATGAATGAGAAAATTATTGAATATCCAGATATTACAAATGTTGAATATGCAAAGAAATATGTTTTGGAAAGACTACTTGCTTTTTCATCAGGTTTATATTATACACATATTAGTGCAATTGAGTCACATGTTACTACAAACCAGAAGTTTGTAAAACCACATACTTTTACTATTTGGCATGACCGGTTAGGCCATCCCGGATCTATTATGATGCGAAGAATCATCGAGAATTTAATTGGACACCCATTAAAGAACCAAAAGATAATTGAATTCAAGGATTTATCTTGTGTCGCTTGTTCTCAAGGAAAATTGATTATTAGACCATCACCAGCTAAAATTGGGATTGAATCTCCCACATTTCTGGAACGTATTTAAGGTGATATATGTGGGTCAATTCATCCACCATGTGGACCATTCAAATATTTTATGGTATTAATAGATGCATCTAGTAGGTGGTCACATGTGTATTTATTATCGACTTAAAACCTGGCAATGGTGAGACTGCTTGCTCAAATAATTCGATTAAGAACACAATTTTCAGATTATGCAATCTAAATGATTCATCTTGATAATGCTAGTGAGTTTACATTCCAAGTTTTTAATGATTATTGTATGTCAATTGGGATAAAAGTTGAACATCCTGTAGCTCATGTTCACACACAAAACGGTTTAGCTGAATCGTTTATCAAACACCTCTAACTAATAGCTCGGCCATTGCTTATGAGAACAAAACACCTTGTTACAGCTTGAGGATATGCTATTTTGCATGCAGCAGCACTTGTGCGCTTAAGGCCAACAAGTTATAATAAGTACTTCCCATTACAATTGCCTTTTGGTCAGGAGCCAAATATTTTCCATCTTAGAATTTTTGGATGCGCAGTATATGTTCCAATTGCTCCACCTTAATGTACAAAGATGGGTCTTCAAAGGAGGTTGGGAATATATGTTGGTTATGAATCTCCTTCTATAATTAAATATGTTAAACCATTAACTGAAGATTTATTTACTACACAATTTATTGATTGTCATTTTGATGAAACAATATTCCCAACATTAGAGGGAGAGAAAATACAACTAGTAAAAGAAATTATATGGAATAGATCATCATTATCTCAATTAAATCCTTGTACAAGTCCATGTGAATAAGAAGTTCAAAGGATCATACATTTGCAAAACATTGTCAATCAACTACTAGATTTATTTAATGGCTTAAAGAGAATTACAAAATCTCACATACCAGCTGAAAATGCTCCAATACGAATTGATATCCCAATGGAGCAAATTGTTAGTGCAAAAGAAAGTAATCCATGCCTGAAGCGTGGAAGGGCAATCAGTTCCAAAGATAAAAATCCTCGTAAAAGGAAAGGAGCAATTATTCAAGATGATAATATTGTAGAGGCAAGTTCCCAAGAAGAGGCCAAAGATATAACTAATCAAAAAACCCCAGAAGAGGTTCAAGTACCTAAAAATGGTGATAACGAAGAAATCTAAATAAGTTATGTTACTTTAGGAAAAATATGGAATAAAAAAATACAGTTGTCGACAACAATTTTGCTTATAATGTTGCTATTGAAATAGCAAAAGAAAATAAGGATCCTGAGCCTAAATCTATTGAAGAATGTAAAAATAGAAAAGATTGGCCAAAATGGAAAAACACAATTCAAGCATAATTAAATTCACTTTTTAAATGTGAGGTTTTTGGACCTATAGTCCAAACAACTAAATATGTAAAGCCGATAGGATATAAATGGATATTTGTGCGAAAACGAAATGAGAAAAATAAAGTCGGAACATATAAAACACGACTTATAGCACAAGGATTTTCACAAAGGCCCAGCATTGGTTATGAAGAGGCATATTCTCCTATGGTGGATGCAATCACGTTTAGATACCTTATTAGTTTGGCAGTACATGAAAAACTTGACATGCGTCTAATGGATGTTGTTACAGCTTATTTGTATGGTACACTTGACAGTAAAATTTATATGAAAATCCCAGAAGGATTTAAAATCCTTGAAGGATATAGAGTTTTCCGGGAAAATTGCTCAATCAGATTAAAGCAAAGTTTATATGGATTAAAACAATCTGAACGTATATGGTACAATCGTATTAGTGAATATTTGTTAAAAGAAGGTTATAAAAACGATCCAATCTGCCTATGTGTTTTTATAAAAAGGTTTGAATCAAACTTTGTGATAATTGCTATTTATGTTGATCTAAATATTATTAGAACTCTTGAAGAGCTTCAAAATGCAGTAAATTATTTAAAGAAAGAATTTGAGATGAAAGATCTTAAAAAAAACAAAGTTTTATCCTGGCCTGCAGATCGAGCATTTAAAAAAATAGAATTCATGTCCATCAGTCAACTTATACGAAAAAAATCTTAAAGAAATTTTATATGGATAAAGCACATCCATTGAGTACCCCGATGGTTGTACAATCGTTAGATGTGAATAAATATCAATTTTGTCCTTACGAGAATGATGAAGAGTTTCTTGGTCCTGAACTACCATATCTAAGTGTCAAAGGAGCATTGATGTATCTTGTAAACAACACAAGACCTGATATAGCTTTGTTGTAAATTTGTTAGCAAGATTTAGTTCTTCTCCAACACGTAGACATTGGAATGGAATTAAACATGTATTTAGATATCTCAGAAAGACCATTAATATGGGGTTATTTTATTCAAATGATTCAAAATCCCTATTAGTTGATTATGTTGATGCTGGGTATTTATCGGATCCACATAAAGGTAGATCTTAAACTGGATATTTATTTACATGTAGAGGTACTGACATATCATGGCATTCGACAAAGCAAACATTAGCTGCTGCCTCTTCAAATCATGATGAAATAATTGCAATGCATAAGGCAAGCCGAAAGTATGTTTGGCTAAGGTTATTAACCCAACGTATCCAGAATACATGTAATTTTCCTTTACAGGAAAATATGTCAACTATCTTATACGAAGATAATGCAGCATGTATAGCTTAATTAAAGGGTGGTTACATCAAAGGTGATAGAATGAAACATATTTCACCAAAATTATTCTTCACTCATGATCTTGAGAAGAAAAGTGACATAGAAGTTCAACAAATTTGTTCTAGTGATAATTTAGCAGATTTTTTTACCAATGCATTGCCAACTTCAACATTTGAAAGACTACGAAACAAGATTAGAATGCGTCGACTCAAAGATATAATGTGATGTTGCCATTAGGGGGAGTCTAAGACACGTTGTACTCTTTTCCTTTAACCAATGTTTTGTTCCAATGAGTTTTCGTAATAAAAGTTTTAATGAGGCACATTCTTATTTAAAAGACATTCTAAGGGAAGTGTTGTAAATACATTAAATCGATGTCTATAACCCCTTTAAACATATTAAAGTAATGAGATAAAACTCTTTACTTTATCTATAATCGGAGATCATTAAATGGAGTAATTAAGAAGACTTAATTTATTGAATGTAATATATTTACTAATTGAATGTAGAGGGCTTATAAATAACACATTGTAAATGAAAATTAAACAATAAAAATTCTCTCGTATTTTTCATCAACTTTTATTTATTATTATTGTTTTATTAATTTTTAATAATAATAAATAAAATAATTTTTTATAAAATTGAACGTGGAATAGCTCATTATGCCTTTTATTAATTGAAAAAAAAAACCATTGGGAATACGTGTGATGATGTTGAAGAGATGTCCCAATCACGGTGGGTAGTTAGACTCTCCTCCTTATCCATCCTTCCACCAATCACCCAAACAAATCCTACATTTAATGAGCTTCACGAACTTACACTCTCATAAATTTTGATACTTCTCTATGTGCCCTAAACCAGAAAAATCCCATTCCTGCTTATGAAAGATGTATCTACACCTTCCTATATCATGTTCCCACTTTGTCACCTTCTTAGAATATCATTTAAGAGATATTACCCAACCATTAATCATTTTAGTCATTCCCCAGGTATATTTTATACAGTCAAATAGAAATATAAAACATGGTTTCTTATTCATAGAAGGAACATATATGCCATTTTTCTTAATCACCAATTCTCATATTGACAGAGCAGAAGTTGAATATAATATAGCAAACTGACCATATATTTTGCCTTTTTCTTTCTTTGGTGGGCTAATTTTTATTCATTATTATTTATTAAGTAGACTAAAAGCCATATACTAATTTCCAGAATTTCATTAAAATTTCAAAGAAAACTTCAATACCACCTAAAAGATTCCATTTTCCCAATTATTCTTCACCACTTTCCCAAACTAAAAACCTGAACTATTATTTTAAAAAATAAAATCATCTTTTTCTTTTCGTTTGGTATAAATGAAAGCTGCCACATTGTCAGTGTTACTCTAATTGGCAAAAACTGGACCCGAAATCACAGCATGACTGACGCTCAAAAAATGGGAGGTTTTTTGAGTTTTTAGAAATTTTTTTTTTTTCTTTAATGGGTTGTGTTGTGGTGTGGTATGTTCTGTCAAGTGATTGAGTCCAGGCTAGCATTTTCGCCATGATTGAACATGGGACCTACTTTACCCCTCTCTACCCTGTCAACCCACATGCGGTCTCAATGCCCCATGTATTCTCTCACCTTATGTTGCACACATTTTCCATCCTACCCCTCTGACGTGTCGATCTGGGTCATTATCTCCCCCAACATACTGACAAAACCCACCTCTTAACTTTAACTTATGTCTCGAAATAAATCTCAAAATCTACCCAATCACTTCCCACTTTTGTTATGTTTTCCTCCTAATACTATTCTTAACAAATGTAAGAAATCACAGCACAACACCTGTGTTACTGTATGGTTCACTGGAGTGAGAGGGGTCATATCAAACAAAATTGTCGGCGAGAGACGTTATTAATCATATTTTTAGTGGTATTTATGCTAATTTATTACAATTATTCTCTTGGTTACACTGCTCAAATGCATGGAAATTGAAAAAAAAAAAAAAACCAAAGCTGTCATATATATATTACTTGAAACCGTTTTCTGAGTCCAAATAAAAGAAAAATACTAAAATTTTGGTGTCTTTTATATATGATTAATGCTCATAATAATTCACATGCTTACAGAAAGCTGCCTGTTTTTGCGGTGCTTCTTTTTCTTCTATTTTTGTTTTATTTCTACCGTTTGTTTGAACCGTATCAGCTTTTCTTCTTC
Organism: Gossypium arboreum; assembly: GCF_025698485.1. Classification (NCBI taxonomy): domain Eukaryota; kingdom Viridiplantae; phylum Streptophyta; class Magnoliopsida; order Malvales; family Malvaceae; genus Gossypium; species Gossypium arboreum. Next base: position 107,963,281 of record NC_069079.1, read on the forward strand.
TTCACTGCTTTGTATCTCTCAGCTCAGTTTAACTGAGTCCGTTGACATATGAAGATGCCAGTAAGTACGTTTCTTTTTACTGAGATTTGTTTTCTTTTCTTTGGATTGAAAATCTGAAAGATTTGAAGATTTGTTGAAGATTAATAAAACTGACAACTTTTCTGGGATTTTTCCTAAGTGGATATGGTGGTAAATGATAATACAACTTAAACATATTCAATAGTTTTCTGATGATAGTGAAGCTTTCATTTTACTTGTTGTTTTGTGTTCTGTTGTTGAATTTGTGGAATTTTAGTTGATATTACAACCCTTTTGTTACCAGACTTTTGGTTTGATTGGAATCTGAAACTTTTTAACTTCTCCATCTTCCTTGGTTTTGGAGTTATAAGATCATTCTTTTAACATTGAAACGGTTCAATAGTTTTTTTTTTTTTTTGCTGCAATTTATGTGTTTGCTTTAATGCCTCTTTGTAATTCCTTTATTTCAGTTTCCTAGTCATTTGACTCCTCAATAAACTAGATTTGATTTGGACAATCACCCATCCTTAATTCATCATATTTGATATAATATGTCCAAAGTTTGCATTTTTCTTTGTTTAGACAAACTGACTAGATGTTTCCTCTTTTTGGCCTTACAGCATTACAAGGCATAGCTACCTTTTGTTGCTACCATTTGTATCCTTTTTGACATGTTTATACTTAGTTTTGATACTGTTTGCTACTCATAAATTTTGTTATGTACTCGAGCTTTTTTAAGCTATTAAGGGTTTTGTTCTCTTTGTTCTTGTCTTGTATCCTTGATGTGAAAATTCCCCCTTTTTAACTGCATATTCCTCTCTTCTTTCTAAATCAGTTATCTCCATTAGTGTCTGAATTTTAACATTGTGCCTCAGGTGGCATTGCTGTTGCTGCTGGCATTGTGCAATGCAATCAAAATCCATGGAGAAGAAAGCAATGGGCTGTGTGATGTTAATCTAACATTGCGCTCAAGACCACATAGTGTATCCATATTGGAATTTGGTGCTGTTGGAGATGGCAAAACCTTGAATACCATTGCCTTCCAAAATGCCATTTTCTATCTTAAGTCTTTTGCTGACAAAGGTGGTGCACAACTTTATGTGCCGCCGGGAAGATGGCTTACCGGAAGTTTCAATCTTACAAGCCATCTCACTCTCTTCTTGGAAAAAGGTGCAGTGATTCTTGGATCTCAGGTATTTTTGTTTTCCATCTTATTTTAAGGTATGATTCTCCAATAGAAACCAACTTATTTCTAAGAACCATTTTTGGCCCTGAAGGATCCATCTCATTGGGACATTGTTGAACCTTTACCATCTTATGGCCCAGGAACTGAACTTCCTGGAAAGAGATATCGGAGTTTGGTAAATGGGTATATGTTGCGTGATGTCGTAATAACCGGTACGATTTTCTCTTAACTGTGTTCATTAGAATCTTGGTTGAGTCGCAGATGAACTCACACTTGCTTGTTGCACTAGGTGATAATGGAACTATAGATGGACAGGGCTCAGTTTGGTGGGAATGGTTCACGTCTCATTCTTTAAACTACAGCTGCCCTCACCTTGTGGAATTTATGTCTTCTGAATCTATACTTGTTTCGAACATTACTTTCCTTAACGCACCTGCATATAACATTCATCCAGTCTATTGCAGGTTAGTTTGAATACCTTTCTGATTGCTTTAGAACTTCTATTTGATCCGTTGCCCATTCAAGAAAGTTAAAATTTATCTACTCGGATGTTATGCAGCCATGTGCACATTCATCACATAACGGTCTATGCTTCGCCAGGATCACCATATACTGTTGGTATAGTCCCAGGTTCGTGATCATTGATATATATATTTTTTCATATTGAGAATTAAGTTGTTTTAAGATATGCCTCTTTTCAAAATCATATTTCTATTACATTATCTCTCTTGAAAAAAAATGGTAACTAAAAGATATGTTTAATTTCGCTTTTCAGTCAAATGTATCAGGAAATGGCATGTTTGCTGTTACTAGCGACCTTGAAATTAGTACTTGGTAGTAGTTGGGGAGTCGTACAACAGAGATATAATATATCTGTTGATACTTCATATATGTAATAACCTTTTTAAAGTCGAGTTCTTTGCTTTATATACATCTGATGTTTGTGCAATCTTTGTCTTTTCTTATCATTCTGATTTCAGATTCTTCGGATAACATTTGCATTGAGGACTGTAGCATTAGTATGGGTCATGATGCAATTGCCCTCAAAAGTGGCTGGGATGAATATGGCATTGCTTATGGCAGACCTACCGCAAATGTCCATATCAGGAGGGTCCAGCTTCAGTCATTCTCAGGCTCTTCTCTTGCCTTCGGTAGTCAAATGTCCGGTGGCATTTCGGACGTTCAAGTGCAGCAGCTCCACCTCTATGACTCATTAACTGGTATTGAGTTTAGAACAACAAAGGGTAGGGGTGGTTATATTAAAGAGATTGCTATATCAGATGTTGACATGCTGAACATTAAAACGGCATTTTGTGCCAATGGGCATTTTGGATCCCATCCGGATGACAAGTTTGATCCTGATGCTCTTCCACTAGTAGCGAAAATCACCATCCAGAATATTATTGGAACAAACATCAGTATGGCTGGAAACTTCACAGGAATTGAAGAATCTCCCTTCACCTCTATTTGTCTATCTAACGTTTCCTTATCAATCAACTCTGCCTCATCTAGCCCTTGGCAATGTTCATATGTTTCAGGCTTTTCAGAGTCTGTCTTCCCTGAACCATGTTCTGAACTAAACAATCCAGATGCTTCTTCATCATGCTTTTCCCTCCTGAAGCCTAATGGAAGAGCTGCTGTCTTATGATGCAATCTTTTCCTACTAGAAAAAAAAAACAATTTCCGAAATTTCTACTCTACCGTCTTGAGAATAGATCAGATTCTTTGGAATAAAACTCATGCCTAGAATACCTGTTTCTTCACCCGTTCATGTTGACATTTTGGGCATGTTGCAAGCCTGCAGATTGTTTGTACAGCTCCATTTCTTCATTCTTGTGTAAGCAAATTTTTGGTAGTGCTGGTACAAAAGAAAAAAAAAAGAAAAAAAAGGTTGTTGGGTATTTTTAGTATTGCTGTTTATTGAATTCTTTTCTTCTCATGTTCATAGTCTTGTTCCAAGTACATTCTCATTGTAAAATCTTTATTATCATTTGGTTTGAATTGGTAGATAAAAGAGATACTCAAAAAGGTAATTTTATTTGAATAAATTGGTTTTAGACATTCGACTGGAGATAGCTTTTCCCTGTCACCATATACACTCGTGTATTTGAAATATGATACAGCAGCAGACAAACGAGGACATAACTTGAAAAAACCCATCTTATGTACAGTATTTGTTGGTCTAGAAGTTTAATCTTAGAAGTCACTTTATTGTTTAATTTGCATTCTCAAATTATTTTTCTGCATCGTCAATCCTTATCGTATAAAGGACCATCTTTATTGTTTTTGTCTCATTCTAAATAAAATCTACTTTGTCCTTTTATTAATTATTTTTATATCTTTGATTAACAGTCACACTATGTCATGCCTTGAATGTTCAATTATTAGACTCATAACCTCAAATTTTTAAAATTGTTTACGTCATCAAAAAGAAAGAAAATAAAATTTATTAGGGTTTATGTTTGTTATTAACTATTTCATTTTTTTAAAAAATTCATTAAAATTAAACATTTTATTAGGAAATGGATTTTTTCATTTTAACTAAAAGTAAAAGTATTTTGAAGAAAATCATATATGCAAAATACATGTAATGTTGTTGAGAAATTGTCAATATTAAATTTCAATAACACATTTTAAAATTGATAGGTTAAAATCGTGGTTAGAATTTAGACTAATTTTTTATAGCGAATAAAAATGTGACATTAATAGCTTAAATAAATGAAAGATTTCTCTAACAATGTGCACTAAGTATAATTACCTGTTTTCATATTGATTAAATTTTAATTCGATTGGCATAAATATTATTGTTAATATAAAAAGACGCGAGTTCAAGTATACTAAAGCGTAATATTTTCCTATTTATGAGTTGAGGAAGAGTTATGGATAGTTCTAAGCATTATGTCAAAAAGAGATCAAATCCTATAATGAAATTGCTAAAAAAAAAAAAATCAACTAAAGCTTTATTTTAAACTTTTTATATATTTTAATTTTATTAGGCACACTTTATTACCGTCATCAACTGTATATTTATACTATTGTTTAAGTCCTTAATTAAATTAATATCACGTGTCTATAAAACTAACTCGAATAAAAAATTATAAAATATCTTTTCGTAGTATATTATTCAAGTGTACTTTAATTTTTTATTATTTATTGTATATTATTTATGTTCTTAAATATACATTTTCCGCACAAATACACACTTGATATAGTTTATAATAGTGTATAATATGCTTATCTCTGGTCAAGTCTCGAATCTTAATTTCCTCAAAACCATTCAACATCATGTGCTGTTTGTTGATATAGACAATGTGTCAATGCCCTGGCAAACTGGATGGTTGGCTGCCAGAAAAGTTTGATTTGTTGAATTAAAATATAGCAATATCTTCAGAACATTCTTGTTTTACAAGAAATGGCCCTCATTGCACATAATACCTTTCCCACAATTGAATTGCAGAATCCATTCTTCCAACACTTGGAAGCATAGAATCTTATATAAACTATGTATCTACATTATTGTACAAGCGTTGGGGTTGTCATCACTAAACAGTGATGCAATACTTCCATTGCCATTGTTATCGATGTTGCTGCCATTGATGTAATAATTGTGATAGTCCTCATTGCAGTGACCAACCCTACTATATTGCACGTACCGTGGTGGTGAATGAACATATTGGTATTCTGTCACATATGGTGATGGCATGTATGTGTTGTAGCAGTGAGTTACAAAGGCAGCAGGTTGAGGTGGTAATTCATGCTGGAAATTTTGGCTATTGTGGTGTCTGCTCCAGGGCCCTCCATAGCTAAGATCGACATCTTTCGGCGGAGAAGGTTGCGGTGGTGGTTTCTGGTTGGCATGGGCATCAGTTTCCGCCAGCTCCGATTGTGGATTCTCCGGTGGCGGTTCATCTTTTGGTTTTTCTTCAGGTGGTGGCGGATTTTCTCCCTCCAGAGCTGCTGAACCAACTTCAGGCGGTGGTTCTGTTGGCTCTAAATGAGAACAGATAGTTGCCGTCTTCCTAGTTTTCCTAATTGCCTTAACTATTATTTCTGGATCCGCCATTCCTATTACAATCAACTTCTGTTGAGCAATATCAGGATGAACATGGTATATACCTGAGGAAAGACATGAATGAATGCTTCAAGCAATGTCTCTGGAAACTAGAAGAAACAAAATGCATGGAAGTTAAGCCTTATTAAATGTTTAGAATCACCATGAATGCCATGTAGCGCCTTCTTGATCTTGTGAACACATCCATTGCAGTCCATTCGGACATTGATTTGGGTGACTGGAGGTCTCTGCAATAGTAATTGAGAATAAAAGAAAGGGATCGATTAGTTGAGATTGTTGCAATGTAGACGATGTTTGATTGATATGCAATAGACACGTACCTCGAACTTGGGCACCATGAGGCCGAGGAGGAGGAGCGGGGAAATGAAGAAACTTGGAGGAGATTATATACGCTTTTTGAATGAGATAATGGAGATGCTGGAGTGAATGAACGAAGAAGATTCTATACTTGGATTTTATTTAGGGACGAGTCATAAAAGAATCAATAATCTATCCTCATACTTTATAAAAACAAATTTAATTCTTCATTTAATTTTTCAATTTTTTACTTTTTTTTAGTCATTAATTTTATATTTTTTTTATCAAATCAACTTAAGATGGAAGAAAAAATTGACATTTTTTAATTTTATTGATATTCTCAGATATTTAATTGCTTCGAGTATCGACTCGAATAATTACGAACCAAATACAAAACCAAAAACAACTTATTAATTTCAGTAGGAAAGTAATTATCTCTCAATAGAAACTGGTAAGATTATAATTCCCACAAAAAGAATTTATTCTTAGAAAATAAATAATCACTAGTTTCTAGTAGAATAACATAACAATATATCAAAAGTTGTGTAAATAAATCTACTAGTGTCATCTATTGATAGGGAAAGATAAGAAAAATTTCGATTGAATTAGTAAAATACAAATAATATTTATTTAATAGAAAATAATATTTTATTCTAAGTAGAATAGATGATGAGGGCTTCAGGCCTCTACTATATTAAGTCAAATTATATGTGCTTCATGGACTTTTAACTCAACAATTTATAATTTAATCCAACCTAATATATGTTTTCTATTTCACAAAATAAATATTATTTATTTAATTAATTTAATTAGATAAATTAATTTTTCAATTAAATAATTTTCCAATCTAATTCTAATTTCGTTAAAGTTATGACAACTTTACATTAACATAATTTATGAGAAAATATATTTAATTTTCATATTCAATGGATTCACAATAACTAATTTATTTTATTTTATTTTCGAACTTCAATTTTTAATTAAATAATAATTCAAAACCTTAAATTAATTTTTTCAAGTCATTTCTTTAATTTCATCATTTCCATTCATTTATATTTATTTGGTTCTAGATGCAATTCATTTATGATTTCAACGAGTTACGAAGGAACTGGTTGGACTTTTCCATGTAATTAGGGCTCAAAAAATTTATAATGAAGTTCTAGCTTTTCGTATATTAATTATATATTTATTTAGTCATGAAGTTATTCTACTATAATATCATGACTGAGTTCTCCCTAATTATATATCATTACGAAAGCTACTCAATTAGTGCTTATCCAATCACCTTGTTATAATTGTGTTATCCTCATAGGATATCCTTAATCTCTTAGATATAAATCCGTTCTCCCAATATGATCCTATTCTATCTCATGGTAACCATTACATCTTCCTTTATGAAAAGTCAATCACTATCAAATAGTAATTAAGTTGTTTATCACAAAGATAAATGACCAGTCGTTACGTTTACTTTTCATTTATCATATAATGTCGATCAGAGGATATCATTCACTCATTAGTTGGGCTATGTATTCCACTATTGTGAATGATGCTACATACTGCAGAAGTCGTATACTCAATGACTCAGCTTTTGGTTCCTTATTTATTTGAACTTAGACTTATACTTATACCAAAGTATACGAATCATACATACATAGTCTATCATCCACTAAGATTAAGGTATGCCACACTATGAACAGCACAAGAGAATAAATCCATAAACTGATTTATGATTTATTCTACTTGGTTCCTATCCGATGTTCTATTAGTCCAGTCAGTTACATCTATATCTCTATCTTCTGGGAATCATCCGCTTCGATGCTAAAAACAAAGCATCTTCCTAATTGGACTTGATAGAGAACATATTAGTCTTTCAATCGACCTCTTCATTTCTAATTAAACTAAGGACATGTTTAGGTTAATCCAATAATATAAGTTGTATTTTTGTATTACGATCTAACTACGTAATACCGCTTAGTATTAGTTTAAATATTAGATAACCAATGAACCAATATTTGCTTTCATTTTGCTTTGTGTGCAAAAACTTATATGAAAATATACTAAGGGTATTAATGCAATTAACATATATTATTAAACAAATTTGTTCGAAAAATGTAAGTGAGTATAGACAAAAATACTACACCTAGGGCATCGGACCCAACATAGGCCTCAATGTAGGGACAATTGCCAAGTTCAGGATCTAACTTGGACAAAAAAAAAGTTTAGGCCCCAATGTGAGAAAAGTTGCCAAGGTCAGGCCTTAAATAGTGATTTAACTATTCTTTATATTATTCATGCCTCAAATAGTGATTTAACCATCAGATTTATGGTTGATGAAAAGTAAACATGGTCATGGATTGTTTGTCTTTGTGATGGAGGACTTGATCATTATTTGATAATGATTGACTTTTCATGAAGGAAGATGTAATGGTTACCATAAAGATAAAGTAAGATCATATTGGGAAAACGAATATTATCCCAAAGAGATCAAGGATATCATATGAGGATAACACACTTATGACAAGGTTATTGGACGAGCACTAAGTATTTGCTTTCATAATGGTATGTCGTTGAGGAGAGCTCAGTCACAATACTATAGTGGAATGGCTTCATGATTAAATGAGTCTATAATTAATAGGCAAAAAGCCGAAACTTAATTATAAATCATTTGAGCCTTAACTACATATGTCCAATCGATCCCTCCGTTAGCTCATTGAAACTAAAAATAAATTGCGTGTTTGGATAAAAATGAACGGATTGAATAGAAAAAGAGAAATGAGAAACATTCAGGAATGATTATTGTTTTCTCCGAAATAGTGAAATGAAATCATTTAGAAATAAATGTAGGTTTCCAAAATGGAAATGAAAATAAAAATTTGTAATCCTTTATAGGATTGCTTAAAAAAATAATGGACGAATTAGCTTATATTTTTGGACTGGTTTGAAGTCTGAAAATGAAAATTAACCATTTGGTCATAATAAACATGTTGAGTTGTGACATATTAAACAAATTTTCTTGAAATTTAGATTTAAGTGGTCGAGCAATATTACAGCCCAAAATTGAGCAATTAATCCATAATTATTTGGCTTGAAAACAATTTGGTCAAAATGTAATTATTTTAATTCTTTCAAGAATTAAGAGGTACACGTAGGTGATGACATTTATTGTCTTTAAAGTTCAATCATATAACTGATTTTTTTTTTTTGGGTAAAAGTCTTGTTATAGTATATATACTATTTAATGCGGTGAAAATTAGACTTGATCATGGGTCGGATCGGATATATTCTTGAAAAGTGAGAGTTTGAGCAAAAATATAAATTCGAAAAATGAGCTTAGGCAGAAAAACGAAACCTATTTTCTAAATGAGTCGAGCCTCGAGTAAGCTTTTTTTTGGCCCAAGCTCAGGCCGAATTTGCAAAAAAAAACTGCTTTTCACTATTGCTTTGTCATTATTTTGGTGTTGTTTAGCTATTATATTGATTTTATTTTATTTTTATTGTTTGGATATTAAATAACTCTTATTTTATTGTTAATTTAGCTACTAGTTTAGAGATATTTACTTGTTAAGTTGCACCTATCTTAGTATTATTTAAGCATTAATAATTTTTAATATATTTTCAATTTGTTGGGAAATATTTAATTTAATATTTTAGTGTATTTGATGTATTATATTTTAAAATTTATTTTTATATAAAAATAATATGTAAAAATTAATACTGAACAGGTCGACTTAAATTTTAATATTTTTATTTAGGTAGAATTTAAAATTTAAATAAAATTTAAACTTATTTTTGAGGCTGAATTAAACTACAACCTAAAAATTAAACCTAAAATTCTATTGAGTACTGGGCGAAACCCGAATACTGATCACCTCTAGTGACAATAAAGGAAGGCAGTTGATGAATGGTACTGCAAAGGTAATTGATTTTTTGGCCCTTTCATTAGTTTTAGTCAAAGAAGTGTGGGCATGGTTTGTCTACTGTATTATTCAATCAGATCAAGCTAATAACATGTCAGATTAAAGTGGATGCCACCAGTTGTTCAACTAGCAAAGGGGTAATTTATATATGAAAATCTCCAAAATATGCAATCTATTTTTATAATCGACCCACAGCTTTGGAGTATGGTAGAGTTCACATATCACCATGTTTCCAACCCTTGAAATGGCCTGCCACTAAGGGGATAAAACGTTTATGGTATCTTAATAAATTATATCATTAGTCATTAAATTATAAATAAATTTTTATTTTATTCAATTAATTAAAAAGAGTTATAATTTGATTATTAAATTATTTATAATTTTTATTTAAATTATTAAAATATTCAACAATTTTTATTTAAATCATTGAGTTATTAAGTTTTTATTTAAAAATAAAAAGGTTTTGTCAACGAGTTCCAAAAGATGATATGACAATCGACATGGTGAATCAATACCCATCGACAAATAGAAGAATATGCCTTAGATCCAAGTCGATCTAGCAGTCAATGTCAGTGATTGGAGAAAAAAGTTGTTTGAATTTTTGTTCGCAGATTCATGACATCTAAAGCTATTTCATGAAAAAAGAAACTGAATTGTAGAAGAGAGAAAGCTTTCGATTGGTACAGGCAATGCAAACAAAGAAAGCCATGAAAATTTTTGAATAGTTCAGTAACCAAAACGAAAACTTACTTATAGTTCAGTGAATAAGGGTGTAATTTACCTATATCTGTTATATGTTTTCATAAAATCAATATTCTGACCCCTTAAATTTTGATTGTAATATATATAATTCTATTGTACATTAAAGGAAGAGAAAACATTTCAAGTAGACCCGCATTAATAGATGGATGGATTTCAATCCTTATTAAGGCAATTATACCCACACTCATGCTTAAAGCTAATTAAGAGTCTTTTAATTAACACACCGAAACATTCAAGATCTCCATATACTCTCACCTCCATCCATCAATTAAGCATAAGCATCAGGATTCTGAAGAAGATAGGCTTCCCCTACTTTGTACATAGCCAAGACCTTCTCTTTGCCTGCCCTAATTTCCTCTTCGGTTAGCACAAAATCACCCTTTGTGTAATAAGTGCTTGTCATCTTGTTTATGCTTCCACCATCTGCAGTGCTCTCAAGTTTAACTTCATATGTAATATTTTCAAGCTTGCCCATCATTCCATCACCTTCAATCAAACTGTATTTGAACCAAAAATTCTTTTCATCAAGCTCGTCCACTCGGTTCTTGATGAACTTAACTTGGCTACCTGCATCATATTATCCTTAATCAGTGTTAGTTAATCAAACCCAAAGTGATACTACTATGGACAGCAAGTTCAGTAGCTTATTCCACCTTCAGCAAAGTTGATCTGACTTATGGTGCCAGCTCCTCCATCACCACTAATTTCAGTGCTTTGAATTGCCAATGCCATGAGTTTTGGGATGAGATTGTGAGAGTCAAGAATCAAGGCTTTAAAAAGTCTGGCTGGAGGGATTGTAGTTTATACTCACCACTGTAACTGGTCACACCTATTGTAGGTTTGTATATATCAGAGAAATGGAGATTTTGGGTAAATTTGTGGAGGTGATTGCCACTTTTGCAAGAAAGGGTTGTATATATAGGTTGAAGTACTAGGAATACCTTAGCCTTTAAATTTGTTTGCTTTGATTGTCATTTATTTTAAGGTTGAGTTTCCAATGACATGAGGATTGTAAGTAAAGTAGAGCATCATATTGTTGTGTTATTACAAACGCAAAGAACAAATACATACATATATATATAATGGCACAAATCAACCTCTTGAGACCCAGAATTTCCCTCTGTCTTTAGTGGAATGACTGATTATATATTCATTGTTACAAATGCCATTTGCTAAATTGTACAGCATTTTAGAGGCAACAAAATGAAAATAGAAATCTGGGTAAATTTCTCAAACTCAAAAGGGATTAGTGTTAAAAAATTCATCTGTATATCTCATAAAATTACAACTATTAATGTATTTATACAACTCATGTACAACTGATTCATAACAAAAAACTAACTATTCTAAATGCTTCAACAGCCTACAACTCTTTTTACACTCCCCCTCAAGTTGGAGGTATAAAAATACTTTTTAACCCCAACTTGGAAATCAAATGACTATGCTGTTGTGACCCCAAGGCTTTCGTCATAACATCTGCCTGCTGTTGACACATATTCAGTAGCTATAAGCCCTTCTTGTATTTTTTTCTCTTACAAAATGACAATCAATCTCTATGTGGTTAGTCCTCTCATGATACACAAGGTTTGCTGCTATTTGAAGGGCTGCTTTGTTGTCACAAAACAGTCTCACTGGTTCAATTACACCTATATCCAGTTCTCTAAATAAACCTGAAATCCAAACCAGTTCTGATGTTACAACAGCCATACTTCGGTATTCTGCTTCAGCAAAAGATTTAGATATAGTACATTGTTTCTTCGATTTCCAGGAGATAAGTGAGCCTCCTAACTGCACACAAAAACCTGAAACTGATCATCTTGACATTGGACAAGAGGCCCAATCTGAATCACAATATGCCACCAACTGGTGTTTATTGATAACCTTAAAAAAAAATTCCAAGCCATAGATCCCTTTTTATATATCTCACTACTCTCAATGCTTCTTCCATATGTGACTGTTTTGGATTTTGAATGAACTAACTAAGATGAGTAACAGCAAAGGTGATGTCTGGTCTTGTATGGGTTAAATAGATCAATCTTCCAATGAGCCTCTGATAAACTGTTTTATCTTCTAACAACTTATCTTCTTGATGCTGCTGAGTGACTTCATCAAATTCTGCTGTTGTTAGTTTTTTATTATGCTCAAGTGGCGTAAAAGTAACCTTATGCTCCCCTTTCTGCAGCCGACACACCATATGCTCCCCTGGCTGCGGAAACCCTCAGGTAAAGTCATATAGACCTCCTCATAAAGATCACCTTGAAGAAAGGCATTAGAGACATCCATTTGATAAAATGACCAGTTGAAAGAAGCAGCAAGATCTAAAATGGTTCGAACAGTGACCATTTTAGCAACAGGAGAAAAAGTTTCCAAGTAATCAATCTCCACTTTTTGATTGTACCCTTTTGCAACCAAACGAACTTTATATCTTTCAATTTCACCAAAAGCTCGAAGTTTAACCTTGAACATCCATTTACATCCGATAGGAACTTTTCCTGGAGGCAAAGAGACAATAGTCCATGTATGATTAGATTCTAAGGCCTGAATTTCCTCTTGCATGGCTTGAATCCAGTGGGGAGACTTTCGAGCCTTAGAATAGGAAAGAGGCTCAGTAATGTTTACAAGAGAAGAAACAAAAGCATGAGTATGTAAAGGGAAACTCGAAGAAGTATAAGTGGAAGAAAAAAAACCTGCGGATAAAGTAGATTGGTAGGGATGAACGTAACCTCTTAATCAAGAAGGAGGCCTAATGGTTCGTCTAGATCACCTAGGTTCAACAATGGGCAGAGTAGGAGAGTTTGAAGGGTGAGATGTACTTACCGAAGCTGAAACTGAATTTGGCATAGCGGATGGGGTACTTAAAGAAGGATTGATTGGAGATGAATGAACAGAAGTGAGAGGAGGAATAATTAGAAAATCAAAATCTGATATTTCAGGAATAGGGGAAACAAAACAGGAAATTCATTAGAAGTAGACTGAAAAAGAAAGACATCTTCAACAAATTTGACATTTCGGCTGACAAAAAACTTTTTAGACTCCAAACAAAACAAAATATAACCCTTTTGAGAAGAAGAATAGCCTGTAAAAACCGAAGGAAGTGATTTGGAAGAAAACTTATCAAAATAATAGGGTTTTACTGCAAAACATAGGCATCCAAAAACATGAAAGTGAGAAAAATCTGGAGGTTTTTTATAGAGCAGTTCAAATAGCGTTTGCCAAGCTAAAATAGAGGAAGGAAGCCGATTGATGATGTAACAAGCAGCCAAAATACAGTTACCCCAAAATTTGGTTGGAACATTCGACTGAAAACATAAAGCACAAGCAATTTCTAAGAGATGCTTATGCTTATGCTCAACAATGCCATTTTGTTGAGGGGTATCAACATAGGAACTTTGATAGATTATACCTAAGGACTTAAATGAGACGAACAAGAGGAGTTAAAAAACTCAGAACCATTATCACTCCTAACGATTTTAATAACAGCAGAAAATTGTGTTTTGACCATAAAAAAACTGTTTAAGAGCTAAAACAACATCAGATTTAAGCTTCAGTAAGTACACCCAGGTCATTCTAGTGTGATCATCAACAATGGTTAAGAAAAACGATAACCACTATGAGTAGACACCTTATAAGGTCCCCAAACATCAAGATGTATCAAACTAAATGGAGACTCTGCCCTAGAAGTACTAATAGGAAAAGACAGTTTAGATAGTCTAGCCATGGGACATATAGAACAAGTGAAGTCTTTATTAAATGCCAAAGTATTAAAGAAAGACAAATGATGTAACTTGTGCATGGGTACATGCCCTAATCTTGCATGCCATAATGGAATTTTAAGTGCAGTAGAGGTCATACAAGAAACAGAAGCAGGTAAAAAAAATGAGGTGGATAAAGACAAAAGAGAGTCAGATGACCTAACCAGGGAATAAGAAGACTCAAACAAGTAAAGGTCATACAAGTGTCTACCAATCTCCTTCATCCTGCCATTGGAGAGATCCTGCAAAAGGCAGAAATCAGGGTAAAAAACGACTGCACAATGCAAATCGTGAGCCAATTTGGAAATAGAAATAAGATTATAATGAAAGGTGGGAACACAAAGAATATCAATAAGGGTAATATGAGGAGATAAAGCAAAAGAACCAGAATGAGTGATAGAAGAACGTTTACCATTGGGAAGCTGAACAAAACGGGAGTTAAGAGGGTAAGCAATAAGCAAAGTCAAACTCTTATAAACAAAATATATATGATTAGTTGCATCAGTGTCCAAAATCCAGGAAAATTACGGTCAACTGAAAATGACATAGAAGGTATACTTGCACAATTCATAACAGGTGCAACAGGAGCTTGACTCTTATTCAGCAATTCTAAGATCTGTGAATATTGTTGAGGAGTGAAGGTAGGGGCACTCTGAGGAGTAAGTAAAGAGTCATCAGAGGAAACAGCAAGAGAAATCGGAAGAGCTTTCTTACGATTGAACTTAAAATCAGGTTGGAATCCAATCAACAGGTAACAGGACTCTTTTTTATGGCCTTTCAATTTACAAAAGTCACAGGTGCCAGTGAACTTCTTACGGCTTCCAGATGCAGTAGAAGAGAAAGCCACAGGACCGGGAACAGGAGACAGAACAGAGGAAAAACTCCTCTGAGCTTCTTCTTGGACAATCTTAGAGTATGCTCGATTTACCAAAGGTAAAGGCTGCATCAAGAGGATTTGACTTCGAACTGCAGCATAGGTCTCATTGAGACCCATCAGAAACTGGAATAATTTCTTCTGATGAATGTGATTCGAATTTTGCTCGGCAACCTCGCATGTACAATCGAAAAAAGAAACAAGAGTAGTGTATTCATCCCAAAGCAACTTTAACTGCGTGAAATAAGAAGAAACAAAAGCATCACCTTAAGTGAGATGCACAATAGACCGATGGAGAAAAAAATACGAGAACCGTCTACTTTGTTAAATTGATCCTTGAGATCTTTCCAAACTACAGCAGAATCAGAAGAAAAGACGATTCCCGCAGACAAATCCAGACTGATAGTGTTGAGAATCCAGGAAAGCACAAAAGCATTACACCAATCCCATTGAGCACGTAGAGATTCAGGATAAGCCGAACAGAGGCAAACACCATCAACGAAGTCGAGCTTATTCTTCGCGAGTAAAGCAATTCGAAACGAGCGACTCCAGACAGTGTAATTTTCAACACCGATCAAATGATGAGAAATAAGAACCGTTCCTGGTGTATCAGAAGGATGAAGGAACAAAGGGTGATAAAAATCAATATCGTCCATGAAAATGCTAGTAAAAAGCACGAGAACAGGAAGAAATTTGGGAAAAAATTGGGAAAAAAGAAGGTGTGTGCCCTAGACGAAGCACGGTTAATCAAAACGGGTACTAGCCCAATAAAAGAGAAAAAAACGAGGCCTAAACTACCTAAAAAAATGGCTCATATGATACCATGTTAAAAAATTCATCTGTATATCCCATAAAATTAAAATTATTAATGTATTTATACAACTCATGTACAACTGATTCATAACAAAAAACTAACTATTCTAATGTACAACTGATTCATAACAAAAAAACTAACTATTCTAACTGTTTCAACAGCCTACAACTCTTTCTACAATTAGTAACACTTAATATTTCTATGGAGATTATTTTATCTAATGCTAAGATTACACCACAAGAAAGAACATGCCATGTTATGGAGATTAATATTATCTATTATGCTAAGATTACACCAAAAGAAAGAGCATACCATGTTATTTAGATTTTTACTTTTTTTTATTTTATAAAAATATTGTTATATTCCATTATGAAGAGTTAAAATATATACGAGATGTATTGAAAAATAATCGATTAGCCTTTCTCATTCATTGAAGAGAAAGCACATTGTATAACAATATCTAAACTTCTATTAGAGAGAGTAAATATTCTTGTATTTTAGGTTCAAGTTTCATCATATGTATACATATATTTTTAGATTTATCAAAATATTAAAAAAACATAAGCACTTTTAAAATAATATTTATTGCTTTAAAAATTAATTGATTTTTTAAATTCACAATCATTATAAATAATATAATGAGAAATGATTCTATGAGACAAGTACGTCATGTGAGTTTGTATCTCATCCCTAATTTAACATGTCATTGTGGGAACATTTTAGCAACAGATGAAATTTACATTATATTAATGAATTAAAATTTGAATGTAAAAGTACATTAAAAAATATTTAAAATTTAATTAAAATAAATGAAATATCAAATTTTGGTTTTCAAACCTAATCCTCAAGAGAAGGGATCTATCCCTTTCCAATAGGAGAATGACAAATGAGTCTAATGATCAAGTAAGTTTATTCATTTTCGAAATTAAATTTTAATCATTAAATTTGCCTATATAAAAATATAGTGTAGGAGTAAGTTTAAATTTGTATTGTATAAAAAAATTTGAAAAAAATGTTAAATATGATAATAGACGGCGATAAACAGCCTTTCCAATGTCATTTTTCATTTGGCAGTGGGAGAAACTCAGTCATTTGAAGTAAAAGTTTATCAACAGGCCATATTTTTATTGAGGAGTTAAGAAGGTTTTCACTTTCGATTCTCAAAGTTGTGTGACTCGAATTTTTGTTAAGGAAAATATAGTTACAAAATAAAGGGATTTGTGTAGGGTTTAAGGCCAAGTGTTGAAAGTCATATGTCTACACGGATTCTATTTATACGAACGAGGTTGCACAAGTAGAATCCGTTTAGAGCTATATTTCTTCTATTTGATATTAATTAGAATAAGGTTTTTCAACATTTAAATAGATATAGTCGAATCTTCTCTTGTATCATGCAGCTTTCAACATTAGTGAATTTTTTTCCTCTGCCAATGATTTTTTTCAGAAATGGTTTTCACGTAAAATCTATGTATTTTATTTTTCTTTTCTATTAATTTGTGATCGTTCTATATTGTCATTATCAACATTTAGTTTTAACATTGATTTATTTATTTAATATCGTTAGTTAATGATAACGAGATAAAATAATGTCTAATCAGTATAAAAACACATTTTCATATAATTTTAAAGTGGAATAGCAAAAAATTTTGAAAGTGAAAATCTAATTAAAATTTTAAATAATATAAAATTCTAAAAATATGAAAATAATGAAAATTATTAAAATTTAGAAAATTCAAAAGATATTTTGTAATTTTAAATATTTTTGGAATTTAAATAATTATTATGTTAGTTTTTAGTTTTATATCATTTTTAAATTATAGAAGATAATATGAAGAGTTAATAAAATTTTCAGAAATTTAAAAGTACATTTTTGTTCTTTTAAAATTTTTAAAAAATTTTGGTTTTGAATTTTAAATAATATTACGTAACTTTGCATTTGTAAAAAGCAATATGATAAATACTTCTTAGAATTTTCAGTTATAGAACTTTCTAGAGATGGATAAATATTTCCTTAAAATTAAATGTTATAAATATAGGAAAAATATTTGGTATGGTAGCAAAAACTATGATGTCAGTGTACTAAATACTAACCTAAAAGATAAGTCTTGTTTGTTTGTTATATTTTAAAACTTAAAATTTATATATTATAAAATATGTTCTTAAAATTCTTATTTTAGTTTTTAAATTATTTCATGTCATAATGTTGAGAATCTATTCCATGTATCCACTACTTACCATCACATTTTTGTAACAACACCGTTTATTGGACCGCCCAAAAAATACCATTTAACCAGACGGGCTAATCTTTTTACCAACACAAAGATTTATGCACCAAAATTGAACCCAAAATAGCATTAAGTATAATAATAATAATAATAATAATAATAATTAAATTTATAATTTTAAATTTTAACGTATCAATTATATTATGACATATAATACTATATATATTTATTATTTTCACATATTATTCACATAAAACTGATTGATAAACTTTATTATCATTTGCATTAAAACAAAATTTAAAATTTAGAATATATAATCACTAAAAATGATTCAATTGTGAACAGAAACTAAATCTATAACTTTTGTATAATACAAGATTAATGACATAATTTAACCATATAGTTAAACTGTTACTATTGGATCAAAATTAAAATTTTAAAAGTACAAGAACTAAAATTGATAAAATACAAGTACTAAATCCATAATTTACACAAAGTATAGGGTCTAATAGCATAATAGCAGAATTTGACCCCCAGTATTATAAGTTTTTCCATGCTTGTATACTAGAAACAATCTTATTAAAATCATGTGAAACAACTGGTTCTTATAATGCACAAACAAATAGGGTTAATTGTATACTCTTACAATGAAAACACTTCTTAACCTTTTGCCAAAACATCATATGAATATTTTTTAGGTAAAAAACACCAAAACTGCCCAAAACCATCTAGAAGACTTTTGCATGGTTCATGTAACAATAATATCCTCCATATTATGGATGTTTTCACCAGACAACTAAATTTCCCCATGAATTGGAAGACAAAAAAAAAAGAGCCGTCGGAACTGCCTCTACATCGCTGCTGCAATAAACACAGGACCCCTATGCAAACACTAGAACAAGGTGGTATATGCCCCAAAATGAATCACATAAAGTCATACTCGTCTATATCATCATATGCATTAACAACCAAATCATCATCTGGTTTATCAACATGGAGCTGCTTTTTCTTGCCACCTAAAAGAATTTGTCAAATAAGCAGATAGAGTATTACAAAGGTTCCAGTAAGTTGTATTCTGAAACAAAGTGGAAACTACATATAAGAAAATAAAGATCTATATGCTCTCCCATAGAAATCCAAGGTTATAAGAGGAACCATCAGAGGTCAAGCCTAAGCGCCTAACTGCCCTAGGCTAAGGATTCCAAGGAATAGAGATTTACAGACTTAGCCCCTATAAATTTCTAGAACATCCTTTCTGCTGAACTGGAGTGATTTGTCATCATGGAGAGGAACTTGAACAATATAATAAATTTGCTACTTTAAATATATGTAAATATGATGCTCACTACAAGTATAAGGTTGAAATATGATTTAGGTCCCTGTACTTTCATATATTTCAAATTTAGTTCCCCTACTATTTCAAGGAACTTAATCCCTATACTTTTTGTAGATCCAATTGTTAATACAGTTAAAATTCTTTTTTTAGATTCAAATTCATTACAGCATCATTTTTCTTGTTACATGGGTACCAAGTGAGTACTTGGTTATTTCAAAATGTCACACTGGTGAATTTAATAGAAGAATTTTAATGATGTTATCTGATGGACCTAAACTTTGAAATTTGAAAAGTAGAGGAACTAAATTCTTGAAAATAAAAGTAGATAGACTAAATTCCAAATGCACTAGAAGTACAAGGACTTGGAGCATATTTTAACCTAAGTATAATGAGCAATTACACATGTAACTAATTCTACTCAATGCCATTTTCTACCCACGATTGATTTAAAATCATCAATTAAGTGAAATAGTGAATCACCATGTATTTTTAATTAGGTGAAATAGTGAACCACCATGTATTTTTAGTTTCTATTTTGACCAAGTATACAATGCGAAACACAAAAATGGGAAAAGGAGCTACATATGTGTTACCTGTCTTCTTTTTACTTGTGGTTTCTTTCTCCGCCTTTAGCTTTTCATTTGCAATTGCTGTGATTGAAGATGCTATATCTTTCGTATCAGCTGCTTTCAAAGAAGTCACTGATAATCTAATCACTGCCTTGAGGAGTGCAATATAATGGAAACTTTTCTGCATCAAAAGGATGTATTTGGGCAACTTAAGAACTTCATCACTACATAACCAAAACAGGAAAAGAAAGATAATTAAACTCACCTCATATGGGCAAAGCTTATGAGAAATAAGTTCGGCATATTCTAAAAAGTCACTTTCAGATTTGGGAATAAAATTATCAAGAGTCTTTTCATCGCCTTTCTTGGCAAAAAGTTCTGCAGTGGACTTGTAATCAGCTTCCTCCACAAGCCTGTGATATAGCAAATGCCAGAGTAAATAATCAAATATAAGAAAAACATCAACTTTCGAGACATATACAGAGTAAAATGAGTGCCTCAAATTTTGAGACCCCAGTATGCATATCAGCGGAGAAAATCAACATTGAATGCTTAAAGGAGCCAAAAAGCATTATCTCTTAAAGCTTAGTTCTAGCAAAGCTTAAATGCAGTAACATCCACTGTAATTGACTGAGGAAGTTTCTCAGCGTCATCACTCCAGAAGCTAAAAGTGCTAAATACTAAATTCTACCTTTGTTGGCGAAGTTTCTCAGCCACAGGATCAAGGGGCTCTTGTTTAGCTACTTCAATAGATTTCCCTTTCTTTTCAGTAGCTTTTGATGCAGGCTTCTTAGGGGCCTTCTCTTCAGGAGCTTTTGCTACAGGTTGCTGGTAACAATTAAGAACACAACACATGAGCATAAGCAAATAGTTTTGCTCTATCATCAGGTATTCAACACAAATAACTAGTCTATAGTAACATTTTTTGCATTGAATGACCATAGAAAACAGCTATGTAACAACTTAGATGTGTAACAAGAATTTTTTGCTAACGAGAGCAAAACAAATGTCTTCCACAAAAACACTACAGTACTGTCTATGTTCACGTTAATGTAGTTCGTACTCTTTCTCCCTTAGTTTATTCAAAGGGAAAGTAATCAACCATGTTGAAGGTGACACTCAAATTAGCCTCCAAGAAATTGATATGAAAGTACTCAGAAGCATATATGTTTAGCAGACTAACATCCTAGGAAACACTCTCATCTACTTTGTTCTAGCTCCAAATGGTAAGCATTGAAGGCAATATCCTTTTGTTCAAGTTCGTTCTTTTTTATTTCAATATTTTCAGGTGATCAAGAAAATACCATTCCTGTCTTATCAAATCCAAACAACAAAAGAATTTTGTTATCACACATTGCAACAGGCAAGAAATAGAATCGAATATTTGATGCCCATCGGCCATTGCACCCTCTCTTTCAATAGAACTGATTGCCTTGTTTCTCTAGTTAGTCTTAAGATCTTCCTAGACTGATCATGTGCGCCAAGCCTGTTGTATGCCCAGTGCCCACCAAAACACACACTACTCGCACAATACTTTGAATATTCAACTACAGATTGATAGACTAACTGATTTTGAGACTTCTTCATGATATAATCGACAGTTCACTGACAAAGGGAAGAGAGATGATAACTGTAAGCCTTAATGTGCCCTCTTTATAGGATAAGGAGCTATTCATTCACGTTACAGTCACTCCATCACCCCAGGAAATCTTCTATACATAGATCAAGACCTGGGTGGTTCCTTTATGTGAAAATTTTCAACTTTACTTATGTAATTCTTTCAATCTATATATCAGTCCAGCTAGGCTAGCTAGAAGAAACGAAACACAAAGCAACATGATATCAAGGATCTTTGATGGAATGAAACTGACCGTCATCAAGCAATTCAAGGATTCAAGTTCCACAATGTGACAAATCCTATCACTCTACATCATCAATCAGATTACTTGACTGATGCAGACAGGAAAATAATGAGCCACGAGAAGGAATTCTTACAAGATCAAGAAATGATTGATGTTCATCTTAACAAAATTTACAACATCAAATCCAAAATTCAATTTTGGTTGGTAACTTAAGACCAGATCCTACTACAGTTATCCTAATATGTATCCATCCAACTATCCCTGAGATACATTCATGAAAACCAAATTTAGAATATAACTTGTCATTAAAAAGAGCTTATAACTTTCAAAATTACATTAGCAGACCAATACACTAACAATAGACACTTGTAACCAGATCTTCTGGCCTATGGTTAGGTGGTAGAAACTTGATATTTTGCATCATATAGATTTTAAGACAACAGAACTAATGATATTCAGAAAAAAGCTCCAGCAGTAAATACTATTAAACTGACTAATACCTAGTAATAAGGAAGTCATCATACCTGAGGAGGTTCATCTTCATCCTCATCCTCCCATGATTCCTTAACATCAGTATCATCAACATCTTCATCATCCCATTTGCTTTTAGGCAGCTTCTTTGCAGGGATAGGTGGAATCTCATCCTCTACAACAATAACATTCAAAAGTGGGAAAAAAAATGAAAAAGAGGACAAGCAGCAGATCAAAATAAAAAGGACATTGTATGACAGGTTCTTCAGTTAAGGATCTGGAATTACTAAAATATATCATAGTTCTAGTACTAATTAACAACTTGCAGATGAAAGGTATATTGAACTGAAGCTGCTTTAAAGTAGTGTGGAACTCTTTGCACTTTAAACCTCCTAGGTAAGAATGGGCCAACCGTCAGCCAATGGCTTGAGCTCAATTTGAGAACAAGCACTTGTGAATCACTAAAATTAAAGCTCGGTCTAGCTTCCCAACATGTTGCTGGAATCGCTAAGCTTCCGCTTGAAAAAAGAAAACCCACTCAGTTTTCTCTGTAATCTAATCCTTTCCACCATGCAAAACCACAACCGATTCCCTAATAAACCCTTACTCAAGGCAGTCAGCTTTGAGAAACCTCAACCCCATAAAAAAACGAAAGAAAAAGCATACAGTAATCAAACTAGTCAAAATAAAGCCTCCGCATGCAAGTTCGTACACAATAAAACATACAAAAGGAAATTCGGACATTAGTTATCAATCAAATTCTTACTAAAAGAATAAACAAGTTATCGAAATTGAGAAAAAATATTTACCCCAGTCCTCCATTTACTCTTAACTTATCGAATCGAATAACAATCCTGAATACCAGAAATTGAACAAAAAAAAAAAACTTCAGACAAAAAAAGTTTTGAAAAAAAGAGAAAAGTTGACAATAAATCCATGAGGAAATTACTTGCCTTGATATAATTATAGTAGAAGAGATGCTTTAATCTGGCTGGCTTTGTTTTTTTTTTCTCTCAGTTAAGAGTTAAGACGCCAAAATACCGACTTAACGAAGATTAATATTTTTAGGGCTTTTATATTTTCCTTTTAAAATATTATTTTTTAAATTGACGGCTTTTAAAGCCCACTAAGATTATCGGCCCACTAATTGGCCCATTCGGGTTAAATCGGGATTACCGTGAAACCCTGTTTATAGATATCTTATCTATAAATTTAAGATTAAGATGTTCATTCCAATGAAAGGGGGATGAGTGATTTCTAACCAATATTCCAAATAAGATTTAATATAATAATATCTTAGTGTTAGTTAAAACCTAAAAAAAGTTTCATATCTTTAATTGATTGAGTACATTTATATTTTACGCCTACACAATAAATTTACTACACAAAGTTTCATATCGATGCTTTTCGTGCTTTAGTCCTTACACAGCCTCCTCTTAAAATTACTTCTCTAAGGCAAAGTCTAGGATATTACTTACTTGTTCTTTAACATCCCGTTTTTTAGTGGTGTCAAAAACAATAGTTTTGGGATCATAACTATGACGTATCAATCCATAAATATTAATTATTTAATATTTATGAGGTCATTAGGGTTTTATTAGATTTTGGTTAAAAAGTTTTATTGTTCATATAGTTAATTAATTAAATAGGATTAAATAGTAAAAGAGGTAAAATTAATCGCTATAGTTTTAAAATAGTAAAGGGACCAAAATGGTGATTAAACCATGGTCAAAAAGTCCAAGCGATGGTGGAATGATTAATCCAATAGCTTTTGGGCTATTTCCTTATTAAGTCCTAATTAGTTTAGGGTTAAATTAGAATTAATTTTGTTTTGCTAAAAATTTAAAATAATTGAAGGACCAATTGTGAAATTAAACCTTCCTTAAATGGTAATTATACCATTAGTTAAGATAGTGGACGGTTTAGGTGAGTTGAAGTTGAAGTTGAAATTTCATTAGAAATTAAAGGTTAATTTAATAAATTGACAAATCAATTAAGTAAAATAAAATATAAAAAAATTAAAAGGTATCATCTCCTCCAACTTACCATCTTTAGCAGAAACACCATAACAAGGGAGAGAACATTTTCGGCCAAGCTAGGGTTCTTTGATTTGGTAGGTAAACCTTGCCCCTTTTTAGTAATTTTCATATTTTTGAGCTCATATTAGCTTAATTTAGCTAACCCAGGGACTAAAATGTTAAAGTAATAAAATTACAAGGACTTAATGTGAGATAACATCAAATATGGGCTGTAGGGAAGTATTAAACAATTCGTCTGAACTTAGTTTGTTAGAAATGGTTAAATTATAAGTTTTGGACCTAGGGACTAAATTGCATAAAAGGTAAAATATTGGGGGTAATTTTGTAAAAATGTATAAAAGGACTTATTAGCATAAAATGAGTTAATTTTTCTATTGGTATTGATTAATTGAGTGTAATTATTATTCTAGATCAAGAACGAGTTGAAAATCGAGAAAAAGAGAAAGTTGCAGAATAGCCCTTGTACTTTTGTTATTGCTGTAGTTTAGTTTGGTAAGTTTTTTCAGTTAATTCTAATACATTATATATATATGATTAAACTTATTTTGTTGATTGCTGGTTAATGTATTGATATCATATAAAGAGAATTGAATTAATAAATTGTTAACGTACTGATTACTTTTGATATCTCCTGAGCCAAATGAACGTAAGATAGAGTATGATTGGCATGCCAATAGGTTTTTTACGTGCGGTACGAGATCAATTTGAGGGGTGATGATGATTCATGTATATCTCTTGTTCACTCAATATACCGAGCCCCTGCATTCGTTATGGACTATCGTGTTATATTATAGTGTTTTCCGGTGTGTTACTGGAGGCGGACTGCAACGCCCCCGTACCCGAGACCATCGCCAGAGTCGAGCATGAGGTGTTAACGGACTTAATTCATTAATTAAATAGCTCAAACAATTTATTTTTAAAATTTTCAGACAAGCTGGCTAACTGCGTCACAGTCGCATAAAAATTCATATCTCGAGTTCCAAAACTCGAAATTAAGATCCGTAAATTTTTCCTGAAACTAGACTCATATATCTATCTATTAATTTTTTTTCTAGAATTTTTGGTTGGGCCAATTAGTACAGTTTATTAGTTAAATTCTCCCCTATTTCAGGGTTCGGCTACTCTGACCCCTGTGCACTACGAATCAAATTTATTTCTGTACAAAAATCCAATGACTATACCGTTTGTTTCACTTAAAAATAAACTAAATAAGGAATCCATAAATATAAATTGTGAGTCCTAATTATTTTTACACAAATTATGGTGAATTTCTAAAATCAGAACATGGAATCTAGAAATTGCTCTGACCCTATTTCACCAAAACATAAATATCTCATAAAATACAACTCTTTTACCTATTTAGTTTCTTCCACATGAAAATATATTCATTAACCTTCAATTCCATATTTTATTCATCATCTAATTCTATCTCTACTATTTTTAGTGATTTTTCAAACTCACATTACTGTTGCTGTGTGATTCTGTTTTATAGCCAATTTCACCATTTTATGGATTTCCATAGATTAGTTAGCACATAAAGCATACGTGTTATCAAATATAATCTCGATTAGCCACTCCAATAGCTAATCATTCTCAAAAATTTCCATGCCATTCATGAGCTATATCATAAGATTATATACAGAAAAGGATTATAATGCTATACATGCCATATTCCCAAAATATGCAAGCCACCATACCGAGATAGTCCGTTGATAGTGTGAGCGTGCCTCCGACCGTCCTGATCTCTGAACCGGCTTGTCAAAACTACAAGGAATAGAAGGGAAGGAGTAAGCATAAATACTTAGTAAGTTCACATGCAAATAACAAATAACTTAACAAAGCAATTATACCAACCAACATTAGCATAATATCACCAAAACATATATCACATTTCTATTCATCATTCATCGTCTTACTACATTATTATTGTCATATCAAGTCTCAACGCGAGGGTTAAGTACATACCTGTCCAAACTGCCCATTCCACAACACTTACCAATACGTCACTTGCATCTTGAGTATTCTTCCATTTCACTAGAATTTACCCGTTGAACACATCGGAATATAACTCGGATACATGGAAAGTTTGCACATAAGTGCCACATATGTAGCCAAACTACCATGTAACCCGCCCATAAGCGAACTCGGACTCAACTCAACGAGCTCGGGCGTTCGCATCCATAAGTGAACTCGGACTCAACTCAACGAGCTCGGATGCCTAGTTACATCTCACGAACTCAGACCCAGCTCAACGAGTTCGGACGTTCGTATCCATAAGTGAGCTCGGACTCAACTCAACGAGCTCGTATGCCTAGTAACATCTCACGAACTCGGACTTAACTCAACGAGTTCAGACGTCCGCATCCATAAGTGAACTTGGACTCAACTCAACGAGTTCGGATGCCCAAATATCCGAATCTATTCCTAAGGTTCAACGGGACTTTCCTTGTTCGTACTCCTTTACCATTCTCCTTGGAATACCCATGACGATACTTCGGTAGTCTTTCACATTTTTCAAATAATTCATAAAATTTTTGCATGTTGTCCAACAATGACCACAAAGCATAGAATTGCATGATAACAATCATAATATCGTATAAATAGCATTAAATGATTTAAAATAACGATTATATTACAATATTTACATATGAACTTACCTCGTATGCGAAAATGGTCATTTTTACCATTTTATCCACAACTTGGTATTTTGCCGATTTTAGCCCGAATTTCGATTTTCCTTGCTCTATCATTTCAAATATAGCCTAATTAGGACTCATATTATTCAAATCAACCCAAAATCATATTTTGGAAAAATTACAATTTTGCCCCTAAACTTTCACATATTTACACTTTTGCCCCAAATCTCGTAAATTAAACTGCATCCTATTTTCCTATGTTTTATGATATGCTGATCATTTTTCCCTTCTACAGCAACATCCAATTCTCACTCTAACATGTACTTATGAACAGTAGGTATTTTTACCGATTACGTCATTTTAGTCGTTTTTGCGTAAAATCACTTAGCAAAAGTTGTTTAACATAATCTCAAGCTTCATATTCTACCATAAAACATCAAAATTCATGCATATCATTCATGGGTAAATTTTTAAATATAAACCCTAGCTCAAAATATTGGTAGAAACAGGTAAACCGAGCTACGAGGATTTCAAAAATGTAAAGAACATTAAAAACGGGCATAGAAATCACTTACAATCAAGGCTTAAAAGTGTTGAAACCCTAGTTATGGTGGAGAGAAAAATTTGGCAGCAACTTATGGAGAAGATGATCATTTTTGTGTTATTTTTCCCATTTTATTTCATTTAATATCAAAATGACCAAAATGCCCTTCCTTATTAAACTTTCAAAAATTCCATCCATGTTCGATTTTTGTCCATAAACTTAGATATTGGTCAAATTTCTATTTAAGACCTCCTAATTAATATTTCAAAGCAATTTCATACTAGAAACTTCTAGAATGCAAATTTTGTAACTTATTCAATTTAGTCCCTAACTTCAAATTAGGCACTTTATGCATAGAATTTCTTCACGAAATTTTCACACAATCATGCAATCATATCATAGACCTCAAAATAATTATAAAATAATTATTTTTATCTCGTATTTGTGGTCCCGAAACCACTATTCCGATTAGGCCCTAATTCGGGATATCACACGGACGTTAGCCTACAGGCTAAACACTTAGTGCCGAGGTGTGTTCTCGATTGGATCAGCTCGTTTGAGTGGTTAGTGTGCTTCATTAAGGTTAACCGTGTACTCATATTCGTTTATCGTTCATCGACTGTGTTAGTGATATTTAAATGTTATTGAAATGTCGAAAGTTGATTTATTTATAGTTCGAGTATTACTCACATGTTGTGAACTGTGGTTGACAAGACCTCTATTTAGTAATCTTATTATTTGATTTATTATGTTATTCGATAAGGTTTATTGTTTTAACTATCGAACTTACCAAGTTTTATAAAAGCTTACTTGTATTCTTGTTTTGCTTCCTTATAGATTACATTTTGTGGATAGTCAGGCGATCGGATCAACTTGAAGAATCACAATATCCAAGGGTCCTTGGTAGATTTTGTAAACAAACCTTGGCTTATATGACATGTAATAGGAAAATTGGTGAATGTTTTGTAATAGTCTTAAACACATATGTGATAAAGTTTAATGTGCTTGCAATGTTGTTGTGTTAAGTAGACATTTGAAGTATGCATGCTTAGTTCTAGTTAAGGCATGAGTGGTTGATGCTAATTGAGCATGAAATGGTAAGTTTTGTTATGAGTTGTGGTATATACTTCTGACTTGAAAGTTTAGCTTGAATTGTGGCTTGTTATGTGATTGAAATGTGGTGTCAATAATGACACATTGGCTAGGTACATAGGTTGGCTGTTTAACTTGATTTGAGTGTTTTAAAATGCATTTTTTTTTGTAAAAATGTGTAAAATTATGTTTAGATACCTAAGTTTTTGGATGTGAAATGGGCATGTTTTGGGTCATTTTTACGCACACACAACTTGGGGCATGGGTTGCCACACGGTTGTGTGTCACACACGAGCAAACCTACACGGGTGTGTATCCTTAGCGTGTTAGGTGCAGGTTGGTCCACATGAGCACATAGAGTTACATGGTTTGGAAATATGGTCGTGTAACCTTGAGCTACACAGTCATAGAGAGTTATACGACCTAACCACACGGCTGTGTGACCTTATATTACATGGGCACAGTGAGTTACATGGTCTACATACACAGGCGTGTGCAATAGCCATATGGTCTGGGCTCTATCACATAGCCATGTGACCCTTGTTTTGAAAATTTTTAGTTTTTCCCAAACTTTCTGAATTGTTTCAAATTGGTCCTTGATTGTTTCTAAACTATTTTTTTGGCTTCGTAGGCTCAATTTAAAGTCCATAAGTGTATGTTTGACTTCAATCTGAATTATTTATGAATGTTGTTAAATAATTGATAAACTCGATGTTACTTGTTGTTAAATGTTTTGAAATGCACGGTAATACTCTGAACTCTAATCCAGTGACAGAAACAGGTTATGGGTGTTACATGTTATCTTTAAGAAGAAAAAAAAAAGAGGAACTTTGAGCTATCGTTCGAATAAGGGAAAACCATCTTCAGGCCAAGCCTCGAAGCTTTCTTATGAAAAATTATTGGTGGAGAATATATAGCTGAAGCAATCCATTTCAAGCTCCCTAAAGGATTAAATAATGAGAAAAAGAGAGTTGTTAATTAGAGGAAATGATTTGGCAAGGTGGTTCAAATTAAAGCTAACAAATATGCCTATTTGGAGAGGGCTTGTCAGCTTAAGCTTCAAGTTTTTGAATTGGAGGTTGACATCACAAAATTGAAAGATGATTTTAGGGAGTTGCTGAATGAATCAGTGGTGCATCATATGCAGGTTGGGTATGATGTGCAAAATGTAATTTTATCATTGTATTAATGTAAAATTTTATATTTTTTTCAAGAGATTAAATTACAAACATTCTACTTTTGGAGGGACTAAATTTTAAGGAACCAAAGTGTAATTTTATTATTTTTTGGGTATCTTTCATATCCATTCTACATTCCATGTTTAAGGTTCATGGTTATCCCTCCCAATAATGTCATCTCCAAGGTATGAGCCTACGTGCTTTCTTGGAATTACAATGTTTCTTATCATTGCACCTAATATTTGATGGTAAAATGTAAATTTATAATAACAAACTTAATTTGTTTTAAATTTATAATAACAAACTTAATTTGTTTTTTAAAATGACTAAAAAGAACAACTTTTCATTTTATGAGTTAGCCTCCTCAAGTTATACCCCTGCTAATGCTATTATGTTCTTAGAGGCGATTCTAGGGGGGGTTGGCATGGGCCTCGACCCCCTAAAATAAAAATTTTCCATTTAGGTTGTAACACCCCTTACTCGTATCCGTCATCGGAATAGAGTACGAGGCATTACCGAGGAGTACAAAAACACTTACAGATAATTTAAATATATTTTCATAACAACTTGTCTCGATTTCATACTATTTCATATTTAAGCTTTACTCACCAAAGTATTTGAAATATCATCTTTATGCAAATAGCACACATGAGGTACATAATTCCATAGTTAAGAATGAACACATTTATCAAACATATTCTACATTCATATATCAATGTCTTACATTTCTATATATCAATAACCGTCATTTTTCTTATTTTTTAGATAATTATGTGTAACTATTGATAAGCATGTAATTCACTGTTTCTTCCTGTCAATCACAATTTCAAATGACAAATTCGTGTGAATCAGCTCAACCTCATTAGGTGTTTAAATTTTGTCACTTTGATTCACATACTCATAATTTACTAACATATCTTGTCAAACACAATCTCTGAATGCTAAAATCACATAATTGAGCTCAATAATAATAATGATAACATTACTTACATTTCTTTTTCCACATGTTACATTTACGACTTACCAACTTGTCCATCCAAAGAACAGCTTACGGATTTGAGCATATCGTGATCTGAAGCCCGAAATCTAACTAAAGCACATAAGTGCTAAACTGCAGCCCGAAGGCTAACTGAAGCACATAAGTGCTAAACGGAAGCCCGGAGGCTAACTGAAGCACATAAGTGCTAAACGGAAGCCCGGAGGCTAACTGAAGCTCATCAGAGCTGAAATAAAACCCCAAAAGGGTTAACTGAAACTCATATGAGTTAACGGAAGCTCGTAAGAGCTAAACAGAAAGCAAGCATAAGAATTCGTAACAAATGCTGAATCTCGGTTTACTTAGGTAATTTACTATCAATTCATCTTTTTCACTGAAAGATTGTACTCATTTCCTGCGTTCCATTCCTCCGAAATTCTCAGTTTAATTTCATAACTTTTGTACATAATTTACTTATTTTCAACAATTAACATACATAAATATTAATCACCATTCATAAAATAATATTGAAATTTAATAATATTAACAAATGATTACTAAATTTAGTTATATAAACTCACAAGTTCGATTTTTGTATTATAGCGATAATCATAATTTCATAATAAATATTCCAAATAAAACATTATATCGTTTCTAATTCAACACTTACGATTATAATCGGGCATGTAATCAATTTATACACGATTCATTCATATATTTTTGTATATTTTTCCTCCTCCTCCTCTCCATCCACATCCTTAGTATAAACAACACACTTGTAGGTAACATTATCTATAATTTTCACTATCTATTTATGTGAATATTCAAGCTGTCCATCTGTGTCATAGTCACTAAATTATTTTTATCTTGAGCTAAAGAACTCCAAATTAAGACCCATGAATTTTCCCAGAAACTAGATTCACATATATTCTTACCATAAAATTTTCATAATTTTTGGTTTGGCCAATTAATACAGTTTATTCATTGAAGTCTCCCCTGTTCTGCTATCTGACAGTTCCGACCCTTCTTCACTAAAAATTAATTATCTTATCGTACAAGATTCGAATGATGTCCTCGTTTGTTTCTCTTGAAAATAGACTCATTCAGAATTCTAAAAATATACATTTAAGCCTCTAATTATTTTTATCCAATTTTTGATGATTTTCCAAATTCAAAACAGGGAAACCCAAAATCATTCTGATCTTGTCTCACAAAAGTTATTGTATCTCATGATTCCATTGCTTACATAATTTCTTTTATAAGAAACTAGACTCAATAAGCTTTAATATCATATTTTATTCATCCTCTAATTCCATTTCTACAATTTTTGGTGATTTTTCAAAGTTAGACTACTGCTGCTGTCCAAAACAGTTTTAGTGCAAAATGTTGATTTCCATTTTGCCCCAAATTTCACAATTCATACAACTCAGTCCTTACTCAATTAACCCCTCAATTAAGATAATTTTCTCAATTAATACTTTTCTTAAACATTATAAGTTATTTCACAACTATTTAAATTCAGAATTTCCACATAAAACTCTAACTTCAAACTCTTTTACAATTAGGTCCCAAACATTCACTTTCTATTCAATTCTTACAATAAAATCAACATATAAACAATTTAAAACTCTAATTCCATGCCAAATCATCATATACTTCCAGCACATATGTATATAAACTTTCAATTTCTTTCATAGAATCAAAAACTAATGAATTCAACAAGTGGACCTAGTTCTAAAAGTCACAAAAACAAAAAAAGTTCAAGAAATAATCAAGAATTGAACTTGCTTGGAGTAAAAATATGAAAAACCAGCTTAATAGAACTCCTCCATGGCATTTTTCTGATGAGAATGCAGAAAAATAAAGAGAAATCTAAATAATTCCACTTTAGTCCTAGCTTTATTAAGTAAATTTTGCAATTTTCCAATTTTACCCTTAATTCTCCTTATTTTCTTGCTGATTTCATGCCCTTGCCGTCCAGCCCAAATAGACCTTGGGTCTATTTTCCTTTTAAACCCTCTTTCTTTTATCAATGAAGCTATTTAATCGTTTCCCATAATTTTGTATTTGATACAATTTAGTCCTTTTTGTTCAATTAACTATCAGAACTTTAAAATTTCTTGACGAAACTTTAATACTAACATATTAACACTCCATAAATATTTATAAAAATATTTATGGCTCAATTTAAAATTATTGAGGTCTCAATACCTCGTTTTCGATTCTAATTATTTTAATATTTATTTTTAGTACACTATTCACTATTTTTAAATTTTTTTCCTAACTTCACATTTAATTTATACTCACTAAATTAAAAATATTTCCTACTCATTTGTCGAATTTAGTGATCTCGAATCACTGTTCTGACACCACTGAAAATTAGGCTGTTACAACTCTCCTCCCCTTAAGGGATTTTCGTCCCCGAAAATCTTATCAGAAGAAATTGCTGTCAACACTCATGAAACACTTTTACTAACTTCTCAGTTTCACAAAGAAAACCCCACTTTAGCATTTAACTTGGTTGAAATCAAATCATCATCAAATAAAGCCAATCATGTAGTCAACATTTACAAAATAATCAAGATTTTCCAATACGTATATAATGTAGAGTAACAACCCGTATAAACAGAATAATAGCTTTACATGAATCTCACCATTTACTCTTATCTTCAACGTAACAGAATAGTATAACAAAGAAAAATGAAGAAGTCCCAATCATAATTTAATCAGACCAACGATGCTCTCATCAAATATTTTAGCTAGCTAGCATTCTCATACAATAAGAATTTCATCAGAAAACGAACAGCCACATATTCCTCTGACTAATTCTGTCATCCCTAATCCCATAATATTTCATTCATTAAAAAAAATCAATTCAAAAGAATTTTCCGGTAAGTACACTATTTAGACATCATATCTGAATAAGTCAATTTACTGAAATTAGCTTCTTCTCTAATCATGACATTGCATATCTCGAATGATCTTTAAAACATTCTAATTCCTTTTTCCAGAACTGTATTTACTTTTCAAACTATTCTCGTTTCTATATGCCTTACTAATCACTTCAACACTATACTCTCCAATTCTACAGGTGTGAATTTATTAACATAATTCTCATGAAATTTTGTCATAATTACAACTCTGGTAAGGGGGTGAGGTCGTAAACCTCTAACTCAACTCTCATAACTACACACATATGACTTGACATTCATACATAACATTATTGTTTTCACATAATTCACTGCAAGCAAAATTAATACACTTATATAGTCTATCAATATTTTCTGCCATATACAATTTCAAACGATGAATTCACTTAGTTTAGCTCAATATCAACAATTAATCAATTTCAATCTCTTAAGTCCATTTATCACTTACCTTTCTTAATCAATTTAGGGAACAATTTCAGAATTGAGTACTTCGTTTTCACCATGCCATAGTAAAACTATGGTCTTGCACAAAGTCACATATCACACACCAAAGCCATAGCCCAGCCATGGTCTTACACGGATCACATATCACACTGATCACATACCTCTGATACCATAGCCCAGCTATGGTCTTATACGGAAATCACTTGTCACTTGTCACTTGTAGCCAAGCTACCACTATTCATCGATCGTAGTGGAGCTACCATTTTTCATCGATCGGTGTAGCCGAGCTACCACTTTTCATCGATCGTAGCCGAGCTACCACTTTTCATTGATCGTAGTCAAGCTACCACTTTTCACTTGTCATTTGTCATTGATCGATAAGTGTAGCCAAGCTATCACTTATCACTTTCACTTTTCTTGATCGATAAGTGTAGTGAAGCTATCACTTATCACTTGTTGCCATGGTCCAACCATGGTCTTTTCCTTCAATTCATCTTGTCACTGAACTGAAATGCTCAATTTGATCATTTATTCAATTTTCATGCTTTTACATTATTCACGATTTTATCATCAATATATATGAAATAACACATCATGAAATTCATAAAATTAACAAATAATCACTAAAATTTAGCCATATGAACTTACTAATCATACTTATTCAACCAAGTGTACATAAATAGACACTTATTCAATTTTGAATAAAATTTACTTAATCAAACATGTTGAGCACATAACATCATAGACATGTCAAACAGACACGGATAGCCTTATCATAATATAAACTTTCATTTCATTTCACCTTTTTATATTTCAACTTATGGTTATCTCATTTCGTACATTATCACATACATATCATGAACTTCTATTCATACCTTGTCAAGTTTCAACTTAACACAAACACATTTTCAATGTCTCAACATCAAATTTTCGCACTGTCAAGATTAGCTTGATTAGAAATCACCTCGGTCTTAACAAAACAATTTCGTTAGAGCCGGAAGATATCACACTATCACGAGTAGTAATATAGCATGTATAGCTAAACTCACATACGCTAGGTTAATCCGAGAACCGACTAAACCATAGCTCTGATACCATTTAGGCTGTAACACCCCCTACCCGTATCCGTCGCCGGAATAGAGTACGAGGCATTACCGAGGAGTACAAAAACACTTACAGATAATTTAAATATATTTTCAT
Source organism: Gossypium arboreum (assembly GCF_025698485.1). Taxonomy (NCBI): domain Eukaryota; kingdom Viridiplantae; phylum Streptophyta; class Magnoliopsida; order Malvales; family Malvaceae; genus Gossypium; species Gossypium arboreum. Next base: position 107,998,475 of record NC_069079.1, read on the forward strand.
AACAACTTGTCTCGATTTCATACTATTTCATATTTAAGCTTTACTCACCAAAGTATTTGAAATATCATCTTTATGCAAATAGCACACATGAGGTACATAATTCCATAGTTAAGAATGAACACATTTATCAAACATATTCCACATTCATAGATCAATGTCTTACATTTCCATATATTAATAACCGTCATTTTTCTTGTTTTTCAGATAATTATGTGTAACCATTGATAAGCATGTAATTCACTGTTTCTTCCTGTCAATCACAATTTCAAATGACAAATTCGTGTGAATCAGCTTAACCTCATTAGGTGTTCAAATTTTGTCACTTTGATTCACATACTCATAATTTACTAACATATCTTATCAAACACAATCTCTGAAAGCTAAAATCACATAATTGAGCTCAATAATAATAATGATAACATTACTTACATTTCTTTTTCCACATGTTACATTTACGACTTACCAACTTGTCCATCCAATGAACAGCTTATAGATTTGAGTACATCGTGATCTGAAGCCCGAAATCTAGCTAAAGCACATAAGTGCTAAACGTCAGCCCGAAGGCTAACTGAAGCACATAAGTGCTAAACGAAGCTTGAGGCTAATCAAGCTCATTAGAGTGAATCGAAACCCCAAAAGGGTTAATCAAACTCATATGAGTTAATTCAAGCTCAGACGAGCTAAACGGAAAGCAAACACGAGAATTTGCAACAAATGCTGAATCTCGGTTTACTTGGGTAATTTACCATCAATTCATCTTTTTCTTTGAAAGATTGTACTCATTTCCTGCGTTCGTTCCTCCAAATTCTCGGTTTAATTTCATAACTTTTGTACATAATTTACTTATTTTCAACAATTAACATACATAAATATTAATCACCATTCATAAAATAATATTGAAATTTAATAATATTAACAAATGATTACTAAATTTAGTTATATAAACTCACAAGTTCGATTTTTGTATTATAGCGATAATCATAATTTCATAATAAATATTCCAAATAAAACATTATATCGTTTCTAATTCAACACTTATCGATTATAATCGGGCATGTAATCAATTTATACACGATTCATTCATATATTTTTGTATATTTTTCCTCCTCCTCTCCATTCACATCCTTAGTATAAACAACACACTTATAGGTAACATTATCTATAATTTTCACTATCTATTTATGTGAATATTCAAGCTGTCCATCTGTGTCATAGTCACTAAAGTATTTTTATCTTGAGCGAAAGAACTCCAAATTAAGACCCATGAATTTTCCCAGAAACTAGATTCACATATATTCTTACCATAAAATTTTCATAATTTTTGGTTGGGCCAATTAATACAGTTTATTCATTGAAGTCTCCCCTGTTCTGCTGTTTGACAGTTCCGACCCTTCTTCACTAAAAATTAATTATCTTCTCGTACAAGATTCGAATGATGTCCTCGTTTGTTTCTCTTGAAAATAGACTCATTCAGAATTCTAAACATATACATTTAAGCCTCTAATTATTTTTATCCAATTTTTGATGATTTTCCAAATTCAAAACAGGGAAACCCAAAATCATTCTGATCTTGTCTCACAAAAGTTATTGTATCTCATGATTCCATTGCTTACATAATTTCTTTTATAAGAAACTAGACTCAATAAGCTTTAATTTCATATTTTATTCATCCTCTAATTCCATTTCTACAATTTTTGGTGATTTTTCAAAGTTAGACTACTGCTGCTGTCCAAAACAGTTTTAGTGCAAAATGTTGATTTCCATTTTGCCCCAAATTTCACAATTCATACAATTCAGTCCTTGCTCAATTAACCCCTCAATTAAGATAATTTTCTCAATTAATACTTTTCTTAAACATTATAAGTTATTTCAAAACTATTTAAATTCAGAATTTCCACATAAAACTCTAAATTCAAACTCTTTTACAATTAGGTCCCAAACATTCACTTTCTATTCAATTCTTACAATAAAATCAACATATAAACAATTTAAAACTCTAATTCCATGCCAAATCATCATATAATTCCAGCACATATGTATATAAACTTTCAATTTCTTTCATAGAATAAAAAACTAATGAATTCAACAAGTGGACCTAGTTGTAAAAGTCACAAAAACACAAAAAGTTCAAGAAATAATCAAGAATTGAACTTACTTGGAGTAAAAATATGAAAAACCAGCTTAATAGAACTCCTCCATGGCGTTTTTCTGATGAGAATGCAGAAAAATAAAGAGAAATCTAGATAATTCCACTTTAGTCCTAGCTTTATTAAGTAAATTTTGCAATTTTCCAATTCTACCCTTAATTCTCCTTATTTTCTTGCTGATTTCATGCCCTTTCCGTCCAGCCCAAATAGATCTTGGGTCTATTTTCCTTTTAAACCCTCTTTCTTTTATCAATTAAGCTATTTGATCATTTCCCATAATTTTGCATTTGATACAATTTAGTCCTTTTTGTTCAATTAACTATCAGAACTTTAAAATTTCTTGAAGAAACTTTAATACTAACATATTAACACTCCATAAATATTTATAAAAATATTTATGGCTCGATTTAAAATTATCGAGGTCTCAATACCTCGTTCTCGATTCTAATTATTTTAATATTTATTTTTAGTACACTATTCACTATTTTCAATTTTTTTTCCTAACTTCACATTTAATTTATACTCACTAAATTAATAATATTTCCTACTCATTTGTCGGATTTAGTGATCTCGAATCACTGTTCCGACACCACTGAAAATTAGGCTGTTACATAGGCCCTCTAAGTTTTTTTTTAAAATTTTAAATTAGTAAACGCAAAATTTTACTTTGCCCCCCCTAAAATTATAAAAATTCGGTTTAATCCTTTAAAAATTATAAAGATATAGACTATAAAAAATTAAAATTTCATTTAGCCTTACCTAAAAAATTGTTTTAGCTTCGCCCTTGTATGTTATGGTATTCGTATTTCACGATGTTGTGTGATTGTTAGATATGTTTATATATATATATTTGATATGAGTATATTCTTTTTGTTTTCATATTGTATAAAATAATTTAAAATGACATTGAAAAATCTTTGACTTTGTCTAGGATATAGACTAATTACCCATTAATTTTTTCTAAAATAAAAAGAAACCTTGACTTGCACTAAAAGTTATAAACGTTTTATGATTTTAGGTTTGATATCTGGAATCAGTAAAAGTTGGTGGCTTCCACTCATCTGCTCCAATTCCTATTGACCTCTTTAGCCTTCCTCCAACGTAAACGCTTCCTTTCTTTTTCCTATCAAATTTACCAAACTCGTCAAAGGTGGAACTTCGAGTACATTAAAACGACACCGTTTTTGCCAATGTTTATATACAGAAACCAGTTTTATGTTACGTGCTAGGCTGCTGCATGATAGTTAATCACTATATATATATATAAGTAAGCTCAAATGCATCTTTCCTTCTCTTATATTTACTTCAAAGTGTCTTTAAAGCTTCAACAATGGCGTCCTTGCATACAGTCGGGAAATCGTGGGTTTTAGCAGTAACCATAGTATGCATGTCTATTTTCTGGTTCCACTTGTGTAAGGCCGATGAAGATTTGCCTGAAACAGGCAGTTTTGGTGATGATCCAGCTCAAATTGTCGCCAAGGCATTGCTATGTTTCAATGATAAATATGTAAGATTTTCATGTTCTTAAATATCTATTAATGGAATTGTTTGGTCCAATTTGATTTTAGTCCCTCAATTATGCTGAAATTTAAAATTTGATCTTTCCACTTCAGTGTGGAATAATTTTCTATGTCTAATTTTACAAAATTGTCTATAAGTACAAATTGATAACATTGTTAGTTCTTGCCATTAAAGTGATGGTGCTATTTTTAGTATTTACAGTTATTCGACCATATAGTCAAAACCAAGGATGAATCAAAGGGGGTTGGAAGGACCTCGCCTCTCCCCTTGGTTGAAATGGATAAATTGATTTTTAGCCTTTCTTTAAAATTTATATATTAATTTAGGTTTTTTAATATAAAAGTTCTCTTTTGCCCCTAAAGATTTTTTAATTTTATTTAGGCCCCTAAGCACAAATATCTTTGATTCATTCTTAATCAGGGCCACATGAAAATCTAGTTGATCATGTGCAACTAATAATAAAATTACATGTTACTTAAACATTAACGACAATTTTTTAAAATAGAAAAATGTCATCATTTTATAGTCGGAGAGTGTCACATCAAATTTTAGTAGCTTTACTAAAATTTCAAAAAAAATTAAGGTCTAATTAATAATGAAAATTAAAAAAAAAAACTAAAGGTATAATTAAAATTTTTAAAACTTTTCAAAGCCGTAATGATAATTTTCTAAAATTTTTGGGGACCAAGGTCCCATGGCTTCCATTAAATTTCTCCGCGGTCAATTTAATAGCACCAACTAATAATGTTATCAATTCGAATTTACTAGAAAAATATAAAAATTAAGGGATCAAATGAGGTTAAGATAAAAAAAAAATAAAGTAAAAGAATTAAATCCAAATTTTAACATAGTAGTTGGACTAAAATCATAATTAGACGGAATTGTTTTGTTTGTTCATATTTTGATTTTTTTCCCCTTTCTTTCAGATTTATAGCAGCTGTGAAGAATCTAGCAGATTGAGTGCAAGTGGAAATCTAGACGTCCCACCTGAATACACCGACGAATATTGCAGTGGACCTTGCCTCTCAGAGACCCACCTTGTTCTCAACTGTATAGAGAACATCATGAAAAACTTTGTGTTCTACAACAAGGCAACCATTCACGATATCAGAGACACAATTAAGGCTGGATGTAGCTATGGTCCTGAAAGAGGTAGCTCTTTTTTGGTGTTGAAAACATTTTTCAATCGCAGATGCCATAAATAATAATAATCTATAATCTTGTATGTGTTTAATGCAGGTAATTTCGACGTTGAAGAGCACCTTGAAGCTGAGGAAAGCGGTTCAAACAAGGCAACCACTAGCATTTTCTTTGGGGTTGGGTCCATTATTATAGGGCTCACCCCATTCCTTTGACATGTTTAATTATCTATAATCTACAGAGGTCAAAGATTTCCTTTCTCTGCTTTCAATTACTCTGTTTCAAAGTCATATATATATATATATATATATATGTAATTTATTTACTGCTTTCACTAAAAAATAAGGTTGTCTGATACATCCGTTCCAATGCTTTATTAACTCAAAGATGGGACCAAGAGATCTTATTAATATCTCTTCTATAATCTAAAAGTGATTCTAGAGATTTTTTATAATCATTCCATAACACAATTAAGATTAAATAGAAGTCTGTCAATCATGTTTAATTGATAATAAATTTATACGTCAACTCGTTGTTAAATCTTGTCATCATTTCAGACCCAATAATAATAATATGCATGGTAAAGAGATTAAATCAGACCAAATTATAAAGATTGGCTTTTGGCCCTTGGTGTGAACCATGCAACTATAAAACCTTTGGTGTGAACCATGCAACTATAAACCTGGAAACTAATGACAAGAAAACCTGTAAGATTCTGAAATCAACCAGAAAATTTTGATGCTTGAGATTCTAAGATTAAAAAAAAAAAAAGTATTAATGTTATGGAGTTAAAACTTTTTTTAAAGTAAAAAAGAAGAAAAAAAACTACTATTCCCTCCACAATGTGCCAAAACATCCTCTATTTTTCTTGTAAAAAAAAAAAAAACCTACCGTTTCCCCCATTAATGGCATCTTTCAAGACCATGATCTCCATTTTGATGCAATTCTCAATAACCGCCCCATGTCTTCTATGGCGATCAAGAACCCATATTTTTTACATGTTCTTGCTCCTTCTTTCCCTCTTCTTCCTTTCAACGTCTTTCAACCAGCGTTCCCCGAACGCGTTAGCCTTGGCATTAGCAACTCGTCTTCGATTTGCCGCCGACTACATCGCCTCCTTCACCTCCGTTTCTTCTTCCAACACCTGCATTGTCTCCGACGTTCGGAGCAACTGCACTCTTTCTTCTGTCACCGCAGTTGAAAGAACTCCTGGGAATTCTCTCGAAGACGGGAACGATGTGATTAAAGACCTTAGTTCTTGCGACATTTTTAATGGCAACTGGGTCTTGGATGATTCTCGCCCTGCTTACATACCAGGGTCTTGCCCCTACGTTGATGATTCTTTCAACTGCTTCAAGAACGGCCGGGTCGATTTCAGTTACGTTAGATACCGATGGAAGCCTTTTGATTGTCAAATTCCAAGGTCTATAACTTGAGAATTTTGTTCAAGATTTTTATCAAGCACTTTACAATCCTCGACCACTTTGTTTCTAATAATTGTTGAATTCGTGTAGGTTTAATGGGAGGAAAATGCTGGAAATGTTGAGAGGGAAGAGGCTGGTTTTCGTGGGAGACTCTTTGAATAGGAACATGTGGGAATCACTGGTGTGTTCATTGAGAGAATCATTGAAAGATAAGAGACGTCTCTTTGAAGTTTCCAGCAGGAATGAGTACAGGACTCAAGGTTTCTTTTCTCTCAGATTCCAAGTGAGTCAACAAAAAGCATTCTTCAATTTGCAATTTTAGTCAGTGAAAACTGTTTTTCTTTTTTTGGTTTGTTTCTCTAGAATTTGGGTTTTTTTTTTGCTGAAATGATTATAGGATTACCAGTGCACAATAGACTTCATCAAATCACCATTCCTAGTCCAAGAATGGAAAATCTCTGATAAAAGTGAGATTAGGAGGGAGACACTGAGGCTTGACATGATTCAGGGTTCTAAGTACAGTAATGCCGATATAATTGTCTTCAACACTGGCCATTGGTGGACTCACCAAAAAACTGGCAAAGGGTATACCATTTTCTTTGTCTTCCATCAATTTCTAGAATTGCCATAAGTTTCTGATAAGCATTTGGTGTTAAAATCGCAGCAAAAATTACTTCCAGGAAGGCAGCCATGTCTATGACAGAATGGAAGTAAAAGAAGCATTCACAAAGGCATTGAAAACATGGGCACAATGGGTTGATTCCAACATTGATAGAAAGCACACCAGGGTCTTCTTTGCAGGATACTCTTCTTCTCATTTCAGGTAAAAAAAAAAAAAAGGTTTTAATCTATGTTACTCGGACACCGATCTCGGTTATGTTTTTGATATGTTTATTCATGTATTTGGACGGTCATATCTCGCTAACAATGGCGTTTCAGGAAAGGGCAGTGGGATACAGGTGGGAACTGTCATGGTGAAACAGAGCCTATATCAAATGAGACCAGCTTAGCCCCATATCCATGGATGATGAGCATCCTGGAATCAGTAATATCAGAAATGAAAACACCAGTATTTTATCTTAACATCACCAAGATGACAGCTTACAGAAAAGATGGGCATCCATCGATTTATCGACCATTAGAGATCCCGAGGACCCCCGGCATGTTCCAGGATTGCAGCCATTGGTGCCTCCCAGGTGTTCCAGACTTCTGGAATGAACTTCTCTATGCCGCCTTGCTAATATCGGGCCATGACTTACCAAATAATGATTAACATCATTTCCTTTTTAGTTCTGTCTCAAGTTCTAATGTTAGTTCCCTCCCCTCCCCCCCCCCTTTTCTGTGTGTATATCAAATGTCTGATAAAAACCAGTGTCAAAACCATTGAAGTAAATGTTTTGTAATGAAATTGCATTGAAAGAATTTGAGTTTATCCTCATTTATATTACCAACAGTCCACCATTTTGGCATTTCATGGATCAATTTTCATGACGATGCACTCAAAAGTTTACTTAGCCATTGAATATGATTGTCTTTTATATCGATGGTTAATCAATCACTGAAAACTGGATCGTTGTTGTCAGGTTTGGTTGTGGTTTTTGATTTATCCTTACGAAATGGATTAATCCTACCATCGAAAAAACCAGGCTAAGTTGGTATCTACCATCAGTTGGAACGGTTGTTTGATTATTTAATTTGCACTAAAAAATTAAAATCATAATTTGATTATTTTTATATTATAAAAATTAAAATTAATTATATATTAAATAAAATATAAAATATAATTAAATTTCAAATAATCGCAACTTTTAAACTTAAATTTCATAAATAGTAAATCGATTTTTTTCTCAACCTTAATTATTACGGTGAGTTAATGATGTTTAACGAGGCTTTGACTTAAAAATGGTATACAAAAACTGAATGAAAAAGGCTAGACACAAATGCCATTTAATAAGTTGTTGAAAGGATGGGAAATGAATTTCCCTAGATGTGGTCGAACAAAGCGGACAAAGTATTGTCTAAATATAATAAACAAAATAATAAGGAATCTAACCATAGAATTGGCATATACTCTTAAATATAAAACATTATGGATTTTTTCACCAATTAGTATTTAAGAAAATTGATATTTACTGCCATTCTTTTTATGTTTTTCCAATTTTAAATATTAGGTATTGATTTTAGTATGCTTAATCTTCTTTTAAAAAACTTCCATTACAAATATTCTCACACTCTGGTATGCTCTTTCTTGTGGTGTAATCTTAGCATAAACATAGATAAAATAATCTCCATGACATGGCATGTTCTTCCTTGTGCTGTAATCTTAGCATAAACACAGATAGATAAAATAATCTCCATAGAAATATTAAGTGTTACTCATCCCTTTTGAGTTTGAGAAATTTACCGAGATTTCTGTTTTCATTTTTTTTGCCTCTAAAATGCTTTACAATTTACCAAATGGCATTTGTAACAATGCATATATAATCAGTCATTCCAATAAAGACAAGCGGAAACTCCGTGTCTTAAGAGGTTGATTTGTGCCATTATATATAAAAATATGTATGTATTTGTTCTTTGCGTTTGTAATAACACAACTATATGATGCTCTACTTGACTTACAATCCTCATGTCATTGGAAACTCAACCTTAAAATAAATGACAATCAAAGCAAACAAATTTAAAGGCTAAGGCATCCCTAGTACTTCAACCTATATATACAACCCCTTCTTGCACAAGTGGCAATCACCTCCACAAATTTACATCAAATCTCCATTTCTCTGATATATACAAACCTACAATGGGTGTGAGCAGTTACAGCGATGAGTACAGTTCCACAATCCCTCCAGCCAGGCTCTTCAAAGCCTTGATTCTTGACTCTCACAATCTCATCCCAAAACTCATGCCATTGGCTATTCAAAGCATTGAAATTAGTGGCGATGGAGGAGCTGGCACCATCAGGCAGATCAACTTTGCTGAAGGTGGAATAAGCTACTGAACTTGCTGTCCATAGTAATATCACTTTGGGTTTGATTAACTAACACTGATTAAGGATAATACGATGCAGGTAGCCAAGTTAAGTTCATCAAGAACCGGGTGGATGAGCTTGATGAAAAGAATTTTTCGTTCAAATACAGTTTGATTGAAGGTGATGGAATGATGTACAAGCTTGAAAAGATTTCATATGAAGTTAAATTTGAAAGCACGGCAGATGGTGGAAGCATAAACAAGATGACGAGCACTTATTACACAAAGGGTGATTTTGTGCTAACCGAAGAGGAAATCAAGGCAGGCAAAGAGAAGGCCTTGGCTATGTACAAAGTAGTGGAAGCCTATCTACTTCAGAATCCTGATGCTTATGCTTAATTGATGGATGGAGGTGAGAGTAGTTGGACATCTTGGATGTTTCGGTGTGTTTAATTTGGGTGTGGGTATAATTGCCTTAATAAGGATTGGAATTCATCCAACTGTTAATGTGGGTCTACTTGTAATGTTTTCTCTTCCTTTAATGTACAAGGGAGTCAAGGATGACTTGCCTTTATTTGAAGCTACAACTTGGAAATCACAGTTTGGAATTTGAAGACAAGTCTTAAAACAAATAGGAAGGAACTAGTGCTATATGTTGGAGAAACTATTGCAATCAAATCCATATAAACTTAGGCAAAAAAATGTATATAAATATTACTTGCAACACACGTGACTTTATCAAAATATAACATAGAAATTTAATTCAATAATTTTATTGCAACATAATCAAAATAATTTATATTATATTATGTTATATTAATATAAAATTTTAAATTTAAATATAAATTATAAACCAAACGTAACTAGAAATTTCAAATCTTAATATCAATAGGAGATAAATATATAAACTTTATCTATTTTAATATTTTTATCTTTAATTTTACATGAATTATTTAAGGGTAAACTACACTAGTAGTCAGTCTTCTATTAGTAAATTTTTTTCTTGATCATCCTATTATGAAAGTTACAAAATGATCACCCAACTATCAGTAAATTTTTTCTTTGATCACCCAACTATGAAAAGTCATAAAATAGTCATCCAACTATTCAATTTTGCCTTTTTTGGTCACCTGTTAGTTAACGGTGGTAGCTTTTAAAATTGACATAATAACAATTTTAACCTTCAAAATTTATACATTGTATCAATTTAGTTTTAATCTTAAAAAATCTAACCCTCAACATTTATCCACTTGTCTTAGTGGGAAAAACGTGGAGGTTGTGACATTGATGAAGTGTTGGTTATGCAATTTAATGAATGGATTGACAAAAGTTATTTATTCGATATTGATATGATGAGAGATGAATTTATTCAGTCCGACCTAAAAATGGAATATCAAACTACCAAAGAAAAGCTTGATAGAGCCTTCATTAACATGGATTGAACAGACAATTCCCTCGAGGCCATGGTTTTGCAAAACTAGCCATTGAATCTAATGACAAACCAATTCATTTTTCAAATATTAGAGGAAAAGGAAATTAGTATTTCGTTTTGGGGCAAAATGATTACTTAAAGAAGAGAGAAATTATACCACTACTCAAGTTTGGAGTAATCATATGAAGTTGAACACAAGTAGAAATTTTTAGACCAAGTTATGAATGAAAAAAGATGCTCATATGGAATGAAGAAATAGAAAATTTATAGATCATATGAAAGAAATAACAGAACTTCAAGAAGCCATTGATCATGCTTAACAAGATGATCCCTTAAAGAAGGCGATTTATGAAACGCCCTATTATCAAAATTGAACATGTTATTTAATTTTAGCTTGGGTTATTATGTAAGGCTCTATATAAAGCCAATGTTGTTTCAATTTAATGCATCAAATTTTCTCCATCAATTCTTTTTATCTCATAAATTCTTCTCCAGTTTACAACATTTGGTATCTGAGCAAAGTTTTTCTGAGTGTTTTGCAACCCAAAGATGACAACAGAGAGTTATTTTGTGCAATCGACAATACCGAAATTTAAGGGGCACTATTGTAACCTTCCAAAAAAATATATATGAATTTCTATTTGTTAAAATCTGACATTAGTAAGTGTCAACTTCAATTATGTTTGAAGTCAGGTGTTTGAATCTAGGTGGGAGCAGAATGGTAAGGTTTTTGCTATTTTTTTCAAGTTGACTTTATAGTAGTTGGATTAATTTGAAATCGTCCTTTGGGTAATCTGATAAAAGTTGGGTAGTTGGGTTGGTTTTGGTTTTAATTTCCTAATATTCAATTGTTTTTCTTTTAAAATAAATCCCAACAAATTTCTTAAATTTCCTCTATAGTTTTTGCACGTTCCCTTTTGTTTGTTGTTTTTCTTTTTTTTTTTTTTTCTTTTCATTTTTCATTCATTTGGCTTGTTACTAAGTTGCTTCTCGCGGTTCCAGTAAGTGATTTTCTTGCTTTTGTTCTTTCTTTCTTTAGCAACTCCAGCCTTTCTTTAGTTATTTTGATTGGCGTTGTGTAGCATTCAATTTTGGTTGAAGGGCATGTATGTGTGTGATCGAATCTATTCTTGAGTGGTGGTGTGATTCTTTTTGTTTTTCTTTATTTTTTTATCTATATAATTTGGGGTTGTATGCTGTGCTAATCGTAGAGTTCTTTTAGGGGAAACTCACGAGGCATTTGATCCTTTGGCAAGTTAAGCTCTGTGGTGTTTGGTTGTTTCGTTTGGGGGTAAGTCGTCAAACGCTGTTTTGGGAATTTTTGTTGTCATGATTTTGCCATTTTGTGATTAGATTTGGTAAGAGAACGTGTTAATTGAATTGTGTTTCTGTCAAATTAGTGTCGAAATCATTTTTTGAAAACGGGAATCGACTTGGTTTGAAAGCAAAAATTAAAACGGGAGTCGCCACCGATCTTTATTAGGTGTGATCGGATCACCTTTGTTTTAATAAATCAATTTTAGTTTACTAAAATAGTGCCTTTGGTCTACGAAACTTGAGAGAATGGGTTCGGGAGTCGGTTACGTGCGAGGAAGGATTAGCACCCTCGACACGCCCAAAAATTGGTACCGAATTGATTAGTTAATGTCTTAATGTCGAAAGTTGAAAATCGGGAATGGATTTTAAAATACAATCCTTTTTATTGATTTCGATTTTAAAAATGCTTGAGTTAGCTTGAATCGATTGTTTAGAGATTTCCTTGTCTCGAGATATCAGAGTATCACATCCCGTAAGTTAGGACACAATACCATGAATTCCCGAGCACAAAGTTGTCCCCTAATTTGAATGAGAATTTCATGTGTTTTAAAACTTGAAAATGATATTTTGCTATTTAGAAACAACGAGAAAATCGAAACCCCGTAAGTTAGGGCACAATTCCTCGATATTTCAAAATGCATGACATTGCCTTATTTGGAAAATTTTGCTTTTAAATAGTAGCGAATGCAATATTCAAGCAACATGTGTTATTTATTTAGGTTAAAATAAGGTGATTTATTGGATAAATACATTGAGGTTTAATTCGCGAGGCAAAGATATGAAATAAAATATGGTACGACATAGAACAATGATCCTCGCACAAAATATTCCACAAGCGCATGGCAATAATATGAACGTAAGTAAGTAAATTTACATACATGCAATAGCAATAATCATGCAACATTCAAATAATAGCGTCGATAACTAAAAAGCCAATGGGTTAAATGGAAAAAGATATAAGGCAAACTTAAATGCATAAAATGTAAACAAATTTACTTAATAATGACAAACGAATTTAAAATGAATAGCGTGAAAAAGAAATTTACTATAAACAATGTACAAAATAAATTAAAAAATAGAGTATGTGTAAAAGAGATTTTAAAATAGTTAATATACGAGACATCAAAGAAATAACTAGTATGTATATATATATGAAAAATGGATATAATAATTTAAATTTTGATAATATATATATATATATAAATTTTAAAGTAAATAAATAAACAATTTCAAATGAATAATACATAAAGCGAGTTTAAAATAAATAATGTAGAAGAATTTTAAAATCTATATTATACAAAGCAAATAAAAAAATTCATATGAATAATTTTAAAATAGATAATATATATACAAATAAAAGTGTAAAATATGGAATAAGTAGAATGGGTCTAAAATAAGGTATATAAAATAATTTTAAAATAAATAATATACAATTTAATTTAAAAGTAATAAATAAGAAGTTTAAAATATATAATACGTAAAAGAATTAAAATAGACAACATAAATATATTTTATAATGTTAATAGTTCAAAGGTAATATAAAGAGAGTTATTCAAATACATAATATACAATAACTTAAAATATAAAATAATTTGAAATAAATATATAACAATTTTAAAGAATTATAAATATATAAAAAGCCTGAAATAAACTATATGTATACATATATATAATAGGTAAGGAATAAAGAAATAAATAATACATATAAAATAGATTAAAGTGACATATATACATAAAGTTAGTTAAAATAAATAATAAGAATTTGAATAAATAGTACATTAAAATAAGTTAGAATAGATGTAAATAAACAACATATAAAATGTTTGACATAACATATAAATGAAACATTAAAAGGGTTAATAAATGAATTAAATAGATTTAGGATATTTCCAAAAACAAATTACAATTCGGGGTATAAAAGTATAAATATTGGATAGTTAATTAGGGATCAAAACGAAAACCAAACAAGATCTGAGGGCCAAATTTAAAAAAAAATAAAAGAAGATAGAAAATAGGGGTTAATTGAATGAGGTTGCGAAAGAGGAGGACTAAACGCATAAATTTCCCTTTTAGGGAAAGTGCACAGACCCCACCCTCCCAAACGACGTCATTTGGAATGATTTAAAACAAAAAATTTCCTTCCTTTTTAATTTGTAGGTTCATCATTTAGTTTACAAAACTCCTTCTTCCAAAAAAAATAAAAATCACCCTTCCCTTCTCTTTCAGCCCCATGTCCGGCCATGGGCTCAAAGTTACGGTCATTATGTCGATCACGACCACCCATGACGGCGCCATCAGACGTGGTGGTCGGAGAGTTCAAAACTTCCCCGTTGAACCCCTTTTCACGTAGACAAGATTTAGGACTTGAAAACCAAAAATAAACCCCAAACTTCTTAAAACCACAAAGATTCTTCAACCTTTGGCTTCCTCCGTCAAGTTTTAACCGGATCTCTAGAGATCTCACTTCGGACTAGAGAAGCGTATGCCTGTGGTACCAACGCCAAATACGGGTAAAAATCTTCCTTTTATATATTTGTATATAGATTCAAATAAATACATAAAATAAATGATAAAGATAGGAAGTGAAAAAATGAAACCTTTTGAAAACGCTTTGATTAATCTCGTGTTCATAACCCTTTCTTTTGATTTTTTCTCTTTCAAAAGTCCCCTTTACATTCGATTCTTCCCCTTATAATCGGTTTCATTTCGCTTTATAGCCGATTCCCATATTAACATATTATTATTTTATTCTCTGCTACTGTTTGTGCTTCTTGCTGCCATTTTCCTCTTTTCCAAATGTTTGCAGGTCATGGGAGTGTCAGAGGCGTGGAAGGCCGGTGATTGGCGCCCCAAGCAGTGGTGGCGCGCGTGAGAAGGTTGGTGGCTGAAGGAAATTGGGCCTGCTGTTTTTTCTTTTCTTCTTTTTTTTTTTGTAAAATGGACTTTGTTTTGGGACTTTTATATTTTGGAATTAATTTTGGTTTTTATTTCTTGTTGGCCAGGCCAAAATTGGCTATAACAGCTGCCCCTCTTTGCTCATTGTCGTGTAACGAGAATAGAGCAAAGATCTTAGAAGAGCCAATTTTGCCTAGTCTTACTGAATCTTAACTTCTTTGGAGCTTCTTTTCTTCGAGTAGCCTCATTTCATCTCACTGCATCCTCAGGGATATAGGAACCAGTACTACGATTCGCTCAAATGCAATTTTAGAGAGAAGAGATTTGTAGCTTCAATCTACTCTGCTGGTACTTCAAAGGGATAAAATTTGGTAATTTTAACCTGCTCCACTGCATCTTCAGGGAGATGAGGTTTGTGACTTCCAACTGTTCCACTGCAACTTCAGGGAAACAAGATGTACACTCTTCAGCCTACTCCACTACTGCTTAGGGAGATAGGGTCTACAATTTCTAGCCTGTTACCTTACTGCTTAAGGGGTTAAGGCTCGTCGTCTTCGATCTATTTCCCTACTGCTTAGGGTGATAAGATCTATAAATTTTCAGCCTGTTACCCTACTGTTTAGGGGTTTAAGGCCCTTCGTCTTTGATCTGCTCCACTACAACTTCAGGGAGGCAAAATTTGCAATTTGGTCTGTTACCCTACCTCTTAGGGTTTAAGACCCTTCGTCTTCAATCTGTTTCCCTACTGCTTAGGGGGTTAAGATCTGGAAATTCAGCCTATTACCCTACTGCTTAGGTGGACAGGATGGTGGCTTAAATCTGCTCTACTGCAACTTCAGAGAGAAAAAATTTACCATTTTCGATCTGTTCCACTGTAACTTCAGGGAGACATGATCTGTAAAATTACCGATGTTGCTACACCATCCTCCAGGGACATGATCTGTAGAATCAGTTTTATGTATCTATGCTTACGTCAAATAATTAGGATGCTATGATCAAAATGAATCAAGTGCTCCTAATTAAATGTGTATGAATGATGCTTGTATGAATGCAAAAATGTCATTTTTTAATGCTTATTTTGATATTACTCGTTGTTCATCGAGGTTTTATCGTAAATGTTCTACTCTATCTTTTCTTCAACTGATATCTTCGGCAGAAAATTTGAAGAAATAATCAAAATTTGGGCCATTCTTTCCCCAATATTTCCAACCTTTGAACGTAGGGTGATTCAAACTAATTAGCCTCGTTTCGGATCCTCGTATCATTTAGAAGTATTTCAGAGTAATATGCAGAACTCTTTTTGAATATTATTAGTCCATTAATCATCAACTTAATGAAAGACGCTTGAAAAAGATTATCGCAATAGGCAAGATGAAATTTTATTGTGAGTGAAGCTCAAGATAAGTAAGGTAATTAAGATAGCACATTTGCTAAGGTACAAAATGTGAACCTACGAATTAATTACGATGGCGCATTCTGCTAAACAGAATGAATAAGATAAGAATAGGTGCCCCAGATATCGCAGTATGAGCTTCGTTGCACAAACTTCTCGAGGGCTTTTGAACTCGGTATGTGTTTGGAGGACCAAGAGTGCTTTGTTGATGCCCCAATATGTAGCATCCCTCCCTCCTGTTAATTCAGAGAAGGCAAAACTGCCGCATGCCCCATGTTCGATCAAAATTTGAATTGCCCATTCCTGGGTTTTCAATTCAAACCCCTTTGGTCTCAAAGCGCCCTTTCACGGGTTTTCACCTTGGCCTCTCCCCTTTTTTTTTATTTTAGGTAAATACCTCTTGACCGAATACGAATTAACAGGATTAGGCAGGCTCTTACCATCCATCTCGGTCAAAATCAGAGCCCCTCCAGAGAAAGCCTTCTTTACCACATAAGGTCCTTCCTAATTCGGCATCCATTTCCCTCTAAAGTCCTTTTGTATGGGGAGGATCTTTTTCAATACAAGGTCTCCTTCATGGAATTCTCTAGGGCGAACCTTCTTATTATAAGCCCGCATCATTCTCTTTTGATACATTTGACCATGACGGATAGCCTTTAGCCTCTTTTCTTTAATCAAGTTCAACTGGTCGTATCGAGACTGGATCCATTCTGCTTCATCTAATTTTAGTTCTGAAAGTACGCGTAGAGAGGGAATCTCGATCTCAATAGGCAGAACCGCTTCCATTCCATAAACTAAAGAAAAGGTGTCGCCGGTAGAGGTTCTCGATCGACGTCCAGAGGCGATAGGGCAAATGGTAATTTCTCGTGCCAATCTTTATAGGTCTCAGTCATTTTTCCTATGATCTTCTTGATGTTCTTATTGGCTGATCTTCTTGATGTTCTTATTGGCTGCTTCGACTGCACCATTCATCTTTGGGCGATACGGTGACGAGTTATGATGTTTGATCTTGAAATAGCTACAGACTTCCGCTATCGTGCTGTTGTTCAAGTTTAATGCATTATCGGATATGATTCTTTCAGGCATCCCATATCGACATATAATCTCTTTCTTTAAGAACTTACTAACTGCCGACTTTGTGACGTTGGCGTAAGAACCTCTACCCACTTGGTGAAGTAATCTATGACCACAAAGATGAATCGGTGTCCATTAGATGCCTTTGGTGAGATCGGCCCAATGACATCCATGCCCCACATGGAGAAAGGCCATGGAGAAGTCATGACATGAAGGGGTGAAGGAGGTACATGCATTTTATTTCCATAAATTTGGCATTTATGGCATTTCTTGGCATAGTTGATGCAATCTCCTTCCATGGTGGACCAATAATATCTGAATCTCATAATCTGTCTGGCCATGGTGAAACCATTAGCGTGTGTTCCGCAGACACCCTCATGAACCTCTTCCAGGATTTGCTTAGCCTCGACAGCGTCTACACATCTTAAGAGTACCTGATCCTTCCTTCTCTTGTATAGGATCTCTCCATCCAAGACATAGTCACTAACCAGCCTTCTTAGTGTCCTTTTATCATTCTCAGTCGCTTGGTTTGGGTATTCACGACTCTTCATATATCGTAAAATACCCGGTACCAAGGATGATCATCTTCTCTTCTTCCTCTTCAATGTTGCAAAGAATGAGCCGAGCCTTATAAATACTCATTTGGATAGGCTTCATATCCTCTTGTTTATTCACTTTGATCATAGAAGCTAAGGTTGCCAAAGCATCAGCCATCTGGTTTTCGTCTCGTGGAAGGTAACAGAAAGTGATATTGTCAAACTCCTCGATTAACTCAAGAACCAGCCTTCGATAATTGATCAGCTTAGGGTCTCTTGTCTCCCATTCCCCTTTAAGCTGATAGATCACTAATGTAGAATCCCCATATACCTCTAGCACTTTAATCTTACGTTCTATTGTGCACGAATTCCCATGATACATGCTTCATATTCGGCCATATTGTTTGTGTAATCAAAATCCAGTTTACTGGTGAAAGGATAATGATCTCCGTTTGGGGATACCAAGACTGTCCCGATTCCGTTACCCACAGCATTTGAAGCTCCGTCAAAATTCAATTTCCATAGGTGACCTTCTTGAGAGTCTTCTTCTGTGGTTGCAACGTACATTAGGTCTTCATTCGGGAAGTTAAAGCTCAATGGTTCATAATCTTCTAAAGCTCTACTGGCCAGAAAATCTGCTATTGCACTCCTTTTTACAGCCTTTTGGTTCACGTAGACTATGTCAAACTCAGAAAGCAGAATTTGCCAATGAGCCATTCTTCCGTTCAAAGCATTTGACTCCATCACATACTTCAAAGGATCTAGTTTCGAGATAAGCCAAGTTGTGTGGTACAACATGTATTGTCTCAGTCTTCGGGTTGTCCAAATTAAAGTACAACACAACTTCTCGATCGACGAATATCTTGTCTCACATTCGGTGAATTTCTTGCTGAGATAGTATATCGCTTTCTCTTTTCTTCCTGACTCGTCATGTTAGCCCAACACGTATCCCATGGAGTTTTCAAACACCGCCAAGTCTGATGTCGATGGTTTATCCGCAAGGTGGCATCGAGATCGGGCACTGGACAAATAATGTTTGATTATATCGAAAGTTTTCTCGCACTCCTTATCCCAAACACTTGGATTATGCTTCCTAAGGAGACGAAATATAGGGTCACATTTCTCCGTTAGTTGTGAGATGAAACGGGCGATGTAATTTAATCTTCCTAGGAAACCTCGAACTTTTTTTTGAGTGCGTGGCGGGGTAATTCTTGTATAGCCTTGACTTTATCTAGGTCAATCTCGATTCCCCTCTCACTGACTACAAACCCCAACAATTTTCCTGACCTAGCCCCGAAGGTGCACTTTGCGGGATTGAGCTTTAGTTGGAACTTTTTTAATCTCAAGAATAGTTTTCTCAGGACTTGCACATGCTCCTTCTTGGTTTTGGATTTTGCAATCATGTCGTCAACGTAAACTTCGATCTCCTTGTGCATCATGTCATGGAACAAAGTTACCATGGCTCTCTGATATGTTGCTCCTGCGTTCTTTAATCCGAATGGCATCACTTTATAACAAAACGTTCCCCACATGGTTACAAATGTTGTCTTTTCTATGTCTTCAGGATGCATTTTTATCTGGTTATATCCCGAGAAGCCGTCCATGAAGGAGAAAAGTGAGTAACCTTCCGTGTTGTCCACTAGTGTATCAATGCGAGGCAATGGAAAATTATCTTTGGGGCTAGCTTTATTCAGGTTCTGATAGTCCACGCACATCCGTACCTTCCCATCTTTCTTAGGAACTGGGACTATGTTGGCTACCCATTCTGAGTACTTGACCACTTGTAAGAAACCGGCGTCGAATTGCTTTTTGACCTCTTCCTTTATCTTTAACAAAACATCAGGTCTCATCCTTCGGAGTTTCATTGTCTTGGCCTCGCATTCTTCCTTTATGGGAGTCGATGTACCACGATATCAAGATTCAATCCGCATGTCTTGATATGACCATGCGAAGACATCCTTGAATTCTTGAGTAACTCGATGAGGTTTTGCTTTGTTTCTGCAGCGATACTAGCTCCAATTTTCACCTCTTTTCCTTCTCCTAAGCTAAAAATTTCCACTGACTCCTTATGAGGTAGGATTTGTTTCTCCTCTTGATCTACCATCCTTAACAAATCAGGAGATAGGCTGCAATTTCGGTCATCTTCAAAATTCTCAGTGTCCTCCATACACAAATCTTGCTCGAAAGGAATCTCTGGGTCATTGGCAACGTTGCTCACATCATTGATATCTAGAGACCTGTTATGGATGAAGAAAGAAATCCAAAGAACAAAAGAAACTAAGAATATTTGATTTGTGGTATGATTATGAATGAAGTAGAAAAAATAAAAGAATATTTGCTCAATATGATACGCAAGAATGCATTTTTATTGAAATGACGATATTTGGACATATGCCTATTTCATAAAAAGGTTCTTATTACCCCTAGGCATAGAGCAATAAGTTTGTTTTGAATGTTACTCTAAATTAATTCTAAAAGTTACAGAGATCTCCTCCACGGTCCAATTGTTCAAAACACTTCCAGGAATGTAAGGGCAAATTCCAGATAAATCGCATTCTTCAGCTTTTTCTTCAGATATGGCGTTAATGCTCCAACTTCCCAACATCTCTTCTGCCACTTTCTGCATTGTCATCTCTTGTTTTGGATGGATAGTTCCTCTGGACACGAACGTTCGGGATAAATGAGGGAAGGTCATTGGTTCCTATTTGACCTCCTCACTGCACAGACGTGCTCTTCTCATCTCTTGCCTTTTTTCCAGCTCCTTCTTCTTTTGCTTCGCGTCTGGCTTGAATCCTAAGCCAAAGCGATCTCGTTTTTCTTTTAGCATTGGTATCTCGCTCCTTTCTTGGAGGCACCTTCCAAGTCTTCTTCCCGGCAGGGCTCCTTTACCGACCGTCAATTGCAGGCCCATCCTCGTAGCTTTGGATATTTTGGGCATTGGGATCTTGTTTCCTTCGACAATGAATGTAGCATTGACGAATTCTAGCGATCGAAAGGAACATTCTATTGCCCCATCGTCCGCACCTACGTACGGTGCGTCATTGGTGACGGATGCAATAATATCTTCCTCCGCTTATCGTTACCAACCCGCCTCGATTACCAACTTTAACTTTTGGTGTAGGGATGACGGTACTGCCCCCGCCGAGTGAATCCACGGTCTCCCCAACAGGCAATTGTATGATGGCTTGATGTCCATTACCAAGAAGTCCACCTCGTATGTATTTGGGCCAATCAAGAGAGGTATCTCGATCCTTCCCATCACTTTTTTTTCCGTACCGTCGAATGCTCTCACGACGTTTTGACATGTCTTCATGTGAGAGTTATCCACTAGCAACCAATTTAACGTGGACAAGGGCATGACATTCAATGCCGATCCATTATCAATCAATACCCCTGGCAATGTGTATCCTTTGCAGCGAGTGGTAATGTGTAGGGCCTTTGTAGATCCCATGCCTTCCGGTGGTATTTCATCATCATTAAAGAAAATAAAATTATCCGCACTGATGTTATTGACCAACGATCGAGTTTGTTGACAGAGATGTCATCCGTAACATATGTTTTATTTAAAACCTTCATCAATGCACTTCGGTGAGTTTCTGAACTCAAGAGCAAGGCTAGTACGGATATGCGAGCTGGCTGTTTGTGCAATTGCTCCACAACGTCAGACTCATTGTGTTTTAAGAATTTTAAGAATTCTTTAGCCTCTTTTTCAGTTACAGGCTCATTGACGGGTGATTCAGGTCTGGTCATCTTTTCCTTTTCTTGTTCAATGACCATAGATTTTCCTTTAGCTGACTCTGCCTTTGTGTTCGGAGTATAACGCCTTCCGCTGCGTGTATAGAAACCCTCGTCTTGACCTTTCTTCGAAATGCCAACTGGATTCTCCCCTCCCAGGATCGTTACGTTGCAGTCATAATTCCAAGGAACCCTTTTGCTATCCTTATAAGGGAAAGTAACAGGCTTTTGAATTATGACCTTTGGCGCAATTGGTACTCCGACTTCATTGACTCTTAGTCGGGATATAATTATGACCGGATGATTGACCCCTCGGACATTGTTGGTCGCCCCTTGCTCTGACGTGCACACATCTTCTCCCTTCGGGCCCTCGGTGTACTCAAAGAATTCGATCTCTTTATTTTCCATCAATCTCTGTACCAGAGCCTTGAATTCATTGCACTTTTGGATCTCATGCCCTTCCTCGTCGTGGAATTCACTATAGTACTTCCCTCATTCAGGCTTCTCCTCTAAACCTTGTATAAGTAAACCTTCTTCCACCATTTTCTTCCAAACCCATCTCAACAGGGTCTTTACCTCCGATACGTCCATCTTAGTTCTCCTTCCTCCACTTTCGCTTATCGCGTTTACCCCATTGTCTGAATGACTGGGTAACGGGTTTCCCACCATATTTGGTTTTGTGGGATCATCGAACTTCACAATGCCCATCTTTATGAACCTTTCGACTAATTTTTTTAAGGCCGTGCAGTTCTCAATTGTGTGCCCCGCAATTCCTACATGGTATTCGCATTGCGCGTTTGCATCATACCACTTTGGGAATGGAGGTTGCATGGGTTTTAGGTAAAAGGGAGACACTACATGCGCATCGAACAGGTTCTGGTAAAGCTCCCTATACGTCATTGGGATTGGCGTGAACTGGACTCTTTCCGTGTTAGGCCTTGGGTTAGAATCTTGACTCGCGGAGCCCTGATGGCTAGTAGTCACCGCCTCGCTTGGTTTTTATCGTGACCGCTTGGAATAACCCTTATGATATGCGCTCATATTGTTCACCTCGTTTTCTTTCCTTCTTGGAGCCGTTCTCTTGGCATTTTCCCCCGCTTCAATCTTCCCACATCTTATCGCATTTTCTATCATCTCCCGGACATTACTATGTCCAGAAGCTTTAGTAGCACTTCCTAACATGTGGTTAATGAATGGGGCCTTTAGAGTGTTGATAAATAGCATGGTCGCTTCCTTCTCCAAGAGGGGTGGTTGGACTTGCATCGCTATTTCCTCCACCGTTGTGCATCTTGTTTGAAGGTTTCACTCGGCTTCTTTTCCATGTTTTGTAAGGTAATTCTGTCAGGTGCTATGCCCATCACGTGACCGTATTGTTGCATGAAAGCTTGAGCCAAGTCCTTCCACGAACCAATTTGGGCACGGCTGAGCTGGTTATACCACTTGGCCGCAGATCTAATCGATCGTATCAAAACAAGTGGATCAACAGCTGATCATTGTTAACATACCCTGTCATCCTTCGACAGAACATCGAAATATGAGTTTCAGGGCAGCTCGTCCCGTTATATTTTTCGAACTCCGGGGTTTTAAATTTTGGTGGGAGCACCAGATCTGGGACCAAGCTTAAGTCCTTAGCATCGATCCTGCCACAGTAATCAGCAGCTTCTATTGCTTTGAATTTTTCCTCAAGCCATTTTCACCAATTATCAAGTTGTTTTGCCATATCTACTTTTCCTTTCTTTATTTCTGCCATGTCATCAAGGTCCGGGACAAATGGATTAGCTGGATTATCCCTGGGATTAGAGCCTGATCCTATAGGAATGTTTATTAGTGTCGAGGTATTGGCCTGGTATTGCTGGGGCTTAATAGTGACGGATACCGTTCGTGGATGCACCTCCGATTGTGGTTGGGTGTTTATCGGAGCAAAGCCTGGAGGATAGATAGGGTCTTCATTATTGTTCCCCATGGTGCTCTTCCCTTTCTCGCGTTCTCTAGCCAGCAACTGCGCCAACTAGCCTATCAGATTATTTTAGGATTCTTCCATTTTTTCCTTCATATCTTGTTGTATCTTAGCTAGTTGCTCTTGCATCTGTGCTTGTAATTGCTCTTGCATTTCCCTTTGCATTTGTTCTATTCTCTCTAATCTTTGATCCATTGCTTTGGTTTTACGGCAGGTATAGTAGCTGTGTTCGGTTGGTTGATTCTCGTTGGTTTCCAGATTAACTAAAATAATTTTGTTTAATCAGGGTCTTTTCGCGAAATTTAATACACATGATGAAATGTAATGCAAATGAATGAATACAAAAAAAAGAGGCGTTGATTCCAATTCAATTTCATTAGAAGAACTTCACTAGAAGAAAAATTTCTTTACATAGAACGGATGGTTACATATACGACTTTGCCCTAATGCCCAAAGCCTTAATTTTTCTAAGGAGCCAAGCTAGTTTTCGACCTCGATCTGATTCTGACTTGTACTTTAAGCTTAATACATCAGCTTGGACTGCCAAGGTTTGCAAGTGATCGGCTACCTCTCGAACCTGAGCCACGGCTTCGCCCATGACATAATCTCTATCTCTAATCTGGTTTTGAGAGTGGTGAAGCTGTTCCCTGCAATGGTCGTTGTTTGCCTCAAGCAGTTCCACTGGAATTTTACTATCTCGTAGTGCAGTCTCGAGTTCTTCTACTTTCCCTTTCAACTCTTCGATCCTGCTCAGACTAGCTTTCAGCTCAACTACCGAATTACAGCTACAATGTTGATGAAGTGATTTTTCTAATTCAACCACCCGAGCATGTAACTTCTCCTTTTCGTTTTGGCTTTCTAACAAACTCTTTTTCAGAGTGTCCTCTCGTATTCGGGCATCTTGAAACCTTTTCTCCCAATGGTCAGCTCTAGTCTTTTCCACTTTGATCTCTTGACGCCATTGCTCCGACGTTTTACCTAAACCGACAGTTCTTATTGACATACGCAGCTTCTTGTAATCGGTTTTCAAACTATCCAAACCTTCCTCGGCCTTGTTCTTTCCTTTCCTTAAATTCTCAGCCTCTAGCTTGTGGACATCGACGTCTAATCCCAATTTCATTTTCTCTTCTTCTAGCTTTTCTATCTTCTTCCCCAACTCTGAGTTCTTTTTCTCAAAGTCTTGTTTAATGATCTCTAACTCGGATGGGATAACCCGTAAATGCTCCTCTATCGGTTGAGTATTCCCTTGATTCGGCCTAGGGATGTTGTCGTTGACTCTCCTACCCCACCACCATTCATACCCGGGGGTGGTCATCGGGCCTGTGGTAAATCCTTTCATTCTTCGATTGGTTCTATGCATCTGACACCTCGCCAACCCTCTTCTTATAATTGTTGTCTTTATAGGAGAACTCACATTGTGCCAAACCCTGTGTCACTGGTATAAATTGCCTTGATCGATATTGCCTTAACACTATCAGTGGAGCGTATCTAACGGCTCCCCATATTCCGGCCAGAGGGACCCAGTCAAAATCACCGCACCTATATAAGATCTCGTTAGGAATCAACCACGGAGCTCTCCATTCAACGTCTTTGGCCCGCAAATTCTGGAGAATAGTTATCCATTTCTCTTCTGAGATGTCGTCCCGCCTCGGTATGGCCATGAATTCCCTTAATGGGGAATAATCCTTAGAGAAAACCCGATAAGAGACCTTCTCCACCCTCCAGAAATGGCTATGGAACCAAGCCAAAAGAAGCTGAGCACAACCAATAAATCTTCCCTCGCCCGCTCTCCGGCATGCATTCAAGGATCTGAAAGTTTCTGCTAGTATTGCTGGGACAGGTGTAGTACCTTTATCAAGCCGATCGATTAGATTTGAGACCGCTTCATCTATGTGTCCTAGCGCCTTGGGAAAGATGATCAAACCGTAGGTTTGGTTAATGTCATAATTTATTTAAAATGGTTTGTTTAAGTTTTGGTATTTTTGTTTTGTAAATTTTGGACTCTCTGGACTTTTTGGATTGTTATTTTTAAACTTATTCTTGTATTTTGTTTAGTACTGCTCAAATGTTTTAGTCAACAAAATACGCATCGCTACCAAATTAAAGGTTTTTCAAACAATGAACTGTGGTTTGGAAATATCCCTTTTTAAATAGTCTTCTGCAGTGAATTGTATATTTTCAATAAATAAAATGCTAAGAAATGATTTTGAATAAAACTGATATTTTAAAAGTTTATGACGATTTCCCCTTTACCCAAAAAATTTTTGCAAATCATATTAAGTAACAACTTCAAATTCAACCATAATGTCTAGATAGAGTTTGGGGTATTACATTTAGTGGTATCAGAACTAATTTGTAAAATTCGGACTGTGAAATTTTGAGTTCAAAATTATTTTCGAGAAAACCATTTGTTCGAGTATAGTTTTTTTCTGCATGAATCTGAAAAATAATTTTATAAAATACTGGGTCCCCGGCACCGATCCTGTAAGTACTTCTGACTTAGAAATATTTTAGGTTAAAAAACAATGAAACGATTAAAGTTGTATTAAGATAGATAGTGATTGAAACATTTCTGAAATTTCTTTTGGTAACTATTTGAAGCATAAAATTTCTATTAATAAATACTGGAATTGATACATAAAAATTCATAATGTAGATAATTTACAAATACGATGAGTACTCGTGGTTCACATGGACGCGGTACCTGTGGGCGTAGCGGGCGTCGTAGAGGGGCTCAAGCTGAGTCGTCCTCAATAGGTAGTATGCTTAATCTAAATACAAGTGAGACACCGAGTACACCTATTGCTAAGACTGGGTCTCAAAGTCACTCAGCTGGGGACGACTATGATCCCAAGCCACGCTTAGAGTTTTGGAGAAGGTTACTAGGCTTTATTCTAGTTTTGGGAGTCGTGGGTCAGTAACTAAACGACTTTAGTCCAATGGTGTTGAGTTGTTTAGGGGTATCACTGGAGTCACCTCGACTGTGGCCGAGTATTGATTGGAGGCTATAGAGAGGATTATGAATGACATTGACTGCACCCCTAAGTAGAAATTGAAGGATGCAGTATTTCTGCTTTGCGACGAGGCATACAAGTGGTGGTTAACGGTTGAGGAAGGTACTCAACCGAATCAGATTACTTGGGAACACTTCAAGAGCATCTTTTAAAGTAAATATGTGAGGGCGAGTTACGTGGATACTCGTAGATGCAAGTTTTTGAGCCTTACCTAGGGGGTAGGACTGTGGTCGAGTATGAGGCTGAATTTTTAAAACTGAGTCGTTATGTTCGTTGGATGGTGTCAACTAAATATGAAAAGTGCATCCATTTTGAGGAATGATTGAGGGATAATCTGAGGGTTCTGATAGCTTCGTAGAGGGAGCGGGTTTTTGCTGTCTTGATGGATAATGCGAGGATTGCTGAGGATGATAAGCACATTGAGCGCGAAAATAGGGAGCATGAGAAAGGTAAAAATAAAAGAGATTTGAAGTCCTGCAGTTCTGCTCAAAGGCTTAAGAAACAAGCCAGACCTAATGAGCCTTCGAGGGTTGAAGTTTCGGTTGCACTACTGTGGCACAACCATGTAAGGATTATGGTAGACGGTATCTGGATAACTATTGGAGGAAGTTAAGAGCGTGTCTGTGATGTGGGTCGATGGAGAACCATACCAGGGATTGTTCACAATGTTCTAATCAGATGCAAACTCTAGCTCCAGGGTTTGTTCAGCCTTAACGGACAGTTCAGCAGTTACCTAGAGGTTGTGGTCCGACCAAGGGTGGTAATGGTATGGGCAGAGGTTAGAGAGCATCAGGTAGAGGTGCTAATTAGACTAAGGTGAGGTAGTCTGCTTTGGTTTATACTGCTAGACGTTGTAAGGACAGAGACATCACAGATTTTATTTTCGGTATGTTCTTTTATTCATACTGTACCTTATTTTTCCCTGATAGATATAGGATCAATATATTCCTTTGTAGATAGTTCTCTTTCTGTAAATTTGAGAATTTTTGTTGAGAGCACTTCTGGAGAGATTACTATGATTAGTCCATTAGGTCAATCAATTCAAGTTAATAGACTGTATAAGAATGTACCATCTGAGATACAAGGGGTTATGTTTCTGGCTAATTTGATGGAGCTACCATTTGGGGAATTCAATCTGATTTTGGGAATGGACTGGCTCGTGAAGCATTGGGTCAGTTTGGATTATGCTACTAAGAGGATAGTTCTGAGATCAAAGAATAATATGGAGATGATTGTGTTCGGTGAGCATCAGGATTACTTATCTAATGTAATCTCTACTATTGTGGCCAAAAAGTTAGTTTGTAAAGGGTGTGAGGCATTTCCATCCTACGTGTGTAATTCTGCTTCATGGGTTCATCCATTGGGAATATTCAAACAGTTAAGGAGTTTTTAGATGTTTTCCCCAATGAGTTTCGGGTTTCCCTCCAAATAGGAAGGTCATGTTTGGTATTGAGGTTTTACCAGGAACAATTTTGGTGTCCATTGCTCCCTACCGCATGGAACCGTAGAAGCTTATAGAACTAAAGGCTTAGCTTCAGGAACTCTTCGATCGAAGGTTCATTCATCCTAGTGTGTCTCCATAGGGGCATCAGTTCTGTTCGTGAAGAAAAAAGATGGTACCATTAGGATGTGTATTGATTATCGTGAGTTGAATAAGTTAATGGTAAAGAATAAGTACCCACTTTTGATGATCGATGATTTGTTTGACCAATTTCGTGGGGTTTTCGTATTTTCCAAGATAGATATTCGTTCTGGGTACCATCAACTTAAAGTTAAGGAAATCGATGTTTATAAGACTACTTTTAGAACACGCTATGGGCACTATAAGTTCCTAGTCATACCCTTTGGTTTGACGAATGCTCTAACTACATTCATGGATATTATAAACCGAGTTTTCTAGTCGTACTTGGTTCAGTTTGTCGTGATCTTTATTGATGACATTCTAATATACTCTAAGGCCGAAGATGATCATGATAAGCATCTTAGAGTAGTTTCTTAAATACTCCAAGAGAAACAACTTTACACTAAGTTGAGTAAATACGAATTCTAGTTGAGAGAGGTAGCTTTTTTAGGTCATGTGGTTTCTGCTGAGGGGATCTGAGTTGATCCTAAGAAAATTGAGGCTGTGCTTGAATGGAAACATCCTAGGAATGTTTTTGAGATCCGTAGCTTTCTTAGTCTGGCAGGTTATTATTGAAGGTTAATTAGATCTCACTTATTGCAGCTCATCTGACTATATTATTGCGTAAGAATGCCCCATTTGTCTGGACTAAGGAATAGCAATCGAGCTTTGAGAAGCTCAAATCCGTTTTGACTCAGGCTCTTGTTTTGATACAGCTTGAATCTGAGAAAGAATTCGTGGTTTACAGTGATGCGTAGCACGTCAGTTTGGGTTGTGTTTTGATGTAAGATGGTAAGGTTTTGGCTTATACGTCCAAGCAGTTTAAGTCACACGAAGGCATCTATCGTACACACAATCTTGAGTTTGCTGCAATTGTCTTCGCCTTAAAGATTTGGAAGTATTATTTGTATAGTGAGAAGTGTAACATTTACACCGATCACAAAGGCCTCAAGTATCTCCTTACTTATAAGGAGTTAAACCTTAGGCAACGTAGATGGATTGAGTTGCTTAAGGATTACGACTACACTATTGAGTATCATCCCGGTAAAGCCAATGTGGTGGTTGATGCTCTTATTCATAGAGTAATGTCTGATTTGAAGCGATGTTTGCTCGCCTAAGTTTGTTTGATGATGAGAGTTTGTTAGCTGAGTTGCAAGTTAAGCTAACTTAGAATGAGCGGATTTGGGTTAAACAGTTGGGGGATGGTTATTTGGTTCTGCGATTCTGCCAGGTGGAGGATGGTAGTGCGTCTGATTTTGAGCTAAACAATGATGGGGTTCTGTGTTTTTGAGGATGAGTTTGTGTGCATAATGATTTTTATTTGAGGCAGTCCATTTGTGAGAAGAGCATAGTAGCCTTATGCTATGCATCCTGGTAGGAATAAGATCTCCGTTAGTTATATTAGTGGCCTGGTTTGAAACGAGAGGTAACCAATTTTGTTTCCCAATGTTTGATGTGCCAGCAAGTTAAGGCTGAATACCAGTTGTCTTTGGGTTTACTTCAACCCATGAAGATTCCCTTATAGAAATAGAAATGTATGACTATGGACTTTGTTAGTGGGTTGCCTCTAACACCTACTAAGAGGGATTCTAAGTGGGTCATAGTGGATCGTTTGACTAAGCCTCATTTTATTTCTGTTAGGACAGACTACTCCCTTCAGAAGTTGGCCAAGTTATATGTTTCAGAGATCGTGAGACTTCATGAGGTTTCGGTTTCGATTATTTCTGATAGAGATCCTCGTTTCACTTCTTGATTTTGGAGGAAACTTCATGAGGCTCTAGGTTTAAGGTTAGACTTTAGTACTACGTTCCATCATTAGATAGATGGTCAATCTGATAGGTTAATTCAGAGACTGGAGGATATGATTCAGAGTTGTCGATTTTTGAGGTAGTTGGGAGGATTTTCTGTCGTTAACCGAGTTCGCTTACAATTACAATTTCCAGTCCAGTATTTAGATGACTCCTTTCAAGGCTTTGTATGGTTGTAAGTGTCGTACTGGTTATGTTGGACTAAGTTGAGTGAGAGACAGGTTTTAGGTCCAAAGTCAGATTTTAAGACTAAGGATAAAGTTAGACTGATTCAGGATCGTATTAAGGCGGCTTCTGATAGACAGAAGTCATATATAGATCTGAAAAGGAGGGATATTGAGTTCTTTGTGGGTGACTATGTTTTTTTTAAGGTATCTCCATGTAAGAAAGTTCTATGGTTTGGACGTAAGGGCAAGTTGAGCCATAGGTTCATTTGGCTATATTGGATATTGAAACGTGTGGGATCGGTCACTTATCAGTTAGAGCTACCTCTAGAGTTGGATAGTTTTCATGATGTGTTCCACGTTTCTATGTTGAAGCAGTATCGGTCTGACCATCTCACATTGTATCTATTGAGAAAATTGAAGTAAGACCAGATTTGACCATTGAGGAAAAGACGGTTTAGATTCTGGATAAAGATGTTAAAGTTTTAAGGAGGAAGTTTATTCCATTAGTGAAGGTTCTATGGTGGAATAATGGCACTGAGAAAGCCACATGGGAACATGATGACTCAATTTAGAAGCAATATCCTCATCTGTTTTAATCAGGTAAATTTCGAGGTTAAAATTTCTTTTAGGGGGTAAAGTTGTAACGTCCCAAAATATATATATACATATATATATGGATTTCTATTTGTTAAAATCTGACATTAGTAAGTGTTTGCATCAGTGGTTAAGTGCTTTGGGTATGTTTAAAGTCGGGTGTTCAAATCTAGGTAGGAGCAGAGTGGTAAGGTTTTTGCTATTTTTGTCAAGCTAACTTTATAATAGTTGGATTAATTTGAAATTGGCCTTTGGGTAATTTGATAAAGTTGGGTAGTTGGGTTGGTTTCGGTTTTAATTTCCTAATATTCAATTTTTTTCTTTTAAAATAAATCCCAACAAATTCTTTAAATTTCCTCTACATTTTTTACATGTTCCCTTTTGTTTGTTGGTTTTCATTTTTTATTTGTTTTCATTTTTCATTCATTAGGCTTGTTACTAAGTTGCTTCCCTCAATTTCAATAAGTGATTTTCTAGCTTTTTTTCTTTCTTTCTTTAGCAACTCTAGCCTTTCTTTAGTTATTTTGATTGGTGTTGTGTAGTATTCAATTTTGGTTGGGAGGAGATGTGTATGTGATCGAATCTGTTCTTGAGTGGTGGTGTGGTTCTTTTTGTTTTTCTTTATTCTTTTTTTATCTATATAATTAGGGGTTGTATGTTGTGCTAATCGTGGAGTTCTTTTAGGGAAAACTCATGATGCATTTGATCCTTCAGTAAGTTAAGCTCTGTGGTGTTCAGTTATTTCGTTTGGGGGTAAGTCGTCAAACATTATTTTGGGAATTTTTGTTGGCATGATTTTGCCATTTTATGATTAGATTTGTAAGAGAACTTGTTAATTGACTTGTGTTTCTGTCAAATTAGGTGTTGGACTACTCGATTCTTGGAGTTATGTTGAAATCAAATCAGGTGCGTAATAAGAAACCCAAAAATCAGTGAACTACGAAAGCCAAAAAACAACAATGTCAATGCCACATGGCTGTATGCTAGGCTGTGTGTGACACACGGCTATGTGCTGGACCATATGTGACACACGGTCTGGGTTATTTTGGGCCGTGTGGGCATAAAATTTTGGAATTTTCCCTAGGGTCGTACATGAACTCTCGATCAACCGGAGGCTTTCCATAAGGGCGGTATGTGAGTTTATGTATGATAAAACATGAAATCAGGACATCTGTTAGTATAGTTTCTGCTATCTGTAAGAGTAATTAAGATGACGAATGATTAATAAATTTGAATATTTATGATAAGCATGTGGTTTTTATCTGATATGTCGTGCTTGTAAAACAATGGCATGTATAATTTCTACTCTGAATTTGTATGATATTTATTGTATTCTATATCTGCATCTGGGTTGGGTTGTAAATGTCTTGTTGAGGAAGTGATTTTGTAAACAGGGCGATAAATTACCTATTGATCTAGTAGCTCAGCTGCGATTATTCTTTAAAGTGTCTTATGGACACTATGTGGTTTGTAGGGATAGATGAGTGTTTTATACCCATGTGGTGTGTTGGGATGGCCGAGGATGGTATGTAATGGTTGGGGGTAGGATTACATGTTGTATATATTCTGTTTTGTTATAAATTTGTTTCTGATAAATCTGTCTGATATGCATTTAGCTGCTTTATGTTATTCGTTATACACTGAGTTTCAAAACTCACTTCCCGTTTAACTAATATTTTCAAGTAATCCTCAGTCTTATGTGGACCGGTGCTAATAGAAGCTCGGTTAATGTCATAATTTATTTAAATTGGTTTATTTAAATTTTGGTATTTTGGTTTTGTAAATTTTTGGACTCTCTGGACTTATTGGATTGTTTAAATTTTTAAACTTATTCCCGTATTTTGCTTAATACTACTCAAATGTTTTAGTCGACAAAATACACATTGCTACTGTAACATCCCAAAATAGGGCCTAGTCGGAACAGTGGTTTCATGACCACAAATTCGACATTAAAATGTTTATTTTATGATTATTATGAGGTCTAGAATATGAAAATACACATGTGTTAAAGTTTCATGAAGGAATTCTATGAGCAAGGTATCCAATGGGAAAATAAGGACCAAATTGAATAAAGTGCAAAACTTGGATTCTAGAAGAAATTTGTATGAAATTGCTTTAGATTATTAATTAGAAGGTCTTAAAGAGCAATTTATCCAATTTTTAAGTTTTTGGACAAAAATGGGTATGTATGGAGAAAATTTGAAAGAAAGGGCTTAAGGGCATTTTGGTCATTTGGCTAATTAATGAAATAAAATTGGAAAATGAAGGCAAAAATCAGCCATTCTTCTCCCTCATCCAGCTGAATTTCTCAATCCCCGTTTTTAATGTTCTTCGTAATTTTAAAATTTTGGTAGCTTACTCTCTCCATTGCTATCCATATTTTGAGTTAGGGTTCATGTTTGCAAAGTGACCCATGTGTGACATATTTATTCTTTGATGTTTTATAGAGGAATATGAAAGTTGGATGTGTGTTAAACATCTTTTTCTAGGTGATTTTCATGAAAAACCCCTGAAAAGACTTTTTTGCAAAATGTGTAAAATATGTGGTAGAAATGTGAAATAATAGAACATGTAGGCTGCCATAAGAGGGAAAAACATTCAGCTAGGCTTGGATAATGTAGAAAATTCATGCATTTCATTATATGAATCTAGGGACTAAATTGCAAAAATGTGAAAGGTTAGGGCAAAACGATCAATTTTGTCTGGGGATGAAATTTAGACTCGAAAAGAATATTGTGAGGTATTAATGATTCATTTTTTTATTGTTATAGACCTCGAGCAACAAATTTCGGAGGTCGATGGAGGAAAACAAAATGTTTCAGAATAATCGAAATACGAAATCGAAACGAATGTTAAGTAAGTTCGAATAACTAAAAGTAAACTCTTATTATGCTTAATTTCATGCGTTATGAGTGCATGATAACTGATTATAATGATGGCATGAAAATCCATGAAATGTGTTAATAACAATGACATGAAAATAAATGTCCCGGTTGAGGTCAAAAAGGGAGATTCGATGGATAAACAATGGCTTGCATGACTTGGGATCCTGCATGTGTTGAAGAAGAGGATTTAGTCCAAATGGGTAATCTGTTGATCTTAAATATAGAAAGGATCTAGCCCAGACGGGTGTTCCTTGAGTGATCGAGCCTCCCGAAGAATATATGTGCATTGTGGATTTAGTCCGAACGGGTAATCCGATTAGGGTCTGAATTTAGCCTGGACTGGTAATTCAGATCCGAGCTCATTAAGGGTGTTTGTCGCTATAAGGGATTTGGCCTGGATTGGTAATCCCGACATCACCCTATGAGTTTACATTGCGGGGGATTTAGCTTGGACTGATAATCCTGCCGTAAGATGTGAGGTTCGTGGGAGTAAGTACTTGAGACGATCATTCTTACGACTTAACGGTAAATGGATAATCCATCGAGATTTCTAAGAGACTCAACGGGATTAACATGAGATATGAAAATGAAAATGTTGGATAATGAGCTCATCTAAGACAAATTACATGGTGTATTGTTATGGGACTAACCTGTTGATTGAGTGCATGTGATAGGGAAACTATTTCATACTTGTTGGTTTTATTACCTAATATGGATGTATGCT
Source organism: Gossypium arboreum (assembly GCF_025698485.1). Taxonomy (NCBI): domain Eukaryota; kingdom Viridiplantae; phylum Streptophyta; class Magnoliopsida; order Malvales; family Malvaceae; genus Gossypium; species Gossypium arboreum. The sequence goes on from NC_069079.1 coordinate 108,032,823, forward strand.
AATTAATCGGTATATGCTAATTAATTGGTAAGTTACTTTCTAGTTATTCGGGCTTACTAAGCATGCAAATGCTTACTCCTCTATTTTCCCTATCTTATAGAGCTCGAGGACTTGTAAAGGTTGGAAGATGGTTGGAGAATCAACACACTATCATCTTATTCAGCTTTGGTATATAGATACTTTTATTTTGTTCAATGGCATGTATAGGGCTTTTGTTTATTTTGTTATATGTGTCATTTGACTAGCCCATATGAAGGCTTATAAAAAAAAAATTATACATGTTCACTTATGTATGGTCATGGAAATTGACTCATTTTGATGTAGGTTATGACCTACAAATTTGTGCATGTTTATGTCCAAATGTTCTTGTGATAATTAAATATGGCATATCACAATTAAGTATATGTAATGTGACCAAATCACAAAGGATGGCTAGGTTATAATTGGAAATGAGTTAAGATAATGAGCCAATCTTAATTGTGTCATAAGACATAGATATCCTTAATATAAAAGGGAATAACTTAGCATGTATAAAACCGATGAGATGAGGTTTACATGCAATAAGGTATATCAAGGTCATTTGGGATGTATAATTAGGCATTGTTATGTATTATGGAAATCTATAAGAGTATGGGGATGATAGAGGGTGACCAAAAGCTTGGAAAATAGCCTAACAAGGTCCACATGGGTAGACACACGGGCATGTGTCTAGGCCGTGTGGCACACGGACCGCCTCATGGGCGTGTGATATGGCTGTGTGTCCCCTGCACCTAAAAATTTTAAGTTAGAATGCATGGTAGTAAACACACGGGTAGAGACACGACAGTGTGTCTCAACCGTGTGGAGGGCACAGAATAGCACACGGACGTGTGTCTTGGCCGTGTGCTCCTAAATGCATGCTGACGTTATAAACAGAATGCCTTAGCTTTTGGACACGGGCAACCACACGGGTGTGTCTAGGCCGTGTGAATGACACGAGCCAGGGACACGGGCATGTGCTTGGCCGTGTGAAAACCCTTGTAGGCTCGAAATAAAAAATAAATTTAATTAATTCCACACGGGTAGGGGGACACGGTTATGATTTGGGTTAACTTAGAAAATTTTTCAAGTACTTTCTCAAGTCCTCGATTTTGTCTCGGACCTTTCTCAATGTATGATTTGGGTTTCGTTGGTCCATAATAGCGACATTAAGATGTCGTTCAATTAGTTTTAAATTGGAACAAAATTTTACAACTCATATTTCCGAAAAATATTAGAGTACATGTCTGGTAACGCCTCGTACCTGGTCCCGGTCTTGGGTACGGGTAAGGGGTGTTACATTTAGTGGTACCAGAGCTACGGTTTAGTCAGTTTTAGGACTACTGTAGAGAGTATTGAGTTTCGCTATACATGCCATTATATGAACGTTGATAGTATGACATCTCCTAACTGCTTAATTATCTTTGAATATAGTAAATGTCTTCCGATCATGCACAAGATGAGTCCGAGGGAGTCGAGAGCCATGCTCTAGCTTCCGTACAACGAGCTGTTTCTAGTAGTAGTAGAAAGCTTATATTTGAAGGCTGGGAAGAGGCTAGAGCCGCCTTCTTTGACATGATGGATGAGTGGTTTGAGGATTATTTGAGAAATCGCCCCAACATACCACGACCTCCCCGCCCCCCTAACTGACCTGATAAGGAAGTGCCACGAGGCATGGTCTTGTGAGAATTGGTAAAGCCCTTATAGACAAACTTAGAAAGTACGGGACTGAGGAATTTAGAGCTAAGATTGATGATGATGCTAAACGAGCTGAGTTCTGGCTCAAGAACACTATACGAGTGTTAGAGGAATTATCGTGCAGACTTGATGAGTGTTTAAAGTGTGATGTATCTCTTCTGAAGGATATTGCATACCACTGGTGGAAGATTGTATCTTCAGTGGTACCGAAGGGAAACATTACTTGGGAATTTTTCCAAGCGGAGTTTAAGAAAAAATACAGCAGTCAAAGGTTCTTGGATTCGAAGCAAAAGAAGTTCTTGGAACTCAAACAAGGAAATAAGACTGTATTGGAATATGAAAGAGAGTTTGTAAGACTAAGTCAGTATGCGACTGAATGGGTTCAAACAGAGTCAGAAATGTGTAAACGCTTCGAGAAAGGTCTGAATGAGGAAATCAAGTTGTTAATTGGGATCCTAGAGATACAAGAGTTTGCTGCATTAGCTAATCGGGACAAGAAGGCCGAGGAGCTAAATAATGAAAGGAATCAAGCTAAGAAAGAAGCTCGAGTTTCGAGCAAGAGATTCAGTGGTAAGACGCTCTCAATTCCCACAAAGAAATTAAGAAGCCAATATAAACACTCCACTTCATTGGTAGGGTATTCGGACAGACCGAGAAGATTCAAATGATGTAAGCAAAAGTCTTCTTCCCTGATGATGACTAGTGTGGAAAGTGTTGATGACCAAAACCCGAAGTGTAAAAGCTACAATAAATTTCACTTTAGAGAGTGCCGAATGAAGAACGGTGCGTGTTATAGATATGGTTCTCTTGACCACTTCCTCAGAGACTGTCCAGAGCGAACCGATAAAAAAATGGAAGTAGCCCCGAAGTCAAGTGCTCCTATTTCACGAGGTAGACTTTTGAGATATCCTAGAATTTCTAGTGGCAGTCGGGTTGTGGCCAAAGACGCTACGAAATTAGAGGCTCGATCCTCGGCAATAACGTATGCAATACGTGCTCGAGAGGAAGCCTCTGCTCCTGACGTCATCATGGGTACCTTTTCTCTTTTTAATACTTGTGTTGTTGCCTTAATTGATCCGGGATTGACGTATTTATACATTTGCATGATATTAGTGTCTAGTATAAATATATCCATTGAACCTACGGATTTTATAATCAGAGTGTCGAACCCATTAGGCAAGTCAGTCCTGGTTGATAAAGTCCGTAAGAATTGTCCTTTGACGATTCAGGGTCATTGCTTTCTAGTTAACCTTATGTTATTGTCATTTGATGAGTTTGATGTAATACTTGTTATGGATTGGTTCGTCCTGCATGATGTAATTGTAAACTGTGGTAGTAAGTATATTGAACTGAAGTGCCTAGATGGTGAAACTCTACGAGTTGATTCAAGAGAATTGGATACACCGTTGGTTGTAATCACAGTAATGGTTACTCAGAGATATATGAGAAAAGGGTACGAAGCCTACCTTGCTTTTATACTGAACACTAAGGAAACAAAGTTAAAGATTGAGTCCATACCAATAGTGTGTGAATATTCAGATGTGTTTCCGAATGAACTACCCGGGTTACCTCCTGGTAGAGAGATAGAGTTTGGCATTGAATTGGTGCCAGGGACAACTCCTATTTCTATTGCTCCGTACAGGATGACACCAACCGAGTTGAAAGAGTTGAAAGCACAGTTACAAGAACTGACCGATAAAGGTTTTGCAAGGCCAAGCTTTTCACTTTGGGGTGCTCCCGTATTGTTTGTAAAGAAGAAAGATGGTTCGGTGAGGCTATGCATAGATTATAGGCAACTGAACAAGGTAACTATTAAAAACAAGTATCATTTTCCAAGGATCGATAATTTGTTCGACCAGTTGAGGGGAGCCACTGTGTTCTCTAAGATAGACCTGAGATCCGACTACTATCAGTTGCGAGTTAAGGAATCGGACGTGCCTAAGATAGCTTTCAGGACAATATATGGCCACTATGAATTTCTTGTCATGCTATTTGGGTTAACGAATGCACCGGCCGTATTTATGAACTTAATGAATAGGATATTTCAGCCATACTTGGACAAGTTCGTCGTTGTGTTCATTGACGACATTTTGATTTATTCTAATGATGAGATAGGGCATGCGAAGCATCTGAGAACTGTGTTGCAGACTTTACGAAAAAACTGGTAAGTTTAGAAAGAGTGAGTTTTGGCTCCAAGAAGTAGGGTTTTTGGGTCATATTGTTTCGGATGAAGGCATCCGAGTTGATCCAAGTAAGATTTCTGCTATCGTTGAATGGAAACTACCTAAAAATGTAACCGAGATTAGAAGATTTTTAGGCTTAGCAGGTTACTACCGAAGATTTGTGAAAGGATTCTCTATGATAGCAACTCCCATGACGAGGTTACTACAAAAAGACGTGAAGTTTGAATGGACAGAAAAGTGTCAGCAGAGTTTCGAGAAGTTGAAGACATTGCTAACTGAAGCTCCTGTTCTAGTATTGCCCGAGTCAGAAAAAGAGTTTGTGGTTTACAGTGATGCGTCCTTAAATGGACTAGGTTGTGTACTTATGCAAGATGGCAAGGTGATAGCCTATGCATCACGGTAGTTAAAGCCACACGAGAAGAATTATCCGACGTACGACTTAGAGCTTGCCGCCATTGTTTTTGCCTTGAAAATCTGGAGGCATTACTTATATGGTGAGACTTGTTGTATATTCACAGACCACAAGAGTTTGAAGTATTTTATGACTAAAAAAGAATTGAATCTGAGACAGCGGAGACGGTTAGGTTAATTAAAGATTACGAGCTGATCATCGATTATCACCCGGGAAAGGCGAATGTAGTCGTCGGTGCGTTAAGCAGAAAATCTTTGTTTGCATTGATGGCCATGAACACTTGATTGGTGTTGTTTGATGATGGTTCAGTTTTGGCAGAGATAAGGGCTAGGCCGACATTTGTTCAGGAAATCTATGATCTTCATACTAATGATGGTGTCCTACAAGTTAAAAGAGCTTAATGTGAGTCGGGCATCGAATCAGATTTTTAGATCGATTTTGATAGATGTTTGATGTTCAGAGACAGAGTTTGCGTACTGAGAAACGATGAAATTATTTGGAAAATCTTGCAAGAGGCACATGATAGCCGTTTGTCTATTCATCCAGGAAGTATCAAGATGTATAATGATTTGAAGAAAATATACTGGTGGAACGACATGAAGAGAGACATCTCCGAGTTTGTATCAAAATGCTTGATATGTCAGCAAGTCAAGGCTGAACATCAAGTACCTTCAGGTTTACTACAGCCTGTGATGGTTCCCGAATTGAAGTGGAATAGAATCACTATGGATTTCGTGACAGGATTACTATTGACCCCGAAAAAGAAAGATGTTATATGGCTTGTGATTGATAAGTTGACAAATTTGGCTCATTTTATTCCGGTAAGGACAGATTATTCACTTGACAAGTTGACTGACTTGTATATATCTGAGATTGTGAGACTACACGGGGTACCATTATCGATTATTTCCAACAGAGATCCGAGATTCACTTCGAGATTGTGGAAGAAGTTACAAGAAGCCTTAGGTACTAGGTTGAGCTTTAGTACAACTTTTCACCCACAGACTGATGGTCAGTCTTAGTGTATGGTTTAGATTCTTGAAGGTATGTTGTGATGTTGCATCCTTGAATTTCAGGGTAGCTAGGAAAAATACTTTTCATTGGTAGAGTTCGCCTACAACAACAGTTTTTGAACGAGTTTAAAGATGGTGCCTTACGAAGCCTTGTACGGAAGAAAGTGACGAACTCCATTGTATTGGACAGAACTCAAGGAGAGTCAGATTCACGGAGTTAATCTAATCAAGGAAACCGAAGAAAAGGTTAAAGTGATACGTGATTGCTTAAAAGCTGTGACAGCCCTAATTTGACCCTAGTCGAAAAGTGGTTTTGGGACCACAAAACCGAGTCTTAAAAATAATTAACTGTTAAATTCTATGCCTATTATATGTGTAAATGCATTTGTGAAAGTCTCATGCTTTGATTTTTGTCATTTGTATGTGAAAATTTTAAATCGGACTTAAGTGAGACAATTGTGAAATGTGATGGGTAAATTTTAAGGTGGTCTATTTATGCATGTTGTTAAAAAGGTGGACTTGCATGTCTAATTAGCCATTTAGAGATAGTGGCCGGCCATGATAATGATTAACACATATTATAAGCATTTTTTTTGTTTATTAACATTTTAATATACAAAATGAATTAATGAATAAAGAAATAAGTGAAAATTTGGGTGAAGAAAACAAATCTTCATCCTTGTTCTTCTTGGCCGAATTGAAAGGAAGAGAAGGGGAAGACTTTCGGTCATTTGAAACATAAGAAATGTTAGTGAATGGTGTTAGATTTTTTGAAATTTAAGCTTGTTTTAGGTTAATCATCTTGTTTCTTACTTAGCCCATACCAAAAAAAAAAAAATTTGAATCTTGATGGATGGATTGCACATTCGGTTATGGTTGATGAGGAAATAATTTGATTATAGCCTTTAAGTTTTGATAAAGAATTTGTTGTTGCAAGAAGTTGAGCTTATTAATAGTATGAATTGTTAATGCTCATATGTGTAATAGCCGAACATGTAGTTGCTTAATGTCTTGAACAAATGCCGTTTAGGTGTTTTAAATTGATTAAATTAGATGTTTGATCATCTAAAGGTTCGACATTGTGCATTATTGTTAAGAGTTTGATTTTTGAATCATAAGATTTTGATAACTTGTGTTTAATGGCATTCGGCCAAGGTCTATAGGTGTTTGCTAATTCGATTTAAGTGCATAGGTGCTAAATACTTCGTATTTGAAATTTTGATGAATAAGTAGAAATTAAGTAAGATGATGTTGGGTAAATTCTTAGCTTAGTTGTGTTAAGTATTCGACAATACTTATAATAATGGATATGAGAGTGTGAAAGACTAGAAGTTATTTTAAGTGAGTTATGATCTTAATATGAACAAGATAGAATCGGCTATAAATGCGATTGAGTGATTTGGTCATTGTTTGGCATAGGTGAAACTAATATGATAATTGCTACATTGGTCATGAAATGGAAATTTAAATGTAAGCAAAATTTTGTTTGGCTAGGGCCGAATGGGATTTATACGATATCAAGGCATGCATTATATATATATGTGTGTGTGTGTGTGTGTATACGTGTTTGTGCATAACATGAGTAATCGACTAAATTATGATAATCACACATAGGTATATATATGTATGTTAATGCCTTATGTATACACCTTGTGTCATTGAGACATTCGAATATATATATCTATGTGTGTATATTAGATATATAGTTAAATTCATGTTTAAGGTAGCATAAAGTTATATAAATCTTTGTTGTGCATGAGAATTAGGTAGAGAATAAATAAGCATAAAATTGAGTCATGACACATTTTATAAAATATAAATATGTATTAAAGTTATATATATATGATTGTTAAATGTGACTTACCAAGTACACAAATTTGAAAACGAAATGGTTATAGACTTAATTGGACAATTGATTCAAATGAATTGGTTTTGAAATGTATATGGATGTCGTATGTCTGTGTTTGATTGAGGAGTAAATTTGTTAGATTTAGCTCAAGAGCTTAGAGGATCAAAGTTGGATAGGGGAAAGGAGAAAGTAATCGAATAGCCGTTGAAATCGTTCGACAACATCCGAGGTAAGTCTTTGAGTACTGGAGCTTAGCTTATGATTTGATAAAATTATGATATATATAAGTATAATAAATAAATCGTGATCTAATGGTTCTATTTGAATTACGTACTGAAATAATGATTTTTGTATATGACTTGTAGCCGAATAATTATAGAAATCATGTAGAATAGCGAAATGAAATCGTGTTAATTGTATGTGACTATTGAGCCGAAAGTGGAAGGGTTGATAAGCATGTTGTGCTTGTGTTCTAGTAATGTAATTGAAATGCTAATGTGTTATGATATATTTATGTGCATGATAATTGAGGATTATATCCGGGTTAAGTCCCGAAGGCTTTCGTGCTGGTTGTTATATCCGGGTTAAGTCCTGAAGGCATTCGTGCTGGTTGTTATATCTGGGCTAAGTCCTGAAGGCATTCGTGCTGGTTATTATATCCGGGCCAAGTTCCGAAGGCACTCGTACTGGTGTTATATCCGGGCTAAGTCCCGAAGGCATTTGTGTTTGGACATGTGCGATCCTGCTGTAATAATTCCAATTAATGTGCTCACAACCCTAAGATGATCAGGTATGTATCGTATATACATTGAAAAATTTGATTCGGTATAAATTGTGATCATTCAATTGAATAGTGTTCTTCCGGCCATTACTTAAGGTTGTATGAAGTCTATAGCTTATTCGGGATACATGAATTTTGATTTAAGTGAAATTTAGTTAAGTTTAACTCTGAGCATGTGAGTATATTGGTTGAAGTGTGAAGTAACATGATTATGGGATTTTGCGTATATGTATTTATTTAGCCTTATGAATGCTATGCTTAAGTTTTAAATGATTTCATTACTTAAAACTTACTAAGCATCGAAATGCTTACTCTGTCATTTAAATTCTCTATTTTATAGATCTCGTTCGTTAGCTATCGGTCTTGGGATTCTCAAAGTCGAAGTCGTCCACACTATCTAAACCCATTCGGTACCCTTGTAGCTGAACTTTGATAATGGCATGTATAGGATTGGCTTTTGATGTTAAATAAGTATCTTTTTGGTGATGTATATATATATAGCCATGCGAAAATGGCTTGTTAAGTTACTATATGTATTTCACTTGGTTAACATAAATGTTTGGTTGATATTCCATTTATGTTTTAAATGTTTTAACGTGAATTGAACTTAAGAATGAATCAATGTATCCATTAACTTGAGATGACTCTTTTGAATATAGTCAAATGAAATTTTGTGCTTGTTTGGTAATACTCTTTAACCCAAATCGGCGATCGGACTCGAGTTTGGGGTGTTACATTTTATTGGTATCAGAGCTACGGTTTAGTCGATTTTAGGACTAAAGTAGCGTGTATGAGTCTAGCTATACATGCCATATACTGTTAAACGATAGTGTGACGATTTTTCACAGTTAAAAATGTGTTTTCATATAGTAATGGATCCCGATCCCAATCGAGTGGTAGCTGATGATGTTGAGAGTGTAGCGCCTGCTCCCACGCATGGGACAGCGCCGATGGACTCTCAACCTATCGCAAGCAATCAGGACGATGAGGCTAGACAGGCTTTTTATAGTGTGATAAATGATTGGTTCAACCAATACATTCGAACTAATGCGGTTGTTCCATAACCCCCACATCCGAATAATACGCCCCTTGCACCCACAATGCCTCCGATAATTGATCATATGAGGTTGAATAAACCCCCGGTTGACAGAATTCGAAAGCACGGGGCTACTGAATTTAAAGCTACAGATAGTGATGATGCCGAACAAGCTGAATTTTGGTTGGACAACACTATTCGGGTACTTGATGAACTATCTTGCACAGCCGATGAATGCATGAAATGTGCTATATCTTTGCTACGTGATTTTGCCTATTATTTGTAGAATACATTGGTTTCTGTTGTACCCAGAGAGTGGGTAACGTGGGAGTTCTTCCAAACTGAGTTCCAAAAAAAGTATATCAGTTAGAGGTTCATCAATCAGAAACGAAAAGAATTTCTTGAGCTTAAACAGGGTTCTATGTCTGTTACTGATTATGAACGGAAGTTTGTCAGACTTAGTAGATATGCTCGAGAATGTGTATCGTCTGAGGCTATTATGTGTAAACGTTTTGAAGATGGGCTGAATGAAGATATAAAAATGTTTGTTGGCATTCTTGAAATATGAGAGTTCGTAGTACTTGTCGAGCGAGCTTGCAAAGCCCAAGAACTTAGTAAAGAGAAAAGAAAAGCTGATGTCGGAGCTGCAAAATTTCGTAAAAGATCTTCAGGAAAGTCTTTTCAGCAATCATCGAAGAAATTTTTAGATGATTCAGGCCGATCAAAGAACACTTTGAGTTTTTCCAGACGAGATCGCGATCAACCCCCTGTGAGTACACGAGCCATTTCAGTTGCCAGTGTTGGAAATGATCGACGGGATAGGACCGAGTGCAAGTATTGCGAAAAATGGCATTTGGGGAGTTGTAGATTTCATGACCGTTCCTGTTATAGATGCGGATTAGCCGAGCATTTTATCAAAGGCTGCTCGAGATTATCCGAGCAAAATGTAAACCAAAGTGGGATTCGAGTACTAATACTGACATGAGGTAGACCACCTAGGAATATGGGAAATGCTAGCGGCGGTCGAGAGGGTCTAGAGATGCTACAACCAGATTTGAGACTCGTGCTCTGTTAGAGCTTATGCTATACGCGCACGCGAGGATGCTTCTTCGCCTGATGTTATTACCGGTACTTTCACTCTCTTTGGTACTGATGTGATTGCTTTGATTGATCCTGGTTCTACTCATTCATATGTATGTGAGACTTTAGCATCCAGTAAGACTTTACCTGTTGAGTCTACTGAGTTCATAATTCGAGTGTCGGATCCCTTGGGTCGATATGTGCTTGTTGACAAGGTGTGTAAGAAATGCCCCCTAATAATCTGGGTCGATATGGGCTGAATGAAGATATAAAAATGTTTGTTGGCATTCTTGAAATATGAGAGTTCGTAGTACTTGTCGAGCGAGCTTGCAAAGCCCAAGAACTTAGTAAAGAGAAAAGAAAAGCTGATGTCGGAGCTGCAAAATTTCGTAAAAGATCTTCAGGAAAGTCTTTTCAGCAATCATCGAAGAAATTTTTAGATGATTCAGGCCGATCAAAGAACACTTTGAGTTTTTCCAGACGAGATCGCGATCAACCCCCTGTGAGTACACGAGCCATTTCAGTTGCCAGTGTTGGAAATGATCGACGGGATAGGACCGAGTGCAAGTATTGCGAAAAATGGCATTTGGGGAGTTGTAGATTTCATGACCGTTCCTGTTATAGATGCGGATTAGCCGAGCATTTTATCAAAGGCTGCTCGAGATTATCCGAGCAAAATGTAAACCAAAGTGGGATTCGAGTACTAATACAGCATGAGGTAGACCACCTAGGAATATGGGAAATGCTAGCGGCGGTCAGAGAGGGTCTAGAGATGCTACAACCAGATTTGAGACTCGTGCTCCTGTTAGAGCTTATGCTATACGCGCACGCGAGGATGCTTCTTCGCCTGATGTTATTACCGGTACTTTCACTCTCTTTGGTACTGATGTGATTGCTTTGATTGATCCTGGTTCTACTCATTCATATGTATGTGAGACTTTAGCATCCAGTAAGACTTTACCTGTTGAGTCTACTGAGTTCATAATTCGAGTGTCGGATCCCTTGGGTCGATATGTGCTTGTTGACAAGGTGTGTAAGAAATGCCCCCTAATAATCTGAGGTTTCTGTTTTTCGGCCGACTTGATGCTTTTACCGTTTGATGAATTTGATATTATTCTCGGTATGGATTGGTTGACCGTACATGATGCAGTTGTAAATTGCAAAAAGAAGACCATTGAGTTGAGATCTGCAAATGATGAGATAATCCGAGTTGAGTCTATTGACTTGAACAGATTGCCAGCAATGATATCCTCGATGTTGGATCAGAAATATGTGAAAAAGGGATGTGAAGCATATCTTGCGTACATGTTTGATAGCAAAGAGTCAGAAAGGAGACTTGAATTAGTGCCAGTGGTTTGTAAGTATTCAGATGTTTTTCCTGAGGAGTTACTGGGATTACCACCTGTTCGAGAGGTAGAATACGGCATCAAACTTGTACTTGGGACTACACCAATTTCGATAGCTCCGTACCGTATGGCACCAATGGAATTAAAAAAATTGAAAACTCAGTTGCAAGAATTGACGGATAGAGGTTTCGCTCGACTGAGTTTTTCACCTTGGGGTGCACCAGTATTGTTTGTGAAAAAGAAAGATGGAACCATGAGAATGTGCATCGACTATCGTCAATTGAATAAAGTGACAATAAAGAATAAATATCTGTTACCACGTATTGATAATTTGTTTGATCAGCTGAAGGGAGCTTCAGTGTTTTCAAAGATAGATTTGAAATCGAGTTATTATCAGTTGCGAGTTCAAGACTCAGATATACCTAAAACTGCTTTTAGAACGAGATACGGTCACTATGAGTTTTTAGTGATGCCGTTTGGGCTCACTAATGCCCCTACAGTATTTATGGACTTGATGAATCGGATCTTCAGACCGTATTTGGACCGGTTTGTAGTTGTGTTTATCGATGACATTTTGGTCTATTCGCGAGATAAAACCGAACATGCCGAGCACCTGAGATTAGTGTTGCAGATTTTACGGGATAAGCAGTTATATGCTAAGTTCAGTAAATGTGAGTTCTGGTTGAGAGAAGTTAGCTTTTTGGGATATGTAGTATCCGCATCGGGTATTCGAGTTGATCCGAGCAAAATTTCAGCCATACTTGATTGGAAGCCCCCGAGAAATATTACTAAAGTTCGGAGCTTTTTGGGACTTGCTGGTTACTACAGATGGTTTGTAAAAGGTTTCTCGATGATAGCCACACCAATGACGAAGCTACTTTAGAAAGATATTAAGTTCGAGTGGTCAGAAAAGTGCCAAAAAAGTTTCAACCAACTAAAAACGCTTTTGACGGAAGCCCCAGTGTTAGTGCAGCCCGAATCTGGTAAAGAGTTTGTCATTTACAGTGATGCGTCCCTACATGGACTGGGTTGTGTATTGATGCAAGAGGGTCGAGTTGTAGCTTACGCATCGAGGCAATTGAAGCCACATGAGAAAAACTATCCGACTCATGATCTCGAATTAGCTGCCATAGTATTTGCTTTGAAAATATGGCGACATTACTTGTTCGGAGAGAGATGTCATGTATATTCGGATCATAAAAGCCTCAAATATTTAATGACTAAAAAAGATTTGAATCTGCGACAAAGACATTGGCTTGAATTGTTGAAAGATTATGATCTTGTTATTGACTATCACCCTGGAAAGGCTAACGTGGTTGCCGATGCTTTGAGTCGTAAATCACTGTTTGCTTTGTGGGCGATGAATGTTCACTTGTCAGTTTCGTTCGATAATGTGTTGATAGAAGAATTAAAAGCCAAACCGTTATTGATTCATCAAATATGTGAAACTCAGAAAGTTGATGATGAATTGGTGGCTAAACGAGCTGAATGTGTTTCGAATATGGATTCAGAGGTTCAAATTGACGACAATGATTGTTTGAGGTTCAGAACTCGATTATGTGTTCCAAGAAATTCAGAACTTATTTCGATAATTTTGAACGAAGCTCATAATAGCCGAATGTCGATCCATCCTGGTAGCACGAAAATGTACATCGATCTGAAACGTCAATTTTGGTGGCCTGGTATGAAACGCGACATTTCTGACTTTGTTTTGAAGTGTTTGGTATGTCAACAAGTGAAACCGGAACATCAAGTGCCTTCAGGATTACTTCAGCCGATCATGATACCCGAATGGAAATGGGATCGAATTACTATGGATTTTGTATCTGGGTTGCCATTGTCGTCAAGTAAGAAAGATGCGATTTGGGTTGTTGTTGATAGACTGACAAAGTCGGCTCATTTTATTTCCGTACGTATGGATTATTCACTTGACAAGCTAGCCGAGTTGTATGTTTCTCAGATTGTGAGGTTACACGGGGTACCTATTTCTATTGTGTCAGACAGAGATCCGAGATTCACATATCAATTCTGGAAGAAGTTGCAAGAAGCATTGGGTACCAAGTTACCTTTTAGCACTGCTTTTCATCCCCAGACTGATGGTCAATCCGAGCGGATCATTCAGATACTCGAGGATATTTTGAGATGTTACATCCTTGAGTTTAGTGGTTCATGGGAACGGTATTTGCCTTTAATTAAATTCGCTTACAACAATAGTTTTCAATCAAGCATTAAGATGGCACCTTACGAGGCTTTGTACGGTCATAAATGTCGTACACCATTGTTTTGGACCGGGCTTAGTGAAGGTAAAATTTTCGGGGTTGATTTGATTATAGATGCTGAGCAGAAAGTAAAAGTAATCTGTGAAAGTCTGAAAGCAACTTCAGATCGTCAGAAGTCATATGCGGATTTAAAACGAAAAGACATTGAATATCAGGTCGGAGACAAAGTGTTTCTTAAAGTTTCACCTTGGAAAAAGGTGCTCAGATTTGGTCGTAAAGGCAAATTGAGTTCGAGGTTCATCGGGTTGTATGAAATATCCGAACGAATTGGGCCAGTCGCATATAGATTGATTTTGCCCCCTGAACTTGAAAAGATTCACAACGTTTTTCATGTCTCGATGCTTCGACGTTATAGATCCGATCTATCGCACATAATTAATCCATCAGAGGTTGAAATTCAATCTGATTTGAGTTATGAAGAAGAACCGATTCGTATTCTAGCTCGCGAGGTGAAAGAGTTGCGAAACAAAAAGGTTCCGTTAGTAAAAGTATTATGGCTCAAGCACGGGATCAAAGAAGCTACTTGGGAACCAGAGAACTCTATGAAAGAACGATATCCTAACTTATTTACTGGTAAGATTTTCGGGGACAAAAATTCCTCATATGGGGGAGAGTTGTGACAGCCCTAATTTGACCCTAGTCGGAAAGTGGTTTCGGGACCACAAAATTGAGTCTTAAAAATAATTAACTGTTAAATTCTATGCCTATTATATGTGTAAATGCATTTGTGAAAGTCTCATGCTTTGATTTTTGTCATTTGTATGTGAAAATTTTAAATAGGACTTAAGTGAGACAATTGTGAAATGTGATGGGTAAATTTTAAGATGGTCTATTTATGCATGTTGTTAAAAAGGTGGACTTGCATGTCTAATTAGCCATTTAGAGATAGTGGCCGGCCATGATAATGATTAACACATATTATATGCATTTTTTTTATTTATTAACATTTTAATATACAAAATAAATTAATGAATAAAGAAATAAGTGAAAATTTGGGTGAAGAAAACAAAGCTCCATCCTTGTTCTTCTTGGCCGAATTGAAAGGAAGAGAAGGGGGAAGACTTTCGGTCATTTGATACATAAGAAAGGTTAGTGAATGGTGTTAGATTTTTTGAAATTTAAGCTTGTTTTAGGTTAATCATCTTGTTTCTTACTTAGCCCATGCCAAAAAAAAAAATTTGAATCTTGATGGATGGATTGCACATTCTGTTATGGTTGATGAGGAAATAATTTGATTATAGCCTTTAAGTTTTGATAAAGAATTTGTTGTTGCAAGAAGTTGATCTTATTAATAGTATGAATTGTTAATGCTCATATGTGTAATAGCCGAACATGTAGTTGCTTAATGTCTTGAACAAATGCCGTTTAGGTGTTTTAAATTGATTAAATTAGATGTTTGATCATCTAAAGGTTCGGCATTGTGCATTATTGTTAAGAGTTTGATTTTTGAATCATAAGATTTTGATGACTTGTGTTTAATGGCATTCGGCCAAGGTCTATAGGTGTTTGCTAATTCGATTTAAGTGCATAGGTGCTAAATACTTCGTATTTGAAATTTTGATGAATAAGTAGAAATTAAGTAAGATGATGTTGGGTAAATTCTTAGCTTAGTTGTGTTAAGTATTCGGCAATACTTATAATAATGGATATGAGAGTGTGAAAGACTAGAAGTTATTTTAAGTGAGTTATGATCTTAATATGAACAAAATAGAATCGGCTATAAATGCGATTGAGTGATTCGGTTATTGTTTGGCATAGGTGAAACTAATATGATAATTGCTACATTGGTTATAAAATGGAAATTTAAATGGAAGCAGAATTTTGTTTAGCTAGGGCCGAATGGGATTTATACGATATCAAGGCATGCATTATATATATATATGTGTGTGTGTGTGTGTGTATATGTGTTTGTGCATAACATGAGTAATCGACTAAATTATGATAATCACACATAGGTATATATATGTATGTTAATGCCTTATGTATACACCTTGTGTCATTGAGACATTCGAATATATATATCTATGTGTGTGTATATTAGATATATAGTTAAATTCATGTTTAAGGTAGCATAAAGTTATATAAATCCTTGTTGTGCATGAGAATTAGGTAGAGAATAAATAAGCATAAAATTAAGTCATGGCACATTTTATAAAATATAAATATGTATTAAAGTTATATATATATGATTGTTAAATGTGACTTACCAAGTACACAAATTTGAAAACGAAATGGTGATAGACTTAAGTGGACAATTGATTCAAATGAATTGGTTTTGAAATGTATATGGATGCCGTATGTCTGTGTTTGATTGAGGAGTAAATTTGTTTGATTTAGCTCAAGAGCTTAGAGGATCAAAGTTGGATAGGGGAAAGGAGAAAGTAATCGAATAGCCGTTGAAATTGTTCGACAACATCCGAGGTAAGTCTTTGAGTACTGGAGCTTAGCTTATGATTTGATAAAATTATGATATATATAAGTATAATAAATAAATCGTGATCTAATGGTTCTATTTGAATTACGTACTGAAATAATGATTTTTGTATATGACTTGTAGTCGAATAATTATAGAAATCATGTAGAATAGCGAAATGAAATCGTATTAATTGTATGTGACTATTGAGCCGAAAGTGGAAGGGTTGATAAGCATGTTGTGCTTGTGTTCTAGTAATGTAATTGAAATGCTATTGTGTTATGTTATATTTATGTGCATGATAATTGAGGATTATATCCGGGTTAAGTCCCAAAGGCTTTCGTGCTGGTTGTTATATCCGGTTTAAGTCCCGAAGGCATTCGTGCTGGTTGTTATATCCGGGTTAAGTCCTGAAGGCATTCGTGCTGGTTGTTATATTTAGGCTAAGTCCTGAAGGCATTCGTGCTGGTTGTTATATCCGAGCCAAATTCCAAAGGCACTCGTACTGATGTTATATCCGGGCTAAGTCCCGAAGGCATTTGTGTTTGGAAATGTGCGATCCTGCTATAATAATTCCAATTAATGTGCTCACAACCCTAAGATGATCAGGTATGTATCGTATATACATTGGAAAATTTGATTCGGTATAAATTGTGATCATTCAATTGAATAGTGCTCTCCCGGCCATTACTTAGGGTTGTATGAAGTCTATAGCTTATTCGGGATACATGAATTTTGATTTAAGTGAAATTTAGTTAAGTTTGACTCTGAGCGTGTGAGTATATTGGTTGAAGTGTGAAGTAACATGATTATGAGATTTTACATATATGTATTTATTTAGCCTTATGAATGCTATGCTTAAGTTTTAAATGATTTCATTACTTAAAACTTACTAAGCATCGAAATGCTTACTCTGTCATTTAAATTCTCTGTTTTATAGATCTCGTTCGTTAGCTATCGGTCTTGGGATTCTCAAAGTCGAAGTCGTCCACACTATCTAAACCCATTCGGTACCCTTGTAGCTGAACTTTGATAATGGCATGTATAGGATTGGCTTTTGATGTTAAATAAGTATCTTTTTGGTGATGTATATATGTAAGCCATGCAAAAATGGCTTGTTAAGTTACTATATGTGTTTCACTTGGTTAACATAAATGTTTGGTTGATATTCCATTTATGTTATAAATGTTTTAACGTGAATTGAACTTAAGAATGAATCAATGTATCCATTAACTTGAGATGACTCTTTTGAATATAGTCAAATGAAATTTTGTGCTTGTTTGGTAATACTCCTTAACCCAAATTGGCGATCGGACTCGGGTTTGGGGTGTTACAAAAGTGGCATCGGATAGACAAAAGTCATATGCTGATCTAAAGAGAAAAGAGATTGAGTTCCAAGTCGGAGATACAGTATTCTTGAAAGTATCTCCATGAAGAAAGATTTTGAGATTTGGCAAGAAAGGAAAACTGAGTCCGCGGTTTATTGGACTATATGAGGTTATTGAACGAGTTGGACCATTAGCCTATTGCTTGGCATTGCCACCAAAACTGGAAAAGATTCATGATGTGTTCCATGTATCTATGTTAAGGAGATATCAATCTGACCTCTCTCACATGATTTCACCGACAGGGATTGAAATTAGATCGGACATGACCTATGGTGAAAAGCTGGTCAAAATTTTGGCTCGAGAAGTCAAACAATTAAGGAACAAGAACATAGCGTTGGTAAAAGTTTTATGGCATCGACATGGTGTGGAAGAGGCTACATGGGAGCCAGAAGAAACCATGAGGAGCCAATATCCAAACCTGTTTACTGGTAAGACTTTTGAGGATGAAAGTCCCTAAGGGGGGAGAAATGTAACATCCCAAAATAGGGCCTAGCCGAAACAGTGGTTTCGGGACCACAAATTTGATGTTGAAATATTTATTTTATGATTATTATGAGGTCTAGAATATGAAAATATGCATGTGTTAAAGTTTCATGAAGAAATTCTATGAGCAGGGCATCCAATTGGAAAATAAAGACCAAATTGAATAAAATGCAAAACTTGGATTCTAGAAGAAATTTGTATGAAATTGCTTTAGATTATTAATTAGAAGGTCTTAAAGAGCAATTTTACCAATTTTTAAGTTTTTGGACAAAAATGGGCATGTATGGATAAAATTTGAAAGAAAGGGCTTAAGGGCATTTTGGTCATTTGGCTAATGAATGAAATAAAATGGGAAAATGAAGGCAAAAATCAGCCATTCTTCTCCCTTATCCAGTCAAATTTCTCAAGCCCTCCATAGCTAGGGTTTTCAACATTTTCAAACTCAATAGTAAGTGCTCCCAATCCCCATTTTTAATGTTCTTCGTGTTTTTAAAATCCCGGTAGCTTACTCTCTCCATTACTAACCATATTTGGAGTTAGGGTTCATGTTTGCAAAGTGACCCATGTGTGACATGTTTATTCTTTGATGTTTTATAGAGAAATATGAAAGTTGGATGTGTGTTAAACATCTTTTTCTAGGTGATTTTCATGAAAAACCCCTAAAAGGACCTTTTTGCAAAAGGTGTAAAATATATGGTAGAAATGTGAAATAATGGAAAATGTGGGCTACCATAAGAGGGAAAAACATTCGACTAGGCGTGGATAATGTAGAAAATTCATGCATTTCATTATACGGGTCTAGGGACTAAATTATAAAAATGTGAAAGGTTAGGGGCAAAACGGTCAATTTTGTCCGAGGGAAAAATTTAGACTCGAAAATAATAATGTGAGGTATTAATGATTCATTTTTTTATTGTTATAGACCCTGAGGAACAAATTCTGGAGGTTGATCGAGGAAAACTAAAGGTTTCGGAATAATTGAAACACGAAACCGAAACGAATACCAAGTAAGTTCGAATAACTAAAAGTAAAATCTTATTATGCTTAATTGCATGTGTTATGAATGCATGATAACTAATTATAATGATGGCATGAAAATCCATGAAATGTGTTAATAATAATGACATGAAAATAAATGTCCCAATTGAGGTAAAAAAGGGAGATTCGATGGATAAACCATGGCTTACATGACTTGGGATCCAGCATGTGTTGCAGAAAAGGATTTAGCCTGGACGAGTAATCCGTTGATCTCAAATATAAAAAGGATCTAGCTCGGATAGGTGTTCCTTGAGTGATCGAGCCTCCCGAAGAATATGTGTGCATTGTGAATTTAGCCCGGACGGGTAATCCGGTTAGGGTCAAAATTTAGCCTGGACTGGTAATTCAGATCCGAGCTCATTAAGGGTGTTTGTCGCTATAAGACTGGTAATCCCCGACATCACCCTATGAGTTTACATTGTGGAGGATTTAGCCTGAACTGGTAATCTTACCGTAAGATTTGAGGTTCGCGAGAGTGCGTACTTGAGACGATCACTCTTACGACTTGACGGTAAATGGATAGTCCATCGAGATTTCCAAAAGACTCAATAGGATTAACATGAGATATAAAAATGAAAGTTTTAGATGATGAGCTCATCTAAGACAAATTACATGGTGTATTGTTATGGGACTAACCTGTTGATTGAGTGCATGTGATAGGGGAACTATTTTATACTTGTTGGTTTTATTGCCTAATATGGATGCATGCTAATTAATCGGTAAGTTACTTTCTAGTTATTCGGGCTTACTAAGCATGCGAATGCTTGATCCTCTCTTTTCCCTATCTTATAGAGCTCAAGGACTCGTAAAGGTTCGAAGACGGTTGGAGAATCAACACACTATCATCTTATTCAGCTTTGGTATATAGATACTTTTATTTTGTTCAATGACATGTATAGGGCTTTTTTTTATTTTGTTATATGTGTCATTTGTCTAGCCCATATAAAGGTTTATAAAAAAAATATATACATGTTCACTTGTATATGGTCATGGAAATTGGCTCATTTTGATGTAGGTTATGACCTACAAATTTGTGCATGTTTATGTCCAAATGTTCTTGTGATAATTAAATATGGCATATCACAATTAAGTATATGTAATTTGACCAAATCACAAGGGATGGCTAGGTTATAATTGGCAATGAGTTAAGATAATGAGCCAATCTTAATTGTATTATAAGATATAGAAATCCTTAATACAAAAGGGAATAACCTAGCATGTATAAAACCGATGAGATGAGGTTTACATGCAATGAGGTATATCAAGGTCATTTGGGATGTATAATTATTCCTTGTTATGTATTATGGAAATCTATAAGAGTATGGGGATGATAGAGGGTGACCAAAGGCTTGGAAAATAGCCTAACAAGGTCCACACGGGTAGACACACAAACCGCCTCATGGGCGTGTGATATGGCCGTATGTCCCTTGCACCTAAAAATTTTAAGTCAAAATACATGGTAGTAAACACACGGGTAGAGACACAGCCATGTGTCTCAATCGTGTACAGAGCACAGCTTAGCACACGAGCGTATGTCTTGGCCGTGTGCTCCTAAATGCATGTTGACGTCATAAACAGAATGCCTGAGTTTTTGGACATGGGCGACCACACGGGCGTGTCTAGGCCATTTGAAGGACACAGGCTAGGGACACGGGCGTGTGCTTGGCCGTGTGAAAACCCTTGTAGGTTCGAAATAGAAAATAAATTCAATTAATTCCACACGGGTAGGGGACACGGGCGTGTCCCAAAGCACACGAGCGTGTGCATTGCCTCCACACGGGCGTGTGAGGCTTAACTTAGAAAATTTTTCAAAAACTTTCTCAGGTCCTCAGTTTAGTCCCGAACCTTTCTCGATGTATGTTTTGGGTCTCGTTGGTCCATAATAGGGACATTAAGATGTCGTTCAATTAGTTTTAAATTGGAACAAACTTTTACAACTCGTATTTCTGAAAATGTTATAGTACATGCCTGGTAACGCCTCGTATTTGGTCTCGGTCTCGAGTACCAGTAAGGGGTGTTACAACTACCAAATTAAATGGTTTTCAAACAATGAATTGTGTTTTGCAAATATCCCTTTTTAAGTAGCTTTCTGCTGTGAATTTTATGTTTTAGAAAATATAAACAAAACATTTTTAGTAAATAAAACGGTAAGAAATGATTTAATAAAATTGAGATTTTAAATGTTTATGATGATTTCCCCTTTACCAAAAAAAAAAGACAAAATTGCAAATCATATTAAGTAACAACTCCAAATTTGGCCATAATGTCTAGGTTGGGTTTAGGGTGTTACAACTATGACCACTAGGAGATGCTCATGGAGAATTTCTTTTTCGATCAAAGGAATGTTGGAGCTTAGTGGAGAATGGAGTTTTTGCAACAGCAGAAGATGCGGTTCTAATAGAAACAAAGACAATTGGAAACTAAACGACTTGAAAGCAATTTGTTTTAAGCCTTATGATAGGTGCTAAAAGTAACATGTTTTAATCTCATTCTTAATGCATTTGGGTGATTATTTGATGTTAATGGTGAATTTTATACTCTTAATCCTTTAAATTTATGTTTTTATACTTAAGAGAGCATTTGGGAGTAAAATGAGCAAAAATGAGCAAAATCCCAAAAATTGGAGTGAGTTACAAGAGCCACATAGGCTGGACCATTCCATACGGCTTAGACGCATGACCGTGTGAGCCACAAGGGCTGCCATATGGCTATATGGTAGGTCATGTTGATTTCGCAAATTGCACTCCAAACAGCGGAAAAACACGATTTGTAGGGTTTTTTTGGGCATTCTGATACCTATATATGACAAAAAATGAGAAGATAAGAGTGAGTCGTAATAGAATACTCAAGAAAACAACTCGAAAAACACCATTGAAGTCGATTCTAAAGTAGATTTTCTTCAAGATTGAAGACTCCCTTTTGATTTATTTGGAAATTATTATGAGTTTTTTTTATTTCTTATGGTTATACTATATTTTGGATGTGATACAGCATGGATGGGGTGAAATTTAATAAATTTAATTCACTGAAGCTGCTAATTTTCAAGTCTGAAAAATCAATAGACCTGTGACGACTCTTTGAATGGGATCCAAGCATTTTTAGGTTTAGATGTCTTCATAGTGTTAGGATATCTATCTCTTAGCTCCAAAATGCACTTTGAATCACTCAATTTTGAGTTCGGGAGTTCAAGTTATGACCGTTTTAGTGAAGACTGTACAAGTAGAATTTCTGGACGAGATTATGAAGAGAATTACGAGTTTTGAACTTTTAATTCGAGTTTAAATCATATTGAGTTTGGTTTTTAAGCTTAATTTTTATTATATATGAGCCCAAAATTGTATTTATAAGCTCTTATTATTTTATTATTTTATTATTCCGAATTTTTAATTATTATTAAGTATTTTAAGTTATTTAGGAGTTTTATATCAATAAGACAGTTTAGTTTAAAACTACTTCTTGTTTAGGTTAATTAGAGTTCTAGTATACTTAATATTTTATTTAGATTTATTTTGCTAGCCTATATAAAGGTTTTTCATTGTTCATTAAGGAGAGAAATTATTTTCATTAATAAAATTTCCAACTTTGGGAGTTTGTTTTTTTGTGTAAGATTTCTTTTTTTTTTTTTATAATTTTTAGAAGTAGTTTTCTTCTCGATTTTCTTCAAAGAGTTGTGGGAATTCATTCTTCACCCTTCAATTTGCCAAGGATTATTTTTTGGAGGGTTGATTAAAGCCATTAATTGAGTTTGTTGGAATTTATATCTTAAAGGGTTCAATTAGACATTTATCCTTCTATCCATCATATCTATCGATTTATTATTCCATCTTCCACTTTACTTTAATCTATCGTTTCTCTATTTAGTTACTATTTTAAATATTTTCAACTTTTTCTAAATTTATATTTCTTTTTATTTTTTATTTTTCTCAAATTTCTTCTTTTTTGTTTTCGATTTCTTTATTAATAAATTTCTTTATTTCTTCTTTTCAGATCAGATCCAAATCTTTCCTTTTAGAGTCGAACAACTTGAATTCGATCCTTCTTCTGCTTCCTCCACT
Organism: Gossypium arboreum; assembly: GCF_025698485.1. Taxonomy (NCBI): domain Eukaryota; kingdom Viridiplantae; phylum Streptophyta; class Magnoliopsida; order Malvales; family Malvaceae; genus Gossypium; species Gossypium arboreum. Next base: position 108,055,895 of record NC_069079.1, read on the forward strand.
CCAATTCCGTATCAAGATGCTTTTATTTGCTAGCGTGAACTAATTTTCTACATACCTAGGGAGATGAGCCCTATGATGAATTCTGTCATTTGATTTCTATTTTACGCAATAAATACTTAGATATTATTCTCAATTATATGTGCTTAATTCTTGGTTTGATATTTCTAGACTATTGATCCATGTTTGATATGCTTAAATTAGAGGAGGAATAGACCTTGTTTAAGAGTAGATCTACCGTAATTGAGTGGAGTTGCATGCAATCCTAGAAATAGGACGATATAAATCTACCGGATTAGAGTCAAATCTAATAAGGGAGTCCATAAATCAAGTTAATGTAATAATAGGGGTTTTAATTAGAAAGAAATTTCAATTAATCAACCTAGAGTCAGTTGCTCTTATTTTTGAAGAGAGATATTAGCATAATTTAGGGATTTATACGGATCAAGATACTAAGTGAAGAAATTGCGTAATTTAGATTGATAATTACAATGAAATCTAGGTGAATTCTTTCCTGGGTATTATTTCGCTTCATGGTTGTTTACTCGATTATTATCCTGATTTGTTCTTTGTTGCGTTCGTAGTTAATTAATTTAGTTAATTTTAGTTATGAATCAATCGCTCTAATTATTTGGTTAAATAATAGAAAGACAATAATTACTAGTACTTTTAGTTCTCGTGGGAACGATATCTTTACTCATCATAGCTAAATGAATTGATAAGTTAATATATTTTAATTATATTCGACATTTCAAATAAGAAATGTCTTTTTGTTAATTCTGTAATTCTAAATAAAATATTTAAAATTTTGATTAAATATTAATCGTAAATCACATGCAACGCATGTGATATTAGAACTAGTAATTTATTAAACTAGGAATATTACCATGTTTTATTTGGTTTGATTATATAGTGAAACATCTTATAAGAAAATAACAAAAATTTTAATAATTTAATTCAAATTAACTAACCAAAATACATTCAGAGGAGAATTAATATATGATTTATACGCAACAAAACTCAAACTTAACACTCAAAATTTCAATATCAACTTTTTCTGACACAATCAAAGTTTGAATGGCAAATCTTGAAGAATACATGAAAAAGTTTATCTTTCTTTGTAATTGTATATACCAATTCTATTTAGTCTATTTGTAAAAAAAATTATAAGTTGATGTAATTTATAATTCTTTAATGTTTATAGTAATTAATATTTTATAGTAAATTTTAGTAATAAAATTTTGATCGTTTAAGATAGATTTTAGTAATACAATTTTGGTTTATTTACAAATTAGCCCTAAATTATATATTTATTTTGAAATTAGTATTTAAAATATTTTTCATTAGAAATGATGCATAAACTATCAATTTTGTCTCACTTTTATCTTCTCTATATATATTCAAGGTCAAATAAGTCATCTTCTATTCTCTTGAACAACTAACTATACTATTTGCCGACAATTGTCCTCTAAAAACTTGTACAACTAAAGCTTCTGCAATGGTAGCATTAAAAATAAAAAATTAATATATATAAAGAAAATTTGTAACGTACAAAAAAAATTAAAAACAAAAATAATTGGTAAAAAACTAAAAATAACTAATTAGTTATAAATTAAAAATCATCTAATTGGCTATAAAAAGAACTTTCTAAAGTTAAATTGGTTTATTAAAATTGTAAAATATAACCATTAAAAATTAAAACATAACTAGTAAACACCATCCTATTTCTTCCAAATAACTAAAGAGGATATGGATAGATATAAGCGATAAAAATGTTATTTTATTCATTACCCTATTGATAATATATTTATGCAACATATTACATAAATAGATCAAAATATAACATCAAGAAACATAATCGTGATAACACAAGCTTTCGTATCTTAGTTTTATTCCTTGTTAAACTTTATCACCAACTCAAGGAATATCGATGTATAGTCTTTTATCCATGTAAGTTCCCTTATAGTAGAAGATAATAAAAATCATAGCTAACATTTTTTTTATGAAGAATTACAAAAAACTAAAATGTAAACTTGAAATAAAGAAGTTAACAAATACCAAACAATTTTATAAGCTAAGCAATTTTAATGGTTCAACTTTGGTCATGGTGAGCCATTGCCCTTCAACCATGTCGATTCCCTACTCATTCACCTTTTCTTTCTCAAAACTTTTAATATTTTAAAAATTAAACCGTTGAATTGATTTATTTATATTTGTCATGCATGTAAATTTTTGAATCAATCTAATATTTTTATCATGTAGATCTAAAATATTTTCTACACTAATATATATTTAATAGTTGAAATTTTTTTACATAAAGCGAATAGTTAAAAAATTTTAATTTATTTTAAACTTGACATGCATGATCTACATGATTGAAGTATGAAATATGACGGTTGGATTGTTAAAATATTAAACGTATAAAAAGGTTATGAAAAGAGTAAAACCACTTAAGCTTTATACCGGTATAAGCGAATCTCTCCCTTATAAAATAATTGTATTTTGATTGAAAATTTAATAATAATTTAAAATATTATTATATTTAAATTTCCAGGGTTTTTTTTACTAAAATATTATAAAATATATATATACCAAAATAGTATGTTTAAAAATTATGTACCAAAATGGTACATTTAGGGTGGTCACGCCTGGTGCACAGGTGGCACCACCCTACCATCTGATAGAATCTGTTAATAAAAATAAATAAATATTAGTTAAAAATAAAAACTGTTAAAAAAACAAAAGCTGATGTGACACTGGTGGAGGGCACGCCAAAGGCGGCACTAGTGAAGCCTCTGGCAGAGGCGGCACCAGTGAAGCCTATGTCATAGGCGGCACTTACACCCTCAAACCCCCTCCTGCTCTATTTAAATTTAGAAAAATTTAAAGAAATCATGAATATAAACAAAAACTTTTCAAATATAGAAACTACTATAAAATATTTATTTTTATTGTAAAAATTAAATATAAAAATTTAAACTATTTTAAATATAAAATATTTATTTTGGTATTGTAAAAATTAAAATTATTTATGAATTTAGTAAAAATAAAATTCAATGTCGTCACATTTTGATTTTGGTCCAAAGCTTTGAACTTTGGCCAATTTTTTTTATAGAATTTATTATAAATAAAAATTTAAGAAAAATGTTATAAAAATAATATACTTATTATTATTTTAAAATAATTATAAAAATAATCATGTTTTTGTTATATTTTTATTATTTGAAAAGTTTTTGTTTATATTCATGATTTCTTTAAATTTTACTAAATTTAAATAGAGTAGGAAGGGTTTGGGGTGTGGTGTTGCCCATTGCATAGGCTTCACTGGTGCCGCCTTTGCTAAAGGCTTCACCAGTCCGCCTCTGGTGTGCCCTCCACCAGTGTCACATCAGTTTTTGTTTTTTAACAGTTTTTGTTTTTTAAAACTAATATTTATTTTTTTTATTAACAGATTTTGTCAGATGGTAGAGTGGTGCCGCCTATGCACTAGGCGTGACCACCCTAAATGTACCATTTTGGTACATAATGTTTTAAACATACTATTTTGGTGTATATATATTTTTTATAAAATTTTAGTAAAAAACCCGAGAATAGAAGAGAAGAAAGAAAGAAAGGAGAAGAAAGAAAAGAAGAGGTAATTTTTTATTGTTATTTTTAAATAAAATAGATTATGATAAGAAAAAATTATTTTGTTAATATTATATAGTTTGTTTAGTGTTACTTTTATGTTTTGTTTTAAAATTTATTTTGTTTATTGTGATATGTTAGTAAGTTTTGTGTTTAGATTAATTATGTGTTTATTGTGAATATTATGTTTTAAATTTTTAAATATATTTGAAAGTTTTATGTTAGTAAAACTATTATAAAGTAATTGTTAATTAGTGATAACAACTAAAAATATTTTTGTTATACATATTGTTAGAAATGGCAACATATTTGGTATTGCCTGATGAGATAATAAGTATAGCACAAAGGGAGAAAGTTGATAAGATGATGAGAGAAATGCAAGATTACAGAATGAAACCAGAAGAAGACATTGTTCAACACCTTATTATCGTAAATCGAAAGATGCAAAAAGTATTGTGGAAGGGTCATGAAATGATTAGAAACAATAAAGTGCAATACTTAACCCTTAGAGGGACATTAATAGAATAGGAGCATCAAATCATTTTAGACGAACTTTAGAAGACATTGGTACCACGAACCTATTGGAATCTAGTTATAAACTTCGCAAAGTTTATAATCTCTTATGGAGCAAGGAAAATTGCAAGACAAAGTATAGGTTCACGAAAGTTAATTGGGAAGCAAAATGTGTTTGACAAACCATGGATGGATAAAGTAGTTGTTAGGAAATTACCAAGAGAACTTGTATATTCAATACCCATTATAAAGATTGAAGAGCCAAAAGATCCCGAGGAATTTCCAAATTGGATTGTAGAAGATGAATATGAAGAGAATCAAGAATTTCTAAATTGGATTGTAGAGAATTTCCCAGAAGAATATACGGGATCGGAGATGGAAGAAAATGTAAAACTAAATTTAAGTGGTTAAATGTAAAGATAAATATTGTTCATGTACAAAATGAGAACTGAAAAAGTATGGGCTTATGAATGAAAAAAAATTGCATATTGATTAATTAATTTTGTATTTAAGTAATTTATTTGTTGTTCGAAATTGTTTTGAGAAATTTTGTTTATTTTTTTAACAGATTGAGTATTGAAGATGGATAATCAGTTTTTCGTATGCCTTTATTTCGATGGAATCATCTTAACAACAACCGTTGGATGCATATTTGAATGTCGACAACAAATAGCAATAAGATTTAATAGAAATGTCTCGTTGGATGATATGAAGGAAAGGATTAACGCAAAAATTGTTAAACGTTATGGGAGAAGGATCTCGAAACTTTTCTACAAGTTTCTAGTTTTGACAGATCCTATCAAATTCACTGAAATGGAACTTGTAGACGACGAAGACGTGGAGACAATGATAGCTCTTTACTGTGGGAATGGGAGTGACAAAAATGCACCGATTCACTTATTTACTGAGTTAGCCAGTATGGAGCAGAATGAAGATCTCACAGCATATGGTGAAGAACATGCAGCTCAAGAACCGTACGTGGTGGCTCCAATATCGTACGTTGATAATGAATCGACTATACGTGGAATCGATATCGATCTTAAAGTTACACCCAATATTGATGTGGTTGGTGATGATGGATAAGATAGTAGTGATCCCTATGATGAAGAGGTCAATAGTGATAGTGATCCCGATGTGGACGATGTCCCCGATGATATTGACGGTGAAGACGTGAATGACGATAGAAACATTAACGCGTCTTCAGTGGGGAAGTAGATGCGATCTATTGTGATACACAATAATCCTGGGCCACACATGTCGCTCATAGACCCCGACGCGGCGCATGTAGCTGAGTTCTCGAAGTACCCTGAAATACTTCCTGGTTGCCGGCTGGCCGTAAATTTCGAGCATAAGGAGTTATTGGTAGGCCAGAGATTCGAAAGTAAAGTAGAGTGCGTATTTGCTATTAAGCGATATACCATGAATATATCAATGGATTACAAAGTTGCAGTGTCTAAATCGAAATTATATATTGGAGAGTGTTAGAAGTCGACGGAAGGCTGCAATTGGCAGGTACGAGCTGCATTTATTCAAAAATCGTAAATGTGGGAGATACACAAATTTTTTGGGCCTCACACATGCACATCAACACGTATGACTGAAGACTATGGAAAACTTGATTCCAAAACTATCTATATGTTTATCATGCCAATAGTGAAGGACATGCTGACCATTAAAGTTTTGGTACTGATTGTTGAAATGCAGGCACAGTTTCAGTATCGAGTATCATATCGAAAGGCATGGATAGCTAAACAGATGGCAATGAAGCAATTGTATGGGGATTTCGATGCCTCATATAATGAGCTACAGGGACGGATAGCCACTATGTGGGAGTACGTACCGGGGACTGTCATTGAGTTATAGACACGACCTTATTACGGTCCGGATGACCAATTACAACCAGGAAAAAGAATTTTCCATCGGATGTTTTGGACGTTTGATCCATGTGTGCGCGAATTTCCCCACTGCAAGCCATTTGTGCAAGTAGATGGGACTTGGCTATATGGAAAATATACACAGATCTTACTTCTTGCGGTTGCTCAAGACGGCAACAGGAACGTGCTCTCGATAGCATTTGCCATCGTAGATAAGGAGAACATGGAATCGTGGGAATTCTTCCTTACCAACCTGTGGAGGTATGTTATTAGCAACGATAATATTTGCATCATCTCTGATAGAGGGAAATGATCAATTGCTGCCATTAGGCGTTCCGGTGTACCATAGAGATATATTTACTGTATCTGGCACATCATGGCTAACTTTCATCGAGATTATAAGAATGTAGACTGGAAGAGACAAGTTGTAAAAATGGGTAAATGATTACCTTACCGTTTCAACATATGTTTTAATGCTTTAGGGAAATACTGTAACTTATCTTTCCTTAATACATATACAGCGTACGAGCTGGAGCCACATATTTTTCGCCAAATAATAACTCGACTTGAGAGTGACATAGCGGGTCAAATGAACACATCTTTCCAATAGTGATTAGGTACTATAGAGCCGTGGCAATGGGCTCAAAGTTTTGACGAGGGCTTTCGTTATGGTCAAATGACCACAAACTTAGTGGAGGGGGTCAACGCTATGTTGTTGAAAACACGACATCTGCCGATTTCATCTGTCTTTTCGGCTACATTCTACAGGTTGACTACCTTGATGCCAAGAATGGGTCAGGAACAAGTCAACCAAATAGAGGCAAGATACGTGTTTGTCGAAGATGTCAAGGATGTAATAGTTGTAAACTGTCGGATGACGAGGTCGATGAATGTAGAAATATATTCACGAAGCCATGAAACATTTCGTGTTACGGAGACCACCGGTCGTCGACCCGGTATACTACCTAGGTCCTATGGAGTTGATCTCTGGAACAGACCATGTGATTGTAGGAGGTTCCAAACACTTCATTATCCATGTACTCATGTTGTGGCAGCTTGTGCTAAGGTGAACCTTAATGTTGAACAATTTGTCGATGATGTGTACACACTCGAATGCACGTTATGTGTCTGGGAAAATGAGTTCCCCGTCTTGTCTAACTTGTCTACGTGGGAGGTGCCTTCGACGACTTTCGAGCTTATCCCAAACAGAGGGCTACGTAAGAATCCGAGAGGTCGTCCGCAATCATCCAGAATCCGTAATGAGATGGACATTAGGGAGAAATCCGATGGTAAGCGTTGTGGATTATGCAGGTTAGCTGGTCATAATTGGAGTAAATGCTCGCAACAAAACTATCATGTTGGACATCGTCATGATCGAGTAGGAATTGAGCCTATTTTGTAATGTATTTAATTTATATAAAAAAATTATATTGCAAAGTTTGTTCCAATTAGATTAATGTTGTAATGTATTTAATTTATATTACAAGACCAAGTTTGTTAAGTTTTAGTGTTTTAATGTTCAAAATGTCTAAATTAATCTAATTTACGTTATGGTCAAATTTTATTACAATTTTCAAAGTTCCAATTAATCTAATTAAATAAAAAAATACAAACTTTTTAATATCAAAACCCAAAAAACCCCTAAAGTTGATGGTTCGATGGTGTGGTCCTAGGTGTATACATATTCGGAGGTCGACGTTCACATTGTGGGTGATCGCGACAACCAACATCCTCTTCAGTCGCAAGTGAGGGTGTCTAATACATGGAAGAAAAATCATATGGCTCGAATGGCATCGATGAACTTGAGCCGGGAGGAGTGCCATGCTGCAGTGGATACAACCTAGGAAGAGTGGAGTATTGTGGTGGATATGGGTCGGGGGTAGTTCTGTACTGCGATGGATACTGGCTGAGAAAAGTGCTGTGCTGCGATAGATACGACCCAAAGATATCAAACCCGTAATGGTATCCGCCCCCTGACGAGCCCGAAAAATAGTCATTGCCCGGCTAATCTGGATGATAAGAAGTATAGGCCGAATGTGAATACGAATGCTCAGACTCGACCTCCGGCTGTGCCTCGGGCTCCACCTCTTGCTCGGGCTCGAGATCTGGCTCTGGATTGGGCTCTATATCGGCCACTGGCTTGTATTCCCAGTCATTCGCGACGCATGGGGGACTACGATGATTGGGCACAAAGTAAATATGGCTGCCCCATACTAAAGTACCATTACATGTACTCTGACGATGGTTGCAAATCGGAAGACATATCCATCCGAGGTCTTCGACCCGTCTGATTATCCCACACCGCGATATATCTCCTGTGCACAACCCCCCAATGCATTCCATGTTTCCCTCTCTTGTTGATGCCGTGAACCTTCCCCAACTCTATTGGCGGATCTGGGATATACTGGATGCAACCAAACTGTCGTAGTACTCGATCCCCGTGGTACCACTCGACTACATTAAAACTGATAATTGGTGCATTAGCGCACCACAATTGAGAATAAATGTAGGCAGACGATGGTATAACAACCGCAATTTCTGGTCTACGATATGACATCCAAATAAACTGCACGATTAATACCATGGTTAAAATTTCACACGGTTTGAGTAAGATATATAAAGTAATTACATGTCACGAATATTGGAATAGCTTACCCCTTCTCCGGCATGTTGTTCAATCAACAAACGATATATCGGGACAGTGTACGACCTCTTGATAGCTGGATAAATACTCTATCTACGAAAACAAATTTCAAATAAATATAGTATCGTTAGAATAGTATCATTATAAAGAAACTATCAATTAATAACAAGTTAAATTTTATCACCTGTTAACTAGTGGATATATGTATGGTTGGTGACTAACCGATGCTAAGAATGGCTTCCGATAAAGAGCCCATGACTGCAACAATATAACGCATCCACCTATGTTTACAGCATGAGGCTTTGTCGTCCGATAAAACTCACGATACAACATAGCCAGAACTACGGAGCCCCAACTATACGAGCGAAGATTATGCAAATCAGTTAATAGAGGTAAATACATCAGATAAACCCTATTTTTTTCGCATCGGGCATCAATACACCCCTTATAATATGCATAATGTACGCTCGAGCTGCACACATCAACTCTTCTTCAGTGACATTAACTGATAAATGCACAAAATTTGTTTTCAGCCATGTAAATTTCAAACCCGAAAAATTGGACTCATCATCGCTGGCCGAGGCTCCTAATAGGCTATAACAAAGTGCAGCCGGCTCAGCTATTGCAGTTACGCCCGTTACAGCACTCCCGTCAATTGGGAGCCCAAGTTGCAGTGCAACATCCTCCAGAGTGACAGTGCACTCCTCACACGACCAATGCAGATATTAAATCGTATCGCAAATCAAACAGATCAATGCTGCTGACCCGAATCCAGCTAGCTCCAAGTAGGGCATCAGTCGTGCATCTGAGGAATATCCTAAACCATTCACCCGGCCCCTTAATACGCGGTACGAGCCCTGACAATGTTAAATTGCAGAAAATAGTTATAATAACATAATTTATTTCCGTAAATTACATAGATCTTTTTTAATGGAACCCGTGAGTAACAAATAATAATATATTACCATATTATTAGCTGTGTCAGATACGTGAGAATCTTTCTTAATCAATAAAGTCATTGCAATGCCTACAATTTCAAAATAAATTTCAGTTATTAATTTCAATGTTTGATGGATTTTAAATATTTATCAAAATAACTAAATTTTATATATTGCTTTTATTTAAAAAAATACCAAACCGTTTTTCCGATAGCATATTTTTTGCCATACTACATTAAAATAATAAATATATCTAATTCAAATACAAATATTATTATTATTATTTTAAAATGATAATAAATAAAATATTTTGGTTTAAATTATAATATATATAATATACCTAGCATGTAGTTCAATATATTTTGGTATTTATTTTATTTTCAGATTTTATTTTTAAAATATACTATTTTAGTATTTTATTTTTATATTATTTTAGTACTAATGTTTCAAATGTATTATTTTAGTTTTTTTAATGTTAATTTAGTAAAAAACTCTAATTTTGGCCGTTGTTTTTTTTATTTTATTTTCGAATTTTATTTTTAAAATATACTATTTTTGTATTTTATTTTTAATATTATTTTAATACATAATGTTTCAAATGTATTATTTTAGTGTTTTTTTATATTAATTTAGTAAAAACTCTAGTTTTGGCCCTTTGTTTTTATTATTTATTTTATTTTCGGATTTTATTTTTAAAATATGCTATTTCAGTATTTTATTTTTTATATTATTTTAGTACATAATGTTTCAAATGTATTATTTTAGTATTTTTATATTAATTTAGTAAAAACTCTGATTTTGGTTGTTTTTATTTTATTTTATTTTATTTTTAGATTTTATTTTTAAATTATACTATTTTCGTATTTTATTTTTTTATAATATTTTAGTACATAATGTTTCAAATGTATTATTTTTCGTGTTTTTATATTAATTTAGTAAAAAACTCGATTTTGGCCCTTTGTTTTTATTATTTATTCTATTTTTGGATTTTATTTTTTAAAATATCCTATTTTCGTATTTTATTTTTATATTATTTTAGTATATAATGTTTCAAATATATTATTTTAGTGTTTTTATATTAATTTAGTAAAAACTCGGTTTTGGCCCTTTGTTCTTATTTTTTTATTTTCAGTATTTTATTTTTAAAATAAACTATTTTAAGTATTTTATTTTTATATTATTTAAGTAAAAAATCCTTGACACCACTTTTCCCAAAAAAGTTATTATTTTCATGTTTTATTTCTTTCCGTATTTTATTTTTTCATTAAGATATTCTTTTAATATTTTTATACTATTTTTGTAAAAAACCTCATCACATAAAAATTAAAAAATATATAATAAAAATATAACATGCCAAATAAATTTAATAAAAATATATCTAATTAACCTAAAACACACTTAACAAATAAATTAAATAAAATAATAATAAAATATTTTTGTACATAACATAGATAGGATTTTTACTTCAATAAAATTAAAAATAAATTATGAATATATATATATATATATATATATATATATATATATATATATATAAAATAAAAGAAATACAAACATACATTAATATCTCTTTCTAACCAAATTATACCTTGCCAAAAAATAAATTTAAAAATTAAATCAAAATCATTCAACAACAATAACAATAATAACAATTATAATAGGGCAAATTACCAATAAAAGCCCTGTTTTTTTTTAAATTTACCGAAATGGGCCAGGTCAGAAATTATTAATCGGAATGGGCCAGTTTTTAGAAAACGCGTCCACGTCAACGCGTTGTCAGGGGAAAAAGCAGGAAAACGCTTCCTCAAGGAAGCGCTTTGCCTACGTGGACAGCAAATGCTTCCTTGAGGGCGCGCTTTCTATCCATGTAGGCAAAGCGCTTCCTTGAGGAAGCGTTTTCCCCGTGTTTTTATTAGGGTTTTCTGCAATTAGGGTTAGGGTTTTGAGAATTTTGGATTTTTAAATTTTAGGGTTTTAAGGAAAAAAATTAAATAAATTAAGGTTTAGTGTTTGTTAATTAAATTAATTACTAATTTTAAAAAATTAGATTATGGTTTAGTGTTTATGGTTTTTAAGGAAAAATCAAATAAATTAGGGTTTAGGGTTACTTGAGTAAATTAATTATAAATTTAAAAAAAAATTATATTAGGACTTTAGGGTTTAGGGTTTTAGGGTATTTAAGAAAAAAATCAAATAAATTAGGGTTTGGGGTTTACGGTAACTTAATTAAATTATTTGTTAATCTAAAAAAGCTTTTACGTGGACGCTCTTTTGCTACAGTAGTCTCTGAAAAAATAAATTTGAGAAGACGTGTCTGCGCAAATAGTGTCAAAAACGCTTCAAGCAGGATGCATTGTCAGCAAAAGTACTGAAAGAAGCTCCCACGTGGACGTTCTTTTGCTACAGTAGTATCTGAAAAAATAATTTTGAGAAAGTGTCTGTGCAAATAGTGTAAAAAACGCTTCAAGCAGGATGCATTGTTAGCAAAAGTACTGAAAGAAGCTTCCACATGGACGCTCTTTTGCTACAGTAGTCTCTGAAAAAATAATTTTGAGAAGACGTGTCTGTGCAAATAGTGGTAAAAACGTTTCAAGCAGGATACATTTTCAGCAAAATTACTAGAAGAAGCTCCCGTGGATGCTCTTTTGCTACTGATGGTCTCGAAAAAATAATTTTGAGAAGACGGTTCGCATAAATAGTGTCAAAACGCTTCAAGCAGGATGCATTTTCAAGAAAAGTCTTGAAAGAAGCTCCCACGTGGGACGCTCTTTTGCTACGATGGTTTCGAAATAACTTGGGCTATAAATGAGCCAAATTTTGTTCTCGGGTTGCATAACTTACAAAAAAAAAAAATAGAGAGGCTAAGAAGGATAAAAATTAAAGATGAGTGAACGCATTAGTGCTGTTATTTACTATGATGGTGAGGTTCGTCACACCGAGAACGGTGTTGTTTTTTTCGGAGAATACAATACGACTGGTTTTTAACCAGAACATAGATTTGACAGAACTTCATAAAAGGATTAGGCATAAAATAGTAGGAACGACGCCAATGAAAGTGTTGTCTATTAGGTATCGATTTTGTGCTTCTATTGATCTAGTAACATATGACTCGTTCGACATCAAAGGTGCTCGTAGCTTGGAGGCAATGGTGCAGACTCATCTTGCTAGTGGAGCACCATATATTGAGTTATATGTACAATTTGCATCGACAAATGATACATTTACGGCTGCTGTTCGAGAGGAATACATGACCCCTGCCCGACACTCCGTTAGTGGGTTACATAACACGGAACTGCCAGTTTTTGGTAGCGGTATGGAATACACAACCCCTGCAAGACACTCTGTTAGTGGATGGGACATTCACCTAGGTGGGTCGATGTTTGATGCTGGAAATACGTACTGGGGAACGACATCAACTTATAGTGCTTGGCAATCTACATCCAATTGGGGACGTTATGAAATGCCTAGAAGAAGGGATGACGTACTCCCCATGACGTCCACTAGTGAGGGGACCTCATATGTCACAGATGATGGTGAGTTAGATGATGAGTCCGATGTGGATCCACCTCGAGAGCCCGGTCGCGATGGTACAGAAGTTGGATTATTTTCTGAACCGGAGCCTATTCCAACTGAACCTGAAGATGTTGAAGGGGGTTCAGATGAAGAAGAAGATCCACGATTCAGGGCATACTCGCCTCCAGCCCACATGCATAATGTTGATCTATCTGCAGATGATACATTGGAGTTTCCAGATCTACCACACAGAACCCGTGATCATACAAGTTCGTTATTGGATTTGAGTGAATTTGAAGTTGGTAAGGAGTTTTCCAATAAGGATAGTTTTCTTGGTGCATTGAAACAACATAGCATCAATAACAGTGTTACTACCACATGGTTAAATCTAAATCCGATAAGTTTGAGGTGAAGTGTGCAGTGCAAGAAGGAAGTTGTTCATGGAAAATCTATGCCTCGTTGAGGAAAATGACAGAGTTATGGGAGATAAAAAAGTATAAAGGTCCACATACATGTGCTGCAGGTACAGTATTTAAGGTTTTTGAATAATACTGTTATTATGTAATGTTACATTATTTAACGTACTTTGTTGACAGATATTTCACAAGATCATCCCAAGATGGATTCATCTATGTTAGCTAGCTTAATACTACCCACGGTGAAGGCAAATCCTAGAACTTCAGTGGTAGTCTTAATTGCCAATATTCGTAACCAAATGGGGTACACGCCCTCTTACCGCAAGGCTTGGATAGCTAAGCAGAAGGCTTTGGAGAAGATGCATAGTGGGTGGGACGCTTCATATAATGAAATATGGCAGTGGTGTCAAGTGCTAGAGAGATACATCCCAGGTTGCATAACAGACCTTCAAACAGAACCTGCATACTACAACGATCGATTGCTCCGTGAATACCAAGTATTTAAGCGTCTCTTCTGGAGCTTTAAGCAATGCCGAGACGCATTTGCATATTGTAAGCCATTGGTACAAATTGACGATACCTTTATGTACGGTAGATATACCCATCGGCTATTGCTAGCAGTTGCACAGGATGGTAGTGGAAGAATCCTTCCAATTGCGTTTGCAATAACACCGGGGGAGTCAGCTGATGACTGGGATTTCTTTCTTTCTAGGTTAAGGATGCATGTTTTCCCCCAACCTGATATATGCGTTATATTGGATCGAGACACCGGGATACTAGCTGCAATTGAGCGATAGGAAAGCCTATGACATCGCACACACCATCGGTACTGCCTAAGGCACATTGCTTCCAACTACTACAGGCAATATCCATCTAAAGGTGAACGACAGCAAGTGGCCAACATGGGTATTTAACTTTATCTCTATTAATATAATTCGTTTGGAATATTGAATTTATTTTAAATGAAAAAGTGGTATGTAATTTTCGCTATCAACTTATATTGGCAGGCTATGAGATAAGTAAGGACCGTTTTCATGAAATGTTGGCAGTTTTCCATTTAGTTAACGAAGAGGGCCATGACTACCTATGTAATATACCTTTCGAACAGTAGACACAAGCATACGACGGCGGCTTACGATATGGTCACATGACCTCAAACCTGGCCGAATGTATAAATTCTATTCTGAAAGGAACACGTCATTCACCGATAACATCAGTTGTGCGAGAGACATATTTTCATTTAGCTGCACTATTTCCGAAACGAGCAGCGAGTTATACAGGCCAAATGCAGGGAGACCATGTATGGTGCGCAAAGGTATTGCAAGAAATTAACAAGGCGAAGGCACGGGCGAACACTATGCACACAGTGTGTCACGATCGAGACAACTTATGGTTTCGTGTGACAGAGTTTGACAAACTGCACCAAGGTATTACTGGCGGGCAATATCGTGTACACTTAAGAAATAAGACTTGCAATTGTGGGAGGTTTGACGCACTTCGTTATCCATGCGCTCATGTAATTGCAGCTTGTCAAAGTCTTCGTCTGGATCCCATGAGCTATGTCGACGATGTGTACAAATTGGAATACATGTACAACGTGTGGAGACACATATTCCCACCGGTTCCAGATGAGCGTAAGTGGCCCTTTGTATTGTTTGCTCCGTTTAAGCTGTTACCGGATAGAGAGTTGCGGCGTAAACTAAAGGGTCGACCTTGCTTGACTAGAATACGCAACAATATGGATATCTGAGAAACAACCAATCAACAAAAGTTATGTGGATGGTGTAGGAACCCAGGCCATACAAGTAGATCATGTCCAAATCGCAATAGTTGATAGTTATTGTAATTGTCAATATATTGTATTATTTATATTTTATTACATGAAATAATAATATTCAAAATATTGCTTTATTTAAAATAATTTTCATTTTATTAAAAATATAAAAGTAAATTATAATTACTTTATTTAAAACAACCTTTTATATTATCACATGAAATAATATAAAAATATTCAAAATGTTGCCTTATTTAAAATAATTTCCATTTTATTAACAATATAAAAGTAAATTACAATTACTTTATTTAAAACAGTCTTTTATCTAATTACATGAAATAATATAAAAATATTCAAAATGTTGCCTTATTTAAAATAATTTCCATTTTATTAAAAATAAAAAGTAAATTACAATTACTTTATTTAAAACAACCTTTTATCTAATTACATGAAAAATATAAAAAGATTCAAAATGTTTGTACAAATATATTAAAATAAAAAATCAATGTCCGTGCCGGTCGGATTCAGTGCCACATGGAGGTCCTCGACGGTTACACGTTGGATTCCTCCTTTGTCCAAATTTCTGGCGGGGTTGTGCTTGCTCATGAGGATTCGGTTGTGGGTGTTGGGAGGATGACCCGCCTTAATAGAATAGTGACTGTGGAGGTGTTTGTATCATTAATGGCGGAGGTGTTTAAAACCCATAAAGTGATAGGGATTGGTAAAAAGAAGAGCTCCCCGACGGCCCCTCCTGCGATCCCTTGTACGACAGCTGCCTATAGATCAGCGGTCCACTCGATATAGATCAGAAATGGAGATGAACCGGACCATGCACTCTAACCTGCCATAGGATTAGAAAAAGGAAACATATAAGGGCTAGGATACATAAAAGGGCTAGGATACGTACCTGGCATCATCTGAAGAGGCTGTGCTGTGGGTGTCGAAGGTTGAACTGTTGGGCCCGGTGACTGTGTAGTCCTGTTGCTGGGTCGGGTGATTGTGTGAGCGCTGTTGATGGGCCTGCGTCGTCGTCCCTTCTTCTAGGATTTAAAGGGCCACGTCGTTCCCTTTGGACACGCAATTGCCGCTGCCTCTCCTCTTCTGACAGTAAATATGGCTTGCCATGGATCCTAAACTATGGCATGTATTCCGGTACGTACGCCAACTCTGGAACGATAATCGGTTCCTGAGTAGGTATATAATCATACCGATCTTTCCACATTTGGATATAGTGTGACCAGAATCTCGGCCAATCTGTATGCAATTGCCGTAAGTCGATTTTGTGATGATCATCCAACACCTCAGGTGTCACAGGAATCGGTTGTCGGAATCCAAATTGTCGTAATACTCTGTCTGATTGGTGCATCTCCAGAATAGCAAAGTTGACCAATGGGACCTTCACGTGCCAAGCGTTCGGATTTTGCAAGTATTCATCAGGAATTACTGCCCGAATTGTCGGATCCTCGTATGGTGTCCATTGAAACTATATAAAAATGATGGAAATATTAGTTAAATAAAAATTACTAAATACTAAATACTAAATACGAATCCACTATTTTATTATGTATGTATATATATATTTTTAATACTTACTTGTGCTTCCGATCGTTGATCTAATAGAAGTCGTATATCTTCAAGACAGGTAGGTAATCGAGCATAACTTGCCGAATGATTCCAAATTAAATAAATTTTTAGCATACGATTATATTTTAAATCTACGTAATAATTGTAAAATCTAATATAAAATTTACCTCGTTATGAGTGGGAATGTATAAGGGTGGTCCACTCGAGGACGTAAAAATGGAAAGCGAAACCGTGCCCATGATTGCGGTAGTGATAGGCAACCTCGATTTTCACTTTATTCGGTCACGTAGTCTCAAGACATCTCCCGATGCAGTGTTGCCAACACGCAGACCCCAACTAAATTCACCGGTGCTCTAAAATCAACGAGTTTCAGCAACCATCTCAGATGTAGAAGGTTTCGTGACAAGTCTCGCATCAAATAACCTCCAATTATTTGAAGAATGTATGCTCGAGCATATCGAATTTTTTCTAGTTCGGTAGAATCATCATCCGGCTCCAGAAATGTGTCTCATAACCAGCCCATCTCGATCCGACCTTCGTTAATATTGTCCGGAATAGCACCCAAAAGCTCGTAGCATACCGCTCCCCAATCAGCAGAATGAACGGACCCAAAGGATCTGCGTCCCCGCCCACCAAGCAATCCTAATTGCAAATGCACATCTTCCAAAGTGATAGTGCACTCTCCATATGGAAGATGAAATGTGTGCGTCTCGGTCTCCACCTTTCTATCAACGCACTAATAAGTTTGGGTCCAACTTTCACCCCTACCTATCATCGCCACATGCCAAAAACACGCTTCCGTAGGTAATCCTCTATCAACGGTGATGGAGGATCGGTCATGTTACGGATATAGCATTGCAATATCCGATCTATAGACTTTTATAAGAAATAATAAAATAAAAATTGTTTAAATTTGCATAAATGACTGAAATCTTAAATAATATTTAAATATTAAATTTAACACTTACCATTTGCATTTGTTCAACGGATATGTGTTTATCATCGGTTAATTAATTCTCCCGCCATTGCTAACACGATCAAATTTTTTTATTTTAAAAATAAATCTAGAAAAATAAAATTAGAGCTTTTTGAAAAAAATTAACGAGAGTTTTGAGAGGAATTTAAGAGAAATTTGAGAGATTTGAGAGGAAATTGAGAGAATATTGAAAGATTGAAGATTAAAAGGATTTAAGTGTGAAAAAAATGAAAGGGGTGGGGGGTTTTATAGTTTTTTTTGGACCGTTGGGGGGGTTACCAACGGTCAAAAAAGTAGCCGTTGCTACTGTTCAAACACGGGGAAAACGCTTCCTCAAGGAAGCGCTTTGCCTACGTGGACAGAAAGCGCGCCCTCAAGGAAGCATTTTCTGTCCACGTATGCAAAGTGCTTCCTTAAGGAAGCGTTTTCCTGCTTTTTCCCCTGATAACGCGCTGACGTGGACGCGTTTTGTAAAAACTGGCCCATTCCGGTTAATAATTTTTGACCTGGCCCATTTCGGTAAATTTAAAAAAAACGGGGCTTTTATTGGTAATTTGCCCATTAAAATAAATAATTTATTTTCTTGAATTAACAACTAAAAATTATTTCCTTAAAAAAAATTACCTTTTTTTTTCCTTCCCTCCCTCTTTTTCTCCTTCTCTTTTTTTTTCTTCCATCACTGATGCCGCCTCCTCCTTCTTCTCCTTCTTCTTCTTCTCTTCTCCTTCCCCCTTTCTTCTCCTTTACTGACACACAGAAACAAATTTGGGACCATTATAAGGTCCCTAAAGACATAAGAAAACAAAACATGGGAGCATTGATGTGTCCCATCGGTGCAGGGTGCCGCCCCTGGCAGCCCAACCACTGGTGCCGCCTATGGGATGCCCTCAACCCTTATTTTATTATTTTTTTCGACCTATTGTTTTTTTTTACCTGTACATGTTAGAAAATTGAGGGTGGTATTGCCTATGCACCACCCTCCATCACTTGGAATAGCCCATTTTCGTATATAATTTTGAAGGCAGCCTATTTTGATTTTTTTTTAATATTATTATAGTAAAAATCCCTAAATTCCCATAACGCCCTTATTCATAATAAAAGAGTGTTGATAATTTATTCCTAATGACTGCAAATTACTACAATATCCCTATTTTCTTCTAATGGGTGCCTTTAGGAGTTGATTTTATAATATATTAAGAATATTACCTCGCATTGCGTGATTTGACTTTTATAATTGATTTATTTTTATTTCTAATTAAATTTATTTTAATCAATTTATTTGATTTTTAAACATCTTATATATAAAGTTTCACAAAATAAATTCTAAAATTTGATTTTCTTTAAGTGAAATAAAAATAACATTACTTAAAAATTGAATTGAAAATAGAAAATATTTAGGTGTTTGCCAAGAAAATATTTTCCGAAAAATAATTTTGGAAAACGATTTATTTTTCTGGATATGATTTACTTTTCTAGTGTTTGGATGAATCTGTAAATTATTTTATATTGTTTGGCAAATTTCCGAAAATATTTCATAAAAGCTGTTTTAAATGTAACAAATATATATTTAAGAATTTATCATCTTTTCATTGTTTAATTGAGTTTATTATATATATTAATAAATTTATATTTTAAAATTTTTTATATATATATTGCGATGATTTATTTATAAATAAATAAATCAAGTTAAATATATAATAATACTCAATTATTAAGCTAGAATATTAACCGTCATAAATTGAAAACAACCAAAGCAAATAAATTATTTCTAATTGTGTTAAAAAATTAAAAAAGATTGAATAATTTTAAATTAGCTTCCAAACCACAATAAATACTAGAAATTAATAATATTATCCAAATGTATAATTAATAGTATACCACATGATAACAACAACATTGTCCAAGTGCATAACTAATATTACACCACATTAAAGTATCAATATCTTCAACCTTGAAAAAAAAATTTAAACCGAATTTTTCTATGCTTTTTACTTTTAACTAAAAAAGCTTTGGCCTCGAATTCATGACCCATAAAATAATCAAATACACTACAAAGGAAGTCATCATCAAATCATTCTACCTCCATCGACATCACTTCTTCATAAAGATGTGGTGTCTTATCCGTAGCAAATTGTTCCAAAGCATTAGCAATTTTGTCAAGTTGTTCACCCACAAATTTAATTTGTTTATCAATGACACTTTCTTGAGCATTTTTCTTTTACGTTTAGATGTGCCAGATGAAGATACTTTTGTTCTTACCTCCTCAATCTCTTCATTGTCCCAGTCTATAGGCATTGAATCTTGGTTATCATCATCCAAATTTATTTCAGCAAATGTTTTGGCAAAACTCCCTGTTGCCATATCTTTGCCAACAATCAAAGCCATTTCATTATAATGATCAATGCTTTTATTCAAAAATGGTTCATACTTCTTATGTGCTTGTTGGATATTATACACAATTAGAACAACAAGTAAAAAACAATTGAAAAATACTTAACATATATATACATATATTACCACACTGCTGCATCATATGTCGCTTTATCACATGTGACCATTTTCATGTTATCATCCCATCCAAAACCACTTTCAGCCCAAATTGTACATATAATCTGCCACTGGTTTTTTACAATCCTCAAATGATTTTTCACATGCTTTGCATCGCATTGGACTTGAAATCTTTCAAAAATAGCTACGACAACTCGATTAATAGAAACTGCTTTGAAAGTGTTAGAAGGCTTATTTCCTTTCTGGGCCTCCTTTGCTAGAATTTCAAGAAAAAGATGTTTCATCGATTTTGTCCACCTGAATTGCTTGGGGGTCCCTTCTTTGTTGCCCTTACCCATTCTACATTAATAATTGTCATTGTCAATCATTTCAATATCCAACAAGCTTAAAACATAATAATTTCAATATCTAACAAATTCAAGTCATAATAATTTCAAAATCCAACAAACTAATTTCAATAATATTATCCAACCAACATTAAAAAAAAAATTAATACTAAAACATACATAACATAGAAACAATAACCCTAAGCCCTAAACCTACCAAATATTTCTAGTCATATAATCAGTCCACATAGTTTGTGCAATTTCCTCTCTCTTAGCAGATCATTCTCTTGATTTTTCTCTTTCTTCTCGCTCCGTAAGAGTTAGTATACTCAAATCAGACTTAGGCTCCTCGTATAATCCTTGATTAAGTAAATCACTAGGATCAAACCCCATTATATGATTATGAATTATACAACAAGCCAAAACGATATCTACTTGAGTTTGAAAATTCTAAAATGGTTCAGCATCTAATACACGAAACCGTTTCTTCAAAATCCCCAAAACACATTCAATAGTGATTCGCAATGATGAATGACGAAGATTAAAGAGTTCCTTTGCATTTTCAGGGCCTTGAGGACTAAACTCTTTTAAATGATATCTGCCACCACGATATAGGGTAAAATATCCATTTCGGATGTCATATCCAACATCAACAAGATAATATTTGCCTACAATTTTACAAAACATAATTATTACTAATAAATTATGAGCTTACTAGAACTATTTGGTATTTAATGTTAATTCTTATCTTCCAGAATTCTTGATCCTCTTGGGTATGAAAGTGCATCACTTAAAATACAAGAATTATGTGTACTACCTTCCCAACCAGATAGAACATAGGAAAATTTCAAATCAAATGTAATGACAGCCAATACATTTTGTGTCGTCCCCCCTTTACGGCTACGAAATCTTTCTTGAATGTTAAGTGGAACGAAGACACGAACATGAGTTCCATCTAATGCTTCAATACAATCTTTAAAATAAGGATAAAATCTTGAATTGTTTCTGATTTCACTAGGAGTTGACTCATCAGGTGATACTAGTTTATACAATTTCAAAATAGCTCTCAATACAACCCTAAAGTAACGGTGAATTGTCTTAATTGGTCTATAATATCTAGATCAAATCACTCAAAACCTTAAATTATGACCAATTATATGTAAAAATATAACTACTTGCTCCCTAATATTCACCAATTTAGTTGATTGTAACAAATTATTCCTACTAAGAATATTACACAAATTAAAAAAGACAATCGGTCTCATCTTTATCACATCAATACAATGCTGGTAATCACTATATAAAATACTATTAATATAATTTTCTCTTCCATAATCTAGATTCACACGAGGGTGAGATGTCACACCCCTTACCCGTATTCGACGTCGGAACAGGGTACGAGGCATTACTGGACTTAAACTTAAACAAACATTCAAAACCAAGACATGAATTTCCACTCAAATTTAAAACTTTTCAAAATAGTCATATCGTCCCTTAAATAAGCCTACGAGGCCCAAAACATACCTTGGGAGTGGTTTGGGACTAAACCGAGAACTTTAGAAATTTTCCCCGCACTTAGAAAAATTTTTCATCAAAATAGGGGCTACACGCCCGTGTAGCTTGGGACATGCCCGTGTGGGTAGGCCGTGTGGTTACACACGCCCGTGCCCTTAACCCGTGTAACTCTCTGTTTATGATGTCATCAACAGATTGAAGTTACACAGCCAAATCACACGCCCATGTACTTAGGCCGTGTGGGCGATTTAATTTTCATAATTTCTCATAAAATAGGTGCAAACTTCACACGCCCTGGGCACACACCCATGTCCCTGGGCTGTGTCCTTTACACGGCTGAGACACATGGCCGTGTCTCTACCCGTGTGGCCAATTCGAAGCTAAAATTCAAGATGCAGGGGACATACGGCCGGATCACACACCCATAGGGCAAGCCGTGTATCACATATGGCCTAGACACATGCCCGTGTGTCTACCCGTGTGGACAAAAATAAAGCTATTTACCAAGCCATTTTGCCACCCTTACTTGCACCAACCTACACAACAACAAGCAACACCAATCCAAGCATATTCATACAACCAATTCAGCCACAAACAAGATATCGATATATCATTTACATGCAACCATCTACCATAAGCAAACATCACCTACTTATCAACTCAATCCATGCAAATTCTTACATCCATGAAAACATCATTATATGTATATATATACTTAAGCCAATATTAGCCGATTTCAATGGTCATTTACAAAATGAATCATCAACCATTATAAGCCAACACATTTGGCCAAATCGAATATGACACATAACAAAATGACCAAGTCCTTATACATGCCATAACTCAAAATAATGTAATCATAATTACCCAAAATGAAAATTTGATAGTGTGAATAGATCTCCGACCATCTTCGATCCTCAAGCTAGCTTGGTGACACTATAAGACAAGGGGAAAAAAATGGAGTAAGCTTTAAAGCTTAGTAAGTTCCTATGCAAATAATAGACATCATACACACTTTAGCATAAATTTAACATGAAGTAAATTAACATAAATATCATTGTAAACTTTCGTAATCAAACTTAACATAAATGTTGTTAAAACCTTAAGATCATAACTTACTCAATCATACTACACTGGGGGTTTATCACATATCGAGCTCATTAAGCATGGGTTTTATGTACATACCTGTACCAACTTGTAACTTACCATAATCTTTCACAACATACCATAGTCTTTCACAACTTAAACATTGTCGTTAAGTTTCCCGTTGAACCACTTGGAATACTAAAGGATACTCAGGATATCTCATACACATAGTATTATACCAATACCATATCCCAGATATGGTCTTACATGGCATCTTGTATCAGTGCCGATAGCCCAACTATGGTCTTACACGAAATCTCATATCGATGCAATATCCCAGATATGGTCTTACACGTAATCTCAACTAACTCTAATGTCATGACATTTGTATCCTAACTATTCCTAAGGTTTAACAGGGATTTTCTTGCTTGTCGAACTTTGTCAAATTTATTCAAAGAGTAGATCACAATTCATACAATAATAACACAATTAAAACATAAATAATAATGCATTATTTACATACGAACTTACCTCAGTACAAAAATAGTAGAAAATGATCTAATCGTCAAACACCTTATTATTTCCCCGATCAAGGTCCGAACTTCATTTTTCTTGATCTATAATAGCAAATTTAACTTATTTAATATTCACATTACTCAAATTAATCCAAACATCATATTGTGGAAAAATTTTCTTTTTGCCCCTAAAGTTTCACACTTTTACAAATTTGTCCATTGGCTCGTAAAATGAAATGTATTCAATTTCTTCGTTACCCAAACCTAGCCGAACCATATACATACTCATATCAGCCCAAATTTTTCATCAAATCAAATTTTTACTACCCATTTTACATCTTTTTACAAATAGGTCCTTTTTAGGTATTTTCATGAAAAATCACTTAGTAGAAGTTGTTTATCACACCTTAAACATACAATATCTTCCATCAAACATCAAAATACATGCATGTCACACATGGGTAAATTTTTAAACATGGACCCTACTTCAAAATAATGGTAGAAATAGAAAGATCGGGTGAATACGACTTTAAAAACATAAATAGCACTAAAAACGGGGCTAGGATGGACTTACAATCAAGCTTGAAAGTGGCTAAAACCCTAGCTATAGAGAGCTTGTAAAATTCGGCTATGGTGAAGAAGATGGAAAAAAATTTTGACTTGATTTTCCCTTTTAATTCATTTATTTACTAAATGACTAAAATGCCCTTAATGCATTTCTTTCAAAATTCACCTATCCATGCCCATTTGGCTATTACATGAGAAGCAATTTCCTTCCTAGTTTTTTATTTTTAATCCAAAGAGCCCCAAAAGCTAAAACTGAAGTACCTCGACAATTGCATTTTGATTTTGATTACGATCCATCTACAAAAAATAATGTCACACAAATATTTGATCACTACAAAAAAGATGCAAGCTTTTCATAAGATCACACCAAAACATTGCAAACAAAGACACTTGTTGAAACAGATAATGAATCATGGTAGAAATTATGATTTTAAGTAAACTTCGATCAAAGATAATGCATAAAAAATGCCATGTAAGAAATAAAATATACAACAGTTATACAATCAAAACCATTATCTTTTCCAAGAAGAAATTACCTTTTTATCAAGGCTGATAGCTTTGGTACAATTTGCTTCTATTTGGTAGAAACTGAAGGGGGGAAAAATCAAGTATCGAAAAACCAAATAGGATGTAGTTAACTTATTTATTATATATATATATGTGTTAAATAATTGGGTTTGGCAATTTTTTTTTCCATTGACCTACCATGGTTTGTATTTTAGTTGAATGATTCTTTTTTTTATTTAATGATGGAACCGAATTCCATGCAACATAATTGATTTAATTTTAGCCTTCTCTGTTAAAGTAGGTGCTTGAAATTCAAGCATTGGCCATAAAATTTGAACAGAGTTTATCATTTTTTTTGACAGGCTTGTTTAACGGATATGGAGAAGACAACATAGGGATATCTGAAAGTGAAAGTCCAGCATAATATAAAACAAGGTCTATCAGCTAAATTTTAATTCTAGTGGAGAATTGGCAAGTCATTTTAGTGGCAGTCCAATCACATGGGACAAGAAAGATGCTTAATTCATTTCCGTTTAGTTGTTTGCCTTTATGGAAAAAATACATACATACATACATACATACATATATATATATATATATAATAGTGCAAAATGAAAACGACACTCATTGCGAAACTAATTCAATTAATTCGTACACATATTTTAGGTCTAATTATGCTGCCAATCTCTGCACTCTTTGAACATTTGAAATTTATTCCCAAGATTTTTTTTATTTACTAAAAGTCCCAAGAATTTAGTCCCTCTGCTACCCATTTGATTTAATAAGTGTAGCCCAATTAATAACATCATCTAAGGAATTCCTTTAAATTGGATTATATTACGTTTTTAATATAAAAATTTTGCTCACATAGCTAATGTTATGTATAGGAAGTCAAATAAACAAAGAAAAATGTTTAAGTATGGGGTTTTAATGTTCATTCTGAGTACAGGATTATAAGGTTTTTCATAATTATTGCAAAGAATATGGATGTATATTTGCTTAAATGGCTCCCTTGCAACTTTAAAATGGCCGTATGAGTTACTCTTTTAAAAAGGAAAAAAAAAATCAAATATAAAGGAAGTCCTTGGAGAATGTCATCAATTGGAATAGATGAACTAATAAAAGAGTAAAATTTTACCTTCCTAGTTTTAGATATGTTGCGGCCTTGTTGCTATAATATGTTGCGTTATTGCCACTAAGCTTGATAGCCTTAGTATAAAACCCAATAGCCTTCTGCCATTGCTTATCTTTGTATGCTTGATTGCTCTAAACTAGAGAATTTGTAAACAAAAAAAATATTATTTAAGACAAAGGTGAAAATGTGCATGAAAAGAAAAGAGTTGTGCAACAAAGCTAACTATGTGATACATACACTAGAATCTAAGAACCAATACAAGGATAAACCATACAACAGATCATGTACCGAGAATATATGCCAAGCTTTAGTGAAATAAGCTCAATAATAGGGCAACATATGCACAATTTAACTAAAACAAACAGTTTCTTCTGTTCCTTTCCAGAGTTAACAATTAACAGTAAGCAGTGTGATCAAATTTCCTATAGCTACAACAACTTTCCAGAGCAATCTTTCATCATTTAGAAAAGTTTTCTAGCTGTTCAGTAGCATAATCTTCACATCATTTAGAAAAATTTACACTATATTAGAAAAATTAGAAAAATTTACCTTGTTTTTTTTATCTATATTAGAAAAAGTTTTGGCTATTAACATAAGCAAACTCATCAGAAGCAGAAACCCAAATCTTTCTCCATTTCTCTCTCTTTTTCATATCAATTTCTGGAATAAATCACAGCCCTTTCCTAATAAGTACAAAAATAAACAAAAACAATCACATATTTTTTTTCATTCTTACCTTCGAGAGAGGAAGATGAACGTCATTGCTGACTGGTGGTGTAGTCCAGATTTTGACAACAAAAGGAGAAGATGGGGAAAATCAAAGATGAACGCCGGCGTCTGGTGTTGAGAATCTTGGCTGACGGCAAGCAAAAGATTTGGGTGTCAAGGATGGGGGAAGGGGAAAGGGAAGGTCGGGGTGTTGAGAATCGTTGTTGGCTTCCTTTCTTGAAAATGTCTTACCGAAATAAAAAAGGGTAAGACATTTTCCTAAATTAAAGGCTTCTTTTCCCATGTTTTGTAATACGTTTTACCTTAAGAATTTATTTTCAGCCAAACAAACACTGGAAAAGGCTGAAAAGCTTTTCCAGAAAATGTTTTACTGGCAAACAAATGAACTGTTAACTTATTTTCAATATTGCTCTTCAATAAAAAAAAATTTAAATATTTCATATCAATTTAGGTACAATTTAAATTATAAATAATATTGTACTTAACTCCATAATGTGCAAACATTATCAGTGATCAACTCTAAAAGAATTTGAGAGAGAAAAGAGGTGAAAAATAGAAGGGATAATAAAATAGTAAACTTTGAGAATCAAAATAACTATAATAAAATTTGAGAGAAAAAAATTAGAATGGATAAAAGGTAAACATTAAAAATCAAAATAATTAAATTGGAAAAAAAATCAAAGCTATTCAAATAGATAACAAATTTCATGTAATTAATGTAAAACAAATTATAAAATTAAAAATATATATATTTAAAATTGTATATTTTTATATAGAGATGCTAAAATTTTCATTATTTTCAAGATTATTAAATGTTTTAATTTAAAAATATATATACTTTCTAAGTGTATGTGTTTTCTACTTATTTTATTTATATTTATGATATTTTAAAATTTTAATTATTATGAATGGGACAAGTATAAAAACATGTTATTGTTATTGTTAAAAATGTAAATGCGGTCTTTTGTAAGAATAAGCACTATATGACCAATCAGTTCCACTCATTGAAAATCTTTACAATTTGTTAAACTAAGAATAATTAGAAATGTACAAAAAAAAACAATAAGAAGAATCATTAGTATTTCTTTAATATAGCATGAAAATATTAAAGGGTAATATAATGTAAAAATGATTAATAAATTATTTCATCAATTTACTTAAATCTCGTTCATCTATGAGGAAATAAATCGACCTTAATGCTTATAAAAAATGATTTTTGTGATAAATGCATGGACAAAATTACATCAAATCAATTGTTCAAAAGCGTCACTCACTTTGTCTTGTTGTAAAACTTCAAAGACTTCATTAGGAGTCACATCAAAAACTTGTAAGCTTGACTTCAACAGACTAAATTTAGCAAACCGATTTGCAATTATGTTGTATTCTCTAGGCACATATTTGATTCACCATTGTCCTTCAAATCTCATAACTCGTTGTTCCTTTCTAAGCACAGTGATATCTGAATCCTCCACTCCAATATCAGTTAATGCCTGGACCATATCTGGATTATCAGCCTAAATTGTGGTCCGTTTATAAACTTTATATAACAAAATGAGAAGCCCATCCAAAATACCTTAAATTCTAGCCTCAGAACGTGTACATTTACCCAAGTAATGCTTAAATCCCAAAATCCAATTTCCAAACTAATCCTACAGCACACCTCCCATAGAAGCATTTTTTCTAACTTTGGCTACTACGCCATCAGTGAATAAATGGACTCACGTACCATCAACATGCGTTTTATAGCCCAAACTAGGAGTATTGTTCTTATGTTCACTAGGATTTAGTTCAAATTGTTGAGCCCAGCTAATAGAGACTTTAACAATTTCGATTGCTGACCAAGTAACATTCTGGAAAATGAAGAGATTTTTATTCTTCCAGATGTGCCAAGCGATTAATTCAAAAGGACACGACCATGTAATGCCACATTCCTACAACCTCATGTGACAACAAAGGTTAGAAGATAACCAAACCTAAAAAGTATTAGAAAAAAACCTTTGTTGTTGATCAGTTGGAATCATATGCATCCACACTTCCTTTGCTGTCGGACAATCCCGAAGCACATGATTAATATCTTCAATTCCTTGCCCACATATAGGATAAGAACTACTATATCCAATCCCCTATCGTGTACGCTTTGAATTTGTTAAAAGTCTCTGCTTAGATGCCTACCAAAGGAAAATCTAACTATTTATTGCCCCGATACTTCCATGTATTCTTTAAAAAGTCCTTTCTGGGATTCCAAGATTCCCCTTTTAAAGATTAGAATGCACTACAAACTGAAAAGAAACCTGAGGCCGAACAAGCCCAAATCACCTTATCCAAACCTGAATCAGGATGTGGAGGGGATATTAACAATACGTTTAATCACTTCTTCAGACAACCATATACGAAACAAATCCAGATTCCAAGTTCCATCAAATGTCACCAAGTCTTTTAGGGTGTAATCTAAATCAAAATTAGCATAAGAAGAGATTTATGATATTAAAGGAATCTTCTCAGCAATGAATATTAGCACCATTTCCAATTGATCAAGCTAAGTCCTCACAGAAAAGATGCCATACCTTAGAGAGGAACGACTATAGATGCAATCATTTGCTCATAGCAATAGAATCCGAAAGTTGTTCTTTCAAGCCATATTTCAAACGGAGGGCTCTAACCCATAATGTGTTATCCTTGGAAACTAAGTTAATCCCAATATTTATAAGAAACGATATATTCTAATCACACAAATGCTAAAATTTTTGGATGACCTCAAGAGCAACCCTACTAAAAAAATATTTGGATGACCACCAGAACAACCCCAAATAAACTTCCTTCCTAGTCATTTGACTTTTGAGCAAACTCTTTTCGGTATAAACATGGACTACATGAAGTAGTTTCCCAATTTTGTAATTTATGCCTCACCTTTTCAACAACAAAGCTCAAGGTACTATTAGTAACCCAATCATGAAGAAGATGTACCCTTAAATAAATACCAAGATTTTGAACTTCCTGAAAAACAAACATTTGATTAATTCAATTACATACATCACCTTCAATTCCTTTATAAAAACAAATCTACTTTTCCGAGCATTGGTACCATGTTTAGAAAACTCACAGAAATGATTCAAAATATTCTCTAATAGATGGACTTATTCTAACTTTCTTTGGAAAAAATAACCAAATCATCTGCACAGAATAGATGAGATAGTGTAGGACCCATTCTTGAGAGATGAATTGGCTTCTACTTACTAGCATAAATTTCTGAATGAATAATATACCCTAGTCATTCGATGCATAAAACAAAAATATAAGGCGATAATGGACATCCCTGTCAAATCCATTTAATTGACTTAAACTTCTAAGTAGGAACTCCATCCTAAAGAATCTGCATAGAAAAAGAAGAGTTGGTCGACATGATCTCTTTTAAAAGGAAATTCGGTATCCTAGCAACCTGTAAAGAAACACTAATGAATTCCCAACTCACTCTGTCATAGGCCTTCTCTAAATCCAGCTTAATCACCATCCAATTCTTTCCATTTTGTTTTCTTCACATGGAATGGATGACTTCCTGTGCTATAATAATATTATTAGAGATATTGCGTCCAGCAATAAATCCACCTTTACAATCACTTTCATCATTAATTTATATAAGATAGATCAAAGACTAATGGGACGAAATTGGCTAAATCTCTCAGGACAATATTTCTTTTGGATTAATACAATCAAGGTATTATTTAGTTCTAGTTCAATGGTATTACTAGCAAAAACCTTCTGTACCCATTCACAAACAACACTGCTAACTATATCCCACCAGCTCGGAAAAATACGCATGGGATCCATCACTTCCTGGGGCTTTCAACGAAGCCATGTCAAATCAAGCCCTCTTAATCTCTTCGTTTGTTATCGATTCCTCCAAGAAAGCAATGTCCAGTGAATTAAAGTGTGGAAAAATATTAGTCAAAAGGTCCCTTTTAGGCTCTGGAAATTTACTATATAATCTTTCAAAAAAACCAATTGCCTCAATTTGAAGAATACTCTGATCAGAACATCACTCTCTATTATCAAAGCACAAGGCCATGATATGATTGAATTTCCTTCTTTGGACTGTACGAATATGGAAAAAAATTATTTTTCGATCACCAAGTTGAAGCCAGTTTCATCTTACCTTTTACCTCCAAAGTAGTTCCTCGTGATTAAGCCCTTTTTACAACTCATCACGAATATCTATATCTTTTTGAACTAAATGATTAGAATCAGAATGATCTAATGTATTTTGGATATTGTAAAGAGACCTCATGAGATGCCTTGTATGAGTACTTATGAATCCATATATATTCCTATACCACTCCATAACATTCAACGTAAATTCAGTAAGAGAGTCGGTCATATTACCTGAATATTTCCACTTATCCTTGACAAAAGTGGAGAAATTATTATGCTTTGTCCACCCCGCTAGGAACCTAAAGGATATTTCTCTAGCCAAACTAAATTTCGGTCTCATTCTCAATAGAATAAGTCTATGATCAGACTTAATACTTGGAAGATGAGAAACTAAGCACTATGAGAAACCTGTCACCTATGTATCATTAGCTAACGCCCAGTTGAGTTTCTCAAACGTATCATCTCTTTTCCAAGTAAAGGATGGACCAATGAACTCCAGATCCTGCAATTCAAAAGAATCAACAAAGTTTCCAAAAAGATTACATCTCTTCTCGATGGCGCAATAACTTTTTTTATCATCAAGTGATATGATAGCATTAAAATCACCCATTATTAGCATGGAGAGGAAATATGCAGTAAAACTGATTTCAACCCATCCTAAAGTAACCTCTATTTCCTCCTGTCTAGACTACCATAAACAAAAGAAATAAAAATGAACTTAGCAATAATACTACCAGCAACACGAAAGATAATGAATTGAGAATGATTTTAGATAATTTGAATCTGAACAAAATCCTTCCAACCCACCCAAATTCCTCCTGAAAAACCAATAACTTCAACATGGTAAGAATAATTAAACCGAAATTTATCAATGATAAAATTTTCTTTTTTACTATTTACTCTTGGTTCCAACAAGCACACAATATCCGAGCCAAACTTTATTTGTATTCACGAAAAGCTCAGAGAAATTTACTGTTAACACAGCTTTGAAAATTCCACGAAAAAACATTTAGATTTAAATTCATAAAAATAAATAAAGATTAGACACAACCGTACTATCTAGGAGAATCCATCTTAGTTTGGTGCTCTTTTATTCTAACTAGATCACCTGAGTCAATTTCCCCATTGTTATATGTCGAAATAATCTTTGTCAAGTAGTTCATGGACTCACGCAATGGGATGCGTAAACTTCCAACAGCTTTGAAACGACTGCCTTGGCCATGGTTGATTTTATTATGTTTTTTTGGGATTCGTCCACCTCTAGTTTTATATGTAACAACCCGTTTTTAGTGGTGTCAAAAACAGTAGCTGCGGGACCCCAAATCCAACAAGTAAATCTGTAGAGTTATTTAATATTTATGAGTCAATTAAAATATTATATTGAATTTTGGTTTAATAATTTTTATAAATTGAACGATTAGATAAGTAAAAGTGGTCCAATCCAAAAGACAAGTGACCTTTGAAAATGAGGAATTGGGACCTCATTTCTGTAATTTAAGACCCAAAATATTTTTATTAAATATTTATAGAGTCATATTATAGGCGAATTGAAGTTTGGTCCGATAATTTTGACAACTGATTGCTTAATTAAGGTAAAAAGATTAAATTGTAAAAAAGATAAAAGTTACCTATTGTAGATTTTAAAATGCCAAAGGGATTAACATGGAAATTAGACCATTGCCAAAACTCCAAGCGGTGGTGGATGTCAATCATTCCACTAAACTTTGGGTTGTTTATTCATTAGGTACTAATACTTTAAGGTTTAATTGAAATAAAGTTTAATTAATTAATAATTACAAATATATATAATTGAAGGACAAATTGTAATTAGGTCCTAATTAATTAAAAATGGACTAAATCGTAAAAGTTGAAAAAGATGGTTTCCATAGTTAAAAAGGTAAGTCAATGGACCTAGATGGTAAATATACCTATTATGGTATTAATGGATGGTTTGGGTGATGAAATTATGAAATTTTGGTTGCTTTTACAAAGGGTAAAATTATAAAAATTAATTTATAATGTGAATATAAAATATAAAAGGAAAGAAAAAGAAAGTATCATATTCCTAGTTCCTTTTACGCACCCGAATAGCCATTTTTAGGATCCAAGCTTTGATTTCATGATAGGCAAGTGAAATCTCACCTGATTTTATTGATTTTTTATATTTTTAAGCTCGTATTAGCTTGATCTAGCTAGCCTGGGGACTAATTTGTAAAAATGTTAAACATTTTAGATTATTCCATTGATAAGTTTAGTGTGTTCTTGAAGCTTAATGATAGATTATTGAGCTTGGTTGTTAAATAGGACAATTTTGTAAAGTATTTTTTTGGTAATTTTAATGTTTAAAGACTAAAATGTGAAAGTAGTGAAGGTACAAAGATTTGTTGTAAAATAACATCAAGAATAGGTTGCAATAAGGTCCTATGTGATTCGGTTAGGCTGGGTTTTAATTAATATTGGTTAAATTGCATGTATGGGCCATAGGGACTAAATTGCATAAAAGTGAAATGTAGAGGGTAAATTTGTAAAAATCTCAAAAATGACTTAATTGCATAAAATGAGTTGATTTTTCCGTTGGAATTAGTTAATTGAATGAAATTATTATTTTAGATCAAGAATGGGTGGAAAAATAAGGAAAAAAGAAAATTGCAGAATAGTCATTGTACTTTGTCATTGTTGCAGTTTAGTCTAGTAAGTTCGTTCAGTTAATTCTAATACATTTTAAATATATATTAAATGAAACTTATCTGTTGATTGTTGATTAATGTATTGATATCATGTAAATGAGAACTGAAAGAACAAGTTGATAAAACACTGGTTACTGTTGATATCTCCTGAGTCGATAAACGTAGGGTAGACTACGATTGGCATGCCAATAGGTTATTTTGCGCACAGTACGAGATTGGTATGAGATGTGATGATGATTTCTGTATATCCATTGTTCACTGAATATACCGAGGTCTTGCATTTCTTATGGACTATCGTGTTATATTGCAATATTTTCTGGTGTGTTACAGGGGTGGATGTTAGCCTACGGGATAGGCACTTAGTGCCAAGGTGTGTTATTGGTTGGTCAGGCTCGTATGAGCATTTGGTGTGTTTCGGATGGTTAACTGTGTACTTTCATCCATATATCGTTCATCGGGCATTGATTATTAATCATTGAATGTTATTGAAATATGGAAAAATTGATTGTACTATTGTTTAAGCTTTACTCACCTGTTGTGAACTGTGATTGACAGGAAATTTGTTCATTAATCTTATTATTTGAATTATTATGTCTAATTTGATAAGCTTTATCATTTACATGACATACTTACTAAGCTTTATGAAAAGCTTACTCGTGTTATTTATTTTATTTCTTATAGATACGTTTTGTGGAAAATCAAGAGATTAAGTCAACTTGAAGAATCACACTATCCGAGGATCCTCTTTGTAGATTTTGAAATACAACTGATACATAATGGCATGTAATAGGAGGTTTAAAGTTTTATGTAGTGATACATAATAGCTTGTGTTGTATAACTTAATTTGCCTATGTTTTTTGTTGTGTTTTATAACTTTTTGATTCGTGCATGTATGGTATCAAGCTAGGCACAAGTGATATGGTTGTGTGACCCAAACGATAGCTTTTGCAACTTGACAATTGAGACTAAGTGATCATGTTTTGAAAGGTTAACTAAGACAAATGAATTATTGAATAATTGAGTTGGGGTGTCATTGATGACACATTGGTTAGGCTATTAGGTTGAGTGTTTTGACATGGCTTGAGTAGTCTTGATTGTGTTTTGAAGGCTTGTATGCATGTACTTTTGGTATGTTTAGGTACCTAAGCATTTTAGGGAGAAAATGACAAGTTTTGGACCAATTTTAGGTGCACAAGGCATGGGACACGGGTTACCACACGACCATGTGCCACACATGGGCAATCCACACCGGCGTGTGCCCCTAGCATGTTAGGTGCAGGGTTTACACGGGCTGGCACACGGCGTGCGACACAACTGTGTGACCCAAGTCAGTGAGTTATATGGGTAGACACACAGGATGTGACACGATCGTGTGAGCCAAGTTAGTGAGCTCCATGGCCTAAGCACACAGGCATGTGGGATAGCTACATGGCCATGTCTTGAGCCACATGGTCTGGGTTCTGTCAAAAAATTTTCATTTTTGCCCTAAATCTTTTGATTTATTTTGAATTGGTCCTTAATTGTTCCTAAACTATTTTTAAACATCGTAGGCTCGATTTAAGGCCAAAAAATATATGTGTTACTCCAGTCTGAATTATTTATGAATTTGTTAATTAATTTGGTAAACTTGATGCCATTTGTTATTGATTGTTCTAAATTGTACGGTTATACTTCGTAACCCTAATTCGATGATTAAACTATCTCCAATTCCCTTTCTAGTTGAATGACCCACGTCCTTCTCTGAGACCAACCCAATACCCCCTCCACATAAATGTTGGTGTTTGGGTCATTGTTTTCCTTAAAAGTAACCACTGTGTGTCTGCTAAGGTCAAGAGCACCAACCATCACCAGTGCTACAATGTCCACCGTCCCTTCCATCACTGACTTCGGAGCAAAAAAAGAATTCAGGTTAACTCCACCACTCCCGATGACTAAACTATTACCCGAACTATCAAGACCGCCATTCTCATCCAAGCACCCAACGTCGTTAGTAATTACAATATAGTGATGCTTTTTCGAACCCTCCATAGCGCGATCCATTAAAGAAGGGGCCTTGGCTCCTAGCAACCCACTAGGCCTCAGATTCTAGTTGTTTTCCCTTAGGCCCTTAGAGGGCTCACTATCTATTAACTGACAACTTGGTAAACAAAACAAGCCCAACAATTGACCCATTAGCAATATTATTAAATATTATCGGACCTATAGTATTCTTAAAGCCAAACTCATTAAGCAAGCCTTTATCCGGAGCCCCACTCTTCAATTGACCATTATTATGACGATAAAACTCTACCCTTTGGTGGTCTTCATTAGAGATTCTTTTTCCTTTATTGCAGATTAGTTAAAGCTCTAAAACGAGACCCCTCCTTTTCCTTCGTCGGATTTCTAGCGTTCATCTGCGAGGGATCCTTAAACTTTCATCGTGATTTCTTCTCTACAAGCACTCATGGCCCATATGTTTCACACTTCTGCCCCTTGTTGTTCATGACCATGCTCTAATTTTCTGGCAGCATTTCGAACGGTGGTGATTCCTTTCTAGTATAGGATTCAGAAACTCTAAAGGTGTAGGCTTCTTTCACATGACCATATCTTCCACAATGAAAACAGCCTGTCGGTAAGAATTCATATTCAACTCTTTGGGTTTTGCCATTGATTAAAATTTGAGACACCAATGGTCTATCCAAATTGACATATACAACCATTTGGGCAAATCATCCTCTTACCCTATTGTCAGTGTTCATATCCAGTTTCGCTACATTTCCAATCATTCCCCCTATTTCCACCAAAATCTTACGCTCATACATGTAACTTGGCAAGCCCGAGAGCCTGATCCATGACATCACCACACTCGGAAATGCTTGTGTTGGATTAAAGGACACCGTCTATGGTTGCACTGTCAAATATTGACAAAAAAATAATCTAAAGACCTTCAAAAAGGAACTTCTCACAATCGAGTTTGTTTTAGAATTTTTCCAAGAAGTATCCATTTTTTATATCTATCAGATGAAATGACGACGAGAGCTTCCACAGGCTATAAATTTTATTTTGCAAAACCAAATACCCAATATTACAACCCAAAAGTTTCAAGATCACAATATTGTCCATATCCCTAATGAGAATTTGATGGATCCTATTTGAAAATTCAATAGAAGGAATGCCATTCACAATAGACTTCTAAATGCCCCCTTCTAGTAAATCAAAGTCCTCTTTCTCCTCTAATCCATTCGCTGCAGCATTGGATGAATGGCCTACTAGCTTATCTTTCCAAGAGATTGTTTGTTCTACAGTTAGATCTACCAACATATCACTACCCAAATTTTCATCTTTATCCCTAAAGTGAACCTTCCACGGAGAAATCTCTAGACCTAGCATTTTCACAGAGAGAAGCTATCATCCAATATCAAACCTAAAATAATCTGAGTTGTAGATGGAAAGAAAAATATTTAAATAAAATTTTTTTAAAACCGTCTCCTTTTATAAAAAAAATGCTTTTAACTACTAAAAAAATGATAACTTGAGTAATAATAAAATGATTGAGAGAAGTTAAAAGAGTGCAACAATAAAGGAAATAAAATTTAATCTACCTTCACTTCTATTCCTTCCAAATCATTTTCTTCCACTAATAATGGATGCTTTTATTTTTATGTCTGAAAAATATAGGTATTTTAAGAAAAATTAAATCAATAATAATTAATACGCCCAAAATCATATGTAAATAATTTAATAAAAATATTTTGTTCAACACAATATTATCATCTCAAATCAAAGTCAAGACATTTTTAATATGAAATTTTTATTTTTATACACAAAGTGATCTTACAAATAAAAGCATCAATGATTTGTTTAGCAACATTGATCAGTGAGCATTTTTTATCTTTCAAGCTGATCCCTAATACCATTAACCACTTGTCTCAAAATTCTTGGCACATTGAGAGGATTCATAATCCACTATATAAAATTGATATCCTCGTATTCAATTAACATTACTAAATATTTTCTCCATGCAGAGCTACAAAAAAGTTGATGGATAGCAAGAAAAAGAAATAAACTAAAAAGTAGTAGAGTGCAGATTGCATCTATTTTACAAAACCTAGCTAGCATGAAATCAAAACAAATTCAAAAGCTATTTATAATAAAAGAAATTATAGACAATAGCATTAAATCACATGTTGAAAATGTCATAAATAACATAAATAGATGGAATATTATTATTTATTATGAAGACTTTTAATTTTCGTCTTCCCGTATGATGCATTTTAAAAATATATCAAGTTTTCATGATATTACTAAAATACTAAAATCTTAATCTGTCATCTTTATTCAAATTAAGTTTTTATATATTTACTCAAAACAGAAGCAGAATAATTAAAAACAAATTTGTAATTTATAATATACTTTAAATTTATTATTAATTTCTATTCACTCCTAAATAAAAATGACATTATTGATATGATATATAGAAATTAAATATATATATTTTTATAAAAGAGAAATTAACAAATTTAACCCTATTAACTCTTATGAACCAAATAAGAGCTACGTATATAGATATACAAATTCTAACATATTAAAAATCTACTAAAATGATTGGCTTTCCTCACATAAAAAACCTCTAGTCCTACTAACAACCGTTGTGGATAAAAAGCTTTATCATAACTTTCCATATCCAGATAAATCAAAGAAATCTCCAAAAGACATCCCTATATTATTTATAAATTTAAAATTTAATCTTCGTCATTTTATTTTCAGAAATTTAATTGTTCTACTTTTTAAAATTTAATATTTAAGTTTAATTTTAATATTATTAAATTAATTATTATGATATTTTGAAATAAAAAATATCAATTTGTAACAATGTAACTAAAAAAATTACATTATAATGAATTTAAATTTAACAAAATAATTTTAACAGATACACCTGAATTTCAAAATTTTAAAAACAAAGAGATTAAATTATTAAAAATAAAAATATAAAGACTAAATTCTAAATTTATAAAAATAGAAGGAGTTATTACATATTTTAACCTTCTGAAAACGACAGAGTTTTCTTCGTTTGTCAATTCGTTAGCTTGCACGTTCAATTTATTTGATCTCCGAACAGGCTTTGAAGACAACGGCAAAATCCATCGGCGAAAGGGAAAAGAATTATTGCAAAATTGAAGAAGAAATAGAGGAACAAGATGAAGCTCGACGTCAATGCGATGGCTTGTAGAGTCGAAGTCGATAATCGAATTCCACTCCGGTATTATTATCGAATCGCCGATAGTCTCCTCAAACAGGTTCTCTATCCGATTTCTCTGCCTAATCGTACTCGATCTTAATAATTACGATGTTATGATCGTTTAATCTTTGATTTTGTCTTAATCTCTGTTTTAATAAATCTTCTTATTTTTTCCAAGTTGTAATTGTTACTGATTTCATAGTTTAAATACTTAAATTATCTCATTTATCCTAATTAGTTATCGTAATATTTGAATATGTTAGTAATTTAAGTTCTCATTAGCTTCATTTACAGCACTGCCTTGTG
This sequence comes from Gossypium arboreum, assembly GCF_025698485.1. NCBI lineage: Eukaryota > Viridiplantae > Streptophyta > Magnoliopsida > Malvales > Malvaceae > Gossypium > Gossypium arboreum. The sequence goes on from NC_069079.1 coordinate 108,094,996, forward strand.
AATTCTTAGTATATTTCTGTTAGCTAGAAATTTAGGTATGATTACAGGTGCTTAATCTATCTCCTTTATTTTTCAGGCGAACATTTATCGTGAGGAAAAAAATATAGTAGATTTGTACATAATTCTACTTAGGTATTCAAGGTGAGGGAAGCTTACTACTGATTGAATTTGTTAATTTTATACTGAATTAGTCTGCATAAGCTTATTTATGAACTTACGTTTTGATCAGTTTGGTATCAGAAACAATACCATTCCATCGAGATTACCAGGCTTTGCTTCCGAAAGAAAAGGCGGTGTATAGGAAGGTGAGGTTTAATTGTTTTCCTGGGCACCCTGTGATGTGAGTCCATTCATATGGTATTTGATTATTTTTTTGGTTGTATTGTTTCTCATTTGCAGAGACTTTTAGCTGTACTCGATGAGCTTGAGTCTCTAAAACCAGAGGTTCAACAGAGAGTTGAAGAACTAAATAAAGCTCGTACAGGGGCTCAATTGGTTGACCTTGATGACCATGAAGGCCCTTTCCATGGCTCAGGTAAGATGTCACCTTCGGATTGGAACCCTGAAAATAGACGGTTGAATATGAGCTTGGATATTAAACAGGTACGGAACCATTTATAATTGGTGGATCAATGTGATTTGATGAAGTAATTATTGATATCTCCTTTCCCTGTTTCTATATCTTTGGTTGTCCAATTTTTTCTTGTTTTTTGCTTGCATTCTCGTGAATTAGATATCCTACATTTTAGCTCAGTTCTTTCCTTTTTTATTTGGTTGCAGCCTGCCAACATGGAAGTTCAATCTTCATGGAAGTATAACGATAATCATAATCAGATTGACAGGCAGTTTCAGAAGTTGTGAGTGTCTTTTGTTCTTGTTAATGGTACATTTATGATTTGGATTTTGAAACCTCCAAGTCTCATCTTTCCAATGTGAAATCCACTGCTGTATTCGGATCCACTAAAATTCGATTCTGTACTTTTAGTTGGATCTTAAGAAATGGAATCAATTGATATCAAAAGCATGGCCATGCATAAAATTTCATTCTGTGTTACTTCTGCTTTACAGCATCGCCCTGATTTCTTTTGGTTTTGCTTTGCTCAGTGTCATATTTGTTTGTATTTGTCCATCTAGGTCCTTGTTAGAAAATTGTATTGAAAAAACAATTAGTTCCAAAGTTACTCTTTGAGGCTGACATATATCAATCTTACTGGATTGTTTCAGGTCTCTTAATATACCGCTTCCAAATAAAGAAACTCTGTCTAGACACTCATTTCTAGGCCCTAACGGCTTTCATGGCCAGTGGCTCGGACCAAGTGCAGAGATAAAGGTTAACCTCTGTCTGTTTTGTCTCCCTCCAATCTTCTTTCCCTACTCGTTATATAATCCTTTTTGCATGTGAACTGCAAGCTCTGTATCAAATAATTGATTCTGCTTCATGGTACAGGTTCAATATCCTAGCAATAAGGACTTGGCACCTGCTGAAAATTCAAGGTAGGACTTCCAAAATGTCTAATCACTCTTCTTTAAACTGACATGCATATTTCTGTCTACCCTTTATCATATCCTTTATCCTTAGATGTTCTGTAAATATTAAAAGATAAAAATATCTGCTGAGATTTCTAGTTTCTGTTGCCACAACGTAGCTGCTTTAACATTTTTATATTTGGTGTTACAATTTTTTATAGCCTCAATCAGGCTGGACAATATGGTCCTTTGGCTGTAATAGATGGTGAACCAGGAGGGGTTGGTTCTGCTATGGACTCGGTACTCTCGTTGGATGATGGTCGATGGTTACATCCTGCTGAAGAGTCATGTACTTCTTTGACTAGTGAAGCAAACCAGGATCTTTTCCAGTTTGTTGGTATGAAACAACCTTCTCCTCCTCCTGTTATTGCTCAAGTAAAGCCAGAATTTACACCAATTCATCCATCAAAAGTTGCTGATCCAAGACCTGGTCCTGCAAAATCTTCTCAAGATGGATTGCCAAACTCTAGTTCATTCCAACATTTACATGTTGTATGGCTCCTGTATCAATCACTGTTCTCCCCTGTTACTTGGCTTAACTTAATGTTTATTAGATTTGGACCTTCTACATTGATTTATATTCTAATTGTTGACTTATTCTGCAGCCAGTACAAATGTTGGAGGATTTCTTACGACTGGCTCGGGCCAATACAGAAAAGAACTTGGAAACATGTGGTGTCTTAGCTGGATCATTGGTGAGAAAACTCTATTTTTGAAGTTAAGTTTTTTGTTTAAGATAATTAGGACATAGAGGATTCAAAGTCACTGCAGCAGATCGCTTATACTTTTAATTTTCATTTCTGTAGAAAAACAGGGTTTTCCACATCACTACACTTATAATTCCAAAGCAGGAGTCAACTTCAGATTCGGTACAGTATATTTTTCCTTTAACCTTCCTTTTGTTGTTGTTGTTTGTTTTTTTTCCAGAAAGAGTTAACAACTTCAATTTATATTCTGGCTATATGCCTGTATCCATGTCCTTTAGTACTATCACAATGAAGCTTTTATTTTATTTTTTAAAATACAGTGTTCGACATTAAATGAAGAAGAGATTTTTGAAGTTCAAGATAAATTATCTCTTTTTCCTCTGGGATGGATTCATGTAAGTTCACAAGCCTTGAATTTCCAATTGATAGTGTGATAACATTTTCTTTTCTTCTATGTGCTTTGTTGTCAGTGAATACATTTGGGTATGAGGTGTGAAAAAGCTCAGATCTTTATCATGTATTCCATTTCATAATGCTATTAGTATTGCTCTATTGTTCTAGTATTACACATATGCAAACACACAATAAACATGTTATGTTGAAGTCAACTAGGAATTTGTGTGGTTTACAAAGCTTCCCTTGGTTGCTTGAGCTCATGGGTAACATACACTTCTAGATATGAGAAAGGTTAGAGCATAATTGGTTGATTGCCTGGAAGTATGCTAGATATTTGTTTATCTTTTTGTTAGGCTTTACACTGATGTTATGAAGTATCTTTTTGGTAAATCTTGATTTTTACTTGCAGTTCCGTGAAGTTCATGCTTCTTTGGGTTCATTTGTTTCACTTGTAATTTTTCTATTCAATTTCATCCAATATTTCATTGTTCCTCCAGTTAGCCTCTCATGGTTCTGTAACATGCCTTGCTTCAGTTGTCCCTTCATGAAGCATGGATTTATGTTTGGTTAAACTATGTTTTTGACTAGAAACTTGCATGTTGCCGTCTATAGCCAAATTTGATTTTCAAATAATTTAACATACTATGCAATTCTTTGGTTTTCAGACGCACCCAACTCAGACATGTTTTATGTCATCAGTTGATCTTCACACACATTACTCGTACCAGGTAAAAGAACAAGTACTTGCTAAACATATCCCAGCTTATATTGTGATTCAGTCTTACTGCATGTATCATTCTTTTCCCTCGCCTCCTCCAACATATGAGTAACATATTTTCCATTCCTCTGACATTTTATTTCTTTTCTTTTCTGGTGGATATGTTAAGATTATGCTACCGGAAGCAATTGCAATTGTTATGGCCCCAACTGACACGTCCAGGTAGATTTGCATTTTTCTCCCAATGACCATGGCTTTGAATCTGATGAAATTTTCCCAACTTTATATTGGTGAATGCAAATCTATCATGGTTACACAAATGTTTGCTATTATTTGCACTACACTCTACTTTTTAGTTAGTAATCCGGTACTAGTGTTTCAAACCTTTCTTCATATTTTCCTTATGGTCATCTTTAAGTAACCATATAAAGTGATGATAGAGAAGATGACATGTACCAAATAGAATTGAAATGCAGACATATTTTTCTGCACCAGAGATTCTTTTTACCTTGCTGTGAGCAGAAGCATATTATGTCTTTAAATCGTCGTTTTGTTTAGTGGCTGAATCGGAAAAGGATGGGATTATCCTGATTCCCTGTATCTTAAACAACCGGTTAACCTGCTCAGCTAAGGTTGTTGAAAATGATTACAAGTAGCAATGTGATTAAAGCTTAGCACTTAAAAGTACAGACAATGTTTGTAGGAACCTCTTAGATAAAAAAGATATTCCTTGTTATATGCCTTTCTTTTTTACACATTAACGATTGTTGTATTCTATTGCAGCCCACATGGTATCTTTCATCTGTCTGATCCTGGTGGTGTGTCTGTTATCCGTAACTGCCAGCAGCGAGGATTCCATCCCCATGAGGAACCTTCAGATGGAACCCCAATCTATGAGCGTTGCTCTCATGTGTTTATGAATCCCAAGATAAAGTTTGATGTTGTTGATCTCCGGTGAGATACGATATATTAATGCACCGTGATGAAGCATTGCTGGTAAAATTTTCTCTAAACTACTATTTTGTTGACATCGATCTTGTAAAATTCATCTAAAGGGAATCATCATGTAAATAGAGCATATTCATATTTCTTTTTTCTTGGATCATATTGTAAGAATTACCTTCCCTCGTTCCTTTCCCACTTTGTATTGTATATTAAGACTCGTTTTGGAATGGAGAATTGTAGTAGCATATTAGCTGCATTACTACCCAACTTGGTTTTACTTCCACTGCTTTAATCTCTTTACTTTCATTAGCATGTTCAAATTGGTAATGCTATTTACTTCTTACCATTAAAGTGAATTCTTTTTAATAATAATAAAACATATAAATTTAGTATTAGTTAATTGAATTTTTATGTGGTTTTAATTGTAATAGTTTCTGAAAAATCTTATCTGATCATTTTAATGATGAACTGATAGTATTATCAATTTGGATTTAATAATACTTTAAAACCAGAGAGTGAGATTAAATTATAAATTTTAGCATAATAGATAGAATAAAACCATAATTAATCTTAGATATAGTAATTATAAATATGAGAAGATGTTATCCTGACAATCAAGAAATGGAGAAAAAACTGAAGAGCACTTGATGGTGGAGCATTGAACGGTAGAATTTGAACAATTTTAAATAGGGGTAAGTAATCCATCGGTTGGATTCAAAAGATTTAAAAATCGACTTAACTGCCTTTATTTTTTAAAAATTGAAATTCTGATGGATAAAACTCAATAATTTTTTATCAATCAATCGATTTAACAAACATTATCAAAATTTTAAAAATTTATACCAACTAAAAACCAAATTACAATTACTTTTTGTATAAAATAAACTAAACTAAATTACATTTTGTAATTTGAAACAACCTCCATCTTATCCAACTTCAATTCCAATAAAAGCTTAATTTTAAAGTTTTCAAGAAAACCAAATCAAGCTGAAAAAATTCATCAAATTTGGCGAAAGAAATCAAGTATACTACCATACATGCACACACTGCATTAAATAAAAGTCTATCATTGCTCAAGTGGCTTTTATGGATAAACAATCATTAATTTCCAGGCTAATTATAGGAATTTAAATAACTCGATTTTTGTTTTTTAAAACTGAAACCCAACTGCTTTAACTATTTTACCTAACCTTTATATTGCAATAAAACAAAGTGACTCGATGAAACTAAAATGGACCGATTCGATTACTTTAGTCAAACTGGACCAAACTTTTGCAGTCCCCTAGTGCTAAGTTTCCAAGGCTTCATCCTTAGCTTAAGCCTTGTGGTTGTGACCACAAAGTTTGAAATGGGGGATTTAAGGTTGCGGAGAAAAGCGACCTTAAAGCTCGTCACAGAAAAGCTTGGGGACATTCATGGTGGAGCATTGAAGGGCACTTGATTTGCAATCCTCGAAAAAAGGTATGGGGGGTTTCAAGAAAAGAAGCAGTTATGGAGGGTGTACAGTTATTATACCTGCAATTGGATCAGTGGTTGTTGAGCTAATAAATATAGGTTTTAAGGAAAGGTATAATGATTTATTTTAGTCCTCTAACTTTAGAAAACAAATCATTTTAGCATTTAATTTAATTTTTCACTTTTTTAGCCCTTAAATTTTTTTTTTATCAAATCACCCAAAATGGATAGAAAAGTTAACATTTTTTAACCTTTGCTGACATAGAATACACGTGGATTACTATGTGGATGGCACATCAATATTTAATTAATTTAAAAGATTTAAAAAATTAAAAATCATTAAAATTATTAAAGAAATATAAAAATATTTTTAAAATTTAAAAATTTAATTAAACGCTAACATGTCATTTACGTGGCAATCCACGTGGATGCCTCATAAAAAAAAATAAAAAAACATTAATTTTTTTATTCATTTTAGACTGATTTGATAAAAATATACAAATTTAAGGACTAAAATAATTTTTTTTGTAAAATTAGAGGGCAAAAAGTAATTAGAAAAAAGGAAGAGCGCAGAGGCAGGGTACATGAACTTTAGCGTGATGAAGTTGAATTGGCCCATGCTTTGGACCACCTTCACTCAGGAGGGTTCTTCGGCAGGCAAAAGGAACATTTTCTCACCCTCATTCCTCTGCTGCCACTGACTGACTATATAATATGGAAACCCAATACATTTTCTAATTATTTGTACTTTTTTTTTTTTATTAATTCCACCTACTCTTACTCACCCAAATTAATATTTGAAAATGTAAAATTCAATTAATGTAGATACTGAATTATTTAAGTTTATTAATATTTGAATAATACATTATATTAATTTATCAACTACACTAAAATTTACCAGATTTATTATAAAAAATAAATTATCATATTTTTAAACATTAATTGTAAAGTTAAAATAAAAGTTTAAAACACCTCGAGGGAGTTAAAATGAATATTTACAAAATTTAGGTCAGGTTCTTGCCAATTCCTTAATGTCCCTCTTATTTATGGCACTCCACAAAGTGTTGAAAAACACAAATTTAATTTTAATTTGCATTATCTCAACAACTTAAAAAAGAAAAAAAAATTATTTTAGCCATTCATTTTATTATTCGTCTCTTTTAACCTTTAAACTAGCATATTTTTGTCAAAATAACCCAAAATAATGAAAAACTTAACGTTTGTTCTTTTTGCGGACATGACAATTCACATGTATGTCACGATAGTAATTAAATAATTTTTTAAAAGTGTCTAAAAATCATAGAATAATATTATGATTATTATTAAATAAATTTTATATATTTTTTATAATTGTATGCTTTTCTTAATATAATTTTTAAAATTTTAAAAATTTTAAAAATTAAGTAATTTTGACGTGGCATTCATGTGAATGTCATGTCAAGAAAATTGACATATATTAAAATTTGTTATCAATTTTGAGATGATTTAACAAACAACGCAAGTTTAAAGGCTAAAAGAAACAATGAATTAAATGGAAGGCTAAAACGATTTTTTTTTTTATAAAATTGGAAGACCAAATTAGTCATTATGCCATTTTAATTTAATTGAATTATAAACAACATTTAATATATTAAGTTTTTATAAAGTTTTAGGATTCATGTTCACGGTAATCCCTTCAAATAATATCATCTCTAACATACAAATTCATATCTTCTCATTAAAAATATATATAATATATCTTAATATTGCACCCAACACATATATAGTAAATTTTAATAATTTTAATTTAGGATTATTATGGATAAGTTTGGAAGTGTAAGCTGGTATTAATAGAAAGGACCTAATTGTTGGGGTTGGGGTTGGGGTGCATCAGTTCCCAAACCAAAACCGCATTTGATGGGTTAGGTCATTGTGAAACCCTCCATGTGATCCAATTCAATATTTTACTACTAACAATCACTTATTTGGTCCCAAAAGTTTCCCCTTTCTTTATTTTATTTTTGCGAATGCTATGATAATTTATTTTAAAACCTATCTAGATATTAAGAAAATTCTCTTTTGAATATAAGGTATGCATGTGTGGTGTGGATATATCTCCATTATGTTTTATCACAAGTTGATTATATACATCTTACACATACACATCTAAATAGATGAAAGAGTAATGCTATAAACCCTAACTTGATTCTCCAAAACTTTTATTATTTTTCAACTAAACTATAACACATTGGCTTAAGCGTTTAAGCGTGCAATAATCTTTTACTTTAGAAATTGAAGGGTTATAGGTAGTTTAAAAATTGTATTAAAAAATTATATATCTTATTTATTTTAAAAATCTATATTATTATTTAAGCTTTTAATTGTGTCGGTGCATTGAGTTATTTGGTCAACAACTCAACTGTGAAAAACTAAAAACTTGTTATTTTATAAAGTAATAAATATTAATATGAGTATATTATTATCTTTTATATAAAATATTTTCTTAATACATTATCATGGTAAGATTTAAATTTAAAAACAACATTTTAACCAAAATCTCTTTTGATTTTCAAATAATTTAGTTTCAATTAACACACATGACTATCACAAATTTTTAACCCCATTGGGAAATTAAAAAACTTTACCTCAAAAAATCAATTAGTTGCAAACAATTTAAAAACATATACAATCAACCTTTTTTATAACGACTTCGTTTGTCAATCAAAATTTTAGATCTTATTGAGAGATAACTGTTATACACTTATAACAACATTTGATACATCTATAACAACATTTTGCGATTCAAATCGTATTTGGTTTTAAAAAATTCAAATTAAAATAATAATATATTAACAAAAATAATTAGTGAAACTTATATTATGGCATATTTAATAAAATTTACTAATATAATTCTATTTATTAAAAATAATTTTATTTAATAAAATATGATTAATATATTTTATATAAAAATTTAAAAATTATTAAAATAATATCTTAATTAAAATTTATTATTATATTTCACTAGGATATAACTAATTTTAGTAAAATTTTGAGACATAAAATTTTTATAAAGAAGTAATTTAATAAAAGTATATTTCATAGATGAACAACTTAAATAAAAATAAAATGTAAAAATCAAACTTAATTATCATAATATGATTGTTATAAAACAAAAGGAGGAACTGAATTACTATTTCCTAGTCTTTTCGTTTCCATTAGTTGGCAGCCATCATTGTGTTCCTAAGTCCAAATCAATCATAACCAAGTCATTATTTCACACACAAAATAAAAGCAATATGTTTAATTGGTATATCCTTATAATATAAATATATATATATACCTCCTAATCTGACTATTTATATTTAATATTTTTCAAGATTTAATTAATACTTAAATTTATATTTCGTCACACATTTTAATAGTTTTTTTATATTCTTATTAAAATATAATAGTGTAGTATTGATATCTAATAATATGGCAATATTAGATAGTCTCGTATCATGGCACCTAACAAACATTAATAAAAATAAACTAAATATATATTTATAAAAAATTATAAAAATTATTTTAATTTTGAATGAATTTGGATAAATAAATATTTAAAATCAAATGAACTTTAAGGAAATTTTATTTAGATTCGTTCTATTTGAAATTAAAAAAAATTATATTTTATATTATTATTTTGAAATCAAAATATATAACATATATAATTCAAAAATAATTAAAATATATAAATTATAAAATAATTATTCCATGCCCAAATTGAACTGGGACATCAATTTGTAGGAAAAAGAACCCCCAAAAAAAAAGTTACAAGAAAAAATCCAAAAAAGAAAAAAGATAGAGCGAGAAAAAATGGGAAGAAACCCAAAAGTAAGATGAAATATATGGAAGTTAAAAATAAGACAGGAATAAACGCAAAAGAAAAAATAAGGAAGATGTAACCCAAAGAAGGATATAAAAGAGCTTTGTGGGGTTGAGCCATAGATTTTTGCTGGCTTCCCACATTTAACAGAAAAGGTGAAGTCACTTTTGTTGGGATCGGAGTTGAGTTTTGTAGTCAATTAGGTTTTGTAATCATTGAATTGAGTTTGATTATGTGATGGTTACGTTTCGAAAATTTTGGTATTGAATTTCACGTTATTTGATTGAGTTTTGTTAAAGAAATTTTTTTTTTATTTTTTTATCAACATATTTATAATGCCATATAAGTGTTTAGAATTTATGTTCTAGTGTGAAATAAATTAATAAAGGATTGAGTGGGTTGTTTCGATGATTTACATAACACTTTAAATTTGACCAGAATTTTAAGTTAAGTTTAGAATGTTACAGTAATTGGTTAACCGTAAGGCATGAGTGAGTTAAGAGGCACCAAAGCTTGTGCTTTGAGACACTCTTCGATGCTTAAGATTTTATCTTTTATAGAGAGTTAGTTATTATACATCTATAACAATATGCTATTATAGTGGGATAATTGTTGTAAATCCATAATAGAATTCATATCATGAATTTCTGTAAAAAAAAAGAGTGAAAATTATGTTAAAAAAAGAAACAATAAAATAATTAAATCAACAAATTTAAAATATGTATACCAGGTGCATGCATTATTACTTTTTTTTTTGGTGAAAAATTAAAATTACAAAGTAATTAAACTAGATCATCAAAGGAGGAACCTCAAACAATCTTAAACGGAGGCTTCTAGTGCAAACTGGTTTAGCCAAACTATTTGCGATTGAGTTTTCTTCTCTAGGCAAATCTTGAATCTTCCACTACTTAAACATATTCAAGACTTGAAGAATTCTCCTGCCTATGGTAGAATTAGAGTTTTCGGAAGAGCCATCTTGAATAATGTTGACGGCCTGAATACTGTCAGTTTGGATTGAGACCCTATCGAATCGTCTTTCCAAAAGCATTATTACTTTTATGCTTCTTTTATTTTACATTCTTTCTCATGGTTGACTATGAAGTTCATAAACCTAACAAGTTCAATTAATTACTATGAGTTATCTACCTTTCGAAAAATTAGTATGAGTTATCAAATTAAATTAGTTAATTATCATGAGTTATTAAATTCAAGTAATCAATTTATAAATTTACGATATTATAAATTCATATAAGAATATTTAATTAGGAAACTTAATAATTTATTGAATTAATATATTTAATTCCACCCATTGAAAATCATTTTCATTTAATAAAATATTAATAATAGATTTTTTTCATGTGAAATTTAAACATTTTATTAAAATAAAATTTTAATTAATTTTTTATTTAATAAATTATAATTAATAGACTTATTTATATGAAATAACTATAATTTTACTTAAAAATTTTAGACAATATGATATTTTGAAGAACTAATTTAATAAAAAATATACTTTTTAATTATGATTGTTGTTGTTATTATAAGTGAAAATGTATTATAAAAGATTAAAATAAAACATAAAAAAATCGATTGTATTAAAAACATAACTGTTATAATCCTAATTAATTTATGGGTTGCCTAAATTTGAATATTGGTAAAAGATTAGGTGATGTTACTTATTTTTGGTGATGCTGATAGCACATTTCAACGTTTTATTTGTTGAAAGAAAGATGGATCCATTATGTGTCCATACCACTATTTACGTTTGCCAATATACTATTCATCTTTAGGACTTGTATGGATTTGACCAATGTCTTGGGGATTAATTCACAATTGCTTGGATTTTCTTCTTTCTTTTATTTTTTTACATAGGACAATTTTATGTTAAAATAATTATTATTTAAATTATAATAATATTTTTATATATTAATGTTAAATTCTAAAAATTCAAAAAAATTAATTACAATATTAAAAATATAAAATATTTAAAAATAATCAATCAAAACCTAAAATAAAAATAAGTAAAATTTTCTTATTTATCATTCAAAATAATGAAAACCCCATAAAAAAATCCTATATTTGATACATGCAACCGCATAACATTGCGGTTAAATCCTGTTATCAAATTTTCTAGTCAACCAAATAAAATATAGAAACTTTGTAAAACAACATTCATCCCTTTTATTTCCTTCCCATTCATCTTTAAGCTTTCCATTGTTCTCATACTCTCACCAAAACCTCACAATCTCAAATACCATACTAAATCCATATCCAACTTTACTAGACCTAAACTCCACCACTTTGTCTCAAGCACTTATCATTAAACTCATATCCAAACTCAATTTCTCTTTTTTTTTTTTTTACAAGCACACTTAAACATAGTTTCACGTTTTTTTTAACGTGGAAAAAAAATCACTAAAGCACTGCTTAACCTTAAGCATTTGAATCCCTCAAAGCCCTGCACTTATCCAAATGGAGCGAGAGATGTCAAATTTGATACTGAGGATTTGACAACACTTATGACAAGAGGTGTCGATTTTTGATTTCTTACCTCTTCATGCTCATTGTGTGAGCTGAGGGAAGAATGACCTGACCCTTAAAACTTCCACCGCAGGACTCGGCAAGTTACAATGACCAACTTTGATGATAGTAGTAGAGTAAGCAGCAATGCCACTGCCAACCCACTTCGATCGATGTTCTCGTAAGAATCTGAGAAGTATTGTTGGAGGCACATTCTAACAAATAGAAAGAAAGCAAAAGTTTAATGGCCAAAATAATTTAAAAGTTATAATGTAATTTTATTTAGTTTTAATATTTTATATTTTTATTTCATTTTATAATAAATAATATAGATTTTGAAGTTTTAAAATTATATATTTTTGAATTTTTAGGATTTGGACTAAATTGAAAAAATTTGGAAACATTAAGAGTGAAATTTGTTAAATTTATTAGAATTAAGACCAAATTGATAGAATGTGCAAAATGTTAAAAGCTAAATTTGTTATTATACAAATCAAAAGACTATCACATTAGCATTCTGTCAGGTGACCGAAGGTATTTAACAATACAGTAACTAAAATAATAACTTATCTAAGTAAATGACTAAAATTGAAGAATTATATAATAGGAGTGACATAAATAGCAGTGCGGGTAAACTTGGATGACTAAACAAACAATTTTGTGGTTTGACAAAATATCCAACAGAGAAACATTACAACTAGGGTTCCCAACAAAAAGAAATTAAACATCTCAAATGGGAACATTTAGCCATTGGGTAAGAGATATGCTTGTTCATGGCACAACACATTTTAATGTCTTCAAAAATACCCAATTAACAAGATGAAGAGGGCGAGCCAAGCAGTCGAAAACTTGATTACACTCCAATTCAGTAGAGACTTAAACTCAGCCTCTTGGTAAACCAAAAGGACCATATTTATACGTAGTTATCATCTGAATTTGACAGCAATATTTAATCACCCACCCCGGGTGCCGGTAGACAACTCCAAGTCTCCAAATACTGAAATTTTTGCTCGGTTAATTAAGGACAAGGCAGCCACCAAGTCTCGGGTTTGAAACATGTTTTAATGAAACAATAGTTGCACGTCATTCTTCTACCAAAAACACTACGTTTGCTGCTACTTTACTCATCCTTTACCAACTGCTTAATTAAGTACGTTTTTAATTGTCCTTCTTTTCGGTGCTTTCATTAGCCTGAGACCGTGAGTTTCAGTAAACGGGGCTTTCACATTATGAAGAAGAAAACAAAAGAGAGAGAATAGATTCGTGGAACTCCCTGTACCATTCAAGCTTTTTCATCAGTCAACTTCATTTCCTTTTTCTTTTTTTTTTTTTTTGGTCACTTTCTGGTATTGTACGTACCATCAAGTTCCCTAAATTCTGCAACGTTCATAACTCATCAATCAATAAATTTACGAATTAATTTGTACTAATCTACCTGTTTAAGCAAAGATTTGGGGTTTCTTTTATGTTTTGCCAAAAACTGTTCCTGGGTCTACATCATCATCGTCGTCATATTTCCCTTTCCATCCCTTCATTTAAACTCTCTCTTTACATTCAAACTCTAGTTGTATGGGCATCTACGTCGCATGTTAATGCACCCCCTCTCCTCTCCTCCCCTCCCCTTCACTTCTTTTTCTCTTTGATCTTTTGAGTTTAAAAGCCTTTCAGGGGGTAGTGAAAGCGGAAGCTGCTGAGCAAAGAGAGAGATGGGAAGATCTCCATGTTGTGAGAAAGTAGGGTTGAAGAAAGGGAGATGGACGGCCGAGGAAGATGAAATATTAGCAAACTACATTAAAGCAAATGGTGAAGGATCCTGGAGATCTTTGCCCAAGAATGCAGGTTTGATAAAATGATGATTGCATAATGGTGTTTTAGATATATATATAGCTTTTAACCTTTTCTTTTTATCAGCTTAATGTTTCAGTTTCTTTTTTATTTGGTTGTTGTTGTTGGAAAGGGTTGTTGAGATGTGGGAAGAGTTGCAGGTTGAGATGGATAAATTATTTGAGGGCTGATTTGAAGAGAGGGAACATCACTGCTGATGAGGAAGAAACCATTGTTAAGTTTCATAGTGCTTTGGGAAATAGGTACAAATATCACCTTGGTTTCAAATTCTATGGATTAATCCATTTCTTTTTCTTAATTTTGGTATAATAATACATATACTCTCTCATCTTACACATTCTATCATTATAAATAATTCAATTTATTTATCCCTCACATTTTTAAATTCTATTAATTTAATCATTAAACACATTTTCATCATAAATCAAAATTATAAATCAGATTCAAAAACTTGTAAAGACAGAAAGAGACGATGAGATTGTAATCCACTCTTATTAATAATCTAAAGAATAATGTTGATGGAATTCAAACAATTTAAGATGAATAGCAATTAGTGAAACTTGAAAAATTTTGAATTGATTTACAAAATATTAATTTCTTTATGATAGAAAATTTTTCCCAAGTGGTAGACACTACAAGTATTCCAAAAATCCTCTGAAAGTTACAATAAGCAATAAAAAAAAAAAAAACACCATATAATAACATGAAAAGGAAGATAAGTAACCAACAAAAACCATAAATTCAACCTTAAAAATTGCACAAACAAAAACTAGAGTTTTACTCTTAAAATTTTTCCAAAGAAAGGTTGTGGTTTTCTAGCAAAATCTTGGAGTCAAAATGCTCAAGTAACGCAACTTCCCTAAAGAAATGCACTTTTTTAAGTAGAACCGTAGAGTAAAAAATTATAGATAAGCTTTAATAAATAACTAAATGTCTAAAGACTTAACCTTGTCTAAACTCAGAAACAACAGAGTTCTTTTGTAGATGAAACTCTCAAAGACGATTTCTTGGGATTTTATAGTCATGGCTTGCGCCCTTTTAAGAAAATAAAAATGTTATCTTGATTAGCATTTTCCAATTAAATTTTTATTTGTTTATAATTTCGATTTATGATTAAGATGTGATTGAGAATTAAATTGATAGAATTTACAAATGTGAAAGGTTAAATTCATTGAATTATTTAGAATTAAGATCAAATGAATAGAATATGTAAGTATTTGGGACTAAATGTATTAATATATCATTTAAAAAAAGACAACAACATCATTTTTATTAATGATTTAATGGAAAGTGACCAGAACAAAACCAATCATAAACATTAGTGATGAAATTAAAAGATTTTTTAGTTCAGTAACCAAAACAGAAACATGTTAATCATTGGTATAATTTAACCTAAGAGTATTATTTTTTCAAACATAAGTCAAATGATAAATAACTAAAATTTTAACCTCCCATATTTATATACTAAAAGAAGACTTGAAGAATAGCATTTTACTTGAGAGAAGGGGATAGTTAATTCATAGCATATAGTAGGATTCGTTAAAATAAAATGTCAATTCCTAAGGTTGTTGGGTGGTTAATTCATAGCATTTTATATCCTTCGGACAAGTATTTATGTTTAACAGTGTTTGGTCTGTTCTAGGTGGTCTTTCATTGCTGCACAATTGCCAGGACGAACTGACAACGAGATTAAGAATTACTGGAACTCTCATTTAAGCCGGAAAATTTACAGTTTCAGCAAGACAATCAAAGAGACAAAACCAACTGATCTGGATGCAATCAAAACAGCGGAAGACCATCAACGGAAGAGAAGATGCGGCCGTACCAGTCGATCCGCCATGAAAAGACAAAAGCTAGCTTTGATGTCTTTGGGTATTTCTAAAACAGTTACCCCAAATGCCCAAGAAAGCAGCCATGGGGAAACCCTGGAAATGCATGGCTCTTGCATGCACAGCAATGCAGCTGGGCAGCCCCAAGGCAATTATGATGAGAGTGGAAGCAATGGTGGAAGAGCATTAAGTACTAATTCCGGGGAAGAAAGCTCAGGTGATGGGATTGAAAATGAAGTGCTGCTGGGACCATACGAGTGGCTCGACAATGAAATAAAGCGTCTCAGCTGTATCCTACAGCGAAGTCAAGGCGCGGATCCAAGTGGGAACCATGGGGGGGTAGTCGACAGTGTCAATGGGGTTATAAAAGATACTCAAAATGATGCGAGAGAAAGAGAAAGCTATGGCATTGGGAGCTCATCATCCAATACTACTGAGATTACCGATCATCATGGTGATGAATGGCAGATGTGTAACTCATCTGTTGATTTCATTGGTGATTTCCAGTGGTGTGATGATCATCAGTGGGAATTATCATGGGATGATTTAGAGAAGGCGTTCTGTTGGTCATGGGATGATGCCAATGGTGATGATGAAGCTGGAAAGAACACTTGAGTGTTTTATTTTTATTTTTTTTCTGGTGGAAAGAAAAAAAGCACTCAGTTAATATAACATTAATGCAGCATTCAGCAATTGGTATAAATGGTAAATGATCTTTTTAAAATGATTTCATTTGTTTCATTTCCCTAGGAAAGTTGGTGGGAATTATTATATAAAATATAATAAACAAAAGGAAAAATATGTGTAGAAATTTTGTGCACGATTTCTAGAGTTAGGTTTGGAGATTTCAAATATCGATTTTACTCCTTGTAGGATTAAAAAGAAAAAAAAAATTGAAAACTATTTCCTCATCTAAAGATTTTTTTTTTTTTTTTGTGTCTCTTGTAAATCTATATTTATTGTTAATCAATTCCAACTAAACTTAACTCACATCCAACTTATTTTTCTCTCTTAAGTTGAATGCTTTTTCCAGTGTTGCAATGATTAACCCTAGAACTTCCATCATTTTCTTCCTTCTTCCTTGTTTTCTTTTTTCAATATAAACCCATCATCCCCTGAATATATAATAAAGAAAATAAATAGAAGAAGATAGAGAACTTTTATGTCATTTTTCGTGAGAAGCATGGCAGGATTGTGCTCCTCTTGTTATTAAGGATTAAGAAAAGCATGTGAGAGTGATGCGTTGGAAGCGTAAGAGGAAAAAGAAGTTGCATTCGAATCTGAGAGTGAAGAATGTTGATATCACCTTGTGACGAAATAGAGATACCTACTGCTTTGTTTTATGCTTTTATTGCTGATTTTATTATTGGTTTAAATTTTTCTAAAGACTTGTGATATTTTTAGATATATGTTGTTGCTTCTGATTTGAAACAGTCTGAATATTGAATTTAGGAGTTTGGGAAAATTAAAGGAAAAAAAGAATTACGGAAGGATGTTTTCTATGTTACACATTCTAGATGATTTTTGTTAGGATCGACCCGTTTAAGCAACGAACAAGAAAAAGATAGCGGAATAAATTGAGAAATTGAACACATAAATTTAACGTGAAAAAATCTCTCCAAAGAGGATAAAAAACCACGAGCAAAGATAATTTTACTATAATGACAAAAGAACGAAAAGTACAAAAGATGAAGATAAAGACTAAATCTCAAAAACCCGAAAACAAAGAACCCTCAAACGTAAACACAAAATTTCTAAATATGTTATGAGTTCTAATATCTAATGTATTTTCTAAGGTTGTAAAAGAGCCTATTTATAAGCTAAATTCATATGTCAAATAATAATAATAAAATAATCTAAACTAATCAGTGTTTGATTGAAACAAATAAACAGAGTTTAACTAGAAGATTATTTCTTAAATTTGACTGAAATAGGAGTCATACTTAACAAATCTCCACATTGACTCATATTTCCATAATGCCATCTTTGCCAAAGCCCTCCACGAGCCTATCTTGAACTATGCAAGGAATTAACTGAGTCGAATCTGTGCTTAGAAACGGGAAGACTTCTAGCCTTCGACTTGTACACTGTCAAATGAAAGCTAACCTGGGTTTGATTTTCACGAACACAGTGCCCTAACTTTTCAAAACCTGCATCCAAAAGAGAACCTCTCTTCAACAAAACGGTCATACATTTTTCCCTCCTATGACCAAGTTGCCTCCACTCCAAACGAGTTGACTTCAACTCTCTAACGGACGAGGGACATCCGATTTCACCGGTCACTGTAGAACCTTCTAGAATATAAAGACTACCAGTTCTTTTATCTTTAAACAAAACGAGAGCTCCACGAGATACTTTAATGCCACTCGACTCGATGTTGATTTTGCATCCTTTCAAATCTAAAATACTTAAGGAGATGAGATTCTTTCGTAAATAAGGTACATACCTGACATCTGAGAGTGTCCTAATCATCTCATCGTGTATCCTAATTTTAACAGTACCAATACCAATTACCTTACTAGATGAATCGTTTTCCATGCGCATGACTCCACCTTCAACCGAATTGTATGTGGAGAGCCATTCTCTATTAGGACACATGTGGAAAGAACATCCCGAATCTAGGATCCACTCAGATATGAGCTTAGAGTTATCGCTCGTTGACACTAACAAGAAATCATCATTGCTTTCATTGGCCAAATTAGCACTGGCTACATCCTCCTCGTTACTCTCAGCAGCTCTTTTATTTCGCAGTTTATAACAATCTGCTTTGACGTGACCTAACTTTTTATAATAGTGACACCTTTTGTCTCGTTTTTTTGATGCTATCAAAACAGAAGCTTGCCTATCTACCTTGCTATCCAAATGAAGCTCATTTTCGAGTTTGTCTCTACTCAACAAATGACCTTTCACATCTTCGAACGAGAGTTTATATTTGCCTTAAGTCAGGGTCTCCTTGAATGACTTGTATGAAGGGGGTAAAGAGCACAATAATAGCATAGCTTGATCTTCATCATCAATATGAACCTCAACGTTCTTTAAATCATTTAAAAGAGTAATGAATTGACTGATGTAATCTCTAAGAAACTCACATTCGTTCATGCGAAACGTAAATAGATGTTGTTTCAACACTAAACGATTAGCCAAAGACTTAGTCGCATAAAGAGTTTCTAACCTTTTCCACAAGGCAGATGAGGTCTTCTCCATCAATAATTCCTGTAATACCATATTTTCGAGGCATAACTGGATTGCAGATAAAGCCTTTTCATCAAACTCTTCCCATTCTGTTTTATTTAGATTCTCAGGCTTTTTCCTAGTAACAACCTTTTTCAAGCCGGATTGAACTAGATTTGCCATCATCCGAACTTGCCACAGATTGAAATTTGTCTCACCATTAAACTTCTCAATTTCAAACCTTGTTGCTACCATATCTGAATGGGCTGATCTATAAAAATTGAACTAGCTCTGATACCACTTGTTAGGATCAACCCAATTAAGCAACGAATAAGAAAAAAATAGCAGAATAAATCGAGAAATTGAACACACAAATTTAACGTGGAAAAACCCCTCCAAAGAGGATAAAAAACCACGGGCAAAGATAATTTTACTATAATGGAAAAAGAACGAAAAGTACAAAAGATGGAGATAAAGACTAAACCTCGAAAACTCGAAAACAAAGAACCCTCAAAACGTAAACACAAAATTATCTAAATGTGTTATGAGTTCTAATATCTAATGGGTATATTTTCTAAGGTTGTAAAAGAGCCTATTTATAGGCTAAATTCATATGTCAAATAATAATAAAATAATCTAAACTAATCGGTGTTTGATTGAAATAAATAAATAGAGTTTAACAAAGAAGATTATTTTTAAAATTTGATGAAATAAGAGTCATACTTAACAATTTTTAATTTATTATTGTATGAAAATATTTTATAACTATTATTTATCGTAACATTTTGGTTATGCTTATGTTTTGATTGTTATGTATGTATGATTGATAAATCATAAAAGTAACATGTTTTTAATCTCATTCTTGACACGTTTTTGGATAATTTATTATGTAAATTAGTGAATTTGATCCTCCTAATCCTTTAAATTCATGTTCTATACTTAGGTGAACATAGGGGAGCGAAAGGAGCAAAAAACGGGTCAAAATCAGACAAAAGAACAGTTTTCATTTCCACACGGGCTGACCACATGCCCATGCGCCAACCCGTGTCAATTTCGCACCCTATTTCTCTTTTACGCGAAAAATGCCAAATTTTAAGGATTCTGAGCATTCTAAAGTTTATAAATACATACTAGAAGAGGACCTAAGGGAGCACGAAAAGAAAAACGAAGAAAAGACTCAAAGAAAGCCATTAGATTCATTTCAGAAGCGGATCTCCTTCAAGATTGAAGATATTTATTCAATTTCTTTAGAAATTTTATTGAGTTTCTTTATGTCTTATTGTTTTCCTAACTTTGAGATGATGTTATTCCAGATTATGAACTAAATTCCTTAAATACCTAGGGAAGATGAAACCTATATGAATCTTATTATTTGATTTCTGAATTACATAATAAATACTTGATTATTGTTCTCAATTATGTATGCTTATTTCGCGTTTTAATATTTTTAGGATATTAATTCATGCATAATGTGCTTATTTCAGTGAAGCAAAAGTCCCTATTTGAGAGTATATCTAGCATAATTGAGTGGAGTTGCATGCAATCCTAGAAATAGGACGACATAAATCTACCGGATTAGAGTCAAATCTAATAGGAGAATCAATAGATCGAGTTAATGCGACAATAGGGGTTTTAATTAGAAAGAGATTTCAATTAATCAACCTAGAGTCAGTTGTTTTTACTCTCGAAAGAGATATTAACATAATTTAGGGATTTCTATGGATCAATGTGCAAGTGAATAAGTCGTTTGATTCAAATTCAAAATAAGAAATGAGTCTAGGTGGATTCTTTCCTTGGTATTGCCTATCTCATTGGTTCAATTCGATCATTTTTCCTAATTCATTCTCTGTCGCATTCTTAGTAGTTAGTTTATTTAATTTTAGATTAAAAACAATTCCTTCAATTTATCGACTAGATAATAGAAAAATAGTAAGTACTAGTACTTTTAGTCCTCGTGGATACGATATTCCCGACTCACCATAGCTATACTATTATTCGATACGTGCGGTTGCCTTTGTCGTTATTTTAGTTAATTTAGTGACCATCAAGTTTTTGGCACTGTTTCCGGAGACTAAAATATTAGGAACACTCGATTTTTATTAATTTAGCCATTTTTATTTTTATTGTATTTTATTTTTGTTTTTAGTTTAATTTTTTTTTTCTAATTCTTCTTTTGTTTGCTTCTGGTTGGTTCCTTTAGTTTATAACTAGAAGAAACCCGTTAGGACCTTTAGTATTCGATAGTGAGATTGAAAGCACAACTCGCATAAATCATAGAGAAGTAAGGCAGAGTCGACAAAATATAGTGGAAGAGGAAGAGGACGTTATTATCTTTACTGAGGAGATGGCTGGTAATCAAAATAATCAGCTACCTCCTATGGTTGCCGCAAATCCTGTAAATCCGAATCCTGCTCCTCGTACTATGTACGATTATGCCAAGCCCACTCTAACTGGGGCTGAATTGAGTATTGTGAGACCTGTTATAGCTGCAAATAATTTTTAATTGAAGTCGAACACTATTCAGATGATCCAACAATTTGTTTAGTTTGATGGTTTGCAAGACGAAAAACCAAATACTCATTTGGCTAACTTTCTGGAATTTTGTGACACTTTCAAGATAAATGGTGGTTCTGACGATGCCATTCGCTTGCGGTTGTTTCTATTCTCATTGAGGAACAAAGCTAAACAGTGGTTGAACTCCTTACCACGAGGCTCTATCACTACATGGGATCAAATGACCGAGAAATTTTTATTGAAGTATTTTCCACCGACTAAGACAACTTAGTTGAGGAATGATATCTCTTCCTTCGTACAGATGGATTTAGAGACCCTATATGATGCATGAGAGAGGTATAAAGATTTATTAAGAAGGTGCCTTCACCATAGGTTACCTTTCAAACTTTCTACAACGGTTTGAATCCCTCAACTAGGCAATTGATCGATGTAGCTGTAATAGCCCTTACCTGTATCCAACGCCGGGGCAGGATACGAGGCATTACTAGACCTAAACTCACGCAATCATACAAGACCAAGACATGAATTTCTGTCCAAATTAAAACAAGTCATTAACATGCATATTGTCCCTTATATGGACTCACGAGGCCCAAAACATACATTGGGAGCGGTTCGGGACTAAACTAAGAACTTTGAGAATATTTGGAAGACTTAGATAATTTTCTTATTTTTAAGAGTCACACGCCCATGTGGGTAGGCCGTGTGGTCACACACGCCTATGTGGCTTGGGACACGTCGTGTCCTCAGCCCATGTAACTCTCTGACTATGACATCATCAGCAAAATAGGGTCAAACGGCTAAGTCACACACCTGTGTGCAAGGCTGTGTGGCGAATTAAATTCTAAAAATCAGGTGCAGACTTCACCCGGCCTAAGCACACGCCCATGTCCTAAGGCTGTGTCCTTTACACTCTCTGCCTATGTGTTTACTACTGGGTATTCTGTTTTGCATTAATTAGGGTGCAGGGGACACATGGCCGAACCATATGCTCATGGGGTAGACCGTGTGTCACACATAGCCTAGACACACGCCCATGTGTCTATCCGTGTGGACAACTTTAAGGCTATTTTCCAAGCCAATTGCCAACCTTATTAGTTCAAACACATATACAAATAAGCAATATTTCTTAAACTTGCATGCATGCATTTTCATACCATCTTATACACACACATGACACTCATCAACATTCAATCATCAATAACCATAGGCCATATTATAATGGAATTAGCACATACATACATAAATGAATAGGTTTACAACCCAATATTCATTATGAGCCATATCTCATGGTCATATAGAAAATGAATCAACTATCATTATAAACCAACACATTTGGCTAGACCAATAGGACATATAAAAAAAAGACCAAGTCCCTATACATGCCATACTCAAAATGTTAAGACTAACTATACCCAAATAATTCAATCGATAGTGTGAACGTACCTCCAACGTACTTTGATCCTTGGGCTAGCTTGATTATACTATAAGAAAATGGAACAGAGAGGGAGTAAGCATAAAACTTAGTAAGCTTGCATGTAATTAATAAGCAATAAGAGTATGCACCTTCATACACATACACAACATAACTTAAATTATCTCATTCTCAATTAACATTGTAGCCGTATCCTATCTCATTCAATTTACATAATGTTCAATAGAACGTAAGATCATAATTCCTTTATTTTCATCTTACCCAAGTCTTATCATTTCATAATCTCAATAACTACGAGCTTGGCGTACATACCTGTACCCTTTCAACATGATCATACTACGTCATTTCTTTGACAAGTCCTTGGACTACCCGTTGAACCACTTGGAATACTAAGGATACAAGATTCTCATACACATATTAAGATGATAATGCCATGTCCTCGACGTGGTCTTACATGGGATCTCACATAGATGCCATATCCCAGATATGGTCTTATACGAAATCTCATTTTGATACGATGTCCCAAACGTGGTCTTATACGAAATCTCATATCAACGCCATATCCCAGATAAGGTCTTACATGATAACACATAACGATGCCGATGCCATATGCCAGATATGGTCTTATACAGGATCTCATCAACCCAAATGTCCTCTCTTTGTCAAAATTTCAAGCTCCCAAATAGCTATTCTTGTTGTAATTTTTGGTGCATGAGAGAGTGAAGAAGATGACCATTTTATTTTTATTTTATTTAATCCATCTTAAGTCATCAAAATTCCAAATCTTACCAACTTTGACTTTTCATTTATTACACTCCATGTGCATCCACTCACCCATATAGTGGTCTAATTACTCAATAAGGACCTCAACTTTTAAGTTCTACAGCTATTTATCACATTTAGCTAATAGAACACAACTTTAGCACTTTATGCTATTTAGTCCTTTTTCACAAATTAAACATTCAAACAATAAATTTCTTAATAGAAATTTTACACAATCATATTATCATGCTATAGACCTCAAAATAATATTAAAATAAATTTTATGACCTCGAATGTATGGTCCTGAAACCACTGTTCCGACTAGGCCCAAAATCGGGATGTAACAACTCTCCCCCTTTAGGGATTTTTTGGGTATTGTGATCTCATTATTTCCTCAGGTTCTCATGTGGCCTCTTCAACCCCATGTTGTTGCCATAACACTTTTACAAGGGCAATACTTTTATTTCTTAATTGTTTAACCTCTTGAGCTAAAATTCTAACCAGTTCCTCACCAAAAGTCATATCCGGTCGTATCTCTACCTTTGTAGGTGAGATCACGTGTGAAGGGTCAGAATGGTAATGGCACAACATAAACACATGGAACACTCGTGAATTTTTTCCAATTTAGAGGACAAAGCCAACCGATATGCTACCGGCCCTATCCTTTTGGTAATCCCGTATGGTCCAATACAACGCGGACTCAACTTGCCTTTCTGGCCAAATCTAAGAACTTTCTTCCATGGAGATACTTTTAAGAATACCTTATCGCCAACTTGAAACTCAATCTCTTTCCGTTTCAAATTCACATAGGATTTCTGTCTATCCGAAGCCACTTTCAAGCAATCTCGAATCACCTTAATTTTCTCTTCGGTTTCTTTGACTAAGTCGACCCCATGAATTTGATTCTCTTTGAGCTCAGTCCAATAGAATGATGTTCGAAACTTGCGCCCATATAATGCCTCATAAGGCACCATTTTCAAGCTCGACTGAAAACTGTTATTATAGGCAAATTCCATCAACGACAAGTACTTTTCCCAACTGCCTTGAAATTCAAGAACACAATACCGGAGCATGTCTTCAAGTATCTATATTACTCTCTCTGACTGACCATCGGTTTACGGATAGAAAACAATACTAAAATTCAACTTTGTACGTAATGTTTCTTGTAGCTTTTTCCAAAACTGAAATGTGAAACTCAGATTCATATCCTAAATAATCGACAAAGGTACTCCATGAAGTCTTACAATTTTAGAAACATGCAACTCAGCTAGCTTATTGAGTGAGTAGTCGGTATGTACCGGAATAAAGTGAGCTAATTTCATTAATCGATCAACTACGACCCATACAGTATCTTTCTTTCTCGATGACAACGGTAATCCCGTCATAAAATCTATAGTAATTCGGTCCCATTTCCACTCGGGAACCATCACAGGCTAAAGTAAACCTGAAGGTACTTGGTGCTCAGCTTTCACTTGCTGAAAAATTAAGTATTTCAACACAAACTCTGAAATGTCTCTTTTTATACCTGGCCACCAATACAATCTCTTCAAGTAGTTATACATCTTGGTACTACCCGGATGGATTGACATACAACTACTATGTGCCTCGTGAAGAATTTTCCCAATAACCTCATCATCTCTAGGTACACAGACCCTATCTTGAAACATCAAACAACCATTGGAACAAATTCGAAAATCTGATTTAATACCTGCCTCACATTGAACTCTCTTAGTTTACAAATCACTGTCATATTTCTAAGCTTCATAGATCTCTTGGAGAAATGTCAGTCTAGCTCTCATCTCTGATAGTATCGAACCATCGTCAGACACAGTCAACTGAATATTCATAGCTCTCAAGGCAAATAAGGATTTCCTATTCAAGGTATCGGCGACCACCTTCGCCTTTCCCGGGTGATAGTCAATCACTAGCTCATAATCTTTTATCAACTCTAGCCATCTTTGTTGCCTTAGGTTCAAATCCTTTTGAGTCATCAAGTACTTTAAACTTTTATGGTCGGAGAATACTCGACATTTCTCACCATACAAATTGTGTCTCTGAATCTTCAACGCAAATACAACGGCAGCCAATTCCAAATCGTGTGTCGAATAATTCTTCTAATATGGTTTCAACTGCCTCGAGGCATAAGCTATTACCTTGCCTTCTTGCATAAGTACACAACCCAATCCATTTAAGGATGCATCATTATAAATCACAAATTTTGTTCCTGGCTCGGGTTGCATTAATACCGGAGCCTAAGTCAACAACGCTTCTAATTTCTCAAAACTCTGTTGGCACTTTTCTGACCATTCGAACTTGACATCTTTTTGTAACAACTTTGTCATCGGAGTGGCAATCATTGAGTATCCTTTAACAAACTGTCTGTAATAGCCGGCTAAGCCCAAAAAGCTTCTAACCTCATATATGTTCCTTGGCGATTTCCAATCAACAATGGCCGAAATTTTACTCGAATCAACTTGGATCCCATCACCTGACACAATATGCCCTAAAAATCTGACTTTTCTAAGCCAAAACTCACTTTTGCTAAACTTAGCATACAACTGCTTATCTCTCAAAGTTTGCAAACAGTTCTTAAGTGATCGGCGTGTTCAAACTCATCATGAGAATAAATCAAGATATCATCAATAAACACTACAACAAATTTATCCAAATAAGGTCAGAAAATTCAGTTCATTAAATCCATGAAAACTGCAGGAGCATTCGTTAGGCCAAAAGGCATTACCAAAAATTCATAATGACCATACCTCATTCGAAATACGGTTTTCGACACGTCCAAGTCCTTAACTCTCAACTAATAATAACTAGACCTCGAATCTATCTTGGAAAATACTGTGGCTCCCTTCAGTTGATCAAATAAATCATCTATCCTACGTAAAGGGTACTTATTCTTTATCGTCACCTTGTTGAGTTGTCGATAATCAATATATAGCCTCATCGAACCATCTTTCTTTGTCACAAATAAAACTGGTGCACCCCATAGTGAATAAGTAGGTCTTGCGAAACCTTTATCCATCAATTCTTGCAATTGGGTTTTCAACTCTTTTAACTCAATCGGAGCTATCCTATACGGAGCAATAGAAATGGGTGCCTTACCCGGAACTAGATCAATACCAAATTCAACTTTCCTAATTGGAGGCAATCTGGGAAACTCCTTTGAAAACTCGTTCGGATACTCACAAACTACCGGTACTGACTCAATCTTCAACTCTGATTCTCTTATATTCAACAAAAAAGCAAGATAAGCTTCGTAACCCTTCCTTATACACTTCTGAGCGGACATAGTAGAAATCACTATAGGCAAGCTACCTGATTTATCTTATTCAACCTGAAGAACATCACCATTTACATATTTTAGTTCAATAACTTTTCTCCCACAATTTACTACTATATCATGAGCAGTTAACCAATCCATACGTCAAACTCATCAAATGACAAAAGTATAAGGTTAGCCGAAAAACATTGACCTCTAATCATCAAAGGAGAATTCTTGCATACTTTATCGACTAACATATATTTGCCTAACGAGTTTGACACTTTTATAACAAATTCGGTTGATTAAACAAGCATGCTCATACTAGACACCAATTTCATACAAATATAGGAATGGGTAGATCCCGGATCAATCAAAGCAATAACAGTAGCATCATAGATAAAAAAATGTACCCGTAATTACATCCGGGGATGAAGCCTCTTCGCGATCGCGAATGGCGTACGTCTTTGCAGGAGCTCTGCCCTTAGGTCTCACAACAAACTCTTTAAGGCCATTCTTACTACTCACTCTATTACTCAGATTTTTCTGCGGTCTACCTCAACTAGCAGTGTTACTCGATCTTGCACTTTGATATCTCTCCTTTTCTACCATCTCGGGTACTCTCTAATAAAGTGGTCTGGGGAACTACACTTGAAATAGGTCATGTCACTCCCTCGACACTCATCGAGGTGACATCTACCGCATTGGGGACATTCCAGTCTACTTGGTTGAGTATTACCAACACTAGCAATCGAGGTGGTTTGGGCCTTAGTACCCGAATACTATTTACCTCTATTTCTATTTGAAAACTCAATAGAAGCATTAGAACAAGGATAGAAGTCCCTCGACTTCTTCGATGTGGACTGAAATGACTTGTCCACAGATTTTTTCTTTGAATCCCTAGCCTCGGACTCGGCCTTTCTCTTCTCTTTGGCCAATTTCTCGCCCTTACAAGCTCTTTGAATAAGTATAACGAATTCCTTCAGCTCAAGCATACCAACAAACATCTGAATGTCTTTGTTTAAATCATCTTGAAACCTCTTGCACATAATGGATTCGGTTGACACACATTCCCGAGCGTATTTGCTTAGTCTCACAAACTCACGCTCGTATTCAGTTACGGTCATTCTACCTTGCTTCAACTCAAGGAACTCTTTTTTTTTTTGATCCATAAATCTTTGACTAATATACTTTTTCTGAAACTCCTCTTGGAAAAATTCCCATGCTAGCCTCTCCCTCGGTACAACTGAGAAAAGTGTCTTCCACCAGTGGTAAGTTGAATCTTTAAGCAGTGATACAACACATTTCATGCATTCTTCCAGTGTACATGACAATTCCTTAAAAACTCGGATGGTGTTTTTGAGCCAAAACTTTGCTCGTTCTGGATCATCATCAATGCTAGCTCGAAACTCTTCAAATCCTTGATTTTGAATTTTATCCATCGGAGGTCTACTCACTCTTATAAAGTTCATACCACAGGGTGCCACTGGGATAGGTTGGGGAATAGGTGGGGGTGGAGGGGGTTGAGCATTCGGGTTCGTCCGAACGAACTTAATGTACCAAGCTTCCATCATATGGAGAAAGGCTTTTCGAACCTCTTCTCCTCCTTCTTGACTAACTGTGGGAGGTCTACTCTCTTGTGGCATTGTCCCTTCTGTGGGAGCAAGCGCATTACTTTCTACATCCTCGGATTCAGCTCGATTGGGATCTATCTATATAAAAAACACAATATAAAAAAGGTTAGAAGTTGTCACACTATCATAATGTATTTATGGCATGTATAGCTAGACTCATAGACATGCTATATTAGTCTAAGAATCGACTAAATCGTAGCTCTGATACCACTAAATGTAACACCTCTTACCCATATCCAACACCGGGACAGGGTACGAGGCATTACCGGACCTAAACTCATGTAATCATATAAGACCAGGACATGAATTTTTGTCCAAATTAAAACCAGTCATTAACATGCATATTGTCCCTTATATGGACTCAATATTCCCAAAACATACATTAGGAGCGGTTCGGGACTAAACCGAAAACTTTGAAGATATTTAGAAGACTTAGATAATTTTCTTGTTTTGGAGAGTCACACACCTGTGTAGGTAAACTGTGTGGGCACACACGCCCGTGTGGCCTGGGACATGCCATTGTCCTTAGCCCATGTAACTCTCTGACTATGATGTCATTAGAAAAATAGGGTCACGCGACCAAGTCACACGCCTATGTGCAAGGCCGTGTGGCGAATTAAATTCTAAAAAATCAGGTGCAGACTTCACACAGCCTAGGCACACGCCCATGTCCTAAGGCCATGTCCTTCATACGGCTGAGACACACAGCCGTGTCTCTGCCCATGTGTTTACTACTGGGCATTCTATTTTGCATTAATTAGGGTGCAGGGGACACACAGCCGAGCCACATGCCTATGGGGTAGACCGTGTGTCACAAACGGCCTAGACACACGCCCATGTGTCTACTCGTGTAGGCAACTTTAAGGCTATTTTTCAAGCCAATTGCCATTCTTAATAGTTCAAACACATATATAAATAAACAATATTTCTTAGACTTGCATGCATGCATTTTTATACCATATTATACACACACATGCCATTTATCAACATTCAATCATCAATAACCATAGGTCATGTCATAATGGAATTAGCACATCATACATAGATGAATAGGTTTACAACCCAATATTCATTATGAGCCATATCTCATGGCTATACACAAAATGAATCAACTATCATTATAAACTAGCACATTTTGCTAGACCAATACGGCATATAACAAAAAGACCAAGTCCCTATACATGACATACTCAAAATGTTAAGACTAACTATACCCAAATAATCCAATCGACAGTGTGAACATGCCTCTGACGTACTTTGATCCCTGAGCTAGCTTGGCGATACTATAAGAAAATGGAAAAGAGAGGGAGTAAGCATAAAACTTAGTAAGCTTGCATGTAATTAATAACTGATAAGAGTATGCACTTTCATATACATACCCACATAACTTAAATTATCTCATTTTCAATTATAATTATAGCCGTATCCTATCTCATTCAATTTATATAATGTTCAATAGAACGTAAGATCACATTTCCTTCATTTTCATCTTACCGAAGTTTTATCATTACATAATCTCAATAACTACGAGCTTGGCGTACATACCTATACCCTTTCAACATGATCATACCATGTCATTTCTTTGACAAATCCTTAGACTACCCGTTGAACCACTTGGAATGCTAAGGATACTCGGGATTATCATACACATATTAAGATGCCAATGTCATGTCCAAGATGTGGTTTTACATGGGATCGCACATTGATGTCATATCCCAAATATGGTCTTATATGAAATCTAATTTCAATGCCATGTCCTAGTCATGGTCTTACACGAAACCTCATACCAACGCCATATCCCAGATAAGATCTTACATGATAACACATAACGATGCCGATTCCATATCCCAAATATGGTCTTATACGGGATCTCATCAACTCAAATGTCCTGATATTGGTACATTAAGTATTCTTAAGGTTCAACCGGCTTTCATCATCTTAATTCTTTGTCAGACAATATCAACAATATTCACAAAGACAAATATACAATTCATGCAACACTAAATGCTAAATGCATAGTAAAATCTTGTATCAATTACACACAAACTTACCTCAGTACAAAAATATGGTCAATTTATTCGATTAAGTCCAAGATCTTGCTCTTTCCATGGTCTAGGCCCGGACTCCGTTTTTCTTGATCTATAATAGCAATTTCACTTATTTAATTACCACGTTATTAAAAAAAACCAATAAATCATATTTTGGAAAAATTATAGTTTTTCCCCTAAATTTTTACATAATTACAATTTAGCCCTTAGGCTCGTAAAATGAAATACGGCCAATTTTTTTCTTACCCAAGCCTAGCCTATTCATATTCCATCTTATAACAACCCACACTTTTTTCAAATCACATTTTTAACACCTATTTTTACATGTTTTAGAAACAAGTCTTTTTAGGCGTTTTCATGAAAAAAATCACTTAGAAAAAGATGTTCATCTATCACCAAACTTCCACATTCCTCCATTAATCATCAAAAATACATGCATGACACACATGGGTCAATTTTTGAACATGAACCGTAGCTCAAAATAATGGTAAAAATATCTATATCATGCTTTAAGGATCTCAAAAACATAAAAAACATCAAAAACTAACACCAAAATGACTTACATGTAGAGGGTTTCTCTTTGTCAAAATTTCAAGCTCCCAAATGGCTATTCTTGCTGTAAAGTTCTGTACATGAGAGAGGGAAGAAGATGACCATTTTATTTTTATTTTATTTAATCCATCCTAAGTCATCAAAATACCAAATCCTACCAACCTTGACTTTTCATTTATTACACTCCATGTGCATCCAATCACCCATATAGTAGTCTAATTACTCAATAAGGACCTCAACTTTTAAGTTCTATAGCTATTTATCACATTTAGCTAATAGAACACAACTTTAGCACTTTATGCTATTTAGTCCTTTTTTACAAATTAAGCATTCAAACGATAAAATTCTTAACAAAATTTTTACACAATCATATTATCATGCTATAGACCTCAAAAGAATATTAAAATAAATTTTATGACCTCGAATTTGTGGTCCCGAAACCACTGTTCCAACTAGGCCCGAAATTGAAATGTTACAGCAGCAGTCGGTGGGACTCTGAATAATAAAACACCTGAAGAGGCTTATAAGTTTATAGAGGAGATGTCACTGAATAATTATCAGTGGTAAGTCATGAGGACGAAGCCGACAAAAGTAGCCTATTTTTTTAACTTAGATGCGGTCACCATGTTATCGAATTAGGTAGAACTCTTGAATAAAAAAATTTATTGTTTATGTGTTTCTACGCAGGTACATCTGGTGATGCAATGCGACAGAAATGGAGATGGAATGAATAATTCAGAATATCTACCCTACGGGCTTAATATGGAGAATGAGCAGATAAATTATATGTATAGTAATTCTAGACCTCAAAATAATCCTTATAGTAATGACTATAATGGAGGATGAAGGAACCACTCAAATTTCTCACGAGGTGGTCAAGGAAATCAAAGACCCCAACCCCCGTCAGGTTTTCAACAACAACCTTATCAGCATGAGAAGAAACTAAACCTTAAAGTTAGCAAAATTTATTTCGGTGTCAGAGATCCATTTTTAAAACACCGAGACGGCTTTGAAAAATCAACAAGTGTCAATTCAAGGGCTCGAAAATCAAATTGGATAGCTTGCTAAATTAGTCTTAGAAAGGCAGCAAGGTAGTTTACCTAGTAACATCGAACCCAACCCAAAAGAGCATGTGAAAGCAGTTACATTGTAGAATGGGAAACTGTTGGCTGAACCTAAAAAGAAGTGCAACAGGAATTTGATAAGAAAAAGGACAATGGGGTAAAACCTGAAGTGAGTGAAACACCAGTATTTAAGAAATATAAACTACCGATCCTATATCCAGCAAATTTGAAGAAAGACTGCATGGATGCACAATTTGGTAAATTTCTTAAACTTTTTAAATAGCAACATATTAACTCACCTTTTGTTGAAACTATTTTGCAGATGCCTACATATGCAAAATTTTTTAAAGAGCTATTAACAAATAAAAGGAAGTTTGAAGAGCTATCAACTGTGGAACTCAACAAGGAGTGTTAAGCCATTCTTCAAAATAAACTACCAACTAAGCTAAAGGATCCAGGAAGTTTTACTATTCCCTGTCTTATTGGTAGTTTAAATATTGAAAAAACTTTGGCTGATTTAGGTGTTAGCATTAATTTAATGACTTATAAAATGTTCAAGCAGCTTGGTCTTAGGGAATCAAAACCCACTAAGATGAGTATTCAATTAGCTGATAGATCTGTTAAATATCCTAGAGATATTATTGAATATGTCCTTGTAAAAGTAGATAAATTCATAATTTTGTTGTGCTTGACATGGATGAAGATGTTGAGGTACCTTTAATTTTAGGTTGTCATTTTCTAGCTACTGCTAGTGCTGTCATTGATTTGGGTAATGGTATGCTTAGGGTAGGTGACAAATAGATTATTTTAAAAATCTATGATGCCATGTGATTTTCTAGAGAATAAGATGGTTCCTGTTATTTATTGATTCTATTAACATTACAGGAAATTGTTCATAAGGATACGTTGGAACTGTGTCTTATCCAAAGAGAGGAGATAGTTGAAGATATTGTTGTTATAAGTGAGAAAAAAATTGATTTAGATTCTAATGAGTCTTCACTTAGACAGAAGAATTATAAGGGCATTGAGGTAAACAATGAATTAAAATTAAAACCTTCTATTGAAGAACCTTCTAAATTGGAACTGAAGCAATTACCAAATCACGTAGAGTATGCATTTCTTGGAAATAATTCTACATTACTAGTGATTATTACTTCATATTTGCAACCAAATGAGAAATATAAGTTATTGAAGGTATTAAAGGAGCATAAAAGAGCTATAGCTTGAAAGATTTCTGACATTAGAGGGATCAGCCCTTCTTTCTGCACCCATAAAATTTTAATAGAGGATGAATACAAACCATGTGTGCAAACTCAAAGATGACTAAATCCTAACATGAAGGAGGTTGTTAAGGCTGAGGTAATTAAACTTTTAGATGCTGGATTTATTTACCTATTTCTAATAATACTTGGGTGAGTCCTGTGCAGGTTGTTCCTGAGAAGGGAAGAATGACTATTGTAGCCAACGAGAAGAATGAGTTTATTCCAACGAGAACAATCACGGGATGGAGAGTTTACATTGACTATAGGAAGTTGAACGATGCCACGAGAAAAGATCACTTCCCTTTGCCCTTCATTGATCAAATGTTGGAAATATTATTTGGGCATATATTATTGCTTCCTAGATGGACTCTCTGGCTATTTTCAAATCCCGATAGCTCTCGATGACTATAAAAATGACATTTACATGTCCGTATGGTATGTTTTCTTATCAAAGAATGCCTTTTGGATTATGTAATGCTCTTACTACTTTTCAGCGTTGCATGTTGGTCATTTTTGACAAACTTGTAGAAGACATTATGGAGGTATTCATGGATGACTTCTCGGTATTCAATAATTTTTTCCATCTTTGTCTTAAAAACTTAAAACGAGTTCTAATAAGATGTGAAGAAATGAACCCTGTGCTTAATTGGGAAAAATGTCACTTTATGGTTCGAGAAGGAATTGTGTTGGGCCATAAAATTTCTAGTAAAGGGATTGAGGCTGATAGAGCGAAAATTGAAACCATTGAAAAATTACCTCCTTCTAGTTCAGTTAAGGCTATTCGAATCTTTTTAGGACATGCTAGGTTTTATAGAAGGTTTATTAATGATGTGCTAGAAAAAGATGTGCCCTTTGATTTTAGTCAGGAATGTTTAGAATCATTTAATACTCTTAAAAAAAAATTAATTAATGCTCCGATTGTAGTTGCACCTGATTGAAATTTACCCTTTGAACTAATGTGTGATGCGAGTGATTTTGCAGTAGGTACAGTTCTTGGATAGCGAAGAGACAAGCATTTTCAACGAATTTATTATGCTAGCAAGACGCTGACAGCTGCACAAGAAAATTACATTACTACAGAAAAAGAATTACTCGCTCTGGTTTTTGTATTCGATAAATTTAAACCATATTTGATATTATCTAAAGTTGTCATTTACACTGGCCATTCAGTTCTTCGTTATCTCCAAACTAAATCAGATGCAAAGCCTCGGCTCATAATA
Organism: Gossypium arboreum; assembly: GCF_025698485.1. Lineage (NCBI taxonomy): Eukaryota > Viridiplantae > Streptophyta > Magnoliopsida > Malvales > Malvaceae > Gossypium > Gossypium arboreum. The sequence continues at coordinate 108,129,709 of NC_069079.1, forward strand.
TGGATTTTATTGTTGTAGGAACTCGATTTGGAAATCCAGGATAAGAAGGGAACTAAAAATCTTGCAGCAGATCACTTTTCCAGGCTAGAGAATTCACATCTAAAGGAGCTTGATGAGAATGAGATAAATGACTCATTTTCTGAGGAACAACTCTTAGTTATAACTGACTCTGAAGTTCCTTGGTTTGTGGATATTGCGAATTCCTTAGCTGCTAACATTCTACCAAAAAGGTTGACACATCATCAAAAGAAGCGATTCTTTGCCGATGTGAGAAATTATTTTTGGGAGGATCCTTTTCTTTTTTGTATATGTGCAGACCAAGCAACTAGGAGATGTGTTACAAAATTAGAAGCTAGTAAGATCTTGGAACAATGCCACTCAAGACCAATAGGAGGACATTATAGTGAGGCTAAGACAACAAATAAAACACTTGAATCAGGTTTTTATTGGCCCATACTATTCAAGGACGCTAACATGTATGTTACTTCTTGTGATAAATGCTAGAGAATAGGTAATATTTCTAAATGTGATGAAATGCTTGAAACTTATATGCTCTCATGTGAAATATTTGATGTCTGACGCATTGATTTTATGGGTTCCTAGTTCGTTTGGTAATAAATACATCCTAGTAGCGGTCGATTATATGTCAAAATGGGTAGAAGTTCAATCTTTACCTACCAATGAGCTAGAGTGATAGTTAGATTTCTTAAGAAGCTCTTTTCTGGATTTGGAACACGTAGAGCAATTATTAGTGATAGGGGTACTCATTTTTGTAATGATCAACTTGATAAAGTCTTTAAGAAGTATGAAGTGCATCATAGAACAGCTACCCTTTATCACCCTCAAACTAGTGGACAAGTTGAAGTTGCAAATCGAAAGCTCAAATGTATCCTAGAGAAAACTGTAAAGTCGAATAAGAAGGATTGGGCGATAAAAGTAGATGACGCTTTATAGGCCTATAGAACTGCTTTTAAAACACCAATAGGAACATTTTCTTACAAACTTTTTTATGGAAAAAGTTGTCATTTACCATTTGAACTAGAGCATAAAGCATTCTGGGCTATAAAATTCCTAAACTATGATCTTAATCTTGTAGGTGAGAAGAGATTGATGCAACTGAACGAGTTAGATGAGTGGCTAACCAATGCTTATGAGAACTCGCGATTATATAAAGAAGTGAAAAAACGATGCAATAATGCTCATTTGAAGTAGCTCAAACAATTTATAGCTGGGGATCTTGTCCTTTTATAAAATTCAAAGCTCAAGTTGTTTCCTGAAAAGCTGAAATCAAGATGGTCAGGTCCATTCGTAGTACAAACCATTTTCCTATACGATATGATAGAGGTAACTCATCCAGAATATGGCACATTCAAGGTAAACGATCATCAACTTAAACTTTATAATGGTGAGGATTTTAGAAATGATAGAGAGAAGCTTCATTACTGCGAACCTTCGTAATTGTGTGCACAAGGTAAGTCTAGCTTAGACTTTAAATAAGCGCTTCTAGGGAGGCAACCTGAGTATTAACACTGCTAATTTTCTTATTTTCATTTCATGGTATTCTTTAATAAATAAAAAATGAAATTGATTTTTTAAAACCCACACGGCCTAGACACAAGGTCGTGTCCCAGGCTGTGTGCATTACAAGGGGTTCAACAGTGAGTTACACGGCTAGGCGACATAGCCATGTAACCCGCACGGCCTAGACACACGGGCGTGTCCTTGGCCATGTGGTTCACAAGACTTAGTTTTAAAATTTTAAAGAAATTAACAGTGAGTTACAAGGCCTAGCGACACAGCTGTGTGACCCACACGGTCTGGGCACACAGACATGTCCTTGGCCGTGTGGATATTGGGACTTAATTTTCAAAAATCGACAGAGACATGCCTAAAATATTCTACACGAGCGTGTAACACGGCCATGTGGACCATACGGCCTGGTCACACGAGAGTGTCCTAAGTCGTGTGAAACCTAGAGCTAAATTTTTCAATTTTAAAACAAGTCAGAGAGTTACATGGGTAAGGCACACAGTCGTATGCGAGACATAGCTGAGCCATACGGGCGTGTGTGAGGTCACACGGGCGTGGGAGAAGCAAAGGAGGTTGCACACGGCTATACGACAAGGTGGTGTGTGCAACTTGGCCTGGACACATGTGCGTGCCAAGGTCGTGTGAAATCTGGGTTAAAAATTTTTATCAACAAGGGCTAGGGAGAGCCACACGACCGTGTGGCCCAACACGGGCCTCATACGACCATGTTACCAAATTTAAACCCTTAATCCCCTTTTCATTATTTTTACTTTGTCTTTTTCCTCTCCATACCATCAGTAGCCGTCGCCGCCTCCTTACCCTCCAGACTTCGGCCACCACCGTCGTTACCCCTATCGTTTATGCTTCTCCTCTCACCTTTCTCATTCGTCGCACACCCACGCTCGTGTCTCCTTCAACATTCGTCTTCTTTTCCTCTTTTCTTCCCCCACCTCTGCACCTACCCTTACCCCTCTCAGCCTTCTTTTTCCTTCCCTCATTCTGACCAGCCACCACATCGCCGAAACCCCCCTCTCATTTCCCTTTCCCTCACCTTTTCCCTTATTTCCCTTCCCCAAAACAGCCGTCACCCCTCTCCTCTTCCTTTCTTTCCCTTCCCCAAAATAGTCACCCCGTCACACTCTTCCCCATTCCTCTCACACACTCACACCCCACTACACTCCCAGCCACTCGTCTCCTCGCTCCCCTGTCGCTCGACCTTCCGACCACTGCCCTACCGCCGTCGGTCCCCTCTTTTTGCCCTTCTCTTTTAGTTACTTATTATTATTATTTGTTAATTTTTATTATATTTATTATTTTGTTTTCTTATTCTGTTTTCTTATTTTTATTATACTTATTCTTGTGTTTTTATCTTATTTAGTTTTGTCATTATGGGTATTGGTTTATCCTTATTAGTTTAGTTTATTTTCTTTATCGTTAATTTTCTTATTATTTTGCATCATTTCTCTAGTTTTGGTAATCGTTGTTGACTTATTTTTTTATTATCGTGTTATTATCGTCGTATATTTTGTTGGTGTTAATTTTTTTATTTTTCTTCTTATTATTATTTCATTATTTAGGCGTATAATTTTCTTTTATATTGGTTCTTTCATTATTAGGTATTAGTACATATTCCTTTAAGCTTAGATTTCTATTTTTCCTCTTAGGATTTGTGATCTATCGACCTTTATTTGCGCGTTTGGTGAGGCCTTAAATATTCATTATTGACTTCTGTTATTTTCAGGCATACTATGACAAACACACGCAATAAGACTAAAGTCACTGTCCCCGCTTCAAAAAAGTGGAAGGCCCATGGCGCGACCTCCTCCTCTAGTGCCTCCGCCGTGGCCCGCCATCCTTATCTCTGATTTTTTACAAGCCCCTAGGAGGATTTATTTCAGTTACTTAGATAGTGCCCACTCAGCCTAGGCCGATGTATTGATTGGGCCGCATTGGAGCAGGTTCGCCTAGCTGACGATGTTTGCGCCTTTATTACCACAGCTATATGGTATAGACTTTTCTTCACCATCGAACCCACTTACATGGAGCTTAATTTGGAGTTCTATGTGACATTTAATCTACAGCAGGTCATGACGAGCCAGACACCATCACTTTTCGACTTGGTGGTTTAGTGCGCCAGATAAGTGTCCCTAAGTTTGATGCTGCTATGAGACTCTACACTGAGGAGTTCATGGGTGCCAAAAATTTCCTATGTCTACACCGGCACATCCATTACACTCCATCTCATTGTTGAATAAAGCTTACAACGAGCCAAGCACTTTATGATACGAGTCGCTCGAAAGCGACCTCTTTTCTTCCAAATTTATGGTATCTTCATTCACTTTTATCTCACACTCTGACCGGTAGGAGGGGGAGCACCGGAGTCATTAGTACTTATGACACATATTTTCTAAGGAGCATGGCCACCGAACATGTCTTTAACTTGGTGTACTTCATTGCCTTAGCCTTCCGCCATCAAACTGACCGCTACAGGAAGGGCCCTATTTATTTAGGCCCTTATGTGACTCCCCTTGCTCGACACTTTGATCTTCTTGACACACCGGAGCAATTCTCTACACTTACTCTCTTGGGCAGATGTCCCCACAGGGAATCTCAAGCATGATTCATATGAGGACGATCGAGCGGTGTCATGGAGTGGATCCTCCTCAATATCAATTGTTTCATTCTGAAGCTCAGAATGAAACCGAGGACTTCACTAATGATGTTCCTCTCCATCACGAGGACCTACCACAGCCTCCATATTCGAGTCATCACCCTATTCCTTCTGCTTCTACTTTAGCGGACCTTCCCGAGCAGTTCGCTCACTTTAAGCACTACTGTATTCAGAGGTTCGACAGTATTGATGCGACACTACAGCAGATATGTCAGCATCTTCATATCTCCTCTTTAGCATCGATGACTCATGACACAGAAGTGTCTGATGATAAGGACCATTGAGTCCATTTGTTTTATTTTATTTTATTTCATTTTTTTATTTTGAACTATATTTAATTTTATGGTTGTTTCTAATCGAGCATAATCCCTTAATTTTCTTCACTACTTGTGTTTATTTTCTTAGTAGTTTGCTCGGAATCATGCACTAGATCTAGCTTTATCTACAATTTCGCTTTTCACTATTCTAGGGATTTCATCCAATATTCAAGGCAGTTTCAGTTTTCTCCCTCTTTTATGATATTTTAGTTACATTGTGATTATATATGTTTGTACATTGAGGACAATGTACATATTAAGTGTGGGGAGGTTACTTATAGAATTATTAGAAAATCCCTAAATTATGTCTTGTGTTTAAGTAATTTTCTCTTACTTCTATTAGAATGAATTTTTATCTATTGGTGATTTTTATTGATGTGTTTTGGATTACATTCATAGGTATTTATGCATTGATTGTTTAAACTTTAAGACATGAGAAAATCAAGCATGATAAGTCTATTTTCAGAATTAAAAATTTTTAGGTTGTTTCCCTGATTTGAGGTATTACCTTGAAGTTTGAGATTTGCAAGATTGACATCAAAAACCATAATTTTTTGTGAGATCTTGAACCTTTAGAGTATACATTTTTCTTGCTCATTTTATTATTGGTTATGAGTGTGTCAATATTGATTTGTTATTCTAGAACTTGCTTTGATTATGCATGTCGAGCCTACACCTTTGATTTGATATACTGAGATGATAAAGACACCTAGGTTTTTTAACCCACTTATACCATAAAAAGCCTACCCTGATAATTAACCCTTAGTGAATCCATTGAGCCTAAAACACTGTTTATTGATTTACCCATTAATGTTAACCCATAACTCATTTTTTTGATCTGTTGAGAATTTTTCCCGTTTTATTGACTCCATTTTTATCGAGATTTGATTTGGTTAATTGCCTAATTAAGCCTTTTGTTTAAGTTGCTGAATTATTTCTTATTATTTGCATGAAAAAAAATACATAAAAAAATAAAAAAATATAATATATTATTATTTAGTTCTATGTTAATTGAGCTTGAATAGTTAAATTCAAATTGTGAGAAGAAGCTCGTGTAATTCTTGAATAGTTTTCGATCGATGTAATTATTTAGCATTAATTTATTTTTCTAGTTTGGTAATTTATCAATTCGATATCGATTTTAACCAACTTTTTAAGCCTTTCTCCACACCCTTAACCTAAGCCCCATTACAACCTCTTAAAGACCTTTTGATTTGTGTATCATCTCATTTTATAATGGTGGAGGTTTGATTTTCATGCAAGCCTATGGTAATGACTTTTCATGTTTGACTATTGAGTGTTTTTTTTTAACCTTAAACACTTCAGCTGATTTGAGTGAATCATTAGTGAGGATGTCAATTCTTGTCAGTTTTGAATTAAAGGTAATTACTTAGATAAGGGGAAATACCTATGTTTTCATGTGTTAAAAAAATGCTCGACTTGGATTGTTTGAAGCTTTAATGCTCTTTTAGTTTACTTATCAATGTATAATTATTTGTGAATAATTTCAAAATATTATTGATGAGTATTATAAGTTGAGAAAGATTAATTTTAATTGTGAATTGAGGATTTTGCCTGATGACAAGCAAACACTTAAGTGTGGGGATATTTGATAAACCACAAAAGCAACATGTTTTTAATCCCATTCTTGACGCATATTTGGATAATTTATTATGTAAATTAGTGAATTTGATGCTCCTAATCCTTTAAATTCATGTTCTATACTTAGGTGAGCATAGAAAGCGAAAGGAATAAAAAACGGGCCAAAATCAGACAAAAGGAGCTGTTTTCATTTCCACACGGGCTGGCCACATGCCAATGTGCCAGCCTGTGTCGATTTCGCACCCTGTTTCTCTTTTACGCAGAAAAAGCCAAATTTTAGGGATTCTGAGCATTTTAAAGTTTATAAATACACACTAGAAGAGGACCTAAAGGAGCAAGCAGAGAAGAACGAAGAAAAGACTCGCAGAACACTATTGAATTCATTTCAGAAGCGGATCTCCTTCAAGATTGAAAATCTCTATTCAATTTCTTTAGAAGTTTTATTGGGTTTGTTTATGTCTTGTTGTTTTCCTAACTTTGAGATGATGTTATTCTAGATTATGAACTAAATTCTCTAGATACCTAGGGAAGATGAAACCTATATGAATCTTATTATTTGATTTCTGAATTACATGATAAATAATTGATTCTTGTTCTCAATTATGTATGCTTATTTCATTTTTTAATATTTTTAGGATATTAATTCATGCTTAATGTGCTTATTTTAGTGGAGCAAAAGTCCTTGTTTAAGAGTAGATCTAGCATAATTGAGTGGAGTTACATGTAATCTTAGAAATAGGACGACATAAATCTATCAGATTAGAGTCAAATCTAATAGGGGAATCCATAGATCGAGTTAATGCGACAACAGGGGTTTTAATTAGAAAGAGATTTCAATTAATCAACCTAGAGTTAGTTGTTTTTACTCTCGAAAGAGACATTAACATAATTTAGGGATTTCTACGTATCAAGGTGCAAGTGAATAAATCATTTTATTCAGATTCAAAATAATAAGTAAAGTCTAGGTGGATTCTTTCCTGGGTATTGTCTATCCCATTGGTTCAATTCGATTATTTTTCCTAATTCATTCTCCATCGTGTTCGTAGTAATTACTTTAGTTAATTTTAGATTAAAAACAATTCTTTCAATTTATCGGCTAGATAATAGAAAAATAGTAAGTACTAGTACTTTATTCCTCGTGGATACGATATTCCCGACTCACCATAGTTATACTATTATTCGATAGGTGCTCTTGCCTTTGTCGTAATTTTAGTTAGTTTAGTGGCCATCAATGATGTTGTCGGCTAATATTCAAGTATTTCAAAATGAGAAAACGTGATAGTTTAAATTAAGTTATATACTTTTCTATTGTCTTAGAGTCTATAAGAAGGCATAATTGCAAAAAAAACCCTCAACGTTTGGGGGCTTTTGGTTTTGTACCCTTGACATTTTTAATTTTTGATTGACACCCTCAACATTACGATTTTTTAAGAAATCAGCCCAGTTTAAATGGTCAACGTGAATTGACCATTAATCAAACTGCAGGTCAACATAATAGCTCATGTGGCATGCCACATAAGATCATGACGTCATAGATGATGTCATCTATTTAACAAAATATTCTCTCATTTTCTCTCTTGCCAAATAACATTTTTTTCTTCAAAACACATGGTTGTTGCCATTTTTCTCTCTCATTCTCTCTCTTTCCAAACACCATTTTTCTTCTTCAAAACATATGGTTAGACTAATTGGAGATGAATGCAACCAGTTTTCAACAAAAAACCCAAACTTGGAATCCATTTACTTCACCGACGATGCTGAGTTTGTGGATCTAGATCCAGATCACTCTTTCGAAGCTGTTGAACAATAAGTATAAACCATGCAAATCCACAATTTAACTCCTTAAATGAAAAAAATGTCTCCCTAATTTTTCAATTTTACATTAAAAAAACAACGATCGTAGTTCGAAATTTTGAATCATTTTAAAATAACAATTGCAAAGAAAGTAGATGAGATCTAACAAAATTAAGTAAAAGTACCTTTTTGTGAGAATCCATGGAAGAAACAGGAAAGTAATGACACTTAGGAACTTTAACAAGCTTCAAGAAAGAAAAATCAAAATCCTGAACGACAATATCTATCGTTGATTCTTGTAATTGTTTTTGAGTGAGGGTTAGAGTAGTAAAGGATGGAAAAGAAATATCATGATGATTGATGATAATGTTTTTATTTTGTTGATTCAAAGAAGAAGGAATCAAATGGTGACGTTGAAACCAGCGAAGAACACCATCCACAAGACTTCCACTTCCCCCTATATACTCTTTTTTACTTGGATTCACAGCCAACCAATATAAACATTAATAATTCCCTTAACAATTTTCGTCTGGTTAGCATAGCCAGCTGTGGTGTCTAGGTTGTCAAAACTAAATTTTGTTTCAAGAGGAAAAAGGGAAATATCCCTTTTAATATTGTATATATGCTTATACATACAGTTGCTATCATTTTGGAAGCGTAATAGAAATTGTTATTCGAGGCTTCGTCTGTAATCCTGAAGTTTCTATTGACCATGTTTAGGTGGTAGATTTATTTTTCATCTTAGCTAGCCTGAAACTTAAGCATCACTTCTTTTTTGTTTTTACAGTAGTTCTAATGATAAAAAATTAAGAAAAAAATTATCCCATGGCTACCCACAAAAAACAATCTTTGACAAGAGAGAAAATGAGAGAAAAAAATGGCAACCGACAATGGGAGAAAAAAATAATGATTTTAAATTGAAAGTGTGGTGCGCGTTTACAAAAATTACACAAAAGCATGATTATAATCATGGTAATGGAGATTCTTGTAGATGAAATGAGCCAATCATATGTTTTGAAGAAGAAAAATGGTGTTTGGAAAGAGAGAATATAAGAGAAAAAATGGCAGCAACCATGTGTTTTGAAGAAAAAAAAGTAGTGTTTGGCAAGAGAGAAAATGAGAGAAAAAAATTTATTAAATAGATGACATCATCCATGACATAATGTGCTTATGTGGCATGGCACATGGGCTATTATGTTGACCTACAGTTATGTTGACCGTTAAAACTGGGTTGATTTCTTTAAAAATCGTAATGTTGAGGGTGTCAATCAAAAAATAAAAAAGGTCAATGGCACAAAACCATAAGCCCCTAAACTTTTAGGTTTTTTTTTTTTTTGCAATTATGCCTTAAAAGAAAAGTAGTGAAACAATTAAAAGATTTGTTAAGGTTTAGAGTTTTTTTTTTGTATGAGGCATGTTTTGTAATTTTAAAAGCTTTATTCAATCTGTTGAAACACTTAAACAAATAAATAGTATTTGTTTTTTTTAGTTTAGTTATCATGTAACAAGATGCGATTTTTAGTCATATCGGAAAAGACAATTGAGTAAACCAGGCCCATAAATATTATAAATATTTACAAAGTTGGTATGAAAGTTTATTAAAGTTTAGTCCTTCAATTTTATCTATTAATTACTTAATTAGGTATAAGGACCAAATTGTAAAAATCTTATCACTATAGGTTTTAATTAGCTAGAAGACCAAAATAACTAATAAACCATTTTTAAATGTGTGTTAGTGGGAATGATGAAATATTCCAATTGATTGATGGTGATTAAGTTTAATTATTTAAGGTTAAATTAAATTAATTAAGTAATTAAAAGTTTAATTAAAGTATATAAGACAAATAATGTAAAAGATGATATCTTTTTCTTTTATCTTATTCAACTTGCTGTGAGTTAAAACAAGGAAAACCCTTGAAAGCTTTCAACTGTTCGATCCTTACTTTGTAAGTTCAATGAAGTCATTTTTTTTGTAACTTTTATGTTTTTGAGGTCATAGGAGAAAAAAAAAGGCTTTCTACATGTTGCATCGTCCAAAAAATGATTTTTATCAATTGTAACAAAAAATAAACTTTATAGAAGTTGAAATAGGAATAAATATATATGCCTAGGTACTTTTGCCTATGGATAAAGATCTAATTAATAGAGGAAGTGCCATAAAGATCAATTAGCGAGGTTTTAAGCTGATACAATAAATAAGAACTGCTTATTTATGTCATGACATGAGATAAAAATTAGGAATCGACTTATGTAATAGAGTTGATCCCCTAAGTTATTGAGCAGCGGTACAACATTAGATCCCAAAGACAATAAGTTTATTTTATGAAGAAGAAGTCTTATTCAAGGATTCCATATAAATTTCTATATGATATGAAACCAAGATAGTTACCTTTCAGAAAAATCTAATAGACGACAGCCCCAAAATGTCATTTAGCTAGCCCATGTACCAGTTTGTAGAACTGTTAAAGTTTTTGAAAGTTTCCATTGATGATTTATTGAAGAAATTTGTAGTTTTTGAAATTTTTTGAAATTACATGTTTAAAGGTGGTTGGCATAGGTAAAGTTTGGTATGCAATGTCTTAGTTATGTGGTAGTTGACATTGAATTGTTTAGAAATAAATGATGTATAAGTAGTGAATATTTTGATATAGACTTGAACATGGATGCTTGAACTATTTAGCATAGTTTTATGTATGTTTTAAAATAATTGAAACTGACGTCATGATGTGACATACTATTTTGGCGATGTCACAACGTGGATTAGACAACGTCTAGATGTCGACCTTGAATTTTTAAAACTTTACAATTTGATACTATTTTGTACTCGGGTTGATAAAAGAGCTTTCATAAGCTCGATTAAGTCTCGAAATTTAATGTTTAACACTATTTTGAATGTGATTAACTCTTGATTACCTGTGTAAATGATTATATGCTTCCTAATTGACTATAGTTACTCTGACAAACAAATGTAGCATTCCGTAGCTCAGACCCAACAATCGAGTCGAGTGAAGGGTTTTACAAATCTAAATTTCTATGGAAAGTAAATAAAAATGGTAAACCAAATAACAACATATAATAAGCTTATTATTATACAACATTGAAAATGAAGATAAAATGCAACTAAAAATTTAAAAGAAAAAGATAAACTAGTCCAATTGAAAGATTACACCAAACTGTATTGGGAATATCCAACAAGAAAAACACTAAGATATGAGCTTGGAAAGACATTAAGATAATCGAGACACAATAAAGACATTAGAAATGACTAATAAATTTAACATTTGAACATTTGTGATGGGATTACATTTCCCCATCAGTAACTAGAATGAGACGAACATCAATAGTAAAAAATATGAGCTTAGAGTGATGGTTGTTAGATTCCCGTAGAACATCCTGGTGGGATTTGTTCTTGACAATAAGGAAGTGAGCCAAACGCCCATGGTTTTCAAAGCTTTCAAACACTTTTCCTTTTTTGGACTCAATTTGTTAGTCCCAAGGAGATCAAATAGCTGTAGGATTCTAGAACAAGATGTAAATGAATCTTTGATCCCTTTCCCTTAGCTTGCCAGCAAAGTTTCAAACACCTAGGTAAGCCTCATAGATATTTTCCTCAATAAAAAATAGGGAATTGCTATTAACAAATCCATCTTCAGCAAGTATAGGCCAAAGGGTTTTATATTTAGTAGATGGAGGCTTGCTTTAGGAATGGCTATTATTCATGGACTATAGTAAATATTATCATGAGGGCTTTTGGTTTCCCAACATCTATTGGAGGTGTCTTCCAATTTTCCATATGCGTCGAATAACTTTCGCAAACATTCATATAAGAAAATAATTGGGAGAAGAAAGTTACCTTATCAATGGGGTTTGAACACTACATAAAGGGACCTCTATCAGGATGTTAGTATAACACCCATTACTTTGTCCAATAATCTACAAGATAAGTGATGTCACATTGACACACTCCACAATTGAAAAAAATTTTCTTTTTTCAAAATCATTCTTTATTCATTTTAATAAAATCACATTAACCATTTTCAGCATTTTTTAAAACTTTAAAGATACCCCTAAATGATGTCAATTTACTTTTTCGGGTGTTGGGACAAGATAAAAACATAAAAACAAGTTTTTGATTGCTTAAAAGACTTAAAATACAAACTTTTTTAAAGAAAAGAATAGTCGCCTTGTGCAATGACAAATCCTTTTTACCCTTCAAATCTCTATATAATCATTTTCAAAGTCTTATGAGTCATTTTAGACCCTTTCGAAAGTCTCATGACGAAATGTGAACGTTTAGATGTCATTCGGGGGTCATTTTGGGGCATAAAAACTCAAGTTTGCAGGTGTTTGGGTAAGTGTATTGATACATGTCCTCAATATATCAATATGTTGTCCTGATATTGTAGCACTTTAGCCACTGATTTGCATGTACCGACCCCTGAAGACTAGGTATCGATACCTAGATTTAGGGGATCTCAAAACTAATTCGGAAACATTTTAAAACATCTTCAAACATCCTTAAGTCAATTCCAAACATAACCAAACATTTTTAAGCATAAAAAAAGCTCTCAAATATCATTTAGAACATTATATATTCAAATACCAATTTCATTAAAAAGTTTAAGACACTTTAAAACCTTTCAAATATATACATATACTCACTCATATACTTATGTACACATCATATAAAGTTCCTAAAGTACAGAATTTAAATAAATTGCCTCCTTATGATGTGATGTGGTCCATCAATGTAATAGAACAAGCATTTCATTCTACTAGAAATCAACCTACACGTTTAAACAACTAATGTGTTGTAACAGCTCAGTTTTAGTTAAATCAGAAAAATAGTTTTGGAACCAAAAATATGATGTTGAAAATTTATTTTAATATTATTTTCAGTATTTACAGCATGTTATTTGATATGTGTGAAAATTTCGTGAGCTAATTTTATCGTTTGAATAGTCAATTTGAGAAAAAGGATTAAATCGCATAAAATGCAAGGGTTGCATTTTACTTGTTAAAGATGTCAAATAGATTTGAATTTTAAATATAATGGCCTTAAATGGTAATTAAACCATTTTAAATGTTATTGGACTTATATGGATATTAAATGGATGATATTAAATAATTTATAATAAGGTTAGTTTAGTAATTTGGTTATTAAAGGTTAAAATAAATAAAACAAAGCTAATTAAAACTTCATTCTCATCTTCATGCAGCGAAAATTAAAAGAAGAAGAAGCTAAAATAGGGTTTTTTTCATTCGGCTAGGCAAATTCAAGAAATTAAGGTAAGATTTTTTATCCGTTTTTGATGATTTTTATGTTTTTGTAATTGTTGTAGCTTAATCTAGCTAGCCCGTACCTTTAGTTTTGAAACTGTTAAATATTTTTGGAGTTGCCATTGTTGAATCTATGTGTTCTTTGATGGTTAATGTTGAAATATGAAAGTTTGATGATAGATTTTTCATGTTTTGTAAAGTAACTTTTTGATGAAAATGCATAATAGGGATTAAATTGTGAAATGTACAAATTGAGTGGTTTAAATTTCAAATAAATGAAAGTTTTGGGCTGCTAGGGACTTACATGTAATTCGGCTAAGCTTGGGTTTAATGAAAATATGTGAATTTTGTGTATTTGTGAAATAGGGACTAAATTGTTAAAAGTGTAAAAGTTTAGGGGATAAAGTGTAAATAGGCCTAAATGTATGTTTTGGACTAAATTGAATGAGTTTTCAAATAAAGAAGTTAATTTTGAATACTTGTCACGGGGCCAGACCTTTCGTCTCGCAATCCGTGCGGCCTTAGGCGATTTACTCGTCCAAACTCGCCCAAGTCAGCCTTTACTCGAATGACGGTTCCTTAAGAACTCCTCCAAGGCGCCAACTGGTATAGCGGAAGCAAACTTATGCCAAAAGAAGCTTAAAGAGAACAATAGAAAGGGACGCTCACAAAGTGTTTGAGTAAATGCTTTCTATTCTCTTACTCACAAAGAATAATGAAACAATGAATGGAGTGAGTACAAATGAGGGGGAGGCTCTCTATTTATACTTGAGCTCCCCCAAAGCCGACGGTCAAGATACAATTACATCGACGGACGAGATTAACCAATCCCATGATTTAAGGGATTTTACAAGATATTGCCATATCAAATCCTATCTAATCTTTACAAGATATGATTCCCTTTATCTTTAAAGATTAGTTACCATAGTTGCCTAAGTTGCCATATCTTCGCTATCAGGCCAACCAGGCTTCAATCTGACAGGCTTCTCCAATAATTCCTTGAATCGGGCCAGCTCTCGTGGGCCAAATGATCCCCATCTAAGTAATAGACCTCCATCGGATGCATTTGGTTCGATAGTCACGGGCTTTGAACTCTGGCCCGTGACATTCTTCCCCACCCATTCTCGCAACGTCCTCGTTGCGACTCCTGAATGGCACTGACTTGATTCGCCTTGGATCCCACTCGTTGCCTTAGCTCTTCCCTTCCTTCGGGACTTTTGCGTTGGCTTCCGTCGCTTCTTAACTCGAGCCGTCCTACTTGTTTGTACATCTCGATGACAAGGAGTTATGTCACTCCCTTGCGCACATTCTAACTTCCCTCGAACAGAATCCTCGTGATTCACAACACTTGGCTTCGCTTTGCCCACAGTTTCTCGGCCTCCTTGCTCAAGAACTTTAAAAGGGCCCCTACGTTCTCGCCAAGTACACAAGTTAGAATGCAAAACACTATCAGAGTGTTTCGAATGTACCTTTGCATTTACTCGGGTCAACTGTCCCACGTGCATCTCTTCTTTTTCCTTGAAGTCCGATGCACCACCCACCTCTCCCATAGGTGGAAGCCTTGTCGATGACTCGGCCAACTCCGACGCTTCATTCGATTCGAGCCTCATTGGTCCCAGCTTCACTATTTTCATCGCAACTTCTTCCTCTAAGTCCGATGACAAACTCACCTCTTCCTTGGGTGGAAGCCCCTCCGACGACTCACCATGCTCGGACATTGCCTTTCCTTTGACTACGGCTTGCTTTGGACAGTTCCGCAACTCATGCGGACCACGGCACAAGAAGCATTTTACTCGCTTCTTTTTGCTCCTCTTAGCCCTCTTGGCTTCGGCTTTACCCTTGCTCGAACCAAGCTTCTTAGGCTCCTTGTCTGCTCCATTGTTCCCTCCGATGACAGACTTGCTCTTCTTTGCCCTCTTGGCTTCGGCTTTTCCCTTGCTCGAACCAAGCTTCTTGGGCTCCGTATCTGCTCGATCATTCCCATCGATAACAGACTTCCTCGGACACTTCCGCAACCTATGCGGACCATGACATAAGAAGCACTCGACTGGCTTTCTTTTGCTTTCGGCCTCCTTAACTTCGACACCCCTTGCGCTCGAACCAAGTCCCAAGGCCTTACCCACCGGCTTCTTCTTAAGCGCGGATTTCATCGGACATTTCTTTAACATGTGTGGACCGTCGCAGAAAAAGCATTTCAGCTTGTCCCTTTTCTTCTTGGGTTTCTTCTTCCTAACTCGTGGTTTCTCATTTCCACAATTGTCGCCGTTGCCATTTCCATACTCATCCGTATCTTCCTTGTGATTCCCTTCACATACGCCCCTTTCCTCGGACTTGGAAGATCCAAGCTTGTCTTTCCCTAGACCAAGCTTAACCACGGATACCGCTACCTTCATGGCTTCCGACAGCTTTTGGACACCTCTTTGTTCCACCTCCTGTCTGACCCACGGCTTCAATCCCTCTTGAAAAGCAAGTATTGCTTCTCTCTCGGTCACATCCAAAACTTGGAGCATGAGTTCCTTGAACTCACGAACATACTCCCCCACTGTGCCTCGTTGCATTATCCCTTGCAACTTTGGGCGAGCTTCTTGCTTGGCAAACTCCGGGTAAAACTGTCCCTTCAACTCGCATTGCAACTTCTCCCATGTTCCAATCTTACCTTGCCTTTTATCTGTGATCCTACCTCGCTACCATAAAAGCGCAATATCAGTAAGAAATAATGAAGCAGTTTGTACCTTACCCGCATCATCCACGATGCCTTTGGCACGGAAGTAGTTTTCCATCCTCCATAAGAAATTGTCCACATCACATGCAGACCTTGTCCATACAAACTCATGAATGAAAGAAGCAATGTTTTACTAAACACTTATTTTCTTTCTTCTAAAAATTATTACAGATATCAATTGACTCAACAATTGGATCGTTGGAGTTATCGTATTATTAGTCTCGGGTTTATCTTTTTAACCATAGGAATTCTTTCGGAGCCGTATGGGCTAATGAGGCGTGGGGATCATATTGAATTGGGACCCCAAGGAAACTTGGGCGTTTATTACTTGGACCGTATTCGCGATTTATTTCCATACCCGAACAAATACAAATTTGGAAGGTGTAAATTCCGCACTTGTGGCTTCTATGGGATTTCTTATAATTTGGATATGCTATTTTGGGGTCAATCTATTAGGAATAGGTTTACATAGTTATGGTTCATTTACATTAAATTAACATCTAATTGAATTGAATAAAGAGGCTAGGCCTAACAAATACTAACACGAGAATGGCGTATATATTATATATAAGTATAAGAAAACTTATTAGAAGTGTCAAGAACCTTTTGAATCGCTCCACTACTTGATTCAAAAGGTTCTAACAAAAGCCAAAGATGTCTGATTAAAATTCAATTTAATGCTTTTACCTTTTTTACTTAACTTAAACTTAAGAGAAGAAAAAAGACTTCTTTTTTTTCTTTTTCATTGTACAACGACCAATTTTAAAAACCATAGGATTTGATTTTTTTTTATTCATGAAAACTATCTATAAAAATAATTATATAGAATAGTTTCGACTTTCTCACCTGATAATGAGAGAACGAAATCCGGATAAATACCAATACCTATTACTAGTAGAAAGATAGAGATCGAAACAAATAACTCTCGTGGTCCAGAATCAAAAAAATAAGAACTTGGAGACATACTCGCTACTGAGTGCTGCACTTGACACTCCTTCCCCCACAGCTGCTCGACACAAGGCCAGCTCTCCCTCGAGCTCCTCTATTCTTGTGCTTAAAGCCAGCGTCGTGGCCATTGTTTCCTCCTTCAAAGCCATCAACATGGCCTCAAGAGCATCGTTCCTGTCCGACAGTTTATCTTTATGTGAATTAAATAACCCGTTTACCTTATCCATGGTCGAATCAAGAGACATCTTTACATAGTCTCTGGACTGTTCCTTCCAGTTGTCTATGTGACCCTCGAACCCATCGAGTGCCTCCTTTACGTCTTCCATGGATCCTTCGAGTTTACCCACACATTCCTCTACTGCTGACAGCATCTCCCTCAAACCTTTTCTTGCCCTTCTTTGTTCGCACTCTTCTTTCGACATCCCAACAGTGCCTTCGAACCAACAGCTCGGATACCACTTGGTTCGAACCCTAGCTCGGATACCACTTGTCACGGGGCTAGACCTTTCGTCTCGCAATCTGTGCTGCCTTAGGCGATTTGCTAGTCCAAACTCGCCCAAGTCAGCCTTTACTCGAATGAGGGTTCCTTAAAAACTCCTCCAAGGCACCAACTCGTATAGCGGAAGCAAACTTATGCCAAAAGTAGCTTAAAAAGAACAACAGAAAGGGACACTCGCAAAGTGTTTGAGTAAATGCTCTCTATTCTCTTATTCTCGAAGAATAATGAAACAATGAATGGAGTGAGTACAAATGAGGGGGAGGCTCTCTATTTATACTTGAGCTCCCCCAAAGTCGACGGTCAAGATACAATTACATCGACGGACGAGATTAACCAATCCCATGATTTAAGGGATTTTACAAGATATTGCCATATCAAATCCTATCTAATCTTTACAAGATATGATTCCCTTTATCTTTAAAGATTAGTTACCATAGTTGCCTAAGTTGCCATATCTTCGCTATCGGGCCAACCAGGCTTCAATCTGACAGGCTTCTCCAATAATTCCTTGAATCGGGCCAGCTCTCGTGGGCCAAATGATCCCCATCTAAGTAATAGACCTCCATCGGATACATTTGGTTCGATGGTCACGGGCTTTGAACTCTACCCCATGACATTAATTATTTAGATCAAAAAAAGAAGAATCTAGAATTAGATCGGGAGAAGGGTAAGATTATCTAGTAATCGACTCATTTTGCCATTTTCATACCCGAGGTAAGTTCGTATGTTGTAACTTCATTATAAAAGTATGTTAAAAGCTTTCGTATTACATAAATTGTGATTATGAGATTATGGATTATGTTCGAATTGTGAGAACGACTCTATGAATGCATTCGACGATAGAAATGGAATGTGTGAAATCCCTATTGAACTTTAGGAATAGATTTGGATACTAGTGTCTTGTTATTATATGATAAGTTGAGTTTGGTTTCGGGCCATGATATTAGCACTTCGGGTGCGAGTTATACCGATTTGGCTTGAGCCATGCATAACGGATGATTTGGCTTTGGGCTATGATAATTATTTTTCGGATAAGTGACCTTGATTTGGCTACGGGACATGGTATAGGTGCTTATCATTTGAGACTATTGAGTATCCTATCTCTATTCTGAATGGTTCAACAGGTAAACAAATGGTGTGGTTAAGAAAGAGGTTAGTATTGTAATAGCCCAATTTTGGGCCTAGTCGGAATAGTGGTTTCGAGACCACAAATTCAGCTAAAAAAATTAATTTTTATTATATTTTTATGGTCTACGATTTCACGAAATGATTTTGTGAAAATTTCGTTTGAAAATTTTTACATTTGGGCACTCAATTTAGTCAAAAGGACTAAATCGTAAAAAGTGAAAAATTTGAGTTCTACATGCTAGAGGTGTCCAATTGTTATGAAATTTTAAATCCTTATATGGTAATTAGACCGTTGGTTAATTTTTTGGACAAAAATGGATATGAAATAGGTGAAATAGAATATTTTTAAGTTAGGGGCATTTTGGTCATTTAGAAATTAAAATAAATTAAAAAAATTAAAAGTCAATTTTTCTCCATCTTCAAGCTATGGCCAAAAATTGCATGAAGAAACCATGGCTAGGGTTTTTCAAGCTTCCAAGCTCAATTGTAAGTTCATTCTAACCTCGTTTTTAATGATTTTTACGTTTTTGCAATCCCCGTAACAAGATCTATCTATTTCTACCATTTATTTGAGCTATGGTTGATGTTTAAAAATTTACCCATGTGCTACATGTGTGTATTTTGATGTTTAAAGGAGGAATATGAATGTTTGTTGTGTGTTAATGACTTTTGCTAAGTAGTTTTCGATGAAAACGCTAAAAAGGACTAATTTGTAAAAGTTATAAAATTTGTCATGAAAGTGTGATTTAGTGGAAATTGTGGGCTGCTATAGTTATGAAAATGATTCATCTAGGCTTAAAGAACAAAGAAATTGAAAGAAAATCATTTTACGAGCCCAGAGGCAAAAGTGAAAATATGTGGAACTTTAAGGGCGAAAACGTAATTTTTCCATAATGTGAATTTTGGATCAAACTGAATAATTTGACTAAAAAATAAGCTAAATGTGATATTATAGATCAAGGAAAAAGAGATTCAGACCTAGAACAAGGGAATATGATATTATATGTTTAATGTTTAAATATTGCATGAAATGTATATGTATATGTATATGTATTTGTCTTTATGAAATTGATGTATGATGTCTCAATGATGACTCGACAAAAGTTGGTGTCTCAGAAATCCCGGTTGAACCCTAGAAATAGCTAAGATATGGATATCACGACATGTGAGTATTGAAATCCCGTATAAGACCATATCTGGGATATGACATCGGCATCAATATGAAATCCGGGATATGACATCGGCATCAATATGAAATCCGGGATATGACATCGGCATCAATATGAAATCCCATGTAAGACCATATCTGGGATATGACATTGGCATCGAAATGAGATCCCATGTAAGACCATATCAGGGATATGACATTGGCATTAATATGAGGTCCCGTATAAGACCATGTCTAGGACATGGCATCGGCACCGTTATGAGACTTCATGTAAGACCATGTCTGGGACATGGCTTTGATATGATATTTCATGTAAGACCATATCTGGGACATGGCACCGATACGAGATTCCGTGTAAGACCATAGCTGGGCTACTGGTATCGATATGATATTACGTATAAGACCATGTCTGGGACATGGCATTGTTATGAGATTTCATGTAAGACCATAGCTGGGCTATTGGCTTCGATATGAGATTACATGTAAGATCATATTCGGGATATGGCATTGTACGACATATGCATGATTTCTGAGTATCCTTTAGTATTCCAAGTGGTTCAACGGGTAACCCAATGAGTATGTCAAAGATGAGAAAGAGTATGTAAGTATTACGAATTGGTACATGTATGTACTTAAAGTTTACAAGCATTGACTTCATGACATTGTGAGTTCATGATTTTTACGAGAATGTCTTTATGAAAACTTTGTGTATATTGGATATTTGGTAATAATGTAAATGAGTAAGTCATACCTATGAGAATGATCTTCTGATGACCTTGTGATTGTAGGTCTATACTTATGATGTATAAATATGTGGTAAATTTGATTGATGATCATGTGTGAGGATTTTAGGCCAAATTAAATTGAGACATGATATGTTTAAGTCTTTGTTGTTGATGTATAGGTTAAATTGGCCAATGAATGGCATGTAAATATTTGATAATGGCTAGATCTGGTTATGCTTTGGTGTTATGTATGTTTAAATGGAAGTTAATACAAAGAATTCATGAAAGAGTAAAATTAGCATTAAAATAGTTTTGGACAGCATCAGCAATCCGAATTTGAAAATCCACCAAAAATTGTGAAAATTGAGTTGGAGCTTGAATAAAATATGAAATTAAATTTTATGGAGTCTAGTTTCACATAGAGGAAATGGTGTAAGCAAAAGAATTTCATATTATGAGATATTTGAATTTTTGTGAGACAGAGTCAGAGTGATTTTGGGCTCCCCTATATTAATTTTGGAAAATCATTAAAAATTGTATGAAAATGATTATCATTAGAATTTGTATGAATAAAATTCTTAATGAGTCTATTTTCAAGAGAAATAGACGGGAACATCATCCAAATCCCGTACTAGAGATAATTAATTTTTAGTAAAGAAAGGTCGAAGCTGTCAAATAGTAGAATAGGGGTAACTTTGAAAAATAAACTGTACTTATTAGCCAACCCATAAATTTTGAAAATTTTATGGTAGAAATATATATGAGTCTAGTTTCAAATGCTTTTAACGGATCTTAATTTAGAATTCTGTAGCTCAAGATATTAATAATTTAGTGACTATGATGCGAGCAAACAGCTTGACATGAACATAAGTAAAAAGTGCAATTATGATTGTTTTACCTTGATATCATGATGTGAGAATTGGTAGAATCATGTTAATAAATTGCTTATTATTTTCATGCGGACTTACTAAGCTATATAGCTGACCCCCTCCTTTTCATTTCTTTAGTGTTTCCAGGTTAGCTCGGGATTAGAGATCGTCGGAGCCAGCATCACACTATCAAATTATCAATTTTGGGGTATCGATAAACCTTAAGTGTTTTTAAGTGAGTGTCATATATAGTGACTTAGTCTTTTGTGTTTTGGTATAAGTGGTATTATAATAGACAAGGCCAAATGAGTATGAGAAACACAAGTATGATGACATGCAAACGTTATGTTTGTAACTTAATTGAGGATGTTTAATCTTTAATTGGATATCATGTTCTAATCATTTGATGTTGTATAAGTGTGTGAGGGATTAAGGTTGACCAAGGCTTGGAAAATAGCCTAAGTGTTGGCCACACGAACAGAGACACGGCCATGTGGAAGACACTGCCTAGCACACGGGGTTGTGGCTTGGCCGTGTGACCTTAAAATATTGTTGATGTCATAAACAGAGAGTTACACGGGCGTGTCCAAGCCACACGGGCGTGTGTGACCACACGGTCTACCCACACGGACGTGTGACTCTCAAAAACTAGGAAATTTTCTAAGTGTTGTAAAATGTTCGTAAGTTTTCTGTTTATTCCAAAACGACCCCTGATGTATGTTTTGGGCTTCCCGTATAAGGGACATTATAAATATGAACGAATGTTTTTAATTTGAATGAAATTTATTTTTATGGCCCGATTTTACATATTTGTGTACATTTAAGTTCGGTAATGCCTCGTACCCTGTTCCGGCCTCAGACTCGGGTAAGGAGTGCTACATTTAATGGTATCAGAGCTATGGTTTAGTCAATTCTCGGACTAACCTAGCGTAATGTGAGAGTCTATCTATACATGCCAAATAATCTGTGATAGTCTGATGTCTCCCAACGTAGATGAGATCTATCTCGCTTAGATAGAGATACTCTCCAACCGAGCTACATCCGACCATGTTGATATTGATTCTAAAGTATTTGAGTAAAGTACACTTATGATTAATTGAGGCTTATAAAGGTATGAATAAAGGTTTATGATGTGTATGCGATGATGTTCAAGATGAAAGTTTATGTTATGATCAGCTCATCCATGTTTGTTTGGCATTCATATGATGCCTTGTGCCCGACTTGTTTGATTACGTGAATATAATAAGTAAAGTGACTCAAAATTGACGAAATGTGTATTTATGTACACTTTTTTTAATAAATGCAATCTGTAAGTTTGTGTAACATAAATATGTATGTTAATTTTCCTGAGGTGAATTATATGATTAGGATGATGTTATGTTAATGATGAATGAAAAGTCATATATGTGTATTTATGTGAGTCACGTTAGAGGCTTTACGACTCCACCCCCTTACCAGTGTTACTCTATGACGAAAATTCACGAGAATTATATTGAATAAGTTCACAAGCATGAAACTAAAGAGTTCAGTGGTGAAATAATTGGTAATGCATATAGAGATTAGAATAGTTTGGAAAGTGAATACAGTTTTGGAAGAAATATCGAAATGTTTTAAAGATTCTACTGATCATGTAAGGTCGTGGATAAAGAAGAAAATTTACCTTAGCCATTCGATTCAATTGAGTATGAAGTCTAAAGGTATGTTGCTAAAGTTCCTCCCTAATTGGTTTCATTAATGAATGGAATACTATGGAGTTCATAAGAATAGAATTAGTTAGAGAAATGAAAATTGAGTTGTAAAGATGTTTGTGAAATTAATAATTCAATTTTAATATAAGTATTCAATATGAATAAACAATTCAATAATATAAATAATATAAAATGTAAAATTTAATTTAATAATATAAATAGTAGATATAAATAAAATTATTACTATTTATGTTTAGGATTTTTTGAATAATTTTGATTTTTTTTTGGGAGTAAAGGGTGAGAAATAAAAGTTTAGGGGAAATATAAAAAGTTTTGGGGAGTAAAAGTTTGAGGGAAAGTAAATAGGGGAGAGTAAAATTTTGGAGGGAAAATTTTTAAAAAAAATTGGAGGGGGATGGGGTTGGTGTAGATGGGAAGGGAGTAAAAGTTTTAGGAGGAAAGTGGAAGGGAGTAAAAATTTTAGGGAAAAATAAAAAGTTTTGAGGGTTTTGGGAGTAAAATTTTGAGGAAAAGTAAATGGGAGAGTAAAATTTTGGTGGGAAATAAATTTTGGGTAGATGAGGGGTTGGGATGGGAGGGGAGCAAAAGTTTTGGGGCGAAAGTGGGAAAGAGTAAAAGTTTTGAGGGAAAAATAAAAAGATTTGGGAGTTTGGGGTAAAAATGTAAATTTTTATAGTTTACTATTCGATTTATTCAAATTATTCGAGTTATTCTAATTCGAAAACTCAACTTGATTCGAACTCAAAATTCAAAAAAAATTCGAGTTGACTCAAATAACTCGATTCGTTTAACTCAAAAATTGAATTTTTTTTCAATTTTTTTGAGTCGAATCGAGTTTTGCTCACCCCTAACCTTGATAGGTAAATTCAATTGGAACTTACTATGCTTACTTATTTTTTATATCTATTGTACATTTTTTTATATGTGTATGGTATGACTTAACAAAAAAGTGAAAGTTAACACATGATGAATTTGATATGTTAAAGCAAATAATCGAATAAACGCTTAAAGACATGATTAATGAACATTGATAACATACGTTAGTTAGTATGATAAGTGATTACGAAATGTTATATTAAGATATGAATATGTGAAAAATGTTAAAATATTAAAACGAAAATGTTATGCTGAGACTTTATGTGATCTGATATAAAATACTATGTAAATGAGATTGAATGATTATTTGAATTCATGTGGTCTAGAGACCTAGTTGAGAAATCTCAATTCATGTGAACAAGTAATACGAGATATGGAAATGTGATGATATATAATTTACAAGCAAGGTTTCCTTAATGGCATATAATGTGAAATCATGATGTACATGTGCCTATGTAACTTGGTAGAAAGACTAGGATATAGTTGGCATGCCAATAGTGTTATATGCGCATTCTTTATGAATCTAGTATTGATATAAGGTTCTATTATTTTATGCAATGATTTAGCATTTGCAGATTATTATATGTGTATTGTCTCTCTAGAGACCTTGGTGTGGTGGAGGGATGATTATGTATATATATGTTTATATGGCCCTTAGGCTTTGCACTTATGTGCTTTGGTGTGGTATAGTTATGCTCTATTGAGCTATCTTGAAGCAATGTAGTTCACCCATGTGGCTAACTCAGGTTTTACTAACTTTGCATTGGGCAAAAAAGCTTATAAGATATGAGACTAATCAATAAAAGTGAATTTGAAATGTCTACTATAAGCTTAATATAAGACCAATATAATGCCCCAAATTTCTTATTTTTGTTCTTGTAAATTTTAACATAAATTTGTATCTGCTTCAGTGGTAAAGTGTTCTGGGTGTGTGTGTGAGGTCCCAAGTTTAATCCATGCCTTTGGCAAATTTTCAATTTTTCCTCACTCTTGTTCAGTAGGCTTTTATTTAATTGCTTGTAAAACCATATTAGAATGGGCCAACTAGTCTAGTGGTTAAGTGGAGTGTTGGTGTGTTGGAGGTCTTGTGTTTGATTCTCTGCGATGGTAAGGATTAGTATTTTTGCTTAAAGTTCGGCCAGAGTTGTCCTGACTTGGGATTCTGAGTGGTGGATGTATAGTGGGAGTTGAGGGAGAAAATTAAGGGATTGAGATAGGGTAGGTAGTGGGATTTGAGTAAAATAGTTTCCCAAGAATTCTCTCCGCAAAAAAAAATGATCATATTCTCATCCACTTCTTCTTTTCTTTTTTTTTCTTCTTTCTCTTCTTCTCTATTCTCTGCCGAATTTTTGGTTCTTTGTCCTCTATCTATTCAATTTTTCCTTTAATATCCATTCTGATTAGTGATTGAAGGCACACGTTCTCTCTTCCACTCTTCTTTTTGTCTTTGCCCCTTTCATTCTTTGTTACCGGTTTCCTTGTTTGATTCCCCTCCTACTTTTAAATTTTTTGTGGCTCGTTAATTTGGCTTTTGCATGATATCGGTAATTTTCGGTTCTTACTAGTCTTAACGCTTTTGGTTGCTTTCTAAAAGGGGTTCCTTTTTCATGTTTAGGAGTTAATCAAGAGACTGAAAATCATTCTCAATCGACAAGTTGAGTGTATGGATTCCTCATTTCAATCGAAGGTAAGGGTTTCGATAGTTATGGACAAACGTCTAGTTACAATACCGTTTTAAGTTTCAGTTATGTTACTGAAATTGGGGCTTTAATTTGTCGATTTTAGGTATTGGAGTGCTCATGAGTGATTAGGCATAAAAAACGATACAGGTCTGTATTCGATTGCGTAAAAAATAAGGTTTTGGCAAAAGCCAAAAACTTCACTGTCGACGCCACCCGGGCATGTGGTTGCCCGTGCGTGTGATCGAAGAGGCCAGACCGTCACGGCCAAGGCCAATATTGGCCATATGGGCCATATGGGCATGTGGGCCCATTTTTACTGAAATGACTATTAAGGTTGCACGGGTCGCCTAAGTCAACTGTGACTTCCGTAGGGTCAGTAAGAACTACTTAGACCCTTAACTGTATGATATTGATTATGTGAATTATGTACTGAGCATGTTATATACAAGCATGTACACTGAACTGAATGTGTATCTGACAAACATGTGATAGCATGACATTTCATTGTATGTTCCATTGCATTGGGTTGGGTTGATATTATTTGGAGGAAGTGTACTGAAAGGCTTTTAAGCCTAATATGCTGGCAGCTCAGCTGTAAATTACTATTTTGTGCCGCATTCGGTACTATCTGGGGTGTAAAGATGTGTGGGTTGATTTAATCCCCACATGGAGTGTAGGGTTGGACGGAGATGATTTGTAGAGGCTGATTGGGTAGGACTTTGTTACTAAAAACTACATGGTAATCGACATCTTGAGATGGGTTAAGGCTCAAACCGTTCTCGATCTTTGAAAGGGCTTAGGCCCAAGCATTTGATGCTGCAATGTGATTCTTGATTGTTTGTTGTTTTCTGCAGGATTACACACTAAGTTTTCGAAAACTCACTCAGTTTACGAAAACTCTCTCCTCTCTGATTAATGTGCATAGATAATCCCCAGACCTAGATAGATCGATACTGTAGAGGACTCGATGGTGACCACAGTTTTTTACTGTCATGGTTTCAATTTATGATTATTGGTTTTATTTTTAGTCTATTTTTACTGGTTAATTTTTTGGGTTGTAATTGGACTTTCGGACTTTGTTTTGGTTTTGGGTGTTAATTATCTTTACCTTATGGATTACAACTACTAGTAGTAGGAAACATCGGTTTTCAAAAGAAACAAATGATTTTTGGAAACTCCCGATTGTTTAAACTATTTTAAAAGCTTCAGAAATGAATAACATTTTGAAACTATCGAGAAATGAGTAACACGATTTTGGAACTAATAAGATATTAAGATAAGTAATTCAATGGAAATGGTTTTATCGCGATAGCACGGTTTTCAAACACCCTATCATATGACATCACTAAATCTGACCATAACGTTTAGGCCAGGTTTGGGGTGTTACATTTAGTAATATCAGAGCCAGGTTGCAAAACTCGACTGTGGATTATGGGTTTTTAAAATTTGGTTTTTGAAGGATTGATTTTCAAATGATTTGAAATGTTTCTACTGAGTATGTGGTACACTGGGTCTCCAGCGTCGATCTTGTAAGCATTTTGAAACTGATTTTTTCTTAAATTGAAAATGCTATGATATTCTGAAACTACTTTAGGTAGTAAACTATGAAAATACTCTATTAAATATATACCAAAAACTGTAGTTAAACCAAAACTATAGTAAACTACTAAAGACTGTGACAAATGAAAACAAACTCTGGCATTGCTTTACATAAAATATTTATTAATAAACACTAGAACTGTAATTGACACATAGAAATTTTAATACAGATAAATTCGATTAGATATGAGCACACGAGGTATCCGTGGACGGGGTACAATAGGCCGTGGAATAGGCCATAGAGGGGCTCGAGCTGAGTCCTTGTCATCTAGCAGCATGCCTAATTTGGACACGAGGGAGACGCCAGTGTTGCTGGCTACTGAGACTGGGTCTCAAGATCGTATGGCTGGGGACAACACATTTTCCTAGGCTATGTTAAGGATTTTGGAGAGGGTCGCTAGGCCCAACACAGGATTTGAGGGCCAAGGGTCGATTACGGAATGACTCCGGTCCAATAGAGCTGAGCTCTTCAAGGGTGTTACTTGGGTCGCCCCTAATGTGGCCGAATACTGGATTAAGGCTATGGAGAGGATCATGGATGATCTAGATTGCACCCCCGAAAAGAAATTAAAGGGTGTAGTCTCACTGCTGCAGAATGAGGCTTATCAGCGGTGGCTGACAGTTAAGGAGGGCACTCAACCCGAATGTCTGACCTGGGAGTTTTTCAAGACTGCCTTCCAGGGGAAATATGTAAGGGCGAACTACGTGGATGCCTGTAGGAGGGAGTTCTTAAACCTTAGGGAGATCGATCCATAGCAGAGTATGAGGCTGAATTCCAGCAAATGAGACGCTATGCGCGAGGTATGGCGGCGACTGAGAAGCCACTATGCATGATTTTTCTTCACTGGTTGAGAAGGCGAAGATGCCGAGGAGTTTAAGCGTACTAAGCGCCAAAACCGTGACAGAGAGAAAGGTATGAACAAGAGGGATTTGGAGTGTAACACTATGGGGTTACGGGATATTACCAATCAAAAAATAGATTCGAACAATCACATGGATAAACTTGTACCAACTTATAAACCAATCAATCTTAATATAAAAAGTCAATTTATTAATTAATATTACTTAACCAAAAGTAATATGGATACAATTTTTTTTAATTACACAAATTCTAAATCATACCTCCAATGAAAAAGTCATAAGTAAATAGAATTCACAAAATCAAGTACATCATTCAATTTGTCATTTTCATTTCATATAGCCGAATGTACATGCATTAACATTATACACTACCTAAGCCGAATACATATATAATCACTTAATACACTATAAATCAACTTCCATTTCCAAGCCTCATTGCCATAACAATCATACATCCATTTACTCTTTTATGCAATTCAAGAATCATCAAAAGTCATCCCATGTATAATTTATACCTAAATAGCCGAATACACAAAGTATACATATACACATATTAAATGACATTTCAATAACACACAAATTATTCATCACAAGCCGAATACACATATCCAAATACACATGGATTCCTCATTTGCATTATATATGATTTATAGCACACAACTATAACACTTCCTTACCTTGTCTTAAGTAAACATCAAATTAACTCATACCTGACCATTTAGCTCGTATTATACAATCCGCACGCGGTTTACCTTTGCCCGATGAACCATTTAGAATTGGATAGGACGCTCGGATAATCACATAAATCGTATAATGACAACGTCCCAGACGTGGTCTTACATGTAACCACATATCGATGCCACTGTCCCAGACAGGGTCTTACTCGTAAACACATATCAGAATCACAAAACGATGCCATGGACTTACTCATACACATATATCAGAATCCTATGTCATGACATATGTATCCTAGCTATTCCTAAGGTTCATACGGGGCTTTCGGACGTCGTATCTTGGTCGAATCGAACTCAGAAATGTCATAGCCAAATTTAACATATTCAGCCATAGCATAATTTAATTATAACATTTCATAACAGCATGTAATTATAACATTAAGCTATCAATAAACACGTCTTTTTGCTTATAAACTTACCTTGGACGTCGTAACACGGGACGGGGCCGCTAGTCGACAACTTTCGTTTTTCCCTGGTCCAAATTCGATTTCTTTGGTTCTTGATCTAAACATATTCAAATTAAGCTCATTCAAACATATTTTCATTCAATTTATTCCAAAAACACATAAATAGGTAAATTACCATCTTACCCCTAACATTTATAATTTTTACAATTTAGTCCCTATTGCACAAAACACAAAATACACAAAATTTCAAAACACCGATGTTAGGCCGAATCGTACCCATGCCTATACAAGTCTATATATTTTATAAATTTTACATTTTAGTTCCTCAAATTATTATTTTTGTAATTAAGTCCTAATTACTCAAAATTATCAAAAACTCCAATACAAAATATGTTAATCTAAAACATATCTTTCATATTTCACCATCAAACAAAAAAAATCACAAGCTATCAATAATGGCTCAACTCAAAATATTCATCAAAATAAAAAAATTAAAGCATGGGTTTTGTAGTACTCAAAGCAACGATCTCAAAAACGTAAAAATTATAAAAAACTGACAAGAAAACGAACCTTGATTGAGCTAAATAGGTGGCTGAACACTAGGTTATTATTCTTCTCTTTAGTTTCGGCAATTAAGAGATGAAAATGATCAGTATGATTTTATTATATGTTATAATATGTTATATTATAACATTTTATTTCATTTCCCATTTTACCCTTAATGAAATAATAATAAATTTTATGTTCTATGTCTAATACCGTCCATTACACTTAATTTTGGGCTTATTTCAAATTTAAGGCTTTCATTTAAAAATCCAAGTACAATTTAGCCCTTTTTAGAAAAACCACTAAATTTTTATTTTATGCGATTAAGCCCTTTTATTTAATCGGACACTCAAACGATAAAATTAAATCACGAAAATTTCACAGATATAAATTCACACAAATTAAACACGGAAAATAATTTTTAAATATTTTTCTGACTCAAATTCGTGGTCTCGAAACCACCATTCTGATTAGGGTCTAAATCGAGCTGTTACAACTCTCCCCCCTTAGGGATTTTCGTCCTCGAAAATCTTACCGGTGAATAGGTTCGGATAACATTCTCTCATTTTATCCTCTGGCTCCCATGTTGCTTCCTCAACTCCACGCTTATGCCATAATACTTTAACTAACGGAATCTTCTTATTCCGCAACTCTTTAACCTCACGAGTCAAAATGCGAATCGGTTCTTCTTCGTAGGTCATATCAGGCTGAATTTCAATCTCAGACAGACTAATCACATGTGAAGGATCAGATCGATTCCTCTAAAGCATCGAAACATGGAATACATTGTGTATCTTTTCTAACTCAGGTGGCAACAACAATCTGTAAGAAACTGGCCCAATACGCTCTATAATTTCATACGGCCCAATGAATCTTGGACTCAATTTGCCTTTATGACCAAATCTGAGTATTTTCTTCCATGGTGAGACTTTAAAGAAAACTTTATCTCCGATCTGAAACTCTATATCAAGTCTGCATAAAATTTATAATGATCTGATGCTGCTTTCAAACTTTCACGAATCACTTTCACTTTCTATTCAGTTTCTCTGATCAAGTCAACCCCGTGTATCTTATTTTCACTGAGCTCAGCCCAGTACAATGGCGTACGGCA
The DNA here is from genome assembly GCF_025698485.1 of Gossypium arboreum. Classification (NCBI taxonomy): domain Eukaryota; kingdom Viridiplantae; phylum Streptophyta; class Magnoliopsida; order Malvales; family Malvaceae; genus Gossypium; species Gossypium arboreum. Next base: position 108,160,487 of record NC_069079.1, read on the forward strand.
TTTAAGACCATACAAAGCGTCATAATGTGCCATTTTGATACTCGATTGATAGCTGTTATTATACGCAAATTCAATCAGAGGCAGGTATCGTTCCCATGTACCTTCAAACTCAAGTATTCAACATCTCAACATATCCTCAAGTATCTGAATGATTCGCTCAGACTGGCCATCTGTTTGCGGATGGAAAGTAGTACTGAAATGTAATTTCGTATCTAATGCATCTTGCAGTTTCTTCCAAAATCGCAATGTAAACCTCGGGTCTCTATCCGAAACAATAGATATAAGCACACCATGTAATCTCACAATCTGAGAGACATACAATTTAGCTAGCTTATCAAGTGGGTAGTCCATATGTATTGGAATAAAATGAGCCAATTTAGTCAATATATCAACAACAACCCAGATTGCATCTTTCTTGCCTAGTGTCAACGGTAAACCAGATACAAAATCCATCATGACTTTATCCCACTTCTACTCAGATATCATGATAGGATGAAGTAATCCTGAAGGCACCTGATGCTCAACTTTTACTTGTTGACAGACTAAACATCTTGCAACAAAGTCAGAAATGTCTCGTTTCATACCATGCCACCAGTAAAGCTGTTTTAGATCATTATACATCTTTGTACTACCTGAGTAAACAGATAACCGACTATTATGAGCTTCATTCAAAATCATCTGAATCAACTCTGAATTTTTCGAAACGCATATTCAGTCTCTGAATCTCAAACAGTCATCAACATCAACTCTGAACTCTGTATTAGTATCTGTCTCACACTAAGCTCGTTTTGCAATCAATTCATTATCAACCTTCTGGGCAACACATATTTGTTGAACAAATGACGGTCTGGCTTTCAATTCAGCTACTATCAAACCATCATTAGACATAGCCATATGTGCATTCATTGTACGCAAAGCGAACAGCGATTTTCGACTTAAAGCATCAGCAACAACGTTAGCCTTTCCCGGGTGATAGTCAATCACAAGCTCGTAGTCTTTTAGCAATTCTAACCATCGATGTTGTCTCAAATTCAAATCCTTCTGAGTCATCAAGTATTTCAGGCTTTTATGGTCAGAATAAACATGACATTTCTCACTGAACAGATAGTGACGCCAAATTTTCAAGGTGAATACAATGGCTGCCAATTCTAGGTCATGTGTCGGATAGTTCTTTTCATGTGGCTTCAACTGTCTCGAGGCATAAGCTATCACTCTACCTTCCTAATCAGAATACAACCCAAACCATTTAATGATGCATTACTATAAATAACAAATTCTTTACCCGATTCTAGCTGAACTAGCACTAAAGCTTCAGTCAAAAGGGCTTTCAACTGATCAAAGCATTTCTGGCACTTCTCTGACCACTCGAACTTAACATCTTTCCCCAATAGCTTTGTTATCGGGGCTGCAATCATAGAGAAACCTTTTACGAACCGTCTATAATAACCAGCAAGTCCCAGAAAGCTTCGGATTTCAGAAACATTCTTAAGAGGTTTCCAATCCAGTATAGCTGAAATTTTGCTCGGATCCACTCGAATACCTGATGTTGATACTACATGGCCCAGAAAACTAACTTCACTTAACTAGAACTCACATTTACTGAATTTTGCATACAATTGTTTATCTCGCAGTGTTTGCAACACAAGTCTCAAATGTTCGGCATGTTCAGCTTCATCACGAGAGTAGATCAAAATGTTATCTATAAACACAACCACAAACCGGTTAAGATACGGTCTGAAGATCTGATTCATCAAATCCATGGAAACAGAAGGTGTATTAGTGAGTCCGAATGGCATAACCAAAAACTCATAATGTCCATACCTCGTTCTGAAAGCAGTCTTTGGCACATCTGAATCTTTAACTCGCAACTAATAGTATCCTGATCTCAAATCTATCTTTGAAAATACTGTAGCCCCTTTCAATTGGTCAAACAGATCATTAATCCATGGCAACGGATACTTATTCTTTATAGTCACCTTATTAAACTGTCTGTACTCGATGCACATTCTCATAATTCCATATTTCTTTTTCATAAACAACACAGGTGCACCCTACGGAGAGGAACTCAATCTCGCGAAACCTCTATCTGTCAATTCTTGCAACTAAGCTTTCAATTCTTTTAATTCTGTAGGTTCCATTCTGTACGGAGCTATGGATATCGGAGTCGTCTCAAGCATTAACTCAATACCAAACTCTACTTCCCGAATAGGTGGCAAACCTGGTAATTCTTCTAGAAACACATCCAGATACTCACATACAATAGGTACTGATTCAATATTTCTTTCAGCCGCTTTGCTGTCGAGCACGTAGGCAAAATAAGCTTCACACCTTTTTCTCACATATTTCTGAGCTAGCATCGAAGAAATCACTGTTGGTAAACCATACAAATCACTAGATTCGATCCAAAGAACTTCATCATTCTGGCTCCGTAGATCAATGGTCTTTCTTTTGCAGTTCACAATAGCATCATGTAAAGTCAGCCAATCCATACCTAAAATTATGCCAAACTCATCAAATGACAGTAACATCAAATCAGCCGCACATATCTCGAACCATCAAGGGACAATTCTTATACACTTTATCAACCATAACACACCGACCCAAGGGGTTTGACTCTTTAATCACAAACTCAGTAGACTCAACAGGTAAAGTCTTGCTGAATACTAATGTTTCACATACATAAGAATGAGTAGAACCAGATCAATCAATATAATTACATTAGTATCATAAACAATAAATGTACCAGTAATGACATCCGGGGATGAAGCCTCCTCTCGTGCACGTATAGCATAGGCTCTGGCAGGTGCACGAGCCTCAGATCTGATTACCATATCTTTACTCCCTCTCTGACAGCCACTCGTATTACCAGTATTTCTGGGTGGTCTACCTCGAGCTGTAGTGTTACCCGATCTCGTATTCTACACTGGATTTTCCTCAGCTAATATTTGGTAGTCCCAAATATAATGATCTGTCGATCCACATTTAAAACAGGCCCGATCATGCAACCTGCAACTGCAGGGATATCGTTTACCACAATGCTTGCACTCGGGTTGATTTGATTTGACATTACCCACACTCGCTACTGAGGTAGCTCTCGAGCTCACTGGTGGTCTATTACGATCCCGTTTGGGGTGACCTAAAGTGGCTTTAGAACGGCTAGAATCATATTGGAACTTCTTTTGCATGCATCTCTAGCTTCAAAGTCAACTTTTGTTTTCTCTTTCCCGAGCTCTTCAGCTTTGCAGGGTCGCTCAACAAGTACCACAAACTCTTTTATCTCAAGTATGCCAACTAACAGTTTGATATCTTCATTTAGCCCATCTTCAAATCTTTTAAACATTATGGCTTCAATTGAAACACACTCTCGAGCATACCGACTGAGTCTCATAAATTTTCGCTCATACTCTGTCACTGTCATTTGAACCTGTTTCAACTCCAGAAATTCTTTACGCTTCTGATCGATAAATCTCTGACTGATATATTTCTTACGGAACTCAGTCTGAAAGAATTCCCAAGTCACCTACTCTCTCGGAACTACTGATACTAGGGTATTCCACTAGTGGTATGATGTGTCTCGAAGCAAGGATATAACACATTTTAAACATTCATCAGGAGTACTCGAAGCAAGGATATAACACATTTTAAACATTCATCAGAAGTACAAGACCGCTCATCAAACACACGGATGGTATTATCAAGCCAGAACTCAGCCCGCTCAGCATCACCATCATTAGTGGCTTTAAACTCTTCAGCTCCATGTTTTTTGATTTTATCGACAGGTGGTCTATTCAATCGCAACGGATCACTTACTTGAGGTACAGCAGGTATGGAAGATGGATTAATCGGGGGTGGAGGTTGATGTGCAGCCGGGTTAGTCCGGATATATTGAGTGAACCAGTCATTCATCATTTGATAGAAGACTTGTTTAGCCTCACTTTTTGGATTACTCCAAGTCAGTCAAGAATCAACCTGTGCTGTCCCTTGCGCGGGTGCAGCCACTACACTCTCAACATCATCAGCTACAGCTCGGTCAGGATCCATTTACTATATGAAAACACATTTCAAATGTCAGAAGTCATCACACTATCAAAGAATAATATTATGGCATGTATAGCTAGACTCACACATGCTATGTTAGTCCTAGAACTGACTAAACCATAGCTCTGATACCAATAAAATGTAGCACCCCTAACCCGTATCCGTCACTGAAATAGGGTTACAGGATATTACCAATCAAAACATAGATTCAAACAATCACATGCATAGACTTGTACTAACTTATAAACCAATCAATCTTAATATAAAAAGTCAATTTATTAATTAATATTACTTAACCAAAAGTAATATGGATACAACTTTTTTTTTTAATTACACAAATTATACAATTATACCTCTAATGAAAAAGTCACAAGTAAATATAATTCAAAAAATCAAGTACATCATTCAATTTGTCATTTTCATTTCATATAGCCGAATGTACATGCATTAACATTATTCACTACCTAAGCCGAATACATATATAATCACTTAATACATTATAAATCAACTTCCATTTCCAAGCCTTATAGCCATAACAACCATACATCCATTTACTATTTTATGCAATTCAAGAATCATCAAAAGTCATCCCATGTATAATTTATACCTAAATAGCTGAATACACAAAGTATACATATACACATATTAAATGACATTTCAATACCACACAAATTATTCATCACAAGCCGAATACACATATCCAAATACACATGGATTCCTCATTTGCATTATATATGATTTATAGCACACAACTATAACACTTCCTTACCTTATCTTAAGTAAACATCAAACTAATTCATACCTGACCATTTAGGTCGTATTATACAATCTGCATGCGGTTTACCTTTGCCCGATGAACCATTCAGAATTGGATAGGACACTCGGATAATCACATAAACTGTACAATGCCAACGTCCCAAACGTGGTCTTACATGTAACCACATATCGATGCCACTGTCCCAAACAGCGTCTTACTCGTAAATACATATCAGAATCACAAAACGATGCCATGGACTTACTCGCACACATATATCGAAATCCTATGTCATGACATATGTATCCTAGCTAATCCTAAGGTTCATACGGGGCTTTCAGACGTCGTATCTTGGTCGAATCGAACTCAGAAATGTCATAGACAAATTTAACATATTCGGCCATAGCATAATTTAATTATAACATTTCATAACAGCATGTAATTATAACATTAAGCTATCAATAAACACGTCTTTTTGCTTATAAACTTACCTCAGACGTCGTAACACGGGACGCGGCTACTAGTCGAAAACTTTCGTTTTTTCCCGGTCCAAATCTAATTTCTTTGGTTCTTGATCTAAACATATTCAAATTAAGCTTATTCAAACATATTTTCATTCAATTTAGTCCAAAAAAACATAAATAGGCAAATTACCATTTTACCCCTGACATTTATAATTTTTACAATTTAGTCTCTATTGCACAAAACACAAAATACACAAAATTTCAAAACACCCATGTTAGGTCGAATGGTACCCATCCCTATACAAGTCTATAAATTTTATAAATTTTACATTTTAGTCCTTCAAATTATTATTTTTGCAATTAAGTCCTAATTACTCAAAATCACCAAAAACTCCAATACAAAATATGTTAATCTAAAACATATCTTTCATATTTCACCATCAAACAACAAAAATCACAAGCTATCAATAATGGCTCAACTTAAAATATTCATCAAAATAAAAAATTAAAGCATGGGTTTTGTAGTACTCGAAGCAACGATATCAAAAACGTAGAACTTATAAAAAAAAACTGACAAGAAAACAAACCTTGATTGAACTAAATAGGTGGCCGAACCCTAGGTTATTATTTTTCTCTTTAGTTTCGGTAATTAGGAGATGAAAATGATCAGTATGATTTTATTATATGTTATAATATGTTATATTATAACATTTTATTTCATTTACCATTTTACCCTTAATGAAATAATAATGAATTTTACATTCTATGTCTAATACCGTCCATTACACTTAATTTTGGGCTTATTGCAACTTTAAGGCTTTCATTTAAAAAGCCAAGTACAATTTAGCCCTTTTTAGAAAAACCGCTGAATTTTTATTTTATGCGATTAAGCCTTTTTATTTTATCGGGCACTCAAACGATAAAATTAAATCACGAAAATTTCACATATATAAATTCACACAAATTAAACACAGAAAATATTTTTTAAATTTTTTTTTACTCGAATTCGTGGTTCTAAAACCACCGTTCCGATTAGAGTCTAAATCGGGCTGTTACATGGAGCTTCGAGTTCTGTACATAGGCCTAAGAAAAAAGCCAGAGCTGAGTTTCCGGTTAGAATTGAGCCTCCTGTTGCTGCTACTGGACAGCAGCCATGTTTTGATTGTGATAGACGCCATCAGGGCTACTGTTGGAGAAGGACTAGGGCGTGTTTGAGGCATGGATCATTGGATCAACATATCAGGGTGTCCGCTGAGGGCTGATCAGATTCAAGCTCAGGGTATTGGTAATGTACAGCCACAGAGGGTAGCACAGCAGCCACTGAGAGGTCGTGGTCAGGCTAGAGGTGGTAATGGCATGGGCCACGGATAGAGAGCACCGAGCAGAGGTGCTAGACAGACTGAGGTGAGGCAGCCAGCTTTAGTATACGTTGCACGTCACCGAGAGGATAGAGATGCTCCAGACTTTATTACGGGTACGTTACTTATTCATGATGTACCTTATATTGCATCGATAGATATATGATCCACTCACTCTTATATAGCCTGTACTATGTCTGAAAACTTGGGGATTTTGGTTGAGAGCACTACGAGTGAGGTTACCATACTGAGTTCGTTGGGGCAATCTATAAGGGTAAACAAGTTGTTTAAAAACGTCCCATTAGAGGTTCAAGGGGAAATCTTTCTGGCTGACCTGATGAAGCTTTTATTTGGGGAGTTCGACTTAATTCTGAGGATAGACTGGTTGGTCAAGCACCGTGTCAGCTTGGACTGTGCGACTAAGAGGGTCGTATTGAGGACTGAGGAGGATAATAAGGTAGTCTTGGTTGGAGAACACCGGAATTATTTATCTAATGTGATTTCTGCGCTGGTGGCAGAGAGGTTGGTTCGTAAGGGATGTGAGGCATTTTTGGCCTACGTAAGTGTTTCTGATTTTGGGAACTCTACTATTAAGGACATTAGAACAGTAAAGGATTTTTTGAATGTTTTCCTGAAGAGCTACCGGGGTTACCTTCGAATCGTGAAGTGAAGTTTAGGATAGAGCTCTTTTCTGGTATAGCTCTGGTGTCCATCACTCCCTACCGAATGGCATCGAAGGAGCTTATAGAGCTTAAGGCTCAGATTCAGGGGTTATTGGATCATGGTTTCATCCGCCCTAGTGTGTCTCCGTGGGGAGCACCGGTACTATTTGTGAAAAAGAATGATGGATCCATGTGGATGTGTATCAACTACCGTCGGCTGAACAAGTCGAACATTAAGAACAAGTACCATTACCGAGGATAGATGAACTATTTGACCAGTTTCAAGAAGCTTCGGTATTCTCCAAGATTGGCCTCTGATCTGAGTATCATCAGTTGAGGGTCAAGGAGGCTGACATACATAAGACGGTGTTTAGGACTCCTTATGGTCATTACGAGTTCCTAGTTATGCCATTTGGACTGACTAATGCACCAGTAGCTTTCATGAATTTGATGAACCGAGATTTGGATCGATTTGTGGTAGTGTTTATTGAAGACATGCTGGTTTACTCGAGGACTGAAGAGGAGCATGATGAGCACCTTCAAGTCATCCTACAGACTTTGAGGGAAAAGCAGCTCTATGCTAAGTTTAGTAAGTGCGAGTTCTGGTTGCATGAGGTGACATTTCTGGGTCATGTGGTTTCTGCTGGGAGGATTCAAGTTGATCCTCGAAAGATTGAGGCTGTGTTGGAGTGGAAACAGCTTAGGAATGTATCGGAGATCCGTAGTTTTTTGGGGCTAGCGGGTTATTATTGGTGATTTGTGGAGGGTTTCTCATTGATTGCTACACCCTTAACTAAGCTACTACGTAAGGGTGTACCGTTTGATTGGACTGATGCGTAGCAAGAGAGCTTTGAGAAGCTCAAGACTATAATTGAATAAGTTATGTAATGTTATTAAACATGTCAAGATTATAATTGAATTTTGAACCTTCAAAAAAAGTTATGGAATTTTCCCATTGCTAAATAGTTTAGGATTTACCCAATTTTTATAGCTACATTATGAAATTTGTATATGAAGTAAATTTACAAGTTTGATTATGTAATATTATTTAATACACCAAGATTATAATTGAATTTTGACTCTTCTAATAAATTTTATGGAATTCACCCATGGCCAAATAGTTTAAGGTTTACCCCAATTTGCATAACTGCGCTGTGAAAATTGTGTAAGTTTGATTAAGTATAAGGTTTAAGGTGTAAAAAACAAAAGTAGGAAGTTCAAAATTTAAAAAGTTGATTGAGTTAGTGTCACTTATCAACTAGGTCTTGTGAAATTACTGAAAACTCGTTAATTTTGTGTAAATAAAAAATATTACTATAATGGTACTTTTTCATTTTATATTTTGTGCAAAATCAAAAAAATTGCACTTGATGGGTGTCTAACCTAAATATTGATTTTACATTAAATTACTATAAAAAAGTTTTTATTGATTTTATATTAAAATATAAATAGACAAAAAACCCTCATAATAATATAATTTCTTGTGTATGTAAAATAGTATTTTAGTAGTTTCTCAATTAAGTTGGTGCTCGGTTACTTCGTGACACCAACTCAATCAAAGGCTTAAATTTAAGTATAAAAAAAAAATTCTTATATTGTTTAAGTATAAAGATAAAAAAAATCACCATGCCTTAATCACATCCAATGGTTCAAAAATAATCCCGAAGCTATAATATCTCTTCAAATAATAATTCTAACATAAATTTCATATGATATGCCCAAAATGTCCTTTTTATGAAAAAATGCAAAAAAAAATTAAATAGCAATTCGAATTTGACCTTCATGGATTAAATTATTAAATTAAAATTAAAAAATTAAAGAATTAAAGGGTCTATCAAAAAAAGGTATGTTAATTAATCAAAGGTCCAACTAATCCCCACGTCTGTATTGTAAATATGCGGTTATGAATAATCCAGCCAAAGTAACAGGAATTAGACCTAGAACGATACCAAATAGAAAAACTTCAATCATTTCAATTTATTTAAAAGGAGAAAAAGAAAGGTAATATTTATCCCTAAATATTAATTTCTATTGCTAATAATTGATATTAACACCAGAAGGAGCTATAGAATACCCCTTTTGTTTCACTATCTTTCTTTTTCACCACTTAGCCCATTTAAACTTCATAAATCATACTTATACTTACACTTACACTTCAATTGTGAAAAATTGCACTTATACTCTTTCCTGGAAAAAAAATATTACAATTTAGTCTCAATATATTTCACCTTTTCAATTTAATTCAAAATTGATTTTCATCATACCAATATACTTAAAAGCTCTTATTCATACCCAAACAATTATTATTAAATCACCAATTCATTGCTTAGGCAATTTGCACTTTTAATCCTTCTACTTTTTTAATTTCCCAACTTGTTCCTTTTACCAAAATTTCCAATTCATAATTCTCTACATTGATTTTCATACTAAGTATCAATTTAATTCCATAACATTACTCATTAACTAACTCATTACTTTTCCTCAATAATTTATTGTACCCGTCCTCGAAACAGTAATAGATATCATATCATAATTTTTTTTTTGGAGCATTACAACAACAAATGAGAGACAAGCATTTTTGGAGTCTTTATTTTTTGAGGAGTGAGCAAAGTTGAAGTGAAGAGTCCCAAAATTTTTCTTTTTAATCTTAAAATGTAGAGTAAACTATAAAAATAGTCACTACCTATTGTCTTCCATCTAATTTGGTCACTGAACTATTAATTTCACTGATTGAGTCATTGAACTTTTTGGAAATATGTTGGTCACTCTCACGTTAGTTATCATTAGATTAGTGGTAAAAAGTTGATATAGGCTTTCTTTTATTGGTCTATTAACAAATTTACCCTTCCAATGTTCTCACATTCTACTAATTTCATCCTAAATATAAAATATTCAAGAAATTTAACCCTCAATGTTTACAAAATTTGTCATTTTAGTTCAAATTCTAAAAAAATTCAATAAATTTAGCCCCCAAAATTTGTAAAATTTGTGGATTAAGTTCTATTGTGATATGTCTCATATTTAAGTATTTAATATTTTATTTTTTATTACACTTTAAGGGATATTTGTCACCCCTTATAATATCCTGCTTGACTCTATTAGTAATGTGTCAAATAATAATAAGAATAATAGAACCAAATTATATCATATTAAAGCAGAGTGGCTAAATCTTTAAATTGAGTATAGTATAAGGATGAAAACTAAAATTTGACCCTTTCGTATACAAATGCCATTTAAGATGAGACTTGATACAAAACTGATGTAACACCCTGATTTATTAAATCATGTTTTTACAAATTTTGATATAAATGAGTATATGCTTCAATGGTTTAGTGGTTGATGTGTGTGCTAGAGGTCTTGGGTTCAAGTCCCACTTTTGGAAGTTTTGCTATTTTTTGTTCCTAGCCTTGTCTTTAATGGCTTGACTTATATTATATTTTTTATCAACTCATATTAGAATGAGCTTGTTGGTTCAGGTGGTAAGTCTTAGCTTGTCTTAGGGTCTTGTGTTCGAATTTCTGAGAAAGTAGTTAGTAATATTTTTACTTCTGTGTATGAATGCCAATGGTGTAGTAGAGATTTGGTGGGATTTAAATTTTGTGCTAGTTGGATGAGAGTTAGTGGGTCAGTTTTGGTGGGATTTGATAGTTAGTGGGGAATTGAGACTTTCTTAATTTAATTTAATTTTTATTTTATTTTGTTTCCCAAAAACCTCTATTCTTTCTAACATTCTTTTTTGTCTTTGCTTCCTAAAAACTTCTCTTCGTTCTAACATTCTTTTTTGTCGTTCTCTGCAAATTTCTTTTTCTTCTTTCCTTTGATTCTGTTCACAAATCATTCGTTCAAATTGCTACGATTTGGATTGTCTGGTTTTCTTCATTCGGCTTGGTTAGTGGGGCTTTGCTTTACTTTAACTTTTGGATTCTGTAAATCTATTTAGTTTAGGGTCTTTCTTTTTGAAGTGGCAATATGGTGTTGTAGTTTGGGAATTTAATTTCCATCGATGTGTTGTTTAGAGAAGATTGAAAAGAAATTTCACTCCAATGGCCTAATTTGTGTGTGTGATTGTTGTTCGTTGGCAGTAAGTATGCGTGTGCGTTATTTGATTTTGAAAGGTTAAATTCATGGTCTATTCTTACTGAATTCATAAATCGAACATTAAAGTAACCATTGGGATACTGTTTCTAGGTTTCAGAGGTCTCGGGGTTACTTTTGCATCAAAATCGAGCTAGGTGTGTAATGAGAAACTAAAAAAAGACGATCGACGAAAGCCAAAATTGGAGCCTATTGATGCCATACTACCGTGTGGCTGGTCGTCTGGTAGGTCGTGTGTGACATCAACCTAGCCCATTTTAGGCCATGTGGGTCATACGGGCATGTGTAGGCCATGTGGGCTATACGGGCTAGGCCATTTTGGACGTATGGGCCCAAATTTAAGAATTTTTCCCTAGGGTTGTACACGTCGTCCCGATCGACTGTGGACCTTCCGTGAGATCGGTATGTGTTTAAATAAGCTATTAAGTATGAAATCTGATAATCTATTAATGTGAAAAATGACATAAATAATGCCTAACAAGTATGATTTGTTATGTACCGAGCATGTTCTGTTTATATTATACGAGTATTCATGTTATGTATATCCGAAAATCTATTATTCACTATATATGTCTGATTATAGGGTGAGATTTGTATTATGTTGAGGAAGTGATCTGTGGAAGGTGATATCTCGCCACTATATTGGCAACATAACTGCGATTATACTAAAAAGTGTCGTATGGACACTGAGCGATGTCTAGGGCTAGGTGGGTGTTTTATACCCCATGTCATCTATTAAGATAGTCAAAGCTGGTGTGTAGAGGATGGGGGTAAGATTATATGTACATATATGTTTTTGTATTACTCTGATCTAGTTCTGACTCTGTTATGAAATAAGTCTATATCTGATCTGCCATGTAACTGAATTTGGGATTCTATTTCTGTGAGTTGCACACTAAGTTATAAAAACTCATTCTCTGTTTGTCTGATAATTTCAGCTAACCCTCAAACTTAGGCGGGTCGATGCAACTAGAGCTCGGTTATGTCCACATTGCTATAAAACTATATTTACTTAAATTTGGCTTACTTAAATTTCTATTTTGAGAGTTTTGTATAATTTGGACTATTCAGACTTTTGGGATTGTTTTTTGTTTTGGATTTTTATTTTGGTTTTCTAGCATGACTAATGATAAAATGGTTTTTATGAAAACGACAGTTTTTCTGAAAATAATTATTTTCAAGGAAACAAATCGATTTACCCAAATATAACGTTTTCAGAAACTCCGCTATAAAATATTTGATATATTTGAAAAACATAAACGAACAATGATTTTAAATTGAATAAGTACAACAACATGCTTTCTAAACAAATCGGGCTTACTAAGTAACAACAATTTACGATGAATTCAAAAAGAAGGGAGTCAGATTTATTACTTTTTCTTCGTAACACTTTTAACCATAACGTCTAGGCCGAGTTTGGGATATTACATTTAGTAGTATCAGAGCCAGGTTACAAAACTCGGGCTGTGAAATTTTGGATTCAAAATTATATTTGAAAAAACTGTTTTTAGAGTAAAGTTTATTTTTTCTTAAAAATAAGTTTTTGGTATACCGAGTCTCTGGAGCCGATCCTGTAAGTGCTTCGAACTTAGTAATACTTTAGTTAGAAAACTCAGAAATAATTAAAACTACACTGAGTTAGTTAGAGATTGAAAATTTCTAAAAAAACTACTGATTACTATTTGAAGCATAAAATACTTACTAATAAATACTAAAACTAATACATAAAACTTTGTAATGTAGATAAAACTTTGAATACGATGAGTGCTTGTGGAACATGTGGCCGTGGTATTCTTCAGAGCGACGGGTGCCGTAGAGGGACTCAAGCTGAGTCGTCATCGATGGGCGGTATGCCTAATCTGAATAGTAGTGAGTCACCGGCTACACCTACTGTTGAGACTGGGTCTCATAGTCACTCGACTAAAGATGACGTATTGTCCCAACCCATACTTAGAGTATTGGAGAGGGTTGCTAGACCCCATTTTAGTTTTGGGTGTTGTGGATCGGTAACTAAACGACTCTGATCTAATGGTGCTAGCTATTTAGGGGCGTCATTGGAATCGCTCTGACTGTGGCCAAATACTGGTTGGAGGCCACTGAGAGAATCATGAATGATACTGACTGCACCCCCAAGCAGAAACTGAAAGGTACAGTATCTCTACTTCGCGATGAGGCGTATCAGTGGAGGTTAACAGTTGATGAGGGTACTCAGTCAGATTAGATTAATTGGGAATATTTTAAGACTGTCTTCCAAAGTAAATATGTGGGGGTAAGTTTTATGGATGCTCGCGTTCATAAATCTCACTCAATGGATAGAACTATGGCCGAGTATGAGGCCAAATTTCTAAGATTAAGTAGTTACACTCGTGGGATGGTGGCATCTGAGTATGAGAAATGTGTCCGTTTTGAAGATAGTCTAAGAGATAATCTGAAAGTCCTGATAGCTTTACAGAGGGAATAGGAATTCGCCATTTTGGTGGACAATGTGAAGATCACTGAAGAGGTTAAGTGCTTTGAGTGCCAGAACAGGGATCAAGAAAGAGGTAAGAATAATAAGGATTTGGAGCCCTCTAGTTCTATTAAGAGGCCTAAGAAACGTGCCAGATTTGATGGGCCTTCTAGAATTGGGGTTCTTATTGCTCCTACTGTGGCTCAGTTGTATAGTTTGTAGTGATTATGGTAAACATCACTCGAGTGAGTGTTGGAGGAGGTTGGGAGCGTGTCTACAGTGTAGGTCGATCGAGCACCAGCTTCCTATCAGATGCAAGCTCCAGCTTCGGGTTTTGTTCAGTCTCAGCAGGCAGTTCAGTAACCATCTAAGAGTTGTAGTTTGGCCAAGAATGGTAATGATATGGGTAGAGGACAGAGAGCATCGGGCAGAGGTGCTAATCAGATTGAGGCGAGGCGATCTGCGTTGGTTTATACTGCTCGATATCGTGAGGACAGAGGCACTGTTGATGTGATTAAGGGTAAGTTCCTTATTTATGATGTTCCTTACTTTGCATTGATAGACATAAGATCAACACATTCATATATAGCTAACTCTATTTTTGTAAACTTGAGGGTTTTGGTTTAGAGCACTTTCGGTGAGATTACTGTACTGAGCCCGTTAGGTCAATCTGTTAGGGTGAATAGACTGTATAGGAATGTACCATTGAAGGTACAAGGTGTGGTGTTTCCGACTAATCTGATGGAGCTACCGTTTAGGGAATTTGATCTAATTTTGGGTATGGACTGACTTGTGGGGCATTGATTTAGTTTAGATTGTACTACTAAAAGAGTGGTTCTAAGATTTAAGAATGATGTGGAGGTGGTTATGATCGGTGAACGTCGGGATTACTAATCCAATGTGATCTCTACTCTTTTAGCCGAAAAACTAGTTCAGAAAGGATATGAAACATATTTGCCTTTTGTAAGTAATTCAGCTTCTGTGGACTTTTCTGTTGGAAACATCCAAACAGTTAAGGAATTTTTGGATTTTTTTTCGATGAATTATCAGGTTTGCCTCTGAATCAGAAAGTTGAGTTTGGTATCGAGTTTCTGCCAGGTACAGTTTCAGTGTCTATCGCTCCTTAACATATAGCACCGAATGAGATTATGGAGTTAAAGGCTCAGTTTCAGGAACACATTGATCATAGGTTCATCCATCGTAGTGTGCCTTAGTGGAGGGGCACCGATTTTGTTTCTAAAGAAAAAGGATGGTACCATGAGGATGTGCATCAATTACCATCATTTAAACAAGTTGACAGTGAAGAACAAGTACCCACTTCTGAGGATTGACGACCTATTTGATCAATTTCGTGGGGCTTCAATATTTTTCAAGATAGATCTTCGTTCTGGGTATCATCACTTAATTTTAAGGAAGTTGATGCTCACAAAACTATTTTTAAGACTTGTTTTGGGCACTACGAGTTTCTAGTCATACCCTTTAGTTTAAATAATGCTCCGGCTGCATTCATGGATCTAATGAACCGAATTTTCCAACCATGTTTAAATCAGTTCATCGTAGTCTTCATCGACGACATTCTAGTATTCTCTAAGACCGAAGATGATCGTGATGAGCATTTTAGAGTAGTTCTTCGTATACTTCGAGAAAAACTACTCTATGCTAAGTTGAGCAAGTGTGAATTTTGGTTAAGGGAAGCAATGTTTTTTTTGGCATGTGGTTTCTGCGGAGAGGATTTGAGTTGATCCTAGAAATATTAAGGTTGTACTTGATTGGAAATAACCTAGTAATATTTTTAAGATCTGTAGTTTTCTGGGTCTTGCTGGCTATTTCGGAGATTTGTCAAGGGGTTCTCATTAACTGCAGCTCCTTTGACTAAGCTGTAGCATAAGAAAGCCCCTTTTGTCTAGATAGATCAGCAGCAATCAAGCTTTGAGAAGCTCAAATCTATTTTGACTAAGGCTCCTATTTTGATACAGCCTGAATCTGGTAAAGAGTTCGTCATATATAGTGATATGTCGCATGTCGATTTGGGATGTGTTCTAATACAAGATAGTAAGGTTGTAACTTATACATCCCGATAGCTTAAGTCACATTAGGGGAATTATCCGACACATAATTTCGAGTTAGCTGTCATGGTCTTTACCTTAAAAATTTAGAGGCACTATCTGTATGGTGAGAGGTGTATTATCTATACTGATCACAAAAGCCTTAAGTACCTCTTTACCCAGAAAGAGTTAAACCTTAGGCAACGTAGATGGATTGAGTTGCTTAAAGATTACAATTGTATGATTGAGTATCATCCCAGTAAGGCTAATATGGTGGCCGATGCTCTCAGTCGTAGGGCAATGTCTACTTTGATGGCGATGTTTGCTCGCCTAAGTCTGTTTGATGACGGGAGTTTGTTAGCTAAGTTGTAAGTTAAGTCGAGTTAAATCAGATTCATGTTAAATAGTTAAGGGATGATTCTCTAATTCTGATATTCCGTCAGGTGGATGATGGTAATACTTTTTGGGTTGAATAGTGATGGGGTTCTGTGTTTCTAAAGACAGGTTTGTGTACCGAATGATTCTGATTTGATATAGTCCATTCTGAGGGAAACTCATCATAGCCCTTATACTATGCATTACTGTGGAAATAAGATGTATCTGATCTTCATGAACTGTAATAGTGGCCTGATTTGAAACGGGAGGTGACAGACTTTATTTCTCATTGTTTGACATGCCAGCAAGTTAAGGCTGAGCACCAGTTGCCTTCGGGTTTGCTTCAACCCATTAAGGTTCCCATGTGGAAATGAGAACATGTGACTATGGACTTCGTTAGTAGGTTGCCCTTAACATCTACTAAGAAGGATTCTATATGGGTCATCGTGGATCAATTGACCAGGTCTGCCCACTTTATACCTGTTCGGACAAATTATTCGCTTTAAAAGTTGGCCAAGCTATACATTTATGAGATTGTGTGATTTTATAGGGTTCTGGTTTTGATTATTTCAAATAGAGATCCTTGTATCACTTCTCATTTTTGGAGAAAACTTCATGAAGCTTTGACTTCGAGGATGGACTTCAGTATTGTATTCTATCCTCAGAAAAATGGTCAATCTGAGAGGGTGATTCAGATATTGGAGGATATGCTTCGAAGTTGTATGATCAATTTCTAAGGTAGTTGGGAGGATTTTCTGCCATTAATTGATTTGCCTACAATAACAACTTTTAGTCCAGTATTCAGATGGCACCTTACGAGGTTCTATATGGTCATAAGTGTTGTACTCTGTTGTGTTAGACTGAGTTGGGTGAGCGACGAGTTTTGGGCCAAAAGTTGGCTTTTGAGACTAAAGACAAAGTTAGATTGATTCAAGATCGTCTTAAGGCAGCTTCTGACAGGCAGAACTCTTATGCAGATCTACACAGGAGGGACATCGAGTATTTTGTGGGGGATTGTGTGTTCCTCAAGGTATCGCCATGCAAAAAGGTTTTGCGATTTGGACGTAAGGGCAAGTTAAGCCCTAGGTTCATTGGGCTGTATAGGATTCTGAAGCATGTGGGACCGGTTGCTTATCAGTTAGAGTTACCTTCAAAGTTAGACCGTATCCATGATGTGTTTCACGTCTCCATGTTGAGACGGTATCAGTCTGACTCATCTCATGTTGTTTCTGTTAAGGAGATTGAGGTTAGATTAGATTTGACTTTTGAAGAGGAGTCGGTTCATATTCTGGATCGAGACATTAAAGTTTTGAGGAGGAGATTTATTCCGTTAATGAAGGTTCTATTTTGAAATCATGGCATTGAGGAAGCCACGTGAGAACCTGAGGACTCAATCTATCAACAGTTTCCGCATCTGTTTGAATCAGGTAAATTTCGAGGCTGAAATTTCTTTCAAGGGGTAGAGTTGTAATACCTTGATTTATTTAGTTTATTAAATCTTGTTTTAACGAATTCTTTCATAAATGAGTATATGTTTCGGTGGTTAAGTGGTAGGTGTGTTTGCTTGAAGTATTGGGTTCAAATCTCACTTTTGGATATTTTGCTATTTTTGTTCCTAGCCTTGTCTTTAATAGCTTGACTTATATTAGATTTTTGGTCAACTCATGTCAAAATGAGCTTGCTGGTTCAGGTGGTAAGTGCTAGCTTGTCCCAAGGTCCTATGTTTGAATCTCTGAGAGAGCGTTAGCAATATTTTTACTTATGTGTATGAATGTCGATGGTGTAGTAGAGATTTGGTAGGATTGAAATTCTGTACTAGTTGGATAAGAGTTAGTAGGGAGTTGAGATTTTCTTAATTTAATTTATTTTTATTTTGTTTTGTTTTCGAAAAACCCATCTTCTTCCTGACCTTTTTTTATGTCTTTCTCTGTAGATCCCTTTTTCTTCTTTCCTTTGATTCTGTTTGCAAATCATTCGTTCAAATCGCTGCGATTCGGATTGCCCGATTTTCTTCGTTTGGCTTGGTAAGTGGGGCTTTACTTTTCTTTTAACTTTTGGATTCTGTAAGTTCGTTTGGTTTAGGGTCTGTCTTTTTGAAGTGGCAATATGGTGTTGTAGTTTAGGAATTTAATTTCTGTGGATGTGTTGTTTAGGAGAAGATTGAGAAGCAGTGAGTTTCACTCCAACGGCCTAATTTGTGTGTGTGATTGTTGTTCGTTGCTGATAAGTATGCGTGTGCGCTATTTGGTTTTGAAAGCTTAAATTCACGGTCTATTCTTTTTGTAAATCGAGCACTAAAGTAATTATTGGGATACTATTTCTAGGTTCGGAGGTCTTGAGGTTGCTTTTGCATCAAAATCAAGTCAGGTGTGTAACAAGAAACTCAAAAAATGACGATCGACGAAAGCCAAAATTGGGGCCTGTCGACACCACACAGCCGTGTTCACACACTACCTCAGCCATTTTGGGCTGTGTGGGCCACATAGGCTAGGCTATACGGGTAAGCCATTTTGGGTGTGTAGGCCCAAATTTCAAAATTTTTCCCTAGGGACTTACAAGTCATTTCGATCGACTATGGGTATTTCGTCGGGTCAGTATGTGTTTAAATAAGCTATTAAGCATGAAATCTGGTAGTCTGATAATGTGAAACATGACGTAAATAACGTCTAACATGTATGATCTATTATGTACCGAGCATGTTTTGTTTATGTTATACGAGTATGTATGTTATGTATATTCAGAAATCTACTCTTCCTGTATATGTCTAATTATGGGGTGAGATTTGAATTATGTGGAGGAAGTGTTCTGTGTGAGGCGATATCTCGCCACTATACTGGTAGCATAGCTGCAATTATTCTGAAAAGTGTCTTATGGACACTAAGCGGTGTATAGGGCTGAGTGGGTGTTTTATACCCCACGTGGTGTGTTGGAATGGTCGGAGCTGGTGTATAGAGGATGGGGGTAGGATTATATGTACATATTTGTTTATGTATTACTCTGATTGACTTTGATTATGTTATGAAATAAGTCTATATCTGATCTGCCATGTAAATGAATTTGAAATTCTGTTTCTGTGAGTTGTACATTGAGTTATAAGAACTTATTCTCTATTTGTCTGATAATTTCAGCTAACCCTCAAACTTAGGTGGGTCGGTGTGACGAGAGATCGGTTGTGTCCACGTTGCTGTAAAACTATATTTACTAAAATTTGGCTTACTTAAATTTCTATTTTGAGAGTTTTTTATAATTTGGACTCTGCGGACTTTTGGGACTGTTTTTGGCTTCAAATTTTTATTTTGGTTTTCTAGCATGACAAGTGATAAAATGGTTTTTATGAAAACGATAGTTTTTTCTGAAAATAATTATTTTCAAGGAAACAAATCGATTTACCAAAATATAATATTTTAAGAAATTCTGCTGCAAAATATTCTATTTATTTGAAAGACGTTAACGAACAATGATTTTAAATTAAATAAGTACAACATGCTTTCCAAACAAATCGGGCTTACTAAGTAACAACGTTTTACGATGATTTCAAAAAGAAGGAAGTCGGATTTATAACTTTTTCTTTGTAACATTTTTTACCATAACATTTAGGCTGGATTTTGGGTGCTACAACTAAACTTAACTATGCTAGCTATGTCTTACAGATGCATATCCAGACATAGACATTATATATGATCTTTTAAAAAATTCATTAAATTTATGAGAAATTTTTTAAAAATAAACATACTCATGTGGAGAGAAAGGATTGTATGAAACAGTGACACCACGTCATCTGTATCTCTTTCTAATAGTTTTATACCACATCAATACTCTTATCTTGCATTTCAGGATTTTATCCTGAATTTTAGTATTTTAATTTGGATTTGATTTTTTTCAGGATAAAATCCTGAAATTCAGGATAAGAGTACTGATGTGGCATAAAACTATTGAAAAGGATGAGATGACGTGGCGTCACTGTTTCATACAATCCTTTCCCCTACTGTGGAATACATATTTATATCCAACATTCAAACTTAAATTATTTCTGCACCATAGTCGGGCATGTACCATTAACAAACACAAATTTCAAGACTTGAAAATGTTATTGGTATGGGGATACTAGGAAACACTGCATGTTTAAAAACTTTTACCTCCAAATAAATTGGCAAAGTAGGCTATTACTGTCTACTTGAGAAATTTATATATACTAAATTGAAAATTTTAAGGATTATATTTATTGAAATTTTAGAATTCAAATTAAATAGAAAATTTTATTATTATTGATGACTAAATTTCTTGAATATTTTATATTTAAGATCAAATTAATTATGTAAATATTGGAGGGTTAAATTTATTATTAGACTAATTAAAAAAGATCATATCAACTTTTGTCACTCATCGATGACAACTAGTAAGAGAATAACAAAAATATTTGATTTTAAAAAGTTTAGTGACCAAAATAGAACAAAATAATATTTTAATAATTATTTTTATAGTTTACCTTAAAATGTATGAATAAAAATAATAAATTTGTAAATTTAAACATGGATGGGCCGAATTTGTAAAAATAATGAATTTTTCGTAGTTTAGGTAGTTTGTATTTTTCCCTTATTGAATGCATATGCTGATTTAATTTTATAAATAAAAAAGAAACTCATAAAGTTTCTGTCTTCTGAAATATATTGTAGTATGGAATGTTTTTACATTTGGTTGAATTTTAGTAAATTTATATTTGTCCGCAATATTTAATTTTGTTCAAAATCTTACTTAATTGATATTTTACTATTTTATTTCTCTTCTTCTATTAAATTTTGAGTTCATACTTAGGAATTAGGTCAATGTGTTTTACTGTTTTATAGTACTAATTAGTAGTAATTTTCTGTTTTATAATGTTCTGTATACAAAATGGAGATGTGTAAGCAGATATGCCGCTAATATTTGGAGCTCCAAAAAGTAGGTGAAAGTGAACATTTGTCTCTTTCAACACAAAAAGCCAAAAATATTTATTTAATTTCTAAAGCTTTAAGAAAATCTCAAATACTCCAAAATTTGGATTTTCATATTCGATTATGTATGAAGGGAAAATTAATTCTCTAATATTTTTATAAAGGTGTGGGAGAGGTTTGTTAGTATTGGTGTTAATTGTAAATTTAACACATATCTCTTCATTTTGACTTCCTAACTTGAAGATCTCATCTAATCAAATTTAAATTCCATCCTTATTCTGGAATTAATATTTTTTTTAAATAATTGATGCATTTCTTAAAAAAGATATCAAAATAGTATTTTGTTTCTTATAAATCCTACAAAGTATCGATCCGGTATCGATACCTCTTTCCAAAATTACCGATAAAATATTTGTTGGTATCGATTAATAAATCCCAACGGTCACTGAATTAGCATTTATTACAAAAAAAAATTGATACCCTTTTAGTTGGTATCAATACTCGCAGTTGATCTGATTTTACATTCCCTACGGCCATATTCATTACACCAACAACCTTAACGGTTGGAAATTTATTAGAGGGTATAATTATCATCTTCCAAAGACCTACAACAACAAGAAAAGCACTTTCAAGCAAATACCATCAATCAAACAACCTTAGAGCTTAATACCTTCATATTCTTCTTTCATACACTTATGAGCTTTATTTCTATTTTTGTGCTCAAGTGTATTCTATTGTATTTGAGCTTCATTTTGCAAACAATTTAATCTTGTAAGGATTGTTTCTTTGTTTGCTTATTTGTATGTCTTTGAGAGGGTTTGTATATTAAGATTTAGGGTAGAAATCTTAAGGAGTTGTAAGGTTAAACCTTGTCCTCAAAGGTTAAACAAATTAGTGAATTTGGGAAAATCCTTAATGGTGAAAAGTTAAAGTAGTGGAGTAGGTAATTGGGGCCGAACTATTCTAAATTCTTGTGTCAATAGTTTTAATTTTCTCTCTTTACTTCCACCATTTCTTAAAAGGTCAATTCACCCCCTACTTGGCGTTTTCATTTTGTTCTATCAAGCTAACAAATTATATTAAAAATAAATAATATAAAAATATATAATATGGAATTTGTTATATTTGTAAATAATTTTAATAAAATAAATTTTTAAAATATATACCATAATTAAATAAAAATAATCTTTGAAATTTAAGTTTTTATTTATAGTAGGACCATGTGTGTTAAATCAAATAAAATTTAGAGGAATTTTGACAAACCACCTATTTAGATGGAATTTAAAAACTGAATTAAACCTATTAAAATTCCCTCTTAAATTTATCCAAAAATTTTGAAATTCTCCAAAATATTTACCTAATAAATTCATTTTAAAATTTTGAAAACCTTAATACAAATAAAATTCCTCCACCAAAATCCTCACCCAAAAGATTTCTGATTTATTTTTAAGTTTTTGCACATGTTTTAAATCCTAAAACCACACTAATTTATGTTTATCCCACAAATTTTAAGTTAAATTATTTTATTAACGATAGAAAATCAAAACTTAGATTAATAAATATTATTACCAATAAATATATCAAAATTTATTTTTTATTTTTTATAAATATCATAATTACCAAAATAATTATTGATATAACATTATTTGATATTTATATATTACATATATAAATAATTATATATTTATCTAATATAAAAATAAATTGGTCTATTTTTATTTAAATATGTATAATAAATCAAGGAGAGGAATTCACTTACACCAATATAAAACTAAAGTAGTTTTACCACCATTTCGTATCTTTTTGTACGATTAATATTTTAATGATCTAATCATCATAATTCATATCTCATTTATATAAGTCATGCATATCAAATTTGATGTAAATTAAAATTTTCTAACTATTTGTTTTATATAAAAAATTTCAATCGTTCAATAAATATCAATATACACAGTATTTTAGATCAATACGATAGAGATTTTAGATCTATTTAAAAAGACGCATGTATGAAAAGATTGTTCGACCATTGAAATATTAATTGTACAAAAAATACAAAATAGTGTAAAACTACTATAGTTTTATATAGGTATAAATGGATTCCTTCCATGAATCAAAATCAAAGTTAAGTTTATGTGTATAACTACACCATGCCAATGTTCATATATCAAATTGCATATTGAATCAAAATTAAGTGTAGTTTTGAGATTTTTTCTTACATGTGTTAGTTTATTATTATTATTATTATTATTATTATTATTATTATTATTATTATTATTATTATTTAAGCAAAAACTTATTATCATCCATATAATAGGTAGAAGATTTTTTTTCTATGATAAAAAGTAGGCTAAATTAGTCATATATGTTAAAAACTTTTGTTAATTGGTCAAATAGATCGGTATTTTAAAAATTTAAGGAAATAGGTTGTTTTTGGAGAGGGTGAGTGAAAGCTCGTCAAGCTAGGCGAGTTTTCTGCTAAAATGTCAAGAAAAGAACATCCAGTTGTAAGCGTTTTCTGAAAATTTCAAAGAAAACGCATCTAGCTGTGTGCGCTTTCCCTGACATTTTAATAGAAAGCTCGCCCAATTGGACGAGTTTTCCTACCAACTGTGCAAAAAGCCCATGCAGCTAAACGAGCTTTCACACTCTCTCTCTAAAAATAATCTATTTCCCTAGATTTTCAAAAAATCAACCAATATAACCAATTAACAAACTATTTCGATATATATAGTTAATTTAGCCTAAAAAATAAAATAATATTAATCAAGTGATGAATATCAAGTTTTACATGCTATCGCGCATTTATTAAAATTTGGATGTTTTTATGGTGTTATTATCAACTTTTTCACGTAATTAATCTATTATTAAAGAAAAAATATATTTGAAAACATATACCCATATAAATCAATACCAAAGATTAAAGGCTTCAAAAAAAAATTCCTAAATCCAGTAATTTAACTATCAATCCTGTCGAAACCATTTTTTGAAGGATGAGGTCGACTTTGGTTTTGAAAGTGAAAATTAAAACGGGAGTAGCCACCGATCTTTATTAGGTGAGATTGGATCACCTTGCTTTAATAAAATATTTTAGTTTATTAAAACGGTGTTTTGGTCTACGAAATTTGAGAAAACAAGTTCGGGAGTCGGTTACGTACAAGGAAGGGTTAGCACCCTCGTAACGCCCAAAATTGGTACCTAATTGATTAATTAGTGTCTCAAAGTCGAAAATTGAAAATCGGGAATGGATTTGAAATTCGATCTTTTCTATTAATATTGATTTTAAAATTCTTGAATTAGCTCAAATCGATTGTTTAAAGATTTCCTTATCTCGAGATATCGAAGTATCATATCCCGTAAGTTAGGACACAATACCATGAATTCTCGAGCGCAAGGTCGTCTTTTATTTTAAATGAGAATTTCATGTGTTTTAAAGCTCGAAAAGGGTATTTAGCTATTTAGAACCAACGAGAGAACCAAAACCCCGTAAGTTAGGGCACAATTCTTCGATGTTCCAAGATGCGAAACATTGCCTTATCTTGAAGATTTTCTTTTTGAATAATAACGAGTGTGTCACTTCACGATGTGAGTTTATTTTGTTTGGAGTAAAATGAAGCAATCTATCTCGGATAAATACATTTGAACTTTAATGCGTGATATGATTTAAACGAAGTAAAAAAATAAAAATCGATATAGAGTATGGAGTAATAATGCATAGATTAAATGCCATGTCAATGAATATCAACAATACGAAGATATTAATAAATAATTTCTAGGGCATGTCATGGCAATATTCACATGATATACTATTTAATACCCACATGGACAAGCGAAGAAGACGAACACATAATATGTAAAACAATTTAAAGTGGATAACACTATGCAATAAGCAATTTATAAAACAACTTGAAATAAATAATAGGATAGTTATAAACGAATAATATATAAAACATAATAGAGTAAATAATAATAAAATTGTTTCGAACACACAATATAAAAATCTTAAAATGAACAACACGTAAAGCAGTTTAATTTAAATTTTTCTCTGAAGAATCTAAAATTGATAGTATGTAAAATAGTTTTAAACAATAATATATATATATATATATATATGAATATTCGAAAATAAATAATATGTGAAAAAATTAAAATAAATAATAAAAACATATATACAGATATATATAAAAACAGTTTAATGTAAACAACATATGGAATCTTAAAATGAATAATAAAAGGGTTAAAATAAGTAATATGGGAAAAACTTTAAAGTATATAATAATAAAACAAGTCGAAATAATAATATAATGAAAAGGCTTGAAATAAATAATAAATAAAAGGTTTGCAATAAATAATGAAAGTATTTGAAACAATTAACATATAAAATAGCATGACTAAGTAACATGTAAAAATTTAAAATAGATAACACATATACAAATATAGTAAAAAATGACATGAAAAAGAATCTAAAACAAAAATGTGTAAAACGGTTTTAAATAACTAATATAAAGGGTTAAAAAATAACTAACATATAAAATAATTCAAACTACATAATGTATATAAATGTAAAATATATAATATGTAAATATTTAAAATAAATAATTTATAAAGTAAATTTCAAATAAATAATATGTTAAATGTGTTAAGATAAATAATACACAAAATAAAATATAAAGAGGGACCCTTTCAAATACATATAAAAGAGCTTACAATAAATAATGTATAAATGAAAATTTTAAAATAAACACTGTACAAAAGCAGTTAAAATAAAATTTACATATAAATATAACTCAAAGTAAAATTTTAAGATAGGAGTATATAAAAGATTTTGAAATAAGTGAAACATGGAAAGTTCAAAATAAATAACAATAGAAAGAATTTAAAGTGATTAACATATAAACTAGTATAACTAATTAACATATGAGAAATTTTAAAATGCGTATTATATGTGTAAACTAATTTAAAATAAAAGGGACATATAAGATTTCGTAATAATACGTATGATAGACTAAAATAAATAATATATATAATAGCTTCAAATGTATATAATAAACTTAAAATACAAAAAAATGATTGAAATAACATATATAAGCAATTTAAAATAAATAAAACAATTCTTAAGAAACTGAACAAACAAGTAAATTAAACAATCTAGGACTAGATGGAATCAAATTCAAATTTAGGGTACAAATTATAAAAATAAAAACAAGGAGGATCTAAATAGGATGCCTTTGAAACAAACAGGGACCAAGCGGAAAATAGTCCCATTTTGGACATGTATCTTGTTTCCAAGAGCCCAGCGTACTCAGGATCAAATTGAATCGCGTGAGAAATAAGTGGCCAAAATAAAAAAAATAACAAAAAGGTAACTAAAGCACTAAATTGCAGCGCACTGGAGAGGTTGAGGGACCAGGGGACAAATATTCCTAAAAGCAAAAACATACAAATCATGGAGTTAGTGGCGTAGTTTCACCTTTGACTTTTCAATTAAGCTTTTATTTTAAAACCATTTTAACCTTTATATATTTTTTTCTAAAAAACCTAATGCTCTCAAACCCCCCTTTATCTCTTCCTCCTTTCTTCAGCTAAGATTTCAACACCCGTCATCGCCGGCGGTTCACCGTGCCGAACGGAGAGGGGAGCGGCCACGGGGTAGATCCGGTAAGACTCTCTTCTTCCTTGATTCTTTTTTGTTTTAAAGTAAGTTAATGAAATAAAAAAATAAAATAAAACAAAAAAAAGATAAATAGAAAGATTGAGATAACAGAGGAAAAAAAATTGAAGTTAACCTTTTAAGTTTTTCTTTTTTCTTTTTTTTTTGATACAAACTTTTTGTATTTCGAAAGAACCCCCCTCACATATTTTCGATTGAGGCTTCTTATAGTCGAATACTAAGAAAATTTCTATTGTTTGTTGCGTTTTTACTCTGTTCTCTGTAGTTGTGTCTCGTTTTGCAGGCGGTGTCAGACGCATGGAGGAGAAGGGCATGCGAGGGGTGTGGTGGTGGTAGTGTGCAAGGTGGCCCATGGTTGGCCTAGCGTGCGGCGGCTGGAGGCTTAGGGAGCTGCTAGGGTTTCCTCTATTTTTTTTTTTTGGAAAATGTTTAGTGGGCTAGATTGATTTGGGCCTGTTGGGCTAGTCTTTTAGTTTTGTACTTTGGACTTTATTTATTTGGTTTATTGGGTTTTGTTATTTTTTATTTGTCTGGGCCAAAAATTGGCCATTACAGCTGCCCCTCTTTGCTCATTGTCGTGTAACGAGAATGGAGCAAAGACTCAAAAATGGTCAATTTTGCTTAGTCTCGCTGAATCTTAACTTCTTGGTACTTCTTTTCTTCTAATAGCCTCGTTTTATCCCACTGCATCTTTAGGGGCATAGGAATTGTTGCTTTGATTCACTCCACTGCAACTTCAGAGATTTAAGGAGAAGAGATTTGTAACCTCGATCTTCTCTACTAAACTTCAATTAGCTTCACTGTAACTTCAGGGATGTAAAATATGTATCTTCGATTAACTCCAATCTTTATCTTTTACTCGGCATGTGATCCTGAGCTCAACTCATTTCTCGCAATATAATTTTTTTTTAAAAACAGACATTAAGACAGAAATAGCTCAGCACGCGAGCTAAGGCTCAACTCACTTCTCGCAATATGAGTTGGTTTTTTTTGAAACTTAATTTGAAAAGTAGATTTTGAAAATACCTCGACATGTGACCCGAGGCTCATAGATTTTGAAAATACCTCGACATGTGACCCGAGGCTCAACTCACCTCTCGTAATATGAGTTGATTTTTGAAAAAAAATTAATTGAAAATACCTCAGCGTGCCCTAAGGCTCAACTCACCTCTCGCAATATGAGTTGATTTTTGAAAAACAGAAATTGAAATTACCTCAGCGTGTCCTGAGGCTCAACTCACCTCTCGCAATGTGAGTTGATCTTTTTGAAAATACAGAAATTGAAAATACCTCGGCGTGTGACCCGAGGCTCAACTCACCTCTTGCAACGTGAGTTGATCTTTTTGAAAAAACAGAAATTGAAAATACCTCGGCGTGTCCTGAGGCTCAACTCACCTCTCGCAATATGAGTTGATTTTTGAAAAACAGAAATTGAAATTACCTCAGCGTGTCCTGAGGCTCAACTCACCTCTCGCAATATGAGTTGATTTTTGAAAAATATAAATTGAACAGGAATTGAAAATACCTCAACGTGTCTTGAGGCTCAACTCACCTCTCGCAATATGAGTTGATTTTCTTGAAAAGCAGAAATTGAAAATACCTCAATGTGTCTTGAGGCTCAACTCACCTCTCGCAATATGAGTTGATTTTTTTGAAACAGAAATAAAAACATCAGAATACCAAAACATGTTATCTGGTGGAACTCTAGTGTCTTTTCCTTTAATTTAGTACAGCTATCATCACGTCCTCTCGCTCTACTGGAGTACCTGTAGATGTCATGCATAACGTTATCATGATATGCATATGTTTTTCTTAAATGCCTTTATGCCTACATGATTATGCTATGCGCCTTTGGCATGTTTGTCATATATCCCTTTTTCGTCATGATTTTTGATGATCCGTGTTCATTGCTTCGAATCTTGACTTTCTCTTCAGTACCCTTACCCATCCTCAAACTTCACGAATAATCTGTGTTTTCTCAGATATCACTCTTTTGCCCTTAGTTGAGCTTTGTCCTTGCGTTGAGACTCTTGTACTTATCAAATTCTTACCCAGGTAATGCTTAACATTTCTTTTGTTTAGAGTATGTCATTTCACTATTTATCATATAATCGAACCACATAATGAGATGTATGAAAATAGTCAGGTAGGGACAAAAGGATACCTCACATTTATTCATTTCAAATGTAGCAAACAAAGAAAGTTAACCAATGATAGTAAAAGAGTGTCATAAAGAGGAAAGGGATTGCATTCAACGAATACAAATGCTCTAGATATTCAATGCATGAACTCTTCCACGTTCCACAATCAAGAATCTTTTCGAGCATGGCTTCTTGCGTAGAAGATTTCGAGCTTTCAAAAATGCTTCAGATACTGTAGTCTCACTATTTGACCCACCGTTCAAAACGCCTTGTTCTTTAAGCCCGGGTTTGCTTCATTAGGATGCCCTTTCGGGTTTTCATCCTAATCTTTTGTGTTTAATCAAAACGCCCTTTTCGGGTTTTCACCTTGATCCTTTTTTTTCTCTTTTTTTTTTTTTTTTAAGATGCCCTTTTCGGGTTTTCATCTTGGTTTTCTTTTTCAAGCATAATATTTCTTTCAAAGATCTCGAGTTCACTTGGATTCGATAACTCCTTCCCATCCATCTCGGTGAGAATCAAAGCTCCGCCCGAGAATACCTTCTTTACGACGTATGGTCCTTCCCAATTCGGTGCCCATTTTCCTCGCAGGTCTCTTTGTATTAGGAGAATCTTTCTCAGCACAAGTTCTCCTTCGTGGAATTCTCTTGGCCGTACCTTCTTATCATGAGTCGCGATCATTCTCTTCTGGTACATCTGTCCATGACAAATTGCCTTTAGACGTTTTTCTTCGATGAGGTTTAACTGGTCATATCGAGCTCGAACCTATTCTGCTTCCTCTAATTTCGACTCCATTAAGACTCGTAGAGAGGGGATCTCCACTTCGATAGGTAGCACAGCTTCCATTCCATAGACCAGAGAGAAAGGAGTTGCCCCCGTAGATGTCCGTACAGATGTGCGATTTGCATACAAAGCAAATGGCAGCTTCTCGTGCCAGTCTTTATATGTCTCGGTCATTTTCCCAATAATCTTCTTAATATTCTTGTTGACCGCTTCAACAGCTCCTTTCATCTTTGGGCGATAGGGCGAGGAGTTATGATACTTTATTTGGAATTGCTCACACACTTCTTTCATCATCTTGTTGTTCAAATTCAAGGCGTTATCTAAAATGATTCTTTCAGGCAAACCATATCGACAAATGATTTCCCTTTTCAAAAACCCACAAACTGCAGTCTTCGTCACATTGGCAAACGATGCGGCTTCTATCCATTTTGTGAAGTAATCAATAACCACAAAAATGAATCGGTGTCCATTAGAAGCTTTTGGGAAAATTGGACCTATAACATACATGCCCCACATAGAAAAAGGCCACGGAGAAGTCATGACGTGAAGGGGCAAAGGGGCTACATGAATTTTATCACCATAAATTTGACATTTGTGGCATTTTCGTGCAAAATTAATGTAGTCACTTTCCATTGTCAACCAGTAATATCCGAGTCTCATAGTCTTCCTGGCCATAGTGAAACCATTGGCATGTGTCCCGCAAATTCCCTCATGGACCTCCTTAAGAATTTTTCTGGCTTCAACAGCATCTACGCATCTCAAGAGCACCTGATCTTTTCCTATTTTGTACAGGATGTCCCCATCAAGAATGAATCCCACTGCCATTCTTCTGATTGTTCTTTTGTCGTTCTCGTTTGCTTGTTCGGGATACTTTCGATTCTTGATATATTCTAAGACATCATGGAACCATAGCCATCCATCTGGCTCTTTTTCAATGCTGAAACAATGTGCAGGGACTTCATATATGCTCATTTGAAGAGGCATTATTTCTGTTTCTCTGTTTGCTTTGAACATTGAAGCCAAAGTGGCCAGGGCATCAGCCAATTGGTTTTCTTCTCGTGGGAGGTAATTAAAAGTTATTTCTTCGAATTCTTTAATCAACTCTGCCACTAGATCTCTGTATTTAACCAGTTTCGAGTCTCTCACTTCCCAATCTCCACGGATTTGGTAAATCACCAAGGCTGAGTCTCCGTATACCTCTAAAGTTTTGACGTTTTGTTCAATAGCTACACGAAGTCCCATGATACATGCCTCATATTCCGCTATGTTATTAGTACAGAAGAAGTTCAACCTGGCAGTGAGTGGGTAATGGTTCCCTTCTGGCGATACTAAGACTACTCTAACCCCATGCCCCAATGCTTTCGATGCACCATCAAAGCTCATCTTCCATGACTTCTCTTTTGGTGACTCGCATTCTTTTTCTGTAATGCACATCAAGCCTTCATCTGGGAAATCAAATCTCAATGGCTCGTAATCTTCCGTTGTTCGAGTTGCTAAGAAGTCAGCTATTGTACTTCCTTTTATCGACTTTTGGCTCACATAGACGATGTCATACTCTAACAGTAAAATCTGCCATCGTGCCATTCTTCCTGAGAGTGCAGGTGATTCCATCATGTACTTTATTAGGTCCAGCTTTGAAATTAACCATGTTGTATGATACAACATATATTGCCTAAGTCTCTGAGCTACCCAAACCAGAACGCAACAATATTTTTCAATAGACGAATATTTTACCTCGTATTCAGTAAACTTTTTGCTGAGGTAGTAGATCGCCTTTTCTTTCTTTCCTGACTCGTCATGCTGCCCCAGTACGCAACCCATTGAATTTTCTAACACTGTCAGATACAAAATTAATGGTTTTCCCGGAGTTGGCGGTACTAGGACTGGAGGACTAGACAAATATTGTTTTATCTTATCAAAGGCCACCTGGCATTCCTCATTCCATTCTCCCGGGTTATGTTTTCGAAGAAGCCGAAAGATTGGGTTGCATTGGTTGGTAAGTTGAGCGATGAATCGGGCGATGTAGTTTAACCTCCCTAAAAATCCTCTGACTTCCTTTTGCGTGCGCGGAGGTGGTAACTCTTGAATGGCTTTTATTTTATCTGGATCAATCTCGATACCTCTTTCACTGACAATGAAGCCTAGCAATTTTCCCGAGGTAGCCCCAAACGTATATTTGGCCGGATTGAGCTTTAGTTGGAACTTTCTCAGTCTGTCGAACAATTTCTTCAGGTTCACTACATGCTCTTCTTTCCCTCAAGATTTAGCAATCATATTGTCGACGTAGACCTCTATTTCTTTATGCACCATGTCATGGAATAATGTCACCATAGCCCTCTGATATGTTGCCCCAGCATTCTTTAACCCAAATGGCATCACCTTGTAGCAGAATGTTCCCCACATTGTTACGAAGGTAGTTTTCTCTATATCCTCAGGGGCCATCTTGATCTGATTATACCCCGAGAACCCATCCATGAAAGAAAACAATGAATGTTTTGTTGTATTATCCACCAACGTATCAATGTGTGGTAAGGAAAAATTATCTTTAAGACTTGTTCAATTCAGGTCACGATAATCCACGCACATTCGTACTTTACCGTCTTTCTTTAGTACCGGGACTATGTTAGCCACCCATTCTGGGTATTTGAAAGCTTGTAAGAAACCCGCATCGAATTGCTTTTTGACCGCTTTTTTTATCTTTAATAGCATCTCAGGTCTCATCCGTCTTAGCTTTTGCTGAATGGGTTTGCATTTCGGTTTTAATGGGAGTTTGTGGACGACTATCTCTTAATCCAATCCAGGCATGTCCTGGTATGACCATGCGAATACATCTTTGTACTCGCGGAGAAAAACAATCAAATTATACCTGGTGCCCCCTGAAATAGAAGTCCCAATCTTCACTTCTTGCTTCATTTCTTCAGTTCCCAAGTTTATTGTTTCAATAGATTCTTGATGAGGCAAAATATGTTTATCCTCTTGTTCTACCATTCTTAGCAAGTCAGAAGACGAGACATAGTCTTCAGCATTTTCTTCGGCTTCGAATTCTCCTAAACAAACAGCCTTCTCAAAATCGATTTCAGGACTCGTAACGAGTTTGTTCATGCTGTTGACATCTGAGCACCTGAAAGTTGAATGGAAAAGGAAACTATAGAGGGGCATCCAAGTATTGGAACCAACAAACGAAATGTTATGGCATGGCATGAGGCAAATATAAGGATTGGCTATGAAATGAGAAAATGATTATGAAATTATTGACAATGCGAAAGATCGTGACAAAATGCATCTTCATTAATATTCATTTAAATGATAAAGAGCGAATGTAAGCTCTTACAAAAGAATTCTATTATATCCTAGGACACAATAGAGGGTTAATGTTTGAGCATTACTCTGAAGACTTATAAACTACAAGAAAGTCCTCGGCAGTCAAATTGTTCAACCTGAAACCCAGAGGACAAGGGCGTTTCCTTGGGACATCTTTACTTACGTTAGCTCCTTTGTCAATGATATTTATACTGATATTCTGAAAACCCTTTTCGATCATTAACATTGTGCCTTGTGCATTATCCCGTCCCAGTTATATCATTCCCGCAGACGTAAATGTTCTTGATAAAAGAGGGAATTTCATAGGCTCCTATTCTGGTTCTCGGCCTAAGGTTCTCGCGATCCTTCTTTCCTAATCTTTCTTCCATTACCTTTTTCTTTGACGCATGTCTGGCTGGAAACCTAAACCGTATCGGGCCTTGTGGTGTACTGGCCTTAGAGCTCTAACTATTCCTTACAGATATCTTCCTAAACGCTCGAGCTCCCCTTCCTATAGTCAACTTGATACCCATCCTGGTATTTCTCGACAGTTTTGGCTCGGGAATTTTGTTTCCCTCAGCGAAAAATGTGGCATTCTCAAACTCAAGGGATCGGAAGGAGCATTCTATAGCATCTTTACTTACTTCAATGTATGGTGTGTCGGTGGAAATAGATGATACAATGTCTTCTTCTCCCTCAACAATGACCAAACAACCATCCATGATAAATTTCACCTTTTGATGGAGGGATGATGGGACCGCTCCGGCGGAATGGATCCAGGGTCTTCCCAAAAGGTAGTTATATAATGGTGTAATGTCCATGACTTGGAACTCGACATCGTATATGTAGGGACCCACTTCTAGAGGGATCTCGATTTTTCCCATGACCTCTCGTCTTGTTCCATCGAATGCCCTTACTGTGGAATGGGAAGGCTTTAGGTAGGACAAATCCATCAGAATCCTAGAAAGTGTGGCCAAAGGCATGACGTTGAGTGCCGATCCATTGTCGATAAGCAAATTTGGTATTATGTAACCCCTGCAGCGGGTTGTGATATGCAATGCTTTCACAGAGCCTCTACTATTGGGCGGTATTTCATCATCACTAAAAGAAATGAAATTATCCGCGTTTAAATTATTCACCCATCTGTCAAGCTTCTCAACGAATATATTGTTTGCCACGTAAGCTTGATTCAACACCTTTAACAAGGCGTTCCGGTGGGGTTCTGAATTTAACAGTAGAGACAATACCGAAACTCGTGCTGGCTGCTTGCTCAATTGTTCCACCACATTATACTCACTATGTTTGATAAACTTTAAGAATTCCTGTGCTTCTTCCTCATCCACTGGCTCTTTAGTTTTTGTTGCTCGGACGGAGTTTCGTGCTTAGTTTCAGCTTCATACATTGGTGCCTTTCCTTTTTGTTTCAAATCACTATTCTTCTTCACTGGTTCAACTTCTTTCGAATAACATCTCCTACTGCGAGTGAAATGACCTACTTCTCCAACGTTTCCAGTTACAGCTTTGGATTTTTCGTCTTTAGGTGTGACGATATTGACGTCGTATTTCCATGGTACTGCTTTATTATCCTTGTAGGGGGAAGGAGATGGTACTTCAATTATCATTTTTGGTTTCACCGGTTCCTTCCTTGCATCGTAATAAATTACGAATGGTCGATCGGTGCTATACGGAAAACCTGACGATTGATTGTCAGAAGCACATACTTCTCTTTCATTGGTCTCTCCTTCATTAATGATCTCAATCTCCTTATTATCTATCCGGTCTTGCAGTAACCTTTTAAATTCCTCACATGATTGAATGTCGTGCCCTACAATTCCATGAAAATCACAAAAAACCTGACATTGTTTTCTGAGATTGTCGTTAGGGCGACAAAGCAATTCCTTCTTAACCAGTGCCTCCCAGATTTTCTGCAGAGGCGTCCTTATTTCTGAAACACATCTTCTGACTTGCCATTCATCTTCTTTCCCCACTGTGCTCACATTTCCTTCGGTATGGTTAGGGAATGGGTTCCCGGTTGTACCGCCAGTACCATCAAATCGCAGAACACCCGCATCGATGAGTCCTTGAACTCTCCTTTTGAAGGCAAGGCAGTTTTTCGTAGAGTGTCCCTGGTTCCCGGTGTGGTACACGCAACTAGCGTTTGGGTCGCACCATTTCGGGTATGGGGGCCTCAAGGGTGCCATATAATGCGGGGATATCAATTGCTTCTCCAAAATTTTTGGGTACAGTTCCCCGTATGACACAGGAATAGGGGTAAATTGTGGTCTCTCGGAATTGAGTTTTGCTGGCCTCTGCTCGTTTTTGGGTTGGCCTTGGGTAGGTATTGTATTTTGTGGGAAAGTGGCGGTTGGTCTCGGGTTACTTGTGGCGTAAACGGGGTAAGAAGAGTAAGGAGGCGGTGTTTGGTAGTAAGGGGTTTGAGGAGGATAATAGAAATTTAGAGGTGGATAATTTCGAGGTCGGGGTTGGTTTGGATACGGACTCGGGGTATAGCGGCTTCCAATTCCCACCATATGGGCTTCTAGTTCTTTCTTCTTCATGGGCGCTACCCTTCTTGAACTTTCTTGACCTTCCATTCTACCGCTCTTGACGGCGTTCTCTATAAGCTCACCGGATATTACAATATCCGCGAAGTCCTTCGTGGCGCTTCCCACTAGTTTGTCATAAAACGGCGTCTTTAAGGTATTGATAAAAAGGACGGTTATCTCTGTTTTCGTTAGTGGGGGTTCCACTTTAGGCTGAGACGTCCCTCCATCTCTGCGCATACTGTCTAAAAGTTTCTGATGGCTTTTTCTCCATCATTTGTAAAGTCATCCGATCAGGCACCATATCTGATACATACTTGTACTGCTCACAAAATGCCGACGCCAAGTCTTTCCAAGATCGGATCCTTTCCTTACTAAGCTGGTTGTACCACCGAAGAGCCGATCCTACTAGACTATCTTGAAAACAATGTACAAGTAGCTTATCTTCATTCACGTAACCAGTCATTTTTCGGAAAAACATGACAAGATGTGCTTTTGGACATCTTGTCCCATCGTACTTTTCGAAATCAAGCACCTTGAACTTCGGAGGTAGGATTAGGTCAAGTACCAAACTGAGTTCTTTAGCACCTAGTGCAGAGAAGACTTCAGTGCCTTCTATTGCCTTAAGTCTTTCCTCCAAGCTCCTATACCTCTCTTGAGCCTCGTGATCATCTATTTTCAACTTGGCTATTTCGGCCGGATCATCTAAATCTGGAACTACAGGATTGGCAGGGGTTGCTTCGGGATTTGACATAAATGTTCCTTGCCCTAGATGAGTAAATGGCATAGGTCGTTGTTCCAAGCCTGTGAATTCCCCTTGAGTATACCCTCTTTGTGCCACGTGGGCATGTGGTGGAGTGAATCCTGGGGGATAGAGTGGATCCTGGTCATGATTAATTCTTGATTGAGGTTCTATACTGTCGGGGTTCTACATGAGTCCTTTTCCTTTGACCAAAACTGACATCATCTCCATCATTCTAGCCATTTGATCTTTCTGTTCAAGTGATTCCTCTCGAGATCTTACTATCAAATCCCTCGTTTCTTGCTGTGACTTAGCCAATTGTTCTTGTAATTCCCTTTGGACTCTTTCCATCCTTTCGATTCTTTCATTGAACTCAGCCTCCATCGCTCTAGCTTGTCGACGCGTTTTATACGAATGGCGTGGTTCCAGATTTGAAGTGTTGCAACTGCGAATTATATGATTTTAACATTAGCGAATAATTATGGGACATGTACGAGTAATGAATGAATGCAAAAAGAGGCGTTGATTCCAATTCAATTTCATTAGAAGAACTTCACTAGAAGAAAAATTTCTTTACATAGAACGGATGATTACACATACGACTTCGCCCTAATGCCCAAAGTCTTAACTTTCCTAAGAAGCCAAGCTAAGCTTCGGCCTCGGTCTGATTCTGACTCGTACTTTAAGCTCAATATATCAGCCTGAACTGCCAAGGTTTGCAAGTGATCAACTACCTCCCGAACCTGAGCTACAGCTTCGCCCATGACATAGTCTCTATCTCTAATCTGGTTTCGAGAGTGGTGAAGCTGTTCTATATAATGGTCGTTGTTTGTCTCAAGAAGTTCCACTCGAATTTTGCTATCTCGCAGTACGGTTTCGAGTTCTTCTATTTTCCCCTTCAACTCTTCGATCCTGCTCAAACTAGCCTTCAGCTTAATTACCGAATTATGGCTGTTGCTGAAGTAATCTTTCCAATTCAGCCACCCGAGCTCGTAACTTCTCCTTTTCATTTTGGGTTTCTAACAAACTCTTCTTCAGAGTGTCCTCTCGTACTCGGGCATCTTGAAACCTTTTCTCCCAATGGTCGGCTCTAGTCTTTTCCTCTTTAGTCTCTTGACGCCATTGCTCCGACGTTTTACCTAATCCGACAGTTCTTATCGACATACGAAGCTTCTTGTAATCGGTTTTCAGACTATCTAAATCTTCCTCGGCCTTGTTCTTTCCTTTCCTTAACTTCTCGGCCTCTAGCTTGTGGATATCGACATCTAACCCCAACTTCATTTTCTCTTCTTCTAGCTGCTCTATCTTCTTCCCCAACTTCGAGTTCCTTTTCTCAAAATCTTGCTTAATAATTTCTAACTCAGACGGGATGACCCGTAAATGCTCCTCTATCGGTTGAGTGCTCCCTTGATTCTGCCTAGGGATGTTGTCATTGACTCTCTTACCCCATCACCATTCATACTCGGGGGTCGTCATCGGGCCTGTGGTGAATCCTTTCATTCTTCGAGTTTGGTTCCATGCATCTGATATCTCGCGAACCCTCTTCTTATAATTGTTGTCTTTGTAGGGGAACTCACATTGTGTCAACCCTTGTGTCACTGGTATAAACTGCCTTGATCGGTACTGCCTTAACACCATCAGTGGAGCGTATCCAACGGCTCCCCATATTCCAGCCAAAGGGACCCAGTCAAAATCACCGCACCTATATAAGATCTCGTCAGGAATCAACCACGGAGCCCTTCATTCAACGTCTTCGGGCCGTAAATTTTGGAGGATAATTGTCCATTTCTCTTCTGAGATGTCGTCTCGCCTCGATGTGGCCACTAATTCTCTCAATGAGGAATAATCCTTAGAGAATACCCGATAGGAGACCTTCCCCACCTTCCAAAAATGACTATGGAACCAAGCCAAAAGAAGCTGTGCGCAACCAATAAATCTTCCCTCGCCCGCTCTCCGGCATGCATTCAAGGATCGAAAAGTTTCTGCTAGGATTGCCGGGACGGGTGTGGTACCTTTATCAAGTCGATCGAATAAATCTAAGATGGCTTCATCTATGTGTCCTAACGCCTTAGGAAAAATGATCAAACCGTAGAGACTTAAGGCAAAAACATCAACCCTTTTCTTCGAATCCAGGTGCGCAAGAATCAAGTCCCTCAAATTCCTCCAAGGAATACACTTACTATCCCCTTTTTGCTTGATGCGAGCTGCAACCCATTGCTTGCTCATCCCCGTGATATTCATCAATTTCTTCAAAAAGGGAGGGACGTTGACAGGTCTTGAATAGGTCCTATCAGCCTGAATCTTCGAGCAATTAAGTAACGCCATGTATTCCTCCACCGTAGGTACTAAATCAACTCCTCTGAAAGTGAAGCAACTATAAGCGGGGTTCCAAAATTGCGCGAGGGCCCGAAACAAGTACTTGTCCACCTTTACATCGAGCAAATAGGGTAGGTCGCCGTAGTTACAGTAAAAGAGTTGTTTGACTTCGCTATTCCAACTATTTCATATATCCCTTAACTCTTGCAGGTCGTTCTGAGTTACACTAATGCGAGTGAAATCCCACAACTCCGACTCATATCCCTCGGTCAAACTATCTCCTTTCTCTTGTTGTGTTCTCTCGGACCACACTCGGACGGCCGCATTATCCTCCACTCTATCAAGAAATCCTTTTTCCATGCTAAACTCTTCTATTTAGTAACCGAATCGTAAATCAACACCCTTTTTATAATGAGATGTCATGCGAAAACAATCAAAACACAGCAAGTCAGTATTATATACAAAGAATAGAATTCAGAACAAATAAGGAATAAATAAGCACCTAATTGGGTAACCACTAGGGTTTGGTGTGGTTCTTCCTAGGGTAAGCTCTTAGGGCTCATTACATGTGGTTCGGTTCTAAAGTAAAGGTACCTGAACCAGCAGATTCCTCGATCTTCACCCATTATAGGTTTATACAGACCGAGTTCGATTCAGAGGAATACATTTCCCTACGGCTATACGGAGATGAAAACCTCACGAAGACGCAGGTACGGATGTATCCCGAAAGCGATCCACTATCCTATACGGAGGTGAAGACCTCACGAAAGAGTAGTTTTTCACTTCCACTTAAGAGGGTGAAATTGACCGATAATGCAATGCGATATGCAAATATACATCAAAGAATTAAACCACTTAAAGCAAGCATATTATGAAGAAAGCTCCGAAAATAACAGACAACATGCAATGCAGTAAATTTAAAACCGATTTTCAATTTTTGACAAAAGACAAAAAATAATCAATTTAAGGCTCGACTCTGGAGGTCCCCAATGGAGTCGCCAAGCTGTCGAAACCATTTTTTAAAAGATGGGGTCGACTTTAGTTTTGAAAGTGAAAATTAAAACGAGAGTTGCCACCGATCTTTATTAAGTGAGATCGGATCACCTTGCTTTAATAAAACATTTTAGTTTATTAAAACGGTGTTTTGGTCTACGAAATTTGAGAAAACGAGTTCGGGAGTCGGTTACGTACAAGGAAGGGTTAGCACCCTCGTAATGCCCAAAATTGGTACCTAATTGATTAATTAGTGTCTCAAAGTCAAAAATTGAAAATCGGGAATGGATTTGGAATTCGATCTTTTCTATTAATATTGATTTTAAAATTCTTGAATTAGCTCAAATCGATTGTTTAAAGATTTCCTTATCTCGAGATATCGAAGTATCATATCCCGTAAGTTAGGACACAATACTATGAATTCTCGAGCGCAAGGTCGTCTTTTATTTTAAATGAGAATTTCATGTGTTTTAAAGCTCGAAAAGGGTATTTAGCTATTTAGAACCAACGAGAGAACCAAAACCCGTAAGTTAGGGCACAATTCTTGATGTTCCAAGATGCGAAACATTGCCTTATCTTGAAGATTTTCTTTTTGAATAATAACGAGTGTGTCACTTCACGATGTGAGTTTATTTTGTTTGGAGTAAAATGAAGCAATCTATCTCGGATAAATACATTTGAACTTTAATGCGTGATATGATTTAAACGAAGTAAAAAAATAAAAATCGATATAGAGTATGGAGTAATAATGCATAGATTAAATGCCATGTCAATGAATATCAACAATACGAAGATATTAATAAATAATTTCTAGGGCATGTCATGGCAATATTCACATGATATACTATTTAATACCCACATGGACAAGCGAAGAAGACGAACACATAATATGTAAAACAATTTAAAGTGGATAACACTATGCAATAAGCAATTTATAAAACAACTTGAAATAAATAATAGGATAGTTATAAACGAATAATATATAAAACATAATAGAGTAAATAATAATAAAATTGTTTGAACACACAATATAAAAATCTTAAAATGAACAACACGTAAAGCAGTTTAATTTAAATTTTTCTACGAAGAATCTAAAATTGATAGTATGTAAAATAGTTTTAAACAATATATATATATATATATATATATGAATATTCGAAAATAAATAATATGTGAAAAAATTAAAATAAATAATAAAAACATATATACGAGATATATATAAAACAGTTTAATGTAAACAACATATGGAATCTTAAAATGAATAATAAAAGGGTTAAAATAAGTAATATGGGAAAAACTTTAAAGTATATAATAATAAAACAAGTCGAAATAATAATATAATGAAAAGGCTTGAAATAAATAATAAATAAAAGGTTTGCAATAAATAATGAAAGTATTTGAAACAATTAACATATAAAATAGCATGACTAAGTAACATGTAAAAATTTAAAATAGATAACACATATACAAATATAGTAAAAAATGACATGAAAAAGAATCTAAAACAAAAATGTGTAAAACGGTTTTAAATAACTAATATAAAGGGTTAAAAAATAACTAACATATAAAATAATTCAAACTACATAATGTATATAAATGTAAAATATATAATATGTAAATATTTAAAATAAATAATTTATAAAGTAAATTTCAAATAAATAATATGTTAAATGTGTTAAGATAAATAATACACAAAATAAAATATAAAGAGGGACCCTTTCAAATACATATAAAAGAGCTTACAATAAATAATGTATAAATGAAAATTTTAAAATAAACACTGTACAAAAACAGTTAAAATAAAATTTACATATAAATATAACTCAAAGTAAAATTTTAAGATAGGAGTATATAAAAGATTTTGAAATAAGTGAAACATGGAAAGTTCAAAATAAATAACAATAGAAAGAATTTAAAGTGATTAACATATAAACTAGTATAACTAATTAACATATGAGAAATTTTAAAATGCGTATTATATGTGTAAACTAATTTAAAATAAAAGGGACATATAAGATTTCGTAATAATACGTATGATAGACTAAAATAAATAATATATATAATAGCTTCAAATGTATATAATAAACTTAAAATACAAAAAAAATGATTCGAAATAACATATA
The DNA here is from genome assembly GCF_025698485.1 of Gossypium arboreum. Lineage (NCBI taxonomy): Eukaryota > Viridiplantae > Streptophyta > Magnoliopsida > Malvales > Malvaceae > Gossypium > Gossypium arboreum. The sequence continues at coordinate 108,202,263 of NC_069079.1, forward strand.
TAAACGAATTTAAAATAAATAAAACAATTCTTAAGAAACTGAACAAACAAGTAAATTAAACAATCTAGGACTAGACTGGAATCAAATTCGAAATTTAGGGGTACAAATTATAAAAATAAAAACAAGGAGGATCTAAATAGGATGCACTGAAACAAACAGGGACCAAACGGGAAAATAGTCCCATTTTTGGACATGTATCCTGTTTCCAAGAGCCCAGCGTACTCAGGATCAAATTGAATCGCGTGAGAAATAAGTGGCCAAAATAAAAAAAATAACAAAAAGGTAACTAAAGCACTAAATTGCAGCGCACTGGAGAGGTTGAGGGACCAGGGGGACAAATATTCCTAAAAGCAAAAACATACAAATCATGGAGTTAGTGGCGTCGTTTCACCTTTGACTTTTCAATTAAGCTTTTATTTTAAAACCATTTTAACCTTTATATATTTTTTTCTAAAAAACCTAATGCTCTCAAACCCCCCTTTATCTCTTCCTCCTTTCTTCAGCTATGGTTTCAACACCCGTCATCGCCGGCGGTTCACCGTGCCGAACGGAGAGGGGAGCGGCCACGGGGTAGATCCGGTAAGACTCTCTTCTTCCTTGATTCTTTTTTGTTTTAAAGTAAGTTAATGAAATAAAAAAATAAAACAAAGAAAAGATAAATAGAAAGATTGAGATAACAGAGGAAAAAAATTGAAGTTAACCTTTTAAGTTTTTCTTTTTTCTTTTTTTTTTTGATACAAACTTTTTGTATTTCGAAAGAACCCCCCTCACATATTTTCGATTGAGGCTTCTTATAGTCGAATACCAAGAAAATTTCTATTGTTTGTTGCATTTTTGCTCTGTTCTCTATAGTTGTGTCTCGTTTTGCAGGCGGTGTCAGACGCATGGAGGAGAAGGGCATGCGAGGGGTGTGGTGGTGGTAGTGTGCAAGGTGGCCCATGGTTGGCCTAGCGTGCGGCGGCTGGAGGCTTAGGGAGCTGCTAGGGTTTCCTCTATTTTTTTTTTTTTGGAAAATGTTTAGTGGGCTAGATTGATTTGGGCCTGTTGGGCTAGTCTTTTAGTTTTGTACTTTGGACTTTATTTATTTGGTTTATTGGGTTTTGTTATTTTTTATTTGTCTGGGCCAAAAATTGGCCATTACAGCTGCCCCTCTTTGCTCATTGTCGTGTAACGAGAATGGAGTAAAGACTCAAAAATGGTCAATTTTGCTTAGTCTCGCTGAATCTTAACTTCTTGGTACTTCTTTTCTTCTAATAGCCTCGTTTCATCCCACTGCATCTTCAGGGGCATAGGAATTGTTGCTTTGATTCACTCCACTGCAACTTCAGAGATTTAAGGAGAAGAGATTTGTAGCCTCGATCTTCTCTACTAAACTTCAATTAGCTTCACTGTAACTTCAGGGATGTAAAATCTGTATCTTCGATTAACTCCAATCTTTATCTTTTACTCGGCATGTGATCCTGAGCTCAACTCATTTCTCGCAATATAAATTTTTTTTAAAAACAGACATTAAGACAGAAATAGCTCAGCACGTGAGCTAAGGCTCAACTCACTTCTCGCAATATGAGTTGGTTTTTTTTGAAACTTAATTTGAAAAGTAGATTTTGAAAATACCTCGACATGTGACCCGAGGCTCAACTCACCTCTCGTAATAGCTCAGCACGTGGGCCTGTTGGGCTAGTCTTTTAGTTTTGTACTTTGGACTTTATTTATTTGGTTTATTGGGCTTTGTTATTTTTTATTTGTTTGGGCCAAAAATTGGCCATTAAATCCCTTTTAAAATTTCTTTTAAAAGGTTGTAATTTAAGTTATTTAACATTAAATATAAAATTGTCAAAAAAAAATCACAAACACTTTTCTATTATTTAACTTCTAAAAGTGTTGATTTTTAATATTTTAACTTAATTTATGTTCAATTAATTTGTATTACCAATTCGATAAAAATTTATAGATAATATGAATCATAACTCATCTTTATAGTACTATAAATTGTGCTCAACTCAGAAACTTGCCATGTTTGAATTGACAAATTTTTGGTAGCAAATATCAGTAGGATTTTATTCTAGAGGATACTATGGATGCATGCAATATCATCTATAATATCCAAACCGTTTATAACAATAAATCATGGAGATTAGTTTGGATTGGGTCAAGGAAATCAACTTCCCAACTTTGTTGAGATCAAATTGAATTGGGTAAAACTTGGAAGCATATCTTGAAAATTCAAAACTTATCTTGAGTTCATTGAAGGCATTCTTTATGCTTATTATCTTGCTGGTTTTATGGGGAGATTGATTGTAATTGATATAGCATGTTAGCAAGTCTAGATTCCTTATAAATTGATGAGATTTGTATAGGTGTGCGACTGATCTTAGAGCACTTATTCTTATTCATTTGAGGAACATTTCTTGTTAGTGCATTAAGTGAAAAATCAAGTGTGTTACTTGGTTAATATCTTAAGTTTTCAAAGGGAAAATTAGAGGAGAGTTGTCTAGATCTTATATAAAAAAGTGAAGAATCTTATCTGATGGGTGTTAGAGGTTGTAATAACTTGTTCGACGAGTTGCTAAAATAGTGAATTATCTCTCTGGACAAGGCTCGACAAACATAGGGAAACCAAACTGCATAAACATAGTGTGTTATTTGTTTTACTGTCTTGTTCATACCCAATGTCTGAAGCATTTGGTGCTGGTCTTAAGCATTGCTTCTGGCATTGCTCAAGTTTGCTTGCAAATATTGATTTAGTTTTTTTAATTAGTATCAAAGCCTACCACTTAACACATCTAGTGGATTTCCTAGTGTTGATATTTGCTTGTAAAGGAAGGTTCATCAATGTCTCGTCCCCTTATGCTTAATGGTACTAATTATATAGAAGTTTCTCAATTATATAGAGTTTATCAAAACTTGCTTACATAAGAATATCTATCACAAAACCTATAAAACAACCACTATGTAAACTGAATACAATATAATAATAATGAACAAGGTAAATAAGGATTTTTGGCAACTAAGTCTTTAGTGATTCAGTTTAATCCAACTTCCTTGATTAAAGGGATTAGGTAAAGGTAATCTTATTCAATCTAATTACCAATATGTGATTAGCTAAGTGGCATGATCTTCCATAATGGGCTAGATATCATTCATATAATTAGCAGAGCCCAAATAATTATTTAAGTAAATTGCCAACACCTTACATATGGAAACTGTTTCCATACAGATTTGGTGGGCAAGAGAGTAGGCACTCCCTCCGGAACCAAATTTTTAGTTTCATATTTTTCAACACAATGATTTATCAAATACAACCTTAATATAATTATAAAATTAGATTTCATACCCTTAAAATTTTTAATTTAATTTTGGATTTTAAAAAAATATGCTTTCACCCAATGGTATATGAGCTTCTTCTTTTTCTGAAAACAAGCTCAGTACCTCTTTTAGTCCCTATATTATACTTAAATTATTACTTTGATACATATATTTTTTATCAGTTTGGCCCATGCATTTTTATTTTGTATAACTCGTTACCTCAATTCAATTTTAAGTTAAAAATGTAAATCAATCAATGACATCTTACCATATGTCAAAAATGATAAAAATGAATTAAATTTTAAAAAAATAAGAAAATTTATTAAAAATCCAAAAATATTAAAACATAGGAAACTGTAAAAAACAAAAAAATCATAATTTGTATTTGATTTTTTTTAAAATAAATTAAAATTATAAGTTTGGGAAACTTGAAAAAAATTAAAAGAATTTCATAAAATGTTAAAATTATTTCCTTTTTGGAATATAACGTTTTTAGAAAATTTTATAATTTTAAGAATTTTATTTTTTTAATTTTCTTTTTGCATGTTTATGATATTTTTATATTATTAAGGAATTTTGAGTTTTAGTAAAAAAATACCATAAAAATTTCTAAAATTTCTAAAATTTCCTAAGAAACAAAAATTCCAAACAAAGGAATATTCTAAATTTTATGGATTTTTAAAATTTGTTTTGAAGTTTGACATACTTATAATTTTTAAATTTGAATATAGATTATGATTTTCTTTTCAGTTTTTATAATTTTCTTAAGTTTAAAATTTTTTTGAGATTTTAATGATTTTTCTTTAGTTTTGTTATAATTTTTTTAAAAAAATAATTGGATTTTTACATTTTCTTAATGCGTGACATTAGTTGGTTTATTTTTTAATGGAAATTTAAATTAAAATAACGAGATTATAAAAATAAAATATAAAATATAAAAGTGAAAGTGAAAAAAAATAATGCAGGACAAAATAGGCTTTAAGGTTTAGAAAAAAAGCAGTTGAAAATTGGGAGGGAGGCATATACTGAATGCGACCAAAATTTGTTTCCCTACCTAATTGATGAAACAAAATAAAAGGCATCCCTTTTGTTTTCTTTAATTAAATGTAGGCATCGTTTTGGGTTTCCATTTCATTAATGCAATATTTCTAGTTTTTTTTTTTTTGTCTTCATTTGATTTGGTATTTGTGACGTGACATTCTACACCAACCCCATATCAGTTTAGGTAAAAAGTAAAACATTTTAATCAGCCGTTCTCCATCTCTATAGTGGGTCCTCAAGTCGGAGTTCTTTGGCTGCGGCTGCTACCGTTAACAACCCTTCTTGTCAGGAGAAGATGAAGAAGCGTGAAACACGGTGTCATCCAGTGGTGGTGGGGCAGATTCTTGTGGTGTTTCACATGAGTAGTGGTTCAGATGTGATTTGGGCCCCTACTCCTTACTAATGACTTCAAAGTTTTTGGCTTTTTCAGCTTTTTTTCCTTTTAAAGTTCAAGTTTTCTTCAATGTAAAGCACTGTGAATCAATGGAGTTTAGGGTATCGTTAATTCTTTCTTTTTGTTTCTTTCCGTTTTGGGTAATGTAGCGTTCTGTTTCATGAAATTATTATCATTGCTTACCTTTTGTTTAAATTTTTATTTTTATTTTATTTTGTTGTATTGTAATTTCGATCTGAATATTTTAGTTCATAATGTTTTACTTTTACCCATTAATATAAAACTGACGTGGAAAATAAAATAACACGTGGTATCATTGGGTTGGTCCACAACTCCATGTTGGATTTCCGTCATGGTTTGGGGTTAAGCTATTAACGGAGTGATTTTACACGTACCAAGAAAAACATAGGTACCACGTTGATGAATGAGGTATAATTCAGGTGTCAATATGAATATTAACCCTTTTTTTTGAAAGGTTATTGAATTAAAATTACATTTTAATCATTCAATTATTAAAATTTATATTGTAGGCACCTATATTATTGAATTATTTCATTTTGATCCAAGCTCGTTAACTTCCATTATTTTCTTTTAAGGAAAAGATGACATGGCATGTTGTCTTAATAATTCTTTTGGCCTTTAAAGTATAATTAAAATTCCAGTTTGATGCTTTTAAATTTTTTAATGATAATTCTAAAAATTAGAAAATATTCTATACATATTTAAAAAATTTAAAATTAAAAATCAAATCAAATTCTAATCAAATTTGGTCATATTTAATCTTAATCCTCCTTTGGGCCCTGTTGCTACTCACAATGTTGTTAAGTACATATTCTCTTTCGGTATCTATTATCGGCAGCAATAACTAATCTTCTCATTATGGGGGTTCTCCGAAGAGGTAAAAGATTAGCCATGAAATGTGATTTTTTTTCATGAGTGATCACCACACCATATCTCATGGTTGATGGTTAAGATTTGAGTTGATTGTTATTATAGTTATATATTTATGGCTAAAGGGTCAAAAAAGTCCTCCAGAGAAAATAAAAAATCGATTATCCTACTACTACTCACAACGTTGGTAAGCCCATATTCTCCATCAATATTCGGTGTCGACAGCAATAACTAACCTTCTCGTTATGGGGCTCTCCAAAGAGATAAAGAATTGGCTATGAAATGTTATTTTTTCTCATGAGTGATCACCACACCACACTTCATTGTTGATAATTAAGATTTGAGTTAAGTTGTTATCATGGTTATATATTTATGGCTAAAGAATTAAAAAAAAAAGTCCTTAGTAGAAAATAAAAAATCAACTAAATCTTCATAGAAAAAGTGCACTCAATTGAACATTTAGAGATGAAAAAAAATCAATGATGTTCTTCCGTTAAATTGATCAGTTTAGTTGTTAATGAATGTTGACATAATTAACGAAAGCAATAGGAAACTCGAAACATGGCATCCCACGTGGACAAACATGTATATAAAAAATAAAAAATCTTAAAAGAATATTTCTAAAATACACATCTAGAATGAACTTAGATATAGTCCATGTTCATTTACAGTTGAACAATATTTTATCTAGATTTATCATAGATGTGATTATAAAAAATCATAAAATATTTTTTAAAACATAAAAATTATTACAAATTGAAAAAAATACAAAACAAAAGTTAAATTTTACAAATTATTTAAAATACAAAAAGTAGAAATTTTAAGCAATTGAAAATTCATAGAATGTCTCAAGAAAAATAATTTAAAGAGATTTATTTTAAATTTTAATATGAATTATGGGTAGGGGAAAAAAAAATACAACGAAGACTCCAGTGACATGTTTGTCGTAATCAATACAGTTGTTGTCACTGTTTTGCTCTTTTACGGCTTCTTCAATGTTGGATTTGTCCTGAAACTCTATTTTGGCGTTGCAAGTTTACTACCGCAGTCTCACTTTATGCCCTTCTCATTTCACCGTTCATCAATTATGTCAAATAATTGGCTGCGCTCTTTTCATTTCATCCTTCATTAATTTAAACCCTGTTAAATTTTAATATATATATATATATATATATATATATATATTTTAAGTTTTCCATAACAAAATCAACCCAAATAACTCATATTTAATAATTTTCTACAAAACTTACACTTATTTTAATTATATAATCTCGAATCTTTCATGCTAACATAAAAGCAAATAAAACCCTTACAATTAATTAAAATTAATTGCTTATTCTTCATTTGGGTAAAGAAGTGATGAAAAATTCTAGGTTTTGTTTGGTATGGAAGATAAAATTAATTAATTAAATTAATTAAAAGAATTTTTCTTTCCTTTTAGCTTAACATGAAAGATTCAAAATCATATAATCAAAAGAATCTTTGAGTTCCGTAGACAATTATTAAATATGAGTTATTTGAGTTGATTTTGTAATACTCCTTACCTGGTTCGATCGTCGGACCTAAGTTATAAGGTACTACAAGCAAAAACAAAACATTTAATTACATTTCCTAATTCAAATGTTAATGCAACATCAATTTATTTAAATATATAATCAAATACAACATGCAATTCATTCAATCTCAGGTTTATATTGAGTTTACGAAAGTTTAAAATTGATCCGATAACAATTAGGGATTAAATTGAATCAAAAACAAAAAAAAAATAGAAAAGTTTTACAAACAGGGATCACACACCTGTGTCCTCTGACCATGTAAATAGATTGTAGCCCTGTGGAATGGGTCACATGGTTGTGTCATCGGGCCGTGTAATATACTTAGTCGTGTGCACCAAAATCACCTAAAACTTTATGAACCACACGGTTGTATCATATGCCTGTGTATGGCAAACAGTCGTGTCTCAACTCGAGTGTACTTAAAAATACCTTTTAATACAAGCTTAACAACCCAACTTCACTTATGCTAGAACTTGAAAATACCTTTTAATGCAAGCTTAACAACCCAACTTCACTTATGCTAGAAACAACTGAATATACCATACTTTAAGCAATTTAAAAACATTAATTTCATGCGAAACATCATTTATTTCAACCAATCTAAGTACCTAACTAATATACCACGTTTGACACCTCAATTGACAATTCAAAATCACTAAAACATCACATACATATCATTCCAATAAGCCATCAATAGAACCTCGACTAACAACTAGTTATACAACAAAATGACCATTCAAGCAAGTTATATGCACCAAGCCTACCAACTCATTTTAAGCATACATAAATTTACAAATCACCTTTATGTACCTATTCTTTGTCACATCATCTAATCACCATCTAAACAAGCAAATGTACAAGTCAATCTATTCATCAAAATGTCATTTTCATGACCATTGTAATCAAACACATATATACATATACATAATCCTCAAAATGCAACAAGAATCTTGAAATAAAACATTAATTGCCCAAAAGACAACTTAGGTATATGCCATGACCAAATTTTAAAATATCACTCACGATTGAGTTCGGGATTGTCGTTAGATGCTGAGTTAACGATAGAATTGTAAAGTACCTAATCCGCATACGGAAAACAAAGTCATACGCTGAGTATAACTCAGTGGTATTTCTATATCTACCATTAGATTATAATATAAATTATGTAATGCATAATTTAACAACAGGATCTAATGCAAACTAATATTGGAGAGCTATGTCATAGTGCACCATTTAATATTACAATTCGATTTACTATAATAAATCAATCTAACATAGTTGTAACATATACATATCTCCATATAACAATCGAAATAATTTTATTGCTTTAATATTAGATTCACATTTCCGGACTTAACTCTGGTATCCTCTATTCAATTTGATTTATAGTCAATGTCCCAAATCCATAATGTTATTTCATCCATCATTCTTCAATACATATATGCAGTAATATATACATCACATCTCAAAATAGATTCAATTTCATATTTATATCATTATACGATATTTTCAAAATTATTCACTTTAGTCCTCATCGCAAATAACAAATCTGAATTGAATCAATTTAGCTCTTCTTATCATTTTTAACTCACCTTATAATCTTACCATGCAATGCAGTTCATAAATGCATCAATTGAAATAGTTCGGATCATAGCAACACAAATCGTAAACACTGAGCTATTTGTTGATGATTTTATCATTTCCTTTCCGTTTTGAGAGATTTGGGTTGACGTTAGCTACGGAATAACATAACTACACCAAATCATTAATACACAATCATTTTCACATTCAATTGCTAATTTATGTTAATTTTTTATTTTATTCAATTTAGTCCCTAAAATCGGGACTAACATAACTTTCAAATTAAGCCACCAATTTTTATATCGATTTCACTTTAGGCCTAATTTAACTTCCTATTTTTCATTTCTACCCCAAAATTTGAAATTTGTGCAATTTAATTCCTATTGCATAAAATCATCAATTGATTCTACAATTTAGTCATTTTTCAATACTAAACTTAAAGTCTATCAAATTAATCCCTAAAACTTCAATTACTCAACAATGTTAACATCCACAAACTTTAACAATAACGAAAATATAACATGAGTCAACTAATTTGAATTCCCAAAATTTAATAATAATAATAATAACAACCTAAATTAAACTAATCAAATGGAAGCTTGAATGCCCTTGCCGTTGGTCTACCTTTCTCCCGAATTAGCTTCGAATTTTTAAAGGTGAAAAGAGAACGAATACTTTCTCTTTCATTACACCAAACTTTTATCTTTACTTTATTAATTATGTTTTCATTTTTTATAAATTTTAATCTTTAATATTTTATAATATAAACATACATTCGCACATTACTAACCCGCCATATATCTTCTAAGTTTATTTTTATTTAAGCCCTATATATTATCTTTTAATTAAAAATCTTTAACAATTATCACTTTTATCATTTATAAGCTTAAATTAATCCCTAATTCGATAAAATTATTTTATTGAAATTCAATTCACTTGTATCATAACTCCATAAATATTTTAATAAAAATATTTGCATATACGGTTTCTAAAACGAGATTCTAATATCTCAATTTCTAAAATCACTTACTTTAGAACCGATACACTTATACCTTGTCTAGCTTTCCAAATAATCAAAATTATTAGACCAAACTTCAGTATAATACTATAATACCCTTGTAAATATTAATTATTAATATTTACTGACTCTATCATCGAAATATAGAATTCCAAAACCACCGTTTATGACACCACTGACTTTTAGGTATTACAGATTTTAATTTAGAAACATACAATAAAATTTTATATTTTAGAGGAGATTAAATTAACTAATTTAATTAATTTCAATATTGAATAAGAAATTTCAATAATTTATGGTATTTTACTGGTGATTCATTAAATTGACTTGAAAGAGAGACTTCACAATAGTTTGAAGAATTAACTTGAAAGAATCTTTCATGATTGCAAGAATAAGATCCCCAAGGGATGATAACTCTATATATATATATATGAAGAGAAACAACATACACTAGAAATTTTGCAGTGACAAAACAAAACTAAATGCTTAAAGAGTACATCATGGCTGTCATTGATGATCATATTCAGCTGCCAAAAAAGCTTTCAATATTTGGCCCTCATTGTCCCCCCCCCCCTCCCTCTCCATATACAGATTGCTGCATCATCACCTTTAAAGAAGCCAACCCATTTTCCTTGTGCATAAACTCAACCACCGTACATTACTGACAAAGCTTTTAAAATGGCAAGAACTCACTAATCATCTCATCAACCAAGACATTCAGTATTTGACCCTCGATGTCTGCTCCTAGTGCGAACACATCTACTTCGAAATCCAGACACTTTCCATGTTGGCTTCTCATGTCTTTGTCCACAAGCTCATCCACCATGCAATCTCCCATGCCTCTCCACCCACATATCTCCTTGTACACTTCTTCAGCTAGCCACTCATTTCGTCTCAGGATTGTCATCCCTTTCGTCCACGTTTTGTATCCTCCACCAACATACCGTCTGCATCTCAAGTCCATGCATTCACTGACTGAATCAAATAGTACCTTCCGTTCTAGCCTCGACTCACCATCACGTCCAAATCCAACACTTCGGCTTTCCAACTGATCAAAGAGATGAGGATTTATAGTTTCACGAGCACGGCCTAAGGCGAAGTCCTTGAACATTAACTCCACGTTACACAGTATCAGCTTCACATATTCTAGTTCCCAGTTGGATGATTTCATGGATTCTGACATAACAACAATATTTTCATTACATTTAGCCACAGTTCTTGAATACATGGAGGAAGCAGAATCTGATAACTCTGTATCAGCTTCTAGTGAGCGTAGCTTCTTTAAAGAACTTAGACCAAGAACTTCCTGAGCTTGGACAGATGAACACTGCTTACTTCCTGAAATAATATCCGGGATACGCATTAGTATACCCATAGAAAAACTTATAACATAGATTCAGTATTGAACATAAAGGGTAAGCCACGAGCTTTACCTTCTATACTGAAACTATCAGTGCTATCTGAAGAGTTGCAGCTTTCAGTTGAAAACGTCTGTTCAAGGATAGAAACTGGACTAGGTTGCCAAGCATCAAGAGGGCTGCTACTGCATTCATCAACTCCTCCCTGAATGTACCATAACAGTGTTAAATATCAATTCATGAAATAGTTTTGATGCATTTGATAAAACAGTAACTCGTGCTTGAGAAGAAAAATGGTTAACCATTAAAACCTCAAAGGTGACACACAATCAAGCTGCAGATAGAAATGCTAAATCTTTTACCTGAAGCTTGTGTTTCAATCCAAGCAGTTGAAAATCAGCAGAGGAAAGATTGGAACTGTGACAACTACCAAGTTTATCATGTAACGGGGGCAAGCTATTGAAGGCATTAGGAGTGCTGTGCGCAAAATCTTGTGAAAATGATGTAGAACTAGAAGGTGATCCTGAATTGAGAGACTTTTGGCAGGACGATTCGACCGCATTACTTAATTCTCTTAGCTTCTGTTCCAAAAGCATGCTTAAAGCATCTCCCCCTATCACATTATATCCTGATGAAGGCAACTTCAGACTCTCAATGTCAGGCAACAATCTCTTACCCCGGTTATCCAAGCAAAAGCTGTTATTTTTCTGAGAAACCTGAGATGTTTCCATTGAACGGGTAAGCGGGGCTGTGAATGTGAATGAGACAACATCCATGCCTTTCTTCTTGCTATCTTCAACCCAGCTGATGTTCCTTTCTGTAACAGGATGATCTTCCTTCTGGTTTCTGTCAATCAACACACTATCAACAACCTGATTTTTCTCAAAATGGAAATCCCTATCTATTGATCTTTTCTTCCTCGGGTTCTTTGTACTGGAATATGGACCTCCTTTTTCGCTATCCGCTGTAACTAATCCCAACTTCCTCGAGCCAGTTTTGGAATTTCCAACAGTTTTAACTGACATTCTATGTTGCGCAAAAGCGGAATCCCCAGAGAGCACTTTTCTACTGTGCGAATTGGCACCCGCATTCTTTGAAGGTAATTTGTCCTTATCGGCTATAGAGTTCTGCTTCTGATTGTTCTGCCTGAGTACACTAGAAGAATTGTGCATTGAAGGTTTCTTATGCAAACTCTTTTGAGTACTTGGTTGACTCTTGAAGGCTTGACTACACTTAACCTCACTCTGGTCTTTTGACCCTAACAAACTCCAGTTGCTGCTCGAAGCTAATCCTTCTCTTTTCTGCACATTGGCCTTAGCTTGGATTGCAAGTGATATCGACTTCCCTTTATTCTTTAAAGCAGAAGAAATTTCTTCAGTATCAGAAGTCCTGGGTGATGTTGTCTCTATGGATCCATTCCAGCTCTTGTTCAAAGATTGTCCTTTAAGATACTTGACCGCATTTGACTCAACTGGCCTTCTAGTCCTTTCAGTGAGCCTTGACGTCTTATGTGCATATTCTGTTTTCTCTTTTAAATCTTGAGCTTTCAAGGGCACAGAAGAAGATCTGACCACAGGCATTTTTTGCGCAGCCTCCATTTTTTCTTTGAAATCACGAACTTTCACCGGCACTGAGGACGAACCAACTTGAGGCATTTTGGCTCTAGTTGTGGCTTGTGGGCCAGGCTGAATAATTCGTGCAGCTGTTTCCATTATGTGAGCCGCATTCTTAATCGGAATAAAACCAGGACTCTTGATAGGAGACAAAAGTTTATGGTGGGTAATGGGAATTGTTTTAGCTGCCTTAGGGGGCAAACTTTCGATTTGGAATTTCTCTATAGGCTTGCTGACTGTCTTCTGAGGCATTGACTCCATAAAGTTCCTCGCAGGGCCCTCAATCTTACTGAAAAGATCTCCAGGATAAACTCCTAGTTGGTCATTATGATAATTAAGGTTTCTATTCCAGAAATGAGCATCTCGAAGAGATTGAGTGTCAAACAAAGGGGTGGAGTATGGCTCAGAATATGTGGGTAACGAATCTAATCCCATAAGCCTGGCAACCACACTGGGGGCCCTAGTACCATACATATCATCATCTGTGACTGAGGAAGCACAACTATAATCGCTACTTCCCTTTATGCTTGTCCCAGCTCCAATTTCATCCTCATCGGTCTGCAATAATCACAGCAACAATTGTAAAGGAATCTCAATTGAAGTGCTACTGTTCAAGAGTGTAAAAGGATCAACCCGCAATTCAACTGAGATTTGCTAGTTCTCACCAGATGGAGTCGTGTCATCGGCAAGTTCCCATCATTTCTCTTTCCCTGTTTTGATCGCTCTAAAAAATTGAAGGGGAAAGAAAACATTAGCAAACATAAAAAAAGACGGTATTGTAGCATAAGAATATAATTTGCAATTGCATATGCTTGCCATGCAAGCCAACAAACATGTTGCATTCTTATCTGTATAGGGAAGACAATTATACCTGGAAAATCAGACTTGCTAGAGAATAACTTCTTCCGAGATTTCGCTTTCCAGTCAAATAGCTGAAAAAGTCCACCTACATAACCTCCATTTTTTGGTCCTTCTTTGTCAACCCCCATTGTATAAAAGCAGAATTTGAACTGTTTAACTTATACAAGCAAATGATACAAGAGAGACAGAAACTCCACTCCACCGGCCAAATCCATCTGCAGACATTATTAGACACAACAAACAGTTAAGTACGGACCAAATTGAAATTCTGACCATTTTTTTCTAAAAAGCATATGCATGCTATTCAACACTCCAAGATAGGAGCTTTCTTTGTAATTTCAGTCAATATTTTATCAGATGAAATGGAAGATCAGATATCTATCTGGTACCCTAAAAAGGATGTTAAAAGCCTATCAATGGAGATGAACTTGTTTCTTTTTACCCTGAGATCTCTAAAAACACAAAACACGGCCAAATGTAGCATCTGTATCTTCATTTTTCATGCCACTTAACTAGACATTGCACACCTTTTTTTCTGCCATTGACTTGGCAGAATTTCAAACAGCTAAAATTTGTCAAACAAGCAAGACAATATAAGAACATGAAATGAACACAAAAATCACATTGTCACCATCTTAAATCTATGTCATAGTGCACTCATTCTTAAGATATTTAGCTCTTTTATTCCCACACTTTCCGGTGACAAGCAACTTACAATGTCAAAGCCCTTCTATATCAACATCTCTACAATATTATACCATTTGAAATTAGCTTTAACAGATGAAGTTCCTATGGTACTAAGAGGGATTAACAAAAAAAAAAAATTGTAGAAACTAATTGCATACTCTCATTTTACCAAAACAAACACCTTAGATCCCAATTCTAATAAAATCTGCAAATAAAAGGCTGTCTGAGAATGATAGAAAGAGATAAATTGCCCCTATAATTTAGCAAGCAATTCAATTTAATTCAACATCCGTCGAGAAGACTAGATTCAAATATTTTAAGGGCACAATCCTTTAAAGAAAACAATTCTTTGACAAACAATAAATAAACATACAGGCTCAAACCAACAACACAATGATCAATAAGCAGCAATTTGATAAGAAAAGCAATTGCCAAATCCCCCCCCCCACAAAAAAAAGAAACAAAAAGAAACCCAGAACTTTAAATGGAAGAAAAAGACTTACACTGAAGTCCAATGAATGAGATCAGCTTAAATGCAGCAATATTTCATGGTTTCAGCTTAAATGCAACAATATTTCATGGCTCAACTTAAATATAGAGAAAAGGACAGAACATTGCAATGGGGTTCAGCTTAAATTTGAGATTTTTGGGAGAAACAAAAGTGAAAGGCTCCTCCTTTGAGAGTCAGAAAAGGACTGAGGGATAAAGAAAGAGAGAAGGGTGTGTTTGTGTGTATGTGTGATGTAGTTCAAAGCAATAAATGGAGACACAGAGTAAATAATAGCATAGGGGTTTTCCATTTTTTTTAAAAAAAAAATAAAATTAAAATTGCTTTGCTTAAAATTTTGTAATTTAATTTTAATCATTATTAAAACGAAGTGGAATTAAAAAGCCTATAACGTCTCTTTTAAGAGGGTCGAGATTTCAAATTCCAAACAGACTTTTGACTGTTCCTGGGAATTCTGATAAACTTACAAGTGGGTTTCAATTAGTTTGTGTACTACTTAATGGATTGGTAAACACGTGTTCAAATCCCTTTCTGTAAATTTGAGGCAACTTGGTAATTCAATGTCTAATCAAATGGGCCTTTAATCTATAATATATAAATTGATATTACAAGTTAATTTCTGAATTTAATTAATTTTAATATAAAAATTTGATTTTAATATATTTTATTAAATAAATTTAAGAACACCCACATATTTTAATTTAAAATATTTATTTCAAAAATACATCAAATGTTACTTTTATTATTTTCATAAATATTTTAAAAGTAATTTTAAAAACTCTACTCCTATTGTGATCTTGCAATATATCGTAATAATAAAATAAATATTTTTCTTAAATAATTATACTTAGTTTTAAACTTGTGCAATGTACGAAGGTACATTATATTTTAATAAATTTTAAATTTAATATTAATAAAGTGATAATATTTTTATTTTTATTTATATTTGAAATATTTGTATTTAATAAAAAGAACTAGAATCAAATTATAATTTATAGCATAAAAACTTCTCAACAAAAATTAAAATGAAAAACTTATTTTAATTAACATTAAACTATAAAAATTGATGTAAACTAACAAGTGATTGGATGTAATGGTAAAACACATTGCAACTTTTAATAAGAAAATAAAATTCAAACTTTAAAGATAATATTATTAAAAATAATAATCATAAATCTTGAGTTTACCTCTAGTAACCCAAATTGAGTCGCACTAACACCATTAATATTCATAACATTACAAACTAAAAATCAGAACCATTTTCCATTTTCTAACACCATGCTAAGAACATTGAATTTCTTTGGACCCCAATTTTAGCAAGGGCAATATTCCAGCTACTTGCTTAAATTAATTGCTTATAGTTTATTGTCAGTGACACATTAATTTAATTAAATATAAATTTAATAAACATAAATTTATATTTATAGCTTTGTATATTACGTTAATAAATATCTTTGAATTAAAAATATTTTCGAATAAATATCTATCTAATTTATGAATGTATTATTTGTTAAAACGTCCACATGAGCGAATTTGGATATTTACAAAGATATTATTATAAAACTATTAAATCTAATTTTACCTAAATTTCCATGCACTTAAAATTATATGTAACATTGGATTGGAATTTTAATAAATTATAAGTTATAGATATTATTATAAAACTATTAAATGTAATAAACTTTTATCTATTTTATTTAAGCATACTTATCTCGTACAATTTCCTTAAACTTTATATAATTATACTTTCCTTTTTTAATTCTCTATTAGAACTTGTTGTGATCTCTCTTAACAAAATTTTAGGCCAATTTTTAGGTTTAGGCTTGGTTCATCTGAAAAATGGGTTTAAAATTTTGTTCTTGTCTAAATCAAATTATAGAAGCCAAATTTGACCCGATCCGACCCGCCCATATTATTATTTCTAGATTATTTTATTACATACAATAAATTTTAAAAAATTATAATATATCAAATACACTTAAAAATATTAAAATAAATATTAAAACAATAAACAAATTTAAAATACATTAAAAGTTCTTTATACTAAGATAGTTGCAACTAAAATAATAACAAAATTAACAATAAAACATAAATTCTACAATATCCAAATAATATTAAAAACGACAACGAAACAACATTAAAAAGGATAACAAAACAATATAAAAAATGCACAAAAAAAAAACAAAAATAATTGTACAAACAGCAAAAACAACAAAAATAACAACAAAAAGAGCAACAAAAATAATAGCAAAAAACAACAACAAAATACCCAGAACAACAAAAAAAACAACAAGATAATTTTTGTTAAAAATAATTAATTTATTCAGGCTGAGCCGAACCCAGGTCAAAAAACTTTTATCTGAGGCCCTGCCTGTTTAGAAAATGAACTTCATTTTTTGTCCAAACCTATTTTTTAGATCTATATTTTTATCGAAATCCTCCCATTTTTCGGGTGAACAGCCTAGCCCATGATCAAATCTATTCTCTATTTATCCATTATCATATTTTGTTAACACATTTATGTATTTCACATGAATTCATTAAAATTCAATTACCATTATTTTTTTTAATATCAGTATTTCACAAATTTAATTATTAGATTATTGCTTTTTAACTCATTCGCATTTTATTTTTATTTTTGAAATAATATAGCTGGAGTATATTAATAAATAAAAAATAATCTAACAGCCATAATAAATGAAAAACTAAAACCCCTTAAACAGTCAAATATCATTTCCTAAAAACAATAATTATACCCCCGCCTAATTAATGGACTCTGCCTTTTGAAAAGACATATCACAATCAAAAGTCCATTTCCAAATATTTCCTTTCCCAAAACTAGATCCTTATGGCTTTTAGAATCAAAAGCGTTCAACATTGGCCAGAAAATCACCACTATTTATTTTCTCCTCCTAACTCTTACTTTCCTTCACTACTGTTTTCCCCCATCGATAAGCAACCCAACAATACCTTAAACCCGATTTTCATTTCACAGTACCAAAGATACTCCCCCAACTGTTCCCCATCGATCTTTCTCCACCGCCTCCTCTATAAAATTCGACAACCCGTTAAGAAGATAAGTATTCATTTCCCCCCTTAATCCTTCAATGGCCAAAAGATGAGCCACTTGGTTCCCCTGCCTTTGAATATGTAAGAATACACAGTTTTTAAATCTCTTCCTCAAAGAGTTTAGATCTAAGATGCAAGCACCGATGCATGACTCATCTTTCCTGTTTTCCGGTAGTTTCTTTATCACTGTAAGCGAATTGCCTTCGATCACCACATCTTGAAACTCCAAATCAATGCCCAATCAGACTGCTTGGAGATGTGTAATAGCTTTCGCAGCAAACACAGTTGGTATGTGATTATTAAAAATTGTTGTTGACCCTAGAACAACCCCCTTTGATTTCTGATAACAATCACCTAACATGATTTTAGGGAATGAGCTTGAAAAGCCCCATCAAAATTTATCTTTATGAAAGCGTCCTCTGGATGCCTCCATCTTACAATCTCAACTCGAGTAATAGGTAACCGTTTATTAAAGGCATCTAATTCTTCTAATTGAGCTTTAATCCTTTCTACTATTACTTGAGCCTGATTTTTAATCCCATCATGCACATATTTATTTCTTTTAGTCTATAACACCCAAAGGGTACACCCCACCATCCTGCAAATCTAATTAGACGAGGTAGAAAATAAATTATCAAGCCAATCTTGAAAGATAACAACAGTGAACTCCATATACCAATAAATGTTTAATTTGTTCCTCACTTCTACTGCAGTGATACAGTCCCGAAACGAGTGCTCAAGAGTTTCTGAGCCATTTGAACACCTTGGGCACACAGGAGACCCATTAATCTTCTATTGTAGAGGTTGTAGAAATTAGGAATATAATTTCAAAAAATCTTCTAAACTATAATTTTTATCTTCTCCAGCAGGTTAAGTTTCCACGACTTCTTGAAAAAATTTGTATAATTTATTTGATTTCAGTATAAGGCTTAGATAAAAATGAATTTTGTATAAGAATGTTGTACCCACTATGAATCGAGAACACCCCAGACGCCTCACCTCACTAGGCAATCGAATCCTCCTGAAGTGTCTGTGCTAAAGGAATACATAGAATTTTCCTTGCTTCCTCAGCACTAAACATATTGGTAATCAACTAAAAATCTCACTACCCAATTTGTTGATCAATTAAATCAGAGACATTTACTATATTTTGGCCAATAGATCTTATCTGAATTTTGTCCCCCTCCAATCCAAGAACCCACGCCTTTGTCCAAACATTAAATTTTGGAACAAGTACCACACACCTACACAAACCCTCTTGGAGTAATCCCTTTGTAGACCATATGATCTTCTAGGCATAAGAGGGGTAAGCTCCCAAGTTTGAACTCATGAAATTCAACTCCAGGTAATACTTTACTCTTAGCAATCTTGCTAATAACGTGTTTGTATTAGTCATTAAATGCCAACCTTGCATTGCTAGAAGTGCCAAGTTAAACTTCGTTAAACTTCAAAAACCCATTCCCCCATTCTTCTTGAGATCACATAAATTCAACCACTAACACCAATTAATCCCTTTCTTTCCCCCATACATTTGCCACTAAAATCAACTAATAATTCCTTCCGAATCTAAACATAGGGACTTTGATAAAAGAAAACAGGACATAACATAAATAGGGATGGCCTAAAGAACACTTTTTTATAAATACCTCATTGCCTCCCTATGATAATGGCTTCACACACTAACTCTTAATACGGCTTAGCATACGATCTTTCAACAAATTAAAAGCTTGTTTCTTTTTTCGTCCCACCATATTAGGAAGGCCTAAATATTTTTCCAGGTCTAATGAAAAACGTATCTCTAATTCTTCAGATATCATTCTTTTTTGTTGTTCTTGTATGTTTGAACTATAAAAAAAAAAAGGATTTATCAAAGTTAACACATTGACCCAACTTCTCTCATACTCCCACAAAATCTGCTTTAAGACCAATGATCATTCTCTTGTGGCTTCACCAAAAAGAATACAATCATCGGAAAATAATAAATGAGATATTTATGGCCCTCAACGATAGATTTTTGCCCTTTTGATAAACCATCATTCATTGCTAATCTCATAAAGGCTGAAAGACCCTCACTACATATTAGAAAAAGATAAAGGCTAAGTGGATCACTTTGATTAAGGCCCCTAGCTAGTATAACGACCTCTCATGTTTCCTCGTTAAGCACTACAGAATAAGAAATTGTACTAATGCATTCCATAATGAAATTAACCCAACCAGTTGAAAAAACCTATTTTTTTTGCATTACTTCCCTCAATAACATCCACTGCACTCTATCGTATGCTTTACTTATATCAAGTTTCAATGCAAAAAAACCTCTCCCTCCACTTTTTTTTTTCAAAACATTCAAAACCTCATATGCTAAAAGAACAGTATATGTGATTTGTCAACCCAGAACAAATGCACTTTATGCCTCATTGATACAATCATACAACACTTTCTAGAATCGGTTTACCACTATTTTCAAGATAATTTTATAAAGAACCGGACATAGACTAATGGGTTAAAAATGAAATAACCTGGTCGGATTTGCAATTTTGGAATAAGAACAATGTAAGTACGATTGATCTCCAATAAGGAAGTGCCTCCATTAAGAATATCTAGACAAAAGGAACCAATATCTTAGTCTACAATAAGCCAATACTCCTGATTGAATGGCAAAATTTTAATTTTGATGAAATTAAAAACAAACAAATGAAATTAAAAGTTTCCTATACAAATTTATTTTTAATTTCAGCTTAAACCAACATAGGAGAGAGCTCTTTAAGCTGGTTCTTCATATTTTTACTTCATGTGAGTTCAATTCTTACCCATTTTTTGTAATTTTTATATTTTTGAGATTGTTATAATTAGGTCCAACTAAACCATACATTCGTTTTTTATTTTAATAAAAATTTGAAAGTTGCTATTGATAAATATTAGATATTTTTTATGAATAATATGGATTTAGAGCTTTGATTATGTTGTATGATGACTTTATATAGTGATTTTGTTAAATATTGATTTTAGGATTAAATTGTGAAAAGGTTAAAATATTAAGATTTGATAGTGAATTTTGGGTTTATTAAGGGCTGTATGAGGGCCTATAATATTTGGATATATTATTGATTGAAGAAAATTAATTAATTTGATAGATTAACTAATTAAGGGATTAAATTGTAAAAATTGTAAAAGTTTGGGGCATTTGCGTGAATTCAAAAAATAAAAGGGTATTAATTGTAAAATGAATTGGAAATGAAATATATGCTAATAAATGAGTAACTTTTATATTCTAAATCAAGATCCTGTAGATACTCGTGAAAAAGAAAAAATAGCAGAATCGTCTCTAAACTTCTACAATTACTACAATTCAGTCTAGGTAAGTTCGTACGATTAAAATTTAACATTTGTATAAATTTTTGAATGGTATTATGCATTTATTCTATTGTTGGAAATAGATTATTTTTGGAATTATAATATTGAATTAGATATTCGGTTTGAATTGAACGCGGAATTTGAGTACATTTGCAATTTGGTGTATGATGGTATTGGAGGGAGATATCAGTATTTTACCTAAGTAAA
This sequence comes from Gossypium arboreum, assembly GCF_025698485.1. Taxonomy (NCBI): domain Eukaryota; kingdom Viridiplantae; phylum Streptophyta; class Magnoliopsida; order Malvales; family Malvaceae; genus Gossypium; species Gossypium arboreum. Next base: position 108,223,704 of record NC_069079.1, read on the forward strand.
ACTAGGGTCCAGCATTTGTTGCGAACTTTCGTGTTTTACTTTTTGTTTGGTGTGATTGAGTGGATTAGCTCTTATGAGCTTCTGTTCAGCTTTCGAGCTTGGCGTATTCGGTAGGACTAACTCTTATGAGCTTCTGTTGACGATGTACTCTTATCTATAAGTCGTTCTTTAAATGGAAAGATTTTGATAAAGTAACTTATTTAATGAATTTGAAAGACATGTTATTTATGTTTGTATTGATTTGAATACGAATGTATTATCAAGTGAAGCTGTGAATGACAGGGAGTTGATATAAATGATTTTATTTATTTGACTTGTTATAGTAGGTTTGGTAAGATTTTTATTTAACCCGTCGAACTTACTAAGCTTCATTAAGCTTATTTGTATAGTTTAATGTCTTTGTAGATTATTGGAAGATTGGACGATCGGATCAGCACTCAAGTCACATTATCCAGCTTATCTCGGTAGTTTTTGAAATGTTAAATAAGGTTTATATGGCATGTATAGGCTTTCGTACGGTCTTAGTCAAACTTTAGCTTATGTAAATATTATAAATAATATTTTGTTTATATAATCATCTTATATATTGGTATGAGAATAATGTATAATTATGATGTTAGTATAAGTGATATATGTATGTATTTAAATTGTAGTGAACTTGGGTTACTTTGTTAGGTAATTATTTAGGTAAGTTTGGATGCTTAGTTGACATGTTTTTAAGTTGTCATTTGAGGTGCCTAAGGGAATATTGGTTGTATGTGGTGATAATACATGTCTAAGACTTGATTTTAGCTTGTTTTGAATGCCTTGTTATGACTTGATGATGTGCAATTTGTTGAATCTAGGTTGATGTCAATTTGGGTGAGAAAAATGTGGCTTGAAAAATGGCCTATTTTCTTTCACACGGGCAGAAATATAGGCGTATGTCTTAGTCATATGTAACACATGGTCAAGTGACACGGCCATGCGTCCTTTGTATCTTTTTAAGAATGCAAGTCAGTATGTTCACACGGCCTAGCACATGGACGTGTGACTTGTCTGTGTAACCCAAGTCAGAGAATTATACGGGCACGGACATGGGCTAAGACATGGCTATGTGTCCCTATTTTAAATGCCCTCATGGCCTAAGACACGGGCATGTCTCCTGACCGTGTGAGTCATGCGGCCTAGCCACACGGCCATGTGACCCCTGCAGCTTTAAAAAATTCCAATATTTTTTGAAAAATTCTTTGAGTGCCTGATTTAGTCCTGACTTGTTTCTAATGTGTATTTTGGGCCCAGAGGGCTCATATAAAGGACAATATGTTTGATTTCGATTGGTTTCTGCCATGAATGTTATATTATATGAAATGTCTATTTATTTAATCTATAAACTTCGGTAATACTCCGTAATCCTATTTCAGTGATGGATACGAGTTAGGGGTGTTACACCCCAGTTAAGTTACTGCAGATTTTTTCATTCTAGAAGTTAGGTATCAATACTTGTCTCTAAGGGTACCACACCCTACGTGCAGGAGACCTTAAAACATGCCAAAATATTTTCTTTTCATGCCAAAATAAATACTTTTCATTCCCATACCTCAATTATCCATTTTAAACATAAAAAACCATCAAAATAACATATGCACTACTTTCATACACAAAAAGTTGCTCCAATCATAACTTGGCACGTATACCTTAATAGTAATGATAATGACAGTTACATTAGGAACCCAATAAATACATCATAATATGTCGCACGCTTTAATAGTTTCATTATTAAATACATAAGAATATATATATGAAGCTTTCTACCTCACTATAAATCTAACAAAAGCTAAAAAGCCTTAATAATTCAAATTTCAAATTTCAAAAATAGATACATGTATAAATAAAAACTTAAATAAAATAAAAGCACACATAAAGTACATAGTGCTTCGAAATGAACTTCTAATTAGCTAGCCAAAACTTCAATATCTACACCAATGATGCGAACTTCTCCAATAGGCTCAAGAAGGTCACTTTATAACCTTCTCTCGCTTGGGGGACAATTGTTATACCTACGTAGTAGACCTCATGGACTTTCTAGTGTACCTAAAGAGAACTTGACACATGTCTCCTGGCGTAACCGACATCACAAAGGAGCATGCATAGTCAACCTACCAACCAGCATGGAAGTCCAAATTCATTGATTACCAAGCGTTCCTAATTAGGTCGTAGTATCATTGTCACTACCAAAAGTGTCAAATCAAACTTCCATATCAATTGCCACGTAGTGAAGTTTGTCTCCCACTATAAAAGGACCATGCAAAACTCCCACACACTCATGTACTCACTTTTTTCTACTAGAACAAAGAAACTCCTTCACAAAAGATTCATCTTCCTACCTTCTCTAAACAAACCATTGTGTAAACCACTAACTTCCTTCCCTATTAATCCTAGTGATTGGCAAATTCATTAAAAAATTATTAAACATAAATAAAATAAAGTACTAAACAATTGTGTTTGTAAAGATCTACAGTAAGCTAAACTATATTGAATGCTAAAAAAGGATTTTTCTTTCATTCTCTTTTTCAACAATATATTAGTAGTATTTATAGAGTACATGAGTTGCTTAGTAACTATTGCTAACAGCATAACTGCTTGAATAATAAACTAACAGCTAATTAGACTACCAGCTAACAGACTAACAGCTATTAGACTAACAGACTCTAACATTCACCCAGCTTCCCAACAGGCAACACCCGAAGAAGACTTCGAAATTGAGCAAAGAACAAAACAGAGAGTGGTTTAGTCAGAATGTCAACAACCCGATCATAAGCAGGTACTTTACCAATAAAAATAGATCTATCAGCTATCTTCTCGCTGACAAAAAACAAATTAAGCACTATATGTTTGAACTTGGAGTGTAAAACGGGATTAGCAGCTACTGTAACTTCACTACAATTGTCACACCAAATAGTAGGTGGATCGATAGACTGAAGTTCTAACTCATTGAATAACGATATCAACCAAGTAACCTTACTAGTGGCTACAGCAAGACTTCGATACCCAGCCTCAGTCGTAGATCGTGAAACAACTTGTTGTTTCTTGGAGCACCAGGAAACTGGTGTGTGACCAAAATACACACAATAGCCCATTATAGATTGGCGAGCATCAAAATCCAACCTCCAGTTAGCATCAGTATAACTGATTAGAGACAGTCATGTAGAGGGACGAAAAACAATCCCATAGTCAAGAGTACCACACAAATACCTTAAGATTTGCTTTAATGCAACCATATGAACAGTAGTAGGTTCATGCATAAATTGACATATACGATTTACTGCGTAGGAAATATCAGGCCGAGTCAACACTATATACTGTAAGGTACCTGCAAGACTTCTGTACTCAGTGGGATCAGGTAGACAATCCCTGTCATTCTTAGACATAGTGGACGAGCTAATCATTAGAGTATGAACACTCTTTACATAAGTCATAGTACTCTTGTCTAGTAGATCATAGATGTACTTTCGCTGGCAAAGATGAAGACACCCTAAGGATGAACGAGTAACCTCAATCCCTAGAAAATAGTAGAGATCACCCATATCTTTAAGAGAAAATTCCTTATTCAATTGCTAGAAAAAACTACTTATACAGTTAGGCATGCTTCTAGTAATAATAATATCAACCACATACACAAAAACATAAAGAGTGGAGTCAAGCGTAACTCTAACAAACAAAAATGCATCAGACATTGAGTGAGTAAAACCAACAGAGAGGAGAAAACACTTCAATTTATCAAACCAGGTACGCGAAGCTTGACGTAGACCATATAAAGGTTTCTTCAGACGATAGACCAAAGGTTCGCCATTTGAACCATATTGGACATACCTCAGAGGTTGCTGCATGAACACATGATCATCAAGATTTCCATTTAAAAAGGCATTATTTATATCTACCTGTCGAAGTTGCCAACCATTGAAAACAGAAATGGAAAGTATGATACGAATAGTAGCAGATTTGACTACTAGACTGAACATTTTCTTGAAATCACACCTAGGTACTTGAGAACATCCTTTAGCTACTAACTGAGCCTTACGCCGGGCGACAGTGCCATCAAGATTTTTCTTTATCCTGAATAGCCATTTGCATCTGATTACTTTGTAAGTAATTGGTAATGAAATAAGATCCCCTGTGGAATTACGAATCAGAGCATCATACTTAACTTGGGTAGCAGCACGCCATTCGATGGTAAAAAATGCTTCTTCAATTGTAAGAGGCTCGATAGCTTCAACCAACAAAGTTTTGGACTTAAAAATGCCAGCCTTAAATCGAGTGACCATTGGATGAGTATTTGTCAGTGGCAAATGAGGCATAGGAGAGGATGGACGACAGGCGATGATAGAGTATTGGAAGCAGTCCTGTTTGGATTGAGAATACCATCGTTGTTGGATAAAGGATATGGTTCATGATCAGAACCTAGTTCAGCCTGAGGAGTACTGGAGATAAAGGGTGAATGACACATAATAAGAGGTAGTGATGACTCAGGGGGTTGAGCTGACGAGGATGCTACAGGTGGACAAGAGACATGATTAACAAGAGAAACATTTGTTGGTGAGAGAGAGTTCAAATGATGAAGTGGAACCTCCCAAAGTAGACATAGAAGATAAAAATCGTTGTTCATCAAACACAACGTGATGAAAGATGACGATCTTCCCATCCAGTGTGAGACATTGATATCTTTTATATTGCGAAATATATCCCAAAAACGTACATGGTTGAGAACGAAAATCCAACTTGTGACTTTCGTTTAATAGTGGAAATCCAACTTGCAACGAAAAACAACAACACCCGAATACTCGTAGATGATCATATGTGGGATCATATTTATGAAGAACTTTGAACAAAAACTCTCCTTTCAGTGCCGTGGTAGGAAGACGATTGATGAGGTGGACAGCATAACAAAATGCATATCCCCAATAGTCCATAGACAGATTTGTTTCGGCCAAAAGGGTGATACCCATGTCAACAATGCGCCGGTGTTTACGCTCAGCCACTCCATTTTGTTCAAACGTGTGTAGACAAGACAGTCTATGGATTATCCCTTGAGCTGCCAAAATAGATGTGAAAACTTGATACTCACGCCCTAGTCACTCTAAAACTATTTGATACGTTTCTCAAACTGTGTTTTGACTAACTACTAGAACTGAATAAAACAATCCATTACTTGTGACTTTTGATGAATAAGATAAATCCAAGTAAACCGAGTGCACATGTCAACAAACGATACATAATACCTATTACGCCCACAGACAACAGACGCAAGCCCCCAAAGATCAGAGACAACCAAATCAAATGGAGTATTGTTGTAATGCCCCAATTTTAGGGAATTCTGTGAATGTTGGCATAGGTTTAATTATGTTAGTGGGCCTCTAGAAGGCCCAAGCTTAAGATAGAACCCGACAATTTTAGTTAATTTTTGTTCCATAAGAAAAAGGGGGTGAAATTATGAAATAGGACCTATGTGAAAATGTTTGAAAATGTTATAGGCTAAATTAAAGTGGCCAAATAAATAGGAGTGCAAAATAGGAGGATTTGCATGACAAACCTTCCATTTTACATGAAGTGGCCAGCCATCATGTTGTTGTAGACAATATGAGCACTTGATATACATAATTCATGGTACAAATTGATAATGGGTTAAGTAAATGTTCCATGATAATGGATTAGGTAAATATTCCATGATAATGGGTTAGGTAAATGTTCTATGATAATGGTTTAGGTAAATGTTCCATGATGGACATTTCATGTCTTTTATATTAAAGAATTAAATGGATGAAATATGAAATTTTATTAAAAGAAAAAGGGGTGAAAAGAACAAAGTTTTGTCTATCTTTGTTCATCATGGCCGAAAGTTAGAGAAGAGAAAGGAGAGGAGAAAGCTCTTGAATGTTTGGTCACTTGGGGAAGAAAATTGAAGGTAAGTTCATGGTAGTTTGCTTCTATCTTGATGTTCATGAGTTCTTCTTGATTCTACCTTAACTCTTGAAGCATATTTTGGTTTTTGGTTGTGTTGTGAGCATTTGGTCATGAATTAAAATGAAGGAAATGGTTGTTGTTTCATGTTCTTTTGATGAAAAATGGAAGATAGGTGAAGTTGAGCCAAACAAATGAACATGCATGTGCCTTAGATACTAAAGGGAAAAATCGGCTAACATGTTGTGCTTTAAAATGATGAAATGGAGATTATACTTTAGTAAAATCATAGATATGTGATGATTGATTGGTGATATACATGTTTAAATAACATGCATGCAAGTTATGTATGAAAGAGTGAATTTGGTAATAAATCTACTTGGGACAGCAGTAGTAACGTGACTTTGGAAAATCACCATAAATTGTGGGAGATGAATTAGAAGCTGAATAAATTATGTAATTAAATCTTGTTGAGTCTAGTTTCAAATGAAATAAACGAGAACATATTTTGAATTCTGTACAATGAGAAATTTGATTCGTAATGAAGAGTGGTCAGATTAGTCAAACAGTGAAACATGCGAAACTTTGAGAAAAATCTAGTATTGATTGGCCAAACCAAAAATTGTGAAAATTTTATGGATATAAGATATATGAGTCTATTTTCAGGGAAAACTAACGACACTTGATTTGGAGTTTCGTAGCTCCAGTTATAAATGATTTAGTGACTGTTGCTCAGGAAGACAGCTTGCAGTGAAATTATGATTATGTGGTAAACATTTACAAAAATTTGTTAATGAGTTGCTTATTGATTTCTTATAAGCTTACTATGATCTGTAGGTGTGGTTGGCCGAATATTGTAAGGGGTTAATACGTAGTTTGTATTTGAATAGTTAGATTAACGTGTTAGTAATCCAATTGTAGGTGGTTCGTGTGTGGATCTTGTCAGCATATCGTCGCAAACAGGTGTGTAACTAACACCCTCTTTCTTAGTCTGGATCGGCAAAAGTCGAAAAGCCGAAATGTCGAAAATCGGTATTTTGTAGATTTGCGAGTGTGCGAATGCTCGTGAGGTAAATCGATTAATGTTTTTGGTAAGCTGCAAAATTTGGATTGCAAAGTGCATGATTTCTGTGTCCTCGATATTTTTTGGCTTAATGGGCCAAAATTGGAATGATAGGCCAACGGGCCCAATTCGGTAAGAACCCTCAGTACGTGATTCTGTTAGTATGTGAAAAGTAGGAATATGCATGAAAAACCCTAAAATAGATAAATTACTGAAATATCTTTAAAAGTGGAAAATTTACGCTTTACCCCTAGTAGATAAATTACCAAATACCCCTAGGTTAAATTGACCTAAATGCATGTTTGATCGTTGTTATTTATCGCATGCCATGTTGTTATTATCTGATGCATGGGATTGGGATATTGACAGAGGAAATATCGAAGTGGCTTGTCCACGTACTAGAGGCTTTGCCTCAACTTATCTGATAATCGAGCAGCAAGGTGCAATCGTGGAGTGTTAAATTTGGGTGGGTTGAGCTATTCCCACATGGAGTGTAGGGCTGGTACGGTGGGGTGTAGTGGTTGGTGGGTTGAGTAGTCTCCCAAATGGGCTTGCATATGTTATTGATGTTGCATGTATTTTGAAATGGGCCTATGGGTCATATCATTATCTGAATAATGGGCTAAGGCCGCTTTATTGTAACTGAAAAGGGCTCGTCCAAGACCATTGTTACTGAATGGGCTTAGGCCCAATAGGCTTGAGTTGACTTGGGCTTTGAATGGGTTTTCCTTACACACTGAGTTTCCCAAACTCACCCCTTTTATTTTCATCCATGCAGGAAATCCCCAACCATAGTGGGCTTAGAGCTGTGAGGGAATTCAAGTGGCCACCCGCTCGAAAGTTTGGTTTTCTTCTCGTGAACTGGACATCCTATTATTTACGTTGAGGTTTGGGTTTTTAAATGTAATAAGGCTGCTTAATTATTTTTTATGGTTTTAATATGTATTACTAAGATAGGTATTACTTATTTTAACTGTTGAAATTGGATAGCTTTAGGGCGCGTTTTCAAAAAAAAAACAATTGATTTCAAAATAACACGACAACAAGCAAAGCTTCCACAATGAAAGTATTTTCCAAAATTAATCACTTTTCCTAAAAATGACTTAATCAAATCGGTTTCTTAGAAATATACATGACGTTAAGGTGTGGCAATGGCGGTGTGCATGTCTAGGATTGGATCCGAAGGGAGCTTGGTACTTAAGTAGTCCGATAGACTCACCTCCTCTTTTCCGGTTTCCTTCCTGGTGCACAACTTCCATTCACTTTAACCTATAATGAAATTATCTTTTAAAACACTAAGTAGGTTTTTCTGGATCAACAATATAAAATATTTTGAACGCTTCGATGTGGCATGTCGGATCCGGCCATAACGTCTGGGCCGGGTTTGGGGTGCTACAATTGTATTCAATAATAGAGTTTGGAAAGGGCAATTTATGAGACTTCTCTTTCTGACATGCAGTACAAACATTATCAAGACCAAATTTATTGGAAACAATATTACACTTATCTAAAACATATTTAACAATAGAAGCAGAGGGATGGCCAAGGTGCATGTGCCACAAAGTAAAATTATCACAACTGTCAGACCGAGCCTGAAGTCTAATGTTGGCAAGAGAATGAGCTTCAATAGACTGAGTAGACACAACCGGCAGAGAAAAATAATAGAGTCCATTATGAATGTGGGCCTTCAGCAAAATTTCCTGTCTCTTGATGTCATTGACCACACATTAAGTCGGGTGAAATTCAAAAAACACATTATTGTCAATGGAAAACTGAGACACAGGCAGAAGATTCTTCCGTATAGTCGGTACACACAAAATATTAGATAATCGAAGCAATTTATGGTGTGCATGAAATACTGAATTCTCAATAGACGAGATCTTGGTGGGAGTCCCATCACTCATTGAGAGAGAAGATATACCTGAATAAGGTGTATTGTCATTTAATGTAGAAACATCGTGACATACATGATGTGAGGTCTTAGAATCTGGATATCAAGATGCGATTCCGACGGGCATAGGAATATACGAATCAGTACCATCAAGGTTGGACCTAAATTGAGTGGCATGAATATTAGACCTAGTAGAATTGGATACATCAAATGTATGCATATCGAGTATACGAGGGAGTCCAATACACGAATCAGACCCTGTGTAAACACAAACCCGTTATTTAGTCCACCATGAAACAAACGACCCAAAAGCATTACAAGCATCGCCATTGGAAGGCCCAAAATCACGTCCTCGCTTAAGAGGAGTTTCGAACTCTACATGATTAGATTTTGGCCTAGTTGAAAAATTATTTGCTGGTGGCCCAATATTATGATTCGGACCAGAAGGCCTATCACGCATGGATGGACCAGGATAGTAACCATAGAGAGTCGGCCTAACAGTAGCATACCCGAAACTAGCAGCAGGTTGCCCAAGAAAGGAGTCTGGTCCAAGTGCTAAATTAAAAAAGATACTGCCCAAGCCGAACAAGCATGCTTGACCCAGTCGTGTGCCCAAAACCATCAGCGTAAACATCAAAAGGATCAGAAGGCGTAATAGACGATTGAGGTAAATAAGTCGCTTCACAAAATCCTTCGCCAATAAAAAGAGCATTTGGCATCATTAAGGGGCCATTAAACCCAGATGAACTCGTGACGAAAACGAAAGTTTAGCAGCCGATCTTTGAGCCCCGTGACCGATTGGAGTTGAAGTTTTGTCTACCCCTAACGACAGACTAGCATACTCCCGATTATAGCGATAGTAGCATCACTGGGCTAAATGCCCAAATCAGTCATAGATCTGACATTGAATTCGGGAATGGAATCCTCTGCCTTGACTACCAGATGGAGGACGACCATTCCAGACAGATGTCACCACCAATGGTGATGGAACAGATTCCACAAAATTGGCATGAATCAGCACCTCCTCTAAAATCGCACGTATCTGATAATTCTCATATTCGATAAGCATATCAATTAGACAGTGAAATGGTATAGGTTTAGATGAAAACGATGCTAACATAATCACCATATCAAACTCCGGAAGTAAACCTGCAAGAACAATTTCAACTTTCTCCGCCTCCGAGATTTGAGAACCAGAGGCTTCGATCAAGGCACATGTGCTTTGTATTTTTGCTACATATTCATTGATAGAGAGGTTACCTTTCTTAAGTGAGTGCAGCTTATGACAAATACGGGACAACTTCACTCCGGTGACTACTGCGAAGAGTCGAGTGGCGTACACCAAACATTAGACGCCGATAGAGCATTTGTAAAGGAAGATAACAGAGACGGATTAATGGTGGAAAGAAACCAGGAGGTAAGCAACCGATCCTATTGAAGAAAAGGCGAGGCATCTGGATTTGGAACAAATGATCCGTCAGCTGAGGTCCCGTCCAAAAAACTAGTAAGTTCATAACCTTCAATGATTAGCCGAATATGCTGCTGTCACTGAACGAAATCGCCATTGTCCAATTAAACAGTGTCATGGCGGGGAAAAGAGTGAACAAGTAGAGCATTAGTAAATGGCTGACATCCATGCTCTACAGAGGCCGAGTCATCAGAAGCTGCGGTGGCCATGAGAACTATCGAAGATTAGATCTCCAGGAATAAGGTGACTGATACCATGTAAAGATCTACAGTAAACTAAACTATATTGAATACTGAAAGGGATTTTTCTTTCATTCTCTTTTTCAACAGTACACTAATAGTATTTATAGAGTACATGAGTTGCTTAGTAACTATTGCTAACAACATAACTGCTTGAATAACAAACTAACAGCTAATCAGACTACCAGCTAACAGACTAACAACTATTAGACTAACAGTCTCTAACAGTGTTTTTAGTAATAAATGATAATACTAATTTCTAATGCAAATCAATATATTAATGTATCATAATCATATTGTTCAAAAATTAAAAGAAGACACGTATATATGCTTTAAACTTAAAAATGGGTTGTAAATTTTTCCCATGCCAATTTTAAGTGCAAATTAATAGAAAAATGTAATTAAAAGATAAAAAAATGAAGTATAGAAAATACAAAGGAAAGCCAAAACATAATAAAATTTTGATAATTCCAATCAATAATATTATTTGTAATACTGTTAAATTTGAATATAAAATTTTAAAAGTTGAGTGATTCTTGCCCCAAAAAATTAATTAGGAGTGATTTAAGCTAAATATTATAAAGACACTATAGATTTTAATTATAAATTAAAAGATAAATTTTAAAATTATATATGAATTTTAATTTAAGCATAAATTTTTATTTAATGTAATTATAGTTAAAGCAATCACACAGTGGAATGGCAGGCCTAACAAAAATAGATCACGTGTCTGTTTGCAGAGAAGGATAAAATACTATTTGCTCTTGTTGAGAGTCGAACTCAAGACCTCCCGCTTACTAAACGGGTGCTCTAACCAACTGAGCTACAAGAGCATTGCTGAAAGCATAACAGAAAGTTATTAAAAGAACCATGAGTTTCATGACTAAAGTAGATTACACGTCAGAACTCAGAAGAGAATAAAAAGCACCTTGCTCTTGTTGAGAGTCGAACTCAAGACCTCCCGCTTACTAAACGGGTGCTCTAACCAACTGAGCTACAAGAGCCTTGACAAAAATTTGATAGAATTAACCTAAAGAACTTAGTTTCTTTAACTAAAGTAGGTATCAGACACCAAAAGAGAAAATAAATTACAAGTTGCTCTTGTTGAGAGTCGAACTCAAGACCTCCCCCTTACTAAACGGGTGCTCTAACCAACTGAGCTACAAGAGCCAGATGGTAACGGTTCGGTTATTTAGTTATATTAATTTTAATATAGTTTTAGTATTTACTCTATTCCAGAATTCCTTGCACATGTATGAACAAAAGTGGCCCTGTCCAAAGAGATAAAACAGGAAGCTTTTATCCATGGTGCGGTTCCTTGGGAACGAGTAAAGGTTTACAAGAGGGCCCCTGCTAACATTTCAAGCTTCCATTTACCACCAATACATGCCATTAATGTTGAAATGGGCAAAGCTTTACAGAAATATCAGAAAACAAAAAGGAAGATGATGGTTTTTTATGGAGAGGGATCTGGTTTATGTTTCCTCAGGTCATCCAATTAGATAATACCCAATATTAAATGTAACATTTAAGCACTTTAACCTATTGATTGCAACTTTGAGGATTCCAGCTTGTGTTAAATTAGATGAGAATTTAATTGAAAATCGTTTCTAAGATAAAAGTTAGACAACTGTTAAAAATAAGATTTTGTTTAAAGAAATATCCTTTTGATTCATTTTCATCTTTGATTTTTGTAAATATTTTTAAAAAAATGTTGACTTTTAAATATTCTTTTATTTCTATTTTTTTTCAAACAGTTGAACCTAAAATCGAAAATATAATCGATTCAAACTAAAAAAAACAATTAAAAATCATATTTTTGTCTTAATAAAATAGCTTTTTCCATTATACTTTAATTTTTCAGCTTTGATTTTTATAAATATAATTTCTCATAATTTCTATATTTTTATATAATTTTTAATTTTTGTAAAATTTTCTTAATTATAATTAACATTTATATATTTTAATTTTTCTAAATGGTTGAATAGTCATGTTGAATCGATTCAACCGAAAACCAAAGATAATCTTGATCTATTATAACTAGAGTAAACTATGTCTTATTAGTAAGTTTACACTTTAGTTACTCAATTTTAAAATGTTACAAATTGGTAATTGAATTATTCGAAAGTTATCATTTAAGTCATTAAGTCGCTAAGTTACTAACGAATGTTTGATGGTTGTTAACTCACTATTTATCATATGGTAAACTATACAGAAGCCCACTCCATTCGATCACCTAATGTCAAAATAGTTACAAGTTAGTCACCAAACTATTTGAAAATTTTAGGGCTTTACGGGCCTCCATCACAATTGTATTCCAATAAACTCACCATCATTTGACCTCCTCCTCTAGCAAATAAACTCACTGAACTAGAGTTTTTTTCCCTCCTCTTTCAACTTTATGGTTTAATTTTCCTTGAAATGGCCTGAAACTTCGTTGATTTAAATCCGAAGCCCTGATGGAGAAGCTCTCCGATCTCTATGCACATTTGTCAGATGGTTGCCTAACTCTGATATGTTCTTCTTCTCAACAAGTCTTTCTCCTTGACTTTTTTGATTAAGTCTCTATCACCTGGAACTCTCTAACTAACTCTTGACTGAATTTGATATATTTGAGTCTCCTTTTTCTTTTGATATTTTGATTTTCTTTTCTCTGATTTAATTTTATCCTTTTTGCTTCTATAGGTCCTATTTGGGGCTTGTTGAAAGAGGATACTTTCTTCTTTTTTTTTTTTTTGCTTTGTTTTTTTGGTATTTTTGTTTGCTTTTATTGCGTTTATGGTGATATATATAATTTGATAAAAGCTTATGGTGATATTTGGTTGCTGGTTTGGGCTAAGCTTAATTGTATATTTTCTTAGGTTATAGTTTGGATAAATGGAAAATGATAATTGGGTTAAAAATAAAGGGTTGTTGAGTTGATTGGGTCAGAGATGAGATATGAGGTTGATAAAGGCTTTGTTAGGGTTTGAGGCTTGAGTTGTTAATATTGTTTGGATTATAGGTTAGAGAGTAATTGTGCAAAGATTGAGTGGCTGAATTGTAAGCTTATTAGTAGTTCAATGATCAAAATGTAAATTTACCCATCCCGCATTTGATGTCTTTTGGAAACCTAATGGGTGAATGATCAATTAGTTTAATGATCAAATTATAACTTTTTAAAATTTAGTGACTAAAATATAAATTTACTAATAGTTTAGTAATTTTAGTAGTTTAAGCTTATAATTAGATTATTATAGTCTATTAGGATGCATATGTGAAGGATAGAGAGCTAAAATCATAAGGAGCATAAGATCAGGTCGCAACTGCAATTATAGATTGTTGAGTTAGGCCGGGAGCGGTGGATCATGTGGAGGCAGTACCAGATGGTGCTAGCCGCAAACGGAGATCGATGTTACCTTCTTCATTTACATCCGCAGCTACTAATGAATCCAACGTAGACCCCACGCCAACTTCAGTTTGTACTACTAGGAAAGGTCCATCACTGGGTTGCGCCCCGACAACGTGCAAAGGACGAGGACCCCTTAGAATTATAGGCGTACACGATGGTGAGGGACCCCGGAAGACAACCGCATGTTCATCACTTGGGCTCAAGTTTGTGAACCCTGATCTGGCATAAAGCGACGGCCTTGATCGAAATGAATGCGCAGTGATAACATGGCCAGTGGTCACAAACAGTTGATGATGATGAGCAGTGAAGGAAGAGGCCAGTTTTGCCCGTCGCTCTCTTTTGTGGGCGTTCTGATGGCCACCCAAAGCTTGAGAATTGGGAAATCCTCGGTGACAATATTGGCACTCGAATCTCCTGTTGTCACAAGGAGCTGCTGCAACTGGGAAACCGAAAAGCTTTAGCTTTGAAGATTGATTATTCCTTCCGGTCTCATCACCGGCGCCATTGTTTTCTGATGCACTTCTACTCATTGAAATGGTTGCTTTGCTCATGATGTATTAATTCGTTCGGATCCTCCATAGAATTTATAATATAGGGAAAGGATCATTTGCCATGCATGCAGACTGACGCAAATACCCTTTAGAGGGATAAATTATTTGTTCGATATCAAAGAGCGAACCATATCCAAAACAATAGGCAGTGTTGTCGAGTTCACTGTGGATACCTTTTTCTATTGGATTCCTCGAATAGACAACAATCACTCGTGCGAAAAAAGTAGGTCCTAACCTTTCACTTTAACCAGCGGTTCTGCATCATCTCCTTTTAACATATCCCACTCTCATAGTTTATAAACAACAATAACGCATGAGGTTACGACATGTGTAAGGACCCCTCCAGCATGAATTATATGAGAGATCCAAAGGCATATATCCATCATCCAAATAACATGAAATACTACAGTACTATGGTTTCCCTTTTGGTGCACGGTCTATATGGAAACGATATCATGTCAATGATGGCACTCAGTTCTCACTGTCTAGGCGTTTGATAGTCCAACCGATTCCAATAATTTTGAAGCGTGGATTATTACACACACAATTTTCTTCTTACAGGACAGGATGGAATAATTACAAAAGCATTAGTACTTATCCATATAGCTTAAAACATTTTATTATGTAAAAGCTTAAAACATTTAATCATTTTATTATTTTAAATCCAATTTTATATACACATAATAACCGATTAAAGGGTCCACAAGGTACAAACAGACGTACTTTGTGGTAGAAATTCAACTTTAATCCCTTTCAAACATTAGTACTTTAATTTCATCTTTTTTCAGTTTTTTTATTACATATAAGAATAACATTTTTGGTCTCTTTCAAAAGTTAAAAATTGGGTTTTGATTCAATTGCAATTTGATACATGAATTTTGTAGTGCAATTATACGTATGAAACTTTGATTGTGGTTCAAATGTATACATAATACTTTGATTTTGATTCAATCATATGCATTTGAATAAATAAATACATCAATTTATTTGTATATTTGATAAATGTAATTATTTGTATATGCAATATATAAATATGTGGGGGCGTGCCTCACATTTATTGGACATGTTGCAGTTACCTTAGACGAGAATCAATGAAAGCAACCGAATAAGGGCCAAAATAGGCTCGACATCGAGACGAAGAGGTCCTCGACGTCAGGACACCGTGACGGTTTTTGGCAATAGATGTGGCGATGACGTTGTGACGAGGAGAGCTGGCACGTCATGCCGATTCCTGATGTTATGCAGCCACATTTTGTATAGCTCAACGAGCTTCTTCTCCTAATTAGACTCTGATACTTCAGGGTTATTAATATTGAGCCCATTTAAAGGGCCTTTGTAACCCTGATTTAGACATGCCAATCAATAAGGGCTTTTCTTAATGGTTATAAGATGTAGTAGCATATGAGTTTTGGTGAGAGTTTCGTGGTAACTATGAAGAGAATTTTGTTCCTGAATTATGGCTTTATTTTTAGGGTTTGGATTTGTACATTTAGTACATTTAGGTTTGTTTTCTTCATATTATATTCACGTTTGTTTACTAATTTAATGAAAAGTCGAATCCTCTTTTGCCCGTGATTTTATCTTCTTTGGAGGGGTTTTCCACATAAAATATTTGTGTTCGATCTTCTCTGCTTTTCTTGATGGCGACAAGATGTAGTCGCATATGAGTTTTGCTGAGAGTTTTATGATAACTATGGAGAGAATTTTGTTCCCGAGTTAGGGCTTTGTTTTCGGCGTTTGGGTTTGTACATTTAGTACATTTAGGTTTATTTTTTTCCGTATTGTATTCTCGTTTGTTTATTAATTTAGTAAAAAGTCGAAGCCTCTTTTGCCCGTGATTTTATCTTCTTTGGAGGAATTTTTCACATAAAATACTTGTGTTCGATCTTCTCTACTTTTCTTATTCGTCGTTTATAATGGTCGATCTCCAACAAAACATCAAATGATGTTATATCAATAATTATGTTAATTTGTAAATATTGGATCAAATCAAAATTTATGTAGAAAAATTATACAAAATTAAAATTCAAGTAAATAATTTCACATTAAATCAAAGTTGATGCATATTTAAAATTTACCTCATTAAAAATTTAATTTAATTCATTTTAATGTAAAACTTTTAACTAATTTTTAAATTTTATCTTTAACCTATCACAAAATTCCGAAGTACTAAAAAATCTTCTAGCGTGGTACATTTCACTACAAGCCACCGTGACAGCATGGCCACGTTTGGTCATTCTCTGTCAAACGAACTTGTATATTTGTGATAATAGTACTAAAAAATCTTCCTCATGCTAATACGCGGCATATACTTGTCATGCTTCTCTCTTTCCATTTTATAAATGAATAATTTTCAGTTTTGGTTCTTTTAATATACTTAAATTTAATATTTAATCTTTATACATTAATTTTTAATATAATTTAATTTTTATATTACTTTTTAATATTGTTAATTAATTCAAATAGTTAATATAGTTAATTTTTCAATTAAAATGTTACATGGATATATATAATTTGAAAGTTAATTTTAAATTTAAAAGTAGATGAATTAAATTTTAAAAATAAAAGTAGGATGACTAAATTCCAAATGAAGGAAGTGTAAAGACTTAGAGTCATGATTGTTTAAATTAGACTTGCCAATCAAATCGGGAACCAACTGGAGCATCGATTCAAAGAAATACTTCAGACTGGGTAATTCACAAATTGATACGAACTAGTTGAACTAGTTTTTATTTTTAAAGTATTTTTTATTTTTATTCTTTTTAGTGATTACTTTAATTCAACGGTACAAACTAATGGTTTGACCAATTCAATCACCAATTTATTTTTTAAAATTTTATTTAGAATATATTTTAATTTTTAAATTTTTACTCTAAGATCACCACGCATTTCTCCTCTTGACAGTTGTGCAAAACCAAATAATTTTTTTTAATTTTATGTCAATTTTAACCCTAGAACATGCTTAAGATTTTATATATATATATATATATATATATATATATATGAAAGGAAGGTCCATCTTCCTCATGCTAACACATGGCACACACACCCATCATGTTTTTCTATTTTATTTTTATTTTATTTTATAGAATTGATTAATTTGTAGTTTCGATCTAATATACTTAAATTTAAGATTTAATTATTATAATTTAATTTTTAATGTTTTTATATTTTTAATATTATTAATTAGTTTAAATGGTTAATATAGTTAACTTTTTAATTAAAATTCAAGTGGATACATATAATTTGAAAGCGGGTTTTAAATTCAAAAATAGATGAATTAAATTTTTAAAATAAAAATAAAAAATTAAATTTTAAATATACAAAGTATAAAGACTTAGAGTTATGATTGTTTGAGTCTAATTAGTAGATCGATCAAGAACTAATTGTATAAAGAATTATAAGTTGGTAGAATAGTTTGTTTTTCTGTTTTGGATTAGTTAAGTATTGAGATACTATAAATATTTAATTGTATTCTTATGAAATAAGATTGAAGCATTTTTAAAAAAAATATTTTAACATGGTATCATGTGAGCCAATTTTTCTCTGGGGAGTTGGGCCACATTTTTTTCTTCTTCTGCTCGTTTCTGTTCTCTTTGTTCCTAATTTGTTTAGGGCACAAATTCTAAATTTTTTTCCTTTCTCTTTCGATTCATTATCATTTCTTTTTCTTCGTGATTCTCTGCCCTTTTTTTTTTCTCATGGCGGATATTGATTTTCATCATCCTTTGTTCCTTCATCCGTCGGATACACCGGGCACCATTCTTATTTCTCATCGTTTGACCGGTGTTGAGAACTATTCTGTTTGGAGTCGTTTGCTTCGAATTGCCTTGCTCGCAAAGAACAAGCTCGGGTTCGTTGATGGTGATTGCAGCCGTTCGACGTATCCGGACTCTCTTCGTGCTCAATGGGATCGCTGCAATGCTTTTGTCCTTTCTTGGATTCTAAACACAATGAGTCCAGATTTATCTACGGGGCTTGTATTTGCTTCTGATTCTGCTGCGGTTTGGACGGATCTCAAGGATCACTTTAGCAAGGTGGACGGTTCCCGTATTTTCTTTCTTCATCAATCTATTGCACATCTCACTCAAGGTGATGCTACTGTTTCTTCTTATTTCACGCAATTGAAATTGCTTTGGGATGAATATACTGCTCTCGTCCCTTTTTTCACTTGTGATTGCGAGGTCGCCCAGCAAAATTCGAGCCATCTTCATCAACAACGATTGTTTCAGTTCTTGATGGGTCTCAATGAGACCTATGCTGCCGTTCGTAGTCAGATCCTCTTGATGCAGCCTTTACCTTCGGTAAATAGAGCTTATTCCATGATCGTCCAAGAAGAAGCTCAACAGAGTCTTTCCTCTGTTCTACCTCATGCTTCCGAACCTATCGCTTTGTTTTCTACCGCTTCTGGCAACCGTAAAAAATTCAATGGTACTTGTGATTTTTGTAAAGTGAAAGGGCATAAGAAGGAATCTTGTTACCGTTTAATCGGTTTACCACCTGACTTCAAGTTCAACCGTAAGAAGGCTTCTCCGGCTGCTCTTACAGTCTCATTCGACGATTCCTTGCTCAATTCTCAGAGTGCCCCTGTCTTTACTCCTCAACAGTATTTTGAGCTCTTGGAGTTGTTGAATAAAACTCGAATCGGCTCGCACACCGATTGCCAGTGTATCCCTTCTCGTACTCCTTTTTCAGCTAATAATAATTTTTCTTGAATTTTGGACACTGGTGCAAATAATCATATATGTTTTGATTCTACGTTTCTGAATTTGCCTGTTGCTTACCCTCCTAATTCCCATTTTGTTCAGCTTCCGAATGGTAAACACTCTACTATAACTCATTCTGGTTCTTTGTTACTATCTGCTGATATCACCCTTACCAATGTTCTTTGTGTACCACACTTTAATCATAATTTGATTTCTATTTCTAAATTGGCCCTTGATTTGCATTGTGCAGTCATTTTTTACCCTGATTTCTGCATCCTGTAGGATCTCTCCAATGGCAGGATGAAGGGGATTGGTAGGCATCTGAATGGTCTTTATTTTTTTGAGCCTTTTTCTACCCTGGTTAGATCCCCTACTTCTACTTCTTGTATGACTTCTATTACTGATTTGATTTCCTTATGGCATGCTAGACTCGGTCATGTGCCTGTCAACAAATTACATCGTTTGTCTTTTTTCATAATTTGCCAATTAATAAAGACTTTACTTGTTCTGTTTGTCCCATGGCTAGACAATCTAAATTGCCTTTTCTAACTAGTGTTTCTAGGGCAGCAACTCCTTTTAGCTTATTACATCTTGATGTTTGGGGGCCTTATAGAGTGTCTACCCATTGTGGCCATCGTTTCTTTTTAAACATTGTCGATGATCATAAACATTGTCGATGATCATACTCGCATGACTTGGGTGTACTTACTGAAGCTTAAATCTGATGTTGTGATAGCTCTCAAACAATTTTTTCTCATGGTCAAAACTCAATTTTCTGCTATCATTCAAACTGTCAGGAGTGATAATGGTTCTGAATTTTTTAACATATCCTGTTCTTCTTTCTTTGAGTCTTTAGGCATTATTCAACGAAGTTCTTGTATTGATACACCTCAGCAAAATGGTATTGCTGAACGAAAGCATAGGCATCTGCTCGAAATTGCTCGTGCTTTACGTTTTCAATCAAATGTTCCTCTTAAATTTTGGGGTGACTGCATTTTAGCTGCTTGTTACATCATTAATCGGCTCCCTTCTTCTGATTTAGCTTGGTGAACGCCATTTGAATTGCTTTATAAAAAGCCCCCTGATTTTTCTCACTTTCGTGTTTTTGGGTGCCTTTGTTTTGCAGTTAACCCCCATAATTCTGATAAATTTTTTTCCAGATCTCTTCCCTCAGTTTTTCTGGGTTATTCTCCTTCCAAGAAAGGTTATATTTTGTTTTGTTTGGGCTCTCGAAAATTTTTTGTTAGTCGCAATGTTCATTTTGTTGAAGATGTCTTTCCTTTTAAATCTTTTTCATTTGAATTTCCTGTTCTGTTTCCCCCTACTCCTGACATTTCGATTTAGATTTCTTAATTATTCCCACTCCTACTCCTCCAACAAGCGCTTCACCATATCCTGTTCCAACTTCAGTAAGTACATCTCCACCTTTTGTCTCTCCTACTTTGCCTATTGTTGAACCTAGGCAGTCTGGTCGAACTCTTAAGCCTCCTTCTCGGCTAAAAGATTTTATTCATCCCTATCAATCTCCTTCATCCCTAGGTGCTTTTTCTTCTAATTTTGTTTTTTTATCCCATTTATCTCTCAAAACTCAGGCCTTTGTTTCTTCCCTTTCCCATATTACTGAACCTCTTTCTTATTTTAAGGCTCGCCACTCTCCCCACTGGGTTCAGGCCATGCAAGAGGAAATTCGGGCCTTAGAATCTAATCATACATGGACTGTTGTTCCTTTGCCTCTAGGGAAGGTTCCTATTGGTTGTAAATGGGTGTACAAGGTCAAACTTCGAGCCTCTGGTGAAATAGAGAGATATAAAGCTCGGTTGGTTGCCAAGGGCTACAACCAGAAAGAAGGGATCGATTACTTGGACACTTTTTCTCCTGTTGCTAAAATGGTCACTGTTTGAACCATTTTGGCTCTTGCGGCTTCTCTCAACTGGTCTCTTTGTCGAATAGACGTGTCTAATGCTTTTCTCCAAGGTGACCTTCATGAAGAGGTTTTTATGATGTTGCCTGAGGGTTTCCGCAGCCAGGGGGAGCATATAGTAAGTCGACTGCAGAAATTTTGTATGGGTTGAAGCAGGCATCCAGGCAATGGAATGCTAAGCTTACTGAAGCTCTTATGTTGGCTGGCTTTGAGCAGAGTAAGTTTGACTACTCTCTTTTTGTTAAAAAGAAAGAAGGCAAGATTGTCATAATACTAGTCTATGTTGATGATCTTCTTATTATTGGAAATGATATGGATATGATCAATGACTTGAAAGGACTCCTGAATCAAAATTTCAAGATGAAAGATTTAGGAGATTTATGGTACTTTCTTGGGATTGAGATTTTAAGGTCTCAAGAGGGGATTTTGTTAAATCAGCTGAAATATGCACAAGACCTTATCAAGGATATTGGTTTAAGTAAAGCAAAAGTTGCTCTTACACCACTTGAACAGAATCAGAAACTAACAACAGTAGAGTTTGATGAAATAGTTCAACAGCATCAAGACGACAAGTTGTTAGAAGATAAAACAGTTTATCAGAGACTCATTGGAAGGCTAATCTACTTGACCCATACAAGGCCAGATATCACCTTCGCTGTTACTCATCTTAGTCAGTTCATGCAAAGTCCAAAACAGTCACATATGGAAGCCGCGTTAAGAGTTGTAAGGTATATAAAGAAAGAGCCAGGGCTAGGAATTTTTTTGAAGGCTTACAACAAACATCAGTTGGTAGCATATTGTGATTCAGATTGGGCTTCTTGTCCAATGTCAAGAAGATTAGTTTCTGGCTTTTGTGTACACTTAGGAGACTCATTCATTTCTTAGAAATCGAAGAAACAATGGACAGTATCAAAATCCTCTGCAGAAGCCGAGTACAGAAGTATGGCAGTAGTAACATCAGAACTGGTTTGGCTTTCAGGTTTATTCAAGGAATTGGAGATAAGTGTAGGTAAACCAATGAAACTGTTCTGTGACAATAAAGCAGCTCTTCAAATAGCAGCGAATCCTGTGTATCATGAAAGGACTAAGTGTAACGCCCCTAACCCGAATCCGTCACCGGAATAGAGTTACGGAGCATTACCGGAGTTACCGATTCATTTATCAGATATTTCATTAATCCGATATCTTTTCTTTTCCACGTTCAAGTCTCGTATTCAAGTCATCCGGATCTTTATAAAAAAATTCATTTATTTCATGTTATAATACATTCAACTAATGCTCTAAACAAAATTATCATTTTACCCCTAAACTTTTAATTAATGACGATTTCATCCTTAGTTTAAAATAAAATAAAATAATTGCAATTTAATCCTTATTTCCAGCCGTTATTCTCACACAAATTGATAACAACCTATGAATTCTATAAAATGTCAGAATTTTCCATAATTTCAACACTTTTCAATTTAATCCTTAAAACATGTTTTTCCCTGATCTTGAGCTAAATTAATAATTTCATTCAATTTTGTAATTTAAATAATAAAATAATCCATTTCATGCAAATTGGTCATGTCTAACATTTTTTTTACAAAATTGCCCATAAAATTTTCTTTTATTCAATTTAGCCCATGAGCCTAAAACATACAAATTACCCATGCTAGCTGAATATTCATACATATTTTCCTCCTCCTTCTCTCCATTCCACATCCTTAATTTATATAACATGCAACAAGTAACATTATCAATAATTTCACTATTTACTTATGTATATTCAAAACTGTCCATTTGCGTCATAGTCACTAAATTATTTATATCTTAAGCTACAGAATTTGAAATTAAGATCCGCTAATTTTCCCTGAAACTAGACTTACTTATCTTATTACCATAAAATTTTCAGAATTTTTGGTTTAGCCAATAAGTATAATTTATTCTTTAAAGTTTCCCCTGTTCTGTTGTCTGACAGTTCCGACCCTTTTTCACTAAGAATTAATTATCTCATCGTACGAGATTCAGATTATGTTCCCACTTATTTCTATTGAAAATAGACTCTTTAAGGATTTTAAAAATATAAATTTAATCCCTTAATTATTTTTATCCAATTTTTTATGATTTTCCAAAGTCAGAACAGGGGAACCCAAAATCATTCTGACATTGTCTCACAAAACTTATTATATCTCATGATTTACAATTCCATTGCTTACACTGTTTCTTCTATAAGAAACTAGACTCAATAAGATTTAATTTCATATTTTATTTATCCTCTAATTATATTTATACAATTTTTGGAGATTTTTCAAAGTTAGACTATTGTTGCTGTCCAAAACTGTTTTAGTGCAAAATGTTGATTTTCATTCTGCCCCAAATTTCACAGTTCATACAATTCAGTCCTTACTTAATTAACCCCTCAATTAAACTAATTTTCTCAATTAATACTTTTCCTAGACATTATAAGTTATTTCATAACTATTGAAATTCAGAATTTCCACATAAAACTCTAACTTCAAACTCTTTTACAATTTAGGTCCCAAACATTCACTATCTATTCAATTCTTTCAATAAAATCAGCATATAAACAATTTAAAGATCTAGTTTTATGTCAAATCATCATATAATTCCAGCACATATTCATATAAACTTTCAATGTCTTTCATAGAATCAAGAACTAATGAATTCAACAAATGGACCTAGTTGTAAAAGTCACAAAACACAAAAAATTCAAGAAATAATCAAGAATTGAACTTACTTGCAGTAAAAATATGAAAAACCAGCTTAAGGTAACTCTTCCATGGTGTTTTTGCTGATGAGAATGCAGAAAAATAAAGAGAAATCTAGATAATTCCACTTTAGTCCTAGCTTTATTAAGTAAATTTTGCAATTTTCCAATTTTGCCCTTATTTTCTTGGTAATTTCATGCTCTTGCCGTCCAGCCCAAATAGACCTTGGGTCTATTTGCCTTTTCAACCCTTTTTCTTTTATCATTTAAGCTATTTAATCATTTCTCACAATTTTGCATTTGATATAATTTAGTCCTTTTTGTTCAATTAGCTATCAATACTTCAAAATTTCTTGACGAAACTTTAATACTAACTTATTAACACTCCATAAATATTTATAAAAATATTTATGGCTCGATTTAAAATTCCCGAGGTATCGATACCTCGTTTTCAATTCTAATTATTTTAATATATATATTTGTACATTTCACTATTTCAAAATTTTTCCTAACTTCATATTTAACTTATACTCACTAAATTAATAATATTTCCTACTCATTTGTCGGATTTAGTGATCTCGAATTACTGTTCGGACACCACTGAAAATTAGGCTGTTACAACTCTCCCCCCCTTTAGGGATTTTCGTCCCCGAAAATCTTACCAGAAGAAGTTGCTTTCAACACTCATAAAACACATTTACTAACTTCTCAGAATCACAATTTGATTTAACCTCAAATATCTTTTTCCGTTCACCTTTGAACTCTAGAACATAATGTTGGAACATACTGTCAAAATTCTAAATTACCCTCTTAGGGATACATATACTCAGCTGATTTGTCAAATGAAAACTCTGTACCTGCTGAAATGATCATACAGATCTTTCTTTGTCAAATGAACAACCATAAACTAAATAACATTTTCCTTTCCGATGTTAATGACAATCCCAATTCGAAATCTATAGTCATTCTATCTCATAACACACTAGTATTATCATTGACTGCAATAATCCTAAATGTTCTTAATGTTCGGCTTACTTGCTAACAAATAGATATCTGAACATGAACTCAAAGATATTATGTAACGCTCGTGCAATCACTAGTACATCTAACTCACAAGAAGATAATAAAGATCTTGATAATTTCTCAAAGAAAGCTAGAAGAAAAACACTGCTTATAGACTCTAGACTTCCATCATAACAAAGATAATATATTTCTCGCATGTATAAAACAAAATCATAATCAGTAGAAACGTAAGAATAGTCTCACATAAATTTTTACCATTAACTTCATTTCCAACATATTAAAATAGAATTCCAAAAAGATGAAGAAATGACGATCATAAACCGACCAAACCAATAGGGCTTTCGCCTAACATCATAATTAACCAAAGATTCTCAAAACATCGAACTCCACCGTAGACCGAACAACCACACACATATCTCTCGAGGATAAAAGAATATATAGAATACCCGAAAAGATGATCATATTCGTTTCAACCGTAACTATCACACACGTACATCTTTACTACTCAATTATCATTTCATTTTTTTACTAATTTCGTCATCATGAACCCGCGATCATTCCATTCACTAACGAAAACCAATTTGGGAAAAATTTCAGCAAACACATACTTTAGACATCGATCTGAATAAGTCGACTAGCCGAGGTTAACTTTTCTTTAACCATGACATTACGTAATCAATGATCTTTAGAATAATCGATATCTTTTTTTTCAAAACGTATTCACTTGTCAAACTATTTTCAACTCCGTCGCATTATTAATTATTCCATTATCTGTACTCATTAGTTTCACATTTGTGAACTTATTCAACATTTTTTTAAATTTTCATTATAAAATACTACATTGGTAAGAGGGTGAGGTCGTAAAGCCTCTAACCGAGTTCTCATAAATACACACATATAACTTAGCGCTTATCATCAACATCATATCATCACAATTACATAATTCACTTCAAGCAAATTAACATACATGATTATATTACATGAACTTTTCAATTATCCATTTCAAACTAGTGTACTTAAACATACATTCCATGAATTTTGAGTAAATTTACTCATAGCATTTACTTAACCAAACAAGTCAGACACATAATATCATATGAATGCCACACAAACATAGATAAGTTTATCACAATATAAACTTTCATTTCATTCACGTTTCATCATTTCTCAACTTTTGATTATCTCATTTCGTACATTGTCACATACATATCATGAACTTCTATTCTTACATTTCTAAGTTCCTTCTCATCATAAACACATTTCAAATATCTCAATATCACTAACTCATACTTCTCTTACCATATACATAATTTAAATTTAACATTTAATAATAAATAATTTGAATTATAGTAATACAATCGTCACGTTGAGTATGTTTGTACTCAGTGGTATTACCATAATTCAAATTATAAATACTATAATAAATAATAGACATCAAACATGTAACAATATAAGTCATATGTGTTAATTATGCTTTAATTTCATATCTCGCAATAGTCTTTCATCAAATTCATATATCATCTATATTATCTTTAATCAATTCATGAAACTTTGGTTCAAGCTTTCAATCTCATATCTCTATTTCAATTCACAATTCACATTTCTTTTCATAATTCTACTTTTTCACACTTTCAATAGTTTAATCGATCAAATTCATTCGATTTTCTCATTTCATTTACTCAACCCTATTAACATAACTCGGACTCAGACGGATACACGGATCCAACCAAACACACCAGTAAGGCACAATGTGCCTAAAACGGTACATAGTACCTGATCAGAATACGACACATAAGTGCCTGAAACGACACACGAGGTGCCTGCTGCGACACACAAGGTGCCTGAAATATGACACATAAAGTGCCTAATCAGAAAAGCCGACAAATCCCATACACTTCCAGTTCCTATGGCATGCCAATTATATCCGACTAGTCCGACAAGTTAATAGGGAATTCAATTCTCATTTTAATTTCACTTAATATTCATATTTACCCCTATTAACAAGACTCGGACTTTGGCGGATACACGGATTCCATCCAAACACACCAAAATGTCCAACCAAAACACACCAGTATAATCCTCCAAAACACACCAGTATCATATAATCCTCCCAAACACACCAGAATAATATAATCCATCCAAAACACACCAGAATAGCACAAAGTGCCGATCCCTTCTCAAAATCCTATGGCATGCCAACTATATCCGACTCAGTCCGGTATAGTTAATAGGGTATTCAATTCACTTTCCAGTTTCGAATCAATACACATTTCAATTAATCACATATTCATATCAATTTCATTACATTCCCAATCAATAAAATTTTCAAATATAACATATATCCAAAATTCTATTTCCACATCAATCACATATATCCATACAAATTTAATTCAATATTGATACTTACCTTAAAATTTTACTTACTATACACATAAATTTAAATATAACATTTATTCATACCTTTATGAGTTCCGACTCATCATAATCTACTTTTGCTCATATATTTGAGTATCGCTTTCAACATTATCGTAATTAGCTCGGTTGGGAAAGTATCTCTATCTTTAAGTAAAATAAATCTCATCGAGTGGAAGATATTAAATTATCTTATCACAAGTTATATAATGGCATGTATTTCTAGACTTCACATATGCTACGCTCGTCCGAGAACCGACTAAACCTTAGCTCGATACCAATAAATGTAACGCTTCTAACCCGAATCCGTCACCTAATAGAGTTACTGAGCATTACCGAGTTACCGATTCATTTATCGATATTTCATTAATTCGATATCTTTTCTTTTCTACGCTCAAGTCTCGTATTCAAGTCATCCGGATCTTTATAAAAAATTTGATCGTCGTTTTCATTTATTTCATGTTATAATACATTCAACTAATGCTCTAAACAAAATTATCATTTTACCCCTAAACTTTTAATTAATGACGATTTCATCCTTAGTTTAAAATAAAATAAAATTATTGCAATTTAATCCTTATTTCCAGCCGTTATTCTCACACAAATTGATAACAACCTATGAATTTTATAAAATGTCGAATTTTCCATAATTTCAACACTTTTCAATTTAATCCTTAAAACATGTTTTTCCCTGATCTTGAGCTAAATTAATAATTTCATTCAATTTTGTAATTTAAATAATAAAATAATCCATTTCATGCAAATTGGTCACTTCTAACATTTTTTTTTACAAAATTGCCCATAAAATTTTCTTTTATTCAATTTAGTCCATGAGCCTAAAACATACAAATTACCCATGCTAGCTGAATATTCATACATATTTTCCTCCTCCTCCTCTCCATTCCACATCCTTAATTTATATAACATGCAACAAGTAACATTATCAATAATTTCACTATTTACTTATGTATATTCAAAACTGTCCATTTGCATCATAGTCACTAAATTATTTATATCTTAAGCTACAGAACTCGAAATTAAGATCCGCTAATTTTACCTGAAACTAGACTTACTTATCTTATTACCATAAAATTTTCAGAATTTTTGGTTTATCCAATAAGTACAGTTTATTCTTTAAAGTTTCCCCTGTTCTGCTGTCTGACAGTTCCGACCCTTCTTCACTAAGAATTAATTATCTCATTATACGAGATTCGGATGATGTTCCCGCTTATTTCTATTGAAAATAGACTCTTTAAGGATTTTAAACATATAAATTTAATCCCTTAATTATTTTTCTCCAATTTTGATGATTTTCCAAAGTCGTACAGGGCACCAAATCATTCTCGACATTGTCTCACAAAACTTATTATATCTCATGATTTACAATTCCATTGCTTACACCGCTTTCTTCTATAAGAAACTAGACTCAATAACCTTTAATTTCATATTTTATTTATCCTCTAATTAGATTTCTACAATTTTTGGAGATTTTTCAAATTTAGACTATTGCTGCTGTCCAAAACTGTTTTAGTGCAAAATGTTGATTTTCATTTTGCCCCAAATTTCACAGATTCATACAATTCAGTCCTTACTTAATTAACCCTCAATTAAACTAATTTTCTCAATTAATACTTTTCCTAGACATTATAAGTTATTTCATAACTATTGAAATTCAGAATTTCCACATAAAACTCTAACTTCAAACTCTTTTACAATTAGGTCCCAAACATTCACTTTCTATTCAATTCTTTCAATAAAATCAGCATATAAACAATTTAAAGCTCTAATTCTATGTCAAATCATCATATAATTCCAGCACATATTCATATAAACTTTCAATTTCTTTCATAGAATCAAGAACTAATGAATTCAACAAATGGACCTAGTTGTAAAAGTCACAAAAACACAAAAAATTCAAGAAATAATCAAGAATTGAACTTACTTGAAGTAAAAATATGAAAAACCAGCTTAAGGGAACTCTTCCATGGTGTTTTTGCTGATGAGAATGCAGAAAAATAAGGAGAAATCTAGATAATTTCACTTTAGTCCTAGCTTTATTAAGTAAATTTTGCAATTTTCCAATTTTACCCTTATTTTCTTGGTGATTTCATGCTCTTGCCGTCCAGCCCAAATAGACCTTCGGTCTATTTTCCTTTTAAACCCTCTTTCTTTTATCATTTAAGCTATTTAATCATTTCCCACAATTTTGCATTTGATACAATTTAGTCCTTTTTGTTCAATTAGCTATCAATACTTTAAAATTTCTTGACGAAACTTTAATACTAAATATTTATGACTCGATTTAAAATTCCCGAGGTGTCGATACCTCGTTTTCAATTCTAATTATTTTAATATATATATATATATATATATATATATTGTACATTTTACTATTTCAAAATTTTTCCTAACTTCACATTTAACTTATACTCACTAAATTAATAATATTTCCTACTCATTTGTCGGATTTAGTGATCTCGAATCACTGTTCTGACACCATTGAAAATTAGGCTGTTACACTAAGCACATAGAAATTGATTGTCATTTTATAAGAGAAAAAAATACAAGAAGGGCTTATAGCTACTGAACATGTGCCGACTGCAGATCAACTTGCAGATATTATGACAAAAGCTTTGGGGTCACAAGAGCACAGTCATCTAATTTCCAAAATGGGGTTAAAAATTATTTTTATACCTCCAACTTGAGGGGGAGTGTATAAAGAATTATAAGCTGGTAGAATAGTTTGTTTTTCTATTTTGAATTAGTTAAGTATTGAGATACTATAAATATTTAATTGTATTCTTATGAAATAAGATTGAAGCATTTTAAAAAAAAAATATTTTAACACTAATCTGACATTTTTTATATAGTTCCGTTTTAACCTCCGATCCCTTGTTATGCTGTGTTTTTTCATTTCATTTAAGAATTTGCCAGCAACCGGTGAAATTAGTTTTCAATTACTATAGAGAATAATATTTTAACTGGAGTTTCCAAGTATATTAGCAGATGCCTTGATGAAAGTGTGACAACCAAAGTACTGATGTAGCTGTTCGGTCTCAACCACCAAATCCAGTTGCTATATCTCTCTTCCTACTAAAGCTCTGTATATTTGCATGTGACACTAGATTTTATTCCATATAATAAGTGATTCTGGAAAACATATTACCTACATTTTATTTTTCATATCAAATCAATTTGATAGTATATGATTGTAGCAACACACCAACAAAACAAAACTTGGAATTTTGGATTTTAGAATCAAGATATTCTATTATTCATGAACTATTTTTTTAAGTTTGTGGTTATTTTTTCAATAATTTTATTTATAAAATTTAAATTTAAATTCTTAATTAAAATGTCAAGTGCATATATATAATTTGAAAACGAATTTTAAATTTAAAATGTAGATTAATTGTAAAAAATTAAATTCTAAAAATACGAAGTGTAAATATTTAAAGTTATGATTGTTTGGGTTTAAATAATAAGCAAGATCAAGAAAATTAACTTTTCTTAAAGATGTTTTATATTAATGAAATTCTAATGATTCAAATCAGACCATGTTACTACAAAGGTCTATATATTAAAGAGGGGTATTTCTGTTTGAGACGTGGATTAACAGAAAACTCAAATTTATTATTGTAAAAAACATTAGTGAGTGATTTTGTAATGTATTCAATCCGTGTTATCATTTTGTAACTAAAGAAAGTTTTTGTGGAAGAATAATCTTAATTGAATGTATAAAACTAATATTGCAACTTAATAAATAAATTATTTATAATAAATTTCTAAAATTACATTAACTTTTGTACCTTATCTTTCAAATTTTATTAGATGCAATATGAACAAATTCTCAAGATTCTTTAACTTGGCTTTCAAATCTTTTTGGATTTTGCACTAACAAATTTCATAAGGCATTTGTCTTCGGTTCACTGAATGTTCCAAAGATTTTTGTATTGGGAAACAAAAGTGTGGTCACTCGATTCACAAGCGACAGGAGTTCTCCCGCAAGGATCGTTTTGGGTCCACGCAATCATCTAGCAAAAAGAATTCAGGTTAATATCACATTTGGTCCTTCACCTTTCACTGAATATGCAATGTGAAACCTATAAAAACATGTCCCAAAAGCTTAATGGTGTTTGAATGGATTCCATGTGAACTAATATGAGTCATGATCTTATTGGATTATGATTTTTTATCTTTTTTTTACTGGCCAATATTGTCCCAATATGAGTTTTACTCTATTTTTTCTTTTTCTTTTTTATTGTTGTTTAAATGTATTTTTATTTTTGGTTTTGCCCAACAGTGTCGCCCATCTTTTTTTCCTTCCCACCAACTCTTTTTTTCTTTCTTTCTTCTCAGTCACTCCACATGTCTTATCTATTTTCAATTTGTAAATCTATTTTGTAGGTATCTTTATTGTTTCACAAGTTGTGTTGGATAGATGACAACACTTGTTGTTCACTAAAACTCTACCGGTCACCAGTAATTTTTCTTGGAAAGTGAGTGGCTCTTCATTAGCTTTTTAATATGTTTTTGTTTTAAGAGTATTTCAAATAATAAATGATTTCACAAGTCGATTTGGACTTATATTGTTTTAAGTGTTATATGTTTCTTGTTTGTTTTTCCATTGTTTAATAAGTTTTCAGTTTTAGAAGTTTTGTCCGCTCTTGTAGCATATTTTTTAGTCTTGTTTATGCATGTAACCTTAGTTTTATAGGTGATTTTAGGGACGGTTTTGTTTTCGTCCTCTCTAGTTTCGTGAATGCTCGATTCTTTTGTCAATTTTTGCTTGTCGCTTTGGACCATCCGGGGTTGATTTCCTTTTCGTATTAAGTGCTTGCAGTCACTCCAGATATGTCGTGCTTGAGTTGTGACAAAACCAATTGTCAACGTGTCATGATGTTCTATTGATGCTAAAGCTAAAGCCTTTGTTGTGTTGATGAAACTTGTCCTTTACTATCTACGACGAATGTTTGTTTTTTTTTTCTTAAATTTTATGGTTCTATTCATTGAATGAATTAATGGATTTACCTTTAAAAAAATGTAACTTTATTTTTATAATTAAAAAACCGAAATAATTTTGGGGAAAAAATAGTAATTACTTAATATTTATACCAAATATTAAGAAATCCAACATTTCGAATAAACAAACTTTTTTCGGGAAACTTCACCCTAAATCACTAAAATTAGTAAGTTTATATTTTGGTAACTCAACTTTAAAAAGTTATAAAATGGTCACTGAAATATTTGAAAATTCTCATTTAATTCATTGAAACTTTTCAATTGTTTTTATTTAACTTACTGGGCTATTAAGTTTTCCTTTGAAAAAAAGTCTAGCTAGCGAGCTCCAAGTAATGATTCGAAAAATCGATAGGGAAGATTAGTACCTATTAATCAGCAGAAAAACATACCTTACATCAAAAGTTAATTTGGAGGTCAGTGTCAAAAATCAAAAAAGAAAACTGTTGGGATTTTGGTTTGCAAATTCTTGACGTTCAAAGTTGTTTCATAAAAAAAAATTGAATAGTAAAAGAAAATGAGAATGAGAGCTTTTGATTGATGCAAGAAGTGTGACCAGAGAAGGCCATACAATAGGGATGTTAACCAGTAACTTCAATGACCATTTTGTAACTTTTTGAAGTTAAGTGGCCAAAACGTAATCTTACTAATAATTTAATGACCTTAAATGTAATTTATCCAACCTTTTTTTCTAGTTAAAGAAAATCATTGGTTGCAAATTGCAATAGTGTTGCATCATATTCTTTTTGTTACCTCTTAGTTAAAGTATGAAATGGGGTGAATAGTAATTTTTTTCTTTTATGGCTTAATTCATAAATTGATACTTAAATTACGTTCCCTTTTTTGTCTTTGTATTTGAACTTTTTTTTTCACAAATGGTCCCTAAACTACTTTTTTTCCCAAGTTGTTACATCAGTTAGTCAAACATTTAGTTAAACCGTTAAGCCTATTTTTTTTTAAAAGCATAACTCATAAATTGGTACCTAAACTATGTCATTTTTTCTATTTTGGTACTTAAATATTTTTTTGGTTACAACTGGCACTTAAACCAATTTTCTCCAAGTTGTACTTTTTTCGCTTGTTAAACCATTAAGTCTATTTTTTAAATAATCAATTAAAATTGTCATGTAGTGAAAAAGACAAAAATTTTATTTTATATATATTTAAAATTATTAAAATTTCACTAAATGATAAACATGCAATTAAAGGAGTCTATTTAACTACTCACTAGGTGCTATATTACAATAGGTCATTCACAAGTTTAATTGCATTAATTAATTATCTAAAAATAATGAAGAACTAAATTGTAAAGAAAGCAAAATATAAAACTACCAAATACCAGCAAATACGATAACAAACATTGGTTGGTTTACTTTCAAATTAGGGATCTAAACTGCTATTACTCTTAAATTGACTCCATCTCTCAGCCTCAATTTGACCAATTTCAACAAATTAGTCCGGTTTATCTCTTGTTCTCACCAAACTAACTTAGGACTTATCAAATTGATACCCGATAAGGTCTCCTCTCGGTCTCACTTATCTTAATTTTCCCTTAGGGGCGTCAATCCTTTGTTTTTAAGCCTATTCGATTTAGTTCAGTTTTGTAATTTAGCCATTGAACCCAAAAATCAATTATCCATTATTTCCGTCAACCAACCTCTTTGTGTTTAGCTACTCATGCTTATACTGAAACCTATTAACAACAAGACGTCAAATGAAAACAATACTAACTTAAACCCTAAGACAATCAATAAAAACCTAAGCTTTCTTGCAAAAGCTTGGATAGCAGACCAATTGAAGCAAGAACAATAAATAAGAACACTAAATAAACAATTTTTAACAAAGGAAATTAAAGAAAACTAAATAACATTGAACTAGGATTGAGAGTTTGAAAAGTTAACTAAGTAAATAAAACCTAACTATAGTAATAACTAACTTAACTACCAATATTAGAACTAAGGAAACAAGAAATTATGCAAGAAAATGAAATCTAAGTTATGGAGAAGAATAAACCCTAAAAGATGAAGAGAAAAAAAAGTGTAAAACTAGTTAAAATGAAGGATGTATGAAGTGTCCTCTTTTCTCAGCCAAATTTGGCCTTTTTTAACAGTGTTTTGACTCAAATTTTATGCCCCAAATGCCCCTAAGTGTGTCTTTGATTAGTGTTGGGGTTAGACAATGTTTGCCCCTGTAGTCATTTTTTTGTCTGTCCTTATCAGGGATATTGCGATACCCATGGTCTGGTATCTCGATACCCACGTCAGTCTTAAATTGAGGGATTCCTTGGGAGTTGGGTATCGCAATAACCATGGTCTGGTATCACGATACCACTGTGAAGGGCCTCGAACCTCTTCAATTTAGAATTGTCTAGGGTATAACGACTCTCAGGTTTCGGTATCGTGATACCTTTCTTCTAAGCAATGTTTTCACTCACGTTTAGGCCTTCGATGACTCCCTACAACACTCGACCAACCTTGTAACACCCCTTAACCCCAACCTGTCACCGAAACAGGGTTACGAGGCATTACCGAAATTAAATGCTAAAAATGAACAACACCGAGTCATAAATCTATATTTCAATTTAAAATTTATTAAATTCCACTTTTAAGACCCTAATATGGACCTACAAGGCCTAAAATATTCTTAGGAAGTGTTTTGCGATTAAACCGGGAACTTTGGAAACTTTTCCTTGAGAATAGGGGCACACGCCCGTGTGGCCTGGGACATGCCCATGTGGCTTGCCCGTGGGGCTCCCATGGCAGTGGGGCCAGCTCGTGGGCAGATCTGACTTCTCACATGGCCGTGGGACTAACTTGTGGGCAAGTCTGACTTTGCCACACGGCCTGGACACACACCCATGTGGCTAGGCCGTGTGAAAACCTAATTTTTCACCATTTTTAAGCTATTTTCACATACAAAACACACCTAATTCATGCCCAAAACATTTACTTATAAATCTTGATCAAATAACATTCATCAAACCTATTCAAACTTAGCAAATTTTCATTCATTCATTTCATTACCTCTTAAGGATTATGCACCACATTTACATTCAAAATATAAAACATTTACAAGTGACAAACACCAAACCTAGTACATGCTACATTTTTAAAAGATAGATACATCACCGAAATTGAGCTGAGGTCGGGATTGACTCGGATGATTGACTGAACTTCAACTTTACCTATCCTGCGCATAGGAAACAACCGTACGCTGAGTATTGGAAATACTCAGTAGTATTATCATAATTCAAATTATAACAACAATAAAATATCATAACATACATAGATAATTAGCAAATCATACATACAAATCATATATATAAATTCATACCAAACTATCATATTTCTATTATATCATTTCCAATGATAGATCCAATAAATTATCAATGAGATTTCAAATAACTCATGAACCTTTGGTTCATCTCTCAACCACATATAATTATTCAATTCACATTTCAAATATGAACACTTCATGAACCTTTGGTTCATACCTTCAATCTCTTTACAAATTTCATCTCACATTCCATCTTACAATATCACTTTCTCATTTCATTCAATAGCTCAATTAATCAAATTCATTTGATTTTATTATTTCACTTATTTTCCCCTATTAACATGACTCGGACTTTGGCGGATACACAGATCCAACCAAACACACCAGGATGGCGACCAATGCCTCATCGGATAGTTCGAAGCAAATAAGTGACGACCAACGTCTCATCGGCTAAGCCGAAGCAAAGTGGCGACCAACGCCTCATCTATCCGAAGCAATAATGACACACCACGTGTCTCATAGACTCGAAGTCGAAGTATCCCTGAACCTTCCCAATCCTATGGCATGCCAACTATATCCACTAAGCCCGACTAGTTAATAGGGTATCAGATTACTTCCTCTATTTTAGTCAATTCACATCAATTGCACTTTGACCACATTTTCTCACATATTTCTTAATTCAAATTCATATGCATACCAACATTACTCAATTCAATCATACAATTCAATTTCACATACATATATTTATTCATCAAATAAATCTAATTCACATTCAACTTAAATATCAATATTTACCTCACATTCAAATTCCATACACATATATTAAAATTAAACATTTAATAAGAAATAACTTGAATTATGATAATACAAATCGATATTTTTCTCGAGCTATTCCTCGATTACTTTTTCCTTTCCCTTCGTATTCGACGTCTCTGTTTCCTTGTTTGCTACGAAAATTAGCATAAGTACAATTAATTAATAACATACATAGTTTATATAAAATAATAACTTTTCATGCAACTTTTACCTAAATCCCAAATTTGTCCTAACCATTTTCATCTTCTTCCTTTTTACAATTCACATCATTTTCTTATTCAATTTCCATCAAAACTTCAATATAACCATCAAATTTTCATCATTTTACCATAATTTCAAACTTCTTTCAATTTAGCCCATAAACTCAAAACTTATAGCCTACTTTACAATTTAGTCCTCTAATCAATTCTATTCAATGATTCTACCAATTTAATCCATAATTTCATCATTTGCTCAACATAAACCCTTTTCAAAAATCTATTAATTTTCAATATTTCCACATAAACTCAAAAGTATTCAACTCTAGGACTTCAAAAACATCAAAATCACAAGAAAAAGGGCTTAATTAAACTTACCAATTAAAAGTTCAAGCATTAAAACCCTAATTTCTCCTTTTTCTTTTCTTTTCTTCTTTCTTTCTTTCTATTTCGTTTCTTCTCTGCAACTATTTCTATTCTTTTTCTTTTATCCTTTATTTTATTACATTATTTACTTAATTAATATTTAATTATAAAATATCTATATAATAACAAATAAAAATAATACATGTGTATTTATACACACATGTACACATGTGTTAATTTTTCACCATACAATTGTCACCATTTGTAAATAATAATAATAATAATAATAATAATAATAATAATAATAATAATAATAATAATAATAATAATAATAATAATTATTATTATTATTATTATTATTATTAAGTAAATATCTTTTACTTAATTTATAAGTAAATATATATATAACAAACATTTGTACTAATAATTTAAATACACATGTATTTATTCTCTATCTTACACATGTCACTAATTTGGTTTAATTACTAATTTAGTCCCTTGTATTTTTCTCTATTTTAAAATTAATCTTTTTCGCTCTATTCAATTCACCTAATCAAACTAATTACTTCTAATTAAACTAAATTCACCTAATCAAAATCTAATTCAACCCATGACTAACTTCGTAAATTTTTTTCAATAAATATTTACGGACTAGTTTTCCTAAGACAGAGGCCCTAAATTCACTTTTTCGGTGCTCGTGAAATATGGGTCGTTATATTTCTCCCCCCTTTAATAAATTTCGTCCTCGAAATTTACCTGAGAATAGATGGGGGTACTGAGCTCTCATAGTTTCTTCCGGTTTCCAAGTCGCTTCTTCTACCTTATGACTTTTCCATAGCACTTTCACTAGAGGAGCCCTTTTATTTCTTAATTCTTTTATCTCTTGTGCTAGAATCTCAACTGGTTCTTCTTCATAAGACAAATCCGGTTGAATCTCAATATCTTCAATAGAAATGACATGAGAAGGATCTGATCTATATCTGCGTAGCATTGAAACATGGAAAACATCGTGTATCTTCTATAATTTCAGAGGTAAAGCTAATCGATAAGCAACTGGTCTGATCTTTTCTACAATTTCATACGGCCCAGTGTAACGAGGGCTCAATTTACCTTTCTGACCAAATTTCATCACTTTCTTCTATGGAGAAACTTTAAGAAATACTTTATCCCCAACTGAATACTCAATGTCTCGTCGTTTCAAATCAATGTAGGACTTTTGCCTATCAAATACAACTTTTAATCTTTCTTGTATTTTCTTGACTGCCTCTTCTGTTTCTTGAATCAATTCCGGTCCAATCACTTTTCTTTCATTCAGTTCGGTCCAACACACAGGTGATCTACATCTTCGTCCATACAATGCTTCATACGGAGCCATTTGAATACTTGATTGGAAACTATTATTATACACAAATCCAGCTAAAAGTAAATAACATTCCCAACTTGATTCAAAATCAATGATGCAAGCCCGAAGCATATCTTCTAATATTTGAATTACCTGTTCGGACTGTCCATCAGTCTGCGGATAAAATGCTGTGCTGAAATTAAGCCGTGTGCCTAATGACTCATGTAACTATCTCTGAAATCTTGATGTAAATCGAGGATCTCGATTTGAAATTATAGATATTGGAATACAATGCAATCTAACAATTTCTCGAATATACACTTCTGTAAGCTTCTACAATGACCAATCTATTCTGACTGCTATAAAGTGAGCTGATTTTGTAAGCCGATCAACTATTACCCAAATAGCATTATTTTTACTCACCGACACTGGTAATCCCGTAACAAAATCCATTGTGATGCGATCCCATTTCCACTCGGGAATACTTATCGACTGAAGTAACCCAGTAGGAACCTGATGTTCTACCTTTACTCGCTGACATGTAAGACATTTACCAACATATTCAACTATATCTCTTTTCATTCCGGGCCACCAATACAAATCTCGTAGATCACGATGCATCTTTATGCCTCCCGGGTGTAAAGCAAATGAACCATCGTGTGCCTCTCGGAGTATTAACTCTTTCAATTCAGATTTAGTAGGAACACAAACTTGATCTCTGTACCTTAAGCATCCATATACATCAATGCTAAAATTTTCTACCGTACTAGTCTGTATCATCTCTCTTTTTTTCAGCAATTTATCATCTTTCAATTGAGCTGATTGAATCTGGTCGAACATCACTGGTTTAACTTTCAATTCAGCTATCAAACTCCCATCATCACAGATACTAAGCCGTGCAAACATTGCTCTCAAATCAATTGCAGCTTTTCTACTCAAAGTGTCAGCTACTACGTTAGCTTTTCCTGATGATAATCTATGACATAATCATAATCTTTTAAAAGCTCGATCCACCATGTCTGTCGCAAATTCAATTCTTTTTGGTAAAGGAGATATTTCAAACTTTTATGATCCGTATAAATATAGCATTTCTCACCATATAAGTAGTGTCTCCAAATCTTCAAGGAAAAAATCACTGCTGCTAGCTCCAAATCATGAGTTGGATAGTTATGCTCCTGTGGTTTCAACTGACGAGATGCATAAGCTATTACTTTCCCCTCTTGCATCAGTACACAACCCAAACCACTTAATGAAGCATCACTATATACAATAAAATCCTTTCCTGATTCTAGTAACATCAAAATTGGTGCCTCTGTCAACATTTGCTTCAACTTTTCAAAACTTTCTTGACACTGATCATCGCATACAAATGGTACATTCTTTTGTAGCAGTTTGGTCATCGACAAAGCTATCTTCAAAAATCCATTTACAAATCTTCTATTATACCCAGCTAAACCAAGAAGACTACGTACCTCTGATACTTTTCTTGGTGGTTTCCACTGTACAATCGCTTCAATATTCTTTGGATCAACTCGAATTCCGTCTGCAGATACTACTTGACCCAGAAATACAACCTCTGACAACCAAAATTCACATTTGCTGAGCTTTCCATACAATCGTTTTTCCCGTAATATCTGTAGTACAATCTTGAGATGCTGATTATCCTTTGAATCTGACTTCGAATAGACTAGTATATTATCAATAAAAACTACTACAAACTGGTCTAAATATGGTTGAAAGATACTATTCATGAGATCCATAAAAGCAGCTGGAGCATTTGTCAACCCGAATGTCATTACTAAGAACTCATAGTGACCATACCTTGTACAGAAAGCTGTCTTTAGAACCTCGCTTTCTTTTACTTTCAACTGGTAGTAGCCTGACTTAAATCAATCTTCGAAAATACAGAAGCTCCTCTCAACTGATCAAACAAATCATCAATGCGAGGAAGTGGATACTTGTTCTTGATTGTTACTTTATTCAACTGTCTATAGTCAATGTAGAGTTGCATCGAGCGATCTTTCTTCTTAACAAATAATACCGGAGCTCCCTAGGGTGATATGCTCGGTCGAATAAAACCACGGTCTAATAAATCTTGCAACTGTATCTTCAGCTCTTTTAACTGTGTAGGTGACATCCGATATGGATGTATAGAGATTGGAGCTATGCCCGGATAAACCTCAATAGCGAACTCGACCTCCCTATTTAGCAGTAAACCCGATAACTCTTCAGGAAATACATCAGGAAAGTCACAAACTGTCCGAATTTTACTGCACTAGCTTCCAACTTAATCTGAATTAATAACATATGCCAAATATGCTGAACAACCCTGCTGAAGTAACTTACTAGCCTTTATTACTGAAATAATTCGTGCTAGCCCACTAGTACGAATACCATTTACTTTAACCCGATCTTCACTCGCTGTCTGAATGCTGAATCTCTTTTTATAGTAGTCCAAAATCACTCCATGTTCAGATAACCAGTCAATTCCCAATATTATATCAAAATCCCTAAATGGCATAATTAACAAGTCAACCCGAAAATTTTTATTCTGTATAATCAACGAGCATCTTGGACAAACCTGGTTCACTAACACTGTTTGCCCCAATGGACTCGACACCTCAATAGACACTCTAGATATTTCAAATTTTAATTTTCCCAACTCAACTAATTTTGAATTAATATAGGAATGCGAAGATTCAGGATCAAGTAAAGCATGAACAGGCTCAGAATATAATAGAAATATACCTGTTACCACATCATGAGCATCATCTTCTTCATGGGTTCTAACCACATATGCTCTAGTCGGCACCCTAGCTTCAGACTGCTGGGTCACTATGTCATTCCCTCTTCTCATACCTCCTCCTCTAGATACTGATCCACCTCTGCCTGATCCTCTACCTCTAGTAGTAGAGACCGATCTCTGTGATGTCACAGGTGTAGCACTATCATTCTTCGGGTAATCTTTAATATAATGGTCTGTAGATCCACATTTAAAACACCTTCTAGTCAATCTCTAGCATTCACCTCTGTGCTTTTTCCCGCAATGTTCACAAGCTGGAATATTAACATCTCGGGATGGACCTCTTACACTACCGATAGATACTGTAGTTTGTTTCCCCTAACTCTTTTCTCTTTTCTCTGATCTCAAAATAGATCTCCATCCACTTCGGGAATCCTTGGATCTTTTAGGTAAAGGGTTCGAACTTGCAGTTCCTATAGGTTTCGCAACCAATTTTGAAGTTTCAGACTTTTTGTCAAATCCTAAGACTTGCTCTACCATCTTGGCCCGTTCAATCAAATTAAAAAATTCAGTGATATGTTGAGAT
This sequence comes from Gossypium arboreum, assembly GCF_025698485.1. Lineage (NCBI taxonomy): Eukaryota > Viridiplantae > Streptophyta > Magnoliopsida > Malvales > Malvaceae > Gossypium > Gossypium arboreum. The sequence goes on from NC_069079.1 coordinate 108,265,361, forward strand.
ACCAACTGTAATTTGATCTCATCTCGCAGACCCCGTAAAAATCTCTTACAACTGTTAGCTTTAGTTTGAATAAACTCTAAGGCGTATCTGCTGAGTCTTGAGAATTCCCTCTCATAGTTTATTACTGACATGTCACCCTGTTTCAACGTCAAAAACTCTTGCTTCTTGTCTTCGATATACATTTCTCTAATATATTTCTTTTGAAACTCTTTCTGAAATAGATCCCAAGTTATCTGATTCTCTAGTAAATGTCGAACCACTGATTCCCACCATACATAAGCCTCCCCTAGCAGTAATGATACAACACATAACAGACTTTCCCGTGGGGTGCATTCTAGTTGTTGTAATACTTTCTTGGTCGACTCCATCCAATTTTTAGCTATGGACGGATCAATTCCTTTCAGACCCGAGAATCCTGTGACATCGTATTTTTTAGTTCCTTGATTGGGGCTCGTCTAAGAATAGATACAGTCGTAGTAGCAGGTATAGACTCCACTGCTCGCTGAAGAGCTTCAGCTAATATTTTTACTAATTCAGATTCATGTCTATATTTTTCATCTCTTTCTATATTAGGGGGTTGGTTTCTAACTGGATTTACACTGGGAGTAACTGACTCTGTTTCATCTAAATCATACGACTCTTCATCCCCGGTGAACATTTCTTCATTTATATCATCAAGGTGTTCATTAGACATCTTTAATCTATAAAACAAAAACAATTAAATAGGTCAGCATCCAAAAGTCCCGACTCAGTTTTGACTTGAATGTGGCATGTACTTCTAGACTCACTTACGAGCTTGATTTAGTCCGAGAATCGGCTAAACCTGATAGCTCTGATACCAATAAAATGTAACACCCCTTAACCCCAACCTGTCGCCAGAATAGGGTTACGAGGCATTATCGAAATTAAACGCTAATAACGAACAACACCGAGTCATAAATCTATATTTCAATTTAAAATTTCTTAAATTCCACTTTTAAGACCCTAATATGGACCTACGAGGCCCAAAATATACTTAGAAAGTGTTTTGCGATTAAACTGGAAACTTTGGAAACTTTTTCTTGAGAATAGGGGCACACGCCCGTATGGCCTGGGACATGCCTATGTGGTTTGCCCATAGGGCTCCCATGGCTGTGGGGCGAGCCCGTGGGCAGATCTGACTTAGTCACATGGTCGTGGGACTAACTTGTGGACAAGTCTGACTTTGCCACACGGCCTGGGCACATGCCCATGTGGCTAGGCCATGTGAAAACCTAATTTTTCACCATTTTAAAGCTATTTTCACATACAAAACACACCTAATTCATGCCTAAAACATTTACTTATAAATCTTGATCAAATAACATTCATTAAACCTATTCAAACTTAGCAAATTTTCATTTATTCATTTCATTACCTCTTAAGGATTATGCAACACATTTACATTCAAAATATAAAACATTTACAAGTGACAAACACCAAACCTAGTACATGCCACATTTTTAAAAGATAGATGCATAACCAAAATTGAGCTGAGGTCGGGATTGACTCAGATGCTTGACTGAACTTCAACTTTACCTATCCTGCGTACAGGAAACAACCGTACGCTGAGTATTGGAAATACTCAGTGGTATTATCATAATTCAAATTATAACAACAATAAAATATCATAACATACATAGATAATTAGCAAATCATACATACAAATCATATATATAAATTCATGCCAAACTATCATATTTCCATTATATCATTTCCAATGATAGATCCAATAAATTATCAATGAGATTTCAAATAACTCATAAACCTTTGATTCATCTCTCAACCACATATAATTATTCAATTCACATTTCAAATATGAACACTTCATGAACCTTTGGTTCATACCTTCAATCTCTTTACAAATTTCATCTCACATTCCATCTTACAATATCACTTTCTCATTTCATTCAATAGCTCAATTAATCAAATTCATTTGATTTTATTATTTCACTTATTTTCCCCTATTAACATGACTCGGACTTTGGCGGATACACATATCCAACCAAACACACCAGGATGGCGACCAACGCCTTATCGGATAGTTCGAAGCAAATAAGTGACGACCAACGTCTCATCGGCTAAGCCGAAGCAAAGTGGCAACCAACGCCTCATCGAATCTATCCGAAGCAATAATGACACACCAAGTGTCTCATAGACTCGAAATCGAAGTATCCCTAAACCTTTCCAATCCTATGGCATGCCAACTATATCCACTAAGCCTGACTAGTTAATAGGGTATCAGATTACTTCCTCTATTTCAGTCAATTCACATCAATTGCACTTTGACCACATTTTCTCACATATTTCTCAATTCACATTCATATGCATACCAACATTACTCAATTCAATCATACAATTCAATTTCACATACATATATTTATTCATCAAATAAATCCAATTCACATTCAACTTAAATATCAATATTGACCTCACATTCAAATTCCATACACATATATTAAAATTAAACATTTAATAAGAAATAACTTGAATTATGATAATACAAACTGATATTTTTCTCGAGCTATTCCTCGATCACTTTTTCCTTTCCCTTCGTATTCGACATCTCGGTTTCCTTGTTTGCTACGAAAATTAGCATAAGTACAATTAATTAATAACATACATAGTTTATATAAAATAATAACTTTTCATGCAACTTTTACCTAAATCCCAAATTTGTCCTAACCATCTTCATCTTCTTCCTTTTTACAATTCACATCATTTTCTTATTCAATTTCCATCAAAACTTCAATGTAACCATCAAATTTTCATCATTTTACCACAATTTCAAACTTCTTTCAATTTAGCCCATAAACTCAAAACTTATAGCCTACTTTACAATTTAGTCCTCTAATCAATTCTAATCAATGATTCTATCAATTTCATCTATAATTTCATCATTTGCTCAACATAAACCCTTTTCAAAAATCTATTAATTTTCAATATTTCCACATAAACTCAAAAGTATTCAACTCTAGGACTTCAAAAACATCAAAATCACAAGAAAAAGGGCTTAATTAAACTTACCAATTAAAACTTCAAGCATTAAAACCCTAATTTCGCCTTTTTCTTTTCTTTTCTTCTTTCTTTCTTTCTATTTCGTTTCTTCTCTGCAACTATTTCTATTCTTTTTCTTTTATCCTTTGTTTTATTACATTATTTACTTAATTAATATTTAATTATAAAATATCTATATAATAACAAATAAAAATAATACATGTCTATTTATACACACATGTACACATGTGTTAATTTTTCACCATACAATTGTCACCATTTGTAAATTATAATAATAATAATAATAATAATAATAATATTAATAATAATAATAGTAATAATAATATTATTATTATTATTAATATTATTATTATTATTATTATTATTATTATTATTAACATAAATAATAAGTAAATATCTTTTACTTAATTTATAAGTAAAAAAATATATATATATATATATAACATACATTTGTACTAATAATTTAATTACACATGTATTTATTCTCTATCTTACACATGTCACTAATTTCGCTTAATTAGTAATTTAGTCCCTTGTATTTTCTCTATTTTAAAATTAATCTTTTACACTCTATTCAATTTAATCCTTTCTACTAATTACTTCTAATTAAACTAAATTCACTCAATCAAAATCTAATTCAACCCATAACTAACTTCGTAAATATTTTTTAATAAATATTTATGGACTCGTTTTCCTAAGACAGAGGCCCTAAATTCACCTTTCCGGTGCTCGTGAAATATGGGTCGTTACAAACCTTTAGGTCCTTGATGGTGCATTTGGCCATTTTGGGTCTCCAAAGTATTATAAAATAAACTATTTCATTTTTTAACACCCCTTAGTCGACCGATCGTCGGGTTCGGGTACCAAATGTTAAAATAAATCTGTAATACTTAACGACACTTCTGACTTGACTTAATTACAAATTTAAACAATCACCAATTTAATTCATATTTACTATATAACTTATTTCAATTTCTTAGCTACCAATCATGATCTATGAATAAACATTCAAATAAAATTTCTTATTATATGATTGACAAAATAAGTTAATTTTGGATCTTACAATTGTTCTCTTTATCAAATATAAGTATATATATATCTATATGTACCATAAGCATCTCAAACTTGAATTCTGTTATCTATGCTTAACGTATCCTCGAGGCATGGCCTCTAAGGCGCCCCTTTATATGCATGATACCGCATCAGAGAATCCTACATAGGTTTCCGCGAGGTTTGGCTTGCTTGCTTCGCACCAATTCCATTACAATGTTTGATACTACAATTAAAGTAACTCATTCATAAGTTCAAATGAACTTAGTGACTTAGTGAGATAATGAACTTAGCGAGATTTCTTACATTAATGATAATTTAATGTCTTATGTTATGACAAGAATAAAGGATTATTGCGTGTAAGTAAACTCCTTGAGTTTTTTTTTTTATGCTTTCACAGTACTATCTTCTTTCATAAATGATTGAAGGATAAATTGGTGGAGGATTCAGATGCGATTATTGTAACAACTCGGTTTAGACCCTAGTCAGAATAGTGGTTTTGGGACCACAAATCCGATTCAAAAAAATTGTAGCACCCCAAACCTAGCCCAGACGTTAGGACCGGATCCGACGTGCCACATCAAAAACGTAAAAAAAAAAAAATTTCCATTCTAAGTCCAGAAAATCGTACTTGATGTTCAAAAGATTAATTCATTAAGGGTTAAAGTGAATAGAAGCTGTGCACCAAGTAGGAAACCGGAAAAGAGGTGGTGAGTCCATCTGATCGCTATACCAAGCTCCTTCGTCCAATCCTAGACATGCATACCGCCATTGCCACACCTTAACGTCATGGATATTTCTAGAAACCGATTCGATTAAGTCATTTTAGGAAAAGTGATTAATCTTGGAAAATACTTTCATTCGGAAGCTTTGCTTGTTGTCGTGTTATTTTGAAATCAATCGTTGTTTTTGAAAACGCGCCTAAAGCTATCCAATTTCAACAGTTAAAATAAGTATTACCTATCTTAGTAATACATATTAAAACCATCAAAATAAATAAGCGGCCTTATTACATTTAAAAGCCCAAAACCTCAAACGTAATTAAAAGGATGTCCAGTTCACCGAAGAAAATCAAACTTTCAGAATGGGTGGCCACTCAATTCCCTCACGACTCCAAGCCCACTATGGTTGGGAATTTCTGCGTGGATGAAAATAAAAGGGTGAGTTTGGGAAACTCGGTGTGTAAATTAACCCAACCATAGCCTATATCACCAAACCACGAAATAGAATAAGTTGGCCTTAGCCTGCAATGTAATTCTTAATAAAGCCCATAGGCCCATAGCGAGTAACGTAATGTATATTACATGTTTATGCGTAAACCCAACCATATCCAATCAGTATACACCCCCATACCAACCTTACACCGTGTGGGGAGACAACTTGACCCACCCAACCGCTACACACCACAGAATTTGCAGCATGGCTGCTGTAACAAATAATGTGATAGAGTCACCAGATCTGATAATCGTGGCGAGCCACCGTATCAGATATATGTGGCGAGCCATCGATCGAGATATTTGTGGCATAGCCACCGTAACGCTTCCTCCATAATATAACCCATGTCCCCATGCAATGATATATAATCATGGCATACATCATACGTAATCGATCGTCATGCTTTTCGGTCAAAATTAACCCTAGGGGTATAACGGTAATTTTACACCTAGGGGTATAACAATAATTTTCCATACATAGGGTATTATAGTAATTTAGCTACTTTTAGGGTTTCCATGCATATCCTAACTATTTACGTACTATCAGAACATTTACCGTGCATACTTACCGAATTGGGCCGTTGGCCCATGAACCCGATCTTTGGCCCATTAAGCCCAAATTATCAAAATGTACTAAATCGCAGCGTCATCGCAGCTTTATTACTTTAGATTACCAAATATACAAACCCAACTATTTTACGAGCATTCGCTTTTCATAAATTCCCAAAATACCGACTTTTGGCATTTCGACTTTTGCCAATCTAGTCTATGAGAGGGTGTCGTTACACACTGCTTGCGACGATATCTCGACGAGATCCACACACGAACCGCCTACAATTGGATTACTAACACGTTAATCTAACTATTCAAATACAAACTACGTATTAATCCCTTACAATATTCGGCCAACCACACCTACAGATCATAGTAAGCTTATAAGAAATCAATAAGCAACTCATTAACAAATTTTTGTCAATGTTTACCGCATAATCATAATTTCACTGCAAGCTGTCTTCCTGAGCAACAGTCACTAAATTATTTATAACTGGAGCTATGAAACTCCAAATCAAGTGCCGTTAATTTTCCCTGAAAATAGACTCATATATCTTTTATCTATAAAATTTTAAGAATTTTTTGTATGGCCAATCAATACCAGATTTTTCTTAAAGTTTCCCATGTTTCACTGTTTGACTAATCTGACCACTCTTCATTACGAATCAAATTTCTCATTGTACAGAATTCAAAAAATGTTTTTGTTTATTTCATTAGAAACTAGACTCAATAAGCTTTAATTACATAATTTATTCAGCTTCTAATTCATCTCCCACAGTTTATGGTGATTTTCCAAAGTCACGTTACTGCTGCTGTCCCAAGCAGATTTATTACCAAATCACTCTTTCACACATACCTTGCATGCATGTTATTTAAACATGTATATCACCAATCAATCATTACATATCTATGATTTTACTTAAGTATAATCTCCATTTCATCATTTTAAAGCACAACATGTTAGCTAATTTTTCCCTTTAACATCTAAGGCACATGCATGCTCATTTGTTTGGCTCAACTTCACCTATCTTCCATTTTTCATCAAAAGAACATGAAACAACAACCATTTCCTTCATTTTAATTCATGACTAAATGCTCACAAGACAACTAAAAATCAAAATATACTTCAAGAGTTGAGGTAGAATCAAGAAGAACTCATGAACCTCAAAATAGAAGCAAGGTACCAAGAACTTACCTTCAATTTTCCTCCTCCTAATGACCAAATACTCAAGAGCCTTCTCCTCTCCTTTCTCTTCTCTAACTTTCAGCTATGATGAACAAAGATGGACAAAACTTTGTTCTTTTCACCCCTTTTTCTTTTAATAAAACTTCATATTTCATCCATTTAATTCTTTAATACAAAAGACATGAAATTCTTGTCATGAAACATTTACCTAACCCATTATTATGAAACATTTACCTAACCTATTATCATGGAACATTTACCTAACCTATTATCAATTTGTACCATAAATTATGGATATCAAGTGTACATTTTGTCTACAACAACATGATGGCTGGCCACTTCATGTAAAATGGGAGGTTTGTCATGCAAATCCTCCTATTTTGCACTCCTATTTATTTGGCCACTTCAATTTAGCCTATAGCATTTTCAAACATTTTCACATAGGTCCTATTTCATAATTTCACCCCCTTTTTCTTATGGAACAAAAATTAACTAAATTGCCGGGTTCTATCTTAAGTTTGGGCTTTCTAGAGGCCCACTAACATAATTAAACCTATGCCAACATTCACAAGATTCCCAAAAATTGGGGCATTACAACTCTACCCTCCTTAAAGAAATTTCGTCCTCGAAATTTACCTAATCCAAACAGATGAGGGTATTCTTTGTTGCATCGTCTCTTCCGCTCCCAAACTCGAAGTTTCCTTCCTTAACTTGTTGAAAACGAGCGACCAAAGACTCATCGTTCAACTATTTTTCCTTAATCTGATCCACCCAAGTTGGCCTCACTTGCAACTCATAGCAGACTTCCATCATCATACAGACTCAGACGAGCAAACATTGCTCTCGGATCGACATCTGACTCTACGACTTAGAGCATCGGCTACCACATTAGCCTTGCTTGGGTGATACTCGATCGAACAGTCATAATCCTTAAGCAACTCAATCCATCTCCTTTGCCTAAGGTTCAGCTCCTTCCGAGTCAATAAATACTTGAGACTCTTATGGTCAGTGTATATAATACACCTTTCTCCGCACAAGTAATGTCTCCAAATCTTAAGTGCAATTATCACTGCTGCCAACTCTAAATCATGAGTCAAATAGTTTCCCTCATGAGGCTTAAGCTATCGTGATGCATATGCAACCACCTTACCCTCTTGCATTAACACGCAGCCCAAACCCACGTGTGATGCGTCACTATACACAGTAAAATCATTCTCAGACTCCGGCTGAATTAACACAAGTGCTTCAGTCCGAACTTTCTTCAACTTTTCAAAAGCTTCCTGCTGTTTCTTAGTCCATACAAACGGTACTCCTTTCCTTATGTGTTTTGTCAGAGGTGCTACCATAACAGAAAAACCTTCCACAAACCTTCTGTAGTATCTTGCCAGTCCTAGAAAACTCCGTATTTCTGACACTGACCTAGGCGGCTTCCACTCCAAAATCGCTTTAATTTTCCGAGGGTCCACCTTAATCCCTTCGGCAGAGACCACATGTCCTAAGAAGGTTACCTCCCTCAACCAAAATTCACATTTGCTGAACTTCACAAAGAGTTCCTTCTCCTTTAATACTTAAAGCACTATACGGAGATGCTCATCATGTTTCGTTTCAGTTTCAGAATAGACCAGGATATCGTCAATAAAGGCGACTACGAATTGATCTAAAAATGGTTGGAACACATGATTCATCAGATCCATAAACGCTGTAGGAGCGTTCGTCAGTCCAAATGGCATAACCAGAAACTCGTAATGACCATACCGAGTCCTGAATGCCGTCTTATGGATATTTGACTCCTTAACTCTTAACTGATGATAACCAGATCGAAAGTCGATCTTAGAAAATACAGAAGTCCCTCTAAGCTGGTCAAACAGGTCGTCAATCCTTAGCAGTGGATACTTATTCTTAATCATCAGTTTGTTCAACTGGCGATAATCAATGCACATCCGCATTACCATCCTTCTTTTTAACGAATAGCACCGGTGCTCCCTATGAAGACACGCTTGGCCTAATGAAGCCCCTATCCAACAACTCTTGAATTTGAGCCTTTAACTCCACTAACTCCTTCGGTGCCATTCTATACGGTGCGATAGACACTGGTGCCGTTCCAGGCAATAAGTCGATTCCAAACTCCACTTCTCGGTTCGGAGGCAATCCTGGAAGCTCCTCCGGAAAACATCTTGGAACTCCTTTACGGTCCTAACCTTATCCATCGGTCCCTCCTCTTTGATCGACTTACAAATGCCAAATAGGCCTCACAACCTTCCGAATCCACTTTTCACTCTTAATGCCGACACCACATTGGACAAATAATCCTTCGCTCACCTATCACCATAACCTCCTCATCCTTTGTGGTCCTTAACACCATTCGTTTAGCAAAGACAATCCGTAGTCGCTTTATGCTTAACAAGCCAGTCCATTCCCAAAATGAGATCAAACTCTCCGAACGGTAACTCCATTAGATCTCCAGGGAAAATCTTACCTTGAGTTTCTAAGGGTACATCCCTATACAGTTTGTCTACCCTAACCAAGTGACCCAAAGGACTTAATACAGATACCCCATTCACAATCTCCTCAGAGCAGTCCAAGTCGTCCATAATCCGTTCTGTGGCCTCCAACCAATATTCTGCCACATTCGGGGCTATACTAGACACGCGCTTAAAGATCTCCGTCCCGTTAGTCCTGAAGTCATTTAGAAATAGATCCCTGAATTTCGTTGCTCGAACTTGCTCCGGCAACCCCTTCCAGAACACGAAGCATTGCCTGTGATAGGGCATCATCCTCGGCGGCCCTATCATACGGCCCATTCTCATCCGTCGGTGGTGGTCGTGCTACTCAAGTGGGTATGTGTTCAGAAGACGAAGTTCCAGCTTGAGCACTACCTCGACCTAGACCACGGCCTCTTCCCCGAGTAGCTCTCGTACTCATATCGATTTATCTTGATTACGAATTTTTATGCATCAATTCAATATTCCAGTGTTTATTACAGATGTTTTATGAATCAGACAGTAATTCAAAGTTTGTTTTCAAAGAATCGAAGTCTAGCTACAGTTTCAGTCTCTTATCAGATTTTTCTATGGTTTCAGAATCATCCTATCTAGAGTATCCTAGTAGGGTTCAGTTCAGACAGATAATTCAAAAAAATATTCAGAAGAGTTCAGAGTAATACTTACAGACTTGAGCCGGAGATTCGGGTGCCACCTTCAAAAGATCTAAATTTTGAAAATCGAGTTTTTTGCATTCTTTATAAAATTTTTGTTTTCAAAAATCTTTGTTTTTGTAAACCCATTCCACAGCCGAGTTGTTGCAACCTAGGCTCTGATACCACTAAATGTAGCACCCCAAACCCAGCCCAGACGTTAGGACCGGATCCGACGTGCCACATCAAAAACGTAAAAAAAAAAAATTTCCATTCTAAGTCCAGAAAATCGTACTTGATGTTCAAAAGATTAATTCATTAAGGGTTAAAGTGAATAGAAGTCAGTGCACCGGTAGGAAACCTAAAAGAGGTGGTGAGTCCATCTGATCGCTTAAGTACCAAGCTCCTTCGGATCCAATCCTAGACATGCATACCGCCATTGTCACACCTTAACGTCATGGATATTTCTAGAAACCGATTCTATTAAGTCATTTTAGGAAAAGTGATTAATCTTGAAAAATACTTTCATTGGAAGCTTTGCTTATTGTCGTGTTATTTTGAAATCAACTGTTGTTTTTGAAAACGCGCCTAAAGCTATCCAATTTCAATAGTTAAAATAAGTATTACCTATCTTAGTAATACATATTAAAAACCATCAAAATAAATAAGCGGCCTTATTACATTTAAAAGCCCAAAACCTCAAACGTAATTAAAAGGATGTCCAGTTCACCGAAGAAAATCAAACTTTGAGCGGTGGCCACTCAATTCCTCACGACTCCAAGCCCACTATGGTTGGGAATTTCCTACATGGATGAAAATAAAAGGGTGAGTTTGGGAAACTCGGTGTGTAAATTAACCCAACCATAGCCTATATCACTCAAACCACGAAATAGAATAAGTTGGCCTTAGCCCCAATGTAAATTCGAATAAAGCCCATAGGCCCATAGCGTAACGTAACAGATATTACATGTTTATGCGAAACCCAACCATATCCAACCGTATACACCCCATACCAACCTTACACCGTGTGGGGAGACAACTCGACCCACCCAACCGCTACACACCACGTAATTTATAGCATGGTCGCGAGCATGATAATGTGATAGAGTCACCAGATCTGAGATAATCGTGGCGAGCCACCGTATCAGATATATGTGGCGAGCCACCAGATCGAGATATTTGTGGCATAGCCACCGTAACGCTTCCTCCATAATATAACCCATGTCCCCATGCAATGATATATAATCATGGCATACATCATACGTAATCGATCGTCATGCTTTCAGTCAAAATTAAACGGTAATTTTGCACCTAGGGGTATAACAGTAATTTTTCATACATAGGGGTATTATAGTAATTTAGCTACTTTTAGGGTTTCCATGCATATCCTAACTATTTACGTACTATCGAACATTTACGCAAGATACTTATTCGAATTGGGCCCGTTGGCCCATGAACCCGATCTTTGGCCCATTAAGCCCAAATTATCAAAATGTACTAAATCGCTGCGTACTACAGTTTATTACTTTAGATTACCAAATATAAAACCCAACTATTTTACGAGCATTAGACATCAAGAAATTCCCAAAATACCGACTTTTCGCATTTCGCTTTTGCCAATCTAGTCTATGAGAGGGTGTCGATTATACACACATTTTGACGATATGTCGACGAGATCCACACACGAACCGCCTACAATTGGATTACTAACACGTTAATCTAACTATTCAAATACAAACTACGATTAATCCCTTACAATATTCGCCAACCACACCTACAGATCATAGTAAGCTTATAAGAAATCAATAAGCAACTCATTAACAAATTTTTGTCAATGTTTACCGCATAATCATAATTTCACTGCAAGCTGTCTTCCTGAGCAACAGTCACTAAATTATTTATAACTGGAGCTCCGAAACTCCAAATCAAGTGCCGTTAATTTTCCCTGAAAATAGACTCATATATCTTTTATCCATAAAATTTTCAGAATTTTTGGTATAGCCAATCAATACCAGATTTTTCTTAAAGTTTCCCATGTTTCACTGTTTGACTAATCTGACCACTCTTCGTTACGAATCAAATTTCTCATTGTACAGAATTCAAAAAATGTTCTTGTTTATTTCATTAGAAACTAGACTCATTAAGCTTTAATTACATAATTTATTCAGCTTCTAATTCATCTCCCACAGTTTATGGTGATTTTCCAAAGTCACGTTACTGCTGCTGTCCCAAGCAGATTTATTACCAAATCACTCTTTCACACATACCTTGCATGCATGTTATTTAAACATGTATATCACCAATCAATCATCACATCTCTATGATTTTACTTAAGTATAATCTCCATTTCATCATTTTAAAGCACAATATGTTAGCTAATTTTTCCCTTTAACATCTAAGGCACATGCATGCTCATTTGTTTGGCTCAACTTCACCTATCTTCCATTTTTCATCAAAAAAACATGAAACAACAACCATTTCCTTCATTTTAATTCATGACTAAATGCTCACAAGACAACTAAAAATCAAAATATACTTCAAGAGTTGAGGTAGAATCAAGAAGAACTCATGAACCTCAAAATAGAAGCAAGGTACCAAGAACTTACCTTCAATTTTCCCCCTCCTAATGACCAAATACTCAAGAGCCTTCTCCTCTCCTTTCTCTTCTCTAACTTTCAGCTATGATGAATAAAGATGGACAAAACTTTGTTCTTTTCACCCCTTTTTCTTTTAATAAAACTTCATATTTCATCCATTTAATTCTTTAATACAAAAGACATGAAATTCTTATCATGAAACATTTACCTAACCCATTATTATGAAACATTTACCTAACCTATTATCATGGAACATTTACCTAACCTATTATCAATTTGTATTAATTTGTACCATAAATTATGGATATCAAGTGTACATTTTGTCTACAACAACATGATGGCTGGCCACTTCATGTAAAATGGGAGGTTTGTCATGCAAATCCTCCTATTTTGCACTCCTATTTATTTGGCCACTTCAATTTAGCCTATAGCATTTTCAAACATTTTCACATAGGTCCTATTTCATAATTTCACCCCCTTTTTCTTATGGAACAAAAATTAACTAAATTGCCAGGTTCTATCTTAAGTTTGGGCTTTCTAGAGGCCCACTAACATAAATAAACCTATGCCAACATTCACAAGATTCCCAAAAATTAGGGCGTTACAAAAATATTTTAATTTTATTTTCTGTATTTACAGTATGTGGTTAAGCATGTGTGAAAGTTTCGTTTGAAAATTTAATCATTTGTGTGCTCAATTTGATAAAAAGGACCTAATCGCGTAAAATGTAAAAGTGGACTTCTATTTGTTAAAGTGCTTAATTGCTATGTCTCTTTAATTGAGAGTTCCTTACGTTGTTAATATGAAATTTACATGGTAAGTGGACATTTATGGACTTATACATTAATGTTTTAAATGTTTATTAATTATGGGTAAAATGGTAAATGATGTATTATTAATTATTTAATAAAAGAAGACATGAAATTTGTGTTTAATTCATCCATGTTTGCCAAAATTATCAAGGAAAAAAGAAATAAAAATACAATCTAGGGTTCGGCCAATGTTTTCTTTGATTTAGGTATGTATTTTGTTCGGTTTTTGATGATTTCTACATTTTGTGATTGTTGCTTTGTGTTTTACTAAGCCCATGTCTCAATTTCTGATTTTTTTGATGGTTTTGAGTTGAGATATTGATGAAATTGTGAGCTTTGTGTTGTTAAATGATGAAAAATGAAAGATATGTAATAGATAATTATACATTGTCTTTGAATTTTTGATGAATTTGAGTAATTTGGGCTAAATTGTAAAAATGAGATTTTGAGGGACTAAAATGTGAAATAAATGAAATACATGGGCTTATATAAACTCTATGAAATTTGGCTAAGCATGTGTATAAGGAAATTTTGTATTTTGTGATTTTATGAATTAGGGACTAAAGTGTAAAAATGTGAAAATGTGAAAATGTGAGGGCTAATTTTTAAAATACCCTAAATATGTGTATATGGATTGAAGTGAATGATTTTTTTGAATGAAAGGGTTAATTTTGAATACATATAGATCAAGAAAAAAGGAATTCGTATTTAGATCGAGGGAAATCGAAGGTTATCGAGTAAACGATCCGAATTGTCAATTCTGAATACGAGGTAAGTTCGTACGTGAAAAATGATGTTACAATTATGTTTTTAATGCTTTGATAATGCATAAATTGTAGATATATTTGAATATGGTTTGATCATGATGATAAATCGATTATGTTCGGCACTAAGTGTGCGATTTGAAATAGCTTCGGCTATAAATAGCACTAAGGTGCGAATTGGAATAGCTTCGGCTATATGAGGCACTAAGTGTGCGGTACCGAGATAATTTTGGTTTATTGAGATGGCACTAAGTGTGCGAGATTGTTACAGCTTTGGCTAATCATTAATGCACTAAGTGTGTGAATTCTTAAAGTATGGAAAGATTTCCAAACAAAGTAATGTATTTGAACGAGAGGTGAGAATAAAATGAATAAATATGGGAAAGATCAAGTATGTACGATACTTATGTGATAGATGATACTATGTGTATGAAGCTTGATAAACCTGTATAAACATGTTAAGTGTGATGAATAGAATTGAAAGATTATTTGTGAACCATTAAATGATGATTATTAGATGATGTTGCGTATTATATAAACTGTTGATTATATGTGGTACGAACTTACTAAGCTTTTAAGCTTACTGTGTGAAATGTTCTCTGTTTTACAGTGTTATAAAGCTAGCTCGGATCTGGGGATTTTCAGCGACTCATTCATACTATGGGACATCTATTTTGGTACTATTTTGAGAGTTATATATATATATATATATATATGGTATATGGCATGTATAGGCTAGAGTTATTTCGATATGTTTTGTGATGTGAATATCTAGCCATGTGATATGGTTTGGTTTTGGTTGTGTATAAGAATGAAGTATGGATTGTAAACTATGTGAAATAATTATGTTAATATGAGGTGTTCATGTATGGCCGATAGTAATGGTCAATTTGGTAAGACTTTTGGTATGTGCTTATTTGAGGTAATAGTATAATGATGCTATGAGAATGAATGAAGTGTATTGAGATTATGGAACATATGTCTTGGTATGATTATAGATTATGATTTGGTATGTTTTGGTATGGATGACAAGCATGAAATTTATTAATGATGGTATGGCATGAATGGTGTATGTTTTGGTTGTGAATTAGTTGAGAATTTGGTATAAAATGGTTTGTTTTAGTGCTTGTAGGGAAGACCCAAAATGGGTGGCAAATTTGGCTTTGCAAATAGCCTATTTTTGTCCACACGGGCAGAGACACAGGCGTGTGTGACAAATGGTTATGTTGCACGGCCGTGTGTCCCCTGGGGGTACCCTACGAATTAAATTCAGTATACCCTATAGTTTTGACACGGCCTAGACACACGAGCATGTCTATCGGTCGTGTGTGGCAGAGGCTGGCACATGGGCGTGTGGTCGGCCGTGTGACCCAAGTTAGTAGCCTCCCTAATTATGTCATGGTTAGATCGTTATTCAATAAGACAACTTATATTAGTAGATGAACCTAAACATGTCCAATCAGACATGTCCAATCAGTCTCTCCACTAGCTCATTGAAAACAGAAATGAATTATGAGTTTGGATCGAAATGAACGGAATAAATAGAAAACGAGAAATAGGAAACATTCAAGAATAATTATGGTTTTCCTCGAAATGAAGAAATGGGATCATTTGGAAATGAATGTAGGCGTCTAAAAATGGAAATGAAAATGGAAATGATTTATTTACAATTATATATGGATTACTTAAAAATGATTGGAAGAATGAGTTTGATTTTTTGAGTTTTTTTGAAGCCCGAAAATGAAAATAAATCATTTGATCATAATGAACATGTTGTATTTTCTCAAAATTTTACCAGGGGTAAAATCATCATAATTTTGTCGGGGGTAAAACGTCATAATTTTATCATGGGTAAAATTTGGATGAGAAAATTATTTAATTAGAAAATTAATGTTTATTTTGGAAAATAGAAAAATATGTATTGGGTTGGATTAAATTATAAAGTCTTGGGTTAAAAGTACCGAAATCACATATAATTGGGCCTAATACAATGAGAGGCTTGAATCCCCATCATAATTCATATGAAGGGAAGCACACCATATTAGCCCATGTCCCTCTTCTAGTTGGACTAGGAAGTTTTCCTATTTGAAATAAACCTCTACAATTTAACAAGGGTTCTACATTCTTTCATTATAAATAGATAACACTAGTAGAGCTATTTACACAAATTTAGAGATTGTTACTCTACCGAAAAATAGAGAGAATTTATTCTCAACTATTAAATATATTTTTCAGAATAACAATTCTACCAGTTTTTATTAAAGAAGAGAGAATTTTCGTTTTCACCCCAAATGAAAGAAGACTTTTTCTAGTTCCGTGTTTCGATTCAATTTGTTCGAGCCCACATTCGAAGCAGTTCGTGGTACGAGAATAGTAGAGAATATCATTTTGTTGAAAGCCAAAAAACATCAAGGATCTGCTTATCTGAAAACATTGGTACGATTTCGGTCTAAGGTGTATTGCTATAAATATCACAAACCGAGTTGTTTTTAAAATTTTAATTTTCCACTGTGCAAGAAAACCATTTCCAAATTGGATTTTTTTTCCAAAAATTGGTATCAAGAGCTAAGTTGTGCTATATTTATGGTGTAAATCGAGACCGAATCTCTCTCTACATCTTGTTTGATTAATATTTGATAAGATGTGATATTCTTGTAATTATTAGCATGTTTAGGGGAATGTATGTGAATGAATGCAATATTATATATTTGTTATATAATCATTATTTTTTTCCAAGGTTGTGGTTTTTAGGAAATAGTCCGTGGACTATAATCTCCATGTAGGATTTATTTTTATTTTAAAAATTCCTATGAGCTGGAACTTGGCATAGGACATAAATATAATCTTTTCTAAAAATTAGTCCATGACGTGGGGAAGATAGAGTGATGGCAGTCGAAGACATAATGAATGCCTTGTGATGAAAAACTATGTAATTTGTTTTTGGTTTTTCATTTATTTTCTAGAAATCGAACCTTGGAAATCTTGGTTGGCAATTTTTATTTTATTACCCATCTCTTTATATATTTGTTTAATAATTATTTATGATATAATTGTGGTATATATGTATGAGATGATCCATAATTGATCTATTAAGGACAATAAGTGTGATAATGAGAAAATACATGTGTTGTATTGTTCCATTTACTTCTTTAGGTTATCTGATTACTGCGAGAAGTGTGGTAATGAGAAAGTGCATGTTTAGGATTGAATCTGGTAAGGAAAGTCTTGGTTTTTAAGTGGTCAAATACGACTCACCTCCCTTTCCTGGGAACCTACTTGGCGCACAGTTCACATTCACTTCTTCAGTTTCTCCCTTAAAAGAAAAACTATAGAGAATCAAAATTATTTGATTGACTCATTATGAATAATTGAATGTGAATATTATAAAATTGACATAGTATGTCATGCATACATGAGATAAGCATGCCATATAGTTTAGGAAAGAATGTCACGTGTATTTTTCATACATATATTGATCATGCATGATTGAAACCAGAAATTAAAAACCTTGTATATTTTTTAAAATATTGAGTGGGATAAGGTCCCTAAAAAAGACCTACGACCTCCATTAATGGTCTTTTGTGATGGCATAAAATGGACCTGCCCAAGGTAGATATTGTCATGTGGACTTCATTGAGGAGACTTTTTGAAAGTAAACAAAATTTTCTTTTGATCATATGATAGTTGGATCGATCCCTGTGGTAGGTATTGTCATGCGATGCATTAAGAAATTATGTCTTCGAAGAGGACAACTAGTCACAGCATGATATTCGGTGAGATTGTCCCAAGATAATTCGTTTGTGGTACATGATGTAATAGGTGTTGAGTTTATGGTTATACTGTAACACCCCTAACCCCGTCCCGTAGCCGAAACAGGATTACAGAGTATTACTGGTCATTTCAGTATATTTTTATGATTAATAAAGAAAGAAAATACAATTCAGTTTATAAAATATATCTTAATGTTCATTTCATGGGCCCTCGAGACTTAAAATGTATGTTAGAACCAAACCGAAACTCAATCGGAAGCTTATAAAATTTTTCATAAAATTTTAAAAGTTCCTTTAATGAACAGTATGACACGCCCATCTGGTCTGGATGACACGCCCGTGAGTTTTCATAACACATCCGTGTGGGCACACCATGTGGCTCACACGACCTGGACACGCCCGTGTCCTCTACCCGTGGAGCTCTCTGACTTTTGTGTATAAACAAATTAATTTTACACGGCCAAGACACACGCCCGTGTGCTTAGCCCGTGTGGAAAAACCTAGACATTTTGTTTTAACATTTTTAGGTGCAGGGGACACACAGTCTAACAAAATGCCCGTGTACAAGCCGTGTGTCTCACACTGCCTAGTCACACGCTCGTGTGCCAGGCTGTGTGGACTCAATAATGAGCCTTTAACACTTTACTAGCTAACCCTGCAAATTTCAATCCACAACCAATACAAATACCAAAGCTAAACCAATTCAAACACATTTTATATGCTATCCAATTTTAACAATAAAATATACATCTAGTGTACCCTCACTGGTACCACAATTTATATCAATTAAACATTATCATACTAACCTAATTAATTTTCTTAGGTTTAATCACCAAAATTTACATGTTTCATACATAATTCAACATCTTTATATCTTTCATTAGCATTTCCAAACATTAACTTAATGACCTAGGTACATGCCATTATCAACAATTAACATGTGTTACCTTATTGAGTTTGGGATTGGCCTGAGATGCTGATTTAACATTCTAGCTTTAATTTAACCTGCACACGGGAGCAAACCGTACGCTGAGTGTGAACTCAGTGGTATTTCTATAATCCGAACATTTAAAACATAACATACACTTATTGTCCTATAATAATCATAAATATTCATTTATTCATTTCATAGATAATTTCTTTACAACTCATTAAAATTTCATCATCTAATAACTTGATTAGCTTTTCCATTTAATTCACAACAATAGTATTCTCTATTCATATGTCTTACTTGTGTTTTTGTTCACTATTCAATATCAGTAAACATATTTTAGTATCGATTAATTTATCAGTTTCTTTCAGTAACATTTAGTCATTCGATAACAATTAATTATCCAGTAACGATTATTCGTTCAGTAGCGATCCTTTACTCAGTAGCAATCAATTATTCGATGACAGACAGTATTTTTCAATAACAATCTTTAATCATTATTATTCAGTATCAGTAATTTATTTATTCAGTAACAGTCAAATATTCAGTAGCAGTAAATTTTTTTAGTACCTTTATTTGCCCCTATTAACACGACTCGGACTTGGATGGATACACGGATCCAACCCACACACTGAGGATAGTATACAGTGTTTCATCGGTCGAAGCCGGAATACACTCAGAATGTGATAAATGATAAAGAATAAGAATAAGAAGGTACAGAGTACCTCTTCGAACAAATCCGACGATCACGATGAGTCGACACATATAGTGTCTCATCGACACACAGTCGGAATATCCCTGAACACTTCCAATCCTATGGCATGCCAACTATATCCGACTAGCTCGATACAATTAATAGGGTATTCAGTGAACTTTCAAATTTTCAATTTCATTTGTAATTTAGTTTCAATTCGATTTAATACATTTTTCCATATCAATCCACATGCAATTTAATTACAATACAATATACATTTTGATTCATTTCAATAATCATAAAACACAATAATGCTTACCTTAATTACTTACCATAACATTCAATCAAAATATATTAATTAACAATTAAATTTCACTTTTCAATGCATCACCCTACATATTAATTAATAAATTCAATAATTAAATATTAAGTTAGGATTATAAAAATACAAACCGTGATTTCTGAGCTAACCCTCGTTGACTTCGTCTTTTCCTTTCTTAACTGAGGATTTTCCAGCACCCCGTTAGCTATTTAAACTTCAAGCTTCAAACCCTTAATTTTTCCCTTTTTCTTTTCTTTCCTTTCTTTCCTTCCTTCCTTCTCTGTTTCGTTCCTTATTCTGTTTCTTTTTTTCTTTTATTTACTTGTTTTATATATATATAAATATATAATATAATAACATTATATTATTTATGCTTAAATAATAACAAATACTTATATATTTTTATACATGTGTATATTATTATTACAAATGTATCCATAGATCGCCATACATTTGTCATCCTTTTATTTATTCTATTTATTTAACATTTTATTATAATAAAATCTATTTACTTAAATAAAAAGTAATTAAATAAACATATCACAATTGTACCATTATAATTATTACACATGTATATTTTTATTTCCATACATTTGTCTTTACTTTAATTTATTTCATAATATAATATCAATTTAATAGAAATAAAATTAATAAATATCAAATATAAAACCATAATAATAATAATAATAATAATAATAATAATAATAATAATAATAATAATAATAATAATAATATTTATGCATAAAAATCAAAGATTTTTATGCATTTGTCGCCTCAACTATATCAAATGGCATATTTGCCATTTTGGTCCCCTCTTTCTTTTATTAATCTATAATTAAACCTTTACCCTTTATTCAATTTAATTCTTTTATCCAATTATTCTTAATTAAGTTAAATTCACCTAATTAAACTTTAATTAACCACTCACTTAACTTCGTAAATATTTATAATAAATATTTACGAATCCATTTTTCAGAAATGAAGACCCAAAAATACACTTTTCCGATAACCGTAAAGTTCGGGTCATTACATATACACTCAAGATCATTTACTTAAGTAACTTTCCAATGAGCTATGCTTAAGTTAAAATGATGGCCAAACGTTACACAATTATTAGTACGTGTGACTACCTAAGGAATTATGTTCATGTATTAATTGGATGGAAATTCATGTTCTTACTAATTGATCATGATCAGCCCAAGGTGGCTTGATTCAATGGGTGTAGGAATATTGTTGCAACAACTTACACATGTTTTCAAGGTTTAATATAAGATGCATGCATCATCTTGATGCATATCGTAATGTTGCAAAACATTTTCTAACATTTACCTAATATAAAGATATTAACATATGAATGTTTTATTTTCAGTTTAGAAATGACACCAGCTCTCTTATTAAACATACTTACTGAAAACAAACTGAACAGAAACAACAATAAGTAACGGAAAAGGAACTTGGCAATTTTCTTGACTTGTGAGATACTTAAAACAATTCTTGATACTAATTACCCTCTGGCCACTCAAACTGAGGCTAGAAAACGTTGAGAAGGGTCTGATGAGATCACTCGTTGTTATATGCTGATAAGCGTGACCATTAATCTATATAAGCAATTGTACAACTATAAGACTGTTAAAGCGATTCTAGATAAGCTAGAAGACATGTTCGGAGGCTAAGCTGCTAGATTAAGCAATGTAATAGTAAAATAAAAAGGAAACCTTAACCTTGTTACACTAGTTACCTTTGATATAGATGCTCTGTGAATATGTAGCTTATCTGCTGCACAAAAGAAGAACAAAAGGGAAAAAGAGAGAAATTCTTAGCAATGGAAGAAAAGAATGCAAACAAGGGTTTTAGAAGTAAAGGGTTTAAGGAGGTTTTTAAGTTATTTTTTTGGATTTAGAAGGTTTAATGTTAGTGCTTAGGGGTTAAGTGGGTTTAAATAGGGGTTATTTTAGGGTTAAAATCAAGCAATGTTAATGTTTAGCCCATCGGGTTGCACACTGAGTCAGGTAAAAAATTGCAAATTTTTGCAACGATATCGCGACACAGGGGTTCTGTGTCACGCACCCCTAGCAAATACCGTTACCGCGATACACCTTGAAATTTTTTATTTTTAATCTACTGTCCTCGATGTCATGACATAGAGTGTCGCAACACTGAGCTAAAATTTTCAATGTTTAGCCCTTATTGCCGATGTTGCAAGCCGGAGGTTCCATGTTACGACACTGGCTCTGTTCTTAGCCCTATTTCTTATTTTTCAAAGTATTTGGTACATACATATCCCATTCTTTACTTACCCTAACATAAATAAGTCCTAATCTACCAATTTAGTCCTAATTTACGTCCTACTCCTACTTAATTAGTGTTGTTTAAGTTTATTAAAAATAGTTATATTACAATAATATACAATAAAATAAATATCTCTTCAGTAAGTCTGTCACTTATTGTTTCCAGATTTATCCTACAGTTCATTGAGTTTATTCATGGACATTCCCTTGCTCGTTTGACTATCTAAGTTCGTCCACACTCCGTCATGCCACTCTACAACGTTTTGTTTATCTAGGCTTACTTATTCGTCCTACACTTATCACAGAATATACCTTTCTTAGTATACTCATTTGGTTGGGGTAAGGTTTTCACGGTAGACCATAACGATTTTAGGATAATTTCTACCTACATGACTTCCTAGGGTCATCAATCCTAGGATTTAATTTCTTTATGTCCCAACTAATAGATCTACTAAGAAACCATATATAGTTGTTAACTAATCCCATGTCCACTAATTAATCTCCCTAAAAGATTAGTTCCTTATAGATCTAATGCAAATAATATATTTGAATTGAGATATATAAATTTGCAAAATTAAAGACAAAGATGAGAAAGATCCTAATATATGTATTAAAGCATAAAAGCAATCTGTAGCAAGTTTGAAGAGTCCGCAATTCTAATCTCCCACAGAACAAAATAAAACTACAAGTAAAAACTTAAACAAAAAATGAAAGTGAAAATAAACAGGAGGCAAAAGTCCCCTCAAATGTTCTTAGCAATAGTATTTAATGGCCTAGGGTTAGCAACTCATCCTTGACCTAAAAAAGCTGACTAATCTTCCTTGAAGTACATAACGCAGACGAAAATACCCTTGCTTAATTAATTGGCCATTTTGGGTCGGTGTACACCCTATGGTCTGTGTTGCGACACTGATGTCAGTTGTCACATCTCAAATTTGGGGTTAGAAGGATCAAGGTTTGTAGGATGATTCAGTGGTTACATATAGGATTTTATGTTTTTCTATGCATTTTAAAGTCAAAATAAGCTTGCTGGTTCAGTGGTAAGGTGTTTGTTAGCTTACCGTTTGGTCTTGTGTTTGAACCTCTGTGTGTGCAAGGTAGAATTATTTTGTTAATTTATGTCATTGTTGAGTTAGTGGAAATCTAATTTGGTTAAGATTTTTGGCTTAATGGTATTTTAATTATTTTTAATTTTTGGGAAAAAAAGATGAAAATCCCTAAAAAATTTCTCTCACGTTCCTGCTCTCTCTCTCTTATGTAAATCTCTCTTTTCTTACACTCTTCCAATAAGAGTTTTGGGATTCTTTTGCTATGGTATTTCTTTTCTTTCTTTACCATTATAATTATTGGTTCTTTTATTTTTGTTCTTCCCTTTGTTTTACAGTTGATACACTTCAAAGCTTTAATAGTTTTGAGCTGCCCATTTGATTCCAAGATTGTTGTCAATTTTCGTTTCTCAAGGCTTCATTTGTTCTCTTGTTTTTCATTTAATCAAGTGTTGAATTGGGTGAAAGTAAGTGTCATTGTTTTTTGTTTTACGTTAGTTTCTTTGGTTCTTTTATATATGGTTTCGACTAAAATCCTTACAGTTTTTGTGGGTACTCGTATTAAGTTTCAGATCAGTTTAGTAGAGGTGTTTTCTTGGTTTTTTGGAACAGTGTTTAAGGGTGTGTTTCTTGAACACTTATAATTACGGTGATTTTTTGGTTAAATTTCAAGATTTGTAGTAGGATTTGGTGTGTTTTTTTTACCACACGGGCGGTCCTCACAACCATGTGCCACTTTAAAAGTTAGGTTAATTTTCTTATCACATTGCTCGGGGTTAGACATACGAGCTAGCCATATGGCTGTGTAACCTCTGTTAGGGAATATGTCAATTGCACACGACCTGGGGAGTTTTCACACGGCCTAAGACATGGTCGTGTCTCCCATGCTTATTATTATGAAATTTGTCACATGGGTTCAGAGAGTTACACGGTTTGCCCACACGACCATAAACCTCAATCATATACAAATGTGTCTCTCAGTCACCTGGTCGTGTTTCTCAGCTACACGGCCATGTCTTTTAGTCACACAGCCATGTACCCTTACCACAAGGTCTGAACTTGACCACATGGTCGTGTGGTCCTATTTTTCCATATTTTTCACCTTTTTGCAAATTGATTTGTTTTAGTCCCTAAATGATCCCTTGCACGTTTAGGCCTCTATAAGAGCGAATGGGACACGAATATTGAATGCTGGCTGACTGTGATGAGTGTATTTCTGTTGGATATACATATGCATTCGTATAATTGTATACGATATTGTTGTTATATAGGTGGCTATTATGACTTGTTATAATAATTTTGTGATATAAAATTGATTGGAAGTGTTAATCAGAATTTATGTATATTGATGATTCGGCTAATTAGTGTTGGTTATAATTATGTTTGAGAATTGTTAGTAACTAAATATGAGTATGTCTGATTCTGTATATCTGCATGTATAATACCATTTGCATTTGCATTTGTGGTTGGGATATGGTTGTGAAGAGAAGAAAGTTAGTTGTGGCAGTTAAACTGCATTAATCTAATTTGGCGGTTAAACTGTAGTGATGTTAGCGGCTTGATCGCATATCATACAAGTGGCATACGACTAATACAATGTGTGATTTGGTTGAATGGGTCCACCATAACCCAATATTGGTATGTAGAGGTTGGAAAGGGTGTAGTACACCCTTATTGGTATGTGTGAGATATATGGAGATGGTGTGTGTAACAACCCATTTTTAGTCGAGGCGGGTTGAACGAAGACATTATACTTCTAGTCTAGATTCTAGAATTGAAAGAATTTGTTGTATTAGTTGGAAAAGCTTGCAAAATTGAGGAACTTGGCAAAGAAAAGAGAAAAGCTGATTTCGAGGGTAGAGATTCGAGAAAGAGGCCAATGAGCAAATCCTATCACTCTTCTTTAAAGAAATCACGGGATTCGTATAATCATTCAAATGCTTCAGTAAGGTATTCTAATAGAGATCGTAAGAAGAAATACACGAGTCTTAAAGCTCAAGCCACCTTAATATCGAGTGTTGGTAGTGTCAGAATCAACAAACCTGAGTGTCAGCAATGTGGAAGATGGTATTTTGGAGACTGCTGGATGAATAACAAAGCTAGTTGTAGATGTGGCTCACAAGATCATTTTATTAGGGATTGTCCTGAATTACCTGAGAAAGACAAAAAATTGAATACAAGACCGAGCAATACAGCTGCCAGAGGGAGACCATCTAGAAATATGGGAAATGTGACTAGTAACAGAGGTGCATCAAAGGATTCTGCTGTGAAACCCGAGGCTCGAGTACTAGCCAGAACTTACGCTATTCGCACTCGCGAAGATGCGTCATCACCAGATGTTATCACTGGTACATTTTCCCTCTATGACACACTTTGATTGATCTTGGATCGACTCATTCATATGTTTGTATGAATCTAGTGTCTAGTAAGAGTTTGCTTGTTGAGTCAACTGAATTTGTGATTAAAGTATCGAACCCCTTAGGCAAATATGTCCTAGTTGATAAAGTTTGCAAGAATTGTCCTTTGATGACTCGGGGTTACTGTTTCTGGCTGATTTGATGCTTTTACCATTTGACGAATTTAATGTGATTTTGGGTATGGATTGGTTGACTCTGAATGATGCTGTTGTGAATTTTAGACGAAAGACTATTGAATTGAAATGTCAAAATAGTGAAATTCTTTGAATTGAATCCAATGATTCCAGTGGGTTGCCTGTTGTGATATCGATGGCGCTAGCTCAAAAATATGTGAGAAAATGTTGTGATGCTTATCTTGCATATGTACTGGATACAAAAGTGTCTGAATCGAAGATTGAATTAGTGCCAGTGGTTTGTGAATATCCAGCTGTATTTTCAGAAGAATTACCTGGGTTGCCACCGATCAGAGAAGTTGAGTTTGCTATTGAATTAGTACAGTGAACATCACCGATATTGATAGTTCCATATAGAATGACTCCTACAAAATTGAAAGAGTTGAAAGGTCAGTTGCAAGAATTAACAGACAGAGGTTGCCCTGGGGTGCACCAGTTCTATTTGTCAAGAATAAAGATAGATCGATGAGATTGTGTATCGATTATCATTAGCTGTACAAGGTTACAATTAAGAATAAGTATCCTTTGCCGAGAATTGATGATTTTTTTTGATCAGTTGAAAGGAGCAACACTATTTTCAAAGATTGATTTAAAATCTGGCTATTATCAGTTGTGAGTTAAAGATTCAGATGTGCCAAAAACTGCGTTCAGAACATGGTACGGGCATTATGAATTTCTTGTTCTGCCATTTGGATTAACTAACACTCCTGTAGTATTTATGGATTTGACGAATCAAATATTTAGATCGTATTTGGATAGATTTGTTGTTGTGTTCATTGATGACATTCTGGTATATTCTCGAGATGAATCTGGGCATGCTGAACACTTGAGGATTGTGTTACAAACATTGAGAGATAAGCAACATTTTGAAAAATTCAGTAAATGTGAGTTTTGGCTTCGAGAAGTTAGATTTTTGGGACATATTATTTCAGCAGAAGGCATCCGAGTTGATTCGTTTATGATTTTAGCAGTTGTTAACTGGAAACCACCAAGAAAAGTATCCAAAGTCAGAAGCTTTTTGGGATTAGCTGGCTACTATTGGCGTGTTGTAAAAGGGTTCTCAATGATTTCTACAATGATGACTCGATTATTACAGAAAGATGTAAAGTTTGAATGGTCCGAGAAATGCCAATAGAGTTTTGAAAAGTTGAAAGTATTGTTAACAGAAGCACCAGTTTTAGTTCAGCCTAAGATAGGTAAAGAGTTTGTGATTTTTAGTGATGCGTCATTGAATGGTTTGGGCTCTATTCTAATGCAAGAAGGCAGAGTGATAGCTTATGCTTAGACAATTGAAGTTGCATGAAAAGAATTATTGAACACATGACTTAGAATTGGCTGCTATTGTTTTCGCATTGAAAATTTGGCGACATCATTTATTTAGTGAGAAATGCCACAGCTTTACTGACCACAAGAGTTTGAAGTATCTAATGTCTCAAAAAGATTTGAATTTGCGACAACGATGATGGCTCGAGTTGTTGAAAGACTATGAGTTAGGGATTGATTATCATCTGAGGAAAGTGAATGTAGTCGCAGATGCTCTGAGTAGAAAAACTTTATTTGCTTTGCGGGCAATGAACACGCAGTTAAGTTTGTCTGATAATGGTTTGATTTTAACTAAGTTAAAAGCTAAACCATTATTTTTTAGCAAATTTGTGAAACTTAGAAATATAATAACGAATTACAAGCTAAAAGAGTACAGTGCGAGTCGACTACTGATTTAGAAAATCAGATAGGATCCGATGATTATTTAATGTTCTGAGGTCAAATTTGTGTTCCGAGAAACTTCAAGCTTATTCAAAAAAATTTATACAAAGCACCAGTAGTAGTTTGTCCATTCACCCAGAAAGTACTAAGATGTACAATGATTTGAAACAGTCGTACTGGTGGTTAGGTATGAAACGAGTCATTTCAGAATTTATGTCAAAATGCTTGGTTTGTCAATAAGTTAAAGCCAAACATCAAATACCTTGGGGATTACTACAGCCAGTTATGATACCAGAGTGGAAATGGGATAAAGTTACGATGGATTTCATATCGGGGTTACCCCTATCTCTGACGAAATTGACACATTTTATTCCAGTATGTACAGACTTCTTGCTCAATAGATTAACTGAATTGTACATCTCTAAGATTGTTAGTTGCACGGGGTACCAGTTTCTATTATTTCGGATAGAAATTCGAGGTTTACGTCGCGATTTTGGAAGAAATTGCAAAAAGCTTTGGGTACACAGTTGAACTTTAGTACTGCCTTTCATCCTCAGACAAATGGTTAATCCGAGAGAATAATACAGATTCTCGAATATATGTTTCGTTGCTGTGTTTTAGAATTTGAAGGCAACTGGGAAAAATATTTACGATTGGTTGAATTTGCGTATAACAATATTTTTCAATCGAGTATAAAGATGACACTGTATAAAGCTTTATATGGTCGTAAATGCCAAACTCCATTGTACTGGACCGAGCTTGGTGAGAAAAAGATTCACGGGGTTGATTTGATTAGAGAGACCGAAGATAAAGTGAAAGTAATTTGCGACAGTTTGAAAGCAGCTTCAGATCGACAGAAATCATACGCAGATTTGAAATGTAAAAACATTGAATTTCAAATTAGCGACAGAGTGTTTTTGAAAGTACCACAGTGGAAAAAATTCTTTGATTTGGTCGTAAAGGAAAATTGAATCCACGAATTATCGGGCCGTATGAGATTATTGAGAGAATAGGGCCAGTGGCATATAGACTAGCTTTACCATCAGAGTTAGAAAAGATTCAGAATGTATTTCATGTGTTGATGTTACATTGATATAGATCAGATTCGTCACACATGATTTCTCCGGAAGAGATTGAAATACGGCCTAATATGACATATAGCGAAGAACCGATTAGAATTCTGGCTCGAGAGATTAAAAAGTTAAGAAACGAAACCATAGCTTTAGTGAAAGTACTTTGGCAGCGTCACGAGGTCGAAGAAGCTACGTGGGAATCCAAGGAAGCTATGAGAAAATAATTCCCTAACCTATTTTCTAGTAAGATTTTTAGGGACGAAAATTCCTAAAGAGGGAGAGTTGTAACAGCCCGTCTTTATTCAAATTAGAACAGTGTTTTGAAACCATAAATCTGAGGTCAAAATAATTATTTTATTATTATTTTAAGGTCTACATCATGATAGTATGATTGTATGAAATTTTCGTTAAGGAATTTTATCGTTTGAATGCTTAATTCGATAAAAATAACTAAATTGCGTAAAGTGTAAAAGTTGGGTTCTAATATCTAAAGATGTCTAACAACTATAGAAATTTAAAGTTGAGGTCCTTATGCGGGAATTAGCCCATTTATGAGTGGCTTGGTATCTAGTGTAATTAATAAGTGTTTTAAAGGTTAATTTAAGAAATTAAAAAATAAAGGTTAATTAAATAAAAAAATTTAAAACATCATCTTCCTAAACAGAACACACCACCAAAATTTTAAAGTAAAAGCATCTATGGGAGTTTGAACATTCAGCCAAGCTTGTGTGTGCAATTGGTGAGTAATTTTTGTCCCGTTTTTAATGAGTTCTATGTTTTTGAGATCATTGTAGCTTAATCTAGTTAGCCCAAGGACTAATTTGCAAAACTGTTAAAGGTTTAGAGTTTTAACATTGATGAATATATGTGTGTTTTGATGTTTGATAAAATAAAATGAATGGTTGTTGTTAGATAAACAACATTTGTTAAGTGATTTTTGATAAAATTGTCAATTAAGGATTAAATTGAATAATATGATAAATTGTATGGTAAATGTGTGAAATAATGAAAAATTTGGGCTGCTATGATAATAAGGGAAATTCGGCTAGCATGGGTATAAGTTGAATTTCATGAATTTGCATTTTTATGAGTTAGGGACTATATAGTAAAGAAGTTAAAATATTAGGGAAAAAGTGTAAAATTGCCATAATATGAAAATTTGGATTAAATTGGATAGAATGATAATTAAATAAGTTAAATTTGATTATATATAGATCAAGAAAATCGAAGTTCAGATCTAGATCGAGGGAAAAATAAAGTATTAGACTAGTTGATCTT
Organism: Gossypium arboreum; assembly: GCF_025698485.1. NCBI lineage: Eukaryota > Viridiplantae > Streptophyta > Magnoliopsida > Malvales > Malvaceae > Gossypium > Gossypium arboreum. The sequence goes on from NC_069079.1 coordinate 108,295,401, forward strand.
GTTCCAATGTTTTTGTGATCGAGGTAAGTTTGTATGTTAATAACCATTAATATAATTGTATTTTAAATGCTTTACAATTGTGTTATTAATAAATACAACCTTACGAAAATTTTCAATGAAGAATTGGCTACGTATGAAATCCCGATTGAACCATAGGAATAGATTAGTATACAAATGATATGTCATTAGAGGTTATGTGTTTTGGGTGCTGGTCCATACGTTTTACCGGTGGTTGAGTTATCCGGCATGTGTTACGGATCCTCGTCAGCTTGTGTGAGCAGCACCGTGTAGTTACGTCTTAACCGTCAGCTTGTGTGAGCAAACCTGTTGATAGCTTGAGAGTGAGCATTATATGAGATATGAGATTGATATAGCTACGGCTATGTATTGGAACTTAGGGTGTGAGATTCCTGAGTATCTGATATTATTCCAAATGGTTCAACGGGTATATCGAAAATATGAAATGGTGAGAGATATATACGTATCAGTACAGGTATGTACAGAAATCATATGAGCATTGAATGCATGAAATTGTGAGTTCATGATTAATTAGGTGAATGAATAAATGTTAACTTTGTGATTAAATGGTTTTGTAGTATATTATATTTATATTACATGAATGGTGAATGAATGGTAAGTTTTACTTAGTAACTATACGAGCTTACTAAGTTTATAGCTTACTCTGTTTACTTTCCTGTGTTTTATGGTGTTTTCGAAGCTTGTTCGGGTTGGAAGTTGTCGGAGATCTCATCACACTATCCAGTTGTAGTTTTGGTACTTTTTAACTTATGTATTTGGTTATATGGCATGTACAGGAGTTGTGGTTAATATGGCTATATGTTGGTAATGGATTTAGCCAATTGATTTGGCTTGTAAATGTTGTAAGTTTTGGTTATGTGTATAGCCATGTGATTTGGCTCATTTTGGTGTACTTGGTGTTGTATATATATGTGTGCAAATGGTCTTTTTTTAGGTGGTTGGTAATTGCTATGTGAATGCTTGTTTGTGGATTGATATTTTGAGTATCAAATGATTGAAATTTGAGATTGGTATGTTTTTCGTTTTAGATAAAATAATGCATAATTGAAAGTGACCATATTAGTGACTTGTGAATGTGAAATTGGTATGAAATTGAATGGCTAATTCTAATACTTGTGTGTCTTGTGGTTGATGGTATTGATATAGCATGGAATGAACTTGGTTTAGATGAGTTTAAATGCCATTTGAAGATATGGTCATATGCAATTTGGTTTGTGTAGGTGAATGCAAGTTTGGGTGAGAAAGATGGCTGGGAAAATAGCCTATTTTTGTCCACACGGGCAGAGACACGGGCGTGTGTCTTAGCCATTGTGACACACGGTCAGGTGACACCGCCATGTGTCCCTTGGTGTTTAATTAGAAACCAATTCAGTATGCTCTACACGGCCCAGAGACACACCCATGTGCCTTGGCCATGGTCGAAACTGACTTGGGTCACATGGTCGACCACACGCCCGTGCGCTAGGCTGTGTCATTTAGGGGGTATACTGACTTATGTCACACGGTCAATCACATGCCCGTGTGTGAACACGTGTGACACACACGGTTAATAGACACGCCCGTGTGTCTAAGCCGTGTCAAATCTGTAGGGTATACTGACTTAATTTGTAGGGCACCCCAGGGGACGTACGACCATGTAACTTAACCGTGTGTCGTACACGGTTGAAACACACACCCGTGTCTCGTCCATGTGGATAAAAATAGGCCATTTGCAAATCCAAATTGCCACCCTATAACACAAGTGTTTACAATCATATTTGACCACAATTATGCAACCCAATTGACAACCAAAATAACCATTTCATTATACAATATTTGCCATATCAAAACATTAAAAATTCATACCCAAATACCTATCTATCATCATGTATATTCCATTCCTCTATCAAATTCATATCAATACCTCACTTGCATATTTTCATTCAAACATTACCATATCAAAACATACCATCTCTAAGCACATATATGCAATCAAAACATAATACCAAAATAAGCCATATCACATAGCTTAACTTATATACAAAATCATTCTCAAATCATGATACCAAAACATAACTACTTCTTTCAAACTAGCCTATACATGTCATATTTACATAAATTCACAAGTTCAAAATACCAACCGGAAATTGGATAGTGTGACGTGCAACTTTGACCTGTCCGAAACGAGCGAGCAATGAGCCTCTATAAAACATATAAAAAGAAACAGAGTAAGGTTTATAGCTTAGTAAGCCCGTATAATTCAAAATTAAACTTGCCATTTATACAAAATCAAGCAATAAATAAAAATGCCAACAATTCAATTTAACCATCACCTATTCACACATAGTCATCACATGTTAGTCATTTAACAAAAATGTAAACCATCCATTAATACAATACTCTGTATTATTCCAAAATTCACATATCATACATATAACATTAATATCACTTATAACTCGTAACTTATCCATATAAACAGTATTTAAGCCCATTGAACCTATTAGAACTTCAAAGGAGAGTCGAGTGAACAATGTCAGTAATCCGTCAATTCATCATCATACATGCTCTTTCGAGTCATGGTCAGTAAGCTCCTCTTGAGCTGATGAACAGTAAGCTCTATTGAGCTGAAAACGGTAAGCTTTATTGAGCTAAATAGCAAGCACTTTCGAGCTAAATCGATAAGCTCCAATGAGCAGAAACAGTAAGCTCTTACGAGCTGTGGTGAGTCCGCAACAAATGCAAGAGCTTAACCAATATGGTAATCTCAGTAACACGTCACTCGTATCCAATGAATTCATATAGTTCAAAAGGGACTCGGTAATGAATACAATATATCATTAAGACATTTATATTTCAAGTATTTCAATTATATATATTCAATTTAATGATTACAAGTATAGAAAAGTTCGATTGTAATTATACGAACTTACCTTGAGTTGCTCGGATAAAAACTATCGTCTATTCACCAACCTTTCTTTTTCCCTGATCTAGTTTCGGTATTTGCTTATCTTGATCTATATGATATCAAATTAACTCATTCAAACCTTCATTCAATTCAATTCAGCCTAAAACATTCATTTTGGATAAATTACAATTTTACCCCTAGACTTTTAACCACATTGCAATTTAACCACATTGCAATTTAGTCCTTAACACATAAAATTGAAAATTCATGCAATTTAATACCAACCCATGTCTAGCCAAATTTCCTATATACTACTATAAGCCCATATCTTTCATTATTTCACACTTTTAACTACCACATTTTACATTTTCACAACTTAATCCCTATTTGACATTTTTACCAAAAACTTTATAAAACTTGTAAAATTATCATCAACCTTCCATAATATATCATTAGACGTCAAGAATTCAAGTATTCAACAATGGCACTTTTCAAAATTATATAAAAATTCAAAAATTGATGTACGGGCTAGCTAGAATACGAAGCAACGATTACAAAAACGTAGAAATCGCTAAAAACTGAGCAAAAACCATACCTACTTGAAGAATCCAAGGTTGCCGAATTTAAAACACTAGGTTATCTTCTTCTTCCTTCAATATTTGGTGCATTGAAGATGAGAATTAAGCTTTAATTTGTTTTGTCTTTATTTATTATAACATTATTTAACATTTTACCATATTAACCTTAATTAAAAACCACTAAAATCATGATATTATGCCCATTAATATCCATTCAATTTAATTATGGTATAATTGCAACATAAGAACTTCTCATTTAATAAGCCATAGCTACTTAATACTTTTAAACAATAGAATTCAACTTTTACGCTTTACGCGATTTAGTCCTTTTTATTGAATTAAGCACTTAAATGGTAAAATTTCTTAACGAAAATTTCACATAATTAATATATCATGTTGTAAACCTTATAAAAATAATAAAATAAATATTTTGACTTCGGATTTGTGGTCCTAAAACCACTATTTTGATTTGACCTAAAAATAGGTTGTTACAAAGGGTATTACTTTTAATAGTATCAGAACTACGGTTTAACCAGTTCTCAGATTAAACGTAGCATGTATAAAGTTTGGAAATACATGCCATTTTATAACTTGTGATAGTGTGATGTCCCCTAACTTAAATTGATTTTGTTTTTCATATAGTGTAACGCTCAAGCCTCCGTTCAATGGGTAGGTAACAGTAAGCCCTTTTTTGAGGGTTGAAGAAGCGAGACACGAGAAGCCATCTTCCACATGATGTTCGAATGGTTTACCGATTTTATTGAAACAAATTCAATGGCTCAATAACCTCCGCTCCCTCCCATACTCCAACCAACTCCCCCGGTTCTTTAAGGTTCAGAACAGGTATGTGTAAATAAACCTCTAGTTGATAAGATTCGTAAATATAAGGCAGAAGAATTCCATAATAAAGTTGAAGATGATCCAGAAAAGGTTGAGTTGTGGTTGGAGAATACTAGCAGAATGTTCGATGAATTGTCGTGTTCCCCAACGACTGTTTGAAATGTGAAATTTCTCTGTTAAAAGTGAAGCGTATCAATGGTGGAATACATTGATAATTATAGTACCAAAAGATCGCATGAATTGGGACTTCTTCCAATTGGAATTCAGAAAGAAATATGTCAGTCAGCAATATCTTGATAAAAAGTGAAAAGGGTTTTTAGAACTGAAGCTGAGTCGTAGAATAGTAGCTGAATATGAGAGAGAGTTTGCATAGCTCAGTACATATGCTCGAGAATTATTCCATCAGAGGTTGTTATGTGTACACGGTTTGAAAAAGGTTTAAATGAGGATATCTGAGTACTGGTTGAAATACTTAACTTGAAAGAATTTGTTGTTTTGGTAGATAGGGCACATAAAGCGGAAGAGTTGACCAAAGCAAAAAGAAAGGCAGATTCTGATGTTCAAGACTCGAGAAAAAGGCCAATGGGAAAATCTTTTTCTTTTCCAGCAAAGAAAATAAAAGAATCTTATAGTCATATGTCAGCTCTATCTGGATTTTCTAGGAGAGATAAAGGGAATCAAGCTAGTTCGAGACCTCAGGCTACCTCTGTAGCTAATGTAGGTAGTGTTCGTAATAATAAACCAGAGTGTCAATAATGCAATAGAAGATCTTTTGGGGAGTGCCAACTGAAAGAAAGATCGTGTTTTAAATGTGGTTCGTTAGACCATTTTCTGCGAAATTGTCCAGATAGATCTGACAAAGATAAAGCCCAGAATATATGATCTGGAAATACGCCTTCAAGAGGGAGGCCATCTAAGAACAATGGAAATAATAGAATCAGTCAAAGTGGAATGAAAGATTCTGCAGCTCAGTCAAAGGCATGGGCACCAATTAGGGCATATGCAATTCGAGCTCGCGAAGATGCTTCACCACCTGATGTAATCGTCGGTACATTTTCTCTCTATGATGTTAATGTTTATGCTTTGATAGACCCGAGATCAATATATTCGTATATATGCACTGCACTAGTAATAGATAAGAAAATACCAATAGAGTAAATTGAATTCATAGTCAAAGTAACTAATCTGTTAGGTCAGTTTGTGTTAGTTGACAAAGTCCGTAGAAATTGTCCTATGAAGATTCGGGATTACAACTTTTCAGCTGATTTGATCCTATTGCAGTTTGATGAATTTGATGTGATTCTCGGTATGGACTGGTTGACTTTACACAATGCATTTGTGAATTTTAGACAGAAACAAATTGAGTTGAAATACCAAAATGGTGAAACAGTCAGAGTTGTATCAGATAGATTTAATAGTACCGCCAATATTATTTTTACTTTGTCAGCTCATAAAAGTATTCGAAAAGGTTACGAGGCGTATCTAGCATATATGTTAGATACCAGAGCTTCAAAACCGAAGTTGGAATTAGTTCTGACTGTTTGTGAATTCGCAGATGTGTTTTCAGAAGAGTTGTTAGGGCTATCACCAGTCAAAGAGGTTGAATTTGCTATTGAATTAATACTGAGAACTTCTCCAATATCGATTGCTTCATATATAGAACGGCACTAGCTGAATTAAAAGAGTTGAAAGCATAGTTACAGGAGTTGACAGGTAGAGGATTTGTTCGGCCTAGTTTTTCTCCCTAGGGTGTATCTATACTATTTGTTAAGAAAAAATACCGATCGATGCTGTTGTGTATTGATTATCGAAAACTTAATAAATTCATGATCAAGAATAAGTACTTGTTGCCTTGTATTGATAATTTATTTGATCAGCTAAAAGGTGCGATAGTATTTCCAAAGATTGATCTTCGCTCTAGATATTATCAACTTTAGGTCTAAGATTCAGATGTTCCAAAAACAACTTTTAGGACCAGGTACAAACATTTTGAATTTTTATTATGCCATTTCGTTTAACGAATGCGCCTATTGTGTTTATAGATTTGATGAATAGTATATTTCCTTCGTATTTAGACAAGTTTGTTGTTGTCTTTATTGATGATATTTTGATTTATTCCTAATATGAGATTGAGCATGCCCAACATTTGAAAATTATATTACAGATTTTGCATGATAAACAGTTATTTACAAAATTCAGTAAATGCGAGTTTTGGCTTCAAAAAGTTAGGTTTTTGGGGTATGTAGTATCGTCAGATGGCATTAGAGTGGATCCGAGCAAGTTATCGGCTATTTTAGACTGTAAACCTCCAAAAAATGTCACTGAAATCAGAAGATTTCTTGGTTTGGCAGGGTATTACAAACGATTTGTTAAAAGTTTTTCGATGATTGCTTCACCATTGACAAAGCTACTTCAGAAAGATGTAAAATTTGTTTGGTCCAATAAATGTCAGCAAAGCTTTGATCAGTTGAAAGCGATGTTAACTGTAATTCCTGTGTTGATTTAACCAGAGTCTAAAAAAGAGTTTGTGGTTTATAGTGATGTTGTGTTCAATGATTTAAGTTGTGTTTTGATGCAAGAAGGCAAAGTTGTAGCATATGCTTCCTATCAGTTGATACCGCACGAGAATAACTACCCGACGCATGATTTAGAGCTTGCAGCTATTGTGTTTGCTTTAAAAATTTGGCGACACTATTTGTATGGAGAAAAATGTCACATTTTCAATGACCATAAAAGCTTGAAATATTTGATGTCCCAAAAAGAGCTAAATTTGCGATAGTGTAAACGGTTGGAGCTGTTAAAAGATTATGATCCGATTATCGACTATCACCTTGGAAAAGCTAATATTGTTGCGGATGCTTTGAGTTGAAAGTCATTATTTACTTTGAAAGCTTTGAATACTCGGTTGACAGTTGTTGGTGATTCTATTTTAGTTGAATTAAAAGCTAAACCGATGTTTTTACAACAGATCTGTGAAGCTTAGAAAAATGACTTAGAATTAATTGCCAAACGAGAACAGATTGAAAAGTCACCATATTTAGATTTTCACATTGGTACAGAGAATAGTCTGTATTTTTGAAAGAGATTGAAATGAAAGAAATTGGGGCCAACTCCAGTGGTATCGTGATACCAAGGATCGGTATCGTGATACCAAAACCCTCCAAGACTCCTAAGTTCAATACTACATTGGGTATCGCGATACTAGAGCCTAATAAGGAGAAAATTTACTGTAGGGGTAGTTTTTGTCCAAGACCAATCATAATACAATGTCTTAATGTACTTTTGTCCAAAATTTTGGATTGTATTCAGTTGTTGGCTGATAACTTTAAAAGATCCATATTTAACATTGGGAAGGGACTTCTTTTATCACTTTTTAACCAAGTAGTTGTTGTCTTCTTCATTTTTAGGGTTTTAGTTTAGAGTTTTTTTATGATGTTAGTTGTTAGCTAGTTATTTGTTATTATAACTATGTCTTATTTATAGTTTAGTACTCAAACTTTACCTTTTATTTTCATTTTCATCTCAAGCTCTTAATATATTTAAGCTTCATTTTCTTTATAAGCATAAAAATATGATCTTTGATAGTATATGTAACCTCCATTATTGCATACATCTTCTCTTTTAAGCATTCATCAAGAAACTACTAAGCTTTTTTAAACCCTATTTTTGTGCTTAATCTAATGTATGCTTTGACTGTTTATTAGATTTTTGTTTGTATGGAGATGATGTTAGGTAACTAAATATGTGTAACACCCTTACTCAACCTGATCACTGGATCCGGGTACAGGCATCACCTCTAAATGGGGTTAATATACATACCTAGAACTCACTAACTTTTAAATTCAAATTATATTACCTATTTACTTAAAACCTATACAACATTGATTATAAATTTATAATTTACAAATTTATTATCTCAACTTTGGTCCCTAATGAAACTAATCTATTACAACATATTCGCCCCATTGGCGAAATCTCTAAAGGTATCCCCTTCTTATGTCCATGACACTTTCTTTGAATGTCCCTTAACTCAACACGGTCTGGCTTGATCGCTCATCGAGTCTTTTATCCCACGAACCCTACAACCACAAGTGAAACATTTATAAGTTTGAAGGAACTTAGTGAGTTCCTACATTACACAAAACATACCCCACCTTGTCAAGGTTCAAATAAATAATATTAAATTTTAAATAAACTCATTGCTCATTTGAGGAGTACTCTCTCAATACAACCCGACGAGTTCATATTTATCTCTAAACTTATCCGATGGTAGATTAGATAATTGAGTGATTACCTTCCAACCATTCTATCATCGTTCAATCAGCCTTGACAATTCCACTGAATGTCTCGCCATATCTATGGACTCTATTCTTTTTTTTACTTAACTTATTTCTTCCACTTATCCCAAAGTGGTTTTCCTCTTCTCATCATTATGGGCCTTCTGGCTTACCTACCAAAAGGCCTTTGGTGAGTATTTTCAATCTATTTAGTCACTAACATATTATTTCTTTATCTTAATCCCGTATAACTTGCTTACCTTCCATCTATTGGTATGACTAACAAGGTATCAACAGACATATTTTTCATTCCCACATGGCTCATCACTTGGCTGATACTTTCTCAATGGTCTCCCCTTAAAGAGGAATAATCTCAACATACATATTTGTCGTCCCATGTATCCCTCTTCATTAATGGGTTTTATCTAACCTCTCTTTTCCTTAACGTTTAACTTGTGTTCCCAGGGCTGCCCAATAGTGTAAAGAGTTACTCTGGGCACCCGTAGCAGTTCTTATTGGTGAATCATTACCTACGATCCTTGGTTATACCACTTTCGCTTGCCCTTACATTAGGCACCGCCAATGCGTCACATTCTATGGCTATTCCTGTTGGGTTACCTCCTACATGCTTTACTGACTTTCATAATTGCTATTCTAGTAGTCTTTTTCCACTTTGTATTTCCATTTTTATTGGTGATTTCCTTCTCTTTGATGGTTATCTAATGTATGCCCATACTTCCAATTTCCTTCTGCCCTCTTTTTCCTTGTTTCCAAAAACTCTTTTTATTGTTGTCTTGATTGACCACTCGTTTTTATCATTCTGGTGCTCTACTTTATGTTTTCACGACCAAACTATGGTATTACACATTAAGATCCCATTTTATCGTCTTGGCGGACTACCCCGTGTTTAATGTCCCAACAGATTATCCTATGTTTAACGTCCCGTTGGCTATCTTGTGTTTATTTTCCTGTCAGACTATCTATGACGTCATAGCGTCTTTCAGCTACAGTCTTACTCATTTTATCGTCAAATCATCTCTTGATGCCATAGCATTTTTCACCTATGGTCTTATTCAATATAACCCTGTGTTTACCGTCCTGGCGGACTACCAGGATGTCATAACGTCATTCAACCATGGTCTTAGTCCTACTTAGCCATTTCTTGTGTGCTATCAACTAATGTCATAGCATCTTTCATCTATGGTCTTACTCATTTCTATCATGATGCCATAACATCTTTTAGCTATGGTCTTACTTATCTTTGTCATAACGTCATAGCATCTTTCAACTATGGTCTTACTCATTTTAGGCATATAACCTCCGATCGGTCTCATTACCTAGCCATGACATTTCATTTCCTATTGTCTTCCATCCATTCCTCTGTTCACCGTCCTATACATTGATCCTCGAACACCGCAGTATCCCCTCCACAATGCTTGAAGCTTTGCTCATCACGAGTGCACACAGTAATACCGTATGGCGGTATCTATAGAATCACTCTATTTTCTCCATTCCCAACTTCATCTAACCTGTCATTAATCTCCTTTCATAATACCATATGCAAAATATGCATTTATAATTCTACCCTATGAAATCATGCATACTGAACTAGGATGGCGAATACTTATAAACCCATGCAAACTTTCAACATAGTTAGCATTTCAAAGTGATGTGTGAACACTCAACTGATGCTTCTTCGCCTTGTCTGCTTAGCTTTTCTGGTTGTTGGAGCTTTCATCCTCTTGGCAGCTAAGTAAGACAACCAAGGTCATAAGTTAAATTCTACATTTTCATCATAAAACTCAATTTATCAGAAACATGCAAAACCCCTAAAATGGTTTTGGAAACCCCGGACTTTGGTTCCTAAATCTTACGTATATTGAAGGATTCAGGACCTTACCAGTTTACTGGATTCTTTACTGTTAAGACTCAACCCTTACAATTACCACTCCATGTAGAGCTTCCCATAAATATTTTTTCTTCGGAGTAACCCAATGAAGATGAAGAAAAGAGAAAATGAAGTAGAATTGAGAAGAACCCCCTAAAGATTCATTTCTCAGCTATTTATAGCCTTTCCCACACAGTCTTCAACCGTGTACAATCCACCCATTAATAATCATTGTGTCTCCCACTAAGAGACGGACTGGTTCTAATCCAACCAAACCAAACTTGGTTCTCAACACTGTCCAGTTTCAATTACCATCTTTTCCTCATCTTCAAATAGAGACCGCCAGCTTACAGTCTTTTTCAATTTACCTCTAATTTGCACTTAGTTTCGGGTGTGACAATATATGGTGGTTGGTTGTTGGAAATGTTGCTTGGATAGTTTTTAATACATGGAATAAATAGTAAAAATTGGACTAAATCGAATAGACTTCAAAACTTAAAATTGACACCTATTGGTGAATATTTAGATAGGTGAGACCGAAAGGAGATCCTATTGAGCACCAATTTGATTGTCCCGAGGTAGATTGCTTAGATCGAAAGATAAACAAAACTAAATCGTCTAATTTGGTAAAGTGATGACCGAGAGGCAAAATTGAACCAATTAGGAGATTAAGCTTTTTAGATCCTTTATACAAATACTAATTAGTAACACGGAAGTCAACCAGCCACTTGTGTGCCTTGAACTATTAATCATAATTTTTTTTTACTATTTTACAATTTAGACATTTCTAGTGGTAGATAGCCTTATTAGTGTGATTAATCTTGATTATGAATTGCCGCAATATAGTATTTAACGATTAGCGCTAGACTTCTTATTTTCATGCTTGATGCCATTATATCACTTAGTCCCGACTCTCTTTGGTTTGATCCTTGGAATATTCTTGTGCTCCATTATAGTACTAAAAATATTACAACTAACCCGTCACACATGCAGTATACCGTCATATTATAATTGTTTTTGTGTTGATTAAATTATTTTTGTAAATAATTAAATTATTTGATCTAACACTTTGGATACTTTTGTTTAGCTTAGGTTTTAAATTCATTGCATATGTAGATTTAGGACTTGTTTGGTTTATATTTGTGTAGTTAGGTGTTTGGGATGAAAGCTTAGGAAATTAGGGTATTCTACAGTGGCATTATGACACCCTAGGGTCAGTGTCATGATACAATAGACAGTTTCAGTGTGAGGCCAAAACAACAACCATCAACAACAATAGAAGGTTTTAAAAAGACTTAAATTTAGTTACCCAAATTTATTGAATGCCTTAAGTTTGGGGTTTTGATTTTTGTTTCAATTTGAAGTTTTAATTATAGTTTTGGTTTTGGTTTGGGGTTTCAATTCAAAGGCATTTCGATTGTGTAGTAATCTTTCAAGTAAAAAAACAATAATGGTAATTCTACAATTTTGTAATATATATAAATATAAAAATTCAATAAAAAAATTTTAAAATTAATTAAATATGATGTTTAACTTAATAAAACATAATTTTGGTCAACAATAATTTTAAAATGAAATAAAATAAAAAAATTTGTATTCTATATTTCAGAATTTCCATGACTTTTTGGCTCATTCTAAACCATCAAGACTCCTTGCTCTTTCAAAATTTTGACGGTTTTAAAAGTATTAATTTAAAGTTCAAATGTAATTATAAAATAAAAAAATTTGTTTCATCAGAAAGAGTAACCAAGATTCTAAGATTTTGGGGCTCAAAACATTGAAAATCGTCACAACTTGCCCAAAATTTTTAAGTTTTCTATTTCAAGTAGACTACTTTCGAAGCCTAGTTCTTTTAACACATAACTCAATTTTTGTAGAAACATACCAATAAAAATATCACATTTCATACAATAGAAATAATCAAAAGTTCGACTAAAATGAGCAAAAATAGATGGTTTTAAAAATCATTAAATTTAGTTACCCAAATCTGTTGAAAGCTTCAAGTTTGGGGCATTGGTTTTGGATTTAGTTTAGGATTTCGATTTGAGGTTTTGGATTCGATTTTAGTTTGGGGTCTTCATTTTAGATTCAGTTTGGGGTTGCAGTTTTGATTCGGGATTTTGATTCCAAGACATTTTGGTGGTGTGATAACCTCTTGAGTAACTAACAAGTATGATAATTTTACAATTTTGTAATATATACAAAGATAAAAATTCAACAATTATTTTTAAAATTAATTAAATATGATTTTAACTTAATAAAACATAAATTGACTAAGAATAATATAAAATGAAATAAAATAAAATAAAAATTTGTATTCTACATTTCAAAATTTCCATAACTTTTTGGCTAATTTGAAGCCATCAAAAATTTGATGGCTTTAAGAATATTAATTTAAAGTTTAAATGAAATTCTAAAACAAGAAATTTTGGTTTAAAGAGTAACCAAAAGCCTAAGATTTTGGGGTTTAAAACATTGAAAATCGTCACAACTTGCCCAAACTTTCTAAGTTTTCTGTTTCAAGTAGGATATTTTGAGAACCTAGTTCTTTTAACACAGAACTCAATTTATCTAGAAAAGCATACCATTGGAAAGATCACATTCAATACAATATAAATCATCTAAATATTGACTAGAATGAGAAACAATTGATGGTTTTAAAAATCCTTAAATTGAGTTACCTAAATTTGTTAAAAGCCTTAAGTTTAGGGTTTCAATTTTAGTTTTAGTTTAGGGTTTTGATTTAGGGTTTTGATTTAGGGTTTTAGATTCAACTTTATTTTGGGGATTCAATTTCAGTTTTGATTTGGAATTGCGATTTTGGTTTGGGGTTTTTGTAACAACCCGTTTTCAGTGAAATCAAAAAAGTGGTTTTGGGACCACAAACCTGACGCAAAAAAAATTATTTTATTATTATTTTAGTGTCTAAGGAATATTAGCAAGGTCGTATAAAAATTTCGTTAAGAAATTTTATCATTTGCATGTTTAATTTGGTGAAAAGTATTAAATCGTAAAAGATGCAAAACTAGATTTCTATTAGTTAAAGGTACCAAATTGGTATGAAATTATTTGGTTGAGAGATTTATGTGGTAAATAAACCATTATTATTATGAGTGGACAAAAATGGACATCTTATTAAGTATTTTAAAGGTTAATTACTAAGGTTAATTTTGTAAATTAATAAATAAAATGAAGTAAAATAATGTAAAAGAAGATGATATCTTCTTTGTTGTAAAACACCACCGAAAATATAAGAAAAGAACACCATTTTTGAGCTTTGAACATTCAGTTACATCTCATTGCTTGCATATAAGTAGTTTTTATCTCGTTTTTAATAATTTCTATGTTTTTGAAGTTGTTATAGCTTAATCTAGCTAGCCCGGGGACCAATTCGTAAAATTGTTATAGATTTATGGTTATGCCATAATTGTTCTTAAGTGATTTTTGATGTTTTATGTTTGATAATGAATCTTTGTTGAGGAATAAACAAGTTTTGTAGAGTGAATTTTAATGAAATTTGTATTTAGGGATTGATTTGTAAAAATGGAAAAGAATATGTTTTAAATTTATGAAATAAGGGTTTCTTTCAGTTGATATAAGTCCTTGATAAACTTGGTTAGTTTGAATGGAGGATTATAATGTTTAGTTTTCATCTTATAAGGGTAAGGATTAGATTGTGAAAAGTTAAAATACTAGGGGTAAAATAGTAATTTCTCATATAAACGAATCATGGATTAAATTGATATCTAAAAGCACTCAATTGAATGAAATTATTGCTTTAGAACACGAACGGGTTGATGATCGCGGAAAATGGAAGATTTCAGAATAGTTCTTGTGTTTCGTAATTTCTACAATCTAGTCCTGTAAGTTCGTAATTATTATTAACTGCATTGAATATGTGATAATATTTCATTATTGGATAATCTTTGAATTTCATTTAGCTATGTTTAAAGAAATAGAAGCGTAATGTTGTTCAGGCTCTGTGCCTAGCAGGTTTTGTGCTGGTGTTATTTGGGCTCTGTGCCTAGCAAGTTTTGTGCCGGTGTTATTTGGGCTCTGTGCCTAGCAGGCTTTGTGCCAATGTATTGAAAGTTAACATAAAATTAAACATTTTTGGTTAATAATAAATGAAGCTATTATCGAACTTACTAAGCCTTCTTGTGCTTATTAGTTTGATTTAATTTTTGTAGGACTTTTGGAATCATTGCTTTGATTAGAATCGACCTAGAAGCTCACACACTATCATCATGATCTTGGTAGTCATTTTTTTCTTGCTAGTTGGTTTAAGTGGCATGTATTAGGAAAGGTCTTTAGTATTTTGATATTTTGTGGAGATGTAAATATTGAAAGTTGATATGTTTATGCTTCTTGTTAGTGAATGACATTTGAACTTGTGTGTATAACTAGGTAAACCTTTTGGACCACATATAAGTAGATAATGTACAAATCTTTTTGGTGAAAAGTGTTGGTGCTTGAATAGTTCAAATATGTGGTGTGTATTAGTTTAGTTTAAAATGAGTTATGATGCTTAATTATGATAAGTTTTTGAACATGTTTAAATGATTTTTGGTTGCACGACATTGAGGTACCTTGTAGGCATATTGGTTGGATGAATTTTTGGTCTATTGAATTGATTATTTCATGCATGAATTGGTATGTTTTGAGGCCTTGAATATGGACAAAATACTTGTAGGTACATATTTGAGTTGGAGATGGAAATGGCTTGAATTTGGCCAATTTCATGTCCACACGGCCTGTAACGACCCGAAGTTTACGGTATCGGAAAAGTATATTTTTGGGTATCCATTTTCGTAAAATAGATTCGTAAATATTTATTAGAAATATTTACGAAGTTAGTTATGAGGTTAATTAGGATTTGGTTAGGTAAATTAGTTAGAATTAAGTTTAATTAGGTATAAGGATTAAATTGAATAAGGAGTGAAAGTTTGATTATGGATTAAAGAAAAGTTCAAGGACCAAATAAATAAATAAACCAAATTAAGACAAATGTATGGTAAAAGTAAGGTACATGTGTAATAAACATGTTTGTACATTTGTAAATACATGTATGTATTTACTTATAATTTAAGAAATAATAATTATGTTAATATAATATTATATTAATATAATAAACATAAAATAAATAATAAATGAAATAAAGATAGAAAAAGAGAAAGTAAAGAGACGAAACAGAGAAGAACATGGGAGAAAAAGAGAAAAGAAAGAAAGAAAGGGGAAATAGGGATTTTAAGGTTTTAAGCTTAAGTGGTAGGTCAATTTAGCCCATTTTCTTGTAATTTTGATGTTTTTGGAATCCTAGAACAAAATACTACTTGATTTATGTGGATAATTTGAAAGTTAGATGATTTTTAGATGTGGTTTATGTTGAATTAATTGAGGAATGAGGGTTTGAATTGATATAATTTCAAATTAGAATTGAGAAAATGATTGAATTGTAAAGTAAATCATAAGTTTTATATAGTAGGGACTAAATTGAAAGAAATTCAAAATTAAGGTTTTATGGTGAAATTAGAGATTTAAATTTAGTTTTAAGTGATAAATTGAATGAAAGATAAAGAATAAATTCTAAAGAAATAAAGTTAGTATTGGTTAGGGATTAAATTGAAAACTATGCAAGAGTTGAGTATAAATTGAAATGTTCAATTTGAAATTCTAGTGTATTGATAAATTTTAATTGTTTTAATTCCGTAGCTAGCGTTGAGCCGGAAGCCTCGACTAGGAAAAGAAAAGAGAAAGTCAACAAGGATTAGCTCGGAAAATACAGTTTGTATTTCTATAATCCGAAAACTAAAATTATTTGTTGTATTTATTATTATGTGTAGTAAGTGAAACTGAGGTAAGTTTGATATATTGACATTGAATTGAATTATTTTGTGAAAGAATGTGTATGATTGAAAAATGTATTGAATTGGAATGGATTGAAATTGTATATTGATTGGAAATTGAATTATGTATTGAAATACCCTATTAACAATGTCGGGCTAAGTCGGATATTGTTGGCATGCCATAAGATTGGAAATGTTCAGGGATACTTCGACTTCGAGTCGATGAGGCACTATGTGTCATGTTATTATTGCTTTGGATAAATTCGATGAGGTACTGAGTATCGTATTGTTTTACTTCGACATGGCCGATAAGGTACTTAGTGTCATACTAGTGTGTTTGGGTTGGATCTGCGTATCCGTCGAAGTCCGAGTCGTGTTAATAGGGATATATGAATGATATTGAATAAGAAATGAATATTGATATTAAAATTGAAATTTAGAAATTTATTGTGAAATGTTATTGAATAATAATTGTAAGATTGAAATAGAAATATGATGATTGAAAGTGATATGGATGATGAGTTTATGAAATTGATTATTTATTGAATATTATTATTATGTATAATAATGTATATAAATATTATAAATTTTTGTTTAATAAGTATTCGGATTATAGAAATATCACTGAGTGTATACTCGATTATACGATTTGTTTCGTGACTGAGTTAGTCAAACTCCAATCGTTGAATTAGCATCCAAAGTCGATCCCGAACTTAAACACATGGTGAAATATTTCCCTTTTGAGAATGGCATGTACCTAAGTTGTCTTTTGATGTCATTTTGAGATGTGAATATTAATGGTGTATAAAAATGATATTGGTTGATTTATATATATAAACATATGTTTTATAATATAGCCATTTATATGGTTTTAGTCTGAATTGGTTGAATGGTATTTAAATGAATTGATTAGATAACTTATGTTAGATATCTATGAACATGCATGAGTTAGATCTTTATATTGATAGTTCTGACATGTTTTAGATGTATTTAATCATGTTTTGGACTGGTTGAAAGATTGGATTTTAAATTGCTTATCATTCAAGGTTTGCAGGGTTGGTAAACTTGTTGTATAAGGCTCGTTTTGAGTGAACACGGCTTGGAACATAGGCGTATGGCCAGACCTTGTGAGACACACGGCTTACACATGGCATGTGGTTAGGCCGTGTGTCCCCTACAACTTAAAATTTTAGAAATAGAATGCTTAGGTATTGCCACACGGGTAGAGACACGGGCGTGTGTCTCACCCATGTGAGGTACACGGCTTAGCACACAGGGTGTGGCTTGGACGTGTGAGGTAAGTCAGAGAGTTACACGGGGTAGGACACGGCCTGAAGCATG
The DNA here is from genome assembly GCF_025698485.1 of Gossypium arboreum. Lineage (NCBI taxonomy): Eukaryota > Viridiplantae > Streptophyta > Magnoliopsida > Malvales > Malvaceae > Gossypium > Gossypium arboreum. Next base: position 108,313,094 of record NC_069079.1, read on the forward strand.
GAGATGTTATAAAGTCACACGGGCGTGTGAACCCTGCACCTAAAAGAAATTTTGAAATTTCTCGAAAAATACTATAAGTTTCCAATTAAGTCCCAATTCATTTTAAATACATATATTGGGCCTCGAGGGCCCTTAAAAGGGACAATATGATTAATTCATAACGTGTAGGCAATTTAATTTATTTAATATTCGTAATTGATCTCAATTGTTTGGTAATGCTCCGTAACCCTGGTCCAGCGACAGATAAGGGTTAGGGGGTGTTACACGGCCTGAGACATGGGCATGTGTCTTAGTCGTGTGTCATTTGACCCGGCTATGTGTCCCCTATAGGTTTTAAAGGCATTCAAGTTAGGCAGTTATATGGCCTAGCACATGTCCTGGCACACAGGCGTATGAGACCATTTCGAGAGTTACACAGCTTGGCACACTAACGTGTGGCTTGGCCGTGTGACCCAAGTCAGAGAGTTACTTAGGCATGGACACGGGCTGGGACACGGCCTTGTGTCCCTACTTCGAATGTCCACACAGCCTGAGACACGGTCGTGTGTCTCAGCCATGTGAGTCACACGGCTGTGTGACCCCTGCAGTATGAAATTTTCTATCTTTTTCCATAAAGTTCTAAATGTTTCTGATTTAGTCCCGAATTATTTCTAAAGTGTTTCTATGGCTTCGAAGGCTTGAATAAGGGATGATTTGCATGTGTTTTAATGAATTATGTTATGATTTATGAAATGTTTAGAGTTGATTGTTTTAAGTTACAATTTTATGGTAATGCTCCATATCCCTATTTCGGCGACGGATACGAGTTAAGGGTGTTACAGTTTTGATTCTAGGACATTCTGGTTATGCGATAACATTTCGAGTAACTAACAAGTATGATAATTCTACAAATTTGTAATATATAAAAATATACAAATTCAACATTTTTAAAATTAATTAAATATGATGTTTAACTTAATAAAACAAAATTTTGCTAACAATAATATTAAAATGAAATAAAAAATTGTATTCTACATTTTAGAATTTCCATGACTTTTTGACTCATTTTAAGCCATCAAAACTCTTTACTTTTCAAAAATTTGATGGTTTTAAGAATATTAATTTAAAGTTCTAATGTAATTCTAAAACAATAAATTTTGTTTGACCAAAAAAAGTAACCAAAAGCCTAAAAGATGTTAGGGCTCAAAACATTGAAATCGTCAAAACTTTCCCAAACTTTCTAAGTTTTTTGTTTCAAGTAAGCTTTTTTGGGAGCATAGTTCTTTTAACACATAAGTCAATTTGTGTAGAAAACATACCAATGAGAAGATCACATTTCATACAATAGAAATCATCTAAATTTCGAATAGAATGAGCAACAATAGATAGTTTTAAAAATCCTTAAATTGAGTTACCCAATTTTGTTGAAAGTTTTAAGTCTGGGATTTCGATTTTGGTTTTAGTTTAGGGTTTCAATTTGGGGTTTTAGATTCAATTATAGTTGGGGGTTTTGATTTCGATTTTAATTTCAATTTTAGTTTCAATTTTGGGTTTTGATTCCAAAAAATTCTGGTTGTGCAATAATCTCTCAAGTAACTAACAAGTATGGTAAATCTACAATTTTGTAATATATATAAAATAAAAATTCAATAAAAATTTTGAAAATTAATTAAATATGATGTTTAACTTAATAAAATATAATTTGGCCAACAATAATATTGTAATGAAATAAAAAATGTATTCTACATTTATGAATTTGCATGACTTTTTGGCTTATTTTAAGCCACCAAAACTTTTTGCTCTTTCAAAAATTAGATGTTTTTAAGAATATGAATTTAAAATTCAAATGTCATTCTAAAACAGTAAATTTTGGTTCATCAAAAAGAGTAACCAAAAGCCTCAAATTTTGGAGCTCAAGACATTGAAAATTGTTACAACTTGCCCAAACTTTCTAAGTTTTTTTGTTTTGGGAGCCTTGTTCTTTTAACATAGAATTCAATTTGTCTAGAAAAGCATACCAATGGAAAGATCACATTTCATACAATAGAAATCATTTAAATTTCTACTAGAATGAGCATTAATAGATGATTTTAAAAATCCTTAAATTGAGTTACCCAAATCTATTGAAAGCCTTAACTTTAGGGTTATAATTTTGGTTTTAGTTTAGGGTTTTCATTTGGGGTTTTATATTTGGTTTTGGATTGAGGTTTCAATTTCAATTTTGGTTTGGGGTTATAATTTTGGGTTTAGTTTGGAGTTTTGATTTTAAGGCATTTCGGTTGTGCTATAACCTCTCAAGTAGCTAACTAAATATGAGAATTCTATAATTTTATAATATATATAAGGCCATTTTACAAAAAAAAAAAGCCCTTTTCTAAAATTATTTACGGAAATGGGCCAACTTTTTGATTATTTAGCAAAAAGGGCCGAATTCTCCGAAAACGCGTCCACGTCAGTGTGATCTCAGGTGCTGTGTCAGCAAATCGCGTCCTTGGGGGAGCGTTTTGCCCTTTTTTTTAGGGTTAGTGTTTTTTGCATTGGTTTAGGATTTTAGTGATAGTGTTTTTAGGGTTATGTTTTTTAAGTTTTTAAGGTTTAAGGTTTAGGGTTTTTAAGAAAAAAATCAATTAAATTAGGGTTTAGGGTTAATTAATTAAATTAACTATTAATTTAAAAAATTAATTAGATTAGGGTTTAGGGTTTTAGGGTTAATTAATTAAATTATGGATTAGTTTTTTTAAAATAATTTTGTGTTTAGGGTTTTGAAAAAAATATCTTAGCAATAATTTTTTTTTCTACAATAGTTTTTGAAAAAATAAATTTGAGAAGACGTTTCTGAACAAATAGTGCCAAAAACGCTTCAAGCAGGATGCACTATCAGTAAAAGTACTGAAAAAAAGCTCCCACGTGGACGCGTTTCTTCTACAATTGTTTCTGAAAAATAATTTTGAGAAGATGTTTTTGAACAAATAGTGTCAAAAACGCTTCAAGCAGGATACACTATTAGTAAAATTACTGAAAAAATCTCCCACATGGACGGACTTTTTCTACAGTAGTTTGTGAAAAAAAAATTTGAGAAGATGTTTCTGAACAAATAGTGTCAAAAACGCTTCAAGCAGGATGTACTGTCAGCAAAAGTACTGAAAAAAGATCCTATGTGGACGCGCTTTTTCTACAGTAGTTTCTGAAAAAATAATTTTGAGAAGATGTTTCTGAACAAATAGTTTCAAAAATGCTTCAAGCAGGATGCACTGTCAGCAAAATTACTAAAAAAAGCTCCCACGTGGACGCTCTTTTTCTACAGTAGTTCTTATTTGGCCTTAGACTATAAATGAGGCAAATTTCATTCTCAGGTTGCATAAGTTATAGCAAGAAAAATTAGAGAGGCTAACCAGAATAGAAATTGAAGATGAGTGAACGTATTAGTGATGTTATTTACTATGATGGTGAGGTCCGCCACGCCGAGAACGGTGTTGTTTTTTTATCGGAGAACATAAAGCGACTGATTTTTAACCAGAACATAGATTTGACAGAACTTCGTAAAAAAATTAGGCGTAAAATCTTAGGAACAACGCCAATGAAAATTTTGTCTATTAAGTATCAATTTTGTGCTTCAATTGATCCCGTGACATATGACTCATTCGACATCAAAGGTGCTCGTACCTTGGAGGCAATGGTGCAGACTCATCTCGCTAGTTGATCACCCTATCTTGAGTTATATGTAAAATTTTCATCACCAAATGATGCATTTGCGACTTCAACATCTACTGTTGTTTGAGAGGAACACACAACCTCTGCCCAACACTCTGTTAGTGGGTGGCAAAACACAGAAGCGCCTATGTTTGGTAGCAGTATAGAATACATAACCCCTGCACAACACTCTATTAGTGGATGGGACATGCACCCCGGTGGGTCGATGTTTGTTGCTGGAAATACGTATTGGGGAATGACATCAACTTCTAGTAGTTGGCAATCCACATCTAATTGGGGACATTATGAAACGTCCAGAAGAAGGGATGATGTACTCCCTACGACTTCCACCGGTGAGGGGACCTCATACGTTGCAGATGATGGTGGGTTGGTTAATAAGTCCGATATGGATCCTCCTCGAGAGTCGGACCCCGATAGTGCAGAAATTGCATTATTTTCTGAACCAAAGTCTGTTCCAATCGAACCTGAAGATGTTGAAGGAGGTTCAGATAAAGAAGAAGAAAATCCGCAATTCAGGGCGTACTCACCTCTAGCCCACATGCATAATGTCGATCTATCTGCAGATGATGCGTTGGAGTTTCCAGATCTACCATACAGAAGGCATGATCATACAAGTTCGTTATTGGATTCAGGTGAATTGGAAATTGGTAATGAGTTTTCCAATAAAGATAGTTTTCTTGGTGCATTGAAACAACATAGCATCATGAACGGGGTTAACTACAATGTGGTTAAATCCAAATCCGATAAGTTTGAGGCTAAGTGTGCAGTGCAAGATGGTACATGTTCATGGAAAATCTATGCGTAGTTGAGGAAAAGGACAGGGTTGTGGGAGATAAAAAAGTATAAAGGTCTACATATATGTGCTGGAGGTACAATATTTAAGGTTTTTGAATAATACTGTTATTAAGTAATGTTGCATTATTTAACGTACTTCGTTGACAAGTGTTTCACAAAATCATCCCAAGATGGATTCAGATATGTTAGCTAGCTTAATACTACTGACGATGAAGGCAGGTCCCAAGACTTTAGTGCCAGTCTTAGTTGCCAATATTTGTAGCCAATTGAGGTACACTCCCTCTTACCGCAAGGCTTGGATAGCTAAGCAGAAGGCGTTGGAAAAGATGCATAGTGGGTGGGACGCTTCATATAATGAAGTATGGAAGTAGTGTCAAGTGCTGGAGAGATACGTCTCAGGTTACATAACAGACCTTGAAAAGACACCTGCGTACTACAATGACCGATTGCTCCATAGATGCCAAGTGTTCAAGCGTCTGTTCTGGAGCTTTCAGCAATGCTGAGACGCATTTCTATACTGCAAGCCATTGGTAGAAATTGACAATACCTTTATGTTAGGTAGATATACCTATCGGCTATTGCTAGCTGTGGTACAGGATGGTAATGGGAGAATCCTTCCAATTACGTTTGCAATAACACTTGGGGAGTCAGCTGATGACTGGGATTTCTTTCTTTCTAGGTTAAGAAGGCATGTCTACTCCCAACCTGATATCTGCATTATATCGGATCGGGGCACTGGAATACTAACCGCAATTGTGCGACAAGGAAGCCTATGGCATCGCACATACCATCGGTATTGCCTAGGGCACGTTGTGTCCAACTACTACAGGCAATATCGATCTACAAGTGAACAACGACAATTGACCAACATGGGTATTTAATCTCTATTAATATAATTTCGTTTGTAATATTCAATTTATTCTGAATGGAAGAGTGGTATGTAATTTTCAATATGAACTTATATTGGTAGGGTGTGAGATAAGTAAGGATCATTTTCATGAGATGTTGGTAGTTTTGCGTTCAGTTAACAAAGAAGGTACGGACTACCTCTGTAACATACCTTTCGAATAGTGGACACAAGCATACGACGGCGGCCTACGATATGGTCATATGACCTCAAACCTGGCTGAATGCATAAATTCTGTTCTAAAAGGAATACGTCATTTGCTGATAACATCGGTTGTGCGAGAGACATATTTTTGTTTAGCGGCACTATTTCCAAAGTGAGTAGCGAGTTATGAAGGCCAAATGCAGGGAGGCTATGTATAGTGTGGGAAGGTATTGCAAGAAATTAACAAGCCGAAGGCGCAGGCAAACACCACACACACATTGTGTCACCATCGCGACAACCTGTGGTTTTATGTGATGGGATTTGACAGACTGCACCAAGGTATTACTGGCAGGCAATATCGTGTACACTTGAGAAATAAGACTTGCGGCTGTGGGAGGTTTGACGCACTTCGTTATCCATGCGCTCATGTAATTGTAGCTTGTAAGAATCTCCATCTGGATCCCATGAGCTATGTCGACGAAGCGTACAAAATAGAATACATGTACAATGTCTGGAGACACATATTTCCACCTGTCCCAAATGAACGTAAGTGGCTGTCTTTATCACTTGCTCCGCTTAAGTTGATACCGGATAGAGATTTGTGTCGCAAAGTAAAAGGTTAACCTTACTCGACTAGAATCGTGGCAATATAGATATCCGAGGAACAACCAACCAACAGAAGTTGTGCAGATGGTGTAGGAACCCAGGCCATACAAGTCGATCATGTCCAAACCGAATAGCGATAGTTGTTGTAATAAAACTATGTTGCATTATTTATATTTTATTAAAAATATAAAAATATTCAAAATATTACCTTATTTAAAAGAACTTCTATTTTATTAAAAATATAAAAGTAAATTACAATTACTTTATTCAAAACAACTTTTATTTTATTAAATGTAACAATATAAAAAGTTTGTACAAATATATTAAAAATATTAAAAATATTGGTTTATTCAAAAGAACTTTTATTTTATTAAAAATATAAAAGTAAATTACAATTAAAATATTAAAAACAACTTTTATTTTATTAAATGAAACAATATAAAAAAAGTTTATACAAATATATTTAAAAAAATAAATTTTGTACCGACAGAAATTAATACCACATGGGGGTTGTCGACGGTCACGCGCTGGATTCCTCATTTGTTCAACTTCAAATGGGGGTTGTGGTTGCTCCAGCAGGGATTGTGGTTCCTCCGGCAGGGGATTTGGTTGTGGCTGTTGGGAGGATGACCCACCTTGATAGAATAATAAATTCGGAGGTGTTTGTATCACCTATAGTGGAGGCGTTTGAATCTCATAAAGCGATGGGGATTGGTAAAAAGAAGAGCTCCCCGACAGCGCCTCATGCGATCCCTCATACGATGGCGGTATATAGATTGGCAATCCACTCAGAGTAATTGGGAATGGAGATGAACCGGGTCATGCATTCCAACTTGTCATAGGACTGGGAAAATGAAACATATAAGGGTTAGGATACATATAAGGGCTAGGATACGCACCTGGCATAATCTGAAAAGGCTGTGATATAGGTGTCATCGATTGAAGTGTTGGGTCCGGTGAATGTGTGGGCGCTGTTGATGGGCCTACGTCATCTTTTTGGATTTAAAAGGCCCGTCATTTCCTTTGGACACAGATTTGCCATCGTCTCTCCTCTTTCGACAGTAAATATGGCTTGCCATGGATCCTAAACCATGGCATGTATTCCGGCACGCACGCTAACTCAAGAATGATGATCGGTTCCCGAGTAGGTATATAATCATACCGATTTTCCCATATTTTGATATATTCTGACCAGTATCTCAGCCAATCCGTATTCAATTACCATAAGTCGACTCTGTGCTCATCATCGAGCACCTCAGGTGTCACGGGAATCGATTGTTGGAATCCAAATTGCCGCAATGCTCTATCTGACTGATGCATCTCCACGGTAGCATAGTTGACCAATGGGACTTTTACTTGCCAAATGTTCAGATTTTGAAAGAATTCATCTGGAATTACTACTCGAATTGCCGGATCCTCGTATGATGTCTGTAAACATGATAAAAGTATTAGTTATATACATAATACATAATACTAAATACTAAATACTAAATATGAAACGACTATTTTATTATGTATATATATTTTATTTAATACTTACTTGTGCTTTCGACCATTGGTCTAATAGAAGCTGTATATCTTCAAGAGAGGTAGGTATTCCAACATAACTTGCCGAATGGTTCCACTTAATTAAATAAATTTTTAGCATACAATTATATTTTAAATCTACATAATAATTGTAAAATCTAATATAAATTTATGTCGTTATGAGTGAGAATGTATATGGGTGGTCCACTCGAGGACGTAAAAATGGAAAGCGAAACCGTGCCCATTATTGCAGTAGTGATAGGCAACCTCCGATTTTGGCTTTATTCTGTCGCGTCGCCCCGCGCATCTCTTTGTACAATGTTGCTAACATGATAAACCTCTAACTAAATTCACTAACTGCTCTAAAATCAACGAGTTTCAGCAGCCATCTCAGATGTACGAGGTTTCGTGGCAAGTCCGGCATCAGATAACTTCCAATCATCTCAAGAATGTATGCCCGAGCATATCATATTCTTTCTAGTTCAGTCGAATCATTATCTAGCTCCGGGAATGTGTCTCGTAACCACTCATCTCGATCTGACCTCCGTTAATATTATCCGAAATAGCACCCAAAAGCTTGTAACATACAGCTCCCCAATTAACAGATTGAGCGAACCCGGTGACTGCGTACCCATCCACCGGCAATTCCAATTGCAACTTGATAAACCATAATTTATACATATTTTTATCCCATGCTTAGCATATTTTTGGATGAATTATCATTGGATTTGTGGAATTTGATGCTCCTAATCCTTTAATTTCATGTTTTATACTTAGGTGAGCATAGGAGAGTAAAAAGAGCGAGAATCAGGCCAAAAACGAAGAAAATGGGTCAACATGAGAAATTGACACGGCCTGGACTTCCTTACACTGGTGGACCACATGCCCGTGTCTATTTAATAGACTCAAACACTGGTTGAAGCACTTGTACATGGCGTGTCACACGGGCGTGTCCCTGTCGAGCCCAAGTCTAGTCCTATTCGGAAAAGGCCACTCTTCAAGGTTTTGAAGCATTCTAAAGCCTATATAAACACCCCAGGAGGTACTTGAAAAAGACACACGAAGTAGGAGGTAAGGAATTACTCAAAGAAAGCCGATTGATCCATCTCAGAAGTCGAATTATCCTGCAAAACTGAAGATCTCTCTTCAATTTCCTTCAGGAGTTTTTGGGTTTTCTTTATGTTTTGTTATCATTATTCTTTTGAGATGTTTTCTTTTACACTTATGAACTAAATCCCCTAAATACCTTAGGGGAATGAAACCCAAAATGGATCTTGTTATTATTTTATGAATTATATGATAAATATTTGACTTGTTCTTAATTATGAGTTCTTAATTCTTGCTTTAATATTCCAGGATATTGATTCAAGTATTGATGTACTTATTCAGAGAAGCAAAAGTCCCTATCTAAGAGTAGATCTAGCATAATTAAGCAGAGTTGATTGCACCCCTAGACATAAGGAGACATAATTTTGCCGGATTAGGGTGAAACCTAATAAGGGAATCCATAGATCGAGTTAATGCAACACTATGGGTTTTAATTAGAAAGAGATTTCAATTAATCAACCTAGGGTTAGACGTTGTTAGTCTCTAGAGAGATAATAATATAACTGAGGGATTTCTACGGATCAAGTCAAGTGAATAAATCGTCTGATTCAGAGTCAAATAACAAGTGAAGTCTAGGTGGATTTTCCCTTGGGTATTGTCCAAATCAATCATTTTTCCTAAAAGTATTTCCCTAATTTACTTTCTGTGCATTCTTAGTTTAGTTAATTAGCTTAGTTAAAACAAATACCCTTAATTTTGGGCTAGATAATAAAAAGAAAGTTAATACTGGTACTTTTAGTTCCTGTGGGTTCAACATCTCGGCCTTGCTATAAACTATACTACTGCTCGATAGGTGCGCTTGCCTTCATCGTGATAATAGTTAGTTTTCAAGTACGGTCAATTATAAATTTAAAACTTATCACGATTTGATGATCATCACAACTGTACGTCTTCTAGAGTGATAGTACACTCTTCGCATAGAAGATGGAAAGTGTGCGCCTCGGGTCTCCACCTCTCTATCAATGCACTAATTAGTTTCGGGTCCAACTTGCACCCCTTGCCTATCGTGGCTACGTGCCAAAAACCCACTTCCCGCATGTAATTCTTTATCAATGGTGATGGAGGACCAGACATATTATGGATATAGCATTGCAACAGCCGATCTACAGACTGTTATAAAAAAATATAAAATAAAAATTAATTAAAATTGCATAAATGAAAAAAATATTAAATAATATTGAAAAATTAAAATTAACACTTACCATTTTCATTTGTAAGACGGAGATGTGTTTATTATCGAGACAAATTAATTCTCCGGCCATTGTTAACACGATCGAATATTTTTTAATTTTAAAAAAAACTAATTTAGAAAAAAATTAAATAGAGCTTTTTTGTAAAAATTAAAGAGAGCTTTGAGAGAAATTTGAAAGAATTTTGAGAGGATTTTTGTGTGAAAAAAATGAAAAGGGGGTTTTTATATATATATATATATTTACTGTTACAGTCCAAATGGTTAAAAAAAATTAGCCGTTAGGGGGTTAAAAAAAAGGGCAAACGCTCCCCTAGGGACGTGTTTTGCTGACACAGCACCTGAGATTGCGCTGAAGTGGACGCATTTTCAGGGAATTCGATCCTTTCCGGTAAATAATAAAAAAATTGGCCAATTTCTGTAAATAATTTTAGAAAAGGTTTTTTTTTTATAAAATGGCCTATATATAAACTGTTAACACCTGTTGTTTCTCCCAAATCATTAAGGGTTGAGAATCTTGAACCTGCGAATGTTGTTCCAATCGTCTTATCATTGGCACCCCGTAAATCACTCCTTCCACGCTTGAATTTTTGCTCCACCATTATCCATGGCCTGTACGATGTTCCAACCTCTTCCACTTCTCCTATTCCAGCATTTTTTAGTTAACAATAGCTTTCTTTTTTCCCCTTTCACAGATTGGATCAATGAGATGCAACAAGGAAAGCTCTTTAACATGCTTGTACTTGCCGCAAGAGAAGCATATCGTCGGGAGGGATTCATATTCCACGACTTATTGAGGTTGATGACTACCGCCATTTTGGCAAAGCGAACTCAAGTTCTACTATCAGTTTTAAAATCAAGTTTTGCGACTTTTCGTATCAAGCCTCTAATCACTTCAAGGATCCCCTTCTTGAACATAAATCCTGGAAGACTTGGCAATCAGATCTAAGCCATAACCACGCTCAGGTATGGTTTTAGTAGGGAGAAATCTTTGGTCCATGGCTGATGTTGTTCCAATAGGGTCGGAAGCGTGTAAATTATTGTACTAAAAAATCACACAAAGTTCAATTCCCAGGGAAGAGAGGTGGATCACAAGGATCTCTTAAATACCAAGTCTTTCCTTAGTCAGAATATCCCTTTTATAGTAATTTAATAGCACAATAAATACTACTATTATACCCTTAAATATTGAAAGAAAAATAGGACAAGAAAGAACACAAGAGTTTTAACGAGGTTCGGTAAATTATACCTACGTCCTCGGGCACTAACACCAGATGATAACTTTACTATCTCCAAAATATTACAAACAAATAGAATTCCTTAAGAATTCTCAAATGGGAGAAGAGAGAAAACTAAGAGAGAAAGATTGGTTGGGATGAATTGAAATGAGAAATGAGAAGGCCTATTTATAGTTGAGGTTCAAGGACCAAACAATAAATAGCCCATTATCTCAAGGACCAAAAAAAAATTATCCCATGCCACTTTTTCAAAGTCAACTTTAGGGTGCTAAACTTGCACCACTTTGGATTGTTTGCCATTAAAATTGTCTACCATTAATCATAATGTTAACAATCTCCACCTTTAAGATTTGATTAGGATAATCACATCTTCACACACTTCCTTCAACTCCCCAAATTCGATAAAGCTATCTTTTGTAGTGCCTCCAAATGCGCTCTCGGCGCCATACACTGAAGGTGCTCAAATTCTCAGGATGTTAATCAAGTTCAAACAATGATTAAACTTGATTGTTGTTACCACCTTGGTCATCATATCTCGGGATTATCTGCCGTCGGAATCTTTCAAGTAGAATTTTTCCTTTTCAAAGACTTCCGCACAAAATGATATCTTACGTCGATATGCTTGGTTCTTGAATGATAGACTTGATTTTTCGCTAAATGAATAGCGCTCGATGTCACAATATAGACTAATGTGACTTTGAACAACTCCCAAGTCTTTCAACAATCCATTAAGCCAAATAGCCTCCTTAATGACTTACAGAATCGCCATATATTCGCCTCTGTAGTAGATACACCATCAGAGATCGTAAGGTAGACTTCAACTCACTGGAGCTTTCAAGAGTAAACAGATACCCGTAGTTGAACGACGTTTATCTAAATTACCAAAGAAAGTCGGAATCAACATATCCAACTACAAACCGACCAAGTGCTTCATCCTGTTCAAAAATTAAACCAACATCTACGGTTTTCGAAGATACCATAGAATCCATTTCACACTTGCCAATGTCCTTTTCAGGATCATGCATATACCGCTCACAACTCCAACGACTTGTGAAATGTCGGTACAGACACACCATCGCATACATCAAACTCCCAACTGCATTTGCATATGGGACTTTTGCCATATATTCTCTTTCTTCTTCGCTTTTGGAAATAATTGAGCACTAAGTTTCAAATGAGAAGCAAGTGGGGTACTTACATGTTTTGTGTTTTCATTTACACCAAAACATTGTAATACCTTTTTCAGATATTGCTTCGATTCAAGCAAAGCTTGCCTCTGTCTATCTCTACTTATCTCCATGCCGAGAATCTTCTTGGCCTCACCTAGATCTTTCATCTCGAACTCTTGATTCAACCGAGCCTTCACTTATCTATCTCTTTTGGCTCTTGAGCGATTAACATATCATCAACATACAAGAGTAGATAAATGAAAGATCCATCATGTAGCTTTTGCAAATACACACAATTGTCATATTTGCTTCTTGTGTACTACGCTTTTCATAAAGCTATCAAATCGCTTGTACCATCGCCTCGGGATTGCTTCAATCCATATAGCGATTTGTTCACTTACAAACCCAATTTCTACCACCAACATCTTTGTATCCTTCGGGCTGAGTCATATAGATCTCCTCTTCTAACTCACCATGCAAGAAAGCCGTCTTAACATCAAGTTGAGCTAGCTCCAAATTCAACTGTGCTACCAAGGCCAACAAAATTCTAATGGAGGAATGCTTCACAACAGGGGAAAATACATCATTGTAGTTAATTCCCTCCTTCTGAGCGTAGCCTTTAGCTACCAACCTTGCCTTGTAGCGAACATCTTTCTTGCTAGGAGATCCATCTTTCTTTGCGAATACCCACTTGCATCCGATTGCCCTTTTACCTTTCGGTAATTGCGCCAACTCCCAAGTATTGTTCTTCAAGAGAGATTGCATTTCTTCATCCATGGCGCTTTTCCATTTATCACTTTCTAAGCTTTGCATTACTTCTTGATAAGTGATAGGAATATCATCATCAACAACGGAAGGCGCGAGGCCACCATATCGAGAATCGAGCGTGTTTACGAATTTCTCTCCTTGGCCTTGCAACGCAGAATCGGTTCGGTGTACTTAATGGTTCTTGGGTCGAACCTCTTCAACCTCTAATTCCTCCATTGTGGTGGAGAATTAGACTTATTAACGGGAAATCCCCATCTGCTCAAACTCCACTGTTTTGGAGTACACTCCACTGCCTTGTGGAGTATCGCTCGTCTGAATATCTTTATCTCGCTACCTTTTCAATGTGGCGATTCATCAAAGGTAACATCTCTCACATGATCATTTTCTTTGTGTCTAAGCACCAAAGACGAAATCCCTTCACTCTGAAGTGATTCCCATAAAGAGAGCTTTCTTTGCCCTCGGATCTAACTTTGACTCCTTCACATGGTAATATGCGGTGGATCCAAACACATGTAAGGAATCATAATCATGAATGGGTTTTCCGCACCATACCTCCATAGGAGTTTTTCTTTCTAATACTGAGATGATGGCAAACGATTAACAAGATGGGCAGTATGTCACAACCTCGACCAAAATTGCTTGCCCAACCCAAGATTGGACAACATACATCGAACTTTCTCCAAGAATGTTCGATTCATACGCTCTGCCACTCCATTCTCATTGTGGTGTATCCCTAAGCGTGAAGTGTCGAACAATACCATACTCTTGGCACACATCGAAGAACGGATCACTTCTATATTCGCCTCCATTGTCCGTTCTAAGCCGCTTGATTTTCTTGCCATCGGTTTTCGATCATAGTTTTCCATTTAAGAAAAGCGTAAGCACTTCATCCTTAGTTCTCATGGTATACACCCAAACTCTTCGGAAAAGTCATCAACAAAAGTAACAAAGTAGTGTTTTCCTCCCAACGAAAGTGTTTTGGAAGGCCCCCACATCTCGAGTGAACATATTCCAAAATACCTTTTGTATTATGGATAGCGATCTCAATTTCACTCTCTTTTGCTTTCCCAGAACACAATGCTCGCAAAATTTTAATTTGCAAGCCTTTGCACCTTTCAACAATCCTTGCTTTGCCAGAATTTGCAAGGATTTTTCGCTGGCATGTCCCAACTTCATATGCCACAACCGCATTGAGTCCAATTCTTTGTTCTTGGGAAGTCGCAATGATCGCTCCAATAACTGTACTACCTTGGTAGTAATACAAGTTATTTTTCCTGATGCCCTTCAATATCACAAGTGCGCCAGATGTCACTTTCAAAACCCCATCTCTCATATTAACAACTGAACCATTGGATTCCAAGGCTCCCAATGAGATGAGATTTTTCTTCAAACTGGGCACGTACCGAACATCAGTTAGAACTCTGGTTGATCCATCTTGATTCTTTAATTGGATTGAACCTATCCCAACAGCTTTTCTGAGCATTGTCATTGCCCATATAAATAACTCCTCCATTTAGTTCTACTAAATCGAGAACCGATCCGGTTAGGGACATATGATAGGTACAACCCGAATCCAATATCCACTCATCCGAATGGAACGACGATGAGGATGCAACCGATGATAATTGAGTCACTGGTATCATGCTTTGCAACACAAGCATCTATGTAGCTTTTCCTTATTCTTGACTTTGGACAATTTTTCTTCCGGTGGCCTTTCTCATGACAAAAGGCACATTCATCTTTCTCGAGTCCGGACTTTGACTTTGATCTCCCTTTTGAGTTTTCTTCCGAGTGTATGAACGACCTCGGACTACTAAAGCTTCAGATATCTCGATTGAGTTTTTCTGTTTGTCCTTCTTTCTCTGCTCATAATCGTATAAGGCCGCATGCACTTCGCTCGAGATATATCACTCCGCCATGAAGTAGAGTAGTTTCTAGGAACTCAAACTCCTCGAAGTGACCCCAACAACATCAAAGCCAAATCTTCATCTTTGAATGTCTCATCCATATTCACAAATCGGTGACTAACTGATTAAATTTGGTGATGTGATCATTCATTGTGGTACTTGGGACGTAAGTGAAGCGAAAGCAGTCTTTTCTTCAAGTGGAGCTTATTTTGACTGTTTTCTTCAAAATTTTTCTTCAAGTGCCACCCACAACTTATTTGCGAAGTCTCCTTTGAAAAAGCATACCTCTGCTCTCGAGAAAGGCATGATCGAATTGTGCCACATGCCAACCGATTGATCACCTTCCAATCTTTCTCCTCACATCATCTGGTTTCTTTTCATCAATGGCAATGTCTAGACCTGCTGAAAAAGGGCATCTAGAACCTCACTTTGCCACATACCAAAATGGCCCGTGCCATCAAAGATCTCCACGGCCAATCTTGCATTTGCAATTGTCGGTCTTGTCCACATGGACGATGTTGAAGCTCCTACACCGACCGTTTCTCCATAATCTTTCAATATACCTAAGGAAATCTTTTCTGATGTGGAAGATCAGTTTAAACTGCAACTACAGAGCATACTACGATTAACCTTCGGCTCTTGATACCACTTGTTGTTCCAATAGGGTCGGAAGCGTGTAAATTATTGTACTAAAAAATCACACAAAGTTCAATTCCCAGGGAAGAGAGGTGGATCACAAGGATCTCTTAAATACCAAGTCTTTCCTTAGTCAAAATATCCCTTTTATAGTAATTTAATAGCACAATAAATACTACTATTATACCCTCAAATATTGAAAGAAAAATAGGACAAGAAAGAACACAAGAGTTTTAACGAGGTTCGGTAAATTATACCTACGTCCTCGGGCACTAACACCAGATGATAACTTTACTATCTCCAAAATATTACAAATAAATAGAATTCCTTAAGAATTCTCAAATGGGAGAAGAGAGAAAACTAAGAGAGAAAGATTGGTTGGGATGAATTGAAATGAGAAATGAGAAGGCCTATTTATAGTTGAGGTTCAAGGACCAAACAATAAATAGCCCATTATCTCAAGGACCAAAAAAAAATTATCCCATGCCACTTTTTCAAAGTCAACTTTAGGGTGCTAAACTTGCATCACTTTGGATTGTTTGCCATTAAAATTGTCTACCATTAATCATAATGTTAACAGCTGAACCGTAGGGTACTGGTCATATGTACTCCATGGCCCTTACGTTAGAACTTTCTCATAGTCATCAAAACATTGAAACTTAACCAAGTAATAGCTGTTTTCAAAATCCATGAGCTGAAATGGTTTTGACAACTTCCAAAAGCTACTAATCCTATTATGAAGAGCATTGTATCCAATACTTTGACCCAAGAGTTTCGAAACTACAATCGTCTCTATTTCCTTGTAAAGGATCTGCTTGATTTTATCAGAAAAATCTATTCTCGGAATCCCGTTAATGGTAGGTCTTATCACATCTCCCTCTAATAAGACTAGATCTCTATCTTTACCATCACCTGTAGCCAAATGGTCTTTGATAGAATCGACTGATCCAACCCCTAAGAGTTTTTCCTTCCAAGATATCATTGGAGGTAATTCAAGATCCATACTCATATTGACCTCTACCTCATTTTGGCCTTCCTTAAACCTTTTTTAGTGTTTCGATCTTCGAAAAAATGAGATACGCCACCATTGTCATTGCTCAAAAAGTTTTCCATTTTTAAAAAAATTAAATCTGGTTAAAGTGAAACTTCCCCAACAGTGTAGATTTCAGGTCATTTTTGTTATAAATTTTGAACTTGGGTTTTTTTTAGAAATAATAATTTTTTTAGGGTTATTTTTGAAAAAAAGCCCGTTTATTCTCTCCTTTTTTAGATAATATTTTTCTCGTTTCTCCCTCACGTTTGCTTCCCCCTTCATTCTATCCTCTTTTCCCCTTTGTTTCTTCCCTTTTTTTTTCATCTTTCTCTTTTGTTTTCTTTGCCGTTTCTGAAGAGAGTTTTCGTGAGAGAGAAACCCTAAGTTTTCTTTGTCGTTTCTGTTTTTTTTTTTGTGATTTTGAAATGCTCTGCTTCATCGGAGACTCATTTCATGTATGAATCTTTACTTGAACTTTTTTTTTTCCTTTTCATCTCTGTTTTAGTTTCAGATCTAAGCTTCTTTATTTGTATTTCAGTGAGTTTTTTGGTTTTCAGCTTTAGAACAAGTTTGTCTTTGCCTTTTCATCTCTGTTGTAGTTTCAGATTTATGCTTCTTTACTTGTATTTTCAGTGGGTTTTTTGGTTTTCAGTTTTTGTTTTTCAGCTTTAGAAATCACTGTTTCGTTCCGTCTTTCAAATCTATGGATCTCGGTCTGGTTGTTCTTTTTGTTTGTTTATCGTCTACTGTATGTTGTTCTTTTATTTTTTGGATTGTTTGTTTCCCTCTGTTTAACATTATAGCTTTTGTGTTATGTTCAATTTGTTTTAAATCCTAGCTTAGCAAAATACTGGTTGGGTTTGGTGGTTGGGGTTTATGATTTCGATAAGTACATGAAAGTTTCCGGATGAATGTGCTCCACCTGATATTAAACCCTACACACCAGGGGTAATATTAATATATTGTTAAATCAACTTTCTTTCCTTTGTTTTCATAGTTAATGAATTTGATGTCTGTCTTCCTTGCCATGGCTATAAACACACATTGGAAGTAAAACTGTTGATTTGTTGTTTGTTCTCAAATACATACTATTTTCTGGTTCGAACATTGATAATAAGCTACTTATAATGGATGCTTTTGGAGTTTGAATAAAATGTTTTTATACCTTATTCGAGCTTTTTGAATATGTAAAAGATGTTTCTCCTTTGATTGAGGACAGGATTAGTGTTGAGTAATTCTTTATTATTATTATTATTATTATTTTTTGTATATCAGTTTACTTTGCATTAAGGTTTTAGTGAAGTTAATCATAGATTCTTCTTTGAGTGCTATTATGATATTTTAATGCTATTAATTGTGTTTCTAAGAACTTTATAAATATTTATAACAAAGATAACCTCGAATATTAATTGTTTTTTATGACACAAAGCTCTGCTCTATATGTGCTTCTTAGTGCTTATATGTTAATTACTTAAATTTTTTGTTGTCATTGCAAGAAGATCTTAAAAAGTGCCTTGCTGATGAAAAGGCACGATATCAATTTGTAATTCGTGCTGGTACTGATACGGAGGTTCTATGGAATGATGGAAGGCAGTCTAAAACTGAGCCTGTTTACAAACGCAGTGTAAGTGGCTTTGTGAAAGTCTCTCTCTCTTTATATCCATGTGTTCTTTTTTTTTTTTTTGCTTGGTGGTTAGTGGTGAATCATTTGGGTTTTGGGTTCGTGTTTGGGGTGTAGGGGTTTGGGTTTAGGATTCGAAGTTAGATGTATCCTAGGACCTCAGTGACCTATTCCTTTGTATGATCTTTCAGATAGAATTTGATCAAAATTATCCTAAAAGAATGAAGCAATCAAAGGATCCATTCGAAGCAGCATTGGAGGAGCAAGAGGAATCGCCGCCTAATTCCCCAGTTGGTGAGGATGAGCTGAACAGCCAAACTCCAAATGAGCCCCAGAACCAAACCAATGGTGGACACAATTTGCTTGTAGATGATGATGATTACGATGAAATTGGTCCCAACGTAAAAAATTCCTCTCATCCATCATCAACTTCAACTTCTAAGTTGCACTCTACAATTGTTAATGCTAATGTTGCTACTGGAGCCACCACCAAGAACAAAGAATACGATGATGACGAAGAGGAGGAAAACATGGAAGTTGAGCTTAGCAAGTTCCCTTCTAGTGCTGACCCTACTAAAATGGCCAAGATGCAGTGAGTTTCTTTTTTTTTTTTAACCTTCTTTTTCCTTATTTTTTGTTCTAATTTTCAGATATTTATGTATTAGGTGAAATGCCATATTTTTAGTGTTTTAAAGGATCAAGTATAAATATTTCAAGGTTAAATTTTGCTATTAGTCCTTGTTCTTTGCGAAAGTTGTATATTTAGTTCCTGTACTTTAATTTGACCAAATTTAGTCTCTATACTTTTTGAAATTTGAAATCTTAGTCCTAGCCCTAACAGTAGCAGTTAAATCTATTTGGTTAAATTCAATTACTAGTCCTGTACTATGTGTACAATTATAGATTTAGTCCATATTTTCCAATTGGATCATTTTAAGTCTTTATATTTATCAAATTTTGAAATTTCAATCATAATGCAAAAGATTCTCATTAATCCATTAACTGCTTTTTTAACGAGTAATATGTGAAAAGATGGTAATGTTTACCGCATCAAATTTGGGAAATAGCAAAACTTAATGAATTTATTAGTTATCGTTTGGGTGAGGATTGAAATTTTAAATTTTAAAAAATACAGGGATTAAATTTACAACTTCCACAAAGTACAGGGACTAATGGCAGAATTTAACCATATTTCAAAATATGATCCCTTGCTCTATACATCTATGGCCTTTCTCTAATATAGGAGGTATCTGCCTAGAGCTGTTAAATTTTTTTCTTCTTTGCAGAGCCATTTTATCGCAATTCACAGAGGATCAGATGAGTAGATATGAATCATTTAGGAGATCTGCGCTTCAAAGGTCTAACATAAGAAGGGTGAGCTTCTTGGACAGCTTTTTTGGGTAGTCTTTCTCTAGAAATATTATTATATTTATGGTGGATTTATAATTATTTGTTGCCTCTTTGACTTCTTTCAATTTCATCTGCATGGGAGTGATAGTTAACTCAAAATTTTGTGTATTATTGATGAATATACTTGAGATTCTTTGGTGCATATGTACTGTCACTATAGCTCCAACCCATTTATGTATTTCAGTTTTGCAAAAACATGATTTGATAATACATCGACTTTAAGTTTGTTCTCGGTAATATGCAGTTGTTGGTAAGCATAACTGGCAGCCAGAAAATTTCTTTACCAATGACCATTGTCGTGTGTGGTATAGCGAAAATGTTCGTTGGTGAACTCGTTGAGAAAGGTACATGCACTTTCCTCTTATAGCAGTAGTGTTGAGATTTCATTTCCAGAAAGCAAATCAGTTTGATTGAAGAGAAAACAAAAAGAGTGAAACTGGTATAAGTATCGTGGAAACCCTTGTATTAAGAGTCAAATTGCATCGTGCCCCCTCTATTAAAAAAGGGGCAAATTCGTCCCTTTATGTTAGATCAAAAAGCAAATTTCTATTGTTAAAAACTGGTGCTTGTATGTTAGAATGAGATACAAATGGCATGTCACGTGTAACTGTTTGGTTATTTTGTCAGCCATGTCAATTTTTAATAGTAAAAATGGATGAAATTTTTAATAGAAAGGACTAGTTTGCCCCTTAATCTAATGTATAAGGACTAATTTGCTTATTTTTTGAGTAAATGGGCTGAAATGCAATCTGTCTCCTAGTATAAGAGCTTCCATGGTACTTTTACCAATAAAACCTTGCATATGGAGGGATGCTTATAAATGCACCAAATATTATGATCAAATATATATGGCTTGGTGCTAAGAAGTTCATTTATCAAGACTTTAAGCTTTTGAGTTTATTTTAACATTATTTTGGTGGTTTGCAGCTAGAATAGTCATGACAGAGAGAAAAGAATCCGGACCAATCAGGCCTTGCCACATTAGAGAAGCTTATAGAAGATTGAAGCTTGAAGGCAAAGTGCCTAAGAGATCAGTGCAAAGGCTGTTTCGCTAAGCGGATCAAGAAACAAGCTTGGTCATCGTTTATCAGGTCTTTTTACATGGTTTGTACATTTGACTTGTTAAAATAATTTCTTTTGAACCTTATGTTACCTTTCATCCTATTTTCATTTCAATGAAGAGGTAGGTAGATCCCTGTAGGCCATAAATCAATTTATATTTTGTGTTTGTGTTAGGCTTGGGATGTTTTGTTCAAGTACAAAATCTCAAGTACAATAATCATTTGTGAAAAGTGACTGATCTTCCGGCTGACTTCATTTGTGAGCTTCGACGAGTGAAATTTATGGAAATTACAGTTGCGTATGATTTCAATTCAATGCATTTGTATGATATTGTGTTGAAGGGAGGTATACCATTAACTTGGACGGTCGGATGTTAACATGCTTTTATTAATATTTGTGAGATGATGGTCAATAAAGGCAGAAGAAAGATGATTGTTCTTTAGTAGAACTACCTGAAATGTGATTGTTATATATGAATGCATCTGGTCTTAATATAGGGATTAGCATGAAATTTCATAGCCCCATAATCTTGGCTGGTATTTTGTACATTCTGCATTTGGTCTTAAGATATATAAATGTGTATTAAATTCCCAGTTTATTTGTTTTCCTTTTACAGATTTGGTCCATTGTTGATGAGTTCTTCCTTCGAAGGACGGTATATTTTTACGGAGACATTCAGCCCTCTATCAAAAAAATCATGTACTTGTTAGTAAATTGGAATAAATACTCAAAGACTTCTTACTATAAGGTTAGGAGCAATTTACTATAAGAAAATTAGAGAGTAAAAAAAATAATGAATAACAGCATTAATTATTTCTGTTAATAAATTATTATCTAAAGTAAATTGATGAATTTAGTTTTATATTATTGAAAAAATAGCAAACAAGAGAAATGAATATGATGGTAGTTATTTACATTTGTAAAAGTTGAAGAATTGAAGATAAATATGGTTGTGAAAAATATTTTGTTCGTTGGTTGAAGTTGAAGAAATTAGAAAAGGGAAAAATTCAAAACATTATAATATTTTAAATTTATAAAATTCAAAAAATAAATATTTTCGTAATTTTGGAGTGTTCACAAAAGGTTATTTAAAAACTTTTCTGTTTTTCTTTTTAATGTTTTGTTTATATAAAGTTTTAAAAACTTGATTAGAATTTTTTTCAAAATTTTGAAAGTAATTATTAGCTTCTTTTTGAAAATTTAACATATTTTACATTTGTGAAAAATATTTACATTTGTAAAAGTTGGAGAATTGAAGATAAATATGGTTGTGAAAAATATTTTGTTCGTTGGTTGAAGTTGAAGAAATTAGAAAAGGAAAAATTCAAAAATATATTGTAATTTTTATGAATATTTTTTTTCTAGTTTTTCATTTTAATAATTTGAACAAATTGTCTATTTAAATGTGGTCTTATTGTTCATAATTGCATTTAATTTTTCTTTTTAGTTAATGTTGCTTCAATTATTCTTATTTGTTGAATTTCAAATATTGAACATACTAGATTGACTCATGGCCCTATAAATTCTACAAAAGTCATAAATATTCAAAATATGTAGGAAAAAGAAAATTTTAATAAATACAAATAAATTATAATAGAAACACAAACATTCATTTTATAAAAATTAAATTAAATATTCAAATTAATTTAAACCCAATTCAACTGGTTTTGTGCCAGTTCAATTTTCCTCTATTTTTTTTAGCTTCAGTTAAACTTGTTAAACCACATATTCTTGATTCAATTGATTCAACTGTTCAATCCAATTTGGTTCTAACAACCATCATGTTTACTCTCTATTTCTTTGTTTGGTCAACAAAGTTTTCTAGTGTTAAAAATGTGAAAAATCTGTAATAAAACATTTAGTGTTTAAAGCTTAGGGTCTAAGGTTGAGGTTTAAGGTTTATGGTTTACTATTCTCGAAATAGATCATATAAGAAGATTTGGATAGGAAATCATACATTTTGTTAACATAAATATAGTGGTTCAAGAAACATACCCAATATATAAATCACCTAAAGTTCGATTAGAATGAGCAATAATAGATGGTTTTACAATGCCTAAAATTTAATTGCCCAAATCTGTTAAAAACCTATGAAAAGAAATTTAAAAAACTGTTTAGTGTCTAGGGCTTAGGGCTTTGGGTCTACAGCTTAGGGTTTAAGTTTGGGTCTAGGATCTAAGTTTAGAGTTCAAGGTTCTCAAAATAGATCATATACTAAAATTCATATAGGAAAACATACATTTTGTTAACAAAAACATAGTGATTCAAGAATCTTACTTGCACGCTTAACCTGATTTTCATGAAATATGAGAAAAATCATATATTACAAATATAATGCATATCATTCAAGGTTGCGTTTTAAGGTTTAAAAATCAAAAAAATATCGTAATACAATATGATAGCTTTTTTCATACCAGGAATGACTTCAAGATCCATGAGGAACTTTCAAAGCTATATTGCTTCTTTGGTAGCCTCATAAGCAGGCACATACTCAATCTCTATAGTAGAGTTAACGGTACAAGTTTGCTTTACACTTCTCCACACAATGGACCTGTCGCCTAAGACAAAAACATAGCCCGATGACGATTTCCTCAAATTCTAACACTTTTCGAAGTTAGATCAGTTTATTTGGTAAGAGTGAGGTCTCCACCGAAATACACAAGCATATAATCCCTTGTTCTCCGTAAATACTTGAACATATGCTTAACTGCTTGCCAGTGCCTTGGTCCTAGATTCACCTAATATCAACATCAACTTCATTGTAAAATAAATATCTGGGCGTGTGCATAGCATAGCATACATGTGATTTCCTATTGCCGAAGCATAAGGAACCTTTCTCATGTTCTCTCTTTCTTTCGCTGTCTTATGATAGTCCTCTAAAATGAGAAATACCACCTTTCCATTCCTCAACATTTGTAAACACAAGATTCATCTAAATTTTTCTCAAATCCAAAAGTCTTGATCACCTAATCAAATCTTTGATTCCATAAGCAGGATGCTTGCTTAAGTCTATATATGGATCTAAGCAATTTGCAAACTTTATACTCTTTTGCTTTAGCTATATATCTGGTGGGTTGCAGAATGTAGATGCTCTTTTCAAGATAGCCATTCAAAAATTATATCTTGGCATCCATTTGCTAGACCTTGTAATCAAGAGTCGTCACAATGGATAATAATATGCTAATTGACTTGAGCATGGCAATCGAAGAGAAGGTTTCTTCATAACCGATACATTCTTTTTGAGTATAACTTTTTACCACAAGTCTGGCCTTATAACTTTCCACTTTTCCATCCGCATTTCTTTTTCTCTTATAGATCCACTTACACCCTATTGGTTTATCCCTTCCTGTAAGTCTACAAGTTCCCACATTGAATTGGAATACATAAAGTCCATCTCAACTTTCATAGTTATTTCCAGGAGCTTGGAATCAGCACTTTGTAACTCTTCGTCATATGTGAGTGGGTCATCATTTTCCTGTTTGGTAGACTCAGTGTTAAAAACACTTCTGCCAGCTTGGAAGAACTTAGGTTTACGAGACTATAATAGTTTGCTCTTTTATGTAACTTTCTTCAAGGAAAGTGGCATGAGTTGAGACTATAACAATTTGCTCTTTTGAGTTATTTGCTCTTTTGAGTTATAAAACAAACCACCCTTTGTTCTCCTTGGATATCCTAAAAACATGCACAATTCTGTCCGTGAGTCCAACTTCCTTACATCTTTATCCAATATGTGGGCCGAGCATCCCCAAATCCTAAAATGATTAAGATTCAATTTCCTGATATGCCATAATTCGTATGGGATTTTTGATGCTGCCTTAGTTGGCACATCATTCAGAATATAGCAAGCAGTTTCTACAACGTATCTCCAAAAAGAGATTGGTAGCTTTGAATAACTTAACATTGAACATACCATGTCTAACAATGTTCAATTTCTTCTCTCTGCCACGCCATTCTGTTGTGGAGTGTCCGATGTGGTTAACTGGGATAGAATATCATTTTTTATGAGGTATCCTAAGAACTCTTCAAATAAATATTCCCCACCTCGATCAACCGAAGTGCTTTTATGGGTAAATCTAATTGTTTCTCCAATTTCGCACGGAACTCTTTGATTTATCAAAGGTTTCAATTTTGTAGTGCATCAGGTATACATACTCATATCTGGAATAGTCATCAATAAATGTTACATAATACTCGTAACCACCTCTTGCACTAACGATCATGGGGCCACATAAAGTTCTAGGGGTTTTTCAGCCTTTGTTCCTTTTACATTAAAAGATCGCTTAGTCATCTTACATTCCAAGCAAGATCCAAATTATGGAATATCAACTTATTTAAGCGAACATAATATCCAGTCTTTCACAAGTCTAGTAATTCTTTCTCGGTTAATATGACCAAGTCTCAAATACCAAAGGTACGCCTCATTAGAGTGAGAAGTTTTAAGTCTTTTATTTGATATTTCAGTCTCAATTAGCGTGTACATATTTAGTTTGATAAATAAAGATTATTTTTCATTCATCCATTACAGGAAAGATTGTGATTTCTAAATATTGCAATTCTATTATTAAATGTCATGGTCAAGCTGTCTTTATATAAACATACAACGGAAATTAAGTTTCTTTTGAAACTTGGTACATAGAAAACGTCTATTAAAATAATCTTTCTACAATTATCAAAATAAAGATATACATCTCCAACTACTTCAGTTGCCACACTTTTCCCGTTTCCGGTCCACAACGATAAGCTCTTATCTCTATGATCTTTTGCCTCTCGAACCCCTGCAGAAAAACACAAACATGATTAGTGGCTCTCGAATAAATGACATAATGGTCTATTGAGTCTTTCACTAAACAAGTTTCTACCATCAAGAGTTCCATACCTTTGCCTTTGGTAGCTAGGTATTATTTCTACTTTTTACAATTTGCCATGAAGTACCCTTTCTTGTTACAGAAGAAGCATTTAGACTTAGATAAGTCTTTAGGCTTTTTGGTTCTCTTCCTTTCCACTTGTGATGGCCCAGAGACCTTAGTCTTGCCTTTCCTAGCGCGTAGTTCGCGAGACCTACCCTGTTTAAAGAAACTTACCCCATAAAAGACTTAGAATGTACGAGCTATGTAGGGGTGCGAACCCCAATGTCAGATAGATGAGTTGTTTTGTACATTGGTTTACAAAACTTAGGGTTCACATGTTCTTAAATTCCTTTCTTCAAATATTTTTGACTTTAGGAAAATAGTAAGACAAGCCCCTGCAAGCGAAGTAGGTTCGCATGTTTTTGCTACTACATAGCATGAAGCAAGCGAAATGAGTTCGCGAGCTTGTGCTTTCTTAAATCTATACATGATGTTTTATTTTATCTCGTAGTGTATAGAGGTTAGGTTGGGTGTTAAAGAAGAGTCACTTAAGTGGATAATATGACGTTCTATAGCTCAGGTTTGGTGATCGAACAGGATATAGGGTGTTACAATTGGTCACTATCGAAGCTAGCTGAGGTATACAACAGGAAATTGTTAGATTGCACGACGTACCTATGTCAATTATCTCTGATTGGGATCCCCGATTCACTTTGAGATTCTGAAAACAATTACACGAATATTTAGGTACGAGATTAGACTTCAACACTACCTTTCACCTGTAAACAGACGGAAAATCGGAACGTGTTATTTAGATTTTGGAAGATATGCTTCGAGCCTGTGTAATTGATTTTGAATCAGGCTGGGAGCATTATTTACCTTTGGTCAAATTTGTGTATAATAACAGTTTCCAGTTGAGTAGTCAAATTGCTCCGTATGAAGTAGGAGTGAGCAAAATTCAATTCGACTCAAAAAAATTGAAAAAAAAACTCGAATTTTGAATTAAACGAATTGATTTATTCGAGTTAATCAAATTATTTGAGTCAACTCGAATTTTTTTCGAATTTCGAGTTCGAATCGAGTTAAGTTTTCGAATTCGAATAACTCGAATAATTCGAATATCAAACTATAATATTTTACATTTTTACCCCAAACTACCAAACCTTTTTACTTTTCTCTCAAAACTTTTACTCCTTCCCACTTTCCCCCAAAACTTTTACTCCCCTCCCATCCCAACCCCCCAATCTACCCAAAATTCATTTCCTACCAAAATTTTACTCTCCCATTTATTTTTTCTCAAAATTTTACTCTCAAAAACCCTCAAAACTTTTTATTTTTCCTCAAAATTTTTACTCCCTCTGACTTTTCCCCTGAAACTTTTACTCCCTTCCCATCCTACCTCCCATCTACCCCAAGCCCATCCCCCCCCACCCCAATTTTTTTTTAATATTTTCCCTCCAAAATTTTACTCTCCCATTTACTTTCCTCAAACTTTTATTCACCAAAACTTTTATTTTCCTCTTAAACTTTTACTTCTCACCCTTTACTCTCAAATAAAAATCAAAATTATCCCAAAAAATCACTAAACATAAATAGTAATAATTTTATTTATATATTCTATTTATATTATTAAATTAAATTTCACATTTTATATTATTTATATTATTGAATTTTTAGTCATATTGAATATTTATATTAAAATTGAATTGTTAATTATGCCATAAAATATTCGTCCTAAAATTTTATATTGGTATCAATTTCACATTTTATCTTTAATATAACTTCTATTAAAAAATCACATTTTACATTTAATATATTTTTAATTCCAAAATACATAGTGACAAGAATCAAGATAATTGAAACAACAAAGAAAGCAAAGAAACTAACCCGTATATAAAAGATTAATAAATAAATTATAAAGTGATGAAAGTTAAAAAAAATTTGATTAAGGTGGACAAATTTTATTATGATAGGTGACAGTGGTTACAAGGACTCAAAATTATTTTTTAAAATTTAACTCGAACAAATATATTCAATTTGATTTGATTCGATTTGAATTCCATCTTACTCGACTCGATTCGAGAAAATTTCAAATCAAATTAGGATGATAAAATATGATTTGTCAACTCGATTAACTCGAAAGTTTTCATGCGATTTGATTTGATTCGATCGAATGCTCACCCCTAGTATGAAGTATTATATGGTCGTAGGTGTCAAACACCTATTTGCTGGTCAGATTTATGTGAAAGAAAAGTTGTTGGGTTGAAATTGATTCAGGAAAAAAAAGATATAGTCAAGGTGATCTGAGATATATTGGAAAACAACTTTTGGTAGACAGAAATCATACGCGGATATGAAATGTTGAGATATTGAGTTTTCAATGGGTGATAAAGTATTTTCAAAGGTTTCTTCATGGAAGAAAATTATGCATTCGGTCGAAAGGGAAAGCTAAGCCCTCGATTTATCGGATAGTACGAAATCACCAAAAGAGTTGGACCAGTTACATATCTGTTGGCATTATGAGCATAGTTACAAAAAATACACGATATTTTTCACATGTTGATGCTCAGGAGATATTGATCGGATTCATCTCACTTTATTTCAGTGGAAGAAATTGAAATTCAGCTCGACTTGCATACAAGGAAAAACCAGTCAAAATTTTAACTCACGAGGTGCAAGAATTATGAAATAAACGTGTTCCACTTGTGAAAGTTTTGTGGTGTAGCCACAGTGTCGAGGAAGAAACTTGGGAATCGAAAGAGGGGATGAGATCTCAATATCCCCACATATTTTCATATAAATTTCAGGGATGAAATTTCTGAATGAGGGAGAATTGTAATGACCTAGAGTCAATGGTATCGAAAAATGACCCCGTTTTTCTAAATTAAACCCGTTAATATTTTTATTATTTTTTTACGGAGTTATATTAGAAGTGGATTGAATCTTAATCAAGTAATTTTGTCGAAATAGTGCTTAATTAAGGTGCATGGACTTAATCGTAAAAGTGTCAAAAGTTTAATTTTTTAAAGAATCTTTAATCATAACAAGACTAAGGGACTTTTATAGCAATTAAACCACTATAAGATTATTAGTGGATGATAGTATATAGGTTAAGTGTTAAAAATGTTATAAATTATAAAAGTTAATGAATAAAATAAAACACAACTTGTAATAAAATAAATATAGTGGAAACACCAAAATTATTTGGTCTACATTTCTTCAACAAACCAAAACCAAGGGAGAAAAGAAACCTCAACACAAGGCCTAGGGTTATAAAGTTTCAAGCTCAATTTGGTTAGTTCAATTTAGTCATTTTTTTGTAATTTTTATGTTTTCAAAATCTCGAAAGCTTAAGCTAGCTGACTTATGTCATACTTTTTGGTACTATTATGTAACACCCCTATACCCGATTCGACCCAAGGAACTTGATATAGGGATATTACATTTGGTGCCAAAGTGATTTTGGTTAATCACTAATATATTTGAACATTAAAAAAATAAATTGTCATAACTTATATTTTAGTCCCTACTACTTGGAAGACACTTGATCTTCCTGAGTACATACAATTATATTCAAAATTTTGAAACATACCCTCTTAGCACTTGGAGATGTTATGAGATGAATTCTCACAACCTCAATTACAATTCTTCAAAATCACTGTACCTAATCTGTGCACGGAAAACAAAATCATACGCTGAGTAAAACTTAGTGCTATTTCTATAATCCCAATATTTAAAGACAAGATAATATAATATGCACAATTGAATTATAAGAACATATTAATGTCTAGTATCATGACTATCACTTTTCATTTATTAAACAATGTCCCATTTCACACAATTACTATATAAATGGTTATTCACATTTCAAACCATATTTATTCGTACAATAGCATTAGTCCTGCAATACTCAGTTCATGAATACATCATTTCATACGATACTCAATTCATGAGTATATAACTCATATATTCCATGTATTGCCAACATATTTTACATTTTATTTTCAATTCAATATATCACTTCCATTTCTCATACCATGTCATTTCAATATCAATTATAGAACTTTATTATTTACTTACCCCTATTAACACGACTTGGACTTTGACAGATACACGGATCCAACCAAACACACCAATTTGGCACCCAGTGCCTCATCGGATAATTCAAAGTAGTAAATTGACACCCAATGTCTCATCGGTTAAAACGAAGTAAATTGGCACCCAGTGCCTCATCGAATAAATCTGAAGTGATAGATTAACACCCAGTGTCTCATCAACTCGAAGTCGAAGAAGTCCCTGAACTCATCCAATCCAATGGCATGCCATCTATATTCGACTCAGCCCGATACCATTAATAGGGCTTAATTTCACTTTCCAAATACAACCAAAATTCAATTATCATATTTGCACATATATATATATATATATATATATATCTCAATTCAATGTCAAAGTGTCAAATACTCACCTTAACACTTACCATATGTAAAATAAAAAAAAACGACAATTAATAACTAGTTTCGAATTATAGAAATACAAATCAGAAATTTTGAGCTATTCGATGTCGACTTTATCTTTCCCCTTTTTAGTCGAGGATTTCGGTACAACTTTAGCAATTGAACTTGGAACTTTGAAACCCCTAAGCTTTCGCGTTTGTTTCTTTCTTCTTTCTCTTTTTCTTTTTCTTTCTTTCCTTTCTGTTACTTTTTACTTTCTCTCTTTCTTTTCTTTATTTCATTTTTGTTTTATTATATAATATACATATATACTTAAATATTAAGTAAACATATTATAATATATATTTTAATTTTATTTATTATAATATATATAATAAATTCACATCTTATGTCGCCTCACTAAAAATAATGGCATAATTGCTTATTTAGTCCCTTTAATTTTTCTTTAATCTATAATTCAACTTTCACCCTATATGCAGTTTAGTCCTTATACTTAATTACTCTTAATTCATGCAAATTCATTTAACCAAAACCTAATTAACTACACAACTAGCTTTGTAAATATTTATAATAAATACTTACAAGTTCGATTTACGGGAACGGAGTCTTAGGAATGCACTTTCTGACCCCCCTGACTATCGGATTGTTACATGTTAAGGTTTGAAGATGTTACCATTATTGAATAGTTGAAGTTTTAGGGACCAATTTGATATATTTTAAGTTTAGTAGTGAGAAATGACTATATTATAAAGTCAATTGATGATTTTATGCAATAGGGACTAAATTGCACAAAATTTGAAATTTGTGGTAGAAATGAGAAATAGGAAGTTAAATTAGGCCTAGACTGAAATCAGTATAAAAATTGGAGGTTAAATTTGAAATTTAAATTAGTCCATGTTTTAGGGACTAAATTGAAAAAAATGTAACAGATGCATAATTTAGAAATTCAACGTGAAAATGGTTGAGTATTGATGAAATTTATTTATTTTTTAATCCGTAGCTAATGTCAACCCGGATTCCTTGAAAATGAAAGGAAAAGACAATCGTAGACGAATAGCTCAGAGTTTATGATTTTGGTTTCTATAATTTGAACTACTTGTAAATTGATGCATATTAAACTGTTTGTGCATGGTAAGAACATAAGGTGAGATACTTTGTCATTATGAGATGTACTGAACTGACTGATGTTCATAAGGACTAAATTGAATAGATGTGAAAAATATGTATGTTTATATAAATAAGAAATTAAATACATGTCGAGTTGATTGATGCCGCCATATGTTTGACTAAATGAATTATGATAAAAATTGATGTGAATTGAGATATTGGTTGAGAATGAAATATGTAATGAATACCTTATTAATTGTTCAGGTAGAGTCGGATATAGTTGGAATGCCATAGGATAGGAAGAGTTCAGGGTTACTTCGACTACGAGTCGATGAGGCACTAGGTGCCAATTTTATTCGATTATACCAATGAGACACTGGGTGTCAAACTTATTGTTAGTGTTGGGCGAACTATTTGCTTTGGATTTATTCGATGAGGCACTGGGTGCCAAACTGGTGTGTTGGTTGGATACGTGTATTCATCTGAGTCTGAGTCGTGTTAATAGGGAAATAAATCGTAAAAAAATGATATTGAAATGGAAAATGGATGAGAAATGAAAAACATTGAGAGAAATGTTCATTGAAATTATGAATTTGGAAATTGTAATGGAATATATCATCGTATGAATTAAGATATCAAATGATTTACGAAGTAGATTTACCATGATTCAACATTAGTAAATTGTATTAAAAGTAACCAATGAATATATGAATTTGCACATTTGACCTGTTAATTGCATAACATCATCCAATTTTAACTTGAGCATTTTAAATGTATTATGTTTTATTTTAATGTTTGGATTATAGAAATACCACTGAGTAATACTTAACGTACAATTTTGTTTTCCATGGCAGGTTAGGTACTTTATGATTCGATCATCGACTCAGCATCCAACAACAATCCCGAATTCAAGTGTTGGTGATGCTTTTATTTTGATCTCGTCATGTACCTAGGATGTCTTATGGTTATAATGTTCATTTTAGCATTTTGAAGATTATGTATATAAATGTATATGTATGTGTTTAAGAATAGTCATGTTGTTTGTCTTGCTCAAATAGTTGGCTTATATGGTTAATGGATTAATGATTGAGTAGATAATATGCTAGGTGATATGTTTGATTGGTATGCTTGTATTGATTTTAGAATGAATGATAAGTTTTGGTGCATGTTTTGTGGTTGAAGTTGAGTTGTTTCATTATGTTTTAAAAGAGTTAAATGATGTATGCTTGATGAACATATTGAGTTGCCTTTGAAGACATATTGGTATGGTTAAATGTGATCAATTAATTGATTTTAAATTATGGATTGAGGTGCCTATTGTGGCATATTGGTTAGACACTTAGGATGGTTGTTATAAGTAATGATTTTGGTATGATTTTGATGCTTTTGAATTGGTTGAGATGTGGTTTAAATGATTGCTTGTTACCTAAGTGATTTAAGGTTAGAAAACTTATATTAAAGGGTATTTACAGGTACACACGACCATGTGACTTACATGGCACAATACACAACTATGTGGTCTGTGGGTTTTGGATGACTTTAAGTGCACATGGCCCAACAACATGTCCTTGTGACATATTTTGGAATATTTACACTTTTGACCGACACGACATCAATGAGTTACACAATTTGTTCGCATGGTCGTGTGACTCCAGTCCTACACGACACTAGGCTATTACATGACTTGCCCACATGGCCATGTGATCCACCCCACATAGCCTCAGTCTTTCACACGATCAGGGGACACGGCCATGTGAACCCTATTTGCATAGTTTTCCTAAATTTTTGTTTTTATTGCAAATTGATCCTATTCGATGTCGGGCTGATTTTAAGCTTTCATAAGCACAATATAAACCCGAAATTGATTGAATTACATGTTAGATTTGATTTTATGTAATATGTTGATAATTAGCCGAGATTTGATAAATGAATTGCTTGTAATTGTTTGGTATCGATTTGTAAAATCTTATTACTCAAGTTCGGCGACCAGATCGAGTAAGGGGTGTTACATTTACATTTGTCCTTATATTCAAAACTAACAACTTTAACTTTAAAAATTAGTTATTTTTCATATCTAAGATCAAAATCTATCAATTTAGTACCAAAAGCTTCAAGATTACAGCTTCATGAAATAGTCCCCCGGCTAGCTAAATCAAGCTCTCGGGATCTTAAAAACATAAAAATTACAAGAAATGGACAAAAATTGACTTACCAATTGAATAACAAAGCTTGGACGAACCTTAGGTCTTTCTTCAATGGTGAAATTAGTTTTGGGAAGAAAATAAGATGAAGACAACAATTCTTTTTCTTTTGATTATGTTTTACTTTATTATACTTAATTAAATTATAAATTTTAATACTTATTTACTTAATAAATTGGTTCCAACCATCCACCACTAGTTTAAAATGGATTAATTGATTTTTTAAACCCCTAATATCAATTCACTAACCTTTTTAGCCACTAAAAATGTATAGCGATTAATATTTACTACTTTTACAATTTAGTCCTTGTATCACAATTAACTATCGTTTCAATAAAATTACTGCACCAAAATTTAGTATAATACTAAAATAGACTCATAAATATTGAATAATATATACTGACTCGATCATTAGAAAACGAGGTTTCAAAACCTCCATTTCCTGCACCACTAAAAAACGGGTTGTTACAACTCTTCCCCCTTAGGAAATTTCGTCCTGAAATTTTTTACCTAAAAATAGATTAGTGTATTGAGATTTCATGGTTTCTTCAGGTTCCTACATAGCTTCCTTGATACCATGTCAATGCCATAATAGTTTCACTAGCGATATTTGTTTGTTTATAAGTTCTTTCACTTCCCCAGCTAAAATCTTTATCAGTTCTTCACCATATGATAAATCAGGTTGTAATTCAACCCTGTCTGGAGATATCACATGCGATTTGTCTATAGAGATTGAAAATTACTTAATCGAATTTCAATTCATTTATAGTGACTGGATAATTGCTACCTAAGTCCCCAAGTCATTTCCTAATTAAAAATCTATAACGATTGAATTTTTACAATTTAGTACCTGGACCATAATTAACCACAAATTTGGCTAAATCACTTAATTGAATTTCAATTCATTTATACATTAACTCTGTATATATATCTATTTAATATTTACTGACTCGATTTATGAAAATGAGGTCTTAAAACCTCATTTTCTAATACCACTGAAAATTGAGTCGTTACAAGGTCAAGGTCGGGTTACCCCCACCCTAAGATATTTACAAAATTTCCCTTTATACATATTTAATATTAATTAAATAAATTTTTTTAAAATTTATCACTACTAGTCTCGTTCTATCGCCTCTTTACTAGTCCCTTTTCACCCTGTAATGTTATTTTACCTATTTTCTATCTTCTTTATTTAATAATTTATTAAAGGAATATATGCTCCTTATTTTTCTTTTGTGCTATAATCACAGTATGTGTGTAAATATACATTAGCACACAACTCCAGAGATAAATCATTAAGCACAAATTCAATAAGAAATGGTGTCAAAACCTTTCATTTTAAAAAAAAAATAATTAATCACAATTTTATAAAAAAATAAAAATAAAAAATTAAACTCAGGTCAGAACGAATCGGAGTCAAGTTTATAATTAATTTTCAAGTTCAAAGCGAGTTAAATTTTTTAAAGTCAAGATCGGGTTGAGGTCGGAGAATGGCGGTAGAAAATCGAGTTAGGGCAGGGTGGGCAAAAAACCGCCTCACCCCACCTCGTTGCCATCTCTAGTTAGCTGATGGGTTATAAAGGGCTAAAAATTATTTTTTTTGAAAAATATACTTTTTAGTTAGGACTAAATTGATTGATTTTGTAAATATTGAGGGCCAAATTTATTGAATTTTTTAGAATTACAACTAAAATGACAAATTTTGTCAACATTGAGGGTTAAATTTGTTGAATTTTTTATATTTAGGATTAAATTGATAGAACATATAAACATTAGAGGGCTAATGTTGTTACTAGCCCAATTAAAAAGCCCACATCAGCTCAGAGTGACTAAAATATTTAAGTTTGAAAAGTTTAATGACTAAATCTAAAAAATTATTAGTTAGGTGACAAAAATATATCGAAAAGCATAGTTGGGTGACCATTTTTATAGATTGTCCGTAAAAAAATTTCAACATGTTTCATGTCATTATTTAACAAAAAAATTTAATAGAGGAGCTAATTTGCATGTTTTGAAATGTATAAGGGCTAATTGCCTTTTTTTTTTTTTTGTAAAGGGGTCGAAATGCAATCTACCTCTAAGTATAGGGGCTTCCCTGATACTTTTAACTTTATTATGCACACTTTATTACCTTCATCAATTGTATATATTAATAATGTTATTGATTGAGATGGTGTCACAAATTAATCCAACATCAACTTAGGATTGATGACAATACCATGATAAATAATTATATTCATTTAGTAATTTCAGTATAATGTATCCATGTATTTTAAATTTTGTTTTACTTACAATTCAATCTAATTTTTAATATCATATATATTTCATATGTTATTTTAATCAATTTCAAATTATATATATAATTTTTTTGTGTTATTTTAAATATTAATATATGATTTTCACATAATAAGTATGTGATAAGGTTTTAGTAAAAATATTAAACGGTGAAACTAAAAATCGAAAATTTAACTAGATGGACTTTAAAGTCCAGTTTTCAAATCATAAGATAAATGAATGTTAGAAGAAAGGAGGCCCATTGCCTACTTTGTTGCTTGTTTTAAGTTATTAACATCTTTGGGCCATTTCCATCTATTTTCTCCTCAGCATGGCCTAATGAAATGATTTTCTTAAATCTTAACCGCCCAAAAATGAAATTTTCTCTGTATCTGTATGTAGTAGTCATAGTTATTAGAGTATTAATGAGTTTATAGTTTAGTCATTTTACTTTAAAAATTATAAAATAATTACTGAATTAATAAAAGATTTTCATTTTAAGCTACTAACTAATTGCTTATTTGGCTGTTAAATTACTGTTTAACCTATATAATTTAATATAGGGTTAAACTACTCAAATAGTGATCCAAGTTTTAGCATGCTTCTTTTTCAGTCACCAATTCTTTTTTGTTAATTTAGTCTCTCTTGTTAAGTTAAATTTTCATTTTAGTCACTCCATTGTTAAAATGTGTTTGGTCACCAATGGAAAACTAATGTAGATTGGTATAATAGCAAATTTAGTCTTCAATATTTACCCATTTTGTTAATTTAGTCCTGATTTTGAAAATTTTCAACAAATTTTGGCTCATTTGAAAATTTTCAACAAATTTTGGCTCAGTATTTATACACTTTGTTAATTTGGTCTTCATTTTAAAAATTAAAATAAAAATAATTTTAAAAATTAAAATACATAAAAACTAAAAAGTACTAAAATTTATAAAAAAATTAAAATTTAATATATTTTCACACCTTTTTTATTAGATACTGTTAGGTTCTTCTTTATTAGGGTCTGTTTGGACAGATAGAGTAATTAAATGAAAGTGTAATACTAGGGTAGTACTTATGCCACTAGTTGTGGCTCAAAGCCTGTGACGAATGCACACAGAGCATCCCATGGAAGTTAATTAATTAAATAAGGCTCATTGGACCCACTTAAGTTGGCTCGATTTATGGAACATAAGGAGAAGCTCATCTACTTCAAGCCTTAATGACCCAATGGAATATCATAGTAAAACTAGAGTTACCATGGTCAATTTTATAAATCCTAAGGGATAAGATTGTATAGAGTTTAAATCTTGTAGAACTCTCAGCTTGTAGATAGGCACTAATCTCTACCATTGATATAATTCAATTTGTGCCACTAAATCTGGGGGAGTTCAACTATAAATAGAGTCTTCCCCCTTCATTATAATCACTTCATTCTTGAGTTAAAGAATATATTTGAGACCATTTACTCAAATATCTTATGTAGATTGCTTTCTTATGGTTTTTCTATTCAATTTGAGTTCATTTCTATTTTGAATTGCTTCCACTTTATTTTGGTGCCTTAGAGAATTTTCGAGAAAGTTCTCATATTTCGAGAGTTAGGCTGACTTAGGTGGATTTGAAGTAAATAAATCATCTAAGGCCGCACGGTTTGCTAGACAAAGTTCTAGCCCCATGATAGATTGTATCTTAGTTAAGGTTCAAAGGCACTGATTGAGATAACGAAAGGAATAGACAAGTAGGTTAAGCCTAGGGAGACCCATGATGGGGGGAAGGAAAGCTAGCAGATCGAGGGATATGTTATTGGCTTTGGAAGGTCGGGTGACCAGGTTCGAGGAATTTGTAGGGTGATATGAAGGAAACACTCAAGGTAATAGAGACACACACTAGTGAGCTAAACTCGATGAGAGAGTAGCTCAGGGAATATGTAATGGAGTCTCTTGGTCCTAATGTGGAAGAAAACTAAGGGGTGCTCAATTCCACAGTGTATAAGTTGACAATAAGGGATGATGCTCTCAAGGTTGAGGTGTCAACCTTGAAGGAACATATTAAGGAGCTCAAAGTGGAGCTTGTTATCTACAAAGTTGATTTGGGTAATGGGGTGTTGGCTAGGAAACCTAACCAGTGGTTGATGTCCCTAAGCTAAAAGAATTTAATGTGACAAGGTCCATAAAGGATGTTGACAACTTCTTGTGAAGAATGGAGCAATATTTTCGTGTCAAAGGCATCATGGATGATGTTACTAAGGTAAATATTGTTGCTATGTATTTCACTGATGTCGCTCTTTTATTGCGACGACGTAGGTCCACAAATGAGATATGAGGTGGTACCACTATTAGGGCTTAGGAAGAGTTCCAGAGTAAATTCAAGGGACAATTTTATCTAAAGTATGCCGAGGATGAGGCTTGAGCTAAGTTGTGTCTGCTTATGCAACAAGGCATAGTTAGAGAGTATAAAAAAGAGTGAACTGATGGTCTGAATTTCTGATTTGGGTAAAAATGAGGCATTTTTCTCCTTTATGGATAGGATAAAGCCTTAGACGAAGCAAGAGTTATAACATCAAGGGGTAAAAGAACTTACCAAAGTCATGACTATAGCGGAGTCCTCAATTGAGATTGTTCTAAGGAAAGACAAGTTTGAGTTTTCCAAGCCTAAAGATAAAAGCAATGGTGGAGATATTGAATGATAGGTTTAAAATGACAATGGTGGTAATGGGAAACCATATAATGGGAAGTTGAAGCCCAAAAATAAACTTAAAGAACCAATGAAATGCTTCTTATGTTGTGTTTCGTATAAGGTATGAAACTGCCTACAACAATTCAAGCTGTATGCAATCAGTAAAGAAGAGAAAAATGAGCCAAAGAGTAAGGCTTTAAAGCTTAGGTCAATGATACTTAATTCTTTTAAAGCGAAGAGAGATCACAAGCAAAAAGGGTTGATGTTTGTGGACATCAACATCGCAGGTCAAGTACTCTTGTTGATATTGGGGCATCATATTTGTTCATATCGGATAAAGTCATGGGTAAATTTGGTTTGTTAGTTAACAAATCGATTAAGAAGCTCAATATTGCAAATTCCAAAAAGGTTCTAACTATGGGAGTAGCACAAAGAGTTGGGATACAAATCGATGAGTGAAAAGGCAAGAAAGACTTTGAGGTAATTCATTTAGATGATTACGAATTTGTTTTTAGATTGAATTTCCTTGACAAGATTAATTCTCTTTTGGTTCCTTTTTTCCAATTGCATATGTATCTTGGATACTCGTCAATGATAATGCGTTATGTAACACCCCT
This sequence comes from Gossypium arboreum, assembly GCF_025698485.1. Lineage (NCBI taxonomy): Eukaryota > Viridiplantae > Streptophyta > Magnoliopsida > Malvales > Malvaceae > Gossypium > Gossypium arboreum. Next base: position 108,352,067 of record NC_069079.1, read on the forward strand.
ATAACCCGTATCCGTCGCCGGAATGGGTTATGAAGTGTTACCAACCCAAAATACCACATTTGTACAATCACATTGATATTAGAACATTAACTATTATATGCATTAAAAAAAAACTTTATACAAACATTCAAAAGATGACATTTTCGCATGGCTTATATACATCAACATTTCAAAATATCATTCACTTAAGTCTATTCTATACATGCCATACTAGCTCCAAAATATAGTAGTACCAAAAGACAGATAATGTGACGAGTTGCTGACAATCCCCTTTCCGAGCAGGTAACTGGAATCAACAATCTATAAAACAAAGAAATATAACAAACGGAGTAAGCTTTCATAAGCTCAGTAAGTTTTAAGCAATGCAACAATTAAACTCAATTATACATCAATAATCAAATTTCTCAAAAGGTCATTTCCTATATATATATTACCATTTGGCCGAACGTACACAATCATATTATGCACAATTAGCATTCTAATTTCACTTAATCTAAATTCGTATGGCATAAATAAATCGAACATTTTCACATACTTTCACACCTTGACCGAATGTATCATAACCATAGATATAAATATATCATGTATTCACATATCTATCAAATTATACTCTTATGATACAATTCAAATCATACTCACATAAAAATACATAATACATACCTGGCCAACTTAACGTATTGAATGTATTCATTTGTCATTCTAATACAAGGTATCTTAGTTTTAGACTTTTATCAAATCACAGGCATTCAGCCTGCTAGGTTTAAAAAAAACCCGAATTCATTCACCGGCATTTCACCTGCTAGGCTCGAGGCCCGAATAGTGTCTCACTGGCATTATAGCCTACTAGGCTCAAGGCCCGAATAGTATCTCACCGGCATTATAGCCTGCTAGGCTCAAAGGCCCGAATAATATCTCACCAGCATTATAGCCTGCTAGGCTCAATGCCCGAATAGTACTGTATAATATTCAAATCAACAAGTTTTATATAACACAATCACACCAATTTAGGTACAAGCATCATTCGAATATATCATCCTACATTTCATTCACTTTTATCTCATTTCACCATTCACATTTAAATACATAATAGTTTACACGTAAAATCTTACTCATTTTCATCTAACACTATCATTTGATCATGAAAACATATCACTTTTTACTTCCAATACAAATTGCCATTCGGCCATGTACATATATGAAAAGTAACACTTAATTCTCATAATCTGTCATGTCATTTTTGAATATTATATATATTTAACTACTTAAAACTTACCTCGAATATTTTCGAACAATCTCGGATCGGCTATTCAACTACTTTCTCTTTTCCCTTATCCGAATTTGCCCCTCTATGCTTAAATTCAACAATTTTAAACTAGTCATTATTCGACTATTCAAGCATTACTTCAAAAATATATATATATATATATATATATATATATTCAACTTTCACACATATAGATCATAGTAAGTTTATAAGAAAACAATAAGCAACTCATTAACAAATTTTTATCAATGTTTACCACATAATCACAAATTCACTATAAGCTGTCTTCCTGAGCAACAGTCACTAAATTATTTATAACTGGAGCTACGAAACTTAAAATCAATTGCCGTTAATTTTCCCTGAAAATAGACTCATATATCTGTTATCCATAAAAGTTTCAGAATTTTTGGTTTGGCCAATCAATACCAGATTTTTCTTAAAGTTTCCCCTGTTTCACTGTTTGACTAATCTGACCACTCTTTACTATGAATAAAATTTCTCATTGTACAGAATTCAAAATATGTTCTTGTTGATTTCATTTGAAACAAGACTCATTAAGCTTTAATTACATAATTTATTCTGCTTCTAACTCCACTCCCACAATTTATGGTGATTTTCCAAAATCACATTACTGCTGCTGTCCCAAGCAGATTTATTACCAATTTACTCTTTCACACATTCTTTGCATTCATGTTATTTAAACATGTATATCACCAATCAATTTCATCACATATCTATAATTTCACTTAAGCATAATCTCTATTTCATCATTTTCAAACATAAATATTACTCAAATATTGTCTAAGTTCACATTCGGCAATTTCACAAATACACATGCCGATTTCATCTTCTCATCAAATGCACCTATATGAACATTTAACTAGCTTAACTTCACCTATCTACCATTATTCATAAAAAGAACATGAAACAACAACCATTTCCTTCATTTCAATTCATGACCGAATGCTCACAACACAACCAAAAATCAAAAATATACTTCATGGGTTAAGGTAAAATCAAGAAAGGGACTCATAACATCAAGATATAAGCAAACTACCATGAACTTACCTTCAATTTTCTTCCCCCCAGTGACCGAATATTCAAGAACTTCTCTTCTCCTATTTGCTCTCTTAAGTTTCGGCTAAGTGATAGAAGAGAAGGAATAAAACTCACTTTGTTTTCATCACCCCATTTTATGATATAAAATAGCATATATTAATTTGCACCATAACTTTAAGTTATAAATTATTAATATTTAGTGCACTTGTTGCTTATCATCAACATGATGGCCGGCCACTACACATAAAAGTGGGAAGTTTGACATGCAAATCCTCCTATTTTGCACTACAATTTATTTGGCCACTACAAATTAACCTATAGCATTTTCAAAAATTTTCATATAAGTCCTATTTAATAAATTTCACATACAAATGACAAAATCAAAGCATGAAATTTTCACACATGCACTTTCACATATATTAAGCATAGAATATAACATCTAATTATTTTTGTGACTCGGTTTTGTGGCCTGGAAATCACTTTCCGACTAGGGCCAAAATTAGGGCTGTTACACGTTACGCCAGTGAATCGTGATAAGAAATGTGGAACCAAGGTATTGTCAACAATCCAGATAGCTAAGGATGTTCGGCAAGAACATTGACTTGGTAGATCAGAAGGCTACGAAAACCCTCTTAGAAATGCTAGAGGTATAGGAAATTGATATGAAGCTTGTTAAATTATCAGTTGCGCTACCACCTATGAAAGAGGTAGGTTGTGTATCGGACTTTGTGGGAAAAGTAGTGATGCAAACTGGATAGTTAAATCGAGTAAATGCTATGAGCGAGGTACATCTTAAACACTTATCTAGTGTTTTACATTATAACCTACTGTTGGCTTGGAAAAAACACATACGCCCTTTCAAAGTTCTAAAACGAGTAAGCCAAGGGGCTTATAAACCAAAGTTGGAGACAATACTTAAGATTAGCTCGCTATTCAATATGGGTGTGTTGAAGCCTATTTTTGAGGATCAAGAGGATCTCAATTAAAGCAAGTCAAAATGGAGACAAGTAAGAGCGGTGACCTCTTATAATCAAGATGTACAATAAGAAATACAATTTGACTTAGGCAAAAATGGAGATTTAAGTCGAGGCAAATGTTTCGAGGGGAAAAACTACCCAACAGAGAGAATGGTTGGGAATCAGCTGAGGTGCCATGGCAGTTTCGAAACGAGTTAGACCAGTTTCATTCTGAGGGCACGACGAGGACATCGTAAGAATGGGTGGGGGAGAATGTCACGAGCCACTAATCAAAGCCCATGACTAATGCATACAGAACATCCCATGGAGGTCAATTAATTGAATATGATTCATTTGACCCATTTGAACTAGCCTGATTTGTGGAACACGTGGAGAAACTCAACTACTTGAAGCCTTAGTGACTTAATGGAACATTCTAGTAAAACTAGAATTACCATGGTGAATATTATATAGAGTTTAAATCTCTTAGGACTCTCATATTGTAGATAGGCATTAATCTCATCCATTGATATAATTCAATATATATTGTTGGATCTGAGGAAGCTCAACTATAAATAAAGTCCTCCTCCTTCATTTGTAATCACTTCATTCTTGAGTTGAAGAATATATTTGAGAACATTTACTCAAACACCTTGTGTGCATTGCTTTCTGATGGCTTTTCTATTCAATTCGAGTTCCTTTATCTTTTGAGTTGCTTCCACTTTTTTTTGGTGCCTTAGAGAATTTTCGGGAGAATTCTCATCTTTTGAGAGCTAGTTCTCATCTTTTGAGAGCTAGGCTAACTTAGGCGAATTTGAAGAAAAGAATCATCTATGGTTGTGCGATTTACTAGACTAAAGTTTTAGTCCCATGACACTTACACTCTCTTGTAATTATAAATAATTGTAATTCTCTAGACGTGTTTGGTTGACAAAATGTAATTTCTTATATCATGTTTGGTAATACAAATTGTAATTACAAGGTTACACAATTTATATTTTTAAAAATATTAATTACTATAAAAATCATTAGTGCGATACAAAAATTCAAAAAAGTAACAAAATTAAAATCAAATCATCATATGTATTATGTTAGTCCAAGAAGCAGTTGATAATATGATTACTAATAAAATAATAAGAAAAAAACATCATATCCAATTTTATCTAATTGTTCTAGTGTTCCATATTTGATGGGTTGTTGTCTCTTTAATATTTAACATAAGATCCTTTTCATCAAATGTTGGTCCTTGGCTAAGTTAATAATCATTTGATTCTATATCATTAAGATTATCAATATCTCTTTCTTCCATACACTCTTCAAAGTATAGATCATCACAAATCCACTTATAAATGAAATATGCAATATTTTAATACGATCCAACTTATGCAACATTTTAATACGATCCAACCTTGTTTTCTTATGCTATACTAATGTAATGTTGTTAATATATGAAATATTTTTTTGAACAATAAATGTTCTCTCAACCACATTTCAAAGCCTTGAATATCTCAAATTAAAGAGTTCACAAGATGTCTCAAGTGCTTCTTTTTAGCTTTATTCTCTCAAATAGTATCATACCCTACGATATGATGCAAGAAAACCTTTTATATTTGCATAGTTAACATCTACCATATAATATTTAAGTTCATGGTACAAAAAATCTATAGCGTTAATCATAAAATTTTATATAAACTTAATTTAAAGAAAGAATTATGTTAGGTTATAACCCATTTTTAATATGTAAATTAAGTAAAAATAATTTAAATTTTATAATATATAATATTTTAAAAAATTATAAAGTGTTCAATAAATTTCATAATATTTCTTGTAAATAATATATTTTTTATATTACTTTAGAAAAAATTTGCCAAGAAGTTATGATAAAAAATTATAACATTTTTTTACTTAATTAACATATATATATTTTTATAATATGTAGTATGGAAACATAACTTATACCTTGGCATAACTTTTATAAATAATCATATTATAACACTTTCATAACAAGTAAATTAATTTTTATAATAATCTTTTGCAATAACTTAAAAAATAGAATTTAAATAATATATTTTTGTTATTTCTTTATAAAATACACATTAATTATTTTTATAATATAATTTTTAGGATTTATAATATAATAAATCTTTGACAATAATCATCTCAAACACTCATGTTCGTGTAACACCCCTCGGCTCGTCAAGAAGATATAGCGTATATCAATCAGCCAAACAAACCGCTCAACGGACCAGGGCGTTACACATAGACTCAAATCCTTTTGCTTAATTTAAATCTTTAAGAAACCTGTTAGAATTAAGTGACCCAAATTCTTATTTAAATAAAATACGATGGAAAATAAAATAAAAGTAAAATCCATATAGAACTAGACTTCTTTTATTTTATTTTAGAATAAGGTTTTTTAAACCTTATTAAACTCCATCTATTTTATATTGATTAGGATAAGGTGTTTCAATCCTACTAGAATATGGCTTTACAAGCCTATAAATAGACATAGTGTATTTCTCTTGTATTGAATTCAATTTTTCGATATAGTGAATTTTCTTCTCCTCTGCCCGTGGTTTTTTCCCGAAAGGGTTTCCACGTAAAGCTTATGTGTTCTTTATTTTTTTATTTTTTTATTTTTTCACAAATTAGTATCAGAGCTTTTGGGTTGTTCATCTCAATCACAATAATGGCGTCTTTGAAGTATGAAATTCCGTTGTTGAATCGCAACACCAGATTTGCATTGTGACAGATTAAGATGCAAGCAGTTCTTACGCAGATGGATCTGGAGGATGCCCTGCTAGGGATAGATAAGATGCCTTCGACATTAACAGATGAAGAGAAGAAGCGTAAGGATTGAAAGGCGTTAACACAATTACATCTGCATTTGTCCAACGAAATTTTACAGGATGTGATGAAAGAGAAGACTGCCGCTGCATTATGGAAGAGGCTAGAACAAATATGTATGTCGAAAACTCTAACAAGCAAGTTGCATATGAACCAGCGTCTTTATACTCATCGTTTGGAAGAAGGTGCGTCTGTACACGAACACTTAACAATGTTTAAAGAAATTCTCCAAACTTGGAGGCCATGGAGATTCAGTATGATAAGGAAGATCTAGGGTTGATTCTACTTTGTTCGTTGCCCCCGTCTTATTCAACCTTTAGAGACACGATTTTATATAGCCGCGAGTTTCTCACAGTTGATGAGGTTTATGATTCTTTAACCTCGTATGATAAGATAAAGCATCTTGTGGTTAAACCCGACTCTCAGGGAGAGGGTCTCATTATTCGTGGGAGACAAGATCGGAATGCTGATGATGATCGTGGTAGGACACAGGAACAGAATCCTCGTGATAAATCTAAGGGTAAATCGAAGTCTTCAAACAGAGGTAAAACTTGTACCTTCTGTAAGAAGAAAGGGCACATTAAATTTGAGTGCTATAAGCTACAAAATAAGATTAAAAGGGAGGCTGCGAATCAAAAGAGAAAACAACTAGAAAATTCCGGTGAAGCTGATGTTGTAGAAGACTACAACGATGGTGAACTTCTAGTCGCTTTTGTCAATGATTCTAAAGTAAGCGATAAGTGGATACTTGATTCAGGCTGCACCTTCCACATGAGTCCCAATCGGGATTGGTTTTGACTTATGAAACGAAGGTGCGAAGGTGTTGTTTTGATGGGAAATAATGCTTCGTGTAAAATCGCAGGTGTTGGAACAATTAAAGTCAAAATGTTTGATGGAGTTGTCAAAACACTTAGTGACATACGACATGTTCTAGAATTGAAAAGAAATTTAATTTCGTTGAGTACTCTTGATTCAAAAGGGTACAGATACACAGCTGAAAGTGGGGTTTTAAAGATTTCTAAAGGGTCCATTATTGTGATGAAAGGGCAGAGAAAGATTGCCAAGTTATATGTTTTGTAGGGTTCTACTGTTACTGGTGATGCAGCTATCATTTCCTCTTCCTTGTTAGATGATTATATTACTAAACTTTGGCATATGCGCCTAGAGCATATGAGTGAGAATGGCATGGCAGAATTGAGCAAAAGAGGACTTCTTGATGGACAAGGAATTTGCAAACTGAATTTCTGTGAGCACTGTGTTTTTGGGAAGCAAAAGAGAGTTCGATTCACTAGAGGAATTCATAACACGAAGGGAACATTGGAGTATATTCATTCTGATCTGTGGGGGCCATTCAGAGTGCCTTCGAGAGGTGGAGCTAATTATATGCTAACCTTTATTGATGATTTTTCTAGAAAAGTTTAGGTGTTCTTCCTAAAACAGAAAAGCGATGTGTTTTCGGCATTTAAGTCTTGGAAAATTATGATTGAAAAATAGACGGGAAAACAAATAAAATACCTCCACACAGACAATGGCTTAGAGTTCTGTTCTGATGAGTTTAATAGATTGTGCAAGTCAGAAGGGATCATGAGACACTTGACAGTTCGTCATACTCCACAGCAAAACGGCGTTGTAGAACGAATGAACATAACAATCATGGAGAAGGTTCGATGTATGTTGTCAAATGCCAACTTACCGAAGTCATTTTAGGCACAAGATGTATGGTATGGTAATCCTGCTAACTATTCTGATTTAAAGATTTTTGGATGTCCTGCGTATGCTCATATTGATAACGAAAAATTGGAACCGAGATCCATTAAATGCGTTTTTCTTGGTTATAAAGCTGGTGTAAAAGGGTATAAGTTATGGTGTCCTGAAAATAAAAAAGTTGTGATTAGCAGAGATGTTGTTTTTTGATGAAACTGCTATGCTACCTAACTTATCTCTTAAAGACTCTTCCAATAAAGAAAATCAAAAGTAGGTGGAGCATCAGATTAATACAGAGTCAACTCCTCAAGCCAGGACAAAAATTGAGAATAAAGTTACTTCTTCACCACAATACTCTATCGCCAAAAATAAAACTAGAAGAGAAATTAAACCTCCAAAGAAGTATGCCGAGGCTGATCTAGTTGCTTATGCTTTAAATGTGGCTGAAGATATAGATGCAAATTAAGAGCCATCTAATTATTCTGAGGTGGTTAGCTGTGAAGACTTAGAAAAGTGGATGTTTGCTATGCAAGAAGAGATGGAATCACTCCACAAAAACAAAACATGGGACCTTGTAAAACTTCCTAAAGGTAAAAAGGCTGTTCGTTGTAAATGGGTGTTTAAGAAGAAAGAAGGGACTCTAGGAGTTGAAGAACCCATATATAAAGTAAGGCTTGTTGTAAAGGGATACAGTCAAATTCCAGGAGTGGACTTCACAGATGTGTTCTCTCCAGTTGTTAAGCATAGTTCGATTCGAGCTTTTCTTGGTATTGTGGCCATGCATGATTTGGAGCTTGAGCAGTTAGATGTAAAAACTGCATTTCTGTATGGAGAACTTGAGGAAGATATTTACATGCAATAATCAGAGGGTTTTATAGTCTCAGAAAAAAAGGACTATGTTTGCTTGCTGAGAAAGTCCATTTACGGTTTGAAACAGTCACCAAAACAGTGGTACAAGAGGTTTGATTCCTTTATGACTTCTCATGATTTTAAAAGAAGTAGTTTAGACAATTGTGTTTACTTTAAGAAAAATAGTGATGGTTCTTTTGTGTATCTACTTCTTTATGTTGATGACATGTTGATAGCAGCAAAAGATAAAGGAGAGATAAGAAAGGTCAAAGCCCAACTAAGTGAAAAATTTGAGATGAAAGATTTAGGACCAGCAAAGAAGATTCTTGGTATAGAGATTCTCAGAGATAGAAAAGCAAGTAAATTGTACCTAAGTCAGAAGGGGTACATTGTAACGCCCCAAAAATTGGGCCTAGAAGAGTTGGGCTTTGAGTCAGGATTGGATAGAAGAAAACCCGAATATTGAGAAGTTTTGAATATTACTAGTGTTTAAAATATATATATTGATAAAATATTTATGTTAGTACTAATATTTTAATTTTTATGAAAATTATTATCATTATAATTATTAGATACAAATATATTTATAAAATTATTGTTGTTAATTTAGTGTTTAAATTAACATATTATTAAAAATTTTCTTGTATCTATTTTTATTGATTTATGGAAATTATAATTATTATTATTAGGAAAAAATATATATATTATAGTATTTGAAATCTTCATTATTATGGTTATTATTATTATTATTTTAGTTTTTAAATAAATTTAGAAGTATTTAAAGTATGGGAAAAATTCGATCCAAGACTCTAGCAAAAATAATTATTTTTGTTCCTTTAGGGATCTGGACATTAAGGTTTATTAGTAAATTAGGCTAAAATTAGACATAAGGAGGAGTCGGCCCGGTGGTTAGGAGTGTTGGGCAAGTAGAAAGGCGAGGTTTGATACCCGGCATGCGCAAATGGTTGTTTTTAGTGCAGTCGCGCTAAAGTAGGACTTAAAAGGAATTGTGAACGTAGTCCGCCACAAAGGAGCACTCGGTCCAAGTGGCTTGAGGCGCTAGATTGATGAGAAGAGTGCTCGGTTCAAGGCACGGCATGCGATAAGTTGCTTTTTATTTTAGAAGCCACGTCGAGCTAAGGTAAAACTTAAGTATAGTTGCGACCGAGTTATGCCACTAAAAGGTTTGTGGCGCAGTGGCAGCAGTGCGTTAGGAGTACCGGGGTGGCTCGGGTTCGAGTCCGAGCTCTGTATGTTCTTTTATTTTTAAAAGAACTCAGGACTTCAGAGTAAGGTTTATAATTAATTGTAACCATATATTACTAAAGGAGAAGCGTGGTGTAGTGGCGATGGCTCGGTGTGGGCGCATGGGCGGACGAGGTCTGAGTTCGAGCCTCATCTCGCAGCAGAGTGGGTGGGTTTTTTTGACGCATGGGGAAGGAGTTGAGTCGACCGGGACTCCTAGCGGCGTCTTTGAAGCGGTGCAAGCGGTGGATAAGGTGCTGATTGGTTGGGGAGTTTGAATGAAATTCAAACTTCAAATTTGGCCAAAAATCAAGGAGCAAATTAGGAATTGGAATTTAAAAAGAATTCCTATGCCGAAATGCACTCATTCGGCCATAGCAAAAGAGTGCCGAATATTTTAGGCCTTTAGGATTTATTTATTTATTTTTTCTTTTCCTTCTTCTATTTTTTATTCTTTTCTATCCTTCTCTCATCTCTTCCCCTCTTCTCTTTTCTTTCTCCTCTTAATTCTCATCTTATCTTTTTTCCGAACCTAAATCCTTCATATTCTTCTTCTTTTCTTTCTTAAATCCTCAACAAACTGGTTAGCCGAATTTCCATTGAAGCCAAACCTCGTATCTTTTCTTTCAAAACTGAAATCTTACTACTTTGAGGTACTACAAAGGCCGAACCCTTGGTTGAGTATTTTTCCTTTCTTGTGCGGTAGTTGGATCTACAATCGATTGGGAGTAGTGTCATAACAATATAGGTAAACGCTCGAATCTTTCTTTCGTTATTCATGAATTAAGGTAAAAGCGAAAAACCCCTATATGCAAAGGGTGTCATTGATTGTACTCAAAAGGTTTAGTGGTGATATCTGATTTGTTTTCCTATAGTGTGGATTAAAGGCTACTAATCGAAGGCTTGGATATTTGGAACGACTGAATTAGATCTAGTCCATTTTTTTAAGAAAGGTAAGAACACTAGTGCCTAAAGTGTTAATGGTCGATTTTTAGGAGTTTTGCAGATAAGTTGCTATGGATTCATAGTTAACGTATTAGTAATTGATTGTAGGCGTTCGTGTGTGGAACTCGTCGCGTTTCGTCACAAGCAGTGCGTAAACGACACCCACTCATAGACTAGATCGGTAAAAGCGAAAAGCGAAAAGCCAAGCATTTAAGAACTTCTTGACGTGCAAGCGCTTGTGAGGTGGTTTGGTTGTTAATTTTGATAATCGCAAGCAAGTATGATTGCAGAGTGCGTAATTCGCACTTCGGTATATTTGGGCTTAATGGGTGAAAATGAGTTAGTGGGCCAACGGGCCCAATTCGAAAAACGCTTTCGGTAAGTGCTTACATTAATGTGTTAATGGTTATAATATGTATGTAAACTCTAGAATAGTAAATTTTCTTTGAAATACCCTAAGTATGAAAATTATCGTTTTACCCTTAGGTGCTAAATGACCGTTATACCCTAGGGTTAATTTTGGTGAAATACATGATATTCGATTACATTTGTTATATGCCATGACATGTATATCATTGCATGGGGTTGGGTTTCGTTATGGAGGAAGAACCTGCTCGGTGGTCGTGCCACATATTCTAATATAGCGACTTTCTTTGCGGATTATAGTTAGTGCATGATCGGTGCTAAACTTCGTAAGTGTAGGGATGGCGTGGGTGATTTATTCCCACGGAAGTGTAAGGATGGACGGAGGAAGTGCGAGGGTTGGATGGGGTTATCATGCATTAATCATATGAGACTGTTTCATTATGGGCCAATCTGTATTGAAATGGGCCTAATCAGTGTTAATATGGGCAAGGCCCAATATATCTCGACTTGTAATAGGGCTACGACCAGATTGATCTTGATATGGGCTAGGCCCGGTATACTCTATTCTTGTAAGGGCTATGGCCTGATTAATCTTGATATGGGCTAAGGCCTAGTTAACACGATTTGAATAGGGCTTAGGCCCAAGAAAGCTTGAACCGATTTGGGCTCTGGTTGGGATACTTTACACACTGAGTTTTCCAAACTCACCCCCTCCTTTTCCCCATCTTTGCAGGTGAGCCTTAGATCGATGGACTTGAAACTAGGCGGGATTCAGAGTGGCCACGAAGATTAAGTTTCTGTTTTCTTTAAAATAAGTTTTGCATTTATTATTTTGATCATTTTTATTCTGGTTTAAGTTGTAATAAGGCCGCTCTTTTTATTATTTTTAATATTTTGGGTTATTAAATTGGTTAGCTCTAAAGCGCGTTTTATAAAATTACTTATTTTCAAAATATCACGATTTAGAGCAAAGCTTCCATAGCGTAAATGTTTTCAAAGGAAATAAATATTTTAAATAGACTTAAACTTAATTTGTTGTTCGTGGACAAGTAATATGCTTTAAGTGTGGCAATGGATGTGTGCATGTCTAGGATTGGATCCATGAAGAGCTTGGTACTTAAGCAGTCCAATAGACTCACCACCTCTTTTCTGGCTTCCTACCTGGTGCACAGCTTCCATTTACTTTAAGCCATAACAAAGAAGGTTTGATACTTAACTGTTTTTAAAATAACATGTTTCTGCCACTACAAAGGTTTATAAGTTTTCAAAGTTTCCCATAAGATTTTACAAGGTTGTTAACAATTTTTTGATTATTACAATGAATCACGTTTTGGAAAAAAATAAGGCTAAAGTTTTATACAAGTTTAAGCGATAAAAGTTTCTAAACATCAAGAAGGGTTTTCAATGAAAACATGGTTTTGAAAAACACTTCAATGTGACACGCCTTGATTCGGTCGTAACTTCGGGCGGGTTTGGGGTGTTACATTTAGTGGTATCGAGCCGGTTGCAACAACTCGGTACGTGGATCGGGTCCAAAAGTTTTATAAAATTTTGAAATCTAGTTATATGGAAAAACACTAAAATCGATTTTGTGAAAATGTTAGAAAATTCTTTTAAATTTTGTTTTCAAAATGCACAAAGAATAAATTTGAATTGTTGATTTCGAAGAAGTGGCTGCTGAATCCCGGCACCAAGTCTGTAAGTACCTTTTCTAAACTGTACTAAGTATCTCGTTATATTATGAAACTCTGCTATGACATTATAGTTAAAACTATATTGAGACTATAAGATTGAGGCGTAGCTAGGTGAGATTTGTGAAAGCGAACTCGAAACTCTATCGTGCATAAAACTCTTAATCTGAGACAATTCGATAGATACAATGAGCACACGTGGTACTCGTGGGCCGGGTACTAGGGGCGTGGTAGAGGCCGTAGAGGGCTCAGTGAGCCCTTGCCTCGATACTATACTGTGGTGGACGCTAGTGAGACACCAGGCATCGCCTCTGACGAGATAGTGGGACAAGACCAGTATGATCGTGCGGCTAGGGATGACGACTATCCCAAGCCATGCTTCAGATTCGGAGAGGGTCGCTAGACCCAACCTGTACCGGAAGCCGTGGGTGGGTTTGAACGTCTCCGATCGAATGGAGCGAAGTTTTAAGGGCATTTCGGAGTAGCCCGAATGTGGTGAAATCTTGGTTGGAAGCCACGGAGAGAATAATGGATGACCGGATTGCACGGTGAACAAAAAGCTGAAAGGCGATATCACTACTTAGGGAGGAAGCTTACCGGTGGTGGTTGATCGTGAAAGAGGGTATCCAACTCGGCGGATTACACGGGAATTCTTTAAATTCGCATTTCAAGGGAAGTATGTTGGGGCAAGCTATGTAGATGCCCGGAGGAAGGAATTCTTAAACTTAACTCAAGGGATCGGTCGTGGTGAGTATGAGGCGAGTTTTTGCGACTTAGCCGATATGCCGTGGAATAGTAGCAACAGAGTCTAACGTTGTGTTCGGTTTGAGGATGGCCTCCGGGATAGTCTCTGGTATTAATAGCTCCACAGAGGGAGCGAGATTTTCTTGACATTAGTAGAGAAAGCTAAAATAGCCGAGGATGTGAAGCGCTATTTGGCGCCAAAGCCGGGAAAAGAAAAGGAGTAGAAACAAAATGGATTTAAAGCCTTCCAATTCGATCAAAGGCACAGGAAAGGTGCAGGCGAGATGGGTCGGTCCGAGTGAAGCCCTGTTCTTCTTTGTTAGATTACAACCTTGTGTTGATTGCGGGAAAAGCCATTATGGCGAATCTTTGGAAAAGGATTGGAGCTGTTTAAGATGCGGATCGATGGAGCATCGTTTCAAAGAGTGTCATCGGAGACCGATTATGGACAAACTACTAGTACGGGTAATATCTACCGCCGAGGGTGGTCGTGACCAAAGAAGAGGTCAGTAGCAATGGAATGGGTCGTGGTCGTGGAGCACCGGATAGGGGTATGGGACATCTTGGAGGCGAGACAACCAGCTTTGGTCTATGCGAGATGTTGCCGTGAGAATGGAGACGCCCGGAAGCGGATCTTTGATGCGATACTTCTCTCATGGTGTATTAATTACTTAATTTACAATTAGAGCTAGAGTCTTGCAGCAGAAGCATAGTGGTTTGACTTGAGTAATCTGATTAGTTGATAGTTGAAAATTTCAAGGACGAAATTTTTTAGGGGATAGAGTTATAACGCCCAAAAATTGGGCCTAGAAGAGTTGGGCTTTGAGTTTGGGATTCGGATAGAAGAAAACCCGAATATTGAGAAGTTTTGAATATTACTAATGTTTAAAATATATATATTGATAAAATATTTATGTTAGTACTAATATTTTAATTTTTATGAAAATTATTATCATTATAATTATTAGATACAAATATATTTATAAAATTATTGTTGTTAATTTAGTGTTTAAATTAACATATTATTAAAAATTTTCTTGTATCTATTTTTATTGATTTATGGAAATTATAATTATTATTATTAGGAAAAAATATATATATATATTATAGTATTTGAAATCTTCATTATTATGGTTATTATTATTATTATTATTTTAGTTTTTAAATAAATTTAGAAGTATTTAAAGTATGGGAAAAATTGATCCAAGACTCTAGCAAAATAATTATTTTTGTTCCTTTAGGGATCTGGACATTAAGGTTTATTAGTAAATTAGGCTAAAATTAGACATAAGGAGGAGTCGGCCCGGTGGTTAGGAGTGTTGGGCAATGAAGGGGCGAGGTTCGATACCCGGCATGCGCAAATGGTTGTTTTTAGTGCTGGTCGCTAAAGTAGGACTTAAAAGGAATTGTGAACGTAGTCCGCCACAAAGGAGCACTCGGTCCGGTGGCTTGAGGCGCTAGATTGATGAGAAGAGTGCACGGGTTCAAGGCACACGTCGCGCATAAGTTGCTTTTTATTTTAGAAGCCACGTCGAGCAAAGGTAAAACTTAAGTATAGTTGCGACCAAGTTATGCCACTAAAAGGTTTGTGGCGCGGCAAAGCAGTGATCGTTAGGAGTACCGTGGTGGCTCGGGTTCGAGTCCGAGCTCTGTATGTTCATTTTATTTTTAAAAGAACTCGGGACTTCAGAGTAAGGTTTATAATTAATTGTAACCATATATTACTAAAGGAGAAGCGTGGTGTAGTGGCGGCAGCTCGGTGTGGGCGCATGGGCGACGAGGTCTGGAGTTCGAGCCTTATCTCGCGCAGAGTGGCTGGGTTTTCTTTGCACGCATGGGAAGGAGTTGAGTCGACCGGGACTCCTAGTAGCGTCTTTGAAGCGGTGCAAGCGGTGGATAAGGTGCTGATCGATTGGGAGTCTGAATGAAATTCAAACTTCAAATTTGGCCAAAAATCAAGGAGCAAATTAGGAATTGGAATTTAAAAGAATTCTATGCTTGAAATGC
Source organism: Gossypium arboreum (assembly GCF_025698485.1). Lineage (NCBI taxonomy): Eukaryota > Viridiplantae > Streptophyta > Magnoliopsida > Malvales > Malvaceae > Gossypium > Gossypium arboreum. The sequence continues at coordinate 108,367,744 of NC_069079.1, forward strand.
ACTCATTCGGCCATAGCAAAAGAGTGTCGAATATTTTAGGCCTTTAGGATTTATTTTTTTTCTTTTCCTTCTTCTATTTTTTATTCTTTTCTATCATTCTCTCATCTCTTCCCTCTTCTCTTTTCTTTCTCCTCTTAATTCTCATCTTATCTTTTGCCGAACCTAAATCCTTCATATTCTTCTTCTTTTCTTTCTTAAATCCTCAACAAACCTGGTTAGCCGAATTTCCATTGAAGCCAAACCTCCTATCTTTTCTTTCAAAACTGAAATCTTACTACTTTGAGGTAATACAAAGGCCGAACCCTTGGTTGAGTATTTTTCCTTTCTTGTGCGGTAGTTGGATCTACAATCGATTGGGAGTAGTGTCATAACAATATAGGTAAACGCTCGAATCTTTCTTTCATTATTCATGAATTAAGGTAAAAGCCAAAAAACCCCTATATGCAAAGGGTGCCTATTGATTGTACTCAAAATGTTTAGTGGTGATATCTGATTTGTTTTTCTATAGTATGGATTAAAGGCTACTAATCGAAGGCTTGGATATTTGGAACGACCAGAATTAGATCTAGTCCATTTTTTCGGCAAAGGTAAGAACACTAGTGCCTAAAGTGTTAATGGTCGATTTTTAGGAGTTTTGCAGATAAGTTGCTATGGATTCATAGTTAACGTATTAGTAATTGATTGTAGGCAGTTCGTGTGTGGAACTCGTCAGCGTTTCGTCACAAACAGGTGTGTAAACGACACCCACTCATAGACTAGATCGGTAAAAGCCGAAAAGCCGAAAAGCCGGCATTTATGAACTTGCGAGCGTGCGAGCGCTTGTGAGGTGGTTTGGTTGTTAATTTTGATAATCGCAAGCAGTATGATTGCAGAGTCGTAATTCGTGCGCACTTCGTATATTTGGGCTTAATGGGTGAAAATGAGTTAGTGGGCCACGGGCCCAATTGATAAAAATTTCGGTAAGTGCTTCATTAATGTGTTAATGGTTATAATATGTATGTAAACTCTAGAATAGTAAATTTTCTTGAAATACCCCTAAGTATGAAAATTATCGTTTTACCCTAGGTGCTAAATGACCGTTATACCCCTAGGGTTAATTTTGGTGAAATACATGATATTCGATTACATTTGTTATATGCCATGACATGTATATCATTGCATGGGGTTGGGTTTTTATGGAGGAAGAACCTGTTCGGTGGTCGTGCCACATATTCTAATATAATGACTTTCTTGCGGATTATAGTTAGTGCCGCAATCGGTGCTAACACTGTAAGTGTAGGGATGGCGTGGGTGATTTATTCCCACGGAAGTGTAAGGATGGACGGAGGAAGTGCGAGGTTGGATGGGGTTATCATGCATTAATCATATGAGATCGCATTCATTATGGGCCAATTGTATTGAGATGGGCCCAATCGTGTTAATATGGGCAAGGCCCAATATATCTTGACTTGTAATAGGGCTACGACCCGATTGATCTTGATATGGGCTAGGCCCGGTATACTCTATTCTTGTAAGGGCTATGGCCCGATTAATCTTGATATGGGCTAAGGCCTAGTTAACACGATTTCGAATAGGGCTTAGGCCCGTAAAGCTTGAACCGATTTGGGCTCTGGTTGGGATACTTTACACATCGAGTTTTCCAAACTCACCCTCCTTTTCCCCATCTTTGCAGTGAGCCTTAGATCGATGGACTTGGAGTCGGGATTCAGAGTGGCCACGAAGATTAAGTTTCATTTTCTTTAAAATAAGTTTAGCATTTATTATTTTGATCATTTTATTCGGTTTAAGTTGTAATAAGGCCGCTCTTTTTATTATTTTTAATATTTTGGGTTATTAAATTGGTTAGCTCTAAAGCGCGTTTTATAAAATTACTTATTTTCAAAATATCACGATTTAGAGCAAAGCTTCCATAGCGTAAATGTTTTCAAAGGAAATAAATATTTTAAATAGACTTAAACTTAATTTGTTGTTCGTGGACAAGCAATATGCTTTAAGTGTGGCAATGGATGTGTGCATGTCTAGGATTGGATCCATGAAGAGCTTGGTACTTAGCGGTCAATAGACTCACCACCTCTTTTCGGCTTCCTACCGGTGCACGACTTCCATTCACTTTAAGCCATAACAAAGAAGGTTTGATTTCTCGATACTTAACTGCTTTTTAAAATAACATGTTTACGCCACTACAAAGGTTTATAAGTTTTCAAAGTTTCCCATAAGATTTTACAAGGTTGTTAACAATTTTTGATTATTACAATGAATCACGTTTTGGAAAAAATAAGGCTAAAGTTTTATACAAGTTTAAACGATAAAAGTTTCTAAACATCAAGAAGGGTTTTCAATGAAAACATGGTTTTCGAAAAACACTTCAATGTGACACGCCAGATTCGGTCGTAACTTCTGGGCCGGGTTTGGGGTGTTACATACATTAAGAAAGTTCTCTGTAGGTTCAATATGCAAAGTGCTAAGCCTGTTAGTACTCCTTTAGCAGCCCATTTTAGACTTTCATCGGCTTTGTCTCCACAATCAGATGATGAGATTGAGTACATGTCACATGTTCCATACTCTAGTGCAGTGGGATCTCTCATGTATGCTATGGTTTGTTCACGTCCAGATTTATCATATGCAGTTAGCAGATATATGACAAATCCCGGTAAAGAACATTAGAAAGTAGTTTAATGGATTTTAAGATACTTACGAGGAACTACTGATGTTTGCTTACAGTTTGGAAGAACTAAAGATGGAGCCATAGGGTATGTTGATGCTGATTTTGCTGGAGACCTTGATAGAAAAAGATCTCTCACAGGTTACGTCTTTACAATTGGAGGTTGTGCAATTAGTTGGAAAGCCACTTTGCAAACTACAGTTGCTTTGTCTACCACTGAAGCTGAGTACATAGCGATTACTGAGGCTTGTAAAGAAGCTATTTGGTTGAAGGGACAATTTAGTGAACTCAATGAAGACCTTCAAATCAGTACAATATTTTGTGACAGTCAGAGTGCCATCTTCCTTACAAAAGATCAAATGTTTCATGAGAGAACAAAACATATTAATGTTCAGTATCATTTTGTTCATGATATTATTGCTCGTGGTGATATTGTTGTGAGCAAAATTAGTACTTATGAAAATCCTGCAGATATGATGACTAAGTCACTTCCTATAACCAAGTTTGAGCATTGTTTAGACTTGGTTGGTGTTCATTGTTGAAGTTAAACCCTTAAGAGGTTTTATGGAAAGAGGTGGAGAACTTGTTCATTAAAAGTTCGCGATGAAGAACTTGTTCATTGAGAATTTGTGTAAAGGTGGAGATTGTTAGAATTAAGTGACCCAAATTCTTATTTAAATAAAATACAATGGAAAATAAAATAAAAGTAAAATCCATATAGAACTAGACTTCTTTTATTTTATTTTAGAATAAGGTTTTTTAAACCTTATTAAACTCCATCTATTTTATATTGATTAGGATAAGGTGTTTCAATCCTACTAGAATATGGCTTTACAAGCCTATAAATAGACATAGTGTATTTCTCTTGAATTGAATTCAATTTTTCGACATAGTGAATTTTCTTCTCTTCTGCCCGTGGTTTTTTCCCAAAAGGGTTTCCACGTAAAATTTATGTGTTCTTTATTTTTTTTATTTTTTTATTTTTTCACAAAACCAGTTGTAAGGTCCTTCTTTGAGTTAAAGGTCATTATTTTTGGTTCATTTAATAATGCATCCTTAAAAAAATAATAGGGATTAATATAGGCAATCTTTAAAACATATGTTGTTAGGTATGGCGAATACACTTAATAGAAAAGGCAAGTTTGTAAACGACAAATTAATGGAGTTTGGCGTACACGTGAATAATAAGGGGCAATTCCAATTTAAGACAAATACAATATGACTGTGAGGTAAAAAAAATGTTAAGTACAAATGCATATAAATATGCCATCCGCCAACTAGCCATGCATGATACAAAATAGACAAGTGGCTTACTTGTAGGTGCAACTCTAGCGTAATCCCTTTCTACAGATCTTTTTCTACTACTCAAAAGCCTGAGAAAGAAAAGTAATGGAGTAAGTTCAATTGAACATAATGAGTTTCAGGTAGACACATGTTGTTTATCAAATTACCAATAATCAACCCAAAAATAAAGACATTTTCGAGACTCAGTCTTATAGACACATTACATCAAGTTGCCAATACAATTTTCTAATAACGACACTTAGTCAAAACAACACACACAGTATCCCTGGCGAACATGTGCCGCCAACTTATACACATTTCTTACAATTACATATGTTCACCTATAACCTAACCTTGTGCTGGCCTCGGGCCTATTTTTAAAATCAAGAATCGTATATCAGCCAAATCATATTTTTTTTTCATATTTCTTGTTAGATTGAACACGTGTCCTCCCAAAAAGTTGGGCAGTGATCTGCCAGTCTAGTTTGCAATAAAGCTACCTTACCGAAGGCATCACAAATTAAGCTTCTTTCCACAATTTCATATATAACAAATAGTCGGGTACTTGGCTCGCACACAAAGTGGTTATTTTTACCTCGACCATGGCCATGCTCACGCTCACAACATGGACGTCTTACACACTTGTCAATTCAAGAAACATTGGCCCATCTTCAGTAAAGGCAACTTACCTTTCATAACCTACATATCATAGAATTTTCATAACCCAAAAGAAGAAAGAAGGAACTCACCAGGAACTTCAAGATACAATCTATTCTATTGGTCATTTGCCTCGATTGCTCGGACCTTTGCTAGCATCTTGAGCTAGATAAGAAACAATCATAGTTATCAAACCATTCATCTACTGAAAATTTGATTATGCATGCACTAATGCAAAGACATATATTCTCTTGACATCATTCTAAAGGTTTTCCAGAAATTACCAATCATAATTATCAAACCATTCTTAATTATCAATGACATTTTGACAAGCTTCTAGAAACTTTCTTCGTCTCCTCTAGCAAAGATAACTAAAAATTTTAAAGATGTATAGAAGAACTCAGAGAAACAAGGGTGAAATGTGCTGGCTATAGGTATCCTTATATAGTACAAATAGTGAAAAATAAGCTTAATGGGAAGGTCAAACACCCCACATTCACCCATAAAACTGAGGCTAAACTTGCCTAACAAGATTTGAAGTCTAATTTTTTTTACCAAACGTAACTACTACCACTAATCAGAGTGGTAAAACATTGTTTGTACACTTAAGCAACCAACTAAAGAGATCATTCGGCTACCTAAACATATCAAGTTGTCATCTACAGTACTCTAGTTTAATTCCAACTAGGTTTCAACTAAACTCTAATGATACTGTAACACCCCTAACCCTTATTCACCGCCAGAACAGGGTTACAAGGCATTACCGGGATTTACAGATTAAATAAAAACAATTTTATATCATTTCAGATTCATATCATAAACCTGTAATAATCAATCATATCATCCCTTATGTGATCCCTCGAGACTTAAAACACGTATTAGAATCAAATTGAGACTAAATTGGGCACTCAAAGAATTTTTCGTGAAACTTCAAAAATTTTTCTAGGTGCAGAGGACTCACGCCTGTGTGGTTAGGCTGTGTGGCTCACACGACCAAGTGACACGCCTGTGTCTTAGGCAGTGTGGACATTTGAAATAGGGCACACGGCTGTGTACCAGCCTTAGTTAGTACCCGTGTAACTCTCTGACTTGGGTCACACGGCCAAGTCACACGCCCATGTGCTAGCCATGTGAACATAACATTTTGCATTAAATAGGTGTAGGGGTCACATGGCTAAGCCACACACCCGTGTGCCAAGCCGTGTGGTCAATTTTGAGCATTCTATTTTGAAATTTTTAAGATGCAGGGGACACACGGCCAAAACACATGCCCATGTGCTAGGCCGTGTGTCACACAACGCTGAGACACACGCCCATGTCTCTGTCCGTGTGGACAAAATAAGGCCATTTCCTAGCCATATTTCTTACCCAAACTTGTTTTCAACCTACAATAACACTTAAACACATTCCCAAACCAATATAAAACATTTGAATCAAGCTATAACCAAGTCTTATACATATCATATCATCATAGATAACCAACTCAAACCATGTTATCATTTTACCTATTAATTAACCATAAATCAATTATACTGAAACACATATCAACTATGATAAGGCTATATATATATATATATATATATATATATCAAAATGCATCAAACATAAGCCATTTAAATATCTATTCACAACAAAACATTTACATGCCATCAATGGCCAAATTAACCTATACATGCCATTATACCAAAGTTGATTTAATAAATATACCAAAAAAGGGGGATTGATAGTGTGATGTGGCTCCGACTAGCTTCCAACCTTAACGAGCTTCTGGGGTACTATAAAACCGAGGAAATAAAATAAACTAAGCATTTAATGCTTAGTAAGTTCGTATAACGGGAAATTAACTTCCCAATTAATTCACATTTAAGGTAAGCAAATAAACATGCTCAAACCAATTTGGCCAATTGCCTAAACACATATCCTCATCAAACTTGTTAGTCATGTAATTCATATAAATACCAAGAAACATGAATGAGCTCATCAATATTCAATTTCCACATACATGTATTTATCACTTCAAGTGTCCATCAACATGTACATATCATATCTTTGTATTTCAAGTATTTCTCATATTAATTCATCCTGAATTCATATCATCTCATATCGGAGCTTTACCCATTAAATCATATAAAGTATCGATGGATACAAAGGTAGTACACATGAAGTGTACAAAGCTATAAACCATCAATTCATATTCGGGAATGCTCATACGAGCACATAAACGAGAAACTCTCTCTCGAGCCATAAAACAAAAAGCTCATGTGAATTGTATAAAGGGAAGCTTATCCGGGCTGTATAACGGGAAGCTCATAAGAGCTATAATTAGGAAGCTCATAAGAGCCATAATCAGAAAGCTTATGCGAGCCAATAACAGGTAACTCTGAAGAACCATTAATCAGAAAGCTCCGAATAGCCATATATCGGGAAGTTCAAGCGAGCTAATATCAAGAAGCTCTAGAGAGCCATTAATCAAGAAGCTCACAAAGAGCCTTTAATCGGGAAGTTCACGAAGAGCCATATATTGGGACTCTCATAAGAGTTGTGGCATGTCTACAACATATTCAAATTCACAACCAATCGGGATGCTCCGAAGAGCTATTAATCGGAAGCTCGCAAAAACAATATAACGGGAAGCTCGAGAGGGCCATATATCGGGATGCTCATGAGAGCTAATAACGGGACGCTTTTTCGAGCTGTGGTGTGTCCACAACATATGTTGGACCACAACCAATTCAGAAACCATGTATCCATCGAATCTCATTTAACCAAACAAGACTTTTTTATCAGGTATTATTGAATATGTGATCAATTTCATACATACGACATTTATACAATTCACATATACAACATCCAATTCAAACATATAAATATACACAAATTAGTTACACGAACTTACCTCGACAATTGTTCGTATAAGCAAAATCTACTAATCCGACACTTTTTCTTTTTCACGGTCTAACTCCGTTTTTGATCTATCTGGATCTACATGAATGAATTTATCATTAATTTAATACAATTCATACTCAATTCAATCCAATTCACATCTTAGGCAAAAGTAACATTTTTCCCCTACACTTTTATTTAATTCTGATTTTGTCCCTAGGCTCGGAAAATGAAATTCATGTAATTTAATCCTTATTCCAAGCCTAGCCGATTTTTACATATAACATTTGAAGCCTATGTATTTCACAAAATTCAAAATTTTTCCTTAAATTTTACATCTTTTCAATTTAGTCCCTAAATCATAATTTTGTCAAATTTTCCTTTACAAAAGTTATTTATCTTTCAACAACCTTTCATTTTCTACCATAAACTTCAAAATTTCAGCATACTCATCCATGGAAAAATTTTAATACTTTGATAACTTTGCAAATTAACCCTCAAGATAGCTAGATTAAGTTATTACGATCTCGAAAATATAAAAATTACTAAAAACAAGACAAGAATGCTTACCTAATTAGGCCAAATAAGTTTCTCTTTCTTCAATTCTCCATGGCTAGGGTTTTCATCTTTTTAATTTGGGAAAGATGATGAAATAAGATGATATTAGATTTTTATCATCTTTAATTATTTCTATTTCCAATTTAGTCATTTTCTTTATTTAATTTTCCATGAATGAATCATCATACTTATCTACTAACTCCTCTTAATGGTCTATTTACCATATAAGGACTCAAATTTTAAATTCCATAGCTATTTGATCCCTTTAGCTACTAGAATTCAACTTTTTCACTTTATGCAATTTGGTCCTTTTTTATCAGATTAAACATAAAATTAGTAAATTTTTTTAACGAAATTTTCATACGATATTCCCATCATACTGTAGACCATAAAAGAATATTAAAAAAAATTCTTTCGGACTTGGATTTGTGGTCCCGAAACCACTATTTCGATTTTATTGAAAACGAGGTGTTATAGATATCGATCGAGTTATCGTTTCCACATAAAGCAATCGTACCGCTCCACAAACTAACAAGTTCACCCAGAATATCTAAGGTTGGCGTATCATCTCATAAAAGAGTCCGCCAGACCCTAGAGTTCGCCAACCTTAGAGTTCGTCAAATGGCGAATTACAACAAGACATCCCTCACAAAGGTGTACTAATAAATTCACACAACACACCAACTCAACACTTTAACTGATAATTCATCCCATTACTACTATGGCTTACTTAATTATATACGAACAACAAATCGGTATGATTTATGCTGAGTGGGTTGTTACTTTCATGCTTATAATATAATAATTTATAACTTAAACATGCATAAAAATAATTTTTTAAAATTGAATATGGGTGTAGTTATCTATGTAATTACTTCAATTCTTATAAATTGAAAGAAGAGAAGTTTTTGTTGTTGTTCAACGAAATGAAAAACAAAAATTAGGTTTTTAACATTTTAGGGGTTTTTCTATAAATTGAAAATGAAAAATATTAACATATAACATAAGTTTTTTATTTGAAATACGTGGATATTACGTGGAATTAGAAAATTTCACATTAGACTTCTGTTAGAACTCAACGTCTCGTAATTCGATGAGAACTTTTTAATAGTTAAGGGACTATGTTCTGTAACATTTTGAAGTAAAGTGATTAAAGTGTAAATCTATTAATAATTTAGTGAGTATGGTTGTAGTTTAACCAAATAAAAATGGAAAAAGCAACTGAAATGACCAACTAATCCCTCAATCTTTTTTTAAAAGAGCTTCCCATCTCCATTTTGGATAAAAATCGTCTGGGTCGAAATTTGCTAAAAGGTGGGGGGTTTTGCAGAAGGTACCCAATTTCTTCAAGCTGTGGAAATTTCTTTTTGAACTCTCCTTTTTTTATCTATTTCTTAACATCTATGATGGAGTTTCCCCTGAATTTTTTGCAGTAATTATTAGCATTCTCGGGGCAGCATATATTTACTGTGCAAGAAAGGTACTCAAAATCATATTTCAGTTTTCAATTAAAAAAAATACCTGTATTTGCAATGAACATGACATAGAATTTGACTAACTCTGGATTGTTTGCCATCAAGGTAACCCCCCACTTTGGGCGGACTCTAATTTATTGCTTCAGATTCAACCAACAATGGCTCTTAATCTTGCCCCAAAGATTTCTGTCCCTAATATCAACTCCATGGAGAGACCTCAAACTAAATGTAAGCCACAGATTTCTTTTACTTTTCTACCTTCCTTTTTTAAATAATTCATGATTTCTATTTATGCTCGGTTGAGGCAAACAATAGGGTTCGAATTTTACTACAAACTATGATTTGCCTTATAATCTATGCTTTTAACAGTTAGCTACATTCCTTGTATTAGTATTTACATCAAATGCTTCCAGATTGACCGTTTTGTTGCTCATCAATCTCAATTATTTGTTGAACCACAGTTGGTAAACTGCAATTTAGGTGTTATGTAGTTGAACCATCTTTCTCGAGCCGTCGCCGAATAATAGCACGTACTACCACTGCTACATTGTTGGCTGTTCTGACCTTCAACTGCATTTCGACTCCATTACCAGTACGGGCCGAATCGGACGAGGACCAAGGTGTTGCAGGGGCTATTAAATCGTTGTTTGATCCTAATGAGAAAACAAAGTCAGGTAAAGTGTTGCCGAAGGCTTATGTAAAGTCGGCAAGAGAAGTCGTGAAAACGCTGCGCGAATCGCTGAAGGAGGATCCCAAGGATGTCGCTAAATTTAGACGAACGGCAGATTCGGCAAAGGAGTCGATCCGAGATTATTTGAGTAATTGGAGGGGGCAAGAGAAGGTGGCTGGTGAGGTATGCATGTATCTTCTACCGTCCTTGACTGATGAATGGTTTAAAAGCATTAGATTTCACTGATACTCTTTATAAACATCTGCATCATAGGAATCATATATGGAACTGGAAAAGGCGATTAGAGCACTGGCCAGTTTCTACTCAAAGGCAGGTCCCTCTGCTCCATTGCCAGAAGAGATTAAGAATGAGATATTGAATGATTTGAGCACAGCTGAAGAATTTTTGTAGTGCACATGATACATATATACAGCTCCTTAGTTGAAAGCAGTGTTGTTGTTATTATTATTTTGGTTGTTTAAGTTTGATGCATTGGTAAAAATATGAAAAGTTCGATAAGACTCGCGAGAGACGAACTCGAATAGCTTACAAACATCAATATCTTATTTACACCCCTAGTTATACCGGAAATAATTGCTTACCGTCTAGGTCTAGGTTGTAGTACACAAAAGTAGTTGTAACAATTCGTTTTATTTTTAAAAAGAAAACTGCTCCTCGATGGTAAAAATATTCATGAGTCAGAATAGTTTAAATTCAAGTTAGGTATGTGTATTGTATTAATACAATTTCTATATTACCAATTTCGGTCTAACTAAAAATACTAGTTTCAAATTATTCATACCTTGGACAAGTTGAATTAATCTTATTTTAGGTTTTGATTATATCTTTTCTTTTTTGATACAATACTTAGAACTACTCATAATTCTTTCACCACCCCTAAATAAAAGGATAATGCACTTCAATGTACTTGAACTCACATTCTCCTACATTAACAATAATACTTATATAAATCGAGTTAAGACTTAATCGACATGTATATTTATATTTATATTTGTATTAACTCACTAACTCAATAACAATTAAATCCATTATTCAAAACTTAAAAAAAATTATTCAACTAAATAACTCAACCCAAAATATAAAATTTTAAAATTATATTTAATACAATAAAATATTTATTATATTTATTTGTGTTCTTTAATATAATAAAACATCCATTATACTTATGGTAGAGTTTTTAATATAAATAATTTTAATGTGTTAATAAATTTTATTTTAGCGATTTTTGTGCATTTTATATATTATATTTTAAAAAAATTATTTTTAAATAAAACTAATCTAAAAAAAATCAAATATGGGTTAGCCGGGTATGACGCGGGTTTACTTTTCTTAAATTAGATTGGGCTTGGACAAAAAAATAAACTTATTTTTCGGTTCAAATTAGATTTGAACTTGAAAAATTAATTTAAATACCTTACATGAATCCAACTCAAATCAACTCGACTCATTATCACCTCTAATCATAAGGATCTTATCTCACCCTATCTTTCTGTTCATTTGTCAAAATGTTGTCTCTTGCATGCTCATGAAAGCCGAGGAGGAATGGAGTTAAAATTATTTTTAATGGCCTAGCTATATGTCACTTGCTTCTCCTTGATGATTGCTTTCTCTTCTTCAAACTTACTGTGTGGTCATGCAGAACCATCAAGAACATTTTGAATCATTTCTATGAAGTGTTCAAAATTCCTTAGCCCGTCGTGTAGACCTAATTATTGAAGATGGTTCAATGGAATTCTTAACATCAAGGCAAAGGTGCACTAGAAAAGTATCTGGGTGTTGATTTAGGAAGCCTATCCAAAAACAGGGTATTCTTCCGACTGACAATAATCCAAAACAATTGAAGGATGCTGCTATCACTACTACCGAAGACATGCCCCCATAATTTTGCTCATTTCTGTCTAACAAAGCTTAGACATACTCCATGCTTATTATTATTTTGTTAAGCTAAACCAAATCATACAGCCCTTTATCTCATCTTTGTTTCTCCTTTTTACACATTCATTCATCATAGTCCAATTTGAAATAGTTTTACCCTTGAATAAGGTTTTCAACGTTGGAGCTGGGTCTTAGTTTTCATTAAAAATACCTTTTAGTTTTAAATTATATTTAAAAGGGTTAAAGTAGTTGGAAGAACCTGTATTATAGAAATTGTATTAAATTTGTATCTTTATTATTAAATAGATTAATTTAGTTTGTATATTATTAAAAAGAATCTAATTAAGTCTAAATTATATCAAAGATAATATTTATTGTATAAGAAAATTTTGAATTTTTTCATTTACAATTCAATTCTAAACAAAAATTCATTTATAAAACCAAAATAACTAAAAATAGTAACTCTTTTGAACAACAAATGTCAACTCTATATCAATTTGATCTTATTTGATTCTTTTTAATAGTAAAAGAATTAATTTGATTCATTTAATAGTAGATAATTTAATTTGATATAATTTCTATAATACATGGATTTCTCAAACAATTTCACCTATTTAAAAGTAAAAATAAAAAGAGATTATATTGTCATTTAAGCCTATTGGATTTGCCCAACGGATAAACACTTTCAAGGTCCTAAAACTTGAGAAAGATAGAGAAGTAAAATATAATGACCGCTGAAAATAAATAATGGATGATTCATTTCGTTCGTCATAGATTTAGGCACACGTGCCTTATGCACAAATCTCACACATCAGGGCAGGGGGTCGCTCCAGCGTACGCCGATCGACGAAGGATAAGGCTGGCAAATCAGCATAAACGACCAAAAACCGTGGGCTCACGCGATCCACAAGCGACACACGTGTTGCCCTTGAGAACAGTTTAGCTCTCAAGTGACTTCTTTGGATAACTGATGCGATTTGCTATTATGATGTTAAAAATAGCCGTAAGTATGAAATTTGGTATTGTAATGATAAGATATGTATTTGAATTTAAACTTTATTAAGCACATTAAATTAAAAATAATAAAATATATTATTTTACAAAATTATTAAAATATGTGAAATTGTAATTTTATTTAATAAAATAATAAAATTTATCATAATTTTTATAAATATTTTAATCATTCATTTTATAATCATTTTAAATTACTAGTATATTAAATTATAGATATATATTAGTTTACTAAAAATTAAATTAATAAAATTATTTAACATATAAAAGAGTAAAATAAAACAATGAGACTTTTTTTTGACAAAATAAATAAACAATGAAAACATAAATATGAAAGGAGGGGTGAATTACACAAAAATATTAATTTTCATAAAAAAATTATCAGATTAGGATGATTTTTTTGAAATTTATTGGATTAGACTGATTTTGGATCGAGAAGGAAAATGCATCCAGTTGGACGCGTTTTCCCTAACAGCTATCCCCAACAATTGAATTCCAACGACTCCCCTCCCCCAACTTTATTTTTTCTATTTAAATCTCAAATTTTCCACTTTTTCAATTCACTCTCAACTTTCTCTCAATTCATTCTCAATCCTCTCTCAATCCTTTCTTAATTCTCACTCAACTCAATTCTCTCAGTTCACTCTCATTTTTTTATTAAAATTGGATTAAGTTTTTTAATTAATTTTGTATTACGATTTTTATTCGCATTTATTAAAATTATTAATGGCAAATTCTCTTATTCGTTTGGATGGCAAACACATTTCGGCCATTCAATTGTAAATGGTAAAAAATTATTTTAATATAATTTAATTTAATTTAATTATTCGTTGTTATATTGAAATTTAAGATTTTATATTTTTATAATTAGCTGGAATATCGAATTTTGGAGACGTATACTCGCGATCTATTTGCTCCTCCATCATTTTTAATTGAACCATACTTGAGAGATGCGAGATTTTTACACGTGCCGTATGGGTAGGGGTTATAAATTGGGCCCCACACTTAAAAGAATATTGGTGGAAAGATGGAGACCAAGACATACATATTCCATCTTCCATGTGATGAGTTACTATCACACTCGAGGACGTGCAATTATAGCTCAGGTTACAGGTGGATGGGTTAGTTGTTGTTGCCAATTAGAGAGATGTATGTGAGCAACTTTTAGGGAGGGTTTCGAACACAATTTTTGGAGGTCAGATAAATATGAACTGATTGAAAAGAAATTTTGTCGGGATCGATGCGGAATCAAGTGAAGTTGAGAGAGAAGAACACGCTCGGGAGTACATCATTAGGATCATCAGAGGTCTCATAATGCCCGATAAATCGCGAAATCTTGTCCATTTAAGATGACTGCTAAAACTCGTGAACTTTAGAGAAATGGCTGACTCAGTTGGGGGTCAACTATGTTGGCGACAATGTGCCGAGAGATGTGTTAGGCGACACAACTACACAAAATTAAAATAAGTGGTAGCATGCTACTGTTGCAATCATGGGCGTGGTATTGATTACCTGTTTTACATCCTCAAGTTGACTACCCTTATACATTCCCACTTGTAACAAGGTAAAATTCATTTGATAATATACCATTTATAATTAAAATTTTAAAATTTTGTATTAACGTAGTATTTGAATAGGTGGAACCATGGGTCGAGTTACATGGGACTATCGGAGGTGCTCGAAGATATACGGCTACTCTTAGATCAACAATCGAAAACAGAGATATGTTTTTTTAAAATTTCAATTATACAATATTAACGTAGTTGATTTAAAAATTAATAGTAAATATATAATTAAAATTATTATTGTACTATAGTTTGAATGGATGTCATACTCCGATCTGATAATTCAAGCATGCATTCTGCCTGAATTCTTGGCGACTCCCAACATATGGCATATGAAGGCGCTAGTGGTAGTGTACGTTACGGTGGAGATGCATGAATCTGATTGAGTTATGCGGTAGTTCAAAATTAGATAAATAATTCCGCCGGCACCCCAAGACATCAAAGATCAGCATAATATCAACTCATGGGAGAGAACCGATGAAAATTAAGATACATATATGCGCAATATATCAACATTTGGAACCATAGGTACGGCTTTATACCTAATTGCGAACCCATTATCACTCGAGAATTAACTTGCAATACGGAGTACATGCCATGGTTTATATACCATGGAAAGTCATATCTACTATCGGAAGAGGCGAGGGGTAGGCAACATCATAAGCGGAGGCCACTACGAGTGCTTAAGAATCCAAGGTCTAGAGAAGCTGCTAAGACGGGTCCATCATCTACACCAATGCAAGAAGAGGCACCAATGGCCATACTACCCCCGGTCAGTATAGCTCGACTTATTTGGTGTTTTCACTGTCCCCGTCTTTTTTACGTAAGTACCACATCTTGCACCACATTTCTATGTTTTAACATCGTCTCCAGTTTTTTTTACACTACCACCTCTGTTCCCACCATATTACATACCGATGTCATCAATGTATTAGACGATGACGATTCTGATAACAACGTATGCACTGACTATGTTTGCAACATTGACAAGAAGTCCGTATTTTCTACTATCGATG
This sequence comes from Gossypium arboreum, assembly GCF_025698485.1. Classification (NCBI taxonomy): domain Eukaryota; kingdom Viridiplantae; phylum Streptophyta; class Magnoliopsida; order Malvales; family Malvaceae; genus Gossypium; species Gossypium arboreum. The sequence continues at coordinate 108,383,421 of NC_069079.1, forward strand.
TATGGGACATAATGTACTTATATGTCAATGATGTCTCAAATACCACCAAATCATTGTTCTACCAAGGTGGACCATCTTCGCAACCACCTGTTCGTAGAACGGAGGAGACACAATGGCAACTGAGGAGTACACCGTCATCAACTACGGATGAAGGCAAAAGAGAGGAGGGGTCAGAACCAAAACATATAACCGAAGGTGGAGGTGATGATAAAGGCAAATAAAAGGAGTAGCCAGAACCACAGCTTTAAAGAAAAAGAAATTCGTCTCACAACCGATGACCACCCCTTTGTGGCACACATTCTACTCGATGACACAAATGATTTTTTTTATACTTGTCATGTAAATCTTAATTGTTTATCTAAGTTTTAGTAGATAAGATTATACAGATATTGGATATGAATTTTTAAAAATAAATATTGTTTTTGAATCAAAATTGGTTGTCATTGTCATTTTATATTGTTAAGCCAAGTTTTATTCTGTCATTTTATACAAATATTACAAACTTGGACAAGAATCCAATTTCCACAAGAAAAATGGAACAAAGTTGTATATTGTATTATTCTCTATAGTATAATAAACTGATATTTACAAATTACAAAAAAAAATGAAAATGAATGAAAAAAATCAACAAATAGTAGTTAAAAAATTAATAAATCGGTTAACGAGGTCTTGTCATCATAATATCCTCCAAGTGTAGACATGACAACCTTGTATGCCTTGGGTTCCTACACTAACTGATAACCTCGGTTGGTTTTCCCTTTCCTGAATATCTATGTCGTTGCATATTCAAGTAGAATTCGGTAGGCCTTTTGGTTTACGACGCAATGAACTATTCGGTAACAACTTGAATGGATCGTTTGATACTGGTGGTCACATACTTTCATCTGGGATCGGTGTGAATTCATATTTCCACGTGTTATACATGTTTTGAATTATGTATACTTCATCCAAAAAGCTTATGTGATCCAAACATACTGAGGAATATGCTACAATTGCATGAGCGCATGGAAAATGAAGTGCGTCAAATATTCTGCAGTCCTAGGTCCGTCGTCTCAGGTTGACATGGTACACTCCCTCGACAATACCTTGGTCAGGTCCGTCAAACTCCGTAACCCAAAACAATAGGTTTTCGTGTGAGTACACACTAAATGCATACAATTCGCTCTTGTTGTAGCCTTTATAATTTCTTTCATAATGTCCTCACACCAAACATGACTGCCCTTCATCCATCCAATACATTTTTCCACTCGCTTTGGAAATAGAACTTCCAAGCAAAAATATGTTTCTTTCATAACTGAGGTTATCGGCAAATGATGCATCCCCTTCAACACGGAATTGATACATTTCGCCAGGTTTATTGTTATGTACTCGTATTGCAGACACCCATCATACGATTGTGTCCATTGGTCAAAAGGTATGTTAGCAAGGTATTTTACACCATGATCGTTAATGGTCTACAAGTTTTCCAACATTTTATGGAAACAGTGTTTAACGAACTTGTCCCCTATCGAGGAAAGTAAATAGTTTATCCATTAATTTCAATATCTAGCAATCAGTTAAATATCAGACAATTGACATAGTGGCGAATACATACCCATGTTAATCACTTTTGTGCATTGAATTTCATATCCGTGTTGTCTATAGTAGTTCACTACCATATGTCTTATACAATACCTATAATGTGTACGGTCTCAAAAGCTTCCCTATTGTTCAATTGCGACCAGTATTTCAAGTCCTCTTTCGAATATGACGTATATATCGAGTTGGGGGACAATATACCTTCTCAACCTAGACAGGAAGAAATCTCAATCATCTGCCTTTTCTCTTGGTGTTATTGCAAAGGCTATTATAGCCAACAACAATTGATGTTGATATCTTCTATACATAAAAGTACCGTTGATTTGTACCAATGTCATACAGTACCAGAATGCTTCTCGCCATTGGTTGAAAGTCCAAAAGAAATGATGGAACACTCGGCATCCATGGACATATGATTGTTATAGTACATAGGCTCTGTTTGCAGATCAATTATGTAACATGGTACGTACTGATCCAATGCTTGACACCACAGCTACAAATTATTGTACGACATGTCCCACCCATTATGAATATTCTCTAAGGCCTTCTGCTTTACGATCTGTACCTTGTGGTATGACGGTGTGTATTTGTACTAGCTACGAATATTTGCAATTATATTGGCACAGGAATCCTGAGGCTTGATTTTATCATAAGTTATATTATGTTCGCAATCATCTCCAAATCCAAATTTAGATAATCTTGTCTAATACTTGAAACAACATGAGTATTTCAAAATTACGAATTCAATACCACAAATATCAGACAGTTTTGACACAATACTCGTGAAAAACACACGTATGTGGAGCGACATATTTCTTAATAGTCCACAACCCTGTCTTTTTCTTTATAGAAGCCATGATTTTCCATGGACATTTATTGTCTCGCATTGTGCATTTCACCTTGTATTTCTTCGAATGAGATTTAACAACGTATAAGCTTACCCCATTATTTATGTTGTATCGATTTATTACTATGACAAAAGCATCTTTAAAGGAAAACTTCTTCCCCGCTTGTAAATCACTAGCATTCAATGAAAAACTCGCATGGCTCGATCTTCTGTATGGGAGTTTTAAAAATTAAAACCCACATTCTGCTAAAAGGTCCACATTATGCATATAGGTTGAAAGTGAGTATACCTTAAATCATGGATCTTCTTCGACATCTTCTTCCAGAACTTCACCGTCTGAACCTCTATCTTCTGGTTTAGTTGGAATCGACTCTAGTTTAAAAAATAATGCAATTTCCAAACCATCCAGCTTAGACTCCCGGATTGGATCATTATCGGATTCAATGCCCTCTTCAATCTCAACACCCCAGCATGTCCAGGGTTGGATGTCTCCTCGCTAGTGAAAGTTGTAAGGAGTACATCATCTCTTCTTGTATAGTTTTCAGAACAACCAAAATCACCTATAAATTGCCCACCAGTGGACCTTGATGTCATACCCCTATAAGTGTTCCTAACATCAAAAATCAATTGACTAAAGTTAAAATCAAAACCACTAATTGAGTGTCATATTAGGGTGTCAAATTCTAGGCTATCGCCAAACCCCGATTACTGAATGTTCTTTTTTCCATGGTTGAAATCTAGGGCTGAAGTCGATAAATGTCTTCCCATTAATGATTTTAGGATATCATAATAGGAACTTTCTAACAAATTCATGAAGCTACCGCACAATTGTATCATTAGACTCTCAGCTTCCTCTTCCTTTCCGGCTTGCAAAATTGGAATAGATGTCGACCTCTAACCGCCTTTATCTGTGCTTGCAAAATTTGCATATAACTCGAGTATTGGTGATCCACTAGCAATATGCGTCTGGACCATCGCCTCCATCCCCCTTGTGCCTCTGATATTAAAATCCTCATATTTGACAGGGTCGATTGAAGTAAAATATCAGTATTTCAATGATGATACTCTCATCTGGGTGGATCCAATAATTTTCCACCTAATTCTTTTATAGAACTATGAAAGTTATATGTTTAGGTTGAAAACCAATCATGTTGTGTTCTCTGGTGAAAAAACAACCCCAATGTCAGTGTCAAAAATTTTACTTTCGTAATAAACAACATTAACTCATCCACTCATTTTAACGAAATAACCTGTTTCAAATGTGGGAAACAAAAATATTATGCAAAAAAATAGAGTTATAATTATATATAAACAATAAAAATAGAACCTTACTTGATGCAATTACATGTTTTCTTGAAATTATACCTTCCGAAACGTCTTGTGAACTTCCTCTTCGTGCGATTTAGTATGCTTGAAATTGGCTTATGGCACTGAATACTGAAAATGATCGATTTATATAGCAGTGGTGGGTGACAAAATGATTCAAAAATTATTATCCTGGCATTCATGAAATATATGTCAGGTGATTGACAATTTTGTAGGGGTTGAAATTGGGATAGTGAAAAACTACCTATAAGGCGCGCCCAGTTAGAGGTGTTTTCAGTGCTATGTCAGCCAAAAATGCCTCCAGCTGGGCAAGTGACCTCTTCATAACGTATTAACGTTCAGAGTGAAAATACTGCACAAAAGATATAGAATAAAGCGGTGTTCACAAGTATATGGGTTAGGTTGAAATTTAGTTACAATGAAGTAGGCAAGTACTTTAAGGATAATACCCAATGAAGATGAACACGGAATTAATCCTAACCTAAACACAAATAGATCTAATTATTACTTTAAATAAATCATAGTACAATAAAACATAAATGAGAGATTTGGTTTTTTGATAATTTAATAACTAAAATAGTATAAAGAAAGAAACTTTGAAAAAATAATTTGTAAATTGTATCAAATCTAACTACGGGTGATTAGCTTACTTTGGTGGTCATAACTAATTCCTATTTTGGGCTCCTATTCAATTAACTAGTCATTAACCTAACAGGATCTCTCGATCCTCCACTAAACTAATGAGTCGGGAAGAACTACTTATCTCTTGACCTCACAGTCTAGACTGGTTTAGGGATAAGGTGTCCATAGATAGACCATACCAATTTTGGGCTAATTCTCACCTAAATGACTTTCTAAGGTCGTCAAACCTAGGTTTAAGTTCTTCCTCTGCCAAACAACTGATTCGTTAAGAAAACCTACATAGTAATCAATTAATCACACCTCTACTCACTAATCCCCCATAAGAGGATTAGTTCCTCATGGATCTCATTAAAACAATAATCTTGATAAATAAGATATGCACAAATAATAAATCAAGAAAAAAGGTTTAAAGAATCTTGAATTGTATTTAATTGATTGTAAGCACAGAATCTACAAGATTTATTCTAAGCTTACAAAGTAACTTCTCGAAGTAACATGAATACGAAGAACTAAAATAAACTTATAGCATAAAACAAAGGAAAAACTAAAACTAAAATTACAAAGAAAACTTAAGAATATAAAAGATGTCCCTTAACAAGTGTTTAAGAGCCTATTTATAGAGTTAGGGTTGTCATTGTCCTCAACCCCAGGTCACCTAATGCTCTCATGCTTAACTTTTTATTGTGTGGACCAAAACACCTCTAGCTTGTAAGTGTTTCCTGTATAGGACTGATGTCGCGACACCTTAGGGCCTGTGTCACGACATCGAAGGCGGTATGCCCATGTTCAGGGTAGCTTTAGGGGTATGTAACGACATCTCATCGCTGTGTCGTGACACTGAAGGTAGACTCGAGATTCTTGTATTCTGCTCCATATGTTGCGACATCTAACTTTTCGTGTTGCAACACAACGATCAATATTGAGTTTATACACCCTCGAATGGTCTCCTGCATACTCACTAAGTACATTAGCTTGCCTATAGGTCTCATTTGGGCCCCAAGGTCAATAAAAGACTCAAAATACACTTTTTATTGAATTTAAACTAAATTATGAAAACTTAACTAAAGCATAATGAAAATGCTTGTATTTAAGCTCCTTAAGTGCAAAAACTAGTTTAATCTACTACATCGTATCATAGCATATCAAACTCCCCCACACTTAAGTTATTGCTTGTCCTCAAGCAAAGTAACAAAAATAAGAAATTAAAAGACGACCCTTGAGCAAGTATAGTAAAAACGTTGGTTTCGGGGTACATAACTAGGCATTTCATATTTACACATAATCTTGACATGATATATAGCTGACTTACAACTTTTGATATCAAACACCTAAGTTCAGTATATTACGAGGAATACAAACACTAAGGTTTTCAAACGTATGAGTCCATCAATAAATCACATAGGTAATTTGATTATCCTAGCAGAATAAAAATAGTCGAAAATGCTATTATTTAACATGATGTCAATTCATAAATAAGTCTACCTAGATCATATAGGACTTTTTAGCTTGTAACGTTCTAAGGCTTAGAACATGTATGAAATTCAAGAACAATAAGCATCAAAATAGTTTGATCTAGGTATCAACAAGATTTCTATATAAGAAGTCACAACAAAATATAGCAACTACGTCTAGCTTACGAGTTTTTGTGCATTAATGAAAGAGTTCTTCTATTTTTCTGACTTTGTCACATTTTTTTCCTTTTTCAATACATCTCACTCACAAATGCTTTTACTTTTCAAGTACTTTTTCTACTCGTTTTGATGTTCTTTTTGAAATTTTCTTTTGTTTTATACATATTAGCTAACCTATAATTACTATATCATACTGTTTCTTCCTATTTCACTTTGTTGTTACAAAATATGCTTTGATGTAACTACTTAACCCTCAATACATATGGTCAGACGTCTATAGTCATGCAGTTTAGGACTAAAGAAAAAGGGTAAGTAAAAATTAATATTTTGGCTCAAGTTTTGTATGAAGGTTCATCAAGAAATATTTTTTGACTCAAAAATAGGTACTAAGGATAAAAAAAACATGTTAGCATTTTGGTTCTAGGCGTATACCAAGCAATGCCTTAGGTCCCTAGGTATTTCAGTATTTACAAATTTAATCAATCAAACAATCACAAATTCAACAATCTATAATACATACTAGCATGCTCGTTTCCCTGTATTCTCCATATCTTTTGGTACATTTAATTGCTCAATGCCTACTTACAATGTAACATATAAAACTCAGTAGTTTAATAGTAAAAAAATTAAAATAATCTACTATCATGCCAACTTCTGGTAAATACAATCATCTTATATACATGCTCCTAAGCAATCACTTGTATTTCTACAAGCTCAAACACACAATTGACAGCAAAAATTAAAAGAAATGCATAAAAATTCAAGCAAATTTCTTATGTTACCCCCCACACTTTAGATAACACATTGTCCTCAATGTGTAGTCTTAAACGGATAAGGAAAGAAGTTACATGATTGATCATTATAGTTCTGTAATCTATTGATGGGTGCTCCTTTCCCTTTTTTTTATTGAAAGCTCTGAATTGTTGTGTTTCTATCATGTGGGGATTTTTCCATAAATTTTACTAATTACAATATCCTAAAAGAAATCAATAAATATTTCTAACGTAAAATAAATCAAACATAAAAATTATCCTAACATATATATGTATCTCCCTCCTAAAAGATTTTTTTTTATTCTTATCCTTCCTAGAGTCCTCGTTTTCTTCTCTCTTCCTTTGTCTTCAGTGGAGTATTACAAATTGTTTCTATAAGTAATCTCCTAGTAATTTCTTTGGAGGATTTATCTCTTTGTCTAGTTGCTTCATAAGCACTACTGCTCTTTTACATAATTTCATTATCAGGTGTGGAAAGAATGTTCCTTTTGATTGATTTCATACACACTTAATCATATTTTGATAGATCCAAATACCAATACATATCTACTTCTTTTTGCAAAATCACATATACTAGAATGGCCTATACCGGACTGTTATTGGAAATGTCTGATATGGGCCAAATTCTTGAACATACGGACTTCCTCCATATTTTTGCTCTTGAAGTCATTAGCACTTGATTGAATGTCTCAGGTATTTCTGTTCTTGTTTAATATGTCTAAACTTATTTCCCTTATGTTAAAAATCTCAAAACCTCTTCCATATCTACATTTTTAAATTTTTTGAGATATGTTTTGAACAAGTAATCACGGTAATAATATGGAGTATCATAAAATTGACAAATATTTCTTTCGGTTGCCAACACATTGACCCATCTGACTTTGACATATGTCTGCATCTCATAGTATGGTCTTGTCGCTTCTCTTTCTTTTAATGCAAGGTAAAACTCCTGCACAACATGTATTATTGTTGGTTCTTCAGGTGGTAGGTAGAAGTAAGTCCATTCTCGTTCTGTTGCAATTTCCTAAACTTCTTTACAGATCCCTATTAACGAGTCAAATCCCTATTCTTGGACGAATGTATAGGGCTAAAACTATTGCAGGTATTTATCTATATTGTTTTCCTGGAATTTAACATATGTATTTATTATGTTTATACACAAACTTGTAATTACTCAAATCTGAATTTGTTGTAATCTTTTGTTCCGGGATTGTCAAACTTCTCGAACAATGATATAGAAATCTTGTTAGTTTCACAATGTTGGAAGTTAATAAAGTGGTTTATGTGGCATGTTAATTCTTAAAGGATGATGATAATAAGAATTAGAATTTAAAATTATGTTAGGTATGTTATTCATAATTAGTAAGGAGTTAAATAATTTTAAATCTATTAAAATTCTATTACGAACACATCAAAAGTTAGTAAATTCGGACTGCTAGTTACGTAGGGGTGTCGGGACATCTCTTATGGTTGTCGCAACATCAAAGGCAGTTTACCTGTGTTGTATTTCATTCGATATTGTGACATGCGAAGCTGTTGTCGCGACATAGAAAGCAATTTCTATCGTACTTTTTCTCCGCCTCAAGATCCTTATTTATTTCATTTTCTTGATTTGTTTCCCAGTCCTTTCCCATGATTACTTTACTTCCATATTGACTCCATAAAGCTTTGCATTGTAAGACTTTAATGTCAATTACTGCTTTAGTTGTTCCCCTAAAATAATGTTTTATTTGCTGTGCATTTACGAGAAAAAGTCGCCCTCCTTTTTCGATGAATTTTATTACCCTATGAGGTATCTCTTAATTTATGGTGTATGGGCTGGTCCACCTTGATTTTAACTTGTCAGGAAATAATTTCAACCTTGAATTAAACAAGAAGACTTTTTTTCCAGGCAAAAATTCTCATTTTTGTATTTTAACATCATGCTGAAGTCTGCTCCTCTATTTATACAATTTAGTGTTCATAAGCCATGAAACAGAATTCTTCCAATTCTTATAGTTGGAATAATAATTCTTTCTTGGCTAACTCCGGGTTTAAGTTTAACTCTTTAATTGCCCAGTATGCTTTTCTTTCCAATTTAATAAAAAAATGTCAATTTTTTCCGTAAATTTGTTTGTAAGGGGACATGCCTAAAGGAGTTTTGCAAGTTTTCTGTAAGAATACAGTGCATCATATAGTCTTGCTGTCCAATCTTTCCTATTTGGATGTACCTTTTTTTCCCAATATTTGCTTATTCTCCCGATTGGACATCTCTACATGGCCATTAGCTTGCGGATGGTATGCTATTGTCATCTAATGTCTTACATTATATTTAGCTAGAGCGGCTTCGAACTGTTTACTGTAGAAATAAGATCATTCATCACTCACCAATGCACAGGGTGTTCCAAATCTAGCGAAGATGTTTTTTTCTCTAGAATCTAACTACTCTTTTATGTCATTTGCAAGTAATGCCACTGCTTCAACCCATTTAAAGACATAATCAACAACCAACAAGATGTATTGATTCCCAAAAGAACTTGGAAGAGGTCTCATGAAGTCAATTCCCCAAACATCAAATACCTCGACTTTGAGTATCCTTGTTTGTGTCATTTCATCTCATTTTGATATACTTCTAGTCCTTTTTTAACACCCCTAACCCATATTTCTCGCCGGAACAGTGTTACGGAGCATTACTAGGGTTTATGGATCAAACAGACAGAAATTTCAAATGTTTCATAACATATCAATATTCATAATAAAACCAATCAAAATCATATATATTGTCCCTTATACGAGCCCTCAAGGCCTTAAATACGCATTAGAAACAAGTCGGGACAAAATCGAAAACTTAAAAATTTTTCAGAAAACATAGAAAATTTCAAAGCTGTAGGGGTCACATGGCCGTGTCACCTGGCCGTGTGTCATACACGGCTGAGACACACACACCTGTGTCTTAGGCCGTGTGGACAAGAAAATGACCACTTCCAAGTCATTTCTTTCACCCTTTCAGGCATAAACCTACAAGAAATTTGTACATGTATATAAGGCCTTTAAACATACTCAAATTATGCAAAGAATGACTAATCTCAATACGAAATGTTCATACAACCAATATGCCAAAAAGAACTCAATCATCAATCATCAAGCATCAACTTATACATATACATGAGCACATTTGTTCAAACCTTAACCATACATATCTAATTAAACTCAAAACTATTTCCATGCTATATCAAAAATAATCTCACTACATTTGATCACATTTATACCATTTACCAACTGATTTGTTTCCATACCAATACATAACACAATTGACACATACCAACCTTATCATATTAGGCATACCATATTTCAATCATGCACATCTATTCAAGACTTTTCCAAAACATACCATGTCTTGGCCATATTGAGATCGATACAATATATACCAACTTTGGTTATTTCTAAACATGCATTAAATTGACCATATTAACCATAACCAACAAGATATCAATAGTACCTTAAGTACCTCAAATTCAAGGCAACATTTCATGCCATAATTATCAACCAAAATAACATATATATGTATATACCAAACTCATCAATTAAACATTAGACAAAATCCACCTATACATGCCATTATAACCTTAACCAAGATATCAAAATCTACCGATATAATCGTTGGATAGTGTGATAGATCTCTGACGAGCTTCCAACCCGATCGATCTTCTGATAATCTGTAAAGTAAATGATAAACAACTACGTAAGCAATGAATGCTTTGTAAGCTCGTACAAACGTTAAACATAATATTTCAATTCAATAAAAAACTTTATATGATAAAATAAAGCTATACCAATGCCTCAAGATTTATCAACTGCATAGCCACTAACTCATAAATGAGTAAGTCTATCAACATCATATATATGTTCATTCCTAACACAATAAGATTTTATAAGAAATTTTACTCCATCATTAACTGTAACACCCCTCACTCGTATCCGACGCTGGGATAGGGTCGAGGCGTTATCGAGATTTCACGTTCATAAATATATTAAATCGAGTCACCAAGTTGCTTTCAAATTAAAATCTTTTTAAATATGTACATCTTGTCCCTTAAACAGGTCTTTGAGACCTAAAACATACCCAGAGGTAGTGCGGGACAAAACCGAGAACATTTGATAAACTTTGGGCATCTTGGAAAATTTCCCTTACTTTGAAGTGTCACATGCCCGTGTGGCTTGGAACACACCCGTGCAGTTACCCAGTGTCCAAGACTTGAGCATTCTATTAAATTCACACGGCCAAGACACACGCCCGTGTGTCTAGCCCGTGTTCATTTAACAGACTTACAATTTTAGATGCAGGGAACACACAGCCATTCCACACGCCTATGGGTATGGCCCGTGTATTACACATGGCCTAGACACACCCCTATGTGCCCAACCGTGTGGACCTTAATAGGCTATTTTCCAAGCCTTTGGTCACCCCTTTTTATCACTTATACATGAGGATTATTAAATACAAAGTAAAACATGATTATACTTTTATAAACAGTCTTTGCAAAAACTTATTGCATAGAAACCTCATATCATTGGTTTCATACATGCTAGGTTATTTCCCATCTTGTATTTATGGGTTTTCATGCCACTTTAATACATTCAAGATTGGCTCATTCTTGTGACTCATTGCCAATTTGAATTCAAACATCGCATATGATTATAAACATGCATGGAAATTTTGTGGGTCATAGCCTACTTCAAAACAAGCCGATCTCTATAGCCATATACAAAAAGAAAGATTTATCTTTACATGCCTTCATTTGGAAAATCAAATGACACATATAACAAAATACTCAAAAGACCTATACATTCCATTAAACAAATCGGAAATGCCTTTATACCAAAGCTGATCTATTTGATAGTATGCTGACTCTCCAACCGTCTTCCAATCTTTATGAGTCCTCGAGCTCTGTGAGAGACAGGAAAATGAGAGGGGTAAGCATTTTCATGCTTAGTAAGCTTGAATAACTGGAAAGTAAAATTACCAAGTAATTTGCATGCAATCAAATTGGGTAATAAATTCAATGAGCATAGGATGGCTTCCCTATCACATACACTCAATCAATGAGTTAGTCACATAACAATTCACTATGAAAGTTATCTTAGATGAGCTCAGCATTCAACATCTTATTTTGTACATATAAGTCATGTTAATCTCGTTGAGTTTCTAGGAAGTCTCGATGGAATACCCATTAACCGTCAATTCATATGAATGATCATTTCAAGTATGCACTCCCACAAACCTCACATCTCATGGCGGGATTACCAATCCAGGCTAAATCTCCCATTTTATGAACTTATAAGGTGATGTCGGGATTACCAGTCCAGGCTAAATCCTTTATAACGACAAACAACTTTATTGATCTCGGATCCGAATTATCAGTCCAGGCTAAATTCAGATCCTAATCGGATTACCCGTCAGAGCTAAATCCATAATGCACACATATTCTTCGGGAGGCTCGACCATTCAAAGGAACACCCGTCTAGGCTAGATCTTTTTATAAATGAGATCAATGGATTACTCATCCAGGCTAAATCCTTACTGCAACACATGTAGGACCTCATTACACATGTCAATCATGGTTTATCCATCGAATTCCCTTTTTATCCTCAACTGAGACATTTATCACAATTCATACTTAAACATGCATTTCATAAAATTTCATGTTATTAATAAATACAATCATCATGCATTCATAAATCATATAATTAGGCACATTGAGTGTTTACTTTAAGTTATCCGAACTTACCTGGTATTCGTTTCGGTGTCGTGTTTCGGTTATTTCGAAACCTTTCGTTTTCCTCGATCGACCTCCGGAATTTGTTCCTCGGGGTCTATAACAATAGAAATAGATCATTAACACTCCACATTATACATTTCAAGTCTAAATTCCACCCACAGTCCAAATGACCGTTTTGCTCCTAACCTTTCACATTTTTACGATTTAGTCCCTAAGCTCGTATAATGAAACACATGCAATTTCTACCATACTCAAGCCTAGTCGAACGCTTTTCCCTTTTATGGTAGCCCACATTTTCCATTATTTTTACATTTCTACCACACATTTTACAACTTTTGCAAAAAGGTCCCTTTAGGGGTTTTTCATGAAAATCACCTAGGAAAAGTTGTTTAACACTCATCAAACTTTCATATACCTCCATAAAACATCAAAATACAAGTAACTCATGCATGGGTAAATTTTTAAACATGAACCCTAGCATGAAATATGGGTAGAAATGGAGAGAGTAAGCTACTAGCATCTCAAAATTACAAAGAACATTAAAAATGGAGCTTGGGAGCACTTACTAATGAGCTTGAAAAGCTTGGAAACCTTAGCTATGGTGGCTTAGGAATTTCGGCTGGACAAGGGAGAAGAATGGCTGATTTTTGCCTTCTTTTTCCCATTTTATTTCATTAATATGCCAAATGACCAAAATTCCCTTAAGCCCATTTTTGTCCAAAAACTTAGAAATTGGGCAAATTGCTTCCCAAGACCTTCTATTTTATAATCTAAAGCTATTTCATGCAAATTGCTTCTAGAATCCAAGTTTTGCAATTTATTCAATTTAGTCCCTAATTTTCCAATTGGGCACTTACTCAAAGAATTCCTTCATGAAACTTTAACATATACATATTCTCATATTCTAAGCCTCGTAATAATCATAAAATAAATATTTTGATGTCGGATTTGTCGTCCTAAAACCACTATTCCGACTAGGCCCTATTTTGGGATGTTACATTTCTCCCCCCTTAGGGACTTTCGTCCTCGAAAGTCTTACTAGTGAACAGATTCGGATATGGGCTTCTCATGGTTTCTTTTGGTTCCTAGCCTCTTCTACACCATGTCGATGCCATAAAACTTTTACTAAGGCCACATCTTTATTCCTCAGCTGTTTAACCTCATGAGCTAATATCTTAACTGGTTTCTCTCCATAGGTCAAATCCGGAAAAAATTTCAATCTCAGTCGGCGAAATCACGTGAGAGGGGTCTGATTGGTATCACCTTAACATAGATACATGGAACACATCATGAATTTTTTCCAGTTCAGGTGGTAATGCCAAACGATAGGCTAACGGTCCAACTATTTCAATGATCTCGTACGGTCCAATAAATCGTGGACTCAGTTTGCCTTTCCGGCCAAATCTCAACACCTTTTTCCATGGAGATACTTTTAAGAATACTCCATCTCCAACTTGAAACTCAATTTCCTTTCTTTTCAGATCAGCATATGACTTTTGCCTATTCGATGCCGCTTTCAAATAATCTCGTATCACTTTAACTTTCTCTTCAGTTTCTTTAATCAAATCAACTCCGTGAATCTGATTTTCCTTAAGTTCTGTCTAGTATAATGGAGTTTGGCACTTTCTGCCATACAAAGCCTCATAAGGTGCCATCTTCAAACTCGTTTGAAAACTGTTGTTTTAAGCGAATTCTACTAGCGGCAAATATTTTTCCCAGCTACCCTGAAATTCAAGGATGCAACATTGCAACATATCCTTAAGAATCTGAATCATCCGCTCAGACTGACCATCTGTCTAAGGGTGAAAAGCTGTACTAAAGCATAACTTCGTACCCAAGGCTTCTTGTAATTTCTTCCAGAATCTCGAAGTGAACCTCGGGTCTCTGTCGGAAATAATCGACAGTGGTACCCCATGCAATCTTACAATCTCAGAAATGTACAAGTCGACCAATCTATCAAGGGAGTAATCTGTCCTCACCAGAATAAAATGAGCCGACTTCATCAACTTATCTACTAGGACCCATACGACATCTTTCTTCTTCAGAGTCAATGGCAATCTTGTCACGAAATCTATAGTAACTCTGTCCCACTTCCATTCGGGGACCATCACAGGCTATAGCAAACCTGAAGGCACTTGATGTTCAGCTTTAACTTACTAACATACTAGGCATTTCAACACAAATTCAGAAATATCTCTTTTCATACCGTTCCACCAGTACATTTTCTTCAAATCGTTGTACATCTTGGTACTTCCCTGGTGAATTGACAAACGGCTGTTATGTGCTTCTTGCAAAATTTTCCGAATAAGTTCATTGTTTTGGGTACACAAACCCTATCTCTAAGCATCAAACATCCATCAGAACTAATCTGAAAATCTGATTCAATACCTGACTCACATTGAGTTCTTTTAGCTTGTAAGCCATCGTCATTAGTTTGAGCATCATAGATTTCCTGAAGGAATGTCGGCCTAGCCTCTAGCTCAGCCAAGACTGAACCATCATCAAGCAATGCCCAATGAGCATACATGGCCCTTAATGCAAACAAGGATTTTCTGCTCAATACATTAGCGACCACATTCGCCTTTCCTGGGCGATAGTCAATAATCAGTTCGTAATCCTTGATTAACTCTTGCCACCTCCGTTGCCTCAAATTTAATTCTTTTTGAGTCATTAAATACTTTAAACTCTTGTGGTCGGTGAATATGCAGCAAGTCTCACCATATAAATAATTCCTTTAAATTTTTAAAGCAAAAACGATAGCAACAAGTTCTAGGTCGTGTGTAGGATAGTTCTTCTCATACAGCTTCAACTGTCGTGAAGCATAGGCTATTACTTTGCCATCTTGCAAAAGTACACAACCCAGTCCATTTGAGGATGCGTCACTGTAGAATACAAATTCTTCTCTCGACTCAGGCAATACTAAAACAGGAGCTTCAGTTAACAGTGTCTTTAACTTCTCAAAACTTTGTTGACACTTTTCTGTCCATTCAAACTTAACGTTTTTCTGTAACAATCTCGTCATCGGAGTTGCTATCATGGAGAATCCTTTCACAAATCTTCGATAGTAACTTGCTAAGCCCAAAAAGCTTCTAACCTCGGTTACATTCTTAGGCGGTTTCTATTCAACAATAGTAGGGATCTTACTTGAATTGACTCAGATGCCTTCACCCGAAACAATATGACCCAAAAATCCAACTTCCTGAAGTAAAAACTCACTCTTGCTAAACTTAGCATACAACTGCTTTTGTTGCAAAGTTTGCAACACAATTCTCAAGTACTTTGCATGTTCTGACTCATCTTTGGAATAAATCAAGATGTCGTCAATGAACACAACGAAAAACTTATCCAAATATGGCCGAAAGATCCTATTTATTAGGTCCATAAATATGGCTGGTGCATTCGTCAGCCTAAACGGTATGACAAGAAATTCATAATCGCCATACCTTGTCCTAAAGGTTGTCTTAGGTACATCCAACTCTTTAACTCGCAGTTGGTAATAGCCAGACCTCAAGTTTATCTTAGAAAACACGGTGGCTCCTTTCAACTGGTTGAACAAATCATCAATCCTTGGTAAAGGATACTTATTCTTGATAGTTACCTTGTTCAGTTGGCGGTAATCTATACATAAACTCATCAAACCATCTTTCTTCCTTAAAAATAGAACGGGAGCACCCCAAGGTGAAAAGCTTGGCCTTACAAAACCTTTATCCGTCAGCTCTTGCAACTGTACTTTCAACTCTCTTAGCTCAGTTGGTGCCATCCTATACGGAGCAATTGAAATAGGAGCTGTCCCTGGCACCAACTCAATACCAAATTCTATTTCCCTTTCAAGAGGTAATCCGAGTAATTCTTCTGGAAATACATCTGGGTACTCACATACTATAGGCACAGATTCAACCTTCAACTCTGTTTCCTTAGTGTTCAATACAATTGCAAGGCAGGCTTCATACCCTTTTCCAATATATCTCTGAGCAACCATTGCCGTGATCACAACAGGAGGCGTACCCAACTCTCTTGAATCAACCCGTAGAATCTCACCATCTAAGCATCACAATTTAATATACTTACTACCATAATTTACAATTACATCATGTAGAGCTAACCAATCCATACCAAGTATTACATCAAATTCATCAAATGGTAACAACATAAGATTAGCCAGAAAATAATGACCCTGAATCGTCAAAGGACAATTCTTACAGACTTTATCAACCATGACTGATCTGCCTAGTGGGTTTGACACTTTAATAATAAATTCCGTAGGTTCAATGCGTATGTTCATTCTAGATACCAAGCTCATGCAAATGTATGAATGCATCGACCCCGGGTCAATTAAGGCAATAACACATGTATCGAAAAGAGAAAAAGTACCCGTGATAACATTAGGAGTAAAGGCTTCCTCTCGGGCACGTATACATACGTTCTTTCCGGAGCTCGAGCCTCTAGTTTTGCAGCGTCTTTAGTCGTAACTTGACTTCCACTGGAACTTCCAGGATATCTCGGAGGTCTACCTCGTGAAATAGGAGTACTCGACTTCGGGGCTATTTCCACTTCTTTCTCGACTTGCTCTGGGCAGTCCCTGAGAAAATGGTCAAGAGATCCACATCTGAAACATGCACTGCTCTTCACTCGGCACTCTCTGAACTGAAATTTGTTACAACTCTTACACTTCAGCTTTTGATCATCTACACTCCCCACACTAGTTACCATCGGGGAGGAAGACTTTTGGCTTCGTCGTTTAGAGCTTCTCGTTCTACCCGAATATCCTACTGATGAAATGGAGCGTTCATGCTGGCTCCTTAATTTCTTTATGGGAAATGAGTGTTTTACCACTGGACCTCTTGCTCGCGACTCGGGCCTCTCTCTTTGCTTGTTTTCTTTCATTTTTAAGCTCATCGGCCTTCTTGGCCCGATCAGCCAATGCGGCAAACTCTCATATTTCCAGGATCCAAATCACCAACTTAATTTCCTCATTCAGACCTTCCTTAAAGCGTTTACACATTTTCAACTCGGTTTGGAACAATTCAGTTGCGTACTGACTTAGCCTCACGAACTCTCATTCGTATTCTGCTATAGTCTTGTTCCCTTGTTTGAGTTCCAGGAACTCCTTTCGCTTCGAGTCTAGAAATAGTTGGCTAATATATTTATTCCTAAACTCTACTTGGAAGAAATCCCAAGTGATATTTTCCTTTAGCACTACCGAGGATACAGTCTTCCACCAATGATACGCAGTATCTTTCAGGAGGGACATGGCACACTTTAAACAATCCTCAGGTGTGCACGAAAAATCATCTAACACCCGTGTAGTATTCTCAAGCCAAAACTCGGCTCTTTCAGCATCATCATCAACTTTAGCTCTGAATTCTTTGGCCCCATACTTTCTAAGCTTATCAACAAGGGTCTTACCAATTCTTACCGGTGCCATACTTCATGGCACATCCTCTTCAGGTTGGTTAGGGGGCAGGGGAGGTCTTGGAATGTTGAGGCGATTCCTCAGGTAATCCCCGAACCATCCGTCCATTATATCAAAGAAGGTAGCTCGGGCCTCTTCTCGACCTTCAGATATAAGCTTTCTACTACTACTAAATACAGCTCATTGTACGGAAGTTGAAGCATGGCTCTCGGCTCCCTCGGACTCATCTTGTGCTTGATTGGAAGACATTTACTATATTCAAAACAATTTCAACGATTAGAAGATGTTACACTATCAATATTCGACTAATGGCATGTATAGCAAACCTCAATACTCTCCACAGTAGTCCTAGAATCGACTAAACCGTAGCTCTGATACCAGTAAAATGTAACACCCCTCACCCGTATTCGACGCCAGGATAGGGTTCGAGGCGTTACCAGGATTTCACGTTCATGAACATATTAAGTCAAGTCACCAAGTTGCTTTCAAATTAAAAAATTTTCAAATATGTACATCTTGTCCCTTAAGCAGGTCTTCGAGACCTAAAACATACCCAGAGGCAGTACAGGATAAAACCGAGAACATTTAATAAACTTTGGGCACCTTGGAAAATTTCCCTTACTTTGAAGTGTCACACGCCCGTGTGGCTTAGAACACGCCCGTGCAGTCACCCTGTGTCCAAGACTTCAGCATTCTGTTAAATTCACACGGCTAAGACACACGCCCGTGTGTCTAGCCTGTGTTCATTTAGCATACATATAATTTTAGATGCAGGGAACACACGGCCATGCCACACGCCCATGGGTATGGCCCGTGTATTACACATGGCCTAGACACACGCTCGTGTGCCCAACCGTGTGGACCTTAATAGGCTATTTTCCAAGCCTTTGGTCACCCCTTTTTATCACTTATACATAAGGAATATTAAATGCAAAGTAAAACATGATTATACTTTTATAAACGGTCTTTGCAAAAACTTATTGCATGGAAACCTCATATCATTGGTTTCATACATGCTAGGTTATTTCCCATCTTGTATTTATGAGTTTTCATGCCACTTTAATACATTCAAGATTGGCTCGTTCTTGTGACTCATTGCCAATTGGAATTCAACCATCGCATATGACTATAAACATGCATGGAAATTTTGTAGGTCATAGCTTACTTCAAAACAAGCCGATCTCTATGGCCATATACAAAAAAAGAAAGATTTATCTTTACATGCCTTCATTTGGAAAATCAAATGACACATATAACAAAATACTCAAAAGACCTATACATGCCATTGAACAAATCGGAAATGCCTTTATACCAAAGCTGATCTATTTGATAGTATGCTGACTCTCCAACCGTCTTCCAATCTTTACGAGTCCTCGAGCTCTGTGAGAGACAGGAAAATGAGAGGGGTAAGCATTTTCATGCTTAGTAAGCTTGAATAACCGGAAAGTAAACTTACCAAGTAATTTGCATGCAATCAAATTGGGTAATAAATTCAATGAGCATAGGATGGCTTCCCTATCACATACACTCAATCAATGAGTTAGTCACATAACAATTCACTATGAAAGTTATCTTAGATGAGCTCATCATTCAACATCTCATTTTGTACATATAAGTCATGTTAATCTCGTTGAGCTTCTAGGAAGTCTCGTTGAATACCCATTAACCGTCAATTCGTATGAATGATCATTTCAAGTATGCACTCCCACAAACCTCACATCTCATGGCGGGATTACCAGTCCAGGCTAAATCTCCCATTTTATGAACTCATAAGGTGATGTCGGGATTACCAGTCCAGGCTAAATCCCTTATAACGACAAATACCTTTATTGATCTCGGATCTGAATTATCAATCCAGGCTAAATTCAGATCCTAATCGGATTACCCGTCCGGGCTAAATCCATAATGCACACATATTCTTCGGGAGGCTCGACCATTCAAAGGAACACCCGTCCGGGCTAGATCCTTTTATAAATGAGATCAATGGATTACTCATCCGGGCTAAATCCTTACTGCAACACATGTAGGACCTCATTACACATGTCAATCATGGTTTATCCATCGAATTCCCTTTTTATCCTCAACCGAGACATTTATCACAATTCATACTTAAACATGCATTTCATAAAATTTCATGTTATTAATAAATACAATCATCATGCATTCATAAATCATATAATTAGGCACATTGGGTGTTTACTTTAAGTTATCCGAACTTACCTGGTATTCGTTTCGGTGTCATGTTTCGGTTATTTTGAAACCTTTCGTTTTCCTCGATCGACCTCCGAAATTTGTTCCTCGGGGTCTATAACAATAGAAATAGATCATTAACACTCCAGATTATACATTTCAAGTCTAAATTCGACCCCCGGTCCAAATGACCGTTTTGCTCCTAACCTTTCACATTTTTACGATTTAGTCCGTAGGCTCGTATAATGAAACACATGCAATTTCTACCATACTCAAGCCTAGTTGAACGCTTTTCCCACTTATGGTAGCCCACATTTTCTATTATTTTCACATTTCTACCACACATTTTACAACTTTTGCAAAAAGGTCCCTTTAGGGGTTTTTCATGAAAATCACCTAGGAAAAGTTGTTTAACACTCATCAAACTTTCATATACCTCCATAAAACATCAAAATACAAGTAACTCATGCATGGGTAAATTTTTAAACATGAACCCTAGCATGAAATATGGGTAGAAATGGAGAGAGTAAGCTACCAGCATCTCAAAATTACAAAGAACATTAAAAACGGAGCTTGGGAGCACTTACTAATGAGCTTGAAAAGCTTGGAAACCTTAGCTATGGTGGCTTAGGAATTTCGGCTGGACAAGGGAGAAGAATGGCTGATTTTTACCTTCTTTTTCCCATTTTATTTCATTAATATTCCAAATGACCAAAATACCCTTAAGCCCTTTTTTTGAAATTTTATCCATAAAAGACCATTTTTGTCCAAAAACTTAGAAATTGGGAAGATTGCTCCCCAAAACCTTCTATTTTATAATCTAAACCTATTTCATGCAAATTGCTTCTAGAATCCAAGTTTTGCAATTTATTCAATTTAGTCCCTAATTTTCCAATTGGGCACTTACTCAAAGAATTCCTTCATGAAACTTTAACACAGACATATTCTCATATTCTAAGCCTCGTAATAATCATAAAATTAATATTTTGATGTTGGATTTGTGGTCCCGAAACCATTATTTCGACTAGGCCCTATTTTGGGATGTTACATTAACATTTTCATAAAACTACGAATAACTTCCTTTACTTACTTTCCATTCCATTTACTAAACATAAACTTAAAAAACAACATCAATTAAATAATAAATATATTTATTCATAACATAGGTAAGTTCAACTAACATACGTAATTTCTCATACATAAGTACATTATTCAACTCATTAATCCCTTTTTCATCATATCATATTTCAATTATGAACTTACCGTTTCATTTCTATAATACCAGACATAAGCATATACATCAATCATAATATCAAGCTTGACATAAGCCTAATCACCATCATCAATACACAAGTTAGTGCATTTATGTATATAACTCATTTTCACTTTCAAATCACTATCCCATTTTCAATTCTCATACAATATCATCCAATATCAATCATAGTACTTTTTTATTTAATTACCCTTATTAACACGACTCGGACTTGGAGGGATACACGGATCCAACCAACACACCAGTTTGGCACCCAGTGCCTTATCAGATAAATCTGAAGTAGTAACTGTGCTCAGCGCTATATAAATTGACACACAATGTCTCATCGGTTAAATCAAAGTAAATTGGCACACAGTGCTTCATCGACTCGAAGTCGAAGAAATCCCTAAACTTTTCCTATCCTATGGCATGCCATCTATATCTGACTCAGACTGATACAGTTTATAGGGTTCCAATTCACTTCCAAATACAACCAATATCCAATTATCATATTTGCATATTATCACATTTACACATATATATTCATTTCAATTCAAATAATCAACACATTCATAATTTATATACCAATTCAATCCATTTCAATCAATTATCAATTGTCAACCTTTTGAATTCATACATATTAGCACATCATTTCAACATTATACTGTACTATACTCAAATTGCACATGCTAACATCTTTTATTTGATTAACAATGTCCCAATTCACACAATTGCTATATAAATAGATATTCACATATCAAACCACAATTGTTTATGCATTGGCATTAGCTATTCAATACTTAATTCATGAGTACATAACTCATGCATCTCATTTAGTCACAACATATCTCATTTTCATTTATGTTCAGGTCAATATTCAATAAATAACAAATCTTTCAAATTCATCTCATCAAACAATTTACCTTACCGAGATTTTTCGTCCGAAGAATAACTTACGAGTATGAGTACATTTTTAGTCCAACCAAACACACCAAATGCTCACAAGATCCAATCCCTCCAACACATCAAATCACGACTGTACTCTATCCTGCGTTAAATCCAATCCTAGTAATCAAATTCAATATTATATTTCAAATTACCATTAACTATAAAAAAAAATACAAGTTGTACCATGTTAATCTACTCAAAAATTCATATTGATGTTTCTAACCGTACGAACTTATTTAGCTAAATTGCAAAAATGTCAAAGTACAAGGGCATTTTGGTAATTTTCTATTCTCCTCGATTTTCCACTCGACCTTGATCTAAATTAATAATTTCATTCAATTTATTAGTTCAGATAGTAAAACAATTTATTTTATGAAATTTTGTATTTTTACAATTTTACAAAATTGCCCCTAACATTTTACTTTTATTCAATGTAGTCGTTGAGCCTAAAACATACAAATTAACCATTTTTAATGCAAACCCATGCTAATCAAATATTCATGGCATTCATTACAGCCCATTTTTGCAATAATTTCACAACAAACCTTGTATTTTTACTATTTCAACAATTTAGTCCCTAATCAGAAAATTCATCAAAATTACTTAACAAAATGCTTTTAAATATCAACCAACATCTCAAATTCATCATTTAATAACTAAAATAATATAGATTCATCAATGGCAACATTCACAATCTTTAACAGTTTCAAAATCGAAGGTACAAACTAGCTGGACATAGTTGGAATGGTCTCAAAAACATAAAAATTATTGAAAACGGGGCTAAATTGAACTTGCATGCACCATCAAAAGAATGGCCAAAACTTAAAGCTTCCATGGTTTCTTTCTTATTTTTCATTCATAAAGAAGAAGACACCAAAATGAATATAAAAAATTTTGATTTTATTTTAATTTAATTTAATTATCAAATTACCATTTTGCCCTTGGTTAAATAAATAAATAAAACACCAAATTCATGTCTATATTTGTCCATCACATAAATATATGGCATAATTGCCATCAAATAAAGGTTTAATTTCACAATCGGTCCTTCAATTTAATTAAATTCTAACTAAATAAACGTATTTACAATTTAATCCCAAACTAATTAGGACTAAAAGAACAATTAATCCAAAAGCTAGTGGATTCAATCATAACACCACCATTTGGAAACTTTGACCATGGTTTAATTACTATTTAAGCCCCTTTTCTTTTATTCAATTAACTATTTAATCACTCAAATCAAATAGTGATTAAATTTTACATCTTTTACAATTTAGTCCTTTTTAATTCATTAACTATTGAAACATTAAAATTTTTCAACGAAACTTTAATACCAAATTAATGACACTCTGTAAATATTTATGAAAATATTTACAGCTTGGTTTATAAAAACAAGGCCCCGATACCTTATTTTCTAGAACCACTTGAACTTAATTAATCATTCGAATAGCATAAATTATCATATCAAAAAAAAATTTAAAACCATATTTGACTCGTAAATATTAAATAATAATATTTACGAACTTACTCATCAGATTTGGTGGCCCGAAACCACGGTTTCTAACACTACTGAAAAATGGGCTATTACACCTTTGACATCTATCACATCCCTGTACAAGTTCATAAGCATCTCTGTTCATAGTTGGCTAATAAAATCCTGAATGCAATATTTTTTTAGTCATTCTCTTTCCACCAAAATGTCCCCCACATGGTGATGTATGGCATTCTTTGAACTAGCTTATCTGTGCACTATCAAAATACATACGGGTCTTCCTAAATGTAATGTTTTGATTCATGCATGATCCTTTTCTTCTGCTGCAATGATGCTTTTGGTGGAAAAAACTATTTTGACAATCTAATTCACATAATCTGCATACCTTGAGGCTTTATCATTTCTGTACCCAGTCTAGTGTATGTCTACCCTGAATTACTCCTCAAATTCATTTTCTATTCTAGACAAATAGTCTGTATTTTGATTCTTCGTTCCTTTTTTATCCATTATCCATAGGTCAAATTCTTGAAGCAATAACACCACCTCATTAGTCTGGCTTTTGTTTCTTTCTTTTTCATAACATATTTTAATGTAGAGTGATCAATGTAGACATAAAATCTATTTGCCATTAAATAAGAGTGAAATTTTTCACAAGCAAACACAATAGAAAAGCATTTCTTTTTCAATGGTAGTATAATTGCGCTGCGCTGAGTTGAGTTCTTACTTGCATAATAAATAATGACAAATATGTTGTTTCTCTTTTGTCCTAACACTGGCCCTAGAACATAATCACTAGCATCGCACATTATAATAAAGGGTTCTGCCCAGTTAGGAGTAATAATTATAGGTGCAAAGATAAGTTTTTCTTTTATTACCTTGAAAGCTTTGGTGCAGTCTAGATCAAATATAAAAGGTGTTTCTTTCTTAAGAAGTTGATTCAACGATTTAGAGATGTGAGCGAAATCTTTTATGAACCGCCTGTAAAACCTAGCATGTCCCAAGAAATTTCTTGTAACACCCCTTACTCGTACCGAAGATCGAGATAAGGTACGGGGCATTATCGTACACAAACATGGCATTTTAGGAAAATAGGGCTATAAAATTTCATTTCAATTTAAAAACTGATAAAACAAAATCATATTTCTCCATTATGGACCTACGAGGTCCAAATCATACATTAAAAGAATTCCAGGACAGAACCGAGAACTTAAAAAAATTTTATAAAAATTCCTAGGGTTAAGCTTCACACGCCCGTGTGGAGGCAATGCACACGCTCGTGTGCTTGGGAACAAGCCCGTGTCCCTTACCCGTGTTAACTTATTGGAATTTATTTTTCATTTCGAACCTACAAGAGTTTTCACACGACCGAACACACGCCCGTGTCCCTGGCCTTTATCCCTCACAAGGCCTAGACACGCCCGTGTCATCGCCCATGCCTAAAAACTTGGACATTCTGTTTATGACATCATCATCCATCTAGAGGCACAAAGCCAAGGCACACGCCCATGTACGAGGGCGTGTCCTCCATGTCCTCCACACGTTTGAGCGACACGCCTAAGGGGATGGCCATGTGTCACACACAGCCTAGACACATGCCCGTGTGTCTACCCATGTGAACCTTTTTGGAGGCTATTTTCCAAGCCAAAGGTCACCCTTAACATCTATACACATTTATAAACTTCAATAGTATTTAACATGGCCTAATTATGTCCATAACCTACCTTGGCATAGTCTTTGCATGTTAACCTCATTCATTGGTTTAGCACAGGCTAGGTTATCCTTTTTGTATTAAGGATTACCACTCCAATAATCAAATT
The DNA here is from genome assembly GCF_025698485.1 of Gossypium arboreum. Taxonomy (NCBI): domain Eukaryota; kingdom Viridiplantae; phylum Streptophyta; class Magnoliopsida; order Malvales; family Malvaceae; genus Gossypium; species Gossypium arboreum. The sequence continues at coordinate 108,409,089 of NC_069079.1, forward strand.
TTATATTTGGCTCGTTTTATAACTCATTACCAATTATGACCTAACCATCTCCTAGTGATTCGACTATATCACACATATTCATCCATGGTATAACGCATTAACCATCTCATGAAATATTCAAGCATGACATGCACAATTACTAGGTTTACAACCTTCATCAAAATGAGCCATATCCTATGACTATATACAAAATGAATAAGTATATCATTCAAGCCCTTACATTGGCTAACCAAATGACACATATAACAAAATAACCAAGAATCCTATACATGCCATTATAAAAAAATAAAAGTTTCTATTTACCAAAGCAAAACAAGTCGATAGTGTTGACAATGCTCCAAATGTCTTCCAATCTTCACGTGTTCGCGAGCTCTGTAAGATAAGGGAAAAGAGAGGGGGTAAGCATTTACATGCTTAGTAAGTCTGGATAACTGGAAAGTAAACTTACCGGTAAATTAGCATACAACCATATTAGGCAATCATTCCAACAATTATGAAATAGTTTCCCTATCACATGAACTCAATCATCAAGTTAGTCTCATATCAATACATCATGTCATTAATTCTATATGAGCTCATCAATTCAATATTTCCATTCTCTATTTCTCATGTTAATCCCCTTTAATTCCTTGGAAATCTCAATGGATAGCCCATTTATCGTCAAGTCATACAAGTGATCATCTCAAGTACGCACTCCCCAAACCTTACATCTTACGGCGGGATTACTAGTCCAGGCTAAATCCCCCCTAGTATTAACTCATAAAGCATTGTCGGGATTACCAGTCCAGGCTAAATCTCCCATAGTATTAACTCATAGAGCATTATCGGGATTACCAGTCCAGGCTAAATCCCCCGTAGTATTAACTCATAGAGCATTGTCGGGATTACCAGTCTAGGCTAAATCCCCCGTAGTATTAACTCATAGAGCATTAGCGGGATTACCAGTCCAGGCTAAATCCCTTTTAACGACAATTGCTCTCATGAGCTTGGATCTGAATTGCCAATTCAGGCTAAATTCAGTCCTCAATCGGATTACCCATCCGGGCTAAATCCTTATTGCACCCATATTCTTCGGGAGGCTCAATCACTCAAGGAACAGTCGTTCGGGCTAGATCCTTTCTATATTGAGATCAGAAGATTACCTGTCAGGGCTAAATCCTTCTCTGCAACACATGCAGGATCTCAAGTCATGTAAGCCATAATTTAACCATCGGATTTCCCTTTTTATTTCAACCGGGACATTTATCATCTTTTCATTTACTCTAGCACGTCTTATAGATTATCATAAAATGAATATCTAATTATCATATATTCAAGAACATACATTTTTAAGTATATTAAGAGTTTACTTCGGGTTATACGAACTTACTTGGTAGTCATTTTAGATTCGTGTCTCGATTATTCCGAAACCTTTTGTTTTCCATGGTCGTCCTCTGAAATTGATTCCTCGGGGTCTATATCAATAAAATTAGACTATTAATACTATAAATTTTTCATTTTAGGATTAAAACTCACCTTCGGGCAAAATAACTATTTTTCCCCTAACTTTTCACAATATTTACAATTTAGTCCTAAGGCTCGTATAATAAAATGCATGTAAATCCTTGGCTACCCAAGCCTAGCCGAATGTTATTTACACTTATAGCAGCCCATGTTTTTCTTTCATTCTACATTTTTCTACCCATTCTCACAACTTTTACAATTTAGTCCTTCAAGTCATTTCCATGAAAACCCACTTAGTAAAAGTTGTTTACTATCCTTTAAACTCTCATAGTCCTTCATAAATCATCAAAACACAAACATCTCATGCATGCGTAATTTTCTAAACATGAACCCTAGCATGAGATATGGGTAGAAACAGAAAGAGCATGTTACGAGTATCTCAAAAATACAAAGAACATTAAAAACGGGGCTAGGATTGACTTACTATCAAGCTTGAAATGCTGGAAAACCCTAGCTACGGAAACCCCTAGAATTTTGGCAGCATGGAGAAGAAAATGAGCTTATTTTAGCTTGATTTTTCCCTTTTTATTTAGTTTACTACCAAATGACCAAAATGCCATTCCTTACTAAACTTTTAAATTTTTCCATGCATGCCCATTTTTGTCCAAAAACTGAAAAATTGGGTAAATTACTCTTTAAGGAGCTCCAATTAATATTCCAAAGCAATTTCATACAAATTGCTTCTAGAAGCCAAGTTTTGCAATTTATTAAAATTGGTCACTAATTTCCAATTTGGACACCATACACATAGAATTTCTTCATGAAACTTTAACACATGCTTATTCTCATATCCTAGACGTCATAATAATCATAAAATAATTATTTTAACGTTGAATATGTGGTTCTGAAACCAAAATTCTGACTAGGCCCCAATTCAGGATGTTACATTTCTCCCCCCTTATGGACTTTCGTCTTTGAAAGTCTTACCAGAAAACAGGTTCGGATATTGACTTCTAATGGTTTCTTCGGGCTCCCATGTAGCCTCTTCCACTCCGTGTCGATGCCATTAAAATTTCACCAAGGCTATATTCTACTTCCTCAACTGTTTGACTTTCCGAGCCAAAATCTTGACCAATTCTTCACCATAAGTCATGTCCGGTCGAATTTCAAATTTCATAAGTGAAATCACATGGGAGGGGTCTGATCAATATCGTCGCAACATGGATACATGGAATACATTATGAATCTTTTCCAATTTGGGTGGCAATGCTAAACGGTAGGCTAATGGTCTAAGTCTTTCAATAATCTAATATGGTCCGATAAATCGCGAACTCAGTTTACCTTTCCGGCCAAATCTCAATACCTTTTTCCACAGAGACACTTTCATTATATTCAATCTAAAACTCTATCTCTTTCCTTTTCAAATCAGTATATGACTTCTGCCTATCGGACGCTGCTTTTAAGCAATCTCATACCATTTTAACCTTTTCTTCAGTTTCCTTGATTAAATCAACTCCATGAATCTGACTTTCCTTGAGTTATGTCCAACACAGTGGAGTTCGACACTTCCTGCCATACAAGGCCTCGTAGGGTGCCATTTTCAAACTCGTCTGGAAACTATTGCTGTAGGCGACTTCCACCAAGGGTATGTATTTTTCCCAACTATCCTAAAATTTAAGGACACAACACCGTAACATGTCCTTAAGAATTTGAATCGTTCACTCAGATTGACCATCAGTCTGCGAATGAAAAGCTATACTAAAAATTCAACTTTGTACCCAAGGCTTTTTGCAGCTTCTTCCAAAATCTCAAAGTAAATCTCGAGTCCTTGTCTGAGATAATTGATATTGGTACCCCGTGTAATCTCACAATTTCGGATACATACAAGTCAGCCAACTTGTCAAGGGAATAATCTGTCCGTACCGGAATGAAGTGAGCTGACTTCGTCAGTCTATCAATCACAACCCAAGCAGAATCTTTCTTTTTTGGTGTCAACGGTAATCCAGTCACGAAATCCATAGTAATCTTGTTGCACTTCCATTTGGGGACTATCACAGGCTGTTACAAACCTGAAGGTACTTGGTGTTCAGCCTTGACTTGCTGGCATATCAAGCATTTCGATACGAATTCGGAGATGTCTTTTTTCATGCCCTTCCACCAATACATTTTCGTTAAATCATTATACATCTTGGTATTTCCCAGATGAATAGACAAACGGCTATCATGTGCCACTTGTAGAATTTTTCGAAAAAGCTCATCGTTTCTCAATACATCGATCCTCTCTGAACCTCAAGCAACCTTCGAAACCAATCTGAAAATCTAATTCAGTGCCTAACTTGTATTGAGTTCTCTTGGCTTACAAATCACTATCCTTGACCTAGGCTACACAAATTTCTTGTAGAAATGTTGGTCAAGCTCTTAACTCTGCCAAGACCGAACCATCATCTAACAATGCCAACTGCATGTTTAAGGCTCTTAAAGCGAAAAAGGATTTTCTGCTTAGTGCATCTGCGACTACGTTCACCTTTCCCGGGCGATAGTCAATTATCAATTCATAATCTTTAATCATCTCTAACCATCTCCGTTGTCTCATATTCAATTCTTTTTGAGTCATCAAATATTTCAAACTCTTTTGATCTGTGAATAAAATGCACGTCTCACCATACAAATGAATGATGTATGCACGCCTGGGGCTCCCTCAAGTGCATATCAAGATTCAATTGAGCTTCCAAAAGCACCCATAACTCGAGCTTGTACTAAGCATTTCCTAGAAGCTGTTTTAGCTTCTAGTACAACACTTTGGTTCGAAACAAGGCCCAATGCTCACAAAATCAGCTTGAAGCAACTACCCAAAGAACCCATGCATTGTTGGCAAGCTGATCCTAGCTCGTTTCCAGCTCCTCGAGCTCTATCCAGCTCAATTCAGCTCATTTGAGCTCATTTCAGCTCGTTTGAGCTCAACTAAGCTTACTCTCAACTCGTTTTTTATTTCAATAAATTAATCTAAGTTTTAGTTTTATACTAATTAGTTTGCTACATCTCAGTAACGAAAATCCTAGCTCAAATAAGTTCATTAAATGTTTTCACTTAGTTTGAGCTAGCCTAACTTAATGCTACTAGCTAGTCTTTAATTAATGTGTTTAGTTTAGCTTAGCATGATGTTTATGATGCTTAGTTCATGCTCTTAACATGTTCAGCTAAATATACATTGGTATTTAATGTGTTCATGTTTCTTGTAGGTTCACCGAATGTATTGAGTACATTTAATGAGATTCATGCACGGCTAGGTACATGGAATATAAGAGTTCATGCATGAACGAATTTATGCATGGTGGGCTGGCTATTGGTGATCCCTAAGTAACCTTTTGGCCAAGAGTTAAAGTTCCACAAAGTGACCGAATACATGAAGGAGCCATTAATGCAAGTATATGCATGGCTTAATACATCGTATGGAAGGAATTCATGTATTGGGGACGTCCATGCAAGTGGGGACTATTTGATGTACATGTATTTGAATATTCATGGACCATAATTAAGGAAGAACATGCACTGGGACGTTTCATGCATGTATCATGCATATCCAAGATGTCCATTCAAGTATTCAAGGTATATTAAAGCCTCATTCGGCCAAGGGAGATGTAGGAGTATTAAAGGGCTGCATATTCATGAACTATGGCTTTTCTTCTAGGCTAAGTATGCATGAATGCATCAAGTGAAGCAACATGATGGTTCGGCCAATTCATGCACCATCTTCAAGCATGAACCGAATTTTAATGCTTTTGTGTGAACATGTTAAATACAAATGTGAACAGAATTTAAGTTAGTGTGAACATCATAGATGCCGAATATCAATAGGCATCTTAGGCTTATAAATAGTTTGCTCATTTCACATATGAGGGACTTTTGCCAATTTGTTTAATGAACATTGTTCTTGTGAGGTTGCTTCCTCTCATATCTCGTACAAGTTTTGAAAGACTTATCTAGTTTGTGCTAGTGGCATCAATCGACCTTGTTTAAACTTATCACCAATCTTGGTGTGGCTTTCACCTATCCTTCTATCCATTTTTCCACGTTAACAATATAGGAACCGGGGTGACACTTTTTAGTGTTGAATCATTCCTGACGTTAAGTTCACTATTCCATCCCACCTTACATTATCTCTTTCTTATTGTTTCAAAACCGAACCATCCCTTCAACATCCTTTCTTGTTTCCTTAGCCAAACCTATCACTACCCTTTGCATATCTTTTGAAAACCTTCCGCTAATTCAAACCTATTTTTTTTCAATTCTATTTTTGAGACCGAGGCACAAACGACCCTTCTCGTCTATGATCGGGCAACTACGTGAATTCGACTCAATCACCCGAGCTGGATCACATCACAAATGGTGTCTCAAAATCTTTAGGGCAAACATAATGGTTGCTAGCTCCAAGTCATGTGTTGGATAATTTTTCTCGTGTGGCTTTAATTGCCTCGAAACATAGGCTATCACTTTGATTTCTTGCATCAACACGCAACCCATTCCATTCAAGGACATATCACTGTAGACCACGGATTCTTTCCCGATTTGGGCTGCACTAAAACTGGAGCTTCTGTTAGCAACGTCTTTAACTTCTCAAAGCTCTGCTGACACTTTTTGACCATTCAAACGTAACATTTTTTTGCAGCAACCCCGTCAAAGAAGTTGCAATCATCAAAAATCCTTTCACAAAGCGTAAATATTAACCTGCTAAGCCCAAGAAGCTTCTAACCTGAGTTACGTTCTTTGGCGGCTTCTACTTGATAATGGCAAAAATTTTGTTTGGATCTACTTGGATGCCATCACCCAACACAATGTGACCTAAGATATGACCTCTCAAAGCCAGAACTTGCTCTTTCTAAATTTAGCATAAAATTGCTTGTCTCGCAAAATCTGTAAATAGTCCTCAATTGTTCAACATACTCGGACTCATTACGGGAATAGATCAAAATATCGTCAATGAATACTACAACAAACTTGTCCAAGTATGGTCGGAAAATATGATTCATTAAGTCCATAAACACAGCTGGGGTGTTCGTTAGACCAAAAGGCATGACCAAGAACTCGAAATGAACATACCTCATCCTGAAAGCGGTTTTAGGCACATCTGACTCTTTAACTTGTAACTGGTAGTAACCGGATCTCAGATCTATTTTTGAAAATATAGTGGCTCCTCTCAATTGATCAAATAGATCATCAATCCTCGGCAACAGATACTTGTTCTTGATAGTTACCTTGTTAATTTGTCGGTAGATTATACATAGCCTCATCGAACCATCTTTCTTCTTTGCAAATAATACTGGAGTATCCCAAAGTGAAAAATTTGGTCTTGCAAAACCTTTATCCGTCAATTCTTGCAACTATGCTTTTAACTTTTTCAGTTCGGTTGGTTTCATCCTATACGGAGCAATAGAAACAAGAGCTATCCCAAGCACTAGCTCGATACCAAACTCTACTTCTCTAACATGAGGTAATCCGGGTAGCTCTTCCGGAAACACATCCGGATACTCACATACTATCGGTACCGATTCCAACTTTAACTCAGATTCTTTAGTTTTCAAACGAAAGCAAGGCAGGCTTCATATCCTTTTCTCATATACCTTTGAGCTATTATTGAGGTAATCACAACCGACAGAGTATCCAACTCACTTGAATCAATTCGGAGAATCTCACCATCTGAGTATTTCAATTCGATATACTTGCTACCACAAGTTACAATCACATCATGCACAGCTAACCAATCCATGCCAGAAAATAATGACCTTGAATCGTTAAGGAACAATTCTTACAGACTTTATCGACTAAGACTGACTTGCCTAAAGGGTTTGACATCTTAATCACAAATTCTGTAGGTTCTACAGACATGTTCATGCTAGACACCAATTTCATGCAAATGTACAAATGGGTTGACCCTGGATCAATTAAGGCAATGACACGAGTATTATAGATAAAAAATATACATGTGATAACATCGGGAGCAGAGGCTTCCTCTCAAGCGTGTATTGTATAAGTTCTTGCAAGGGCTCAAGCTTCTGAATTTGCAGTAGCATCCTTAGCAACAGTTCGACTGCCACTTGCACTACCGGGATGTCTCGGGGGTCTACCTCGAGAAATAGGAGCATTCAGCTGTGGGGCTAATTCTACCTCTTTATTAGCTCGCTCCGAGAAATCTCTGAGAAAATGGTCAAGAGACTTACATCTTAAACATGTATCGCTCTTTATTCGGCACTCTTCAAAGTGGAATTTTTTGTAGCTTTTACATTTTGGCTTTTGTTTATCTACGCTTTCCACACTAGTTACCATAGGAGAAGGAGATTTCAGGTTATGTCGTTTGGAGCTTCTTGCTTTACTCCAATATCCTATCGACGAAGTAAAGTGTTCTTATTGACTTCTTGATTTCTTTGTGGGGAAGGAGTGTGCTCTGCCGCAAGACCTCTTACTCGAAACTCGAGCTTCTCTCTTAGCTTACTTTCTTTCATTATTTAGCTCTTCGGCCTTCTTGGCCCGATCAGCTAATGCGGAAAATTCTTGTGTCTCAAGGATCCCAATCAACAATTTAATTTCCTCATTCAAGCCTTCTTCATAGCGCTTACACATTTCTATCTCTGATTGAACCTACTCCGTTGCATACTGACTTAACCTTACAAATTCCCTTTCGTATTCTAACACAGTCTTATTTCCTTGTTTGAGTTCCAGGAACTCCTTTCGTTTCGAGTCTAAAACCTTTGACTGATGTGTTTCTTTTTAAATTTAGCTTGGAAGAACTCCCATATAATGTCTTCCGTTAGTACCACTGAGGATACTGTCTTCCACCAGTGGTATGCAGTATCTTTCAGAAGAGATACAACATACTTCAAGCATTCCTCGGGTGTACATGACAATTCATCCAAAACTCGTATAGTATTCTCGAGCCAGAACTCAGCTCGTTCAGCATCATCCTCAACCTTAGCCCTAAACTCTTCAGCCTCGTATTTCCTAAGTTTATCCACTGGGGCCTTACCAATTCTCACTGATTCAAAAACCCTTGGTACTGCATCAGGTCGGTTAGCAGGTGGAGGTGGACGTGGTATTTCAGGGCAGTTTCTCAGGTATTCTCCGAACTACTCATCCATCATATCAAAAAAGGCTGTTCTCGCCTTTTCCCGGCCTTCAGAATAGGCCTTCTACTATTACTAGAACCAGCTCATTGTATGGAAGCTGGAGCATGGCTCTCGACTCCCTCGGACTCATCTTGGGCTTGATTGGAAGACATTTACTATATTCAAATACAATTAAAAAGTTAGGAGATGTCACACTATCAAAATTTGTATAATGTCATGTATAGCTAAACTCGTTACATGCTATGTTAGTCCAAGTGTTGACTAAATTGTAGCTCTGATACTGATAAATGTAGCACCCCTTACCCGTACCCAAGACTGGGACAAGGTACGGGGTATTACCGTACACAAACATGGCATTTTCGAAAAATACAAGCTATAAAACTTCATTTCAATTTAAAAACCGATCAAACAAAATCATATTGTCTCCATTATAGACCTACAAGGTCCAAATCATACATTAAAAGCAATCTGGGACAGAACCGAGAACTTAAGAAAATTTTATAAAAATTTCTAGGGTTAAGCCTCACATGCCCTTGTGGAGGCAATGTGCACACCCGTGTGCTTGGGAACACGCCCGTGTCCCTTACCCATTTTAAATTATTGGAATTTATTTTTCATTTCGAACCTACAGGAGTTTTCACATGGCTGAACATACACACGGGTCCCTCACACGGCCTAGACACGCCCGTGTTATCGCCCGTGCCCAAAAACCTGGACATTTTGTTTATGACATCATCATCCATCTAGAGGTACACGGCCCAGGCACACACCCGTGTACGAGGTCGTGTCCTCCACAGGTTGAGACAGACAGCCGTGTCTCTGCCCGTATGTTTACTATCATGCAAACTGACCTAAAACTTCTAGGTGTAGGGGACACACGACTGAGCGACATGCCTAAAGGGCTGGCCGTATGTCACACATGGCCTAGACACACGCCCTTGTGTCTACCCGGGTTGACCTTTTTAGAGGCTATTTTCCAAGCCAAAGGTCACCCTCAACATCTATACACATTGATAAACCGTAATTTATACATATTTCTATCCGATGCTTAGCACATTTATGGATGATTTCTCCTTAGATTTGGTGAATTCTATTCTCTTAATTCTTTAATTTCATGTTTTATACTTAGGTGAGCATAAAAGAGTAAAAAGAGAGAGAAACGGGCGAAAAACGGAGAAAATGGACCCACATGAGAAATCAACATGGCCTGGACTTCCTCACACGGGAGTGTCACACGGCTGTGTCCATTTGACAGGATCGAAGCACGACTTACACGGGTAGACTACACTCCCCTGCCTATTCAACAACCTTGACTACGGGCTAGAGTAATCTCACATGGGCATGTTACACGGGCGTGTCCCTGCCGAGCCCAAGTATAGTCTTATTCGGAAAAGGCCAATTTTGAGGGCTCTTAGGCATTCTAAAGCCTATTTAAACACTTGAGAAGGCATTTAGAACTAACACACGGAGAAGGAGGCAAGGAATTACTCAAGGGAAGCCGATTGGTCCATCTCAGAAGTCTGATTCATCATCAAGGCTGAAGATCTCCCTTCAATTTCCATTCAGGGGTTTTGGGTTTTCTTTATGTTTTGTATTCATTATTCTTTTAAGATGTTTTCTTTTATAATTATGAAACCTAAAGGGAATGAAACCTAAGACGGATCTTGTCATTATTATCTGAATTGTATGATAAATATTTGACTTGTTCTTAATTATGTGTTCTTAATTCTTGTTTTAATATTCCAGGATATTGATTCAAGTTAATGCTCTTATTTAGAGGAGTAAAATACCCTGTCTAAGAGTAAATTTGTCATAATTAAGCAGAGTTGATTGCATTTTGTCATAATTAAGCGGAGTTGATTGCACCCTAGAGATAAGGAGTTAAGATTTTGCCGGATCAGGGTGAAACCTGATAAGGGGATCCATAGATCGAGTTAATGCAACACTAGGGCGTTAATTAGAAATCAATTTTAATTAATTAACCTAGGGTTAGACGTTATTAGTCTCGAGAGAGATAATAATATAACTTAGGGATTTCTATAGATCAAGTCAAATGAATAAATTGTCTGGTTCAGAGTCAAATAACAAGTGAAGTATAGGTGGATTTTTCCTTGGGTATTGTCTTAATCAATCGAGTTTTCCCAAAAAAAATTTCCCAATTTTCTCTCTGTGCACCCTTAGTTTAGTTAAGTAGTTTAGATAAACAAATCCTTTACTTTTTAGGCTAGATAATAAAAAAGAAGTAATTACTAGTACTCTTGGTTCCTTTGGGTTCGACAATCCGGTCTTGCTAAAGCTATACTACTGTTCGATAGGTACATTTGCCTTTATCGTGATAATAGTTAGTTTCAAGACGATTAATTATAAATCTTTAAAACCTGTCACGAATACCACGTATCAAGTTTTTGGCGCCGTTGCTGGGGATCGAGGATATTAGGAACACTCAATTTTTATTACTTTAGCCATTCTACTTTATTTGCAATTTAAATTTTATTTTCTTTACTAATTTTTCTTTTATTCGTTCCTGGCAGGTTTTTATAGTGTATGACTAGAAGAAACCCGTCGGGACCATTACTGTTTGATAGTGAGATCGATTGCATAGTTCGCAGAAACCGAAGAGAAATAAGGCGAAGTTTACGATACACATAAGAAGAGTAAGAGGACGATACTTCAACCATAACTTAGGAGATGGCTAAAAACCAAGAAAATCTGCTACCTCCTGCAATTGCTGCTAATCAGAATCCTGCTCCACATACTATGTATGATTATGCTAAATCTTCTTTAACAAGAATTGAATCGAGCATAGTTAGGCCTGCTGTTACTGCAAATAATTTTGAACTGAAACCTAACACCATTCAAATGATCCAACAGTTTGTTCAGTTTGATGGTTTGCAGGACGAGGATTCCAACGCTCACTTGGAAAATTTCTTAGAGTTTTGCAACACTTTTAAAATCAATGGCGTTTCTGATAATGCCATTCGTCTTCGGTTGTTTCCCTTTTCGTTAAGGAATAAGACTAAACAATGGTTGAACTCGTTACCACGAGGGTCAATCACTACTTGGGAACAAATGACCGAAAAGTTTTTATTAAAATATTTTCCGCTGCTAAAACAGTCAAATTACGTAATGATATCTCCTCTTTTGTGCAGATGGATTTAGAAACACTCTACGATGCATGGGAGAGATACAAGGATCTGTTGAGAAGGTGCCCTCACCATGGGTTACCACTTTGGCTACAGGTCAAACGTTTCACAATGGCCTGAATCCTTCGACTCGACAGATGATCGACGCAGCCGTTTGCGGAACTATCAATAATAAGACACCTGAATATGCTTATGAATTTATAGAAGAGATGTCACTGAATAATTATCAGTGGCAAGTCATGAGTTCAAAGCCAACAAAAATAGCCGGTATTTTTAATGTCGATTCGGTCACCATGCTTTCTAATCAGGTAGAACTTTTGAATAGAAAAGTTGACGGTTTTCTTGGTTCTTCATAGGTTCACCCAATAATGCAGTGAGAAGCAAGTGGAGGTGGATCAATCAATTCAGAATACCCACCCCATGGCCACAACATGGAGAACGAGCAGTTAAATTACATAGGTAATAATCCTCAATCTCAAAATAATCTTTATAGTAATACTTAAAATGTAGGTTGGAGGAACCACCCAAATTTCTCATGGAGAGGCTAAGGGGATCAGAGACCACCTCTAAGCTTCCAACAACCACCCTACCAATGAGAGAAAAAGCCAAACCTTGAGGTGATGCTAACAAAATTCATCTCGGTGTCAGAAACTCGTTTTTAAAATACCGAGATAGCACTTAAAAATCAACAAGCATCGATCTAAGGGCTCGAAACTCAGATAGGTCAGCTCGCTAAATTGATATCTGAACAACCACAAGGTAGCCTGCTGAGTAACACTGAATCTAACCCAAGGAAGCAAATCAATGCAATTACCATTCAAGATGAGGAAGGGTTAGTTGCACCTGAACCAGAACCGAGGCAAGAAACTGTGGTAAGTAAAGGTAAGGGTGAGGTGGACCACAATGACCAGAAACAGGTAAGTAAAGAATACAAACCTCGTGTGCCATACCTAAACGCGACAAGGAAAGACCGCATAGAAGAACAATTCGATAAATTTCTTAAATTATCAAAGAAGTTACATATTAACTTACCGTTTATTGAAGCTCTTTCGCAGATGCCAAATGCAGTCAAATTCTTAAAAGAGCTTTTAACAAATAAGCGAAAGTTGGATGATGCGTCACATGTGGAGCTAAATGCGGTTTGCTTAGCCATACTACAGAATAAGCTGGCCAACAAATTAAAAGATCCAGGGAGTTTCATGATTCCCTGTATAATTGGTAGCCTAGATGTTAATAATGCTTTGGCTGATTTAGGGGCTAGTATCAATGTAATGCCTTACAAAATGTTTAAGCAACTAGGTCTTGGGAAACCCAAACAAACTAGGATGAGTATTTAATTAGCTGATAAAAAAATCAAATTTCCTAGAGGGATTATTGAAGATGTACTCATTAAAATTGAAAAATTTATATTCCTAGTTCATTTCGTTGCTCTAGACATAGAAGAGGATAGTAACGTTCCTTTAATTTTAGGGAGAACCTTTTTAGAAACGGCTAGAACAATAATTGATGTTGGCACAAGTGAACTCACATTTCGTGTGGGAGACGAAACAATCACCCTTCAAGCTCGTAATTCGAGTAACACATCGAAAATTGAAGGTGGTTATATAAATCATTCTATTAAAAATGACCATGTGGTGCAACCTACTTTGCAGGAAATAAGTTCGAAGAACCTACATGAGCCATGTTCAAGCAAAAAAAAAAAGACCTATCTATGAAGAACGTAGGCTACAAATAGAAAAACTAGATGAATGGCGGACACCTAAATTGAGGACACATGATAAACCAAAACCACGCCATGATGAGCTCAATATTGCACCAAATCAACTTAAGGTTGGAGACAAAGTACTACTAGATACAACAGACCCTAGTATTGCCACTTCTGAACCTAACGGAGTAATCCCTCTTACAGTAGTCAGTATTTTTCCATATGGTACAGTAGAGGTAATTCACCCCAAATTCAGCACTTTTAAGGTAAGTAGTGCTCGTCTTAAACCTTATATTGATAAAATTGATAGCAGGGATGAGGAGTGTAAACTCCCCGTACCACCATGACCATACACCAGAAAGGTAAGTTGAGCTTAGACTACAAATAAGTACTTCTCGGGAGGCAACCTGAGCACTAACGATGTTAACTTCTTTAAAATTTTAGTCTTTAACATCTAATCACTAACTTAGTCATTAAAACACAGGTTTTCCAATCCACACAGTCGGGCACATGGGCGTGCCTCAGGCCGTGCTAACACCACAGGCACGGCTATGTGAAAACAGGGCAAAATTTTACTCTAACACGGGATGCGACAAGTGGCCACGACCGTGCGACATGGCCGTGAGCAAGTCTGTCAAACTAACACGGGCGTGCGACACGCCTGTGTCGATAAACCGTGGTTAACATTAAGAATTTAGCACAGGCGTGTGACACACCCGTGCCCACCACCCGTACTCAAGACTGATAAAATAATATGGGCGTACATATTGGAACACGGGCGTGGGAGAAGCGAATGAAGTAGGACACGATCGTGCAACACAGACGTGTGCACCAACACGCCCAAAAAGCATGGGCGTGTACCGACTCTCAACGCGCCTAAATTTAAAAATCGTGAAACACATGGGTAAAAACTAGGCACGGCTGTGTGCCCCAAAATCTATAAATACCCCTCACTATTCATCATCACCTTCCACAAAAAACCCTAACCCTAGCTGTTGCAACTTCACACGCCCTACATGCCATGCCCGTGCGCCGACTACAAACATCACTTTCGACGATCCAAAGCTCCTCCCTCTTGCTTTTGTTCATTTTTTCCCTCTATTTTTCTTCAGTCTTTTACTTATTTCATGATCATTTTTTGTTTTATTTGATTATTTTGAGTAAATTTTCATAGTTATAATAATACTTATGCTCTTTGTTAGAACTTTGTCATTTTAGTCAATACATTAGGATACATTCATCCATTTCTTTTTGTGTTTCCATGGATTTAACGCTTACCCACACCATATTTCATATTATCAAACTCATATGCATTCAATTTCTAGATATTTTCATTTACTTTACTGTCGTAGTCCTACTCATGATAATAACTTGATATATCTACTTTGGTTGTTTTAGTCTAGTACGTGAGCCCTATGAAATATTCTTATTCAGTTTTAACACGCATACATTCTTGGGGAGTATTTAACTTCGACTCTTCATTGCAAGTATACAATGTCAGCCTCAAGTGGTAAGAAGACAGCTGTCCCTGCCTCGAAGAAGAGAAAAGGAGTAGCGTCATCTTCGGGTCCTACCGCGGAGATTAGGCACCTGTTCCTCCAGTTCCCCTTGGGACCCTAGGAGGAGCTATTTTAGATATTACGGGCCCGACCTCTAGGTGTGGGCCGCTGTATTGACTGGGCCGCCCTTGAACAAATTCAGATGGCTGACACAGTTCGAGCCCTCCTGACGACTGAACCGTGGGGGCTCTTCTTTGAGATCATCGAGCCGACATACCTTGAGCTCACGATGGAACTCTGCTTGACTTTCCATCTCCAAGTCATCTGACAAACTTCGACAATCCTGGAACGATCCAGTTCTGCCTTGGTGGTCTAGTGCGCCAGTTGAGCGTACCGAAATTTGGAATTACACTAGGCCTGTACACGGAGGAGTTCATGGACGACAATGAACTCGGCACCCTCTATCGCCACATCCACAACTCCCCCTCAAAGTGCTGGAAGGACCTCGTCCCTGCCTCGGCCACCTATGATCCTAGCCGCTCTAAGGCGTTGGCCCTCGCCCTACCCCTGCGATACCTACGTGCCATCTTGGCCCACACTCTGACGGGATAGAGAGAGAGCATAGGCATCGTCTACACTCACGACGCCTATTTCTTGTGGAGCATGGCGAGCACATCTTCGACTTTACCTACTTCATTGCCCTCGCCATCCACCATCAGATGGAGCGACATAGGAAAGGAGTGATCTCTATCGGGCCCTATGTGACTCGATTGGCTCGGCACTTTGGGCTCCTCAACACAGTGGCACAATCATCCTCCCTCACTCTCATCGGCCAGATGTCCCCCCAGGGCATCTCGAGCATGCTACATATGAGGATGATCGAGAAACGATGTGGCACCTACCCTCCTCAGTACCGCCTCATCCAGTCCACGAGGAGGAAGACCCAAAGGATATTCCTGATGATGTCCCTCCACGTCATGAGGACCCACCGTCTCAGCCACTACCCATCCATCATCCAGTTCATGCGGCGACTTCATACTCTGACATCTCTGAGCGCCTTACTCGATTTGAGCAGCAATGTTTTCAGAGTTTTGATCACATGGATGCTACACTTCATCAGATTTGTCAGCACCTTCACATCTCATCGCCGCCGCCACCACCTCGCAAACCATCCGGAAATGACGATGTTTAAAAAAATTTTATTTATTATTTTAATTTTCACTTTTATCTTTATTTATCTTATTTAAGTACTTTTTATTTCATTTTCCTTTAATATTATTTTAATTTTAGTTTTTATAATTTTTATTGAATAATTTATAGTTTCGATTATTTCATTACGAGTAATTATACTTCCTTATATTTTCTAAAAAAGTTGCTGATTCTATCACAGTTATAAAGAGCTCCAAAGCTCATCATCACATAGGAACTAAAAACTCCACTGGCAAAGGTTCTCCACAACTGCCATGTTCTACTCAACCATGACCATAGCTATCACCAGATATAATATTCTTTTGGCACAGGACTTATGGACTAATGAACCTCTACCACCACCGAAGCGTCCTCCTCCACTCTCATCATTGCCTTGGCTGATTATTCTCCATAACTCCAATTCAAGGAGTTCATTCATCATTCAGGAAGTTTCACTTCTCTCCCTATCTTATGATTATTTATCTATATTTTTCAATATATCTATCTTTGTACATTGAAGGCAATGTACATCTTAAGTGTGGGGGGTCTTTTATATCATCATTAGAAATCCCTGAATTTTATCTTATTCTCACATGAGAACCACTCATATCACTATTAGAATAAATTTTAATTAATTTATGATTTTTATTGATATGTCTTGAATTAAAATATAGGCATTTATGCATTGATTGTTTAAATTTTAAGACATTAGGGAATCAAGCATGATAAGTTGATTTTTGAAAAATTAAAAACTTTTAGGTTGTTTCCCTAAGTTTAGGTATTATCATGAGTTGAAATTCACAAGTTTAAACATAAAAAAAACCATAATTTTTATGAGATCTTGAGCCTTTAGAGCATATTTTATTTATGAGTGCATCAGTTTTGATTTGTTATTCTAGAACTTGCTTGATTATTCATGTCAAGACCACACCATTTGAGTTGATATATCAAGATGATAAAGGCACTTAGGTTTAACCCACTCACTTCACAAAAGCCTACCTTTATAATTAACCCTTAGTGATCCCCTTTGAGCCTAACAAGCCATTAATTTATTTACCCTCAATATTAACCCATAACCCATTATTGTTGAAATCCCCTAATTTGATTCCCTATTTTTGTCGAGATTTAATTTGAATTAATTTCTTAGCTATGTTTTATTCTTCATTGCAATAATTAAGTTCTATGTTATTAGGACTTGTTCTTAAAAAAAATACTTCAATACATATTAGTAGTAATTCGTCGTTTTTGAGCTTGAGTGTTAATTCCATATTCTAAGAAGAAGCTCACTTGTATTCAACTGATGACTAGTTATTTTTCTAGATAGGTAATTTTTCAATTCAATCTCCATTCTAACCTTTTCTTTTAGCTTGTGACCGCACCCCCTAACTAAAGCCACATTACAACCCTCTAAAAGACCTTTTTGATTGATGTATCAGCTCAATATATAGTGGTGGAGATTTGATTTTCAAGCAAGCTTATGGTAATAACTTTTCATATTGACTAATGAGTGCTTTAATTGATGTCCTTAAACACCTTGAGTGATTTGAGTGAATATTTAGTGAGGATGTTAAACTCTGTGATGTTTTGATCAAAGGCAATCACTTAGATGAGGAGAGACACTTATGTTTTCGTGATAAAATGCTCAACTTGGAATGTTTGAAACTTTGATGTACTTTTAGTTGAATTTTCAATGTATGAATACTTATGGATTATTTTGAGATTTTATTGATAGAGATTATAATTGAGAAGAATTTATTTTGATTGTGAGTTGAGGATTTTGTTTGAGGACAAGCAAACGCTTAAGTGTGGGGGTATTTGATAAACCGTAATTTGTACCTATTTTTATCCCATGCTTAGCACATTTATGGATAATTTCTTCTTAGATTTGGTGAATTCGATGCTCCAAATTCTTTAATTTCATGTTTTATACTTAGGTGAGCATAGGAGAGTAAAAAGAGCGAGAAACGGGCCAAAAACGGAGAAAATGAACCCACGTGGGAAATCAACACGGCCTGGACTTCCTCACACGGGCATGTCACACGGTCGTGTCTATTTGGCAGGATCGAAGCACGACTTACACGGGTAGATTACACGCCCTTGCCTATTTAACAGCCTTGACCACGGGCTAGAGTAATCTCACATGAGCGTGTCCCTGCTAAGCACAAGTATAGTCCTATTTGGAAAAGGGCCAATTTTAAGGGCTCTTAGGCATTCTAAAGCCTATTTAAACACCTGAGGAAGCACTTAGAACAGACATACGGAGTAGGAGGCAAGGAATTACTTAAGGGAAGCTGATTGGTCCATCTCAGAAGTCGGATTCATCATCAAGACTGAAGATCTCCCTTCAATTTTTATTCAGGGGTTTTGGGTTTTCTTTATGTTTTGTATTCATTATTCTTCTGAGATGCTTTCTTTTATAATTATGAACTAAACCCCCTAAATACCTGAAGGGAATGAAACCTAAGACGGATCTTGTTATTATTATCTGAATTGTATGATAAATATTTGACTTGTTCTTAATTATGTGTTCTTAATTCTTGTTTTAATATTCCAGGATATTGATTCAAGTTAATGCTTTTATTCAGAGGAGGAAAAGACCCTCTCTAAGAGTAAATTTTTCATAATTAAGCGGAGTTGATTACACGCCTAGAGATAGGGTGACAAGATTTTGCCGGATTAGGGTGAAACCTAATAAGGGGATCCATAGATCGAGTTAATGCAACACTAGGGCATTAATTAGAAATCGATTTCAATTAATCAACCTAGGGTTAGATGTTATTAGTCTCGAGAGAGATAATAATATAACTTAAGATTTCTTCAGATCAAGTCAAATGAATAAATCTCTGGTTCAGAGTCAAATAACAAGTGAAGTCTAGTTGGATTTTTCCTTGGGTATTGTCTTAATCAATCGAGTTTTCCCAAAAGCTTTTTCCCAATTTTCTCTCTGTGCACCCTTAGTTTAGTTAAGTAGTTTAGATAAACAAATCCCTTAATTTTTAGGCTAGATAATAAAAAGGAAGTAATTACTAGTACTCTTGGTTCCTTTGGGTTCGACAATCTGGTCTTGCTAAAGCTATACTATTGTCCAATAGGTACACTTGCCTTCATCGTGATAATAGTTAGTTTCAAGACGATTAATTATAAATCTTTAAAATCTGTCATGAATATCACACATTTATAAACTTCAATAGTATTTAGCGTGGCCTAATTTTGTCCATAACCTTCCTTGGCATAGTATTTGCATGTTAACCTCATCTCATTAGTTTAGGACATGCTAGGTTATCCTTTTTGTATTAAGGATTACCACTCCAATAATCACATTTTATACTTGACTCGTTTTATAACTCATTGCCAATTATGACTTAACCATGTCCTAGTGATTCAACCACATTACACATATCCATCCATGGTATAACGCATTAACCATCTCATGAAATATTCAAGCATGACATGCACAATTAGTAGGTTTACAACCTTCATCAAAATGAGTCATATCCTATGGCCATATACAAAATGAATAAGTATATCATTCAAGCCCTTACATTGGCTAGCCAAATGACACATATAAAAAAATAACCAAGAATCATATACATGCCATTATAACAAAATAAAAGTTTCTATATACTAAAGTGAAACAAGTCGATAGTGTTGACAATGCTCCAACCGTCTTCCAATTTTCAAGAGTCCGCAAGCTCTATACTACAAGGAAAAAAAGAGGGGGTAAGCATTTACATGCTTAGTAAGTCTAGATAACTGAAAAGTAAACTTACCGGTAAATTAGCATACAACCATATTAGGCAATAATTCCAACAAGTATGAAATAGTTTCCCTATCACATGAACTCAATCATCAAGTTAGTCTCATATCAATACATCATGTCATTAGTTTTAGATGAGCTCATCAATTCAATATTTCCATTCTTTATTTCTCATGTTAATCCCGTTGAATTCTTTGAAAATCTCGATGGATAGCCTATTTACTGTGAAGTCATACAAGTGACCATCTCAAGTACGCACTCCTGCGAACCTTACATCTTACGGCGGGATTACCAGTCCAGGCTAAATCCCCTATAGTATTAACTAATTGAGCATTGTCAGGATTACCAGTCTAGGCTAAATCCCCCGTATTATTAACTTATAGAGCATTGTCAGGATTACCAATCCAGGCTAAATCCCTTTTACGAAAATTGCTCTCATGAGCTTGGATCTGAATTACCAATCCAAGTTAAATTTAGTCTTCAATCGGATTATTCGTCCAGGATAAATCCTTATTGCACCCATATTCTTTAAGAGGCTCGATCACTCAAGGAACACCTGTCTGGGCTAGATCCTTTCTATATTAAGATCAACAGATTACTCGTCTGGGCTAAATCCTTCTCTACAACACATGCAGGATCTCAAGTCGTGTAAGCCATAATTTAACCATCGAATTTCCCTTTTTATTTCAACTAGGACATTTATCATCTTTTCATTTACACTAGTACGTCTTATAGATTATCATGAAATGAATATCTAATTATCATATATCAAGGACGTGCATTTTTAAATATATTAAGAGTTTACTTCGGATTATACGAACTTACCTGGTAGTCGTTTCAGATTCGTGTCTCGGTTATTCCGAAACCTTTTGTTTTCCACGGTCGACCTCTGGAATTGGTTCCTTGGGGTCTATATCAATAAAATTAGACTATTAATACATCACATTTTTCATTTTAGGATTAAAACTCACCCCCGGGCAAAATGACTATTTTTCCCCTAACCTTTCACAATATTTACAATTTAGTCCTAAGGCTCGTGTAATGAAATGCATGTAATTCCTTGGCTACCCAAGCCTAGCCGAATGTTATTCACACTTATAGCAACCCATGTTTTTCCTTCATTTATATTTTTCTACCCATTCTTACAACTTTTACAATTTAGTCCTTCTAGTCATTTCCATGAAAAACTACTTAGTAAAAGTTGTGTACCATCATTTAAACTCTCATATTCTTTCATAAATCATCAAAACACAAACATATCATGCATGCGTAATTTTCTAAACATGAACCCTAGCATGAGATATGGGTAGAAATAGAAAGAGCATGTTACAAGGATCTCAAAAATACGAAAAACATAAAAAAACGATGCTAGGATTGACTTACTATCAAGTTTGAAATGTTGAAAAACCCTAGCTATGGAGACCCTTAGAATTTTGGCAGCATGGAGAAGAAAATGAGCTGATTTTAGCTTGATTTTTCCCTTTTTATTTAGTTTATTACCACATGACCAAAATACCTTTTCTTACTAAACTTCTAAAATTTTCCATGCATGCCCATTTTTGTCCAAAAACTTAGAAATTGAGTAAATTACTCTTTAAGGACCTCCAATTAAGATTCTAAAGCAATTTCATACAAATTTCTTCTAGAACCCAAGTTTTGCAATTTATTAAAATTGGTCCCTAATTTCTAATTGGACACCTTGCACATAGAATTTCTTCATGAAACTTTAACACATGCTTATTCTCATATCCTAGACCTCATAATGATCATAAAATAATTATTTTAACATTATATTTGTGGTTCCAAAATTACTATTCGACTAATCCCTAATTTAGGATGTTACATTTCTCACTCCTGAATTGTTGTGGGATTAGACAGATTCTTGATAAATTCAATTTTTCTTTGTCCACTTCCAAACATTTTATTGATATTTGATGTCCTAATGCCAATCCATCTTTCACCATGAAATGACATTTTTCCCACTTAAGTACTAGATTGGTTTCTTCACATCTTTGGAAGACTTTCTCAAGGTTATCTAAACATTCATGAAAAGAATCTCCGTATATTGTGAAATCATCCACGAATACCTCTTCTAGCATATCAACAAAAATGGTAGTCATGCACCTCATAAATGTTGCTGAGGCATTACATAATCTAAATGGCATTCGTTTAAAAGCATACGTGCCAAAAGGACATGTAAAATTTCCTTTTTTGATGCATGTTTTCCTCTTCTGATGAATATTCATCGTACTCAGCCAACTTTGCCATGATTGGCTCTAGTTTATTGTACCCTTGCCCTTTTAGCTCAGATTTCAGCAAATCTTTTAATTCCTAATTTATGCTTCAAGTAAATTCATTCTCATTTAATATTTCCAATATGTCCATAACTTCTTTTCCAGTTTTCTTCTAAATACTTCCCCCAGTTATGATGTCAAATTTTTTCCTGTTCTGACTACCCAATCCATCATAAAAAAGCTGGATTTGAACTGAAAAATGTATGCCTCCTCCCAGCACTGACCTAAGAATTGTTTTAAATCTTTCCCAAGCTTGCCCTAATGTTTCAGCAACATGTTGTTTAGTTTAAATAATTTCTCATAAGTGTTGATTACTTGAGTCGTAGGCAAGACTCGACGAAGGAATAACTGCACAAAGTCAGTCCATGTAGTAATGGTATCAGGTGGAAGTGCATCTAACTAGGCTTTTTCCTTTCTATCTAACGCGAATGGAATTGATAATAATTTCACAGCTTCTGCTGAGACACCAACATATGTGACAGTGCTGCATACATGTTCAAACTGCCAGAGAAAGGCTATAGGATCATCTTTTTTTATAGTTATCAAACCTGATATTATTATAAATCCATGATAATAATAAGGGATTCAATTCAAAATGATGACTATGAATAATGGGATGGGTAATACTAGGTTCAACCAATGTAAGTCGAAAAATGTTCCTAATGCTTGCATCATGTTATTAAAAGTTACTTATCAAATTGCAGGAAGCAAATGTTATTCCCTTGTAAGTTGTTCCCTGTATTACCAATAGTACTTAGTTGTTAGCCTTATTGGACACATAAGTATCTTTATGAATGTTTCCCTACACCTTGGAAACAAAAAATAAAGAAATGTTAATAAATCTGAAGTTGAAAAGTCGTATCTATAATTTATTAATTTCTTATTTATCCAATTAAATGCAAAGATAAAAATTAATTTAGTGGAGTTGCCTCCCCTGCAATGGCGCCAACAACTTGATCGTCCCCGGATATGCTAAGGTCCAGAATGAAAATACTGCACAAAAGATATAGAATAAAACAGTGTTCACAAGTATATGGGTCAGGTTGTAATATAGTTACAACGAAGTAGGCAAGTACTCTGAGGATCGTACCCAAGGGAGGCGAACATTAAATTAATCCTAACCTAAACACAAATAGATCTAATTTGTATTTTAAATAAATCATAGTATAATAAAGCATAAATGAGAGATTTTTGGGTTTTTTTTATAATTTAATAACTAAAATAGCATAAATAAAAAAACTTTGGAAAACTAATTTGTAAACTGTATCAAATCTAGCTATGAGAGATTAGCTTGCTTTAATGGTCATAACTAATTCCTATTTCGGGTTTTTATTCAATCAACTAGTCATTAACCTAGCAGGATCTCTCGATCTTCCACTAAACTAATGAGTTGGCAGGAACTTCTTATCTCTCGACCTCATAGTCTAAACTGGTTTGGGGATAAGGTGTTTATGGATAGGCCATACCAAATTTGGGTTAATTCACACCTAAATGACATCCTAAGGTCGTCAAGCCTAGGGTTTAAGTTCTTCCTCTCCCAAACAGTTGGTCCGTTAAGAAAACCTACATAGTAATTAGTTAATCACACCTCCACAAGATTTAATTGAATGTAAACACAGAATCCACAAGATTTGTTCTGAGTTCACAAAGTAACTTCTCCAAATAACATGAATATGAAGAACTAAAATAAACTTAAAGCCTAAAAGAAAGGAAAAACTAAAACTAAAATTACAAAGAAAAATTAAGAATATAAAAGTTGTCCTTTAACAAGTGTTTAAGAGCTTATTTAAAGAGTTAGGGTTGCCATCGTCTTTAACCCCAGGTCAATTGACGCTTTCGTGTTTAACTTTTGATTGTATGGACCAAAACGCCCCTGGCTCGTAAGTATTTCCCGTACAAGACTAATGTGGTGACACCCTAGTGCCTGTGTTGCGACATCAAAGGCAGTACGCCTAGCTTCAGGGTAGTTTTAGGGGTGTGTCGCGATACCGAAGGCAGTCTCGATATTCTTGCATTCTACTCCCTATGTTGCAACATTGAACTTCCCATGTTGCAAGACAATGATCAGTATTGAGTTTATACGTTCTCGGATGGTCTCATGCACACTCATTAAGTACATTTGCTCACCTTTAGGCCTCATTTGGGCCCTAAGGTTAATAAAAGACTAAAAATACATTTTTTATTGAATCTAAACTAAATTATGAAAACTTAACTAAAGCATAATGAAAATCCTTGTATTCAACCTCTTCAAGTGTGAAAACTAGTTTAATCTGCTATGCCGTAATGCGCTTTCAGTGCTTTTTCGTGGGATGTCAATGAAAACGTGCCTTGTAGGTAGCGTTTTCATTTCCCAATTTCAACCTTTTGCCACTCACTCGTCAGATATCCAGGAAACCTGGGATAATATTTCCTGAACATTTGGGGTCAACCTCCAGCTACCGTAAAGTATAGGTGACCAAAACTCGATTCAATTTGAAAAAAATTGAAAAAATATGAACTTCTAGTTAATCCAATCGAGTAATTCTAGTTTCGATTTCAAATCTTGTTAAATTTTACAATTCGAATAACAGATTGGTGTAAATACCCTTTTGGTACCTATCAATTTTGAAAATTACAAAATTGATCTCAAAATAACGACAAAAAAGTTCAAAATAATTTCAAAATTTTAAAAAATATTTTGTTTAAAACTCAAAATATTTATAACAATTCTAAAATTTATATTTTCCACCAAATATAAATATTATAAAAAATTAAGGAATATATAAAATGTTAAAAAGTTTCCTAAAATAATATTTTTGGGACCTAAACCTTATAACCTAAACTCCAAAAATCCTTACAAACCCTAAACAAAAACCCTTAACAGAACCTTAAATCTTAACCTTAAAAAAACCCTAAAAACCTTAAGCGAAAATCGTGGAGAGAGAAGGATAACGTGTCCAACTAGATTCACTTTGTTGACTGAGTAGGAAAGCGTGTCCAGCTAGAAGTGTTTTCCTGCCAAATCGCTAAAAACATGTTCAACTGGATGTGTTTTCCTTTTCTCTCTAAAATCAACTTAATCCGATAAATTTAAAAAAAATTGACCTAATCCAATAATTTTTGTAAAAGATTAGTATTTTTGAGTAATTCACCCATAAAAAGAGCGTGAGTATAAAACAAAAGAGAAAGGATAAAAAAAATAATTAAAATTTATTAAAAATATAATTAAAAATAAATAAATTAATATAAAAATGCATTGAAATATGGGTCTGAAATAATGATTGACGAGTTTCTAAAGAAAAGAAAAAAGAAGTGATAGTAGTGGAATTTTCAAGTATCCTTCAATCTGAAAGGTTAGTCCACACAATGGGTTGCTTACTCTGCAGATAACAGTTTATTTTGGGAGGTTGCCACCCCACATTTATACTCAAATTATCTAATTAGCTCTTGTTATTATTTGGTTGCCCAATTTCCGTAAAATTTTGCATTGAACAGTTTCTAGATTGTATAGTAAAAAGTAGGAAGATCCAAAACTGCTTTCCTCGTATCCATTTAGTTTATGCTTGGATAGCAATTCATATGAGCATAAATTTACAAGGCATATATATATATAGCTAACTATTTAATTTATTTATTTTATCGATATGATTGATGTTTTCTTGAACTCCGAAAAAATTGCTTTCATGCTAGTATTTCATATGGTTTCATTGTATTTGCAAATTTTGGTTAGCTATTACTTGTTTTTGTTAGATTGTGTATAACTGAGATTTTATGTTTTTATTGTGGAAAGACAAGAATGGTGATGGAATCTTCTGAAAATGGCATTGATTTACCTTAAGATGATAATGGAACCAGGGATGGATCCAAGGGTGCGGTTGCGGTCGCCCTTTTTAGGATTTTTAGATTTTTGAATTTTTTATAGAAATCATCATATTTTTTAAGTTTGGTGTTCATATTGTATAACATTCGTCCCTTTGGTCAAATTGTATTTTATATAATTCGTCTCCTTTAGACATAAGGTTATACTTTATACTAACAAAGTATTTTTTAATTTTTAATTATATAACTTTAATAATAATAATCAAATACTAATGTATGATGAGTCTTGAAAGACTAAACTTAGAGGCTCAATATGGACTTTAAAGACAAATTCCAAAATTAATTGATTTAACTCCATTGGAATTACTTGTTCTTAGCTCCGCTTTGGATTCACGTGATAATTGCAAAGCTTTTTGGGTGAAAGATATCTGTAAGCTTATGAATAATTTTTATCCGGACGATTTTACGGAGCAAGAAAAGCTACACATGAAAATTCAATTA
This sequence comes from Gossypium arboreum, assembly GCF_025698485.1. Lineage (NCBI taxonomy): Eukaryota > Viridiplantae > Streptophyta > Magnoliopsida > Malvales > Malvaceae > Gossypium > Gossypium arboreum. The sequence goes on from NC_069079.1 coordinate 108,435,535, forward strand.
GAGTATTTTCAACTTGATGCTCATTAAAGCACCGAGTTGTAGAAAACTTCTACAGTTGTCAAGTTGTGTCAAGTGCTAGCCAAAACAAATAAGTCAAGTATTTATCATCTTCTTGATAGAATTATTTGTCTTGTACTAACTCTTCCTGCGTCTACTGCGACAACCGAATGAACATTTTTAGCCATAAAAATTGTGAAGACAAGGCTTCACAACAGAATGAGGGATAATTTTCTTTCAACTTACTTGGTGGCATACATTGAAAAAGAGATAGCTTGAGAATTTTCAACAAATTCTATCATTAATGAGTTCGATCTTACGAAAAAGTAGATGGTACAATTTAGGATGCCTAGTATTGAGAAATAGGACTAATGTCAAGTTTTTAAATTTAATTTTAGAATTATAATGATATTTATGAAACTTTTAGTATATTATTAGTTTTTTTTCATATTGGAAAGAAAATTTTAATTTTATACAAGGTGATTTTTTTTTAATTTTTTCGTTAAATCGTTCATATTTTTAAAAAATATTAAATTGGTTTGTTTGATAAAAAAAATCCAAGAAGAATGAATACTTTTTTACGTTATAAAAAAAGGTTGTTCAGATTTAAAAGTTTTGTCCCTCTTGAAGTAAAATCCTGGATTTGTCTCCAAATGAAACTATTGTGGAAGTTCCCCAAGACACGAATTGTAGCCACAATAACGGTTTTTTTTAAAATAATTTTAATTTCTTCAAACTAAATTAAATGCAACATCAGAAAATTAAAATAGTTAGAAATTATATTAAATCTTACACCATTCTATCTAGGCAGAGCCAGAAAATTTGGATTCTGGATGTATCTCTTTCCAATAGTTTTATGCCACATCGCATTTTATCTCAATTTCGTGATTTTATCTTGAAAAAATAAAATCCAAATTAAAATACTAAAATTCAGGATAAAATCCTCAAATTCGTGATAAGAACACGATGTGGCATAAAACTATTGGAAAGGGATCTGAATGATGTAGCGCCTTTGTTTCATATAATCATTTCTCACTTCACTAGTAGATTTTGTTTTAAAATATTTTCTTATTCTTATTAAACATTTAAAACAAATAAATCTAATCCTTAAACACCTCAAAGTGTTTACAAAGACTTGCTATTTGAATGCAATATATATTTTTTCAAAAACATAATTCATAATAATCACACTTGCAACAATAATTTCTCTTTTCATATATTTCCCTTTCTCATGTGAAGCTTTTAAGAATAATTTCACATTTAATATTTATATTTTCATAAAATGTTTAAAAACATTTAATGTGATACTTATATTTTAAAATGTTCAATGTGATAGTGAATGTTCTATTCTGAAAATTTAACATTATGTTAAAAATAAATACAACAAAAAATTAAATTAAATTACAAAAACAAATAACTTAATAAAAAAGTTTTTCCCAATAATACAAAAGAAATTATTATCTCAAATGTTGTGCCCATAATATTATTTACCAAAATGATACGTTTGAAACAACGACCATAGGTGATGCCTTACAAGTTGGCACCACCACTTTTTTTCCCACAATTATTAGGTCATAATAGAATTTAAAAAAGCATTTTTTATTAGTGGTGCTAACCTATACGACGATACTAGTAAAACTATATACGGGTTTGAAAAAATTTAAGAGGTGGAGGGTGAAAGTCAGGTGTCACCACTATAAAAGAAAACAAAAAAAAATTATTTATTTTTTACTTAATTAATATTAAAATTATTTTCTAATTTTCGTGGCTTTTATATAATTATCATTTGTTTAAGATTTTCAGATTAACATTTTAATTTTTAAATATTTATTGTGTTGAAAATTTATTATGTGATGTTATTTTTGGTATGTATAATAAAATAATAATTTTATTTTGTAATTATAATGTTTTTTGGAATAAAACAGTTTAGTATTTTTGTATGAATAATAAAATATTAATTTTATTTTTATAGTAATATTTTTTTTGGTGAATAAATAATTTAGTATTTTTGGGAAAAGAGTTTGTGTTGGAAGGTAATGTTGGTGTCTAACAGACTCGTCTACTTGGATGTTGCTTGACAAATCTTCTCCACACCTCCAACTCGTATTTAGACAAGTAATATTGGCACCGTCGTATTATGACCCAATGATGGCATGATAATTATAGAAAAAGAAAAATGATGGTGTCAACTTGTAAGGCACCACCGATAATAACTATTGTAAAAATACTATTCTATAAATAATCTATGTGTATACCATTTGAGATAATAATAATAATAATTATTATTATTATTAGGATAAAAACCATAAAAAAATAAGGGTAAATTATACCAACAGTCACCCAACTTTGGGGTAGCTGACAAAACAGTCACCTAGGTTTCATTTTAGTCACTCAACTTTCAAAAAGTTACAAAACAGACCCTTTTGCCGTTTTCCGTCACAGACGTCACGGCAAAGTGACATGGCAAGTAACGGTGTCCAATGACAGTCCAGCTGGTTGGTTAGTCTAACTTTAACAGCCAGCTGAAGCACTATTTTAGGGTTAGAAAAATAGTAGAAGAAAAAGAGGAGAAGGAGGAAGAGAAGAAGAAGAAGGAGAAGAGGAAAAATGGAGATGCCTGAAGCGATTCCGGTGTGCTATTGTGGAAACCCAACTAAATTATACACGTCTTAGTCTAATAACAACCCAGGTAGGAGGTTTTTTGGGTGTAAGAAATTCGGCAGTAAATTTCAAAAACCATGTCGGTTTTTCAGCTGGTTTGATCCACTATTGACGCCTCATTTAAGAATTTTTGTTGGGTCTTTTGAAAAAAGTGAAGACATTGGAGGATGCAAGGAAGAGGGAGAGAAGGACCTAGTTATTAGTGCTTGTAATTGTAACTGTTTTGTTGTTTTTAAAAGCTTAAAAATCATCTTATGTTCATTGAAAACTAGCTTATGTTTTGTAATTTTGTTGCTGGTAAATTGTTGCTTATGTTAGTATACATGCCTGCTGGTATATTGTTGCTTAACATATGTTATACATGGCTGCTGGTATACATGGCTAACCAGCTCATGTGGTTGTTTACAAACACTTGAAAGGCTTGAAATGAGATATTTTTGTTGATTACAAATTGTTTTGGAATATTTTTGTTGCTTAACATATGTTATACATGACTGCTAGTATACATGGCTAACCAGCTCATGTTCTTGTTTACAAATTGCTAGAACAAGTATTATACATGGCTGCTGATATACATGGCTGCTGATATACATGGCTAACCAGCTCATTTCATTTGTATTTCTCAATACTCATATTTTAGAAAAAGACAACAGATGGAAAAAAATATATGTATTTCTCAATTCTCAATTCTCAATTCTTACACATTTCTTAATAGTCACACATTTGTTAGAAAAGATAACAGATGGAAAAAAAACATATGCTAGAAGAGAAGAGATAACAAATAGCATGGATCAATACTCATATATTAAGGTGAAAATGCCAAATTGTTTACAAAGAGAATGAGGGGAAAATTTACAAAAAATTCCAGTGACTATGCCTAATTTTATCAATAGTAGCAATCATAGGCAAATTTACAAAAAAATTATCTACCTAAGTTAATAAATCAGTAGCAGGTAAATTTACACATTTTTAAAAAGTTAACAAAATGCAGTCTGTTTACATCATCATCAATGGTCTGTCATGGACGGCTCTTGAGTAGAAGGCATCCATCTAACAGTGGTTAGTTTTCTCTTGAACGGAAGCTTTTGTTTTAGGGCAGCTTGTTGATGAGTTGCGGCAGTAGGTAACTGAGTTGGGGCAGCCTGTTGAGTTGGGGTACCCTCTTGCTGATTTGGGGTGGCCTGTTGCTAAGTTGGGACACCAACTTTATGTCTTTTAACCTACAAGAATAAAAGAAATCTGAAAAACAAACAAATTCATAAATAGAAGTATACTGTAACTTAACTTAAAGCAAATGACTTACTGGAATGTTTTGGCCAACTTCCCCTTTGCAACTCCTCTTATTGTGGCCTACTCTTTTATATTTACTACACCTCATCTCCACCCCTCTCTTACTCAACCTTTCTGTTTTTTGTGGTTCATCAGGTTCTTTCCTTCTCACCTTAGTAGGTCTGCCAAGTGGCTTTCTTAGTGGAGGAGGCAATATTGGTAGCATGACAAAGAGGCCCATTGTTTAGGACCCCTTACGAGAGTTACAAAGTTGGAGTAAATTTGAAGTTGGGTTTGCTTGGTATACTATGTTTGTACATAGGTCTCTGAGAACTCTTCTTTTAAATGAATGACAGCTAATGCATGCATGCAAGGGATGCCAGTGAGATCTCAATTCCTGTAGGAGCAGGAATTCTCAACTAAGTCTACCACATACTGGCTGCATAGACCATATTCAATTTGATACTTGTCCCTACCAGCATGTGATGGAACACACCTACAAAAAAGTCAGCATGCTTGTTTAAAACATAATTACTAAAACAACATTGTGAATAGCCCCACCAACAATGATACACACACACCCCTAAAAAAATAACCCCACCAACATGCATATTATAAAAAAATACTCACTACATGCATATTAAAAAACAGCCAACACACCAATAATCACTGTATGCATATTAATAAATAGTCAACACACCAACAATCAGTGCATGCATATTAAAAAACATTTACTAAAATAGCATGTGATTAGCAACATGAAGTCAGGATATAGGCATCAGAAAAAATATTTACCTTAATGAGTCTTTTATATTTATATCCACATTTTTCTTGATCTTTGGACACAACATTCCTTTCCATTTGTCAGCTTCTTCTTTCTTCTTGACAATAAGCAACATAATCTTGGTCATTATTGTTTCGATCATTGTCAAAATAGGTTTCCCTCTTGCTTCCAGTATCATCTGTCAGTAAACAACATAAATGATTAGTGAATTACTAATGATTAGTAAAAAACATAAAACATAGGGGTTTAGCTTGTTAAATGATTCAGAAAGATTATTCACCAACATGTCAAAATGGCTCCTAATTGAGGAGTGAGACCTTGACCAGTGAGTAGGGTTCTTTTCCTTCAACCAATCATAAGCATGCTGATTGGTTTTCCTCAATTCATCCATAGCATCCTCAAACTCCCTTGTAGTGCTTGCTCTGGCAGCTTTCCAAAGTAAATCTTTCAATTTCTTTGTTCGGAAACCAACCTTCTTAAAATTGGCATGCATGTGCCTAATACAGTGTCTTGTTTCTGCATTAGGAAACAACATACATATTGCTTCTACAAGTCTCTGCAATTAGAAAAAAATAGTTTAATTCTTTGACAAACCTTAATAGAAACAACATAAAAGAATAAATAAATGGAGTTTTACCTTTTGTTTGTCAGACATGAAAGATATTTGGTACGAGCTCACAATTTCCAAGTCTATTGCAAGCAACTCTAAAAACCAAAGCCATAATGCTTGGTTTTCACTTTCGACAGCAACATATGCAAGAGGATAAATGTCATTATTTGCATCTATCCCAACAGCTGCAAGCAAGTAGCCACCATAGTATCACTTTAAGAAACATCCATCTAAACCTACTATCCTCCTACAACCAACCCTATAGCCATCTTTGCATGCCTGGAGACAGACATACATCCTTTGAAACAATCTATTATCCAAATAACAGATTATTGTTGTTCCCTCATTTTGGGTCCTAACCTCCAACAAATGCTCATAAATCTTCTCATATTGAGCCTTATGAGCTCCTTCAATTAATTCAAATGCCCTAAGTTTAGCCCTCCTACATTTGGTTAGTGAGACTAAGCAACAAAAATCTCTTTTCACACCTTGTTGTAATGATTTCAGAGAATAATCAGGATCAGTAATGAATTTTTCTTTATAATGTTCACCTATCCAAGTTGAGGTTAGATTCCTATTTTTATAGACTTTAGAACAAGTATGCTTAGGGTTTGAACTCCTAATTTGCCAAGTCTAGTCAATAGGGTCATTAGGGTTTAGCCTAGAAGCCCATATGAACCAAGAACATTTTTCACTGCAGACTACCTTTAACCTTTTTAAATAATTTTTGGGAAACTTAATAAAATAACTATTCTACCTACCATACTGCTTGGCAGCTTATTTTTTACTGTCTTTACACTTAAATAACATTCCAACTATAAGTCTAGGATTACTCATGTCATTCTCTAAGTTGAACTTAGGCCAATTTTGGCCATCTAAGTCAGATTCATGTGCACTATCTAACCTCCTAGAATAATCACTATCACACAGTTCATCTACTTCTATACGATCCATGTTTAAACCATCTAAATTAACTCTTTCAGATGCATCACTATCACTACCTGACATATCACTACCAGACACATCATTACTAGACATGTTTTCTTCATTCTCATTAAAATTGTCATCAATTAAACCTGCCAAACAAAGTACTCATCAATAAAGGCAGACAACATAGGCAAACATTTTATCCATTTCTGTCAAACAATAACCAATCAAAATACCCAATAATTTAATACAAACACTTCTGTTATGCACATGGCAGACAACAACCAATACAAAAATTAATTTAATCAAACACAATCATTTTTCTCATGCACATGGCAGACAATAATAGGCAATAACCAATACAATAAAGAAGGTAAATAACAATGGGAGTGATAGTGGCAGATATGCACAATAAAAAATAGGAGCTTGGATACAAACAATGGCATATATACACAATAAACATCAGTTTGATAATGGCATTCAACAATGGTAGATACAAACAATAAACATCATGCACATGGCATACAATACACATTATATGTCATACACATTAAAAACCAAACCCTAATCTGTCATGCATATTAATAACAAATAAAATCGAAATCGAAATAACCCTAAATCAAAATCAAAATACAAATCAAAATCAAAATCAAATTCTAATTCTAAATCGAGATCGAAATCGAAATCGAAATTGAAATCAAAATCTAAATCAGAATTAGTGAGTGTTTCAAAATTGTAATAAAAATCAAAATAGAAATCAAAATCAAAATCAAAACCGAAATTAAAATTGAAACCAAAATAACCTTAATTAACCCTAAATCGAAATAACAGCATTGAAATCCAAAAAAAGTTACAACTAAATACAACAACTTACCCGTTAAAGTGGATGTAACAACACTGATAGCTTCTTTTCTATTGCCCATTGTCGCTGACAATCAAAAATACCGAATGGTTTCTGGTTCGTCTTCTTTTCTCCCCAAACAAAATAGATAATCGTACCCTAAACCTTATACCTTGTTACTCGATTATTGAACCGATTTCTAACCCTAAACCCTTCTTAATCGATTCTCAATTCAGTTTAAACCCTAAAAAACCCCAAATCACGATCAAAATTTCCTAAATCGATTTTTCTTTCCCCCCAAATCTCCTTAATCCTAATCTGTTTCTAACCCTAAAACATTAACTCATAACCCTTCAAATTTTTCCCTAAACCCACCCCAAACCAAGCACCAATCAGCCGTTGCCAACGTGGCAAGTTAACTTGCCACATCAGCTGGTTAACTTGCCACGTTAGCAATCCTGTTAACACCCTAACGGTAACAGTTAATCCGTGACTATTTTGTCACTTTTTTTATAACGTTGGTTACTGTTTTGTAACTTTTTGAAAGTTGAGTGACTGAAATGAAACCTAGGTGACTGTTTTGTCAGCTACCCCAAAGTTGGGACTGTTGGTGTAATTATAATGTTCGTTTGGAATAAAACAATTTCGTATTTTTGGTATAAGTAATAAAATATTAATTTTATTTTTATAATAATAATTTTTTTATGAATAAAAAATTTAATATTTTTCAGAGAAGAGTTTGTGTTGGAAGGCAATGCTGATCTCGCCTGACAAACTCCGTCTACTTGGGTGCCGCTTGACAAATCTTCTGCACCCTTCCAACTCGTATTTAGACAAGTAATATTGGCACCTATGACCCAATGATGGCATGATAATTATAGAAAAAGAAAAATGATGGTGTCAACTTGTAAGGCACTACCAATGATAACTATTGTAAAAATATTATTCTGGTAAATAATGTTACGTGCATACCATTCGAGATAATAAATTTTGTTTTTATTCGGATAAAAACCATAAAAAAAAAATTAATAATAAGTGATTGTATTATTTGCTTCTGTTTTTTCATTTTCTCGTTTTTCCTTTTTCTTTCCCACTTCCTCGATTCTTTTGTTCTCCTTTCTCTTCTTATCTTTCATTCTTCTTCTCTCTTCAGCAAACCCTAGCTTTCTCTCCCTTGCCGCCACCGCCTGGTTCTCCGGCGGTCTTCTCCAGCTCCATCTGATCCGTCGTTTCTTTCCTCCTTTCATCTCATTTTTTCCCTTTCCTTTACTTAGCGAGATATTCTTAACTGCCGCCTTCTTTAACCGCCGCCGGTGCCGCCGTTTATGTTGATCGGAGGCCACGAAAAGACCGATTTTCTCCCCCGTTCGCTTCTACTGGTTCCGATATTCCAAAATCGAAACCAAACAAAAACTTTAGGACCCGAAAACCTCTTGAACTTCTCCTGACCTGATCTCCGCCGTTTACCGTTGATCCAGCACGATTCCGAGATATGGGGCTGCTCTCGTAGGTGGCTGACTTTCGACCGTCCGGATCGATGAACGGAGACCCCAAACGGCTCCGATGAATCCTTGGGTGAAAGTAGTTTCTTACTTTTTCTTCTTCTGATTTCTCTGCTTATTTTCAGGTTCAAGCTGGGATTTCGTAAAAAAAGAAGTTTTCCTTTGTTTTTTTAAAATTATGGTGGTTGATTTGCTGAGTTGGGGTTGGATGGTGGTTCACGAGTGGTGTGGTGGAGCAAGTGCAGGGTCCTGCGGACCAGATTATAAAATTTGCAAAACCAGGGGGGCCTTCTTGTAATTTTCCCATTCCCCCTTTTGGTATTTTTTTGTATTTTTGTAATTCAAAATTACAGAAAAATACTTATATATGCCAAACATTAATGAGCCAAAATTATCCAAATTATAAAAAGAGCCCAAATCCACTTTAAGTTCAAATTAAATTCGACAAAATTATGAACAAGCCCAAAATTAAATTTACAAGTCCAATCAATCGAATATTATTTAATTCAAATTTAAAGAGTTCATTTTTGCAAATTTATTAAGCAAGTTACTCAAAATGTAAATAAGCGAGTTCCTTTTTAAATTGTAATGATTTCCCTTTTCTGGGTGTAGGGTCATTTTCCAGAGGGTATCAAATGGCTAAGAAATCAAGCTTGCATTGAGAAATTTAGCTATCGAGTGAGTTCTTTTTTCTCCAAATTTAAGCTATATTCTGTTTTTTTTTTATTGTTTTGATCTGGCTTTATTTTATCGAAATATAGTGGAATTTTCAAGTTCCCTTTGATTTGCAATGTTAGTCTACACATTGGGTTAATTGAAGAATTAGTTCTTTTAATGCTAATTTTAAGTGATCACTTATTAGTTATTAATGGATCTTCCGAGGAAATGATAAAAGAAATTAGCTGGCATGAAGAAGAGTATCGAAGGAGAAGATTAGCTAGTTTCTTTACTGCATACAATGTAGTTCTTTGATCTTATTTTTATGTTACGATTGCACTCGCTAGCTCTTTTGCTTTCATAGTATTATTTCATATGGCTTCACTGTATTTGCAAATTTTGTTTAACTATTACTTGTTTTTGTTATATTGTGTATAATTGAGATTTTATTTTTCTTTTGTGTAAAGAATGTCAGAAGGGACAAGTATGGTGATGGAATCTTCTGAAAATGGCACTGATTTATCTCAAGATGATAATGGAACTATTGTGGAAATGCCCGAAGACACGATATTGTCGCAACAAACTTCTGTGAATCTTGTTCCATTTATCGGCCAGAGGTTTGTATCACAGGATGCTGCTTATGAATTTTATTGCAGTTTTGCCAAACAATGTGGTTTCTCGATCAGGCGCCATCGAACCCGAGGGAAAGATGGGATTGGTCGAGGTGTCACGAGAAGGGATTTTACTTGCCATCGAGGCGGATATCCGCAGATGAAGTTATCTGAAGATGGGAAGATGCAGAGGAATCGCAAATCATCGCGTTGCGGTTGTCGAGCATACATGCGCATTGTCAAGCGTGCAGATTTCAATGTTCCTGAATGGCGTGTTACTGCCTTTAGCAACATCCACAACCATGAACTCTTAAAAGCAAATGAAGTATGTCTTCTTCCTGCGTACTGTACCATTACTCCAGATGACAAAGCACGGATTTGCATGTTTGCAAAAGCTGGAATGTCAGTGAGACAAATGTTAAGATTGATGGAGCTAGAGAAAGGAGTTAAGTTAGGCTGTTTACCGTTTACAGAAATAGATGTGAGGAACCTGCTGCAGTCTTTTAGAAATGTCAATCGCGATAATGATCCTATTGATCTTATTGCAATGTGCAAAAAACTAAAAGATGAAAATCCCAACTTTCAATATGATTTCAAATTAGATGGCCATAACAGGCTGGAACATATTGCATGGACTTATGCTTCATCTGTTCAGTTATACGTGTCATTTGGAGATGCTGTGATTTTCGATACGACGCACCGCCTGGATGCCTATGACATGCTATTAGGTGTATGGGTTGGAGTAGACAATCATGGAATGACTACTTTTTTTGGATGTGTCCTTTTACGAGATGAAAACATACAATCTTTCTCATGGGGATTGAAGGTAGAAAACCTATAGCCATACATTTTACTCTTAGCATACTACAGATATGCAATTTACCTTGGCGATGGGGCTCCTGCCTCAGACTTTGCACCCTTTTTTGGGATAATTAACTTCACACACTTCGATTTCTCCTAATTCATTCTAGAGTTTGGGTGCTGTTAAAGTATAGATTATGGGATGTAAATATGCACATGGAGTAATTTAATCTCGAAGTTAAAAACATTAAGGTGAATGGAGTTTTAAAGTGCAATTGATGCATATTTGATTCTTTAAGTTTCTAGTCCTTATGCTCCTCATTTTCCTTTTTGTGTTTTTTTTTAGTTCTCTGATTGCACGTCTTTCTGATTCTTGATGTTCCCAATATTTATGCAGACATTTTTGGGCTTCATGAAAGGAAAGGCTCCACAAACCCTACTAACTGACCAAAATATGTGGCTGAAAGAGGCAATTGCTATTGAAATGCCTGAAACGAAGCATGCTTTTAGTATTTGCCACATTATCTCAAAGTTCTCTGATTGGTTCTCTGTTTTGCTTGGGTCACGATATGATGACTGGAAATCTGATTTTTATCGGCTTTATGGTCTGGAGCTGTTAGAAGAATTTGAAGAAGAATGGAGAGAAATGATTGATAAATATGGACTCCATGATAATAAGCACATTATCAGCTTATATGCATTGCGGACATTTTGGGCTTTGCCATTCTTGAGGCCTTACTTCTTTGCAGGTTTGACAAGTTTATGTCAATCAGAGACCACTACTACTTTCATCCAACGGATTTTGAGTGCACAGTCCCTACTAGATCGTTTTGTAGAACAAGTGCGCAATTTTTTTTTTCCTCCTCCCGTATTTTGTTGATATAGATTTCTTTTACTATGCCAAATCTTATTGAACATTTTTTTTCTTTTGTAGGTGGCTGAGGTTGTTGAATTCAATGACCGTGGTTCCAAGCAAAAGCAGCCAAGGAAATCGCAGAAAGTCTGCCTTAAAACAGGCTCACCAATTGAATCTCATGCGGCTACTGTTCTTACACCGTATGCCTTTGGTAAGCTCCAAGAAGAGCTTTTATTGGCTCCACAATATGCATCCTTTGTGGTTGATGAAGGCTGCTTCGAGGTCAAACACCATACCCAAATGGATGGAGGGTGTAAAGTGATCTGCGTTCTGTGTGAAGAGCAGATTAGTTGTAGTTGCCATCATTTTGAGTTTTCAGGTATTCTTTGCAGGCATGTTCTTCGTGTTCTATCTAGTAATAACTGTTTCCATATTCCAGACCCATACCTGCCCAGCCGTTGGCGTTTGAATAGTTCGTCTTCCATAAACCCATTAAGCAATGCAACGAGACAGCACTCCGAAAAGATTCAGTTGTTAGAGTCCTTGACTTCAGCACTCATAGCAGAGTCAATCGAAACAAAGGAACGCCTCGATGTTGCTTGTGAGCAAACCGCCATGGTTCTTTCCCGCATCAAGGACCTTCCTAGGACGACACAAAGTGCAAATGATATCGTATACAATTGTCCATCTGATTTGATCTTACCAGAGGTAGAAGATACAGATGGAATTGTTCAAAGCTTCACAATGGGGACTTCTCATGAACCTCTCACTTCAGGAAAGCTGAAGGATAGAAGGCCAAGAGATGGGATTGATATAACTCGAAAACGAAGACATTATTCTGATTCTTGCTGTGGGCATTTCGAACATGATTCATCAGATTGCCCAATGATGGAAGGGGACAATTTGAATGGAGATGCATTAGGATATATTTAAGTTGAAGCATCAGAAGCCTTTAGTAGGTTTACAAACAACAAATGCTTGATGTTATTGTTAGTTACTCTTCCAAATTTTAGATGGAAAAAAAAGAATCCCATAAATCCAAATATAAAGATCTGTCTAGGATTACAAATGTCAGATTCCAACCTTTAAATTCGCTAAATACCATCATTTAGAGATAGTTTATTTTTTTTTTTTTAAATTATTCTACTGTATAAGTAACAACTTTGTGAAACATAAACTTTGAAGTTTATGCTGAAAGATGAATTAATTATATAATTGTAATATATTCTTGGAATAAACCAGAGAAGATTAGAAGGCACTGCAGCAAACCGACATCAATATTCTTAAGTCATTGTTGCATTTGTTCTTTCAGGGGGGGTATCACTTTGTTGGGTTATTATTCCTTTCTCTAAAGTTGGCAAATCTCAACAATTGAAACTTTAGGCATCTAGGAACTTTATGTTTTGTTTGGTCAACATTGAAAGCCAAACCTGTTTTGTTTCATTTTTATAGTAATTAAATCTCTAAACTTCAAAATTTTGTTAAAATGTCCATGGTTAATTAGTAATCGAATTAGTTAGTTATTAATTTTTAATTTGATTGGTTTAATCATTGATTTAGTTTCAATTAAATAAATTATTAAAAAATTAAAAAAAATCATAAAATCCATTCAACCATATAGACTTGATCAAAATTTTATTTTAATTTAATTGATTCAGAAAGTTCGTAATTTAACTAGTTTAATTTTATTTAAACTAATTGATCAATTAATTTTCGATCCAATTAATTTAATGTATCAATCTAATTCCCAACGTTTGTCGGATCCAATGCTAAGTTAAGTGGCATCTTAATGGAAAAAACAGTAATGAGAAAGCTTATTCATATTTAGTGAGGATACAGATAAGAACCTTTGACCATGTACTTGATAAAATTGTTATTTAACTTCTCCAAAAAAAATATAATTCATATCTTGATTTTTTTTAAGCTTTTAACTTAAATCAAAATTTAATGTGACATAGAGAATATAAAAAATAATCATAATGTGAGCTGAAACAGTAACATTGGTATCAGGAGACTGTTTTTCTATTACAATTGCAATGTCTAAGAAATTCCACTTTGAGGCAAAGGTAAAGAAAAAGAAAGGATGGGAAATGCACTTTGAGATAAAAGACGGTGGAAGATGGTGAAGTCTCTAATATTTTACACGTGTCTATGATGAAGCAAAGCCCATTGTGGCCTTCATCTTTAGAAAAATTATAGAAAAAGCCACAATCAATGTGAATAACTTCACAGTAAAGGCCAGAATCATTGGAATCTTTGGGCTTTAAGCAACCTTTGCTCCAAGCTATTCTATAATTCCTTCAGTTTTGGTAGCGCAAACCATTTAATTCCCCGCCCGCCCATCAACTCCTTGCATGAATTCCGTTTTTGTTGCCCGAAAATGCCTAAAACAGTAGGTGTCACACATGCTGATCTCGCCCCAAGTCGTCGAAGCACCGAATTAGGCAGCAAAACCGGTGTTGCTTTCATAGTTGTCACCATCATATGTGGTCTCTTCTGCTTCGTACTTTGCCTCATAGCCGAAGCCACTCGTTCCCAGGTACTTAACTCTCCCCCCTCCCCCCCCTTTTCCCTTTATGTCCTCGCTTCAGTTCGTTGATATACACATGATGTGGCGTAGGAAAAATGGGTGGAGAGTGGAGAAGACGGGAAAGACGTGAAATATGAATGCATATACAGTGGAAGCGGGAAGATGGCATTGTTGTGTTCAGCAGTGGCATTTGTGGGACTTGCAGTGGTGATGTTGGTGGAACATATGTACATGTTGATTGCGGTGAGTAAATCACCGCCGCCGGTTCTGCTTTCATGGGATCCTGATTCCACTCAGTTCAAGACTCTCACCTGGCAGGCTGGATTTTTCTTTGTCACCACTTGGTAACATTCTCAAACATACACTATCAGCCTTCATTCTGGGTTTCACCGCCCTTTTCAATTGCATTGCTTCATCTTCGTGCCCTTTTTCCAGTTTTTTTTTTCCTATGCTGCTTATGAATTTCGATTACCCTTTTCTTTAAACTATTAAGGTTAACTGTATCTTACATCAAACTATGATACAAATTCTAAATTCGAACTTATACTTTAGAAGTTTTCATTGGGCCCTTAAAACATTATCTTAAACATTAAATAACTTGGCTACCTTTGACTACGGTTTTGTAGATATATATATTTACTTTATAGATAACAAGGCTTAACTTTTAAATAAATAAATAATCAATTAAACGAGGGTTTAATAGAAAATTAGCAATTAATTAAGCTATCAAATTTTTTAGATTAATTTTTGACTAAGGGCTCAATTAGGTGTTTTTTTCCACTAGAGTTCGAATTGATTATTAATTTAGAACTTTTTTTTTATCATTTAAGCTTAAAAATAGTCATTTTAAATTTTATTAACATCATCACAATCATATGTTGTTTATCGTATTAAATTCAAACTCTCTATGCGGTTGGTACACACATGTTTATAATTTAGTTCTTGTATTTTGAATATAACCCACAATCAGTATGTCTAAATTGACGACTAAAATGATACTTTAAAGATGATTTTAAAGTTTCAGGATCAATTTTAAAATGTCCAATAATTTGAGGACTTCTGGTGAGATTAATTCAATTATAAAAGCAAAGCAGCTGAAGTTTTCATTGATTCCAATTTCAGGCTTTGCTTTGCGGTGGCTGAGATTTTGTTGTTGATAGGGCTAAGTGTGGAATCGGGACATTTGAAAAACTGGTCGAAACCGAGAGAAAGCTGTCTCATAATCAGAGAAGGCTTGTTTTGTGCGGCTGGTGTGTTGACATTGATGACCGTTTTCTTGGCGGCTGGCCTCTACTTGACTGCATTACATGCCCAAAAGTTGTTCCAACAACAGCAACTTGTTCGCCAACAGGTACTTGAAACAACCGTCCTATACACATCACCACCTGGTTCGCCACCACATCGGTTGACAACCATGGCGAGAGAAGACCCGGTGATCACAGAGTTGCCGAACCAACCACCTCCGTTTTCGTTTTCCGGGAGATTTCAGAAAGCAATTTGATGGTTGTATTTAGAGCAAAATAAATTGGGTGCCTGGGGCAAAAGCTGAAGGCACAAACTAGAGCTATATTTGCATTAGATATACCAAAAGAAAAAAATAATTACTCTTTTGATTTTTGTAAATGATAATTTTTTATACAATGAAAAAAGTATATAACTTTAAATTGCGGTATGATATTTGCATGATCATAGTAAAGGAAATAAAAAGTAACGGTGTACGAAATTTTTAGTGAGATTTTTTCTTAAATTAAAATTGGAATTTTGCGAGGGGCAAGTAAGGATGTTTGCCCATTAATTATATTTTGATTCTTGGTCCTTTTAAAAATTGGGTTAATATGTATATAAGTTTAAATTAACTTTACTATTATACTTCACTTAGATTGATATTTGTCATTATCTTTACAAACTAAAGATAATTTGATCACTATACTTTAATTTTATTTTTAATTTTATTGCTTTAGATTGATTTTTACATTACTGTTAATTTTTTAATTAAATTTTGCTATTCAATTTAAGTTTAAAATAATTTGAAAAGACAAAATTTAATATAAAATATTTTTATTTTGCTTTTAATATTTAACAGCAATAAGTTAATTAATACAAAATTAAAAATAAATAAAATGTATATTTTATAAAATAAACTTAATTTTTTATAATATATTTTTTTTCAAGTTTTGTTTCATTAAATAGAAATTCTAATTTAATTTATTAATTTTAATATTTATAAGTTAAATTATTATTAACTATTAAAATAAAATATTTGAAAAAATTTCTTATTAAATTATGTTTTCAAATCATCAAAATTCATATAAAGTGGCAATTTTAATTAAAAACAACGTCGGCAGAAAATTTTAATAATATTCAAAGTTTAACAGTAAAAGTCAATTACATAAAGTTGAATGGCAAATTTACTCATATTTTTAAAATATAATGACAAATATCAATGAAAACAAAAATAATGGCAAATTCAATATTCACCAATTGTATGATAATAAATTTACACTTTAATCCCTTAAAATTAGCAATTCAACAAAAAAAATTTAGGCTTCGTCCTCCCTTAACAATTTATATTTTTATCTTAGTTCACGACCAATATTTACTGACTTCACCTTGAGTCTCCTTACGTTTAAATTTTCAGCTTTATTTTGAGAACGAATCCAAAAAATATTCTTCAACTTTCCAAAACCATCAAATTCAGATTGGTGGAAGAAATCTCTATTTTTATTTTGTATTTTACAAAAAATAAATCTCAAATACTTAGCATCCTCCTCTTGCATGATGAACCTCCTATTGTTATAGATATAATTTATACAATCCTCTAATAAACACTCCATTTGATTTGGTCTACTTAATTCAACTTGCAGCAATTTAATGTTTTTGCAAATTGGAAAATCAACCATATCATTTGCCTCAAAGGTCCTTTTTAATTGATTAGAAATATGCCTATGTCCAAACATTAGCATTGACATGTCAGGCATGAGTTCATGTGAATAAATTGTGATTACGCTACTAACACTCCACATACTGTCACCTTCTAAAACAACATTCACCCTTGCAAGCTAAGATATTCTTTTGCTCTTCTTCCTCTAATTAGATTTGTGTAATGCGTAGGTTTGTGCAAGTATACAAATCGTTATCAAGTAATAAGTAAATATAAGAGTTATCATCTCTACAGGGACTATATTTAAATCAACACTTGTAAAAATTATTATTCACAAATTAGTTAAGAAAAACATATAATTTTGTCTGATAGGTGTTAAATTAATTTAATTAAATGCAAGTTGATCTAAATGCAAATGAAATGAAATGCAAGGTGATGGTTTAGCAACGATTTTTCCGAGTTAACAACAATAACATGAATAAGCTAGAATAATTACAACATTCGACTTAATTCATTTTTCATCATGCTTAAAATTGTTTGGAAAATATTCCATGGCAATTTGATCTTTCATTAACTGGGAATCTCATATAAGTTCAACCGAATCTCATACTTAGAAAAAATATGCATAAACCAATGTCATAATTTAACTAAGGATTCCTTAGAATTTATGTGAAGTAACAAGTACGGATCAGGTTTGAAGCAATTTAGTCACACAAACCTAAAGTTATGCAACCTTTAATTTAATCAGATCATGATCTAAATTAAGTATGCACCTTCCAATTATTGTGTCCATTAATTTTCATCTGGTCAGGATTGTTGAACTAATTCACATACATTAAAACATATTTTAATGCATGAAATACATACATGTTTTTAATTGGAAGCATGAATGATTGAGGCACAAAACAACACAAGTATGAATCAAAATGAGCTTTATCAAATTAATGTAATCATTCTAGCTAAACAAAATTAAGTCATCATTGTCAATGGGGAAACATCAAAACAGATTGCAAACATATTGAATAAAGACAATAAGATTTAAGGAAGAAGAAACTCTTGATGATTTCGACAGTTCTCTAAAGATTGGTCGTGGTGGCTTTCTCCTATTCTCGTGATTACTCTTTCGCAAAATGCTCCTCAAGGTGGCCGGCCTAGAGAGGTTTTCCTAAGGGAAAATGCTAGCTAAAGGGAAAAGGGGAAATGAGAAGGCTTATGCGTGGAAGGGATGGAAGAAGAATGAGAAGGATGTGTGTTAATGGATTAGTGAGTGATGGGGGATGAGTTTAATGAGGGTTGAAGGGTGGTATTTATAGTGGATGGAGAACTTGAGAGTTTGGTAAAAATAGCTTGAGGGATCTCTTGAAATGCTCCTTCTCTTGGCTGGCCATAAAATGTGAAAAGTGGCTGATTTTTTCCCTTGATTTTCTTGCTTGATTCTAGCTTTGTGCTAGGGGTTAGACGGTTTCTTGGGAAGTATTTGGGAATTGATTTTTGATTCTTTCCTAAGTGCAAGGACCTTAAAAATTTTGGGTTTCTCATGATGCTTGTCGAATTTGGGCTTCTCTTCCCCTTGATGGACGGTTTTGTGACCCAATTTAAGACCTAATTAGATTTCTTTTCAGCAACCAACGTCAACTGGATCAAGGTAAAATTTTTTGAACCTGATCATGCTTTAGCTGTCCATATGATTTGTTCATTTGTGACATTTAATTCCATGGTCCCACTGCAATATATTAAGCACTTTATTAAACATGTAACAATATAACTTAATTTTATGCAAAATTAACTCTAAAAATTAATAAAATTACAAACTTGTTAAAATCATGCTCAATGTCTTAATATGAATTAAATTCATATAATTTGCTAGCAATATACTCGAAATTTTCTCAAAGATTAAAGAAAAAGATGCTAAATAAGTTTGTATAATTTAGACTTATCAATTTGTCACCTTTATCACAAGCTAAACAGGAATAATTAGGGACATTAGAATTTTTCCTACTCATTTCTCTCCTCACCACACTAAACTCTTTCAACTATGCATGGGTAAAAGCTGAACAATTCATCAAAACTTCTAAATATCATTCCTTCGATTGGACCAGCTGCTAATTCCTTATCATCATCAACCTTTATCTGATTATCACCATAATTGGAACCTCTTATGTTGGTATCATAAGACCCTTGAACATCAACATATCGATCATCAAGTTCTTCACATTGAATAGAACTTGCATCGTTTGTGTTTGAATCAAAGCCCCCATTAGATGAATTTTCATTTCTTCCTTATCTGTTCAATAAATTATTATCATTATAACCCAAAAAAATCATTCAGGGTTTCAGTGACATCACCGTTTTGGTTATGGTGATGACTTTCTAGTTATTCAATCTACGAATTAACTCATTCTACATTTGACTGTATGAGAATTTTGTGTTTCCTTTGGAATTTTCATTTCTTCTACAAATATTTCTCTTGAAAACTTTTTAATCTTTGATAATTTTGAATGAAAAACTAGAAGTACTATGAACAAAATAGGGAAAGGCTGGAAGATGAAGTAATGCGACTTGTCCTATGCCTGTTAATTATTTTCATAACTAGTTATCTTACTCTTTATTATAAATGCAAATAGCAAAACTAATTATGATTGTTGATAGTGAAACTTAATTGAGTATCCAGGTGAACGATAATTCATACTAGGAACATATAACAATAATTGCATAAATGAGAAGGAACTAAGGGAGGAAAAACAATGAGGAAAAAACTAATCTTCCAAAGCACTAAGGGTATAAATATCAATTTGTTCATTTTGTATAGTTTCTATCCAAAAAAATTTGTATGTTTAAAAGTGTCCTAAGTGAAAAGGTAAATGTAATAGGTTATAAATATCTTAGCCACCCTAGTTGCCAGTAATTGGCAGCTATGAGGAGTAGATGAAGAATGAAAGATGATGCATTATCAATGAAAAGTGGCTTTAGGGTTAGGAATAGACATTACCTTGTAAGCTGTGGCCCAACTTAGTATGACTGAGTTCAGACCTTGTTGAATATTTGGTAGATCGGTTATTTTATATTTGTATGGACCATTGTAGTTCTTACTTATTAAAGTTGGGCACTCATAAAACTAAAAACCACTATTCACCCAATAACTTTTAAAGCTTGAAACTACTTCAACCTTTTTATTTTAAGTTTATTAGCAAACAAAAATGGATTCTAAACTCTACTTATTTGCCATACCTTTGTTGTGCTTTTTTTATTAGGTTAAATTTGGATTGTAAAGTAAATTAGGGTTTCTTTTATAATGAGAATTTTTTAAAAATTAATTTTGATGTCATGTTAGTGACATGAAAAGAAAATCAAAATGTTAAGCAAATAATTTTTTGACATTCAACCTTGTCATCATTTACAATTTTTATATTGTGCTTTCAACTTAGTAGTGAAAATATTAATTTACTTTAGAACTCATAATATAAAGTTCTAGTGTATATTACATTAATCTGATTGGTTTATTTAGATGAAATGTAAAATTTTACTATCGATGGACAACATATAAAATTATACAAAAGCTTATTTTACTAATTAAATTGTCTTTATTTATAAGTAAAGAGTGAAGGAGAAAGAAGAAAAGCTAGAATGGAACAAGTAGGGGAAAAAGGAAAGCAAAAGAGGTTTTTGCTTCCTTGAATGAAAATAAGTTTAATGAATTGCTGCCCTTGGCGTGAGATTGGGAAGCATGCATGTTTTTGTGTAAAATATGAGAGCCTGTAGGGGGTTTGTTGCATGTTTCAATTGGTAAATAGGTTCACACGGTTCTCCCTAGTAAACGTTGTTGAAAATGTGTAGAATATGATGCCATATGTATGGCTGATGCATGTGTTCACTAATTTCGAAGAAATTCATTCTTGCATTTTGCAAGTATTTTTTTTATAATTGGGAATGGGGAATGAGGTTTTTTGGGATCGAACCCAAGTTCTAATGCCTACAACATAATAATTTTTCCATTAGGTTAAGAGGTTGCTGGCCATTTTGCAAGTTTCACACATGGGCTTCCTGCATTAATATATGATTAGATGGCTTAAGGATGTATCTATTTATATATATTTATATAAATCTCGCATTTCGTTTTAGGTAAGTTATGATATTTTAATTTCTCTTAAAAGATGAAAAATGAATAAAACAATCTAAATGTTTGATATGAAATGGCACGAAAAATAATATATTGTTGAGTATGCTTCATATTTCAGTCAAATTTGAGAGATAATCTCCCAGTTAAACTCTGTTTATTTGTTTTAGTTGAACTCTGACTAGTCTAGATTATTTTATTATTATCTGACCTACGAATTTAGCCTATAAACAGACTCTTTTACAACCTTAGAAAATACACCTATTAAAATATTAGAACTCATAACACTTTTGGAGAATTTTGCGTTTACGTTTTGAGGGTTCTTTATTTTCGAGTCTCAAGGTTTAGTTTTTATCTCCATCTTCTGTACTATTTGTTCTTTTCTCATTATAGTAAAATTATCTTTGCCCGTGAGTTTTTATCCTCTTTGGAGGAGTTTTCCACGTTAAATTTATGTGTTCAATTTTTCAATTTCTTTCACTATTTTTTACTTGTTTGTTGCTTAATCGGGTTGATCCCTAACAAGTGGTATCAAATCTAGTTTAATTTTCGTAGATCAGCCCATTCAGAGATGGTAGCAACAAGGCTTGACATTGAAAAGTTCGATGGTGTCACAAATTTCAATATGTGGCAAGTTCGGACGATAGCAATTCTAGTTCAGACTAACATGAAAAAGCTCGTTATCGGGAAAAAGTCTGAGAATCTAAATTAGACAAAATGGGAAGAGCTTGATGAAAAGCCCCTGTTTGTAATCCAGTTGTGCCTTGTGAATAGGGTATTACAGGAGGCATTGATGGAGAAAACCTCACCCGCCTTGTGGAAAATGTTAGAAACTCTTTATGCGACTAAGTCTCTAGCTAATCATTTAGTGTTGGAACAATATCTATTTATGCGACTAAGTCTCTAGCTAATCATTAGTCAATTTATTACTTTTTTTGAATGATTTAAAGAATGTTGAGGTTAAGATTGACGATGAAGATTAGGCTATGTTATTATTGTGCTCTTTACCCTCTTTATACAAGTCTTTCAAGGAGACCTTGATTTATGGCAGAGACAAACTTTTGTTCGAGGATGTGAAGGGTCATTTTTTGAGTAAAAATAAACTCGACAATGAGTTTGGTTCGGATAGCAAGGAATATAAGCAAGCTTTTGCTTTGGTAGTATCAAAAAAGCGAGACAAAAGGTGTTGCTATTTAAGAAGTTAGGTCACGTCAAAGTAGATTATTATAAACTGCGAAATAAAAGGGTTGCTGAGAGTAACGAGGAATATGTAATTGGTGTTAATTTAGTCGATGAAAGAGGTGATGATTTCTTGTTAGTGCCAACAAACGATAGCTCTAAGCTTACGTCTGAGTGGGCCCTAGATTCAGGATGTTCTTTCCATATGTGTCCCAACAGAGAATGGTTCCCCACATATAGTTCGATTGAAGGTGAAGTTGTGCCCATGGTAAACGATTCATCCAGTAAGGTAATTGGTATTGGTACTGTTAAAATTAGGATGCATGATAAAATGATTAGGACACTCTCAGATGTCAGGTATGTACCTGATTTACGAAAGAATCTCATTTCCTTGAATATTTTAGACTTAAAAGGTTACAGAATCATTATTGAGTCGAGTGACATTAAGGTGTCTTATGGGGCTCTCATTTTGTTAAAAGGTAAAGAACCGGAAGTCTTTATATTCTGGAAGGTTCTATAGTGACCGATGAAACTGGACGTCCCTCATCTGTTACAGAGTCGAAGTCAACTCGTTTAGAGCAGAGCCCACTTTGTTATAGGGGAAAAAAGGGTATGATGGTTTCGTTGAAGAGAGGTTCTCTTTTGGATGCAGGTTTTGAAAAGTTAGGGCATCGTGTTTGTGAAAATCAAACCCGAGTTAGTTTTGATTTGGCAGTGCACAAGTCGAAGGCTATAAGCCTTCCAGGTTCTAAGCATAGATTCGACTCAGTTAATTCCCTGCATAGTTTAAGATAGGCCGCCATCTGTTTCTCCAAAAATATAAGGCACACCGCATAAATCTCCACTTTGACTGGTATTTATCATGCCTCTTATTCCATGCCTTGTCATAGGCCAAACTCAAATTTTGCAAAATATCAACCAAATCTAAATTGTGCCTGAACCTGGAAACTGAAAGACTCTCAGTCTTCAAATCAAAAGTTGTATAATGCAACAAGGGCCAATAATACCTGAACAAGAGAGAAAACATTAACTCTCTCTACCTTGACTGTAAACCTCTACGATCAAACTTGCCTTAAATATTTTACGAACCATTCGAGTCCTTAAAACCAAAAGGAGATAAGATTCTTCACTAAATCATACATATGCCTTACATTTGACACGACTCCATCTTCAATCGGATTATGTGGAGAGAAATGAATCATCACCCTTGTCCTCGACCATATCAGCTACCTCCGTAATTATTCGAAACTACTAGAAAATGAAATTTGTGATTCGTTGAATCTTCTCGATATCTAAAATTGTTGTTGTGTCACCGAATGAGTCGATCTATGGAAGCTGAACTAGGCTTTGATACTAATTTGTTGGGGATTGACTCGTATAAACAATGAGATAGTAAAAGTAAAGAAGAACGAACACAAATATTTTACCTGGAAAACCCTCAAAAAGGGAAAAACATTGGGAAAATGAGGCTTAGGCTTTTCACTAAATGAGTAAACAAATGAGAGTACAATATGGAGAAAATAACCTAAACGTACATTACCTAAAACCCCGAATACAAAGCTCAAAATCTCAAAGAGCAAATTGGGAAACAAAACTCTAATTCTCATAGGGCACTTACAAAAGAGTATAAAATACTCTCCTAATTACCACGAAACTCTCACAAAAATTCATATGCGACTACATCTTGTTGCCCCTAAAGAAAAGCCCATTTTCTGATTAGCCTCTCAAAACAGGGATACAATGGCCCCTTTAAATAGGCTAAGATTAGAGTTCTAATCATACTAAAATATCCCTGGAATAATTAGAGCCTAACTGGGAGAAGAAGTTCTGCTTAAAGTTTAAATAGGAGAACACGATGTGACATTGTTTTCGCGTCACCATGATATCTAGAGTCGCGTCGTCGTGATGTCATGATCCTCCTTGTCGCGACGTCACCATCTGTTTCTTTGAAAATATGAGGCACACCCCACAGATTTAAAGGATGTTATGACAACAAAAATATAAAAAAATATTATTTTTTTTCAATTAATAAATCTTATCGGATGTCCTCGAGATGACTCTTTACTAACTAATAATTAGTAATGAAAAAACTCACTTATAGTCAACAACATTTTGGCCTAGTGACAATAGTATTATATTGTAGGCATAAGAATTTATCTCCAAACAACCCAATTCTCCACCCCCAAATATATAAAAGAGAAAACCCATTTATAATAATAATTAATTAAAAAATAAGGTAATAATAATATTTAGACCTACTAATGGGTCGGGCGACTTGATTGGCCTGACTCATTATGGGTTGAGCTTGTGCAAGTATTTTTTGACTTTAGACCAATATCACCCAAATTAAAATTAAATAATTTCTATTTTTTTAAAAATTGTTATAAAAATTTATAAATATCAATGTATACTTTTAAATTTTTATTATTATTATTTAAATAGTAAATCGGTAATATGGGTGGATTAACTAGATTAAGCTTAGAATTAGGCCTAAATAATTATTTAGAATCAAGCATTGGCCTAGCTAACGCCATGACACCACTAATTATAATAATAGATAAAATTCTCTTTTAATCAATAAATAAATATAATTGAAACTTGAGAGAATATGTTAAAAAATTAGAAAGTTAGATTCATTAGTGTATTTTTATTTCATTTGGTTTAACAAAATGGATTAGAGTCATTAAAAGTGAGAGAGTATTATTTCACTTTAAGATCATCTTTGTTTGTATAACCATTGAAATATATATAAGATTTTGTTGTTTGTTTAATGGTTAAGATTACTAAAAGTACATTTTATTAAATTGTTCTAGTATAATTTGCTTCATTTTTATTATTTACCACACAAAAGTTTAACACTTGAAGCTTTTAACATTTTTTCCTTGATTAGTAAATTAATTTTATGTAACATTTTGGAAATAGATAAATTAAAATTAGGGAGGAACAATAAGTAGCGTTTATGTTTTTGTTACTTTGATAAAATAAAAGTAAAAACAAAAAAAAGGAAAGAAGAAAAATACTTCCTTTTATCTACTAAAACAAGTTATTTGTGAACTTTTAATAATAATAATAATAATAATAATAATAATAATAATAATAATAATAATAATAATAATAATAATTTTTCAGTTCTTTGGTTTGTCTCTTGAAGGCTGTGCCTCATGCACAATTTTCTTCTACAATTTGAAGAAAGATAATCACGATCATGAGCTACACCTGCATCGATGGAAAACCATTTAGCTCAATTGAAAATTAATGAAGAAGAAAATGTTATTCAAATACAAACAAATCTGAACAAGTAAAGAGCGGGGGAGATTTTTCAACTAGTAGGTTGTTTCTTAACAGCCAGCATAATATTCACTTTCCAGCAATGAAGAGTACTATGACGAATCTATGGCATCCTGTTTGGGGTATTCAAATCCGAGATCTGGGGGAGAAAATGTATTTGTTTCAATTTTTTCACGTTATGGATATGGAAAGGGCTATAAATGGTTCCTTTCGGTCCTTTAATAACCACCTGTTAGTTCTTTATAAACTGCAATGGGGGGAGGATCCATTACAAGTGCCTTTAGTCATGACACCTTTCTGGGTACAGATCCATGATGTTCCTATTAGTCTGTTTTCTGAGATTTTGGCGGTGCAACTGGGTAGTTTTTTAGGATTTTTTTGGAATATGATGGATCAAATTTGGAAAAAGAGAATAGAAATTTCATGAGAATTAGAGTCCAAATTGATGTAAGGCGTCCTTTGAAAAGAAAGAAACAGATTATGATTTGTGGGAGACATTTATATGTTAGGTTTAAGTATGAGATATTATTGTTATTCTATTTCTACTGTGATAGATTGGGCCTAGCGATTCCTTTTGTGAAGCAAAGATGACACTTGGAGTGGAAGTTGCTAAAATGGTTTGGGATTTATCTTTGCGGGCTCAGTCTCGAAGAGCTTTAGCTATGAATAGTATCTGGCTATGTGAGGAAGGGAAGGGGGAATTGGGAGGAATCTGTGAAAATAATAGAAGATTAGGGAATGGTCAGTGGAAGAGGGAAAATAAAATGAGATACAGGAAGAATGTGGATTCAATTCTTGGTTTTAATTTGGAAGGTGGATCATCACCTTTTGGTAAACGAAAGGAAAAAGCATTAGTAGATCATACCCATACTATGATGGATCATGATTTGAAAGATGTAGTAATAATAGGAGAGAAGGGGAATAAGAGATCTAGAGGGGAAATTGACGACTTAACAGGGAAAAATGAGATCAACAATGTATTACCAAGGAATAGGAGAATGGTAGAATTTAATCATTTATCATCGGTGGTGGAATTTAATCATTTATCATCGGTGGCTTCCAAGAGGCAAGTCGACCGGGTGTAATGAAAATTTTAAGCTGGAATGTCCGCGGATTGGGGAGTTCACGGACAATTCAAAGACTCCGGCATTTGCTGAAGATTTATAATCCCCAAATAGTCTTCTTTATGGAGATTAAAATTTACAGAGTTCTGATGGAAAGAGTTTGACGGAGTTGTGGTTTTGCAAATGGTATCAAAATTGGATCGGAGGGTACAAGAGGAGGACTGTATTTGGCATGGAAAAATGACACTATTATCACACTTCAAAATTTTTCTAAAATACATATTGATGTGATAGTGAAAGATAATGAAATAAATGATAAATGGCGATTTACAGGTTTTTATGGAACCCCATATGCTCAAGATACATAGACATTCGACTAAATTTATTAATTATAAAACTAAATTTATTCTCAAATTTACATAGACATTCGATTAATAAATTAATGAACAAGATACACAATAAAGAGAATAAATAAGAGAATGTTCATTGATAAATCGAGATGAATACACGTATTGAGACATTCTTTGCTTACAACATCTTAACTTCGGAATAGAGAGATTCATATTAAGAAAACATAGTAAAAACCTAATACAACGAAAAACTATAATTGAAGTTTGGAAAAGTCCCCTAATTCTGATTACAAAGTTGATTATATATGTAATAGTTCGAAGACTAAAATACCTCTCCATTAATATAGCAATTAGGGCTTTAAATTAGAAAAGACCCTAAATTTCCTTTGAAATTGCAATTGCCACGTATAGAGAAACGTCACGACATGGAGTACTTGCTCGTCATGACTTGGAGCCAATGTTGCAACTTTTAGGCATCAATGGTGCAACATTCGTCGCAGTTTCATCTCAAGAGTTTGTTCTTGTGTCAGTCTTCAATGTCGCAACTTCCAAGGCCTAATGTCACGACATTGGTAGCAGTTTCGTCCAAAAGTTGCATTTTTAGCTCTCGATCCATCCTACATGACCACATAACCTTATTTAGATATCAAATACTATAAAAACTATTAGAAATAATAATTTAACTACTTAAACTGTAAAAAACATAACTTATTACTAAAGTGACTTAATTTTACTATTAAACAAGTTAAAATTATATGAAAAGGGATACAAATAACATGGTCGAACATGGAAGATCAACGTTATGAACTACTTCTCACTAAAACTGATCCCACTACATGACATGTTTCGAGGAATCATCAATTGAAGAACAACAAACTCAATTTCTTTCAAAGGATGAAGTGCCTGAACCTTATCTTCCCTCACCGTTTGAGCATAACTTTGTTAGAGCATATCTTTGGCTGGTTCTTGTCAAGAGATTTCTTCTAGTGTATTTGGAAAATGTTGTGGCTCCTTCACATTTTCACTTGTGCTTTTCAAGCTCAATGTCTCTTCTTCTAAAACTACTTCTATGCCTACTTTTACACCTATGTCAATAAAATTAGAGATTTCAACAATAATACTCAACACTTCACTTAATTATCTGACAATCAATCTTCGACTCTTCATGTTCAACAATTTTATAGGGGTCTTCCTCCTAAAGTTTAAAATTATCCGACTCTACACACTCCTCTACCGGAACATGCCCCTTAGCTCGATTTTGGACGACTTCAAACAATGACTCTAATTTGTTCTACATGGTCTTCAGGGTGTCATGGAATTCAGACATGCCATCCTCAAGTATGACAACCCTAGTAGTTAAATATTTATCTTTATTAGAATCTTCACCATACATACCCCAATCTTGATAAAAATACGAGAATATGGATCATATGTTGAGTTACTACCTAACCATCCATGTGTGTAACCGTGAGAATCATAAAGATACTCATAACCTTGTCTCCCACAGTCGCCATCATACCTCCAGCTAGATGTTGAAATACCTTTTGCATCAAACACGAATGAGTCTTTTGGCCACCTATAGTCATTATTAAACATGACTATCAATCAATTATCAATAAGGAAAAATTAAGGAAACCATTAAAATAAAATAAAGCATTGTATTTATAACTCTAGCATTGGCCAACTATCTTCCTAGAAAAAAAAGGAACAATCACACAAATCAACTCAATCACACACAAACTCCCCGACAACAGCACAATAACTTGACCACACCCCAGCGTATGTGCACCGAGGCCATGAATCAACACAATTAAAATTAAATATCTAGAGATATGCTGCAAATGTGATAGGTCGAGTTGTAATATTTGTAGTGTTACAATGGAACACTACGGAGTATTCTAAGAATTGATGTAACACCCCCATACCCGACTCGATCGTTGAGTCAAGGCATCAGGATGTCACATTCGTTGCCGAAGCAACTATTGAAAATTTCAGGTCAATTTATCATATTATTTAATTAATGTAGATCATTAAATCATTTTAGTAATAATTGAATTTACGATAGAACTAATAATGAGTTAAAGGAGCTCATTAAACATCCACAATTGATCAAAGGCCAAACTGTAAAGTTCATAAAAATTTCTAAATTGTCGTCACAGTGTTGGGGTTTCCACAACATGACATGGTGAACTTGTCATCGTAACTTCGTCTCCATTTTGTTACAAGTTCCACGCTTTGTTTTTATTTATTTGTTTTTATATATCATTACCTAAATATATATTCAGATGTCATAACCGCCACTTCGTTTTACATATCATCCACTTACATCTATTTCGAATATCAAGTCCTCATAAAAACATGATATTCAATAAAAGATAACAAAGTATATAAAATTAACACAAATATTAAAGTTTTACAAATAAGACTATTGGAGGACTTGTACATTTAAAAGTGGTTTACCCACTTCACGTATATTTCCTATTTATTTCTAAATTGTGCCAGCCAATTTAATTCTTCATAAAATTTTAACAAAGAATTCAATATCATATCAATTAATAATTATTCACTTATTATTTTATCAATTCGTTTAAACATACTCACATGTATTAATCATTTCATCACTTACAACCATTTCAAAACAGTTCAAATTCATCTACTATATATATATTCATATATTTTTTTGCCTCCTCCTCCTCTCCATTCCACATCCTTTATGTATATATTTGTTAGAATCTTTAACTTTTAGTATATAACATGCTTATATGTAACATTATCTATAATTCCACTATTTACTTATGTGTTCATATTAAAGCTGTCCACCTGAGTCATAGTCACTAAATTATTGATATCTTGAGCTACATAATTCAAAATTAAGATCCGCTTGATGTTTTTGAAACTAGACTCAAATATCTTTTTACCATAAAAAGTTCAGAATTTATGACTGTAAACTGAAAAATATATAGGATTTTTCCTATATAATTCATTACCTTTTACTTAAATTTGTTGTTAAAACCAAGTAATTGTTAATAAGTTAATGAAATATATGAAAATATGAAATTGGGACGTAGAAATTATTAAAATGTGATTTTATGCTTTATTATATAGTTATCATGTAGAAAATGGCTTCTTTTATATTAATTTGAGCATATTATATTTTCAAGCTATAAAGTGGATCATGCATGATTAAATTAAATAATAAAATATAAAGTTATATTTAATAATTTATTTTAATATATTTCATTAATAAATTGGGTTTTAATTAATTAAGTAAATTGATTAATTAAAGTGGTTAAATTATATTCTTTGGTCCTCTAAATTATCTACTATTGTTGGACAGGTCTGATAGCTTTATGTTGATTATAAAACCATCCAAATGGAGGACCAAGTCAACCCAAAATTAAGCTGCATGTGGATATTCATAAATCAAATTTTAGTTTAATTACACAAGGTCCTTAAAGAGTTGAAGAAATCAGAGATTTACTCGGAATTCTCAATTGACCGAGTCCTGATCCTGATGATGTTGTGGCACTTAAATCAAGCAAAAATCAGCCACACTTCCACAAATCATGCCTGGCCACCCTTGGATGAAGTTTCAAATGATGGACACTCCTATTTTTAGCAAACTAGCTCCCTTGCCTCACCTATAAATAAGACCCCATTTCTCACTTATCACTCATCCCTCACTCATTCATCATTCTTTCCTCTCTCAACTCTTTTAGCTTTCTTTCCCCCTCACGCTTATCATCATCTTTGCATAAGGAGTTTTAGCAAATTAGCCTCTTAAAGAGCCCTTGGTTGGCCACCTCGGAAAGCCATCAGCAAAGGAGCAAAGCGAAGGAACGAAGGAGCCCTCGTCAGTCAGAGTCTTGGGTGACAGCCACTTTGATTTGGGTTTAATCTTTCTTTTCTTTAACTTAATTTAAGAATGTTTGTTATGTGTTCACTGTTCTTCTTTACAACAATGATAGCTTAATTTTATTTAAGTTAGGATGATTGCTTTGATTAAATAATAATTATTTGATTCATTCTTATAATGTTCGTGCCTCAATCGATCATGTTTCAATTAAAATCAAGTCTATATTTCGTTAATACGTGATTGGTATGCACCTAAATTAGTTGAGCAATCCTAACCAGACGACGGCTAATGGAAACATAATTGAAATGTGCATGCTAAATTTAGATCCTAACCCGATTAAATTGCAAGTTACATAACAACCCTAACCAGGCTCTGTTATCTGCATAGTTTTCATATTTGTGTGATTAAACTATTTCAAACCTAACACGTCCTTGTTACCTCGCACGAATACTAAGAAACCCTTAGTAAATAAGGATTAGTAAAATGCGTATTTACTAAGTAAAGGATTCTGAAAAGACCTAATGTGGTTTCCAAACTCATGAAAGATCGAGTTGCCATGGAATGTTTTCCGAATATTGAAAGGCATGTTGATAATAATTGGAGTTTAGTCAAAGTAATTGTCCTAGCTTATTTATGTTATAATTGTTGCTTATTGTGTTAATTCTACTAAAATCTATTTCATTCATATAATTGCATGTTAGGATAAATCATATTAGGGATCATTGCATCTAGATTAATTTTGCATAATTTTAGTCAATACTTCCAAATCAAATTGCATTTCTATTTACCAAGTTGTGAATAATATTTTTATAATTGAGTGACTTAGCACGAATACAATTCCTATGGAGACGATAACTCAATACTTACTTATTACTTGATAATGACTGTGTACACTTGCACAAACTCAAGCGTTACAAAGACTTAGCTAATAAGTATAGTAAATTCTTCAAATTTGTCCATGTTCTGCTGTTTGACAGCTTCGACCTTTCTTTACTAAAAATTAATTATCTCTTAGTACGGGGTTTGGATCATGTTTACATTTGTTTATATCAAATATAAACTCATTAAGAATTTAAACATATAAATTTAAAACCCTAATAAATTTTTTTACAATTTTTTTATGATTTTCCAAAGTTAGAATAGGGGAACCCAAATCCATTCTGACCTTGTTTCATGAAAATTAATATATCTAAAACTATAAATTTTCGTTTCTTGAAATGTTTCTTCCATATAAAACTAGACTCAATAAGATTTAATTACATATTTAATTCAATCTATAACTAAATTTCCATAATTTTTGGTGAGTTTTCAAAGTTAAGTCATTGCTGCTATACAAACTGTTTTAACGAAAAAAATAATTTCTTTTCCATGGTTCTTTGCACTATCTTTCATTATTCACACATAATTGCCATACTTTTGATTACTATACAATTTAGGCACTTATGTTTATGTGTAGATTACATATTCATTTCTTAATCTTAGTACTTTTCACCATATAAATCACATTCTTTCTTACCAATTTAGTGTTTTAAATCTCTATTCTTCATCAAATACTTTCTATTTCTAGCATTTAGATTAAATACATGTTTCATACATCTCACTCAAAACATCTTTAACTCAATCTATTGAAATACAAGTAGGTTTAGTATGAAACTTACCTCCTCTGTCAAGAATTTCTTCATTTCTTCTTCATTTCCATGCATTTCTCATCTTCACCACTTTCTTTCCATTTTCTTCTCATTTTCTCCACTTTCATCTACTATTTTATTGCTTCTAAATTGATGAGCATATTCTATAGAGTCTCTACTTCATCTCTTTTCTTTAATATCTAAGGAAATTTTCAAAAACTTTGGGTAAAAAGGTAGGTTTTCATGGCAAATGACTAAATTGTAAAGAAAAGAAAACTTCTTTTCTCACCCTTTCACTCACATTGGAAGGATGATCCATTTCCTTCATCCTTCCTCTCTTTTTATACTACCATTTTTCTAAATAAAATAATAATAAATATCTAAGCAAAATATTAATAAAATAATATTTAACTAATTAATTGATTAAAAAAATCACCAATATATCATCAACATCATCATTACATTCTAGAACTCTCCCTCTTGCTAATTGACCATTTTGCCCTTTATGATCTTTCAAAATTCCATCCTTAAATCATCATTTAATTTAGTAAAATTGTAATTTAGTCCTTCACAATTCTTCACCTATTCAATTTGGTCCCTGCATGCCAATTCCACATATTAGTAAATTGGATTATTTTCACTTTTGTTCCTTCAAGTTTCTTATTTTTACACTTCGATCCCCTAGATTTTGAATATTTACACTTGAGCCAAAAAATTTCCACATATTTACAATTTAGCCTTTACTTTAAATCAATATACTAAAACCTACTTCTTAATCATCATCATCATCATCATCATCATTATTATTATTATTATTATTATTATTATTATTATTATTATTATTATTATTATTATTACTCCTCAATATTCTCTTTTATCCGTTTTATATAATTTTTCATTTTTTGAAAAATCAATTATACATTATTCAATTTATTACTACTTTTATTATATATAAATTGTAGAGATGTTACATTTATGCTTGTGCCATAGAACTTTTTGCATATTTTCAATTTAGTCCCTTCCTTAATACACCATGTCATGCTTCTTAATTTAACTCTCTTTTGATATATTGTAACTTTTATTTTCTTTGATCTTATACCTTATTTCGCTAAAATTTTATCTCATATTATTTACGACCAAAGAGGTTTTAAGGATGTTACAATTGAACCTAAGAGAGTTCGGGGATAAGGTGACTAATGCAATCTAAGCATGCAAGGAGAAAGATTAACTAACTACTCGCTAAGTATTATATTACGGGAAATCATAATCAAAGGTAATTGCACTAATAAACTATTTAACATTACGACCAGATTGTAAAATACTCAAAATTACACTACAAGAAACACAAGTGGTTGTTTGACTTCCATGTTGTTGATTAGTCTTTGGATTAGGAATCTAAAAGGCTTAAACTCCTAATTGGCTCAATTTTACCTCTCAATCACCATTTTACCAAATTAGACGATTTATTCTAGCTTATCTCTCGACCGCACCAAACTAACTCAAGATAACCAAATTGATGCTCGATAAGATCTCCTCTCAGCATCACCTATCTAAATGTTCACTTAGAGGTGTCAATTCTAAGTTTTGAAGTTTATTCGATTTAGTCCAATTTTTACAATTAGTCCTTACATCAAATATTAACCAAATAACCACCATATTTTTAGTTACCTAACATCATTTTCATGCAAACAACAGCCCAACACATACCCAAATCATTTATTAAAATAAGCACAAGAGTAAGGTGAGAGAAAGCTTAGGAATTTCTTTAATAGTTGCTTGGAGAGGATGATGACAACAACAATGGAGGTGAAAATGCAAGTAAAGTTCAAAATTTTTAACTTTAGAAAGCAAATGAAATTGAAATATATTAATGGATTTGGATAAAAATCAAAATACAAAGCAAAGTTTAAATACCAAAGTGTAGATAATAGAAAAGCTATAGTAAAAACTAACTAAACTACCAACTACACAAATTAAACTAAGTTAATGAACTAAACCTAAAACATGAAGAAGAAAACTAATTAATAAGCTTAAAAGAAGAAAGAAAGTTGGCTTTTTAAAATTTTTCAACCAAAAGTACTTTTATTAGTTGAGATATAATTTCGAATTTAAGACAATAATGGCACTGAAAGTTTTATTTTTACTTGGGATGATATTGGACAAAAGACTACCCGTGCAGCATTTTTCACTCCATCAAGCATCACTATCACAACACCCAGGCTTTGGTTTCATAGCACCTAAGTTTTGGTGTCGCAACACCCTTGAAAATGGTGCACTAATGGTTGTGAGGGTTTTTGGTGTCGTGACATCACTGGTGGTAGCCACAATTTCTTCACTTTAACATTTTCAGGGATATCACGACTTTGGAGGCTTGGTGTTGCAACTTTGGGCTCAATGTCATGACATCATACCCTTAGTGTCACGACTCTCTCAATAGTAAGCTTAAAGTTGATTTCTTGTTAAAATTTTTAATCTCGAGGCAAATGGACTCGGTGTTGTGACTTTCATTGCATTAGTGTTGCAACACTCATGTTGAATGTTGTTTTCCTCAAGGTTAGGTGATTGACGTTTCCCTACACTAACACAAACACATTATTAGGTCCTCATGGCACCATTTTGCCATTTTGAGTCTCAAAAGGGACAAAACTAAGCAAAAACATTTATTAATAGTGAAAACTAAAAATCAACAGAAATATAGAAAGGCAACCTAAATTGCTTGAGAATAAGCTCCTTAAGTGTTTTGGAAAGTCTAATTTGACATATCAAATTACGGTAGAGCACAAGGAAATAGTGATATTGGTATTACATATATATTATCATATCTTAACATTGGTGGTTATATTACTTACTCAAGCTAATCTTCTTATCTAAACATGAGAATATGATTTCTAAACATAAGATTACTATCAATAATCTTAGATTTCATAAGCCAAACATCTTTTGAAGGTAAAATTGTCACAAATCTCACATTATAAGATTAAAATATTGTCAAATTTTGACACTGTTGATAATAACATATTATTGGTGTTGATTTGAAGTAGTCCATAATTACTTAAGAAAAACATAGTGTGTGAGCGGTGACCAAACTGACAGCGAAAGTGGGCACTTATGATGGCACTGCATAAAACAAAACAAAAACAAGACACACATGAATTATTTATGCAATTTGGTTTATCTATGTCTGTGGAGCCTAGTTTAGTGAAATGAATTCACTATCTTTGAACTCAATACAACAAGTGACCATAGCTCTATCACACTCCGGTATAACAACCTCACTCTTGTATGAAAAGACTAGATCACTCACATCTAAGTTCTACACTCTTAATGAAATTAGGTTGTAAAACCAAGAAACAAATGTGTTTTACACTCTGAATGAACTGTCACAAAAATAATCCTTTATGAACATATATAAGTACTATCAATACTTCATACAAAACCTATACAAGTGTTTTAAATATATAGAAGTTCAAGACTGGCTAAAATACTAGATATAAATTACAATTCAATCCATATTAAACAACAAATAGTAAACAACAAGATACAATATACTAACAAAGACCAATATAAAGTAGACTATTGAAAGATATGTCTCCAATACTCTCGGTCCAATCTCCACAAAGCAAGGGATTTGATTGCTTGATCTGATCTAACCTAATCTTCAAAGATTTGTTTCTCTACAAGATGAATCTTTAAATATGGGCCAACACACAACCACAAATTTATTTAAGTCATTGCCTAACTAACTTAGTTCAGAAATTTTCTAACTCCAAATAAGGTAAGTTATGTTGCATGTCAAAGTGGTCATGCTAGTCGAAGTGACCACTTCCATTAGCACTTCAATAGCCACTTAAAAAAACTTGCCTCAAAAAACAACTATCAAAGTTGAACAAGTCTTTCATATTTAGAGCACAAATCCATCTTCACAAGGTAACCTTATAATGCATTTTGATTTGCCTAAATCTCATTAAATCAATTATTTTTAATATAAGGATAAAATCAATTCATATATTCTTGGATTGCAATATCTTAATACAACATAAGTAGATCCAACGACAGAGCTTAGTAGAGGCCCAGAAGGGCCATGGCCCTCCAAGGTTTAATTTTTTTTTCAGTTTAATCCTTTGTAAATATACTACAGCCCTCCCAAAAATATAAGTAGGCTCTTCCAATATTTTTATAGTATTAAAAATAATATTAAAAAAATTATTCTTAATAAAAACAAAGGGAAAATCTTCTTGAAGAAGTTAATTTATTCATGATGACTTTTGAATGATATTTTTAAAATAATAGTAATTTAATATTTATTTAATATTTTACTTAAAATAATATTATTTTATAAGTAATATAATAATATATATAGAAACAAAAGAAAAGATTAACATATTTTTATCATCTTTCTTTTTCATATTCGTGCCTAGAAAAAAAAGAAGAAAAGTTTTTTCCATCATTTTTCCTCCAAATTTTAAGTATAAGGATGTTTTTCTTCAAAATTTTCATAGATTTTGAATCTTTGAATCTTGTTTTACATATATATACGAATAGTTTTTTTTTATCAAGTGTATTATAAGCTTCCATTAATGGAAGCTTATAAAATTAAGTGAAATGTGTATGTTTTTGGATGAAAAATGATTAGGAGACTGTTTCTAACTTGCTAGAAATGTAAAAAACAAAACAAAAATAACTAAATAATGTTATAGTAAGTTTCAGCCAAAGTGAAGGGGAGAAAAAAAACATTGGTCACTTTGTTTAAAATTACGCCAAATGATAGCTTGTGAAGCAGCGAGTATTCTGGTGAAAATGGAATAAAAAATTATTAACCGAGTCAAAAGTTATGTGAATTTCGGATCAGGAAAAGTTGTCAACTTGATAAACCATGTATATTCAAACTTGCCATAGAGTCTTTACATTTTCTGTAACTTACTACGCCTTGTTTCACTTGTTCTCGGTGAAGTCTTTTCATTTTCTGGAATTCTTATTGTTGTAGGATTTTACAATCATTTTAATTTTTTTTTATAATTTTATTAAATTAAATTTCAGGTCTATTGCAAAAAAATAAAGAACGTCAAAGCAATTGATGCTTTTTTTTAAAAAAAAAAAAAGGAAAAGTAGTGATGCTAGTCAATTAGTGATCAATGAAAATTCTTCAACTATCGAAGTTAATACTTCTAAATGTCCAAGACTTGAAAGTGAAGGTGATACAAATCTTTATTTTGATATTAATAATCTAGAGCAGGATCCGAGATTGTGTCCTCAAATATGGGAATATCCTATTAATCAGCGAGATGAAGTTATTCAAGCATATTTAAAAATAGGGTCATATCAAATATGTTTGTCTGAGTACCCACTTTCTGCTGACAAGTATCCCCAAAGATTTCAGTCTTCTTAGTTTGCAAATTTCCTTAGTTTGAGTATTCCCCTACTAAAGATGCAACATATTGTTTCTCATGCTATCTTTTCTCAAAACATATTGTTCATCATTCAACGAATGCATTTATTGTTAAAGGTTATAATAATTTGAAAAAAAAGTTAATGATGGAAAAATGTGTGCTTTCTTGAACCTTGTTGGCCAAGATCCATGCTCTTTACATCATAATATTGAGAAAAGTTGTCAAGATTTGTTAAATCAACCTCTGCACATTGAAAAGATTATCAATGCACAAAGTTTAGATAAAAAGAAGGTAACTGCTTACGAGCCAAGACTTCAATTGATTTTGTTTGATGGTTAACTTTACAAGGATATGCTTTTAGAGGTCATGATGAAACCTCTAATTTAAGAAAGTGAGGTAACTTTCTTGAATTGATTACACTGTTAACTTCCTATAATGATAAAGTTTCCAAAGTTGTTATGGACAATGCTCCAAGACATGCTAAATATACTTTTCATATGATCCAAAAAGAGATTTTACATATTCTTGCAAATAAAGTGCGTCATAAGATTCGTAAAGACATTGGAGATTCTAAATTTTGTATCGTTATTGATGAGGCATGTGATAAGTCTAAAAGGAGCAAATGGCTATTATTTTGAGATATGTAAATGAGAAAATATTTATAAAAGAGCATTTTTTAATCTTGTACATGTTTAAGATATTGCAGCAATAACTTTGAAAGAGGAAATATGTGTTGTTTCTCGGCATTGTCTCGATGTTCAAAATATTCAAGGTCAAGGATATGATGGTGCTAGAAAAATGCGAGATGAATGGAATGGTTTGCAAGTATTGGTATTAAATGATTGTCTCTATGCATATTATGTTCATTACTTGGCTCATCGATTCCAGTTGGCATTAGTTGTTGCTTCTTGAGAGGTAATTCCAACTCATAATTTGTTCTCTGATTTGGACTTCATTGTTAATTTAATTAGTGCCTCTAGAAAACATGATCAATTACAAGCTGCCCAAGCAATTGAAATTGCAAATATGTTGGCAATTGATGAACTTGAAACTAGTAAAGGACTTAAACAAATTGGCACTGTGAAATAAGCTGCAATGTAGCGCCCTAAAAATCTCTTATGTATTTATTTTCACATGTTTGTGAGACAATTGTGTATCTACTTCAGTGGTTAAGTGTTTTGGGAGTGTTTGAGAGGTTTCAAGTTCAAGCTTTAGCTTTGGAAAAATTTTAGTTTTGAATGAATAAACCTATCTCTAATTAGTAGGCTTATAAATAAATGTCGGTAAAATATGTCAAAATGGGCTTGCTGGTCTGGTGGTTAAGTGGAGTGTTAATATGTTGGTGGTCTTGAGTTCTAACCTCTGCTTGTGCAAATGGGATTTATTTTTGCTACTTGTGCAGTGTGGGTGTTCTAGTTTAGCCGAAATACTGAAGAATTTGAGTGGAATTTGAATTAAGTGGTTGAGGGAGGCGTGGATGGTTTTAGGGAGTGGATTAAGGGATGTGGTGAGAAAATTTAGAAGTGAGGGTTTGAGAACATCCAAATTGTGGTTGCAAGTTCGGCTCTCCCCCTCACTCTTTCATTTTTCTAGTAATTTTTCTCTGATTCTCCAAATTCTAACGTTGTCATTTATTCCCTTTCCCCTCTGCCGAAACTTCTACAAGTTTCCCCTTCCTCTTATTTTTGCTTGTTGCGATTTTGGCTTTCGCTCATCTTCCCAAATACTTCTGACGATTTCCTGGCCACGACTTGTTCTTCTGAATCTTTGAGCATTAACGGAGGCCAGTAGGTGACTGTGGAATTCTACTCGGTGCCATTGAATTGTAAATCCACTGGTGTTCGATTGAAGTATTGTCAGCAGCGAATTGTGAGAGTGATGACCTATCTCGTTTGGATCTGTAGTAAGGGGTTGCTCGGTTTCGAAGGTAAGTAACGAATGGATTGAACGAATAATTATCAATGTTTCGGTTTCAAATTAACTGCGATTTAGGATTGATTTTGGGGTTGGTTATCGACTATAGATGCGATAATCTCAGGTGCGCTTTTGCGTTAAAAACAGATCATGTGTGTAAACACAACGCTGAAAATCGATAATCAGTGACAAGCCGAAAAATGGGACTGTCGACTCCACACGAGCGTGTGGCCGCTCGTGTGGTAGGCTGTGTGACTGAAAATGGACGTGTGATCGACGAGGCTGGCCATGTGTAATACACAGGTCAGACCAAATTGGGCCGTCTGGGCCACATAGACGTATGGGCCCACACTAGTGAACCACACGGGCGTGTGGAATTTTTGGGCCAAGCCATGTGATCCACACGACTAAGGCCATTTTGGGCCGTGTAGGCCACAAGAGCAAACATTATGGGCTTGTGGGCCCATTTTCAGTGTTTTACTGTTGAGGTTGCACGGGTCGCCCAAGTCGACTGTGGACCTACTGTAGGGTCGGTAAGCCTACTTAAACCCCTAATTGACTGAGATGACTATGTGACTGATACAATTATGCATGTTATTAAACATAATGATGTTCCACTGATTTGATACTGTATGCCCTAATTTTATGCATGACATTATGTTTTAGCATGCCATATAAGTTTATTGCATTGCATTGGGGTGGGGTTATATTGTTCGGAAGAAGTGTACTGAAAGGCCTCGAGCCTAAATTACTGGCAGCTCAGCTGCAAACTACTGTCTAGTGCCGTATTCGTTACTTTTTGGAGTGTAGGGATAGATGGGTTGACTATCTCCCTACATGGAGTGTAGGGTTGGACGGAGTTGGAGTGTAGAGGTTGGTTGGGAAGGATTTGATACTGTATATCTGTTATTGTACTGAATATTGATACTGTGATTGGCCAAGGCCCAAATGCATGACTGCCTCTGTATTGTGATGGGCTAAGGCCTTAACTGAAACTAAAACTATTTCTGGAATGGGCTTAGGCCCAAACTATGATTGCATTTTGACTGCTCTCTTATATGGGGATTACACACTGAGTTTCGAAAACTCCCTATTCTGATTTATTTGCGCAGGTAATCCCTAGGCTTGGGCTGACCGGTGCGACAAAGGACTCAGCGGTGGCCACACAACCTTATTTGACTTTGTTTCGTACTTAATTATGATTTTAAACTTTATTTGGGAATTTTATTATAAATATGGCCTTTATGGATTTTTCTTAAATTTGAAATTTTTATTAGTTAAGGTTTATAATTACTAGTTTTAGGAAAACTCGAATTTTCAAAAGAACCAAACGTTTTAACAAAATACTCACAAATACGCAAACTATTTTAAAAGCTTTCGCATAGAATAAACATTTTGAAAGCTTTCGAACAATTAATTAACATTATAATTAATAAGTAATAATGAAAAGATTCTAAACAGAAAATGTTTTAAGTAGAGTTACAGTTTCCAACACAAGTAACGATTTTCAAACATGCTACCATGTGAAATCGCTAGATTTGGCCATAACGTCTAGGAAGAGTTTGGGGTGTTTCATGGAGAAACCCATTGGAGCTCTCATTTTAGTTCTATTTTTAGCTTGATAAGGATGTTTGATACTACTTGTTCTGTTTTAGAAAATGTTATTGAAAGTGGCTCTAATTATTCTATTCGCGGGGATGCAAGTACATCATATAAGAAGATTACATTTTTTTTATTTTGTTTTTATCTTACATCTAGTAAAAGAGACAATGGCTATTACTGATATTCTTTGTCAACATCTACATAAAAAATCCCAAGATAT
Source organism: Gossypium arboreum (assembly GCF_025698485.1). Classification (NCBI taxonomy): domain Eukaryota; kingdom Viridiplantae; phylum Streptophyta; class Magnoliopsida; order Malvales; family Malvaceae; genus Gossypium; species Gossypium arboreum. The sequence continues at coordinate 108,477,064 of NC_069079.1, forward strand.
AGTAAATGTTATGTACTTAGTCTTAAGCACCAATTTTATTTTTACAAAAGTTGAGAGAAGATGGTTGGGACAATTTGTTGGAAGTTGTGAAAGATATGGATTCTCCATATGTGGTAAAACGTGGTAGTCGGTACCAACATGTTGATTTCAATACGGAGCACCATTATCGTGCTGAGATATTCAATGCTGCTATAGATTCTCAACTTCTTGAGCTAAATAGTAGATTTAATGAATAGACCATTTGTAACAACCCAATTTTCAGTGATATTAGAAATAGTGGTTCGAGGCCACCAAATTCAGCAAGTAAGCTTGTAAATTTTATTAATTAATATTTACGAGTCAAATATGGTTTTAAAAATATTTTTGAATGAGTAATCTACGTTTTATAATGAATTATTGGGTTCGAGTTGTAAAATCCTAGGTCAAGTGGTTTTAGAAAGTGAGGTATTAGGACCTCGTTTCTATAAACCGAGTTTTAATATTTTTATAAATATTTACAGTGGCATTAAGGTGATATTAAAGTTTCGTTGAAAAATTTTAACGTTTCGATAGTTAATTAATTAAAAAAGACTAAATTGTAAAAGATGTAAAATTTAATCACTAGTTGATTAAATGAGAAATCGATAAAGGAAAAAGGGACTTAAATGGTAATTAAACCATAGTAAAAGTTTCCAAGCGGTGGTGTTAAGATTGATTCCACTAGCTTTTAGATTAATTGTTCTTTTAGTCCTAATAAGTTTGGGACTAAATTGTAAATAAGTTTATTTAGTTAGAATTTAATTAAAACGAAGGACCAATTGTGAAATTAAACCTTCCTTTGATGCTAATTGTACCATATATTATGTAATGGACAAATATGGGCATAGATTTGGTGTTTTAAATTAATTATTAACCAAGGGTAATATGATAATTTAATGAATTAAATTAAAATAGTAAAATAAAAAGGAAGAAATATTTTTTTTTGTACTTATCATCTTCTCCAAACCACCATAACACCATCGCAAGAAGAGCTAACGGCCATGCTTTAATTCATGAATAGTAAGCCATCTTTCACTCGTTTCTTTTAATTTTTATGTTTTTGATATCGTTGCAACTAGGTCTAGCTAACCCATACCTTCAATTTTGAAACTATTAAAGATTTTGGATGTTGTAATTGATGAATCTATATGATTTTTTATGCTAAATAATGAATTTGAAATATTAGTCGTTATTTAAAAGTATTTTGTTAAATGATTTTGATTAATTTTTCGATCAGGGATTAATTTGTTAAATTAATAAAAGTACAATGATTTAATGTGAAATTGTTGCATAAATGAGATGTTTTGAATATCATGAACATTTTCCTATCTTGAGTTTGCATTAAAAATGGTTTATTTGCATGTTTTGGGCTTAGGGACTAAAATGAATAAAAGTAAATCTTTAGGGGATATTTTGTAAAAATTTAAAAAATGATCAAATTGCATAAAATGAATTTTCATTCAATATATTAATTTAGATCAAGAACGGGTGGAAAATCGAGGAAAATGGAAAATTACCAAAATGCCCTTAAATCTTGGTATTTCTACAATTTAGCCAGGTAAATTCGTATAGTTAAAATTTAATGTTTATTTATTAAATTTATGAATGGTATTATGTATTTATTCATATATATTGTTGAAAATAAAATTATTATTGAATTATGAAATTGAATTAAATGTTCAAAACAAGTACAATGCAAGATTGAGTACAATCGTTTTATGGCAAATGAGGAATTGACGGATAAGACCATGGTTGGACCATGGCAGTGTTTATATGTAAGACCATAACTGAGCTATGGCATTCTGACGATAAGACCATAACTGGGTTATGACACTACGAATGTAAGACCATGGTAGAGCCATGGCAATGCATATGTAAGACCATAGTTGGACTATGGCACAAAGAAAACGATGTACTCATATCCGTAAGTTGTTCTCCTATTCGAGAAGACTTGGTAAGTGACATATGAAATTAATATTTGAAGACTTATGGTTATTATTAGTATTGATCTGAAATAAGTGTACCCATCGATATTTAAATGATTTAATGAGAAAAGTTCTGATATGAGATAACATGAGTTTGAAATGAACTATTACCAGTATATACCTGAAATACATGGAAATGATGGTACATGAAATATTGATATAATGAAATGAGTGATATATGTTTATGAAGAAACGACAAGAGAATGATATGTATCATGACATGTAAATATGTGATTATCTTTAATATGTTGATACAAGGAAATTATGTATGTTGTGACAAGTAATAAACTCAAGTGTAACATGTTGAGAAAATAAGTTTATCAATGTTGAATTTATATGTAATATGTGCAAGCATGCTAACCAGTGTTGCTGCTTGATACTTAGGCAAATGTCAAGCTATTGGTTGAATGGTAATATGTTTATTTATATGATGCATTGAAATGGTAGTATTTAAGTGAAAATATGCTAGTGCTCATGAAAGAGTGGTAAGGCTTAAATTAAGCAATTTCTTATGAAATAACTTATCATGTAAATAATTTGAAAAAGGCTTTGGTTAAAGGCACTAGCTGGTTACCGTGGTTGAATGATATGATTATGACTTGTGTGTCAGGCATATGGAATAAGTGTAGAAAGTAAAGAATTGCAAATGAAAATAAAGAAATTTGGAAGAGTTAAAGTTATATAAAATCCTATTAAGCTTGGAATAATATGTATAAGTGATACTGTGAATTTATTCACCTTATGAATTTATGAATATAGCTTCATGAGTATTGTGGTATCAATATTGGATTATTTTTTATATGTATAAATTTTATATTTGAAATGAATTGATATGATTAAAGTTTATACGAGCTTACTAAGCATTCGTTGCTTATGTAGTTGTTTTCTTTACTTTTCAGATTATCGAAAGCTCGATCGAGTTGGAAATTTTGTCAGAGTTATATCACACTATTCATCGGTTCTATCGATACTTTCAAATGTTTTAATTTTGGTTATAATGGCATGTATAGGTATTCTGGTTAATGTTAGCTTATATGAGTTTTGTTAATATTAGACACTTATTTGGCTTGTGTTTTGGCACATTTTGGTTTATGCATATTTGCCTTATATGATTAATGAGTTGGTTGGTTTGTGGTTGTATAGCGAAAGGTAAAATGTTAGCTAAATGTGCATTTATAAACATGTGTTTTGATATGTTTTGGTAGGTAAGTGACTTGGTTTGAAATAATACAAATTAGCTTGGTAAACCTTGGGTACAATTATGTATATAAGTTAGTTATACATATGAATATACTGAATACATAAACCCATATATTATAATTTGTCATCTGATGTGCTTAAAGGAATAATGGTTGTATGTGAAGATATTATATATATTTAAGGCTTGATTTTTACTTGTTTTGGATGCTATAATATGGCTTGTTTACATGTATGATGATAGATGTAGATACATGCCTTGTTGTGTGAGAAAAATGGCTTATAAAATAGCCTATTTTCGTCCATACGGGCGTGTGTCTCAGCCGTGTGTCAGGTGACACGGTCACGTGTCCCCTGTATCTTTTAAACGAAAGCAAGTCAGTGAGTTACACGGCCTTAGACACGGGCGTGTCTCTTGACCATGTGAGCCACACGGCCATGTAACCCTTGCAGTGTTGAAAACATTAAATGTTTTTGAAAAATTTTCTGAGCTTTTGATTTAGTCTCGATTTATTTCTGATGTGTAATTTGGGTCTCAAGGGCTCGTATAAGGGACAATATGTATGATTTTGATTGGTTTTGACATGAATGATATATGATGTGAAATGTTTGCATTTTCTGTCTGTTTGATTTGTGAACTCCGATAATACTCCGTAACCTGTTCCAACGACGGATTCAGGTTAGGGGTGTTACACAATTGATCTTCTTACCCTTAGGTTTGCTTTGGATCCTAAGGATGTTTATAAATCCTTTGTGAAAATTGAACGTCGATAATGACAATGAATCTCAAATAAATAGAGAAAATAGAACACACAGAATTTTAAGCAGAAACCCTTTCGGAAAAAAAACCACGGGCAGAGAAGAAGAAAATTCACTATGTTGAATTCGAATAATATAAGAGGAGTATAGATATGTCTATTTATATGTTTGTAAAATCATATTCTAATCAAAATCTAATAGAAGTAATGCAGTAGGATTAAAACACCTTATTCTAATCAAATATAAAATAGAGCAAGTAAATTTTTATACGAATTTCACTTGTGTAGTCTAAAAAAAATATAAACAAATAATCAAAATATTTTAATGAAGCATGCCTATAAATAAGACAAGTTACGTATTTTACATCTCGAAATGACTACAGCCACTTTATTGACTTATAAACACATTAAAAACTTAGCTCAACATCAGACTTAACATAAAATTTTTTTTATCCACGTTTGAGAATATAAATTGAAAATATAATACTACCCAAATGCTCCTTTGCAAAAAGCCTTTGGTGTGTAATGTGAAGAGAGAACCGAATTGTCTTGACTCGTTGGGATACTTTAGCCTACTTGGCTGGTCCCCAGCACTCATCATACTACGTGCCATCCAGCTAATTTTCCCTGTTTTTCTCTCTATTATTCATTCACACACTAAAAAGATAAATGATAGACAATGGCAGATTGTCTCCACACCTTCCCTAGAAGCATGTTCCCCCATGGCCCCATTTACTATTTCTTTAAGATACCTTGGTATCTGGTACTCATTTCGATTAAATTTAAAACCCAGTTAATCCTCGTTGTTTTTGTTTTTAAGTAATTTTGGGCAATAAAAATGTGATGTTTCTTGAGGCTTCAAATTGGGTATTTAGGGATGAGTTCATTGGATCTGACTCATTTCACTCTCCTCAAGCAATCTTTTATTGTCTTTTTGATATATTTTATTATATTTATTTTTCGAAAAATTAGGGTAAGGGACCCTTTGAACCAAAAAGGACAACCCACTTTGATCTCCACATGGAAAAGAGAGGAAGGGTAAGGAAGCATTGATAAAAATACCCATTGTTAAAGCAAAGAAAAAAGGAAGATAGAAGTGGTATTGAAAAACCATAAAAGGTCATACGAAAAAACAATGTAGTATATTGAAGGCCATAATGGCCCTCACAATGCAGTGATAAATATAGGAAAGGGTAACTCTGTGTGTCTCAAAAACATACTCTGCTGGTCAATGGTGTGCCTCATAATAATAATAATAAGAGGTTAATAGCATTGATAAAGCCAGATAGGCTGTGTCAGAACTCTCAATCGAAGATCATACTTTTCTAGATCTTTCGGTTTCCCTGCCAGTTGGTCGTAGCCACCCAGCATTCACTTTAATTGAGCATAGGCAACCCCTTTGAGCAATGGCTGTTGCAATATTTTTAACAAGTATAATTTGATGCTAATTCAATGAACCCAAGCACTATTAACTGTCCTTAGCATGTAAATTATAAAGTTCAATTATTGTCAAAACTGACTAATTTTCTTATTAGTTTCTAGTTAACCTTAATATTAATACAACAAAAAATGGATACAAAAATTATTAGAAACAAACTACCGAACATTCCACAGCAAGAAAAATGAAAGAACCTGAGAACAAAGAGAAAGATTACTCCATATATCTTTAGATTCTCAGTTCCATTTCACCGTGAAAGCATTGAAGTAGCTCCCCTTAATCTTTTTTCCTCAGCTGTAGAAAATTTCCCCAGATTTGCTAATCTGCCACATTATTTTTTCACTTTTTTTTTTTTTAGCTTTTAATGTCAAAAAACATAAAGGAAAAAACCGAACAACGAAACAACCCAACAAGCTAACAGCTTTTCAGACCCTGAAGGGGGTGGAGGAGTGTGGTAATAAAATGGGAAGTAAGGAACAATGGGGTTCGGAGGTGGCGGTGTTGGGTAGTTTTTGTACGTCGGTGGAGGGTAGTACATGCCGCCAATGACACCACCAGGCGGCGGGGGAGCATAGTTGTTGTTGTTACCCCCGGATTGAGCTGGTGGTGGTGGAGAGTAGTAGTAGCTGCCACCACCACTAGAGGTGGGTGGAGATGGAGGTGGTGGGCAGTAGTTGGGGTTATTAGCGGGAGGAGGTGGTGAAGCTGCAGGAGGCGGTGGAGACGGTGGCGGCGGAGATGGGACTTGCTGCTGGCAAGGGGTGCATTTTATGGGATCGGTACTACTTTCTTCTGAAAGTACTGAACTCAGTAGCATCATCAGCAATGTCGAAACGACAGAAATCGTCTGAAAAATTTTCATCTTTTTTTGGGAGAAAATTAGCAACTTTGTTTCCCTGATTTGATGAAGTGAAAATGAGAAAGGAGAGGAGAGATTGAAGGAAAGAAAGGGCGAGAAAGTGAGTGAAAGAGTGTGGGTTGAGTTCAAAGGAAATTAGTGCGTACCCTTATGATTGAAGTTTGAAGTTTACGGAAAGCTATTTTTATACGATTGATTAAACCAAAATTATTAATTTTTCCTTTTTAAATGAAGTTTATTTTTAAATAAAATTATTTATATATGAAAAAGGGAGCAAGGATGGAACTTGAAAGTCTAAAAGATGACACCGACACGTTTCAACTTTAACCTTTGAACAGAGCGCCGAATTTTACGCGGAATCTCAGGAGTTTTACGTCCATGTGCTCAGAAGTTGGGGGTAGTTTCGGTATTTCCAAATATAATTGATGACGTGTCCATTACAATAGTGGAAATTAAGCTCATTCATCTTGCTACATTTTCGTCTATCATTTCAAATTTATTGATTTTCTAAAATACTTATAAACATATGATTCTTTTAAATATTCAATTGAGTTTGTGTTATTTATTAATTAAGCCCTAATTAATATAATTTTTGATAAATTAAAATTTTAAATTTAAATTTAAATTATAAACTTTGTTTGATATCTTTCTTTAACATTAAGTAGATGATAAGATTAGATTGTTTAATAAATGTAATTTTAAAAATTTAAAGGTAAAGTATGTAACAGATAATGCTAAAAGAAATAAAAAAAATCAACATGAAGTGATAAGTAACTCTTCATCTACTTATAATTTTTTTGTGAGCAATATGTGAAAATAATAATATAACACCCCATTTCTAGTCTAGTCACGGGACACAAATTACAAGGTGCTACGACAGTGAACCAAAACATTCATAAGTAATTTAATCAAATAACATTCAATAAATCAATATATAAAGTTAAGTTCATGTTAAAGATGCATTACAATCAAATTCGAGTCTCAATCGAGTTTACGAAAGCCTTTAAAATAGTTCGGAACCAAATCAGAATCATTTTGAAATATTTACAAAATAAAAGGTAAAAAGTTAAAACAGGGGTCACACGGTCATATGGTAAGGCTGAGGCACCATGTGGTGTTATCACACAAGTGTGTCCCCAAATCGTGTAATAGACTGATGCCATATAGTCCAAGGTCACACAGTCGTGTCGCCAAGCCGTGTGAACTAAAAACCAACCTGAACGTGTAGCACACACTGCCGTGTCAAAAACCCATGTGTGACACACGGTCGTGTAGTAGCCTGTGTGTAACATAAATGTAACATCCTGATTTTCGGGTTTATTCGCGATTTTCAATATTTTGTAAAGATTTTTAAAATTTTGTATTTGGATGTGGAATTAGTATTTTGAGTAGGTAAATGGGCTTATAGAAGGCCCATGAGTTGGCCAAAACCCAGTTGAATTTTTGAAATTTTAGACTTAGGAGTTAGGGGTTCTGGCTAAGTGGCCTTAAGTGGAGTGATGGGTAAATTGCATCACAAAAGAGCCTTGGTTAAGTGGCAAGGGTGACGCCACTAGGCTCCTAGAAAAGTGGCGTGTGGAGCTTTGGGAAGGCAAGGATTGATTCCTGTGTTGGCAAATAGATGCATTTATTTTTTAGTGCGGGGAGGGGTAAGTGTTGGAGTTCGGTGGATTCGCTAAAGGAGAGTTGGATCGGTTTAAATGCTTGGATTAAGGAGGGATAAGGGAGAGATTTAAGGATTTGGATGAGGCTAGGAGTTGGCCGAATTATGGGAATTGAAGAGGAAAAATCGGGGGGGCTATGTTGTTAGTATTTGGCACTTAGGGTATTGAGTGGTGCCGTTTTTCTTCGCTTTAACACCTTAGGGTTGTTTTTCCTCTCTTTTTCCTCTCTAGCCAAACTACCACCTCCCTATTCCTCTTCTTCTATTTTTCTTTCTTCTTCTTCAAAACTATTCATCATACCTGCTATTCATCAATACTTTTGCGAATCCATAAAAGCCGAAATCCTGTGATCATTGCTTGTGCCGATTTCTTCAAAGCCGTGTTCTCCTATGTTCTTTTGTTTTATTAATTTGCAAGTATCTTTTCTTAATCCTAGATCTCGACCGCAATTCTACTTCAAGGTTGTAGCCCCACATTATCATCTTCTTCATCATACAAAAGCGAAAAACCATAAATTTGGGGGCTTATAGCGAAACTTCAAGACCGTCATTTGATAGATAAATCTACACTAGATTGCATGGAAATCAAGTGGGAGTAAGGGTAAGTACGTATCATCTCGGATCGTTCTTATTTTGCAAAGTTAAGAAAAGTCAAGTCCCTAAAATTAGGGAGGTCATCGATTTGGGCATATGGCTCTAAGAGTCTTTAATCGATGTTTTCTTTCGGTGACTAGAGTCTTCTTAAGCGTTGAATCTAAGGCGTGGTTCATTGGAGCAATCGGATTCGAGCTAACTATCGATTTTGGCAAAAGGTAAGGTTTCAAAGGTTTTAGGGATATGGTTCGATCATGGATAAGTAAGTTTTGGGGTTTAGTGATTATGGTTTGTAAATAAGAACTATGCTAATAAATTGTAGGACATCGAAAGGGATCTCGAAGCGATCGTCATGAATCGGTAAAATAGAACACCCTTTCTTAGTTCAATTAAGAAAGCGAAATGTCAAATCCGGCATTTCATGGTCATGTAAGTATGTGAATGCTCTCAAGTCATAGAGGAATTGTTAGATCTGGCACCGCAAGGTGGTAAGCACGTTCAGCGTGATGCTTTAGCGTATTTCGGAAAAAGGGGCTTGATGGGCCAAAGCGGGCCCAATGGGCTTACGGACCAATATGGGTAAGAGATGGGGTAATTAGCTCGTTAGGTAGATGGTGGAATCAAATTGCATAAAAGCGATAAAAATTACTGAATTAGCTTGTGCGAAGCGCGAGATCACGAAATTACCCTAAAGAGCAAAATTACCAAATTACCCTAAAGAGCAAAATTATCGATATACCCCTAGGGTTTTAAGTTGGTGAATCGCTTGATTGATTACTACTGTATTTTGCATGATATACATTTATTAATATCATTGCATGGGATTGGGGTATTAATGGAGGAAATCGAAAGTGGTTCATCCACGTCTTGGAGGCTTTGCCTCAATCGACTGAATTTGAGTGTTCTTTCGCAACTGTGTGTGTGAAATTTGGGTGGGTTGAGATATTCCCACATGGTGTGTAGGGCTGATGCAGGCGGTGTAGCGGTTGGTGGGTTGAGTAGTCTCCCGGATGGGCTTGCATTCATTGTTTCTGTTGATACTCATATTCTTGAATGGGCCTATGGGCCACACTGTTATGTAAAAGGGCTAAGGCCTTGCATGTGATTCGAAAAGGGCTTGACCTCTGTGTATCGTTATCTGAATAGGGCTTAGGCCCAATGGGCTCGAGCTGAATTGGGCTTTGGATGGGTTTCAGATACACCGAGTTTTCCAAACTCACCCCTTCCTCTTCCCTCCTTGCGGTGAGCCCTAGTTGGTGGACTTGGAGTCAAGGGATTCAGAGTGGCCATGAAGATGGATTGCCAATTTTAAATAAGTTTAGCATTTAATTTGGATTATTTTATTTTTATTATGTTTAAAGTTGTAATAAGGCCGCTCTTTTTAATTATTTTTATTTTGGGGATTTTTAAATTGGTTAGCACTAGGGTTCGTTTTATAAAAACTACTTGATTTTTAAAAGATCACGATGACGCACAAAGTTTCCGCAAAGTAAATGTTTTTCCAAGGAAATAAAGATTTTAAACAAACGTTTTCAACTTAAACATTTTCTTAAGACGGACATAATCAAACGATTTTCTCAAAATTATACGAGATGTTAGAGTGTGGCAATGGTGGTGTGCATGTCTAGGATTGGATCCGGGAAGAGCTTGGTACTTAAGCAGTCCGACGGACTCACCTCCTCTTTTTCCTGGTTTCCTACCTGGTGCACAGCTTCTATTCACTTTAACCTGCCTTTAAAAGTGTCTTTTACAACCCCAACTCAGCTTTTCCAAACTAAGTAATACAGAATGTTTTGAACGCATCAATGTGGCGCATCAGATCCGGTCATAACATCCAGGCCGGGTTTGGGGTGTTACAATAAATGACCTATTTGTACAAGTTTTATACCATCCAAGCTAAGTGACCTATAGTGCCAATTTATGTCATTCATTCCCACACCAAAACATACATATTTCAAAACTAAAACATTAGCTCACATAATCATTTAAACATATAACCAATATGCCCTCATTGGCGCCAAAATTTATTAAACACAATTCATGTCTCAACCATTTCATATCACAACTCAACCATACCAAACATAAGCATTTGCTAAACACAACAAAAAATCTATAGCCATTTCATGCCACCATCTAAAACATATGTATAATGTCATTCAAAATACCAAACTTATCATATACCAAACATCCAATATCAAACCACAAACATAGATTTATATATACAAAGCTATTACCCCAAGTTTCACATTTTTTTACATAAGATAATCCAAACTAAGTACATGCCACAAGTAACCAAAATGAAACATCAAAAGTCTATTGAATCAAGAGACAGTAAGTGTGAGTTTCTCGCTGATCCGATTGACATGCTCCAAAAGTCCAAAGTCTATAGAAAAGTAGTAACACGGGTAAGTATATAAAATACTTAGTAAGTTCATACATTATAAACATTTACTTACCTCAATTTCTTATCACACACAACATCATGTAATATAAATATACCTATCAAGATTTAAACAACATCATTAACGAGTAAGGTTTGAGCTCATTCACATATATAACCTTAAATGTTCACATTTGATTTCAAACCAACTTATACCTTGAAACTTCCTAAAAAAACTCCGTACACAAGTGAAAGTAGTAGTGTCTAATTACCTGTTTGGGTTAAACCTACACGAATTGAATAATAGTTGCTGGTCACTCGTTAGGGTTGAACCTACACAAAAAATAGCTTAGCCAGGGCTTAATATACCTATATTCTCGAGTCTGCAACACATGCTGGAGCTTGGAACCTATAGGCAATAACCTGTAACCTTGTATATAAGATTTTTACTAATTTCATCAAAATTTATCTCACATTGTATCATAATTCATATTCACCAACAGTCACCATAACCAAATCAAATATAACATATTAGTATTAGCAATTTAGTTATGTAGTATGAACTTACCTGACAAAATCGTAGCGGTTTAATTAGCAATGACTAGTCGTCAATTTTTCCTTTTCACCATACATCATCTGGTTGTTGTAATTCTTGATCTAAAGCATAAATTGAATCAATTAACTATTTTAATTTACATTTAACAACATATAGAAGTCATATGATATCTCAATTCCATTTATACAACAATTCTCCAAAATTTACATTTATCTCAATTTAGTCCTAAAACTAAAACAAGTTTATTTTCCACAATTAAGCTCAACAATAAGATGTTGAATTCATCATCATCCCTAAACAACCCTCAAAGAATGAAATTTTATAGAAATATCAAGCCAGTTTCAACATATTATCAATTTAGTCCCTAAACTCAAAACTATTAAAAATTACTGTACAAAATAGTCATATTTCAACATTAAGCTTCAACATCTAAAAAGCTTCAAGTACATCAATGGTAAGTTTTCAAAACTGTGAAAGTATTTCAAAATAGTCCCTGGACTAGCTTAATTAAGCTACAATGATCTCTTTTATAATAATAAAAAGCTACAATGATCTCAAAATTTTAAAATTTATGAAAAATAGATAAAGAAATGGCTTAAATGCATAAAACCTAACTTGGTCGAATATGAAGTGTAACAGCCCGATTTAGACCCTATTCGAAATGGTGGTTTCGGGACCACGAATCTGAGTCAGAAAAAATATTTAAAAAAATATTTTCTGTGTTTATTATGTGTGAATTTATATGTGTGAAATTTTTGTGATTTAATTTTGTCATTGGAGTGCCGATTTAATAAAAATGTCTTAATCACGTAAAATGAAAATTTGATGAGTAAATGTGAAAGGACTGAATTGTTGTTGTCTTTTTAATTTGAGGTATTTATTATGCAATATAACCATTGTTAAAGTAATGGACGGTTATAACCATGACTTATAATGGTTTAAAATTTTAGTTTAAAGGTTAAATATGTAAAATAATAAATATGTTATTATAATAAAACATACAATAAAATTATCATGCATTTATCTTTCATTCTTCATGACCGAAAGTAAAAGAAAAGAGAAAGAATAAGGTCTTCAATGTTTCAGCAATTTTTGAGCTTGATTAAGGTATGTAACTAGCTCAGTTTTTTTTATAATTTTTACGTTTTTGAAATCGTTGTAGTGTAATGTACAAAGCCCATTCTTGAATTTCTAATTTTGATGAATATTTTGAGATATGCCATTGATGAATAATTGAGCTTTGTGATGTTAGTTGATGAATTATGAAAGATATGTTTTGGATTAATATGTTTTATATTGGAATTTTTGATGATTTTGAGTAATTAGGTCTAAATTGCAAAAATAATAAATTGGGGGACTAAAATGTGAAATAAATGAAATGTGTGGACTTTTATGAGCATAGGTAACATTCGGCCTAAGCATGGTGTGTGCAAATTTTGCATGTTTTGTGTTTTGTGTTTTGTGCAATTTGGACTAAATTGTAAAAAGTGTAAAATGTCAGGGGTAAAATAGTAATTTGCCCATTTATGTGTTTTTGGACTAAATTGAATGAAATTATGGTTGAATGAGTTTAATTTGAATATGTTTAGATCAAGAAACAAAGAAATCGGATTTAGATCGAGGGAAAACTAAAGTTGTCGATTAGTCGTCCCGTTCCAATTATCGTTGTTCGAGGTAAGTTTATAGGCAAATAGATGTTGTAAATTTCAATATATGTATATTATAAATTCCAAATTGAATTGTTATAATTGTTTTGAGAATGTGCCGAAATGATATATGTTTGAGAGAAATGGTTGCGAGTTCGATTCGATCGTGTTACGACATCTGAAAGCCCCGTATAAGCCTTAAAAATAGATAGGATATATATGTCATGACATAGGATTTCGATATGTGATGTGCGAGTAAGACCATGGCATCAATGTATGTGTGCGAGTAAGGCCACGTTTAATACGTTGGCATTGATATGTGATTCCGATATATGTATGAGAGTAAAACCCTGTCTGGGATAGTGGCATCGATATGTGATTACATGTAACACCACATCTGGGACGTTGGCATTGTACGATATATGTGATTATCCGAGTATCCTATTCAATTCTGAATGGTTCAACAGGCAATGTTAAGTTGTGATCGAATATGTAAATCGAGCTGAAGTGATCAGGTATGAGATAATTGATTCCTTATTTGAAATTAAGGTAAGTTGGTTATTTGATATATGATACAAATTATACATGATGCTAATGTAAATATATGTGCATTTGTGAAGTATTTTCGGCCACATGTTATGTATAAGTATGTGATATTAAAGTTTGATTCAAGAGTATATGCTTATGAGTGTATATATATTCGGTTATATAATGGTACTATAGTTTTAAAAATTTATGTTATTTTAATAATAGATATATGCATATTCGGCCAAGTAAAAATAATATATGAAAGTATATGATGTATATGAAATTGTAAGCTTGAAATTAAATGTGATTATGATAGCATAAATTGAGTTGATATTGTCATTGAGTTATTTATTTGCTTATGATTTACTAAGCTATGATAGCTTACTGTGTGTATGTTTGCCTCTGTTTTATAGATTTTGGAGTCTAGTTACAAGCTAGGGGATCGTCAGCAAAGACTATCACACTATCAACTATTTTTGGTACTTTATAAGCTGAATTTCGAATCTGTGGCATGTATAGGCTAGAATATATTTTGATATGTTGATTTTGGTATATGTTTATATATAAGCCATGCGAAAATGGATTGTTTATTTTGTTAAGTTCGGATTCAATTTTGAACAAATTATGGATATGTTTGGTTGTGGTTTTGATGTTTCAACCATTATATGTTTATATGTGTGAATCATGGTTGATATATTTGCTAATGGTGATGAAGTTATGCCAAAGTATATGTGTATAGTATATTTCGTATGATGTGAAATTGTGGTTGGATATTTTTGTTGATGTGATATGCATGATTTATAAGTGGGATGTATTAGGTAAATGGCTATGATTTGAATTATTGGTATTTGGTTATGTGATGAAGTAAATATGGATAATGATTATAAGTTTCTAATCATTAGTTATAAATGATGTGCATTCATATTCAGCTAATGATAGATAAATTAAATATGTCTGCATATAACATTTTTGTCTGTGGATTGATATTTAAAGCTCAAGATGATTAGTTTAATGTTTGATTCTTGTTATATGCATAAAGTGTTAACGGTAAATTATAAAAGTAATATGGCTACTTTGATTCGATATTTATTAGTAAATAATGAATATGTATGAGGTATGTTTTGTTAGCTAAACGGATAGTCATTAAAGTGACAAGTTAATATTTGTATTCGGATATGCAAATGGTAAATTTTAACTTAAGATTGAATGGTGGAATTGGTATGACTTTAATGGTTAATTTTGATAGTCGAATAGGTGAGTAAATAAATTGATTATGTTTCGATTTGGTAATTATGCTTAGAAATGGTTCGTAAATTGTTTGAAAATATGATGGTTAGACTAGCTATTTAGCTTGTGTAATAAGTGATATTATCATTTTTAAATTTGACCATGACACTTTATAGCATTAGACAAGAGTATGTTATGTTATATGTATAAATACAAACTTGTGATGGATTTAATGTGAAATGCAAATTATGATTGACATATTGGTTTGGTTATATGAAATGTTATATGCGTATATAGTAATAAAAAAATGAAAGTTGACATTGAATAAAACATGTATTTAGCATGTTTTAATATTCATTTATTGTATTGGAAATTGACCATATGAATAGTTATTCATGTTATAAGATAACAAAAATGGTTATATGTGAGTTTAATAAAATTGTTTTGTGCTTTGTGTATTAATGATTTAAGAATTAATAAAATGAAGTTACAAAGATATACCTTTGAATATGATTTGAGTGATTGTGTGAATGTATGAAAGTTGTATCCTTTCCAGTAATGCCTCGAAACCCTATTTCGACCATTTAAAACCTTAAAAAACTTTAATCATATACTTTAGCTAATAAAATTTAATAGAGATTAAGTTTTACTTAATGAACTAGTCAAAAGTCAAAATTATTGGACCATACCTTCATACAACACCTAAATAACTTTGTAAATATTAAATAAATAATATTTACGAACTCATGTATGAATTGTGGCCTCGAAACCACTGAAAACGAGCTGTTACAAACAAGCTGATGCGATCATGATCCAAGACCCTTCCAAAGCTGCCGGGGAACCCATGGAGTTACCAACTGTAACATCCCTTAACCCGTATCCGTCGCCAGAACAGGGTTATGGAGCATTACCAGAACTTTCAGAACATATTTCGGATAATTCATGTAAATTACTATTCATTAACTGAGATTATTCATATTGTCCCTTAAATGGACCCTCGAGGTCCAATACGAGCATTAAAATCAAGTCGGGACTTAATCGAAAACTCTAAGAATTTTTTGCGACATTTCAAAAATTTTCTAATTTACGGGGCTCACACGCCCGTGTGGTCCAAGGGACATGCCCGTGTGACCCTGGGACATGCCTGTGCTGTAGGCTGTGTTCAACCCCGTGTAACTCTCTGACTTGCGCACATGGCCATGCTACTCACTCGTGTGCTAGGCCTTGTGGTTAATTAATTTTTTTGAAATTAGGTGCATGTTTCACATGGCCAAGACACAAGCCTGTGTTCTAGGCTGTGTAGCACACATGGCTAAGACACACGCCCGTGTCTCTGCCCATGTGCTCAATTATGAGCATTTTGTTTTCTCAAATTTAAGATGCAAGAGACACACGGCCTAATCACACAACCGTGTGTCTGCCCGTATGGACAAAATGAAGTCATTTCTAGCTTCATTTCTCACCCAAAATCACACCAATGACCTGCACTTAAACTCATATCTAAATACCAACCATTTCGAGCATTCAAATTAAGCAAACTCTATCATTCAACATGGCATATCATTACATGCATACATGTTTATAATCTTACCTTGGTATATTACATATGTTAGGCATAATTTGATCAACCATTTAACATATATATAGCTACCATAGTATGACTTTACAAGTATATCAATAACAACCATTACTAGCCATTCCAATGACTAGATTACAAACCACATATTCAAGCTATCTATGGCCAGTTAGCCTATACATGTCATTATACCAAAATAATTTTACTATATATACCCAAAATAAGCTAGAGGGAAGTGTGATGATGCTCCAATGACCTCCAGCTTTCGTGAGCTTCTGAGCACTATATAATAGGGGAAAATAAAACGAAGTAAGCATTACATGCTTAGTAAGTTTGTATAACAGAAACTAAACTTACCAAACCCGTTTATTAAATCTAAGCAAACAAAATCATGTTTTCCATCCATTTGGAAAAATTTCCTAAACACATACATTCAATCAAACATGTTAGTCACAAAATCTTCACATCAATGAAGTAAACATAGATGAGTTCTTCATACTATTTTCCTTCAAGACATCATTCATTTGATTCCATAATTCTCTTATCATGCCAAAAGGTTTTGTATCCGTTGAATCATTGAAATTTCGATGGATACTCAAGTGGTACATTAGAGGTGTACGATTCAATAACCCATCAATTCTTATTCAAAAGTACCCATAGGGCACTTAATCAAAGAACATACTCTCAAGCCACATATTGCATTACAAGATTACCAGTCCAGGCTAAATCCTTTTTGTAATATATGCTCAGAAGAGTTCAATTAGGATTACCAGTCCAAGCTAAACCCTCATTGTAACATATACTCGAGAGGTATTATATTAGGATTACCTGTCCGGGATAAATCCTTTCCATAATGAGTTCAATAGGATTACTCGTCGAAGTTAAATCCCATTTGCAACAAATGCAAGACCTTATTCATTTTGGGAAAGCACATATATTTATCGAAATTTAATATTCAAACGGAGCTTAACCCCTTTTTCACCATTACAAGCACGCATTCAATTTTTCATTATAGCAATCAAATAAATCACATCCATATAAGTTACATTACATACAAAAACAACATTTAATTAATCATATTTACATGTTTGATTAAGTTACACGAACTTACCTCGACACTAGTTCTGTATAAAATCTACTAATCCAAAACATTTTCTTTCCCTCGATCTAAACTTGAATTTGTGTTGTCCGGATCTATATAAATAACTCAATCTACGTCCTAAGTAAAATTACCATTTTTCCCCTAACTTTTCCATAAATTCCAATTTCGTCCCTAGGCTCGGAAAATGAAATTTATGCAATTTACTCCCTAATCCAAGCCCAACCAAAATTTCAATACAAAATTTACAAATTTCATCAATTTTCACAACTTTATTAAATTTACAACTTTCATCAATTTTCACAACTTTACATTTTAGTCCCTAAATCATGTTTTCATCAAAAATCACTTTGTAAAAGTTGTTTATCTATCAACAACATTTCATTTTCTACCATAAATTTATAATTTTCAGCATATACATCCATGACCTAATTTTCATACTTTGATAACTCTTCAAATTGATCCTCCAAATAGATAGATTAAGCTATCCCGGTTTCAAAAATATCAAAATTAGTAAAAACGGGACAAGGAAACTTATCCAGTTAAGCCATGAAAGTTTTTTCTCTCTCTCCTAGGGTTTCCATGTATTTTAGGTTGAAGATGACATAAAAATAAGATGATATCTTTTATCATCTTTTTAATTAATTAAATATTTTTCAATTTCCAATTTAGTCCTTGCCCTTTTTCTATATTTCCATGGATGAGTCACTAAAATATCTACATATTTTTCTTTAATGGTCTAATTACCATATAAGGACCTCTAATTTTGAATTTCATAGCTATTTAATCCTTATAGCTACTAAAATTCAACTTTCACATATTGTGCGATTTAGTCCTTCTCGTAATTAAGCACATACTCAATAAAATTTTCTTATTAGAATTTTCACATGACATTTCTAACATATTATGAATCATTAAATAAAATAAAAATAAAATTTATTTTCGGATCAAATTTGTGGTCCTGAAACCACTGTTCTGATTTCACTGAAAAATGGGCTATTACGCCAACGAGGCTGATTACTCAAGCTCCAGTTAAGAGGTTTAAGGAAGCTGTTGTGGGCCTTTTTAATCAAATTTAGGGTGAATCCGTTGCGAAATCATTGATCAGTCATGGACATGCACTCCATGCGTGCCATGCAACTTGTTTCAAGCTCAACTTTAGCTTTCTTCAGCTTGTGAATTTATTTGTTGGAATAAAGAATTAAATTTGGTTCTAGCTATTTAGTTAAAATTAGTTTGAGTCTTTAATTATGTCATAATTTGAAAATTATTTATGAGTTTTAATTATGTCATAATCTAAACATATTTAGTAAGAGTTTTTAATTATGTCATTGTTTAGGACATCTTAAATATATGTTTTAAATATGTCCTAGTTTAGACGTCTTTAATACATGTCTTTAGTTCAGACAAATTAAACTATGTTTAAATTGTGTTTAATGTGTCTTATAGGGTGTTCAATGGATGACATTAAAGGGGGAAACATACATTTGGACGTGCATGCATGGGGGAGCTGTTGATTGCTCTTTTCTAAGCATCTTTTTTGTGGAATGCAATGGACACAAGTGTTTTCACACTTGCTCACACCAAGTGACCATCCAATTTTGGGTTTTCACACCTAGAAGACTATTCATGTGCCCTATGCAACCCTAAAAGGACGATTACACATTTGGCTTCCCATGAAGGCATCAGCCATGTTCACACCATCCAAAACCGATTATCTACTTGAACCATCAGCTCAAATTAAAGGCTACACGTTTTGGCTGTTTGGGGAGTGCAAATGACATGGCTGTTGGTGTCACCTATGCATGGGAATCTTCAAAAGTCTTGTGGGATAGCTTAATGGTTATTCAACTCAATTAAGCTGAATTAAATTAGTCCATTCGGCTGGACCTTTTTAGAAACTATAAATACTAAGCTTACATCTTGTATTTTAGACTTTTTGAACTTTTAATGAATTTTAATCTACTTGTGAGTTGTTCAACTCTCTTTGTTCTTTTATGACTCAAATCGACTTATCTAGCTAGTCTAGTGGTGTCAATCTGATTCTTTTGTGAACTTATCACTTTAACAAGTGTGGCATTCAATCTATACTGTTTGGTTCCTATCTCACATATATAGTGGGTCATGGTTTATCTATCTTTTCTACCTTAAGTGTTGACATAAGATTCGGGTCAATATTGAACTATAATATTCGTTCACTCTTCAACCTTCAGAACCTATTCCATCTATTTCCCATTTACGAAACACCACCTTTTGATATTTTAAACCAACTACCTTCAATTTCAGCCTTTCGACGAACTAGTCTGAGTACTACATAATTTTATGATCGGGAACACAAGAGGCTCCGTCCAACGAGTATGGAATCATATCATTTGGTATCAGAGCTGGTTAAAATTAAGTAAGTATTGATGTTCTAGTATTCCCGGGGTACAGATTTAAAAAAATTCTTAAAAAAATCGTGTAGAAATTTGAAGTACAAAAGTTTGAAAAATATTAAAAAAAAGATTCAAATTAAAAAAAAAAGAGAAGAGAAAAAGGCTAGTTTTGAAAGTGTTTGTGTTTTTCGAGCTCAAAGTTTTCCTTTACCAAACGTTTTTTAGCCACACTTCAAGTACCATTTGTTTTCTTTTAACCTACCTTATTACTCAATAACAACTGTAACACCCCTTACCCATTCTCGAGACCGGGACTAGGTACGAGGCGTTACTAGGCATGTACTCGAACATTGTCAGAAATACGGGTTATAAAATTTCGCTCCAAATTTAAAACCGATCAGACAATATCTTAGTGTCCTTGTTATGGGCCTACGAGACCTAAACATACATTAAGAAAGGTCCAAGATTAAACCGAGAACTTAAGAAAGTTTCTCAAAAATTTTCTAAGTTAAGCCTCACACGCCCATATAGAGGCAATGCACACACCCGTGTGCTTTGGGACACTCCCGTGTCCCCTTTCCGTGTGGAATTTATTTAATTTAATTTCTATTTCGAACCTACAGGGGTTTTCACACGGCCGAGCACATGCCCGTGTCCCTAGCCCATGTCCCTCAGACAGCCTAAACACGCCCCTGTGATCACCCGTGTCCAAGAACTCGAGCATTTTTTTATGATATCAGCATGTATTTAAGGGCACACGGCCAAGACACACACCTGTGTGCTAGGCTGTGCCCTCCACACGGTTGAGACACATTGTCGTGTCTCTACCTGTGTGTTTACTATCGTGCATTCTAACTTAAAATTTTTAGGTATAAGAGACATATGGCCATATCACACACCCATAGGGCGGTCCGTGTGTCACACACGCCCGTGTGTCCACCCGTGTGGACCTTATTAGGCTAGTTTCAAGCCTTTGGTCACCCTCTATTATCCCCATACTCTTATAGATTACCATAATACATAACAAGGCCTAATTATACATCCCAAATGACCTTGATATACCTCATTGCATATAAACCTCATTTCATTGGTTTTATACATGCTAAGTTATTCCCATTTTGTATTAAGGGTTTCTATGTCTTATAACACAATTAAAATTGACTCATTATCTTAACTCATTGCCATTATAACCTAGCCATCCCTTGTGATTTGGTCACATTACATATACTTAATTGTAATATGCCATATTTAACTATCACAAGAACATTTGGACATAAACATGCACAAATTTGTAGGTCATAACCTACATCAAAATGAGCCAATTTCCATGGCCATAAACAAGT
Organism: Gossypium arboreum; assembly: GCF_025698485.1. Classification (NCBI taxonomy): domain Eukaryota; kingdom Viridiplantae; phylum Streptophyta; class Magnoliopsida; order Malvales; family Malvaceae; genus Gossypium; species Gossypium arboreum. The sequence continues at coordinate 108,498,306 of NC_069079.1, forward strand.
GGACACGTATACTTTTAAAAGCTTTCATATTGGCTAATCAAATGACACATATAACAAAATAACAAAAGCCCTATACATGCCATTGAACAAAATAAAAGTATTTATATACCAAAGCTAGACAAGATGATCGTGTGTTGATTTTCCAACAGTTTCCAACCTCTATGAGTCCTCGAGCTCTGTAAGACAGGGAAAAAAGAGGGGTAAGCATTTACATGCTTAGTAAGCCCGAATAACTGGAAAGTAAACTTCCTGATTAATTAGCATACATGCATATTAGGCAATAAAACCAACAAGCATGAAATATTTTCCCTATCACGTGCACTCAATTAACAAGTTAGTCCCATAACAATACACCATGTAATTTGTCTTAGATGAGCTCATCATCCAACATTTTCATTTTTACATCTCATGTTAATCTTGTTGAGTTTCTCAGAAATCTTGATGAATTATTCATTTATCGTCAAGTCAGAAGAGCGATCATCTCATGTACGCACTCCTGCGAACCTCACATCTTACAGCGGGATTACCAGTCCAGGCTAAATCCCTCGCAATGTAAACTCATAGGGTGATGTCGGGATTAGCAGTCCAAGCTAAATCCCTTATAGCGACAAACACCCTTAATGAGCTTGGATCTGAATTACCAATCCAGGCTAAATTCAAACCCTAATCGGATTACTCGTCCGGGATAAATCCATAATGCACACATATTCTTCGGGAGGCTCGATCACTCAAGGAACACCCGTCCAGGCTAGATCTTTTCTATATTTGAGATCAACGAATTACCCGTCTGGGTTAAATCCTTTTCTGCAACACATGCATGATCTCGAGTCATGTAAGCCATGGTTTATCCATTAAATTTCCCTTTTTACTTCAATCGGGACATTTATTATCATATCATTATTATTAACATATTTCATGGATTTTCATGCCATCATTATAACCAAATATCATGCATTCATAACACATGTAATTAGGCATATTAATAATTTACTGAAAGTTATTCGAACTTACCTGGTACTCATTTTGATTTTGAGTCTCGGTTATTCCTAAACCTTTTGTTTTCTTCGATCGACCTCCAGAGTTTGTTCTTCGGGATCTATAACAATAAAAATGAATTATTAATACCTTACATTATACTTTTCAAGTCTAAATTTCACCACCGAACAAAATGACCATTTTGCCCCTAACCTTTCACATTATTTACGATTTAGTCCCTAGGCTCGTATGATGAAATGCATGAATTTTATACATTACCCAAGCCTAGCCGAATGTTCTTTTCTCTTATGGCAGCCCACATTTTTCCATTATTAAACATTTCTACCACATATTTTACACCTAGAAAAATATGTTTAACACACATCCAACTTTCATATTCCTCCATAAAACATCAAAGAATAAACATGTCACACATGGGTCACTTTGCAAACATGAACCCTAACTCAAAATATGGGTAGAAATGGAGAGAGTAAGCTATCGGGATTTTAAAAATACGAAGAACATTAAAAACGGGGCTAGGGAGCACTTACTATTGAGCTTGAAAAGTGAAGAAACCCTAGCTATGGAGGCTCTCAAATTTTGGCAGCAAGGTGGAGAAGATGAGCTGATTTTTGTCTTCATTTTCCCATTTTATTTCATTAATTAGCCAAATGACCAAAATGCCCTTAGGGCTTCTTTAAAATTTTATCCATACATGCCCATTTTTGTCCAAAAACTTAGAAATTAAGTAAATTGTTCTTTAAGACCTTTTAATTAATAATATAAAGCAATTTCATACAAATTGCTTCTAGAATCCAAGTTTTGCAATTTATTCAATTTGGTCATTATTTTCCAATTGGACACCTTACTCATAGAATTTCTTCATGAAACTTTAGCACATGCATATTTTCATATTCTAGACCTCATAATAATCATAAAACAAATATTTCAACGTCGGATTTGTAGTCCCGAAACCATTGTTCCGAGTAGGCCCTATTTTGGGATGTTACATTTCTCCCCCCTTTATAGACTTTCGTCCTCGAAAGTGTTACCAGTAAACAGGTTCGGATATTGGCTTCTCATGGTTTCTTCCGGCTCCCATGTTGCCTCTTCCACACCATGTCGATGCCATAAGACTTTTACTAGGGCCACATCTTTATTTCTCAGCTGTTTAACCACACGGGCCAAAATCTTAACCAGTTTCTCACCATTAGTCATGTTCGATCTAATTTCAATCTCCGTCGGTGAAATCACATGAGAGGGATCTGATCGATATCACTTTAACATAGATACATGGAACACATCATGAATCTTTTCCAGTTCTGGTGGCAATGCCAAGCGATACGGTAATGGTCCAACTCTTTCAGTGATCTCGTATGGTCCGATAAATCGCGGACTCAGTTTGCCTTTCCGGCCAAATCTCAATACCTTTTTCCATGGAGATACTTTCAAGAATAATCTATCTCCCATTTGAAATTTGATTTCTTTTCTTTTCAGATCAGCATATGACTTTTTCCTATCTGATGCCGCTTTTAAGCAGTCATGTATCATTTTAACCTTTTCTTCAGTTTCCTTGATCAGATCAACTCCGTGAATCTGAGTTTCCTTGAGTTCTGTCCAATACAATGGAGTTCGTCACTTTCTGGCATACAAGGCTTCATAAGGTGCCATCTTCAAACTCGTTTGAAAACTGTTGTCATAGGCGAACTCTACCAATGGCAGGTATTTTTCCCAACTACCCTGAAATTCGAGGATGCAACATCGCAACATATCCTCAAGAATCTAAATCATCCGTTCAGACTGACCATCAGTCTGCAGCTGAAAAGCTGTACTAAAACTCAACCTAGTACCCGAGGCTTCTTGTAACTTCTTCCAGAATCTCAAAGTGAATCTCGGGTTTTTATCTGAAATAATCAATAGCGGTACACCGTGTAATCTCACGATCTCAGATATATACAAGTCAGCCAACTTTTCAAGTGAATAATTTGTCCTCACTGGGATAAAATAAGCCGACTTTGTCAACTTATAAACCACAACCCATATAGCATATTTCTTTTTCAGGGTCAATGGTAATCCTGTCACGAAGTCCGTAGTGATTCTGTCCCACTTCCATTCGAGGACTATCACAGGCTGTAGTAAACCTGAAGGTACTTGATGTTCTGTATTGACTTGCTGGCATATCAAGCATTTCGATACAAATTCAGAGATGTCTCTTTTCATGCCATTCCACCAGTGCATTTTCTTTAAATCATTATACATTTTGGTACTTCCAGGATGAATAGACAAACGGCTATCATGTGCCCCTTGCAAGATTTTCTGAATAATTTCATCGTTTCTCAGTACCCAAACTCTGTCTTTGAACATCAAACATCCATCAGATCCGATCTGAAAATCTGATTCAATACCCGCCTCATATTGAGTTCTTTTGGCTTGCAAGTCACTATCATTAGTTTGAGCATCACAAATTTCCTGAAGAAATGTTGGCTTAGCCCTTAGCTCTGCCAAAACCAAACCATCATCAAACAACGCCAATCGAGCATTCATGGCCCTCAATGCAAAGAAAGATTTTCTGCTTAAAGCGTCGGCGACCATATTTGCCTTTCCTGGATGATAATCGATGATCAGCTCATAATCTTTAATTAATTCTAACCATCTCCGTTGTCTCAGATTGAATTCTTTTTGAGTCATCAAATACTTCAAACTCTTGTGGTCTGTGAATATACGACAAGTCTTACCATATAAATAATGCCTCCAAATTTTCAAGGTAAAAACAATGGCAGCAAGCTCTAAGTCGTGCGACAGATAATTCTTCTCGTGTTGCTTCAATTGGCGTGAAGCATAGGCTATACTTTGCCATCTTGCATAAGCACACAGCCTAGTCCATTTAAAGATGCATCGTTGTAGACCAAAACTCTTTTCCTGACTCGGGTAATACTAGAACTGGAGCTTCAGTCAGCAATGTCTTCAACTTCTCGAAACTCTGCGATACTTTTCTGTCCATTCAAACTTAACGTCTTTCTGTAGCAACCTCATCATTGGAGTTACTATTATGGAAAATCCTTTCACAAATATTCGGTAGTAACCGACTAAGCCCAAAAAGCTTCTAACCTCGGTTACATTTTTAGGTGGTTTCTATTCAACAATAGCAGAGATCTTACTTGGATCAACTCAGATGCCATCACCCGAAACAATATGACCTAAGAACCCTACTTCTTGGAGCCAAAATTCACTCTTGCTAAACTTAGCATACAATTACTTTTCCCGTAAGGTCTACAACACAGTCTTCACACTACAGGAAAATAGGGCTTTAGTGGCATTTTTAGCGGCGTTTTATCAAAAAAACGCCGTAAAAATTATAAAACATAGAACAATAGCGGCGTTTTAGCAAAAACGCCGCTAAAAATTGAGCAATAGCGGCATTTTTTGTTAAAATACCGCTAAAAACAGAGCATTAGCGGCGTTTTTTTGTTAAAACTCCGCTAAAACCAGAGCATTAGCGGCGCTTTTGGTAAAACGCCGCTAAAGACCAGAGCATTAGCGGCGCTTTTGGTAAAACGCCGCTAAAAGTCATGTAACTCTTAAAATCCTAAACCCCAAAAAACATAAAACACTAATCTATAACCCCTAAAATAGTAAACCTCTAAGCCCTAACAAGCCCTAAACACTAAACTATAACCCTAAAATCCTAAACGTCATAATAGGTGCATTTTTAGTGGTATTTAGGTTATAAACGCTAATGTTAAATTATTTTGTTAAAAAATAAATCGTTTAATTGTCTTATTTTTACCCACACCGATACACTTAACATTTTTCCGTTTTCCCGATTCTATTTCCCCTTCTTCCTCATCCTAAATCCCTAAAGTATTATCACCCATTCCCAAATTCGACATCCTAAATCCCTAACGAATTTATGGTAAAGTAATGATTAAATAAGGTCTTATTTTTATTTTGAATTTGATTTTATTTTGATCATATCTAAAACCGACTTTATAAACAATATAAATTAACTAGACCATTCACTTAGCTAGGGGAAAGTTAATTTCATTTTAGTTACTTAATCATGAAAAGTTACACTTTGATAACTAAACTATTTAATTAGAAGTTTTCATTTAATTAAGTTACGAAGCTGTTAAAATCAATGTTATGGCTTTCTTTACACCCTAACCCCTTAAATCAATAATCTTTTAACCCCCAAACCTTAAATCTCTAACCATAAATCCCTAAAACTATAAACACTGATCAATAACTCTTTAAACACCAGACCTTAAATCTCAAATCATAAACCCTTAAAACTCTAACCCCTAAACCCCAACCCTTAAACCCCAAGCCTTAAAACTAACCTCTAAACCCATAAACTATAGATCGTAAATTATAAACCCTAAACTATAAACCATAAATCATAAACTCTTAAACTGTAAACCCTAAAATCTAAATTAAAAAATGAATTTCATATGGATATTAAGTATATATATGTTCATGGCTAGGATTTAGGGTTTATGGTTTAAGATTTGGGGTTTAATTTTTAGTGTTTAGGGGTAAATATGGTGAACTACTTAACTTGTGTATATTAGATTTTTATAATATAAATCTAAATAAGATAAATATAAATTATTATTTTTAAAAATATATATCAAAATGGGTTAAATCCCAAAAGCATACGTGAACAATGGTTTAGTGTGCAATTGTATACATGCATGAACTTTAGTTTGATCCAGTTCTTGTAAATTATTAACACAATTATATTGCATATATAAATATTTATATTTATTCAATATAAAAATATATTGATGTATTTATACTTAAAAGAATAATTAATACTTGTATTGCTTTGTCATTTTGTATTTTTTAATTCATCGATTCCATTTTATTTCTATTAAAATTTCCTTTTGTGTTTTATATGTTAATTTAAAATTATAAAAATATTCAAAAATTAAAATTTAAAAATAAAAAATAAAAATAAAAATTTAAAAATAAAAACTTAAAAATTTAATATTTAATATTTTAATCCATATTTCAGTTAAAAAATTAATATTCAAAATTTTTAAAAAATGATAAACTCAACACAAAAATTTTGAAAGAAAAAATAAAAAATGTTAAAAATAAAAAAATTAAAATTGAATAATAGTGGCGTTTTTAGTGAAAACGCCGCAAAAGATTAAGTTATAGTGGCGTTTTTTTATGAAAACGCGGCAAAAGACTAATAATTTTTGAGTACCCGCATATTATTCCCTCCTCTTCCCATTTCTGTCACGTGCCCTAAATCCCCAAGTAAAAGTTTGTACTTAATTCTTTTTCCTTTTACTCTAAAAATTTACCCCCAAATTTCCCATTTCCAACAACACCAAATGTCTGAGGACGACGAGAGGCAGCAATCTTCGCCGTCGAATCTTCTTCCCTAATAGAAAAACTATAAACTCTTTTTTGCGTGTGTATGAACTAAATTTTTTTGTCAATAAATGAAATTCTTTGAAGATAATACAATCTTTTATAAAAATTTATTTCCGAATTAGGGCTCTTGATTTCTTTCTCTGTCTACAAATTGGTCGAATTTTATTTTTGTTTTTATTTGAAGTTGAAGGAAAAGCATAGCATTTGGCGTACAAGTGATAACTCACAATTTTCTTATGTATTTAGTTCCCTACTTTTTTAAGCCAACCATTTTGCTTCAGAATCTCATTGCGTTGGGAACCTTTTCAAAGTTCTTACGCTTTTTTGGCGTCTGATATTTGCCCAGGTACTTTCAGTTTATTTAATCTTTATTTTTTCCTAGGTTATTTAACTAAATTGATTTAATTTCGTTTGAGTTTCCTTCTTGAACTAATTGTTAGGAGCAATTTTTATTTTATTTTTTTTACTTGAGTTTTTGTATAATCTTTTGTCTTGGAAATATAGAGATTCATCGAAAGGAAAAAGAAGAAGAAATGGTTTGGAAATTTAGTCAGGTAGGGAAAAGATAGTTGAAAATTTTCGGTAGCTCTATTAGAAAGAAAATTAGAGTTAAAAACAACTTTTATTTAGGGGTTTTATTAATTTTTTAAAGTTTGATGATGTTTTTCGTCTGCGTTTAGTTTAAGCATTGTTTTTCTTACTTGAAATTTTATTGAAGTTTTTCTTCGTTTTTTTTTCTTTTTTGAGATTTGATCTAAGAGAATGGTTTTAAATTTTGGTTTCTGAACTATGAAAATTCCCAGATCCATTTTGCAGCACTTGATTCTGTTTCAAATTGAGCCAAACTACTTTCTGCATTAGTAGTCATCAAAAGAACTCTGTTTTGAGCAAATTGGAAGTAATATTGACATGTCCTTTCTCGGTTCAGTGCTTTAGTTATTGAATTTCTTAAGCTTGAATAAAAGGTTAGAGGGAACTGAGATGGACATTGGAGCTCTTTTAACTTCTGCCGGAATCAATATAGCTATATGTGTTGTGCTGTTGTCTTTGTATTCCATACTGAGGAAACAACCGAGCAATGTTAGTGTGTACTTCATGCGGAAGCTTATTTCAGAACCAATAAGTTCTGTTGAAATTAGCTTTGAGCTTTTTCAGTTATCTATCTTGAATTTGAAAACATTTTCCTTAATTAAAGACTGAAGTATAGACACAGAGAAGACTCAAGAATGAGTAATTCTCTTGTGCCAAAAAAAAAAGAAAAAGAAAGAAAGGAAAACAGAAAGAAAATCTCATTTATTGTAGTTCATGTCTTTGTGCAGCCAAGTCAGTATATCAATACCCTTTTGGTGCCCAAAGGTGGTGAAATTCCCATAGACATCCAAATTTTATCTTCACAAGGAATCTTTGACGTGGTATGTTTGCATATAACCATATCTCTATTCTTATTAAACTAAATTTCTCACAGCTGCTAAGGTTAACTGACTCATATGATCACTCATATGAAATTTGAAGCTGAACATTCATCAAGAGATGAGGTATTTGAACTCGTAGTATTCTTATGGCATCATCTCTTCAAGTGTTGCTCCCCCAGGATTCGTTTTGCTTGTCTACATGCTTCCTTTTATCTTGATTGCTGCTAGGTGTCTATTTTGAATATCCAAGTTTTTTTTCTTTTTTTTCTAACAGATCTTTACATTACATAAACTATCTATTTTGAATTTGTCTTCTCAAATTGTATTACTGTGGGATGAATTTTTCTTTTATATAGTTTTCAGGGACAGTTGCTCTCACTACAGCTTGAATACCAGGAAATGCAAGGTAATGTGTCCTTTTTTCTCCTTTTATACCTTTCATATGCTTTTTTGCAATAGCTAAGCTTGCATTAAGATTTTATATGGCGCAACTAGATCAAGCAACCCGTGTATGCAACTATTAATGTCATTTTTTTTATGTCAATCATGTAAATAAATTCAAGTCGTGTTCAAAATTATCTGGTCTAGTCGCAACCTCAAGAATGATAATCATCAATATTGTAAGTTGCAAGTTAGCACTCGTTTCAGTAACCGGACTTAGATCTAGACAGTTTTGTAGTTATCCCAACACTTTTCTTTTGATTTAAGAGAGAAGAAGTAAGTTAAGTTTTTGAGCAAGAGGAAATATGCAGTTTCCATTGAATCAAATGCTTGCGTAACATTGTTGTCTAAACCACTTGGACTTCTACCAATGTGGTAATCTCCTATGTATTTATATTCGAACATTAAGTAATACAAATGACTAAGTACTCGATAACTATACACTTTTCAGTTATATTTTGAAACTCCCTTTTAACCACTAATTCTATATGATTAAATAACAAGCTGCATAACTTTGGTTCTCTGCAGGTCATTGTTAACTCCATACATGACCCAAAAGTGGGCACAATTTTTGATCCAGTCTCATTGATAAATGCTCTTGGCAATGTGGTGAGTAGGTATATGAGGACAAAGGATTAATTAAAACTCGAACGTATAATTGGTTTCACGAAGAGTAGCATACTTTTGTGAGTCTAGAAATCATTCTATTGGATTCATCTGAAGTATGTAGAATTTGAAAATTATACTTCCAACAACCTATGTCAAATAACTTTCACATGCCTTTTAAAATCTATACAATGATCACAGCATTCTAAGATTCGAGAGAGATAGTAGGATGGGTGTTTTTCCTTTTGCCAGCAGCATTCATGTAGAAGTGAAACTCATGCTTTTTATTTATTTATTTTTATTTTTGCTTCTCCCATTTTATGTTTTAGTTAATTAGCACTCGAATGAAACCAAAGCCGAAACCGATGTTGCGTATGATGATATTTATGGCTTGAAATTGCTTTAAGTCCTCTGATTTCTGAAGAGAAAAAGAAAAAAAAGACTGAATGTGATGTAATAGGGATTTACGCTGCTGATGTGTATTTTCTGATGTTCTTGTATCATTTTTTCCCCTTTTTTCTTATTTTTACCTTTTAGGGTTAGTTTTAGTTTTTACCACTCTGTTGTTTTTTGTTGAAGAGATATGTAGAATATTAACCATTTGATTTGAGAGATGCCATTGTTAAAGCCCTGAGAATTGTACAAAGGCAATAGGACTTTGTATTTATGTAGGGAAATACCATTTTTATTTAAAGCATTTTTGCCAATCTTTTGTACGTAATTAAAGAGTGAGGTGTTTGAGGTTTATCATTCACTTTCATGTCTTGATAAAATATAGTTTGGGGTGGAATTGAGCAAAGGCTTCAGAACTGTGATTTCGAGTTGAGTTATGCATTGGCTTTCTCAAACGTTCTCGCCAGCAAAAGGAAATTACAAGGGAACAAGCAGTTCAAGATCTGAAGGTAAGCTATGAGAGTTGTTCAAAGCTGGGCTTTTGGTCTAAATCTTGCCTTGATGATGTCTTATTTATGTATTCTTTTGTTTGATCAATTGGAGGTCCAGTCATACTTTGAATGCTTTTTTTTTATATATTCAAACCTCTCCTACCATATTATAATCAAGTGTTCTTAAGTTGACAAATGAACTGTAAGAGCCCATTCTTGTTTATAATTTCTGTTGAGTTACATATAAATGATTTTTTAAAAATTGTGTTTATAACTTTTTTAAAGTATTATATATATGTCAAATTCTGCTGTTTGTCATTGCACTATGTTTATGTTACTGATTTAGTATTTATACTCTAATTTGGCTATTTTTAATCGATTTATTCCTTTTAAAAAAATGAAATTTAGTTCTGACATTAAATTCCTTAAACTAAATTATATAATTTCAAAAATCTTATATGATAAATAAATTATATATAATGTTATGTCAATTTACTAGCTGATACGGTTTGTTGAGAAGGATTATTGTATTATACAGTTTGTTGAGAAGGATTATAAGTTAGCTGATACGGTTATTAGAGGGTTGTTGAAGTATTGGCCTTTGACTAATTGTCAGAAGGAAGTTCTCTTCCTCGGGGAACTTGAGGAAGTACTTGAAGCAACACAGTCTGTGGAGTTCCAACGATGTATGGTTCCGCTTTTCAGACAGATTGCACGTTGCCTCAATAGCTTACATTTCCAGGTATGCAATCTTTGATCACAGTATAAGCTTTAGCGCGTGCATTTTGGTTGAAATTCTGCATGTTTTTTTTGGCAGCGTATAACTATTCCTGAAATTCTACAAGATGAATGGTTCAAGAAAGGGTACAAGCCACCAAAATTTGAGCAAGATGAGGATGTAAATCTTGATGATAATATCTTATATTTTACATGGTTATGATTTAAGTCCTTATTTCATTGATATATTTATATTTAATCTAATTTTTATTATTTATTTTAGTTTTGATTCTAAATTTTTATTTTTATTTTAATATTTTTAGTTAAAATTTTAATAGAAAAATTTTTATATTTATATCATGGATATTATTCTTCTCAATATTTTGATAATGAATTTTAAATTTTTTATATTTTTCATGACTTTTATAATATATTTTTTAAATTTCATTACCTTTAGCGGCGTTTTTTAAATAAACGACACAAACTTTAGTGGCGCCGTCTATAGAGGCGTTTTTTGCGGCGCTTGTAAAAACGCCGCAAATAGTTTTAGCGGCGCTTTTAAGCGCCGCTAAAGACCCTAAAAACGCCGCTAAAAGTCAATTTTGTTGCAGTGTCAAATGCTTCGCATGCTCTGTCTCATCCTTAGAATAAATCAAAATGTCGTCAATGAAAATAACAACGAACTTGTCCAAGTATGGCCGAAATATACTATTCATTAGGTCCATAAATATGGTCAGTGCATTCGTTAACCCAAACGGCATGACAAGAAATTCATAGTGGCCATACCTCGTTATGAAAGCTATCTTAGGCACGTTCGCCTCTTTAACTCGTAACTGATAGTAGCCAGATCTCAGGTCTATCTTAGAGAATACATTGGCTCCCCTCAACTGGTCGAACAAATCATTGACCCTTGGCAAAGGATACTTATTCTTAATAGTTACCTTGTTCAGTTGCTGATAATCTATACATAGTCTCATCGAACCATCTTTCTTCTTTACAAATAATACGGGAGCACCCTAAGGCGAAAAGCTTGGCCTTGCAAAACCTTTATCCATCAGCTCTTGCAACTGTGCTTTTAATTCTTTTAGCTCGGTTGGTGCCATCCTGTACGGAGCAATAGAAATAAGAGCTATTCCTAGCACCAGTTCAATACCAAACTCTATCTCTCTATCAGGAGGTAATCTGGGTAGTTCCTCCGAGAACATGTCTGGATATTCACATACTATTGGTACGGACTCAATCTTATACTCTGTTTCCTTAGTGTTCAGTACAAAAGCAAGGTAGGCTTCGTACCCTTTTCTCATATATCTTTGAGCAGCTATTGATGTAATTACAACCGGCGGTGTATCCTATTCTCTTGAATCAACTCTTAGAATCTCATTATCTGGGCACTTCAGTTCAATATACTTACTACCATAGTTTACAATTACATCATGCAGGGCTAACCAATCCATACCAAGTATTAAATCAAACTCATTAAATGGCAGTAACATAAGGTTAGCCAGAAAACAATAACCTTGAATCGTCAAAAGTCAACTCTTACAGACTTTATCAACCAGGACTGACTTGCCTAATGGGTTCGATACTTTAATAATAAATTTCGAAGGTTCAATGGAAATATTCATGCTAGACACCAATCTCATGCAAATGTATAAATACGTCGATTCGGGATCAATTAAGGCAACAGCACAAGTATTAAAAAGAGAAAAGGTACCCGTAATGATGTCAAGAGCAGAGGCTTCTTCTCAAGCGCGTATTGCATACGTTCTTGCCGGGGCTCGAGCCTCTGAATTTGCAGTGTCTTTGGCTATAACCCGACTACTACTAGCACTTTCAGGATATCACGGAGGTCTACCTCGTGAATTAGGAGCACTCGAATTCGAGGCTACTTCCACCTCTTTATCGGTTCGCTCTGGCAGTCTTTGAGGTAATGGTCAAGAGAATCACTTCTATAGCATGCACCGCTCTTTATTCGGCACTCTTCGGAGTGAAATTTATTCCAACTTTTACACTTCGGCCTTCAGACATAGGCCTTCTACTACTACTAGAAACAACTCGTTGTATGGAAGCTGGAGCATGGCTCTCGACTCTTTCAAACTCATCTTGTGCTTGATTAGAAGACATTTACTATATTCAAAGATAATTAAACAGTGAGAAAATATCACACTATCAACGTTCATATAATGGCATGCATAGAAAAACTTGATGCATTCTACGGTAGTCTTAGAACCGACTAAACTGTAGCTCTGATACCACTAAAAGTAATACCCCTTACCAATTCTTGAGATCGAGACCAGGTACGAGGCGTTACCAGGTATGTACTCAAACATTTTCAGGAAATACGGGATATAAAATTTTGTTCCAAATTTAAAACCACTCAGACAACATCTTAGTGTCCTTATTATGGGCCTACAAGACCTAAACATACATTAAGAACAGTCCGAGATTAAACCAAGAACTTAAGAAAGTTCCTGAAAAATTTTCTAGGTTAAGCCTCAAAAGCCCGTGTGGAGTCAATGCACAAGCCCGTGTACTTTGGGACACGCCTGTGTCCCCTACCCATGTGGAATTTATTGAGTTTATTTTCTATTTCGAAAATACAAGGGTTTTCACATGACCGAGCACACGCCCGTGTCCCTAGCCCGTGTCCCTCAAACGGCCTAGAAACGCCCGTGTGATCACCCGTGTCCAAGAACTTGAGCATTCTGTTTATGACATCAGCATGCATTTAAGGGCACACGGCCAAGATACACGCTCGTGTACTAAGTTGTGCCTTCCATACAGTTGAGACACACAGTCGTGTCTCTACCCGCGTGTTTACTACCATGCATTCTGACTTAAAATTTTTAGGTACAGGGGACACACAGCCATATCACACGCCTATGGGGCCGTCCGTGTGTCACATACGGCCTAGAAACACGCCTGTGTGTCCACCCGTGTGGACCTTATTAGGCTATTTTTCAAGCCTTTGGTCACCCTCTATCATCCCCATACTCTTATAGATTACCATAATACATAACAAGGCCTAATTATACATCCCAAATGATCTTGATATACCTCATTGCTTGTAAACCTCATCTCATCGTTTTATACATGCTAGGTTATTCCCATTTTGTATTAAGGGTTTCTATGTCTTATAACACAATTAAAATTGGCTAATTATCTTAACTCATTACCAATTATAACCTAGCCATCCCTTGTAATTTGGTCACATTACATAAACTTAATTGTGATATGCCATATTTAATTATCACAAGAACATTTGGACATAAACATGCTCAAATTTGTAGGTCATAACCTACATCAAAATGAGCCAATTTCCATGGCCATATACAAGTGAACACGTATACTTTTAAAAGCTTTCATATTGGCTAATCAAATGACACATATAACAAAATAACAAAAGCCCTATACATGCCATTGAACCAAATAAAAGTATTCATATACCAAAGCTACACAAGATAATAGTGTGTTGATTCTCTAACCGTCTTCCAACCTCTACGAGTCCTCGAGCTCTGTAAGACAGGGAAAAGAGAGGGGTAAGCATTTACATGCTTAATAAGCCTAAATAACTGGAAAGTAAACTTACCGATTAATTAGCATACATCCATATTAGGCAATAAAACCAACAAGCATGAAATAGTTTCCCTATCACATGCACTCAATCAATAAGTTAGTCCTAGAACAATACACAATGTAATTTGTCTTAGATGAGCTCATCACCTAACATTTTCATTTTTACATCTCATGTTAATCCCGTTGAGCTCCTCGAAAATCTAGCTAAATTATCCATTTATCGTCAAGTCATAAGAGCGATCATCTCAAGTACGCACTCTCGCGAACCCTACATCTTACGGCAGGATTACTAGTCTAGGCTAAATCCCCCGCAATGTAAACTCATAGGGTGATGTCGGGATTACCAGTCCAGGCTAAATCCCTTATAGTGACAAACAACCTTAATGAGCTCGAATTTGATTTACCAGTCCAAGCTAAATTCAAACCCTAATCGGATTACCCGTCCGGACTAAATCCACAATACACACATATTCTTTGGGAGGCTCGATCATTCAAAGAATACTCGTCCGAGCTAGATCCTTTCTATATTTGAGATCTATGGATTACCTGTCTAGGCTAAATCCTTTTCTGCAGAACATGCAGGATCTCGAGTCATTTAAGCCGTGGTTTATCCATCGAATTTCCCTTTTTATTTCAATCGAGACATTTATTATCATATCATTATTATTAAAATATTTAATGGATTTTCATGCCATCATTATAACCAAATATAATGCATTCATAACACATGTAATTAGGCATATTAATAGTTTACTGAAAGTTGTTCGAACTTACCTAGTACTCGTTTCAGTTTTGCGTCTCAGTTATTCTAAAACCTTTCGTTTTCCTCGATCGACCTCTGGAGTTTGTTCCTCGGGGTCTATAACAATAAAAATGAATTTTTAATACTTCATATTATACTTTTTGAGTCTAAATTTCACCCTAGATAAAATGACCATTTTACTCTTAAACTTTCACATTATTTACGATTTAGTCCCTAGGCTCGTATGATGAAATGCATGAATTTTATACATTACCCAAGCCTAGCCGAATGTTCTTTTCTCTTATGAAAGCCTACATTTTTCCATTATTATACATTTCTACCACATATTTTACACCTTTTGCAAAAAGGTCATTTTAGGGGTTTTTTATGAAAATCATCTAAAAAAATATGTTTAACACACATCCAACTTTCATATTCCTCCATAAAACATCAAAGAATAAACATATCACACATGGGTCACTTTGCAAACATGAACCCTAACTCAAAATATGGGTAGAAATGGATAGAGTAAGCTACCGGGATTTCTAAAATACGAAGAATATTAAAAACGGGGATAGGGAGCACTTACTATTGAGCTTGAAAAGTGAAGAAACCATAGCTATGGAGGCTTTCAATTTTCAGCAGCAAGATGGAGAAGACGAGCTGATTTTTGTCTTCATTTTCCCATTTTATTTCATTAATTAGCCAAATGACCAAAATGCCCTTAAACCCTTTCTTTAAAATTTTATCCATACATGCCCTTTTTTTGTCCAAAAATGTAGAAATTTGGAAAATTGATCTTTAATACCTTCTAATTAATAATCTAAAGCAATTTTATACAAATTGCTTCTAGAATCCAAGTTTTGCAATTTATTCAATTTGGTCCTTATTTTCCAATTGGACACCTTACTCATAGAATTTCTTCATGAAACTTTAGCACATGCATATTTTCATATTCTAAACCTCATAATAATCATAAAAAAAATATTTCAACATCAGATTTGTGGTCCCGAAACCACTGTTCCAACCCACAAAGAACCCGACCCACAAAGATTTGTTATTAAGTCTAAGGCAGTCACTTATGAACTTAGAGAGGAGAATATGAGTGAAAAAAAGGTAAGAAAGCGATGAGAGAATTAGAGAGATAAAAAAGCTAAAAATTTGAGTGAAACACGAGTAGAGAGCACATCTTTTTTTTTTCTTATGAGTGAATTGGTGAGCTTTTTGGTGAGGTTAAAACACTATGTCACGAAGTCCTAAAAGGAATGCTGCTGATGGTGGTGGTCTGCACCCCGTACGAAGCGTAGCCGGTGGTGGTGGTGGTGTACTCGACCTAACTTATCAAGCCATTATCTGCGAGATGGATCAGACACTCTAAAGGCATTTAGAACCCATGCAAGAACAGCTAGAACAATTGAAAGAAAGGGTCTAGTGAGAAACAACTCCACAAAATCTGAGGAGAGAGCGAGGCCGACCAAGGCTAAACCAAGATGAGCTCTACGATCCTAATGATGTGGAGAGAGATCAAGCCTTTAACCGCAGTGAGAGACGACGAGGCCACAGAAATCAAGGGCCTTGGGAGCGTGAATGAGTAGATGATGATCTGAAGAATATTAAAATGGTGATTCCACCATTCCAAGGAAAGATCGATCCCAAGGTGTATTTGGAATGGGAAAAGAAGTTAGAACCTGTCTTCAAGTGCCACAACTACTTGGAGAGCAAAAAAGTTAAACTTGCTCCCATCGAGTTCTCTAACTATGCCATCATTTGGTAGGACCAACTTACCATGAGCCGAAAAAGAAACAGAGAATGACCCGTGTCCACATGGGCGAGATGAAAGCTATCATGAGGAAAAGATTCATTCCAGCTTACTACCACTGAGAGCTGTATTAAAAGCTACAAAACCTTACTCAAGGCCATCGAGTGTGGAAGACTATCACAAAAAAGTAGAGATAGCCATACTCCAAGCCGACGTCGAGGAGGACCAGGAGGCTACCATGGCAAGATTCCTTGCTAGGTTGAATCGAGATATTGCCAACGTGGTAGAATTACAACACTACGTCAAAGTTGTAGAAATGGTGCACATGGCGATTAAAGTAGAGAAACAACTCAAACGAAAAGGTGTCACTCGAACATATCCCAACTCCACTCCTTCATCCAAGTAGGGATAAGGAACCAGCAAGAAAGAAACCCCCTTTTGAGTGAAGAAACTCGTGGTATCCACAAAGCTCAATAAGTTGAGTGGAGAAATAAGCAAAGGCAAAAATAAAGCTGTGCCTAACCACACCCATGACATCAAATACTTCAAGTGCCTTCGGAGGGGTCACGCGAGTCAATACCCCAATAGAAATGTGATGGTTGTATGACCCAATGGTGAGATCGAATTTCAAGAAGAGAAAGAAGATGAACTCGAAGCACTCATTAAAGAAGAGAAAGATCTTGAATATGTTGTTGAAGGTGAAATATTAGTTATCAAGCGGAGTTTAAGCCTCCAAAGTATGGAGAATGAGCAGCAACGCGAAAATATTTCCACACGCGATGCCATGTTCAACGCAAAGTGTGTAGCGTGATCATCGATGGGGGAAGCTACACAAACGTTGCTAGAAACATGTTGGTGGAGAAGCTTGGACTACCATCGACTAAACATCTGCAACAGTACAAATTGCAATGGCTTAATTATAGAGGAGAGCTTAAAGTTACCAAACAATTATAGCCTTTTCTATTGGCAAATATAGTGATGAAGTCGTGTGCGATGTGGTGCTAATGCATGCTGGCCATTTACTTTTGGGAAGACCATGGCAATTCGATCGATGAGGGATCCATGATAGTTACACTAATAGATATACGTTCAAACACCTTAGAAGGAATGTGACTTGGCGCCATTAACCCTTAAGCAAGCGTACGAGGATCAGTTAAAATTGAAATATTCTGTTGAAAAGTTGAGAGCGAAAGAACAAGAGGGAAAGAGTGAAAAAGAAAAGAAATTAAAAAAAAAAGAAAGGAAAGCATGAGGTAAAAACGAGGGAAAAGAATAAAGAGAGTGAAATAAAAGTGATAGAGGAAAAATAAAGAAAAGAAGAAAAAAAAGATTGAAAATTTAAGTGTGTATGCAAAAGAGAGGTTAAAAAATTGAGTGTGTATGCAAAAGAGAGGGAAATTCGAAAGACATTATTGTTGAAATAGCCAATGCTTGTACTTATGTACAAGGAAAATTTACTTAATACTAACGACTTAGATGACAACCTTCCTTCTTCGATTGTGTCTTTGTTGCAAGATTTTGAAGATGTATTTCCGGAAGACGTCCCTAGTGGTTTACCACCTATTTGAGGGATCGAGCATCAAACCGGAGCTACAATTCCAAACCGCCCAGCCTACCGAAGTAACCCCGAAGAAACCAATGAACTTCAAAAGCAAGTAGCCGAGTTGATGGAGAAGGTGTAATGACCCAAAAATTCACGGGCATCGGAAAAGTGTAGTATCGGGCCTCTATTTTAGTAAACCAAGTTCATAAATAATTATTAGGAATATTTGTGAGTCTAGTAGTATGTTTAATTAGGCTTTAATTAAGTGAAATTAGCTCAATTTAGAGAAAATAGTAAAAAGGACTAAATTAAATAGCGATTAAGCCATTAACAAGAAATGAGGTAAGATATATGTAATAAAAATCTAAGATTTTTATGTTATATTTTAATTATATAATTAATTATTTAGATATAAATTATGTTAAATTAATTTAAAATAATTATATTATAAGATTTTTATATGATAAATAAATTAAATTATGACAAGTGGATGGTGATTGTAATGTACAAATGTAAAATACAAATGTTTACATTTGTATTACATATATTTGTTATTAAATAGATATTTATTTTTATAATTATTAATTTTATTGTTGTTTATATTATTATTATTATTATTATTATTATTATTATTATTATTATTATTATTATTATTATTATTTTTACTATTATTATATTATGGAATAAATTAAGAAAAGATAAATGTAGGGTGTAAAATTATACATGTGTCATGCATATATTTATACACTTGTAAAATAAATATATAATTACTTAAAATTTAAGTATAAAGATATTTATAATTATTAATTAATTAAATATAAAATAAATAAATCAAATGGTGCCAAATGTAGGGTGATAAAGTTGTACAAATGTAATAAAATATGTATATAGACTTGTATTATAATCAATTGAAATTAGGGTATAAATTGGATAGAAATTCAATTATTATTATTAATTATTGTTGTAATTAATATGTAAATTATTATTATTATTTTCGTAGCTAGCAAAGAACCAGAGGCATCGGCACAAAAAGGAAAGGAGAAAGTTATCGAGGAGTAATTACGAAATCTGAGTTTGTATTACTATAATTCAAGTTATTTTTATTAAATGTTAAATTTTTAATTATATGTATGGTAAGTAAATTATGAGGCAAGTATTATTATGGAATTGAAAAGGAAATTGAATTGATGATGGATAAGTATTGATATTAAATTGTATATTGATGAAAAGTGAAATTGAATTGATTTGTAAATGAAATGAAAGTGGTATTGAATTGAAAAAGTGAATTGAATACCCTATTAACTAGTCGGGCTGAGTCGGATATAATTGGCATGCCATAGGATTGGAAGAGTTCAGGGATTTTTCGACCATGAGTCGATGAGACACTGGGTGTCACTATTTTACTTCAGATAGATTCGATGAGGTACAGGGTACCACTTTACTTCAGCTAGGCCGATGAGACACTAGGTGTCACTATATTGCTTCGATCTATCCGATGAGGCACTGGGTGCCATTCTGGTGTGTTTGGTTGGATCCGTGTATCTACCAAGGTCCGAGCTTGTTAATAGGGGTAAATAAATGAAATGATAAATCAATTGAAATTGATTGATTAAGCCATTGAAATGAGAAGAGAAAATTGAATTGTGAATTAAGAATTGAAATTGAGATAGAGAATGAAAGGCATGAACTAAATGTTCATAAAGTGACTTAAATTCAAGTTTATGATATGTGTATTGAATGATAATAGTTAAATTGAATTGTTATTGTGAAATAATGAAAGATAAAGGATGAATTAGTCTATAATAAATTAAATTGTTACATGTTTAATATCTATATTTTATTATTGTTAATATAATTTGAATTATGGTAATACCATTGTGTATACCCATACTCAGCGTATGGTTGTTTCCGTGCGCAGGTCAGTAGAAGTCAAGAGTCCCGGTTCAGCATCTCGAGTAATCTCGACTTCAGAGAAAATTTGATGATAGAATCTTTCTTTTGGGTAAAAGTGGAATGTACTTAGGAATTGCATAGGTCACTTGAACATGTCTTATGTTTTGGATGTAAAGGATGAGTTATAATGTTTGGATGGTTAAATGAAATGGTAAGAAAAGTTATATGACACTTTGGTACTTTTGATACTAAGTTAAATAGAAATGAATGAAATTATCAATCAATTTTGAATGATCTTATGAATGTTTATTTAATTAAAAAATTAAGTTAATGTTTTAGGTATAATTTAGGTGTATCTAAATGTAAATTGGATTGGTTGTGATTTTTGTTTGGATTGGTCTCGATTTGAATTTGTAGGGAAGGTTAGATATTTATAAAGAGGTTATATTGAGTTTTCACAAAAAAAAAAATCCCCGAGCACCCGATTAGTCCCGAATCACTCTTAACTCGTATTTTAGGCCTCGAGGGTCCATCTAAGGGACTTTAAGATTATTTTATATTATGTTTGATAATTATTTGTATATTAATTGTAAATTGTCTGATAGGTCCGGTAATGCTTCGTAACCTGTTCTGGCGACGGTTTGGAGTTAAGAAGTGTTACAAAAGGGGTACATTCAAGAGAGCCTAAGTCCTTGCGTTGTGCCCGTACTTTTGGTGCCTAAAAAATATGGAACTTGACGCATGTGCGTAGACTGCCGAGCAATCAACAAGATCACAATCAAGTATAGACACCCAATTCTGCACCTTGACGACATGTTGGATGAACTAAGTGGAGCCCAACTCTTCTCCAAAATAGATCTCAAAAGTGGTTATCACCAGATCCAAATGCGAGAAGGAGATAAGTGGAAAACTTCATTTAAGACAAAGCATGGTTTGTACGAGTGGTTGGTTAGGCCTTTCGGCTTAACTAACACACCGATAACCTTTATACGTTTGATGAATTATGTGCTATGTGCTTTCATTAGCAAATTATGCGTAGTTTGTAACACCTCTAACCCGTATCCAACACCGGGACAGGGCTCGAGGCATTACCAGAGCTTTACACTTTCAGTATACTAACTCAGGTCACAAAATTTCATTTAAATTTAAAACTTTTCAATCATGACCATCTCGTCTCTTGTATAGGACTTCGAGACCTACAACATATCAGAAGGTAATGCGGGACAAATACGGGCACGTTCGATTAACCTTGGGCTTCTCGAGGGATTTTTTTTATCATGAAGTTGCATACGCCCGTGTAGGTGGGCCATGTGGACTCACTCACCCGTGTATCTTGGGGCACGCCCATGCCCTTCAACCGTGGGCAACACTGACTTATCAACATGGCCATGGCGCACACTCGTGTGGCTTACCCATGTACAACTTTGAGCTAAAATTTTAAGTGCAGGAGACACATGGCCATAACACACGCCTATGGGAGGGAACCGTGTGTCACATACGCTCGTGTGTCCAACCATGTGGACTTTATTAGGCTATTTTCCAAGCCTTTGGTCTCCCCTTTATACTACTTTTGTTTAGTGGTTACCAAGTTTGAGAGAAAACATATTTCTACATGCCTTTACTTGGCAAATAAAATGACACATATAATAAAATACTCAAAAATACTATACATGCCATTTAACAAAATAAACAGAGTCTTTATACGAAAGCTTGTTTAGTTGATAGTGTGTTGACTCTCCAATTGTCCTTCAATCCTTTCGAGTCCTCGAGCTCTGTGAGACAGGGAAAAAGAGAGAGGCAAGCATTTACATGCTTAGTAAGCTCAAATAACCAGAAAGTAAACTTACCAAGTAATTAGCATACATCCATATCTAAATCATGAAATCATCCATTATGAAATGATTTCCTATCACATGCACTCAACCAATGAGTTAGTCACATAACAAAGCATCATGTAATTTATATAGATGAGTTCATCATTCATCATCTTGTTAACATACATCATATTATCCCGTTGAGTTTTAGGAAATCTCGATGGAGTACCTATTATCCGTCAATTCTTATGAATGATCATTTCACATATATGCACTCCCGCGAACCTCACATCCAATGGCAGGATTACCAGTCCAGGCTAAATCCTCCATATCATGAACTCGTAAGGTGATGTCGGGGTTACTAGTCCAGGCTAAATCCCTTATAGTGACAAACACCCTTAATGAGTTCAGATCTGAATTACCAGTCCAGGCTAAATTCAGACTCTAATCGGATTACCCGTCCGGGCTAAATCCATAATGCACACATATCCTTCGGGAGGCTTGATCATTCAAGGAACACCCATCCGGGCTAGATTCCTTTCCATATTTGAGATCACGGATTACCCGTCCGGGCTAAATCCTTACTGCAACACATGCAGGATCTCAATTCACACGTAAAACATGGTTTATCCATCGAATTCCCTTTTTAACCTCAACCAAGACAATTATCAACAAGTCATTACCAAAGTAATGCATGCATTTTCATACCATCAATAAATGCAAATATCATGCATTCATAAATCATACAATTATGTATATTAGGGGTTTACTTTAAGTTATCCAAACTTACCTGGTATTCTTTTCGGGATTGTGTTTTGGTTATTTCAAAACATTGCGTTTACCACGATTGACCTCCGGAATTTGTTCCTCGGGGTCTATAACAGCAAAATTAACTTATTAATACATTACATTATGCATTTCAAGTTTAATATCTACCCCTAGTCCAAATGACCGTTTTGCCCCTAACCTTTGACATTTTTACAATTTAGTCCCTAGGCTCGTATAATGAAACACATTCAATTTCTATCTCACCCAAGCCTAGCCAAACATTTTTATTTCTTATGGTAGCCCACATTATCCATTATTTTCTTATTTCTACCACACATTTACATCTTTTGCAAAATGGTCCTTATAAGTGTTTCTCATAAAAATCAACTAGAAAAATATGTTTAACACACATTAATCTTTCATTTTCCTCCATAGTCAATCAAAACACAATTAACTAATGCATGGGTAAATTTTTAAACATGAACCCTAGCATGAAATATGGGTAGAAATGGAGAGATCAAGTTACCGGGATTTCAAAAATACCAAGAACATGAAAACGGGGCTTGGGAGCACTTACTATTGAGCTTGAAAATTGAAGAACCCCTAGCTATGGTTTCCTCCAAATTTCGGTAGCTATGGGAAGAAGATAAGCATATTTTTGCTCCATTTTTCTCTTTTTATTTCATTAAAATGCTTAATGACCAAAATACCTTTATGCCCTTTCTTTAAAATTTCATCCATGCAAGCCCATTTTTGTTCAAAAATTTAGAATTTGGGAAAATTGCTCTCCAAGACCTTCTAATTCATAATCTAAAATAATTTCATACAAATTGCTTTTAGAAACCAAGTTTTGCAATTTATTCAATTTAGTCCCTAATTTCCAATTGGACATCTTATACTTAAAATCTTCATGAAACTTTAACAAATGCATATACTCATATTCTAGGCCTCATAATAACCATAAAATAAATATTTTGATGTTGGATTTGTGGTCCCGAAACCACTATTCCGACTAGGCCCTATTTCGGGATGTTACATAGTTTATTTTGATGACATATTAATTTATAGTTAGTCTTTAGAAGATTATTTGCTTTATTTGAAATTTTTTTTGGAAGTATTGCGTAAGGAAACTTTGTACGCTAACCTTAAGAAGTGTTCATTTTGTACTAACAAAGTTGTTTTCTTAGAATTCATGGTTAGCTCGGAAGGACTCGAAATTGATTAAGAGAAAGTGAAGGTGATTCGGGAATGGCTACGACCTACGAGTATAAGCCAAGTAAGAAGTTTTCATGGCTTGGAAAGCTTCTATCGATGGTTTGTTCCTAACTTTAGCACTTTGCTGCTCCATTGACGGGTATTATTAAGAAAATTTCTAATTTTCATTGGAGTGAGGAACAAAAAAAGTCTTTCAATTTAATTAAAGATTGTTTGACAAATGCTCCTTTACTTTCCTTACCTGATTTTAACAAAATGTTCGAGATTGAATGAGGTGCCTCAGGTATAAGGATTGGGGTCGTGCTGAATTAATATGGGCATCCCATAGCCTATTTTAGCGAGAAGCTGAATGGTGCCACCCTCAATTACCCAACTTACGACAAGGAAATGTATGCGCTAATCTGGGCCTTAGAAAAGTGGCAACACTATTTGTGGCCCAAGGAATTTGTTATCCATACTGATCATGAGGCGTTGAAACATCCAAGGGACAAAACAAGTTAAACAAGAGATATGCCAAGTGGGTAAAGTTTCTTAAAGCCTTTCCCTATGTGATCAAATATTAAAAAAAAAAAGTAAAGAAAATGTCATAGCAGATGCGTTGTCGATGAGGTATGCACTTCTTAACAATTTAGATTCGAAATTACTTAGTTTTGTGCATTTGAAAGAACTTTACGAAAATGATTTTGATTTTGGTGATTTGTATAAGGCTTGTGAACACGGAGCCTTTGAAATGTTTTATAGACATAACGATTACCTTTTTCGAGAAGGTAAGCTTTGCATTCCACAAGGATGTGTTCGGGATTGGTTGGTGAACGAGGCACATAGCGGAGGCCTCATGGGACATTTTGGAGTCACAAAGACATTGCCAATGCTCCACGAGCATTTCTTTTGGCCAAGGATGAAACGTGACGTAGAGAGAGTGTGCAATCGGTGCATAGCATGTAAAAAGGCCAAATTGCGAATCAAACCACATGGATTTTACACGCCCTTGCCTATTCCCGAAAGGCCTTGGGTTGACATTTTAATGGAATTTGTCTTAGGTCTTCCTAAAACTAAGACTAGAAAGGACTCGATTTTTGTAGTGGTCGACCAATTTTCCAAAATGGCACATTTAATTGCTTGTAATAAAACTAACGATGCTTTACATGTTGCAAATTTGTTTTTCAGAGAAGTCGTGTGTTTGCATGGAGTTCCAAGAACTCTAGTGTCCGATCGAGATGCGAAGTTCCTCAACCACTTTTGGAGAACATTGTGGGGGAAGCTTGGCACAAAAATGTTGTTTTTTACAACGTGCCACCTGCAAACGGATGGACAAACTGAAGTGGTGAACCGAGTCTTGTCAACATTTTTATAAGGAAGAATCTTAAGACATGGGAGGAGTACTTGTTGCACGTTGAGTTTGCCTATAATCAATCTGTTCATTCAGCAATTAAGCATACACCATTTGAAGTCGTTTATGGTTTTAATCCTTTAACACCTCTTGATTTGATTCCTTTACCTAATGATCAACTTGTGCATGTAGATGCCAGACGGAAGGCTGAGTACGTGAAGCAACTATATCAAAAGGTGAGGAAGAATATAGAAGAGAGGTTTGAATAATATGGGTACAAAACCAATAAGGGAAGAAAACGTGTAGTTTTTGAACCTGGAGATTAGGTTTGGGTACATATGAGAAAGGAAAGGTTTCCAGCCCAACGAATGTCTAAATTGATACCAAGAGGCGATGGTCCTTTTCAAGTATTGGAAAGGATCAACAAAAATTCATACAAACTCGACCTTCTAGGTGAGTACAATGTAAGTGCAAGTTTTAATGTATTTGACATTTCTCCTTATGATGTAGGTGACAATTTGGGGACAAATCACTTCGAAGGGGGAAGGGATGATGTGATCATGATCCAAGACCCTTCCAAAGCTGCCAAAGAACCCATGGAGTTACCAACAATGCCGATTACTTGAGCTCGTGCTAAGAGGTTCAAGGAAGCTGTTGTGGGCTTTATTGATCGAATTTGGGGTGAAGCTATTGCAGGGTTCATTGATCAGTCATGGAGATGCACTCCATGCGTGCTATGCAAACTGCTTCAAGCTCAACTTTAGCTTTCTTCAGCTTGTGAATTTATTTGCTAGAATAAAGAATTAAATTCGATTCTAGTTATTTAGTTAAAATTAGTTTGAGTCTTTAATTATGTCATAATTTGAACATTATTTATATGAGTTTTAATTATGTCATAATCTGAACATCTTTAATAAGGGTTTTTAATTATGTCATAGTTTAGGACATCTTAAATATATGTTTTAAATATGTCCTAGTTTAGACGTCTTTAATACATGTCTTTAGTTCAGACCAATTAAATTATGTTTAAGTTGTGTTTAATGTGTCTTATAAGGTGTTCAATAGACAACATTAAAGGGGGAAACATGCATTTGGATGTGCATACATGGGGGAGCTGCTGGTTGCTCTCTTCTAAGTAACCTTTTTATAGGATGCAATGGACACAAGTGTTTTCACACTTGTCCAATCAGCTGAATGTTGTGTTCACACCAAGTAACCATCCAATTTTGGGTTTTCACACCTTGAAGGTTGTCCGTGTGCCCTATACAACATTAAAAGGGAGATTACACATTCGGCTTCCCAAGAAGGCATCAGTCATGTTCACACCATCCAAAACCGACCATCTACTTGAACCATCAACTCAAATTAAAGGATACACGTTTTGGCTGTTTGGGGAGTGCAAATGACATGGTTGTTGGTGTCACCTATGCATGGGAATATTCAAGAGTCTTGTGGGATAGCTCAATGGTTATTCAGCTCAATTAAGCTGAATTAAATTAGTCCATTCGGCTGGACCTTTGTAGAAACTATAAGTACTAAGCTTACATCTTGTATTTCAAACTTTTTGAACCTTTGATGAATTTTAATCTATTTGTGAGTTGTTCAACTCTCTTTGTTCTTTTGTGACTCAAATTGACTTATCTAGCTAGTCTAGTGGCTTCAATCTGATTCCTTTATGAACTTATCACTTTAACGAGCGTGGCGTTCAATCTATACCGTTTGGTTCCTATCTCACATAGATAGTGGGTCATGGTTTATCTATCTTTTCCACTTTAAGTATTGACATAAGATTCGGGTCAATATTGAACTATAATATTGGTTCACTCTTCAACCTTAAGCCGAACCTATTCCATCTAATTCCCATCTACGAAACACGCCCTTTTGATAATTTAAACCAACTAATCCGAATACTACTTAATTTTACGATTAGGAACACAAGCAGCTCGATTCGTCCAACGAGTACGGGATCGCATCACAAGCAGACATAACATTACACATTGAATAATATGTTTGACACATCAAAATTTAAAAATAACAAAACTTAACTTAATAAATTTAATAGTTATCATTTGTTTAGGATTGAAATTTTCAAATTCTAAAAGTATAGAGACTGAAAATGATCAAATTAAAGTACAAATACTAAATTCATAACTTACGCAAAGTATAGGGTCTAATAGCAAAATTTAACCTATTTAAAAAAGAGAGAGTAAATTTAAGGCTTTTATGGGAAAAAAAACTATTATGGAAGTAGTAAATGTATTTTAACAATATAATAGTTATGGAAAGCAGTAAATTACTATAGTAGTAATTTACATGTCTCTTAGGAAAAACTTTTGTGGAAAGTAGTAATTTTTAACTGCAACAGAAACTATAAAATTTACATGTATCTTAGAAACAGCTTTCGTAAAAACGAATATATTTATTTTACTAAAAATCTATTTGTTGCCAATTTCTTTTGTTCAATCACGGCCAGTTTTTTTTTTCAAAAGAAAATAATATAATCAACACATTAGGAGTATTAACGCATTATTTGCCTAACCTCTAAAATCGAAATTTTATGAAAATTAATAAATAAAGTATCTAATATCATTTAAATTAAAAATTAATAATCTTCAGGTAATTTTTCTTTAAAATTAGGGTAAATTATGAAAGAATTATATTTTAATATTTTATAAACGAAAAAATAACCATATTTGTATTTACACTATAGCAATTTAATGTTACAATAAAAGAAACATTTACTATGTACCATGTGTAAGAATTTACCATTTGTCATTATAAAAATTTGTCATATATAATTATTTAAAATACTAAAAAAATTTAATTTAATAATCCAAAATCAGCGTAATAGTATTCAACCATCTAACCGTGTACTAATTATCACATAAACATTGTTTTTATAATGCTATAATTTTTCTATATAAAACAATATATTTGGTATAAAAATTGATTGTGAAAATAAAAAAAAATCTAAATTCGAAATTGAATAACATTTTCTATTACTTCAAATCTTAAATATAAGTTGTAGAGTTATTAGTTAAGGAAACATTTTATAATATTATAAAATAAAGCTTTAAAAATAAAATAAGATATTATAATTTTGCAACACATTGCAATATAAATATAAAGGATTTATTAATAAAATAAAATATTCAAGATGTGTAATTAAAATGGAAACTCATCGTGTATTTAATTTTAACAATTCATTATATTTTGAATATCTTGGCATAAAGTTCATTTAAACGGAAACTATATACTTCATTACCATAATTTTATTTTTTACTTTTGCAGAATCATTATTTATTTCAAATAGATAACTATTGTAATTAAAATAAATACATCATTTTTTAATTTATCATTTTGAAACAATGTAAATTATTTTAAAAATTAATAATATAACATATTTTACTAAATAGACATGAGCATCCCATGGGCATGGGCTTGTTAAAAATAAAATTGCTGACACAAAAGATACACAAATTTGCTTCTACCATCCACCATGGGTCAATATTCAACGAATAATAATACAATGATGATTGATGATTGATGATTGTATTATTTAAGGAGACGAAAATAATAATCTTCAATTTCGGGTAAAAAACACAGAATGGTAGGGTCATAAGTGGAGGGCTTGACTGGGAAGGAAATATGGTGGAAGGGTGAGGGGATGATGACGTGGCAGAGGAGCGTAGACGTGAAAAAGACGCAAGCTAAACGTGCTGCTTTTGCTTTATTATTATCATTATTTATTTCACTAAACTTAACCACATTCTTATTTTCTTTTCATTATTCATAATTTCTAACTTAATAATATTTAATACATGTAATCGTGAGTTGAATCTTAACTGAATTAAGATTGGTATTATTTTCTATGCAAAAAGATATAAATTTGAGTATATTGAATATTTAAATTCAATTTAAAATATTAAAATATTATAAGAACATAGAATTAGATTAAAATATTTAACTCGTATTCCCAAAAATTATTAATATATTTTATAATTAAAATTGAATTTTTCAAAAGTTTAATTTAATTAATTTTGTCCTACAATCTAAAAGATTAATTACTTAAAATGCAATTAACTTTCAGTTGTAATAGTTAACAACTTTGTATATAAATTTCTAAAAGATCTTTATAAATTTCTCTAAACTTATAGCAACAATAATAAATAATATTTTTTACTGGATAATAAATTATATTTAGTATTTAATTTTATTAATTATTAATGTACTAAACATTTTTATAATATAAACATAATGCCTTGTTTGTCTGCAGATATATATCCACGTCCTTAATTGTTACTAGCCAAAATTTTTTCTTAATTGTTATATATTAAAGTTTTGAATCTTAGCTAATGAAAAGATTCATCTCCAATTGAGTAATTTAATTTAATTTAAATGATAGTATGTAATTATATTTTGAAATTACATACATCATTATTATCACACATTTATTTATTAGAATAAAATTATTATGTAATTGTAATTTAAAAGTAGGGACAGTCCTATAAAGATTTTCCTTGAGTAATTTTTTTTTAAGTTTGAGTAATTATTATTTTTAATTAATTAAATTTTTATATAGTTAAAATTATTCATATTTTCACTTCAATCTTTAGATAGAAAGATTAAGGCGCTTCAAGATCTGTTGTATTAAAAATAATTCGATGTCAATTAAATTAATATTCAATCGTAATTATTATTATATAAATGAATTAGGATTTATTTTATAAAGTAAAAAGAAAAAGAAAAAAGAAGTTGGTAAATATAATGATTTGACATGTACGTGGCTGATTTTTAATTGAAAAAAATTGAGTTTTGTTCCTCGTGATTAGGCATTATTCTTTGCATATGTCCGCTTAATTCTTTTTTACTTTTTATTATATTGATGGGGTTTAGCTACTTCTTTAAAAGAAAAAAGATAGAAAGAGTTTGTATTTTATTTGTCTATGTACATATGAAAAGTACTTTGTAAACTACTTGTTAATTATGGCTAAAATGACAAATTAAACCAAGAGTTTTACTTTTATGTGTTTGAAGTTTGAATACATATATTTTCTTAATGAAAAATATGAGTTGAAAGTTTTGAGATTAATTAATTAATTTATCAAATTTTAGTTTCAATCTCTATATTTTTAAAAAGAAAACATATTATTTTTTTTCTTCAATAAATTTTAGATTTAAAGGTCATATAAACTTAATATTGAATAAATGTAGTTAACTTCAAAAGTCATTGAATCTTGATCTTAAAAATGAATTTCAAAAGTCATTGAATCTTGATCTTAAAAATGAATTTGAAGGGACCGATGTTTAAAAAAGTATGAGGTTATTATATAAATAGAAATGGTGAGTTTTCTTTCTGAGGGCGATGGGGATGAAGTACATTCTACAGAAGATCGAATCACTAAGATGGTGTGGTTTAAGGATAAACACGTCATATCGAACGTAACGGTGGCTATGGACCTGACATTTGAACTGACCTTATCTTGGAAAGAAAGGTTAATGGGTAAAGGCCATTCTTACCTGAAGAAGATGACTGAAACTATAGGGATAGAAGGGGATGATGATTTTGATTTTTGTGAAGGGGATTTAAGAAGTCGACTATCAATGGCATTCTTTCAATTGAGTTTTTGGAAAGGGTACACTAATTTCTCATCAGGGACATGTCTACTACAGTGGTGCTAAAACTCTTGGAGCATAGGATATGTGACTCTCTACAATTAGGTTCACAGCCTCTAGAGGCCCTCTTTTTTGTTCTAACTGGTGGATATCGGAAATGGATATTTCTTAGCAAAGTTTTAGAATAAAGGGGATTTCAAAAAAGTACTTTCTCAAGGACCCTGGGTCATCTATAGGCAACACTTGACGGTGCAACCTTGGACCATAAATTTTAATCTTGCATAACCTTACCCTAGTGTTATGATGACTTGGATTAGATTACCAAGCCTGCTGGGACATCTGTATAAGAAAAAAGTTCTCTATAAGATTTGAGAAATGGTAAGCAAGGTTGCTAAACTGGACTTTAGCATGGATAATAGAACGAGGGGTCGTTTTTCTCGTATGGTGATAAATGTTTATCTGGACAAACTGCTAATCTTGTAGGTGTTGATTAATGACATTCCCCAGCACATTGAGTATGAATCATTACTGGTAGTTTGCTTTTATTGCGGATGGTATGGTCATATGAATGATTCTTGATAAATGGTCTGGAGTATGGTACGATCAGAGGATCAAACTTCACAATCTGATATGTCAATGGTGGAGGTTGACATGATGAAGGGATTAGAAGCTTACAAGCCTTGGATGTTGGTAGAGAAGAAATCCAAGAGAAAACCAAGAGAGCTTCAAAGATCGAGAGTGAGCAATTCGAAAGGCAAAGATATGGGATCTCGATTTACTACACTTCTTTCCTTAGATAAGGAAGAAGAAGATAATTATTCAGGTATTGAGAAAATTATAGGATCCTATAATAAAGGCAAGAAGGTAATGGATAGGGTAGTTTCTAGATGCCCAACTAAGATTGGCAGATCAGATCTTGGACCATATCAAGAGAAGATTGGAAAGTTTCTTTAGGTGGGCTAAGGGAGGCAGTTTGGGTTAGCAGGCTCGAATGGTGAAAATTATGGCATGGGTAGCAGTTCAATGTTGGGGGGGTTGAAAGTTCGTCCAAGGGCCCAAGTAGGCAGTTAGTGCTAAGGAATGGGCTAGACCAATGGGTGTTAGTGAAGCTTATAGGAAAATTAGTTATGCATGGTATTGTTAATGATGCAGTAGACTCGGGCTTACAGGACTAGACTATAGAGGCTTAAGCATAGTTGGACCAATTTGAACTAGAGTATGGATTTGAACCCCAATTTGTTTTCCCCTTTAATGTTTCTAATGCTACAGGTGGAATAAGCATGGTTTCCGGAATCAATTCTGAAACGGCTTCTCATTTCAATCCAAGTTTCGAAGGGCTGGTGGAGGTTGAAATATCAATGATCAATTGCATTTTGGATGCCAAAACATTCGACAGTTATCTTTAAAGAGAGTTTACACCCAAATTCCACATATACAGGCGTTGGTAGGAGCTCGACAGTCGGTGGCAATAGTAATTCCAATATAAAAGGGAAAGGTATTGGTGAGAAAATCGAAATCGATAGGGAGTCGATTCAAGATGATTGGAAGTTCTCAAGTTCCTTTAATCGATTCAATGAACTACATAGTTGAGCTTATTCCTTCTCAATTGGAAATAGAAATCGAGAATGGTTGTACCAACCCAATTTCGGTGAAATCAGAATAGTGGTTCGGGACTACAAATCCGAGCTGAAAATAAAATTTATTTTTATTTTATTATATAGTCCATAATATGATAGAAATGTCATGTGAAAATTTTGATAAGAAAAATTTATCGATTATGTGCTTAATTACGAGAAGGACCAAATTGCGTAAAATGCAAAAGTTGAATTCTAGTAGCTATAATGACTAAATAGTTATGGAATTCAAAAATTAAGGTCCTTATATGGTAATTATACCATTAATAAAAAGTATGTAGATATTATAGTGACTCATCCATGGAAATTTAGAAAAATGGCAAGGACTAAATTGAAAAGTAAAATAATTTAATTAATTAAAAGATGATAAAAAAGAAATATCATCTTATTTTATCATCTTCTTCCCCAAAAATATATGGAAACCCTAGGAGAGAGAGGAGAAACTTTCATGGCCAAATTGGGTAAGTTTCATTGGCTCGCTTTTAGTAATTTTGATATTTTTGAAATCGGGATAGCTTAATCTATCTATAGGGGATCAATTTGAGAAGTTATCAAAGCATGGAAAATGAGTCATGGATGTATATGCTAAAAATTAGAAATTTATGGTAGAAATTGAAAGGTTGTTGATAGATAAACAACTTTTACAAAGTGATTTTTGATGAAAACATGATTTAGGGACTAAAATGTAAAGTTATGAAATTAAAGAAAAATGATGAATTTTTATGAATAAATGTGCTGTAAAGTTTGCAATGGGATTTTGGTTAGGCTTGGAATAGGAAGTAAATTGCACAAATTTTATTTTCTGAGCCTAGGGATGAAATGGGAATTTATGGAAAAGTTAGGGAAAAATGGTAACTTTTTCTAGAACGTAAATTGAGTCGACATGAATGTGAAATATGGTAAATTGACGTTAAATTTACTCATATAGATTCGGATAGACCAAATTCAGAGTTAGAACTAGGAAAAGAGGAAAATGTCGGATTAGTAGATTTATGTACACGAACATTTGTCGAGATAAGTTCGTGTAACTAAATTGTGTTTATTTACATGCTTACATTGACTGTGGATGTAAATTGTATGAATTTCATAAATATGTGAAATGATTACATATCTAATCAAGCTCGATAAATAAAAATGTTTAAATTAAATGATAATGCCCGATAGATGATAAAGGATAAACGATGAGAATGTTACTTATATACTTGAAATGAATGTGGAAGGTGTTT
This sequence comes from Gossypium arboreum, assembly GCF_025698485.1. NCBI lineage: Eukaryota > Viridiplantae > Streptophyta > Magnoliopsida > Malvales > Malvaceae > Gossypium > Gossypium arboreum. Next base: position 108,531,845 of record NC_069079.1, read on the forward strand.
GTTTGAATTATATGAATGTTATGGATGTGTGGAATAATCACATGCCCGATAATGCTTGAGAAAAATGTTTAAATCTCGGTTGAATAAATGGAAAATCGATGGATATGTAATTTCTTGAAATGAATGAGGTCCTGCATTTGTTGCTGACGGGATTTAGCTCGGATGAGTAATCCTATTGACCCCATTACAGAAAGGATTTAGCATGGACAGGTAATCCTGATATAAGTCCTCTCGAGTATATGTTATGGATTAGATTTAGCCCGAATGGGTAATCTAGTTCAAGCTCATGAGAGCATATGTCATATAAAGGATTTAGCCTGGACTGGTAATCCTGTTGTATACATGTGTGGCTCGAGAGTGTACTCTCTGATATGGTACCTTATGGGTACCATTGGACATGATTTGATGGATCACTATTTGTACACCTCGAGTTATTACCTGCGTGTCCATTGATATTCCGAATAAATTCAATGGTTGACAATTCCAGACATGAGAAGATATGAATGATAAAATGAGTTATTACACATATCATTCTGAAATACAAGAAAATGATGATACATGACAAATGATATATGAAAACATGTGATGATGATATTTGTACATGGATTTTATCTGATGAATATATGTTCATTCTTGATTATGGATTTGTACACTTTGAGTGTATTAATCGTGACCTTAATATCCCGAGTAATATGGGTAAAGTTCTGACATGAAATGATCTGAACTCGACATGAACTATTATGAAGTTGTACTTGTAATATAAAGAGATGATTTATATATGTTAAATGAATACATGTTACGGAAAGTATTGATTTTCTGGGTAGGGCAGTTTCTGATGAGGAAATCAAGAGGCATTATTTGATATGACCCCTTTGAAGGCCCCAGGTAATGATGACTTTCATGCTCTCTTTTTTTTCAGAATCAATGGAAGGTAGTTGGTGGTGCTATTTGTGGTTAGGTCAAAAAGGTATTTGTTGGAAGGATTATAGATCCAGAGTTGAATAATACATTTATTCCTCTTATTCCCAAGGTCGCAACTCCTGAAAGTTTTGCTCAATTTTCCCCTATTATTATGTGTTCCATTTTATACAAGTTGATTATAAAGATACTGGCCAATCAATTTAAACTCATTTTCCCCAAGATCATTGTACAAAAGCAAGAATGGTTCATTGCGGGAAGGAACATCATTGATAAAATAGTTATAACACAAGAAGTGATACACTTCATGAAAGGTAAACAAAATAATAAGAAATAGATGACAGTTAAAATTGACTTGGACAAAGCCTATGACAAGGTGCGATGAGAGTTTATTGATATTTCTTTTCAGGCTATAGGTATTTTAGATTTTCTCAAAAATATAATTATATCTGCTATTTCTAATTCTACCATGCAAATGTTATAGAACGGGGTACCCACACAGAAATTTAAGCCCGTTAAAGGGATTCAACAGGGATGCCCATTGTTTCCCTATCTCTTTGTGTTGTGCATGGAATGACTTAGACATAATATTCACTCTACTATTTCTATCGAAAAATGGTGTCATATCCAGTTATCCCAATTTGGATCGGCCTTATCTCATTTTTTTTTTGTAGTTGACTTTATTATCTTTAGCAAAGTGGACATGCAGTTGATGATTATTTCAAAAGGCTAATAAGTGATTTGCTTGGTTTTTAAAAAGTTTAGAATCTTGGATATTATCTAGGTGTACATTTGCTTCATGGAAAAGTTACTAATAGTATCTTGAGGTTTGTGGTGGAAAAGATTCATAGTAAATTATTGAGTTAGGATGCTAGACAACTTTCTCTAGCGGACAAAGCTACCTTAGCGCAAGTGGTTCTATTATCAATCCCCACTTATTTTATGCAATCCATAATGACCCCCAAAAGAATCTGTAAGGAGATGGAATGCATGGTTACGCAGTTCATTTGGGGATTCTCCAACAGTAGGAAAAATATGGCTCTTGTCAGGTGGGATTCGGTCTGTCAACCCCTTTATTGTGGTGGTCTTGGAATTAGGCAATTGTAGGATCAAAACACTTCATTTTTGCTGAAAATTAGGTTCAATATAACTTCAAAGGATAATGCCTTATGGGTTTCTGTTTGTTGATCTAAATATAGCATGAAGGAGAGACTACTGGAAAAGTATTATATGAGGTAGATGTTCATTTCTTTAGAAGGCCCTTTCCAAGGTCTAGCCTTTACTTTGAGATAATTTACCCTGATCAGTAGGAAATGGAAATAGCATTTAGTGTTGGAAAAATTCTTGGATTTCTGGCACATGTCTTTTGATTAAGCAAATTCCTTCTTAGGCTAATCTTATTTCGGGTTGTTTATTTAGTGAAATGGTAACAAATGAAAGCACGTGGAATCTAGACCTCTTTCGAGTTTGGTTATCAGAAGATGTTATAAGAAAAATTGTGAGTATTCCCCTCCCTATCCTATAGCAAGACTAGATAGGATTACATGGACACATTCTCTAATAGGGTCTTTTTTTTATGCAACGTGCGTATTGGATGTTACGGGAGGGATCTTGGATCCTTAAAGATGTGGCTTGAAAAATGGTGTAGAAGTTTCAGGGTCCCCAAAGGGTAATGTTTTTCAATTTGTTAGTACTCAAACAACGACTACTTACTAATGTTGAACAAGTGAAACATGGAATTAAAAATGATAGCTTTTGTTTCATATGTGTTATGCCTTGGAAGATATCTTAAATGTGCTTAGAGACTGTTCAACAACCAAGGAAGTTTGGTTACAGGTTATCCCAATAAACCATTATAGCAAGTTTTTCTTAGGCAATTTCTATGAGTGGATTGTCTCTAATTTGCAAAACCACTTAAGGATGACTATAAGAGGAGTTAACTAGAATTGTTTTTTTGGTTTGTTTTCTTGTTGCATTTAGAAGACAAAAATCTTTTCACCTTCCAAGGTGTATCTTGGAGCTCATTTGAGATTGCTAAAGTCTCTTACAACTAGGAAAAACAATATATCTTAGCGTATAAGAATATTCAAATTAGTCACAATGAGGATAGTTCTAATTAGCCATTAACAAGTAATTGAGTCCAAATAAATATTGATGGTGTGGTAAAATTGGACTCAAGAATTAGAGTCGCTGGAGGAGTGGTGTCGAATGGGAATGAAGACTAGATTCTCGAGTATAATAGATATTTAGGGAAGTGTTTGGTTTTTTATGCTGAATTATAGGGTACTTTGGATGGTCTAGTCCATTTCTATAGACAGGGAGACAACAAGGTAGTAATTCAATTTGACAGTTTACAGGTGGTCAAAGCTATCCAAGAAAGTTCATCGATAGACTCGAGTTTTACTTTCATCAAATGGATTCAATAGATTTTTTTGCATTCAGCTCATTAGACTTGGAGGCATGTTTCTAAATAAAATAATCAAGTTGTTGATTTCCTAGCCAAAATGACTTTTGACGAGAAAGAAGGTTTGCAGGTGTATGATAATTCACTTAGGAAGATTTTATAAGTCTTATTTTCCAATAAAGTAGATGGCGATTGTGCCCAATTTAAGTTAATGTAATCTAATGTGTTCTTGTTTTTTATAAAAAAAATGAATTTGAAGGGATGCTTGTTTGAAAATTACTTGAGAACTAATCTAAAGATCTTTAAAATTTGATTTTGAATGGATGACCACTTTTAAACTTATATTGAAAGATGAGGTTCATAAGAATAGAACTAGGGTAACTTTTGATATTCAATAATTCGAGATTTTGTTTTGAAAGGATGCAACTCCTTATTTAAGTGTTAATTCTATTAAAGAACAACTTTTGCGAATTTTTTAAAACTTTCGTAGAGTTAAAAAAAAATCATATTCATCAATTCTTTCAAAAACTTTAAAATCTTCTATGTTTGGAGCGAATTTTAATCTTAAAAAGATGTTAACTAAAACAAGTAATATAGTGACTTTTTGTAACACCTAGTTCCCAATTAACTCGAAAATTGAGAATAATTAGAGGAATAAATCAAAAGACACCACAAGTTGGCGGCCTCCATTGAAAGAAATGGGAAAGCTAAAAACTAAATTGGACATGGTTGAGAACCAATTTGTTCCTTAGTGGGAGACAATATAATTATGTATGGACAGTTCTCATAAGGGTGGTAATAGCACAAGAAGGGTTATAAATAGTTATGAGATGTCTCCAAGGGAAGATTTTTCTTCTCAATTCTGTTTCATTTTCTTTCTTTTTCATATTCTTTAGTAGCTTGAAGAAGGAATGGTCATGGAAAGTTCTATATGGAGCAAACCTCATGACAATGGAAATGGAAAAATTGGGAAACATATAAGCTGGTAAGGTTCTTAACCCTTCTGTTTATGTAAAAGATAAGGAAATAAAGTTATTGACTTCAGAATCATTTTGAGGGTTTTACATGTATGGGGTTAAGTTGAGAATATTAAGTTGAACCCATGATTTTTGGTTGAAATGATTAGCGACTGAGAGAATGCAAGCTCTGACATTCGAGAAGGCTAACCTATGGAAACAATAAAGATTCAAGTGTGTTCTAAACTTCAAACCTATTGTTATGATCTATATTGTTTGAGTATGTCATGTTTGCATTAACATGAATTTTCATAGATGCATGACAGTAAGCATGAAATGGTCATAGTATAATATGAGGATGTATTGCATGATTGTGGAAAACCCTCAAGGTTATAAATGAAGTTAAGATTGGAAATGGGGAGTGACCCTATTAGTTACCACCTTAGGCGAAGCTCCTGGCCTTGCGGAGGGACCACTACAGTGTTTAAGCATCAAAGTTAGGTTGTGTAAAGGAGGTAATGAAAGGAGGATTCGAGAAAAGAAAATCATGGAATGGCATTTACCGCAACGATAATATCGATTGGTCCTTCAGGGCGACACCATGATGATGGCAAATGGTATAAGACCATAGATGAAAGAGGCTATGATAGCATGGTAAAAAAATAAGGTATACGGTGTAAGACCATAAATAAAAGATGTTATACCATAATAAGGTATACGGAGCCAAGATGTTAATCTTGAGGGGGTCAACCTAAAATTAGATGTGCTACGTAATAATCGATTTAAACATATAAACAATTGATTCAAAAGAAACAAGATTCCAATATAACAATTGATTTAAACATATAAAGATCGATTCAAAAAAAGAAGTAGCAATATTCCACCATAACAATTGATTTAAACATAAAAATAATCTATTCAAAAGAAGAAATATTCCAACGTGGAAATCGATTTAAACATATAAATTATCAATTCAAAAGAAGCAATATTCCAACATGACAATCGATTTAAACGTATAAACAATCGATTCAAAAGAAGTAGTATTCCAACAATTAAGAAGAAATAGCACATTATTACTTAAAATTGTGCACAACATTCTTTCAACGAAATAAAATCACTAAAAACAGAGTCTGAATCAAAAGTTTCAACAATCTCTTCCAATATAAACAACAAGATTATCTATAACAAACTCATCGTCCATTTCGTTGTGAAGCCTTGTTTTGACAATTTTCATTTGAAAATGCTCTTTCTGTAATTGCAGTTGAAATAGTAAGAGGCAACAGAAAAAAAATTAATCTATCAACAAGAAAATATACCTTTGACATCTATGTCATGACTAATCCCTGACAAAGATTAGAAATTGTGGATAGATTTTGCAATTTAGGATGATTTGAAACATTTTGCTTATAATGATGCAGTTGATACTTCAAGATTACTTTCTCTTGCTTATAATATTTTTGTAAAAAACAATAACTATTATCCATATTGAAGAATTTATAAGCATCCTTAGGATCCAAAGTGGAGCTAAAGGTAAGAAGATTGATTTTTTATTCATTAAATCTACTATTTAGCTCAAGAAGTTGAGAATCTAAACCAGCATTGAATATCTCAACACGATAGTGCTGCTCCATATTGAAATCAACATGTGGGTGACGACCACGTTTTACTACATATGGAGAATCCATATCAAGAACTTCAATATTGTGTTTTTTATAAAAATGCTTTCACAACTTCTAACAAATTGTCCCAACCATCTTCTCTCAATTTTAGTATAAAAGTTTTGGTGCTTAAGACTAAGAACATAACATTTACTATATCTTGGGATTTTTGTTGTAGATGTTGACAAAGAATATCTGTAATACCTATTATCTTTCTCACTAGATGTAAGATAAAAACAAAATCAAAAGATGTAATCTTCTTATATACTACAGTTGTCTCCTCGCGAATAGAATAATTAGAGTCACTTTCAATAACATTTTCTAGAATAGAACAAGTAGCATCAAACATCCTTATCAAGCTACAAACAAAACTAAAATGAGAGCTCCAACGGGCTACTATAAATTTTTTTTAATATTATTTTTAATACTATAAAAATATTTGAGGGGTCTACTTATATTTTTAAGAGGACTATAATAAATATACAAGTGGGAATTGCAAAAATCTTAAACCTTGGGGGGCCTACTTATATTTTTGGGAGGGCCATAATATATTTACAAATGACTAAATTGAAAAAAATATAAACTTTGGGGGAGCCATGGCCCCCTTGGGCCTCTACTTGGCTCCGTCGTTAAGCTAGGTATGAAAAGTAAGACCATGGATAAAAGACTCCATGGCATCCACAAAGAAAATCCGTTGAGACAATAAACACAGACTATAGATAATCCACTAGGACAATAAACACATAATAGAGATAGCACCCTACGAATGAAAATACGGGTAAGTCCATAGGGATAGTAACAACGGGGTAAGCCCGTTAGGACAAGAGAAACGAGGTAAAAAGGGTGCAAGACAATAGCTCGACTATGAAAACGCATAAAGTTCACCAAGAAACAGGCGCGAAAAATCTGCTAGGACATTAAGCGCAAGGTATACTGCCAGTACGGTAAGTATGGGAAACCACGTAGGTAGAAGAAGAGTTAAAGGAAGTGTATATGATGGCATGTAACATTTCGCCCAACATAGTCTAGAGCATTTGAGTATTATTTTTGGAGATAGGCTTACAAAATAAATTCTAATAAATTAAATGTTAAAAACTTAATAAGTGCTTGAGGACTATGAGTATGCCTTCGGGCGAAGTCCATTTTAAGATAGGCTTGGTGGTTGGTGAAAGCTCCTTTACAGAGTGTCCACCACCACAGCTAATAGATGTTAATGTTTTTTTCTTAGTATTGTTAGTCTAATTATTCTAGTTGAACTAGACAGTTGGCCAGAAGAGGGTAAGTTAGAATGAGACAAGATACCTGATATTAAGATGACATGCATTTAAGAAGAAAGAAAAAGTTATTTGTCACGGTTGTTGAAAGAGGGATAGTGGGGAGAATAAACTTGCCCACTAAGTTTTCCTTCCTTTCGTACCTATGTAAAGCCAATATTGGCTTATTGACCAAGCTTTGTGTTTCATTCGATGAACTTTATTTTCTATCAAAATTCTTTCTACAACACCCAGGAAAGCTCTAGAACTAAGGCTAGCTTGAAGGTTTGGTTTCACTATATTCAGCAAAATCCATCGATGTTTGATATCTACTTAAGAAACTCCTGAAAGCTCTCGAGACAAGGACAAGGGACCTGCAGTCTAAGCCTTGTTGTGTTTTCTGGTGAGTTCCCTATACCACATGTGTTGTATTATTCTTTTATTCATGTCTAATTCAAGGTAAGTTCACTTGTCCAGTGAAAAGTCTAGTCATGCATCTCCTTGAAAGTGATAAACAACCTTAATTAATGTTGAGTCATTACCCATTTTAATCTGAAAAAGGAACCATAAGGTCAAAATAAAGAAAAGGATTCATGTTATTATCTTCAATGAAATATCCATCAAACTGGCATATCGCAGTACATGAAACAGGGCTCTGTGATGAATTCATGGTGTTGCCTTCAATGCAAAGTGAAATGAACTGACATATCATAGTATATGAATAATGGTTATGTAGCCTCTGGTAAGGCAGGTACATTGCAAACCAGATTGGCAAGCATGGTAAAGGAAACAAAATGAATGATTGATCTCTAAACACAGACCAGTGTTTTGGCTAACATGAAGAAGGTTGTTTGCATGAATGTGTAGTGAATACGCCAAAAGGTTTATTCTGTCATAAATCTGTGCAACTTTTGGTCTTCGCCAATTGGCGAACTATATTTACCATTGAGTAAGAAGGGTCTATTTGTTTGTCTAACATATAGTTATCCTAGTGTCTGCTCTGGAACTCACTAAGTTGTATGAACTTACTTCGTTTATCTTTCCTTATCAAAACCACCCAAAAAGTTGGAAGATTTTAAGGATTCTACCAGAAAATATCATTTGCTGTAAGAATTATGATGTTTGGTACTATACATGACCTATATGAAGGGGGATGAGTTCACCAATTTATTCATTCCAAAAAATTGTTATTTTGTAATAAAGCTCTTATATTAGCCTAATTGTAGTGTTCTTTATTTTTTTTTTGGGAAAAACTTTTGTGATTCGAAATGTTTTGGCCCATTAAATGTGAACGTTTAATATTAATACCTTACGCATATCTAGTTGAATAATTGAAACTCGAGTATTCGTCTAATACATTTTTGAAAAGAAGAGATTTTCTTCTTCTTTTTTGTAACGCGCCAATCCTAGACACTGCACAAGGGACGAGTTTGTGGGCACTACATATCAAGTGGATCTGGAAGCATCTGCTAAAGGTGATGAATGGAAAGATATATGTGAAAGCTGACAAGGCATAAGTGAAAACCCAATGAGAATTAGAGAAACATAGACTGTGTAGGAGCTTGCCTAAATATGGGAAAGTAAAAGGGGATAGAATGTCTATCAAGACTGTTCTCCTTTGAGGAAAGTCCACTGTGGGTATGCCACTAAAATGATAGCACTTTGGGAAGTAATGAGCAAGTCGTATGGCAAGTTTGTATAGTGGCACGGGCACTTGTTTGTTTAGTAAGACAGACCAACTCTCACTTATGAGTCAGATAAGTTTCCAAGTAAGGACTAGAGTGAATGTTGAATTACTTGAAGTAATTTCCCCACAGTGAACAATAAGATAAAATTAAGGTAGGTTCAACAAGATAACACCGTCTAATGTGAGTACATCCCATCAAAGGGATGTCAACAAGTCCCTCAGGACTACGGTATGTAAAAAGGGAGTCCGCTAAGAATTAGTTCGACCAAGGGCAGACCACCAAGGAGAGGAATAACCTAAGGATCCTTTCGCATGAAGTCAAGATAGTTACCATAGAGGCCATCCATCACCTTATTTGTGGGGTGTATGAAAGGAAAGAAATATGCGAAGTAAGGATAGGTTTCACTGATACGCGAGGTATCTGGCATACGGTCAAGTGCAGAGCCCTACAAAAGAAAAGTCTTATAGTGAGTCGAGTGGCTCAGAGGAACTAATGAAGTTTACCACCATGATTAAGAACACTCACATTGGGTGACCGGTGAGTAAATTTATGTTTAGTTTATTTCACGATTGTTACTCATGTGAAAAGGTTTAGTTATAGTGTAGTGAAGGAACTCACTAAATTCATTTGAACTTACAAGAGTTTTATCTGATGTTTGTAGGACTTGTATGGATGATTGAGAACTTCAAGAAGGGACCAAGCTAGATAAAGATGATATCAATGTTCGCAGGCAATTAAAGTCATGCACATAGAAAGAAGGTACTATTGGAGGCTTCACCCAGAATCAATTATGTAATAGCCAGATAACATCCTCCAAATCTAGATTTTTAGATAGCAAACAGTAGTTAATTGTTAAGAGTTTGTTTGTACCTAGATAGATGGATTTGAAACTGACTTGAGGGACCTAACTTTTAATAGCTTTAGGCCTTAGTTGTAAGAATTATTTTTTTTAATTTCATTATTCAAAAGTTTTATTTTCACATAGTTTTATAGCAATTAAGTTACAAAATTAAGAATAGGTGAACCTGGTCCATTTGTGACGCATTGAATCGAGCATACGGGTCGGGTATGGGGTGTTACAATTTAAGTGGTATCAGAGCATAGGTCATGGCAATCGAACTAGCTAAATCCCTCAAGTCCTCAGTATTGTTGAGAGAATACATGCGGTACTTTGATGCATGCGCCTAAATCGACGAACAGAGAGGTAAGTACCAGTAATGAAATATAGAATATATATATATAGAATACATATGTGAGACATTATGGTAGTATAAATTCCAGTAAATGTATGTTGAAAGGATGCAAGGAAAGTAAACATAAGTAGATACATTGATCGAAAAGTACAACTACTAGAAAAGTAAGGATATTAATAAGACAGAGATTTATAATATAGTAGCCTGTTGAATTAGTGTTTATGCCTTTTGTTGGTTGATTCCTCTAAAAGGATATAGGAATATTTATGTCTAAATTCTGGGAAATAAGGAAGTTGTCAGATTTCTTCCATCCCCCCTTATAACCTCTCTTCGAAACTGGAAGAATAATGAGATTTGTATTGGAAGGATCCAGAGTAGCGGGTAGATTTATCTGCGCATTTGAAGCCTGATAAGGGCATTCATTGTGTCATGTTCGAGTGAGGATTAAACGCAAAAAGTGAGAAGGAAGGGAGACGTGGATGCCAGAACTGGTGACCACCGGGGAGTGGGTGATTCACCATCCTGCCAATACACCTTGTTGTTAGGATACTGCATCCACCTGCCCCTTATTCGCAAGCATGCAAAGCTTGAATGTATGCCTATGAGGTAAAAAGGTTAACGATTGTAAAGCCCCAAACCTGGCCTAGAAATTATGGCCAAATCTCAAAAATTACATTAACGACGTGCAAATTTATTTTTTTATTTGAAAAATAGAGGTTTGAGTTTGAAAACATAAAAAAAAATCTTTAAGATTGACAAATTTTATTTGTTCGAAAATTACTTAATAAAATATATTTATTTTAAAAAGAAAAGTGTCATTTATTTGTAATGTTATTTGAAAACATTTAAAATGAATGATCTTATATTATAATTATAAAATGATTTTTATAAAGAAGTTCACAACGGATTTTCATAAAACTATTTAGAAAATTTACGAATTATTATTTCGTTTAACATTTAACAAAATATAATTAATTTAGAAAATGACATTATCAAAAACACTTAAAATCCCATAAACTTACATGCATGCATGATAGTTTTAATGTCATAAAAATATAAATCACAAACCAAAAATAAAAGGTAAAGTCCAAATAGTTATTAATCCAATAAATATCCATGATGTAAAATTTTCTGAGAGGCTCCACCGAGTGTTGAATCCAAGTCCAATGTTTAAGTGTTACCTGAGAGGTTGAAACACTAACGGGGTGAGCTTTTTAAGCCCAATGTGAAATCAACACAAACTCATTCACAATATAAAACATATATGGTACAAAGTTATAAAATCACATATCTCAATATTTCATAATTTGTAAAATATAAGCATATCATGCATGATCATGTCAATGCATAATTTGTAAAATGATGTAAATTTTAGGAAAACAGTCCTACCCATCTCCACTACACGCCAAAATCGAGTTTTCCCAAAACTCGTCCAGCCAACACACCAAATTGTGAACAGTGTCACAGCAACACAGATAAACTACCATATAAATAAAATCATGGACAAGCCACTAAAGTCGCAATAAACTACCATATAAGCAAGTCGTGAACAGTGTCACATTAATACAGATAAATTGTCATATACTTTCACTTTTTACATATCTTACCCCATAAATGTGATATGGTCAAAACACTCAAAATCATGTAGGCATGTTTAACATGCAAATCACATCCGTACTCAAGGTACCAAAATTTCACATCTTATTTTCATACGAATATCACATATGCCATATAATCACATAACATGAGAATGAGATGTACATATTTTTCACATTATTAGCAAACATCAATATCACACAACATACTTTTCACAAGCATATGGTTTAGAAAAAACACTTGATAAAAATCCATAAAGATGACTTGTCTCACTTTATAAATACATGCAGTGTCTCCATCAAATAATATTATTTTAATAACAACATTTTTATCAATTTAATAATAATCTTGATATATTTAGTGTTAAAAACCACACCTTGTCGTAGATCTGATGTGCAATAAATCTCTCAAAACCCCCACACGTGGATCTACAATTAAAATACCTAATCGAGTAAGAAATGATCTTAAGTTAGGACTAACTTCTTAAGAGTTAATACGATAAATTGATTATTGATTATTATTATCACTTACCCTTAAAAGATCTATTGGATTAGCGATTAAAACTCAACGATTAATGGTTTCTTGGGTTGATGTCGATCGACCCTTCTACTCACAAGATATATGAAACATTAATTATTGAGGAAATAAATCACCAAAGCCCCCTGAAGTAATTGACCAAAAGAAGAAAAATAGAAAGGAGAAAATATTTCTATACACCTTTTATACTTACTTTCACACGAATGGAATGAAAGATCAACAAATCGAATGAGTCACGAATCGGAGGAGAATGAATGATCTAAGAGGAGGATTTATTTGAAGATAAACCCAATGAAGAAATAAAGTTTCGAATTAGGATTCAAATGAAATGATTAATGCAAGATTTTGATTATTAAAATAAAAATAATGAACATTCAAAATAAGAAAAGTAAAACGAAAAATATCTCCACCATCGACGATGGTGTTACGACGACAACGATAGCGACAGTGGTCTAGCAACAAGGGCAACGGTTAGGCAGAGGAGAAGGAATAAACAATGATTCAGGCATTTTCTTAATGGAAAAGAGAAGAGAAAGAAAAAAAAAGATAGGAATTTAGTAGTGGTACACGGTGGTTGACACAGTGAAGAAGGCGGCACAATGACCGGCACTCGGAGAGAAAAAAAAGAGAGGGGAGAGGTGGTGGGTGGTGGTTTGATGTTGAAATATTAGTGATGTACAACTAAAAAGTGTGGAGGAAAAAGTGAGAAAAGAAAATGGGAAGATTAGAAGCTAAACAAAAGAGAAAAATGGGGAGGAGAGGAGGGTGGTGCACCAATGAGAGGAGGATAATTAGAGGTTGGATGGAAAAAAATGGTCAACCTAGTCTAGGTTCATTTTACCTTGCATAAGGAAAAAATGGAGAAAAAAAGCAATAAAGGGTGTTGATGGAGTGAAAAGGGGATCATGGTCTCCTCACTTAAGGCATGTTAACCAAAAGAAAAGGAAAGAATCTTCCTCCCCTTATGGCAAGTTAGGTTGGATGGTAACACATATAACACAAGGAAAAAATTACAAAAAAAAATAATTAAAAAATGCTAATAAGGAGACTTGAACCTAGAATCAATAGGAAACTAACTGAGCAATTAACCACTTTACCACTTAACTCCATTTTATCATTTTAACAGAAAATATTTAACAACATAAGATGACATTTACTAAGGGTTTAAAACAATTTTGCACCAAATAGAAATTAACGAGAGGGAAGGGATTCGAACTCAGATCATCAAGGACAACTCCACCACTACTCAATACTGTAATTGATATTTATTTCTTATCAAATGTGCTAAGGTCCTCTAAAAAATAGATGTGACCACTCTCAGTTTATTACCCCAATTTATACTAACCTGATCTTTGGGATGGGACAATGATACTGAAGTAGTCTCTCCCTGAAGTTACAGAAAGAGTTGTAATGATTCGAGCCTAGTGGAGGATCTTGGAAGCTGAGAACAAACTTTCCTCGGACTTGAAGGTAGATACTCACCATATTCTAGGCTGATTGGAACTAAAACTAGTATATTATCCCTATGATAGAAATTCTCCTCTAGAAGAGCATAAGGTAGCCAGTAGAAGTGCATTGTTGACACTTCCCTTGATTCACACCGAGACTACAAGTAAGGTAGGGAAAACGAATTTCTCCTAGGCAACAAGTAAATCCCAATATAGTATTAGACTGTTAGACCGGGAAAAATAGAAGTTGAGAAAATTAGTTCTAGAAAATTATGGTATTAAGAGTAGCAAGAGATACTGCATTCCAATAAAGAGGTAAGAAGAGAGAAAGAATGATACTAGGAAGATTGATCAAGCCAAAGGCTTGTAGGTTTATGAACTTCCCTTAAACATTATTGGTTATTTATAATCGAAATGGGAGAGTGGGAAGTTATGGAAGTTTAATGAGTAATAAGAAATCGTTCAAACTCACCAATGATGATAGGACACTTATTAGCATCGGGAGAAAGAAACATCTTTTGGCAATCCTAATACAAGAATAGTTGCCAACTATTGCCTAATAGAATGTAACCTCCTAATAAGGAAAAACCAGTTATAGGACTGTTCAATAACAACCCTCTTTAAGTAAGGCAGAAAGTCTTTATTATCGTTGGAGTAGGATTTCGGGGTCAGAATAGTCGCTTTGATACTTCGCTAAGATAGTAGTAAAAGATGAGTCACAAGCAAGCTTGGCTACCCTGTGATGTGAAAGGATTGACCCATTAGACGGGTAATGTTAAAGTACAAGTAAACATTAGAATTCGAAATACTCTACTGGGAAAAAAACAAGCGTTAAGTCAAGCGGTGTTTATCTTCAAAGCATTTGCCAAAGCTAGAGGCTTGAAGAAAAGACTAATTAGAGTAGTATAGCTAAAGGATTGAAAGTCGGCAACAAGCTACAAATTGAGATTTGCCAATTTTAAGGATTCGCAAGGTGGGCGGAGTTAGAGCATAACAAATTTGGGATTTGCAAAAGCATCCGCCAATAATAAGAGGTCAAAGAATTGGTAAACAGGCAATGTTCACCATTGAATGCCTGCCAAATTAATATCATAAAAAGACATTATGGGACGGAAGGTTCCTAGTATCAAAATAATTAAGTGATTGCTAAGAAGCTGGTACCAATATTTCACTAGGTATGAACAATCCTCCAATCAGACGAAGCTAAACAGAAGTGAGAATGTACAAATTGGAACCAAGTTAGGAGAACTTGTAAGAATGGTGGATGAATATGTAAGCACACCCTAGGAGACTAAAAATCAAGAAGGGTTTCCTAAGTCCACTTCCGAGGTTGGTGTGATTAAAAAATTTGGGGGATGCAATTTCTTTTTAAAGGGAGGAGTTGTAACACTCGATTCCCAATTAACTCGTAAATTGAGAATAATTGGATGACTAAATAAAAAAAACCACAAATTGGCAACTTCTATTGAAAGAAACGGGAAATCTGAAAATTGAACTAGACATAGTTGAGAGTCAAACCTGGTTCAGTTAGAATGGAACCAGTCGATTCCTTAGTCTAAGACATAATAATTAGTTATGGACAGTTTACATAAGGGTGATAATAGTGCGGGAAGGGTTATAAATAGCTAGGAGATGACTTTAGAGATGATTTTTCTTCCTAATTTTGTTCCATTTTCTCTCTTCTTCATCTTCTTCGATAACTTAAAGAAGGAATGGCCATAGAAAGTTCTGCATAAAGCAAACTTTCTAAGGATGAAAATGGAAAAATAGGGAAACCTGTAAGCTAGTAAGGTTCTTAACCTTTTTATGTACATAAAAGATAGGGAAATAAAATTGTGGACTTCAAAACCACTTAAAGGGCTCTACATGTATGGGGTTAAGTTGAGAATATTGAGTTTAACCCATTATTTTTTTTTAAAATGCTTAGCGACAAGGGGAATGAAAGCTCTGAAATTCGAGAAGGCTAAGCTGTGGAAATGATGAAGATTCAAGTGAGTTTCAAACTCCAAACTTGCTATTATGATCTATATTGTCTGAGTATGCCATGTTTGCATAGACATGAATATTCATAGATGCATGACAGTAAGTATGAAATGACATGTAACACCCCTATCCCGTAACCGTCGCCAGAATAGAAAAGGAGAGTCACCTGACAGACAGAGCATTTTGGAGTAACACATATTCACAGATATCATATAATACCAATACATTAATATTCATCCACAATTTATCCATTAAGATGGTCTACGAGACCTAAAACGTACATTTAGGGAAGGTCAGAACAAAACTGAACCCTTTCAAAAATTTCAGAACTTAATCAATATTTTCAAATGTGACCAAGTCACACGCTCGTGTGATTAGGCTGTGTAACTCACACGGGCACAAGACACGCCCATGTGGTTCGACCGTGCCAAAAAGAGATCCTATACTGACTTTTTTAACACAGCCAACAGACACGGCCGTGTGCCATGACCGTGTAAAATTTAGCTAACTACTGACTTTCTCACATGACCACAAGGCACGCCCGTGTTCCCTGGCCGTGTGGCACAATGCAGGCTTGGTTGAAGCCAATTTTCCATCCCATATGGTACCAATCCTACAAACATTAATATGCAACAAGTATACCAACATTTCTAACTAATTCAATGCTCTAATATGACCAAAACACATTAGAACATAGCACATTTCAAAACATGCATCAAAACTATGCACAAAACTTAACATTTGCTAGCCAATTGACATGGCATAACATATATACAATTCAAAACTTAATACATAGACATTTTAGCCTATACATGCCATACTTAGCAATATTAACACTTTCAAATGTACCAAAAAGAGCTTGATAGTGTGGTGACAATCCTCGACTATCCTGAGCCTTCAGTAGCTACGATAAGCGTAAAATGCATGAAATCACACGAGTAAGCTACAAAGAGCTTAGTAAGTCAAATACAAATTCCCAGCTATTATAACATAAAAATAATAGTAAATGGCCAGATTTCACAACCGTCTCATAGAATATTTCCTTACTTCACAGAAACATAGTCTTTTCTATTCAGAAATCTAGTACGATACAAACGTACCTGTATGAATTATACATTTCATATCTCATACTTTATCATCAGACAATCTAGAAACGGAATAAATATTCACAGACAAGTACAATGCTGACGTCCCAGACGTGGTCTTACATGTAATTCAGTATCGATTCCTCTGTCCCAAACAGGGTCTTATACGAAAACAGATACGATGCCAATGTCCCAGACATGGTCTTGCACTTAAATTCCAAATCGATACCTGTGTCCCAGACACGGTTTTACACGATAATTCAGATCAATACCAATGTTCTTTTATCAGGCTCTCAAGGCCTTCCAATACAGATAACAGTTTATAAACACAGAATTTAATCAACTTAACACATAAGTGTAGTTTGACTTACCTCGTACGGATTTCGGACGAAAATGAGTCGACTATTCGACTACTTTGGACTTCCCTCGATCTAAGTCTGATTTTATTTGCTCTTGATCTAATACAATATAAATTCAACCATTTAATCATTCATTTCATTCAATTTAATCCATATACACATATTTAGGGCACTTTACATTTTAGCCTTACATTTTCACAATTTGACAATTTAGTCCATTTTTACACTTTTTGCGATTTAATCCAAGCCAAATAGGTTTTTTATCATTTAGCACTCAAATTTTACACTTCGCGATTTAATCCTTTTTCATAATTAAGCACAGAAATAGACAATTAAACCACAGAAACTGTACAGATATAAATTCACATATCACAAACACAGAAAATAATATTAAAACATTTTTTAGACTCGGATTTGTGGTCACGAAACCACTATTCCGACTAGGGTCAAAATCGAATGTTACAATTCTCCCCTCTAGGGATTTTTGTCCCTGAAAATCTTACTGTTAAACAAATTCGGATATTGTTGTTTCATTGCATCTTTAGGCTCCCATGTAGCCTCTTCTACTACATGTCTATGCCACAGTACTTTGACTAATGAAATTCTTTTATTACGTAATTATTTAATCTCACGAGACAGAATACGAATTGGCTTTTCTTCATAAGTCATGTCAGAATGAATTTCAATATCAAACGGAGAAATTACATGCGAAGGATCAGATCTGTATCGTCGAAGCATCGATACGTGAAATACATTGTGAATCTTTTCTAACTCAGACGGTAATGTTAATATATAAGCAACTGGCCCAACTCGCTCAATGATTTCACACGGTCCGATGAACCTCGGGCTCAACTTGCCCTTTTTACCGAATCGGAACAGTTTCTTCCACGGATATACCTTCAGAAACACTTTATCACCGATCTCATATTTGATATCCTTTCATTTTAAATCCGCATAAGATTTCTGACGATCAAAGTCAGCTTTCAAACTATCTCGGATTATTTTCACTTTTCATTCTGTTTCTTTTATCAGATCAACCCCGTAAATCTTATTCTCACTGAGCTCAGACCAGTATAACGGAGTTCTACACTTTCTACCATGTAAGGCTTCATACGGTGCCATTTTAATGCCCGATTGAAAACTATTATTATAAGCGAATTCAATCAAAGGTAGATGTTGTTCCCATGTACCTTCAAACTCAAGAATGCAACATCTCAACATATCCTTGAGTATCTGAATAATCTGCTCAGATTGACCATCTATTTGCAGATGAAAAGCAGTGCTAAAATGCAATTCGGTACCCAGAGCATCTTGCAATTTCTTCCAGAATCGCGATATAAATCTCGGGTCTCTATCAGATACTATTGACAATGGTACACCATGCAATTTCACAATATCATAAATATACAACTCAACTAGCTTATCAAGCGAATAATCAAATCGAATCGGAATAAAATGAGCTGATTTCGTCAAACGATCAACTATAACCCAAATTGCATCTTTTTTTTTTGGAGACAGAGGCAAACCCAAAACAAAATTCATGGTCACTCGATCCCATTTCCACTCTAGAATCATAATCGGTTGTAATAATCCAGATGGCACCTGATGTTCAGCTTTAACTTGCTGACAGATTAAACATATCGAAACAAAGTCAGAAACATCTCTTTTCATTCCCGGCCACCAATATAGTTGTTTCAAATCGTTATACATTTTCGTAATTCCCGGATGTACGAAAATCTACTGCTATAAGCTTCACTCAAAATCATCCGAATCAACTCTGGATTTCTCAGAACACAAAGTCTATTTCTGAATCTCAAACAATCATTAACATCAACCCGAAATTCAGAATCACACAGAGTTTGTTTAGCTATCAATTCATTGTCAGATTTCTGAGCTTCACAGATCTGTTGTATAAATAAAGGTTTTGCTTTCAGTTTGGCATAAACCAAAGTATCATCAAACAATACTAAATTGGCATTCATAGCACACAACGCAGACAACGATTTTCTACTTAAAACATCAACAACAACATTAGCTTTGCTCGGATGATAAACAATCACAAGTTCATAATTGTTTAGCAGATTTAACCATCTTCTCTGTCGCAAATTCAAATCTTTTTGCGACATTAAACACTTCAGACTTTTATGATAAAAAAACACGTGACATTTCTCACCAAATAGATAGTGACGCCAGATTTTCAAAGCAAATACAATGGCAGCTAACTCGAGGCTGTGTGTTGGATAGTTCTTCTCATGCGGCTTTAATTGTCTCGAAGCATAAGCAACAACTTTTCCTTCTTGCATTAAAACACAACCGAGTCCATTCAACGAAGCATCACTGTAAACAACGAATTCTTTACCTAACTCAGGTTGTACCAATATCAGAGCTTCAGTTAACAGAGCTTTTAACCGATCGAAACTTTTCTAACATTGTTCAGACCATTCAAACCTCACATCTTTCTAAAGCAATTTTGTCAACAGAGTTGCAATCATCGAGAAATCTTTTACAAATCGTCTGTAGTAACCGGTAAGTCCCAGAAAACTGCGGACTTCAGATATATTCCTCGGAGGCTTCCAATCCAGAATAGCTGAAATCTTACTCGGGTCAACTCGAATACCGGAAACTAATACAATATGACCCAGAAAACCAACTTCTCGCAACCAGAATTCACATTTACTGAACTTTGCATATAACTGTTTATCTCTCAAAATTTGTAATACTATTTTCAAATGTTCAGTATGCTCAGATTCATTACATGAATATATCAATATGTCATCAATGAATACTACAACAAATTGATCTAAATACGATCTAAAAATTCTATTCATCAAATCCATAAATACAGCAGGTGCATTCATTAAACCAAAAGCCATAACTAAAAATTCATAATACCCGTACCTTGTTCTGAAAGCAGTTTTCGGAATGTTGGAGTCCTTTACTCGCAACTGATAATAACTCGATCTCAGATCTATCTTTAAAAACATAGTAGCACATTTCAACTGATCGAATAAATCATCAATTCTAGGCAGAGGGTATTTTTTCTTTACAGTCACTTTATTAAGTTATCGGTAATCAATACAAATTCTTATTGTGCCATCTTTCTTTTTCACAGACAGAATAGGAGCACCCCATGGTAAAAAACTCGATCTAGCAAACCCTCGATCAGTCAATTTTTGCAACTGAGATTTTAATTCATTTAACTCGGTCGGAGCCATTTTATACGGAGCTATCGAAATCGGAGTAGTACCAGGGACTAATTCAATGCCAAACTCGACTTCTCGAGTCAGAGGCAAACCAGGTAACTCTTCAGGAAACACATTAGAGAATTCACAAACAACAAGCACTAATTCAACTTTCTTATCATTCACTTTTGAGTCTAACACATAAGCTAAGTAGGCTTCACAACCTTTCTTTACATATTTCCATGCTTTCATTGCAGATATCATAGCTGGTAGTCCATTCAGATCACTAGACTCAATTCAAATTATCTCATCATTCTTACACCTTAAATCAATAACTTTTCTTTTACAATTCACAACAGCATCATGCAATGTTAACCAGTCCATCCCTAGAATTATATCAAATTCGTCGAAAGGTAAAAGCATTAGATCAGCAGGAAAATAAATATCTCGAATAATTAACGGACAATTCTTGCAGACTTTATCAACCAAGACACTTTTGCCTAAGGGGTTCGATACTCTAATTACAAATTCAGTAGACTCTACAAGCAAAGTCTTACTGTGCACTAAATTAATACAAATATAAGAATGCATTGATCCAGGGTCTATCAATGCAATCACAGAAATACCATAAAGAGTAAAGGTACCAGTAATCACGTCTGGAGACGAGGCTTCCTCACGAGCTCGGATAGCATAGGCTCTAGTAGGTGCTCTGGCCTCAGATCTAACAGCAGTATCCCTAGTAGCTCTTTGATCACCACTTGCATTTCTTGTGTTTCTGGAAGGTCTACCTCTAGCTGAGGTGTTACTCTGTCTCAGATTCTGTACATTCTCTTGCTCAGTGGGTTCAGAACAATCTCTTATAAAATGATCCAGGGATCCATATCGGAAACAAGCTCGGTCATTCAATCTACAATTTCCTGGATGTATTTTACCATAGTGTTTACATTCAGGTTTCTCGGATCGGACACTTCCAACACTTGCAACAGAAATAACAGGGGCTCTGATATTCAAATACGATCTAGCTCGATCGAGGTTCGAATGTCCTATATTAGTATTTGAACGGTTCTAATCATCTCGAAATTTCTTTAACCCAGACTGAAATGATTTACTCGAAGATCTTTTTCCAGCATCTCTAGCTTCAAAATCAACTTTTCTTTTCTCTTTCCTTAATTCTTCAGCTTTACATGCTCGCTCAACGAGCACTACCATTTCTTTAATCTCCAAAATCCCCACTAGCAGACGGATATCTTCATTTAGTCCATCTTCAAATCTTTTAAACATTATTGCTTCATTTGATACACATTCCCGAGCATACTGGCTCAATCTCACAAATTTCCATTCATATTCAATAACAGACATTCGGCCCTGTTTAAGCTCAAGAAACTCTTTACGTTTCTGATCAATAAATCTCTGACTGATGTACTTCTTCTGAAATTCAGCTTGGAAGAAATCCCAGGTAACTCGTTCGCTCGGAACCACAGATATTAAAGTTTTACACCAATGATACGTCGTATCTCTCAGAAGTGAAACGGCGCATTTAACACATTCTTCTGGATTCAGAGACATTTCATCAAATACCCGTATCGTATTTTCCAACCAAAATTCGGCTCTTTCAGCATCATCATTCGTTGTAGCTCGGAACTCTTCAGCCCCATACTTTCTAATTTTATCAATAAGTGGTTTACTTAGTTGAACTGGACTCACTGAGGGCATAACAAGAATTTGAGAAGGATTAACTGGGGGTGGAGGTTGTTGAACAGCCGGGTTGGTTCTAATGTATAGGTTGAACCATTCATTCATCATCTAATAGAAGGCTTGCTTAGCCTCGCTATCACGGCTACTCATAGTCGGTCGGGAATCATCTTGCACCGTTCCTTGTGCGGGAGTAGGTGCATTATTTTCAACATCGTCAGCTACGACTCTATTAGGATCCATTGCTATATAAAAGCACATTTCAAAGTCAAGAGTCATCACACTATCACAGATTCAAATATATGACATGTATAGCTAGACTCATATACACTATGGTAGTCTTAGAACCGACTAAATCAGAGCTCTGATACCAATAAAATATAACACCTCTATCCCGTAACCATCACCGAAATAGGAAAGGAAGTCACACACAGAATGAGCATTTGAGATAACACGATTCACAGATATCATATAATATCAATACATAAATATGCATCCACAATTCATCCATTAAGATGGTCTACGAGACCTAAAACGTACATTTAGGGAAGGTTAGAACAAAACTGAACCCTTTCAGAAATTTCAGAACTTAATCAATATTTTCAAATGTGACCAAGTCAAACGCCCGTGTGACTAGACCATGTGACTCACATGGGCACAAGACACGCCCATGTGGTCCGACCGTGCCAAAAAGATATCCTATACTAACTTTTTAACATGGCCAATAGACACGGCCGTGTGCCATGACCGTGTAAAATTTAGCTAGCTACTGACTTTCTTACATGGCCACAAGGCACGCCCGTGTTCCTTGGCCGTGTGGTACAATGCAGGCTTGGTTTAAGCCAATTTTCCACCCCATATGGTTCCAATCCTACAAACATTAATATACAACAAGTATACCAACATTTCAAGAGTCATCACACTATCACAGATTCAAATATATGACATGTATAGCTAGACTCATATACACTATGGTAGTCCTAGAATCGACTAAATCATAGCTCTGATACCAATAAAATGTAACACCTCTATCCCGTAACCATTGCCGAAATAGGAAAGGGAAGTCACCTGACAGACAGAGCATTTCAGAGTAACACAGATTCACAGATATCATATAATATCAATACATAAATATGCATCCACAATTCATCCATTAAGATGGTCTACGAGACCTAAAACGTACATTTAGGGAAGGTTAGAACAAAACTGAACCCTTTCAGAAATTTCAGAACTTAATCAATATTTTCAAATGTGACCAAGTCACACGCCCGTGTGACTAGGCCGTGTGACTCACACGGGCACAAGACACGCCCATGTGGTTCGACCGTGCCAAAAAGAGATCCTATACTGACTTTTTAACACGGCCAATAGACACGGCCGTGTGCCATGACCGTGTAAAATTTAGCTAGCTACTGACTTTCTCACATGGCCACAAGGCACGCCCGTGTTCCTTGGCCGTGTGGTACAATGCAGGCTTGGTTTAAGCCAATTTTCCACCCCATATGGTTCCAATCCTACAAACATTAATATGCAACAAGTATACCAACATTTCCAACCAATTCAATGCTCTAATATGACCAAAACACATTAGAACATAGCACATTTCAAAACATGCATTAAAACTATGCACAAAACTTAACATTTGCTAGCCAATTGACATGGCATAACATATATACAATTCAAAACTTAATACATAGACATTCTAGCCTATACATGCTATACTTAGCAATATTAACACTTTCAAAGGTACCAAAAAGAGCTTGATAGTGTAGTGACAATCCTCGACTATCCCGAGCCTTCAGTAGCTACGATAACTGTAAAACAGACAGAAATCACACAGAGTAAGCTACAAAGAGCTTAGTAAGTCAAATACAAATTCCCAACTATTATAACATAAAAATAATAGTAAATGGCCAGATTTCACAACCGTCTCATAGAATATTTCCTTACTTCACAGAAACATAGTCTTTTCTATTCAGAAATCTAGTACGATACAAACGTACCTGTATGAATTATACATTTCATATATCATACTTTATCATCGGACAATCCAGAAACGGAATAAATATTCATAGACAAGTACAATGCCGACATCCCAGACGTGGTCTTACATGTAATTCAGTATCAATGCCTCTATCCCAGACAGGGTCTTATACGAAAATAGATGCGATGCCGATGTCCCAGACATGGTCTTACACTTAAATTCCAAATCGATGCCTGTGTCCCAGACACGGTCTTACACGATAATTCAGATCAATACCAACGTTCTTTTATCAGGCTTTCAAGTCCGTCCAATACAGATAACAGTTTATAAACATAGAATTTAATCAACTTAACACATAAGTGTAGTTTGACTTACCTCGTACGGATTTCGGACGAAAATGAGTCGACTATTCGACTACTTTGGACTTCCCTCGACCTAAGTCTGATTTTCTTTGCTCTTGATCTAATACAATATAAATTCAACCATTTAATCATTCATTTCATTCAATTTAATCTATATACACATATTTAGGGCACTTTACATTTAGCCCTTACATTTTCACACTTTGACAATTTAGTCCATTTTTCACAAAATCACCAATATGTAAAATTTCTTTGCAACAAGGGCTGTCCAAATTTTCATGGCTTCTATATAAGCCCATACAACATGTTAAATTCACAAATTTGTTCTTCAAAACCTCATTTTCACAAATTAGCCCAAATAGCTCATTTCATCAAAAATTCAAGAACAAAACATATAACTCATCTAACAAGCCTTCATAATTCATCCAAAAACATCACAAACCTCATGATATCAATAATGGAATTTCATGAAATCTTTAACAGAAACAGAAGTTCAGACATGGGCTTTGAAGAACACCAAGCAACGATCACAGAAACGTAAAAATTATCAAAAACGGACGAAAATTCGTACCTTAATCATAGATATTCATGGCTGAATGAAATGAAGCTTAAAACCCTTTCTTCTTTTCTAATTTCAGTAGAGAAAGATGAACAAAATGGCCACATTTTGTTTTGTTTTTAATTAATATTAACATGTTAATCAATTTCCCATTTTGCCCTTGTTATTAAAACATAAATTTTCGTCCACTAATGCCCATAATTGTCCACCATTTAAGCAAATGGTATAATTGACATGCAAGGACCATTATTTTAAGAGCCAAGCCAAATAGGTGCTTTATCATTTAGCACTCAAGTTTTACACTTTTCGCGATTTAATCCTTTTTCATAATTAAGCACAGAAACAAACAATTAAATAACAGAAACTGTACAGATATAAATTCACATATCACAGACACAAAATAATATTAAAATATTTTTCAGACTAGAATTTTGTGGTCTCGAAACCACTATTCCGACTAGGGTCAAAACTGGACTGCTACATGACATAATAAGATAGTACACCAGGATAGTGCATTGGTGTAAGGCTATGGATGAAAGACTCCATAGCATCCACAGAGATAGTCCACTAGAACAGTAAACACATAACAAAGATAGTCCTCTGGGAGAATAAACACAAAGCAGAGATAGACTACTGGGACAGTAAAAATAGAACAAAGATTGCCCGTCGGAACAATAAATACGGGTAAGTCTGCTAGGACATTAAACATGGGATAGTCCGTCAAGACAAAAGAAACAAGGTAAGAAGGGCGTAAGACCATAGCTTGACTATGATAACCCATAAAGTCCACCACGAAATAGACATGGAAAGTCTACTGGGACATTAAATGCAAGGTATATTGCCAGTGCGACAAGCATGGGAAACCACGCAGGTGAAAGAAGAGTTAAAGGAAAGTTTATTTATAATGGCAAGTAGATTTGGAAGCATCCACCAAAGGTGATGAAAGCGAGAAAGGTAGATGTGAAAGCCGACAAGGTATTAGCGAAAACCCAACAGGAATTAATGAAGAATAGGTCATGTAGGAGCTGGCCTAAGTATAGGAAAGTAAGAGGAAACAGAATGTCTGTCAAGGCTATTCCTCTTTAAAGAAAGTCTTCTATGGGTCTGTCGTTGAAATGATAGACCTGTGAGGAGGCAATAAGCAAGTGGGATGGTAAGTTTCCAAGTAATGACTAGAGTGAGGGGTGGATTATTGGAAGTAATTTCCCCACAGCAAACAATAAGGTAAAATCAGGGTAGGTTCGCCAAGATGGCGCTGTCCAATATGAGTACAACCCATCAAAGGGATGTCAATGAGTCCTTCGGGACTATGGTATGTAAAAAGAGAGTTCGCCAAGAACTGGTTCGACCAAGGGTAAACCGCCAAGGAGAGGGATGACCTAAAGATCCTTGGGCGGAAGTCAAAATAGTTATCATAGAAGCCATCTATCACCTTGTATGTTTGGTGTATAAAAAGAAGGAAAGAGGAAAAGTAAAGGTAGGTCTTACTAATATGGCAAGGTATCTGACGTACGGTCGAGTGAAAAGCCTAATCAAAATAAAAAACACTCGCCTTGAGCGAGCAGGGAGTAAATTTATGTTTAGTTTATTTCATAATTGTTACCTTCGTATGATAATGTTTAATTATGGTGTAGTAAAGGAACTCACTAAGTTCATTTGAACTTACAAGATTTTATTTGATGTTCGCAAGACTTGTGAGGACGATTGAGAACTTCGATGAGGGACCAAGCCAGAGAAAAATGAGATCAAGGTTCGTAGGCAATTAGAGTCATGCACATAAGAAGAGGGTGCCACTGGAGGCTTCACCCTAGAATCGGTTATGTAATAGTTATATAACATCCTCCAAATTTGGATTTTTAAATAGCAAACAGTAGTTAATTGTTGAGATTGTTTGTACCCAATAGATGGATTTGAAACCGACTTGAGGGACCCAACTTTTAATGGCTTAAAGCCTTAGTTGTAAGAATTATTCTTTTTTAATTTCATGATTAGAAATTTTTATTTTTAAACTGTTTTATAGCAATTAAGGTAGCAAAATTAAGAATATGTGAACCTGGTCCATTTGTGATGCACCATACCCGGATTCGGCAAACGGGTCGAGCATGGGTGTTTCACTTTTTTTTTAAAGGTCAAATTTTACTATTAATTGTTTATTATGCTTAAGTTGAAAATTTAGTACATGTACTCTACTTTGATTATTTTTAATCTATATAATTTTCAAATTTTGAAATTTTAATCTGATTAAATCGTAGTCATTAAATTCATTAAATTAAATTATGTTATTTATAAAATCTTAAGCATAAAATAAATTATGACATATATAATGTTAGTTCAACTTGTTCTTTTCACATAATACATACAAAAAAGTCATCATTTTAGTTAATGCATTTAATAAATATCTTTTTAGTCGAATTAAATTTTTAAATTTGAAAAATATAAAATTAAAAATGACATAAAATTAATAGCAAAATTTTACCCTAGCAACTATCACTGCTAATGTTTACATCAGGGTTGAAATTTAAATATATATATATATATATATTAAAACTAAAATTCACTGAATTAGAGAATAGGAATTTACATATGATATAACGACTCTTTGTAATTTATAGAAAATTACTTGATAGTTTAATTAATATTTTAAAGTGTCTTTTTTTTATAAATGAATTGTTTTTAATAAAACATTATATTAAAATTTATGACATGATTACCTTTATAATAGTTTTTGTTAATTTTTAAAATTATTTTTAATAGAATTGATATTTGATTGGTCTAGGATATTAGTTTTTATATAAATTATATTATTACACAGTTAAGATGTGAGAGAAAAATTACATAATAAATTTATAAAAGTGATATAAAAATTAAATGTGATTGTAATTGAAATGGTAAAATTGATATAGTGAGAACTTGGTGTTTTGGGTTCGTATCATAATATTTCCATAATATGTATCAAGGGTAAAGCCAAAAATTATTTTTTCTCGGTGGAGAGGACGGAATTAAATTATTTATTTTTATGATAACTAAAGTGTAATTTCATCATTGTATTAACTTATATATTTATAATTTTTAAAGATTTAAATTAAAATTCTATCATTTGGGGAAAAGTGTAATTTGATGATTTACTAACTTAGAAATTTATAAATTCTAAAGGAAAATTACTATTTCCCTATTTTAGGGGAGCATTGGCCACTTCCAACGCCCCTTTAGTGTCAATTGAGCCTTAGTTCGGTTGGCATTAGTATTGTTGCTCATTTGAGGACACAAGTTTAAATGCGTTCAAACTTATTTTCTCCTCCTATTCAAGGGTTGGAGTAAGGTTATGGATAACTTTAAATATTATATCAAAATATACAAATAAGACATAAATATTCTTAAAATAATATTTATTACTTTATAAAAAAAACTTGTGATACTTTTACAATTAAATTAAAATTCAATTAATAAATAATATCAATTCAATTAACTATATTCATATAGATACTAATTAAGTTGATGATATCAAAATGATTCAACGTTAGCAATAGCCATTTGTTGGTAGAGAGCGGAATACTTAGTTTTAGGGATAACTTTTTTTATATTTAAAAGAAAAAAAACAAGGAAAAGAGAATGATTTGAAAGATTTAACGGTTAGTTTGTAGTGATAATAAAAAATGAAAGCAACATTTTTATAATAATAACGATATAATTTCCCCTTTAGGAGAGACTTACGGTATAGTGAATTTGAAAGGGACTGCTCATTTTTTCTCCATGAGATATTATTATTATTATTAATGTGTGTGCATTTTTGGCCCAACCTCTACAGGCTGGAATCAGAGATTCACAATAATTCAATTTTCCTTTTCCCTTTCTTACGTAAATTATTTTAACAATTTCAATTGTTTAATGTGCAATTTCTCTAAAAAGAGCACAGTACATCTTGATGGATTCAACTCAAACTTTTGCAATGTTTGTAAATCCAAACATGGAATAAAACTATAACTCAATATATTAATTATGCTTATGACATTCTTTTTATCAATAAATTACTTTTATTAAAATTTAAAAATTATATGAAGTTTGCATTCAAAGCAACATGAAATCGTATAAAGGAGGAAATTTTATCTCTTTACCATATCTTTTGCTTGCTTTTAACTTTTTGGACCCTAAGGAAGCTTTCCACACTTTACATTGCCACTAATCTTTTTGATTCTTTTAAAGCATGATTGCTTAATTGGAGCAGTCTAAGGACTAAAATCATCTTATAAATATAAAATCTTAGAGTTATGATTAATTTGTTTTCATTAAAACATAATATGATTAGAGGTGTCTATGAGTTGAACTGAATCAATTTTAAATTAAGTTCACACCATGATAGTAATATCATATCTTGTTTTACTCAAATTATGATTCTAATCAAATTCAATTAAACTCATATATATTTATAAATAGTTAACTAAGTTAATTTAGGTTCATTTTATTTCTTAATAAATTAGATCAAGCCCATCAATATGTTTTCATTTTATTAAATTTGTACCCATAAATAACTTTATACATTTTTGGTATTTACGTTAGGGAGAGATCTATTTATATCGTGTAAAAGCGAAATTAGTTTTACAACCTTCTATAACTTTTTTACGATTAATATTTTAACCATTCAACCATCATATTTTATGCTCCATTCATGAAAATCATGCATGTCAAGTTTGACATAAAGTAAAAATTTCTAACCATTTATTTTTATGTAAAAAACTTTCAACTGTTAAATATATATTAATATAGACAATATTTTAGATTGATATGATGGAGATATTAAATCGATTCAAAATTTTACATGCATGACAAATATTTTTTTTGATAAATTCAATCGTTGGATTATTAAAATATTAATCAATTATGAAAGAGTTTAAAACCATTTTAGTTTTACATTGATATAAGCACCCTCCTTTCATGGATTATATTATTATATAATTAGTTTTCATAATGTATATAAATAACATTATTGGCCATAATTTTTTTTTTTTTTTTGCAATATTTTGGTACATAGGTGGAATGGGTGAAGCAATGTTGTTGTAAGGAACAATGTCTTTTTTCTTTTTGTATGAAAAAAGTGGTAGGAAAGGATTTTTAAAGGAGTTAGAAAAGGGACCTACAAAAGAGGGAAATATGTGGCATTATGACATGCAGTTGTGGTGGAAAGGTGGGTGAATTGTCAAGATTATCTCCACTAAACTGACACCAAAAAGAGAAAGATTTTGGACCCTTTGACCACTCCATGGATTGGTGACAAAGCATTAGAGTGATCCTAAATTCCAACCCTATCAAAACCAGACAAGAAGCAGAAGTGTTTGTTGGGTTGGCTGTCTACTTTGATACTGATGTGTGTTGGAAGAGAATTTTGTAGTTTGCTTTATTCTCAGCCCCTCCACATGACATGCATACCATCTGCCAAAATGTCCTAAATTTGATCATTTTCATGGCTTTTACATCCTTTATTTTCAGGAATCTTCCATAAAATCAGAATAGTTTTTATAAGCAATAATAAAAGAGGGAATGCACATCAGATTCTGGTGCACAAAAGCAGTCTTTTTCGCTCAATTAACAGATACTGTTGGAACTGTCAAAGAAACCAAGAATTGTTAGTTGAGGTTACTGATAACTGAATTATGGTTGTCAAAGTCAGTGTCTCAACTGTCACAATTGTCTGAAAATGTATGCCCAACACTTCAATATTCCAGTTTTACAAAGTTTTAAACATGCTTGGGTCAAAGAATAATATCTTTTATTTCAAGTTTTTTTAATTCTATAAT
This sequence comes from Gossypium arboreum, assembly GCF_025698485.1. NCBI lineage: Eukaryota > Viridiplantae > Streptophyta > Magnoliopsida > Malvales > Malvaceae > Gossypium > Gossypium arboreum. Next base: position 108,562,491 of record NC_069079.1, read on the forward strand.
GGTTTTTAAAAACATCTTCTATTCCTTTTTTTTTTAATATCAAATAAATACTTCGAATTAAAGAATTCTACCATAACTATTTATTTTAAAATATTAATTTTTAGTACAAAATAAATTACATCAACGAAGTTTAAACTTTCAACATATATTTATTAGGGTGTCAACAAGGGAACTTAACCACTAAACACTTTTGTTGTTCAGAAAATAGGCTTCTCCTTTAATTGATTCAATAAAAAATGGTTCATCAACGAAATTGTTTTTTTTAAAATTATATATACACTATACAGGTAAAAGCTGAAAATTAAGAAATGAAAACAAAACCGATAAAATCTTTATTTTTTAACAAAAAATTGTTTATTCATTATGTTTTACTTAATTTTCATTTTCCTATATTTTTAAAATTATTAATGATTTAAAGTTTAAAAATAATATAATTGATGGAATGAGCAGAAGGGCCTCTAATCATGATTCATAGAACCAATCCCCGGGATAAGAAAAGGAAAGTGAAAAAGAACCCATTGGTGTAAATGCTAAAAATGTGTTTGGGTTTGGTGGGGGTTTCAATGGGCTTAATATCCAACTTCATTTCTTGCCCTATCTCACATCTTCCCACCTTTTTCCTTATAACAACATTAGCCCCTGAATTAGGAGTTAGATTTTATTTTGTCATTTTTATTATGAAATAGATAAATTAGTCTCTATTCATAAGATTAAAAAGTAAATTAGTTCTTTCTGTTAATAGAAATGGATGGAACTGTAAAAAAATGGGTAAATTAGTCTTTATCCAATTTTTAATCGTAAAAATGAATAGAATTTTTAACAAAAGTGCTGGTTTACTCTTTAATCGAACATATAGGGACTAATTTACCTATTTTTTGAGTAGAGGGGGTAAAATCCAATTTGATTCTTGCTATAGAGGCCTCCATAATACTTTTATCAATTTTGGATGGAATCGATTGCAAAAATCATTTCGGAATTAGATTAAAATCCGATACTAATATATTGAAAAAAATTTAGGTTTTTGTTTCTCGTTACTTTTCAAAAATGTTTTTGGAATACTCATAAAGTTAAATAGATAACTTTTAAAGTAAAAGAAATAATTTTGAACACAAATGTAAAATCCTATTTCCTAATTTTTATATTTAGTAAAAACACTTTTAGAATCAAATAATATTTTTAACTCTAATTTAAAACTCAAAGTATTTTATATAATATTTATATTGAGTATACAATTATTTTTCTATTAAAATTTATTTTAAATATATAACATTATATATTTAAATTTGTAAAGAATATAAATTATGTATTCAAATTAAATTTTACAATTAATTAATATTAATTGCTTAAAATATTTAATAATAATTTATATTTCATATATTAAAATATTAATAATGAGTTGCAATATATTATATTTCATATTCAACTTAATATATCATTTGGTACTCTAGTTTGACTCTATTTTCTATTGTGGTACTTGTCTTACTTTGTTCTCTAATCTGGTACTTGTACTTAACAAAAGTTATATATTTAGGTACACAAAGATAACAATGTTAATTTTTAGTATTTAATTTGAGTTTTAGAGTTGATTTGATTAAAGTTAATTACTAATATTATTATGTTTGAATTTTTTAATAATTTTATTAATAGAATAAGTTTAGTGTTAATTGTAAATTTATTTCATTTATTAAATACGATCGATGGATACGATTTAATAGGATTTTAAGGTTGATTTGATGGAAGTTTATAACTAATATTATTAGTTAATTTTTTCATTTTAACTCTAAAACCTAAATTAAATGCTAAGAAGTTAACATTATTACTTTTGGATACCTAAATATAATTTTTTGTCAAATACATGTATCAAATTGGACCAAAAGATAACACACGTGCCACATTAGAAAAAAGTATTAAAATCAAGTACCAAATTATGTATTAAGCCTTTATATTCTTACTAAAATATTGTACTATTAGCAATTTAAGCATCATTTAGATGCATATTTTTACTTCACGAAATAATATCTAAAGTTGACATTTTATTTTCAAAATCATTTTTACGGTAATACTAATTTTTTTAAAACTACTTTGCACAACATTTTTCAAAAGCAAGGAGACAAAATGGAATATTGTTAAAAAGGCATAATGACTTATTTAGACTTCCAACTTTACAAAAAATAATTTTAGACATTCATTTAATTTTTCACCTTTTTAGCCCTTAAATTTGTGTTTTTGGTCAAATACCCCAAATTTAATGGAAAAATTAATTTTTTTAACTTTGTTGATGTTGTATACACATGAATTGTCACATAGGTGACATGTGAGCATTTAATTAATTTTTAAAATTTAAAATTTTGAAAAATTTATAAAAATTATTTTTAATAATTAAAAATTATTTAAATTATTCAAAAAATATAAAATTATTTAAATTATTCAAAAATATAAAATTATAAAAATTATATTTTAAATTTTTTAAAAATTAATTAAATGCTTATGTGTCATCTATGTAGAAATCCATGTGTATGCCGCATTAGCAAAGTTAAAAAAACGTTAGCTTTTCCATCCATTTTGGATTGATTTGAAAAAAAATGCAAGTTCAAGAACCAAAAGTGGCAAAAATTTAAATGGAGGGCTAAAATAACTTTTTTTTTTATAAAATTCGAAGGCAAAAAAAATTCGAAGACAGACGAAAAAAAATGCCCCATCCACCTTACCATAACTATATAATATAAAATTTTAACGTTTGTAAACATATATTAAAGTTTTGGTCAAATTCTGTTATTCATCCTTGTACTATATGATAATTGTTAAATTTAATCTCTCTACTTTAATTTATTTGAACTTGATCTCTATACTTAAGAAATTCCAGAATTTTAGTTCTGAGCTAATAGCCATTGGTTAAATTATAATGGCATGCATTGTTGGAAAAATTCAGTTTGAAAACGATTTTCTTGCACAGCAGAAAACAAAAAATTTGAAAACTAACCCGATTTGTAATATTTATAGCAATAAACCCTAAACCGAAATCATACATGTGCTTTTGGATAGATGGATCCTTGTCATATCCAGCTTTCAACCAAATGATTTGCTCATCTATTCTCGTACCACGAATTGCCTCGAGTATGGACTCGATCAAATCAAATCAAACATAGAAACTAGAAATAGTTCTATTTTCTTCTGAGTGAAAACGAAAATTTTCTTCTCAAATAGAAACTGATAGAATTATTATTCCGGAAGAATAAATTCTCTCTATTTTTCAGCAGAGTAATGGTGTAAATAATCCTATCAGTGTCATTTATTTATAAAGAGAGAAAGCGAAACCCTTGTGGAATTGTGAAAGTCTATTTCAACTAGAAAACACTCTCCTTCTTAAAAAAAGAGTACAGGGGCTTTTGGGCCCATTTCATATTGAGTCCAATTATAAGTACTTTTTGGGCTTTTGACCCAATACTTTATAATTTGATCCAATCTAATAATTGTTTTTCTATTTCCCAAAAATATGCTTCAATATTTATATTTTAAATAATTTTTCCATCCCAATTTTACGGTCATTAAAATTATGATGATTTTACCCTTAATAAAATTTCTGAGAAATATGTTTAATACTTCACCATTAAACTTGTTCACCATGATCGTATGGTTTATTTTCATTTTGGGGCTTTGAAATAGCTCAAAAATATAAACTCAATCTTGTGATCATTTTTGAGAAATCCTTGTTCATTTCTAAATGAATTCATTTCTCATTTTCATTTTCATTTTAAGAAAACCACATTTCTTTCCAAATGATTCAATTTTCTCCAATTTCATTTTCATTTTGGAGAAATCATAATCATTTCCTGAATGTTTCTTATTTCTCCATTTCTCCATTTCACCATTTCTATTCATTTTTGTTCATTTAATTCATCATGCAATTCATTTATGGTTTCAACAAGCTAGTGGAGGGATCGATTAAACATATGCAATTGAGGCTCAAATGATTTAAAATTAAGTTCTAGCTTTTTGGTTATTAATTATAAACTCATTTAGTTATGAAGTCATTCCATTATAGTATCGTGACTGAGCTCTCCCTAACGACATACCATTACGAAAACAACTCGATTAGTGCTCGTCCAATGACCTTGTCATAATGTGTTACCCTCATAGGATATCCTTAATCTCTTTAGGATAATATTCATTTTCCCAATACGATCCTATTTTATCTCATGGTAATCATTACATCTTCTTTCATGAAAAGTAAACCACTATCAAATAGTAATCAAGTCATTCATCATAAAGACGAACGATCCTTGATCACGTTTACTTTTCATCAACCATGTAATACCGATAAGAGGATATCATTTACCCATGTCTCAGGCTATGAACTCCATTGTTGTGAATGATGCTACATACTTTAGAAGTCATACATCGAACGCACCAGCTTTTAGTTCTTTACCTATTTGAACTCAAGCTTTTACTTACATCAAAGTGTATGAGTCACGCATACATAGTCTGTCATCTACTCAAGATTTAGTTATGTCACACTATGAATGTCACAAGTGAATAAATCCATAAACGGATTCAAGATATATTATTCTTGGGTCTAGTTCGATGTAGTGTCAGTCCAGTCAATCACATCTATGTCTTTATCTTCTGGGAGTCATCTATTACGATGTCTAAGACAAAACATATCCCCAATTGGACTTGATAGACGACATATTATTATTTCAATCAGTTTGCTCATTTCTGATTAAATTAAGGACATGTTTAGGTTCGTCTACTAATATAAATTGTCTTTCTGTATTACAATCCAACCACATAATACCGCCCAATATTAGTAAAACATTAGACAACCAATGAGCAGCATTTGCTTCCATTTTGCTTTGCATGCAAAAACTATGTGAGGATAATATACAAAGTATTAATTTAATTCATGAATATTTTATTAACCAATCTGTTCGAAAAATTACAAGTGTACTTAGACAACAATACTACACTTAGGCCATCAAATCCAATAGACTCTGCCACGGTCAATGGTTTGGAAAGTTCTTGGATCCCTCGGCGTTGCAACTCTTGCTTTAACAACAGCTTTAGCCCATCCATTAAGGAGAAAAGTACCTCATTCTCCTCAAAATTAGAAATCTGGAGCATGATTTCACTAAACTCTCGCACATACTCCCTCACTGTGCGATGTTGTGTAAGCCGGCACAACTTACCCCAAGCCTCATCCTCGGCATACTCTTAGTAAAATTGTACATTAAATTCTCTATGAAACTATAACACCCCACACTCGTGCCCTACCCCGGGACGGAATACGAGGTGTTACTAGACTCAAACACATGCATTCAAACATTTACGAGTTACCAAGACTTAATTAAATTCAAAACTTTTTCAAACTTTTCCAAAACGTCTTATCAGAGGCCTATAGGGCCCAAAGCATCTCTTGGAAATCACTCGGGACCAATTCGGGTCCTTTAATCAACACTAGGAAAATGACCTTTGAAATAGGGCACATGCTCGTGTGGAACTTGAACATGGTCGTGCTGATGGCCTATGTGGCACACACGGCCTGAGCACTTAGGGACATGCCCGTGTCCCATGCCCGTGTGAATTAAATTCTAAATCCGAACCTACAGGGGTTTTCACACGGCCTGGCATACCCCGTGTCTATGGCTCGTGTTTCTCACATGCCATGACACGTCTGTGTCATAGCCCATGTCTAAAATCCTTGACATTCTGTTTCTGACATCAGCATCCAATTTGGGGCACACGGCCAAAGCACACGTCCGTGTGCTAGACCGTGCCCTTCACACGGCTGGGACACATGGCCGTGTCTCTACCCATGTGTTTACTACCATGTATACTGACTTGTAAAATTTACGTGTAAGGGACACATGGCCGGATAACACGCCCATAGGGTTGGCTGTGTGTCACATAGGGCCTAGACACACGTCCATGTGTCTACCCGTGCGGACAATATAAGACTATTTACCAAGCCTTTTGCTACCCTGAAACAAAATTTAATACTAATCAACATATCAAAGTCTAATTTTAGTATGAGTTCTCAACCAACAACCATAGCTAAGGCCTATATACATTTTACAAATTTGACCATGTCAACAATTTCACATTCACAAAAGACAATCTTGCATTCATATAATGACTAACAATATTAGCCATTTTCATGGCCTTATACAAAATGAGTCAAATGCTAAAACAAGCCAACACCTTTGGCCCCAAAACAATGTGACACAAAAATAAAATCAAAGATTCCTATACATGCCATAATCAAAATGATAAAACTAGTTATACCAAGAGCTTCAAAGATAGTGTGACTGGCTTTTTCGACGTAGGTGACGATCCTCGAACTACTTTGGTGACATTAAAAGGAAATGGAAAGGAAAAAGGGTAAGCATGAGAGCTTAATAAGTACATATATGCAAATAAATGTAATTTGAAACACATTCGTCAAACAATAGCTTATCATTCTTAAATGATATATCATTTTAACCTCACTATCTTGCTTTTCCTTCTTTTACACATACTTACTACATCTCATCACATACTAAGGTCTTCGTTCGAGAGTTTAGTATACATATCTGTAGTTACCCGTAAAATAACTCAAGCCCATTCTCTCTATTAACATACCTTATTGTAAGTATCGCCAATCCATTCATCGAGTTACCCCTTTGAACACTCGAAAATACCAATGAATACATGGATAGTTTACTCCTAAGTACTATACAAGTAGCCAAAACTACCTCTTACTTTGTAATACTTGCATATTTGGGCTACTCACGGGCCTTTTCACCAAGTCAGTACCCGGGCCCCATCGCTCTATCATGTAATGCCCGCTCATTGAGCTACTCACGAGTTTGCACACAAAGTCAGTACCCGGACCTACATTACATATTCCACTTGTCTCATAAACTCAGACTCAACTCGTGAGTTTAGACCACTCAGATTCTCATGACTTACCTTTTTGTATCCTATACTATTTCTGAGGTTCGACGGGATCTCATATCTAAACTGATGTTGTCGCACTTGTTCATAATATAGGTTACTCTTATATCGCATTATTTATAGAGTAGACTATGATACATGGTAAAAAAAATAAAACATTTAAAAGTAAGCTACAATGACATATTATTTACATTATTTAAGATCTGAATCACGTTTCTCTTTATCTAAAATGTAAAAAATTAGCTTATTTCATATACGAATCATTCAATTTAGCTTAAGACTCATACTTTAATAAAATGACCGTTTTGCCCTTAAACTTCGTAAAAATTACAATTTTACCCCTAGGCCCGAAAATCAATTTTTATTAAATTTCCTTATTAGCCAAGCCTAACCGACCATTTATTTCTCTAATGACCACCCCAAATTCTCAATATTTCACAATGTTACTATCTATTTTATAAACTTTACAAAATGGTCCTATTGGGGTTTTCATGGGAAGTCCTTTCACAAAAGTTGTTCACTCAACAACCAATACTCATTTTCTTCCATAAAAACTCATCAAACATACAAATCCTTTCTTGGTAAGTCCCTATACTATCAATCATTTTACAAACTAGTCTCCTCAATAGCTAGATTAAGCTTTAAGGGTCCCAAAAGTACAAAAATTATCAAGAATAACCCTCAAATTGGCTTACTTGCAAGAGGCTAGCTTGGATAAAATTTCAAGGCTTCAAAATCCTTATTTTTGCTGAGAATTTCGGTGAAGAAGAAGAGGTGAAATGGGTGATATCATCTTTTTTTTATTTTATTTCTTTTTAGTCAAACAAGTTACCAAATTTTTACCTAACATTGACTAGCCTAATTCTTTGTCCCTATGGCAGGCCATGCTGCATTTTTTGCCCTTTAAAGAACTTAAATTTTTGGCTCTCTAGCTATTTGGCATGTCTATAAAGTGAAATTGAACTTTTACCCTTTATGCGATTTAGTCCTTTTTCGCAATTAAGCTCTCAAACGCTAAAATTTATTCACCAAATTTTTCATGCACCATTATAATCATGCTGTCACAAATAGAATAATATTAAAATAATTTCTTCGACTTTGGAGTAGTGGTTTCGAAACCACTATTCTGACTAGGCCCAAAATCGAGTTGTTACAATTCTCTCCCTTTTTAAGGATTTTCGTCCCCGAAAATCTTACCGATGAATAAGTTTGGGTATTGGTCTCTCATAGTCTCTTCGAGTTCCTACGTGGCTTCCTCGACTCCATGTCTATGCCACAAAACCTTCACGAGTGTTACATTTTTATTCCTCAATTTCTTGACCTCTCGATCCAAAATCTTAATCGGTTCTTCACTATAGGTCCTATCCGATCTAATCTTCACTTCAGTCGGAGAGATCACATGTGAAGGGTCAAAGCGGTATCGGTGTAACATGGACACATGGAATACATCGTGGATCTTTTCCAATTCTGATGGTAAGGTTAACTGATAAGCTACCAGTCCTATTTTCTCTATCACATCATAAGTTCTGATAAAACGTGGACTCAATTTACCCTTTTTACCATCTCTGAGAACCTTTTTCCAAGGAGACGCTCTCAAAAATACTTTGTCGCCGACCTGAAATTCGATTTCTTTTCGTTTCAAATTCGCGTAAGATTTTTGTCTATCCGAAGTGGCCTTTAAATAATCACGAATCACTTTAACTTTTTCTTCGGTCTCCTTTATTAAGTTGACCCCATGAATTAGATTCTCTCTAAGCTCGGTCCAATACAAGGGCGTTCGGTATTTACGCCCATATAAGGCTTCGTAAGGTGCCATTTTCAAACTCAACTGATAACTATTGTTATAAGCGAATTCGACCAGCGATAGATACTTCTCCGAACTACCTTGGAACTCCAGGACACAACAACGCAACATATCCTCAAGGGTTTGAATTTTTCTCTCCGAATGACCGTCAGTTTGCGGATGGAAAGTTGTGCTAAAATTCAACTTTGTCCCTAAAGCTTCTTGCAACTTCTTCCAAAACCTCAAAGTAAACCTTGAGTCCCTATCCGAAATAATCGACAAGGGCACTCTATGAAGTCTCACAATCTCGAAAATGTACAAGTCGGCTAGCTTATCAAGGGAGAAGTCCGTTTACACCGAGATAAAGTGAGCCAACTTTGTCAGTCGATCAATTACAACTCATATGGCATCTTTCTTCCTTAGAGTTATCAGTAAACCCGTCACAAAATCTATAGTAATCCGATCCCACTTCCACTCGGGGACCATGATAGGCTGAAGTAAACCCGAAGGTACTTGGTGTTCGGCTTTCACTTGTTGGCACACTAAGCATTTTGATATAAACTCTGAAATGTCTCTTTTCATCCCTAACCACCAATACATTTTCTTCAAATCATTGTACATTTTCGTACTTCCGAGGTGTACCGGTAAACAACCACTATATGCCTCAATTAAAATTTTTCGAATCAACTCGGTATCCTTAGGAACACAAATCCTATCCTGAAACTTCAAGCAATCATCGGAATCAATCTGAAAATCTGATTCAGCACCCAATTCACACTGAGTTCTCTTGGCTAACAATTCACTGTCACTCATCTGAACTTCACGAATTTCTTGAAGAAACGTCGGTCTAGCTTTTAACTCAGCTAGAATCGAACCATTCTCTAACAAGGCCAAATGGGTGTTTATTACTCTTAGTGCAAATAATGATTTTTTACTCAATGTATCGACGACCACGTTCGCCTTTCCCAGATGGTAGTCGCTAATCAACTCATAATCTTTTAATAATTCTAACCACCTCCGTTGTCTCAGATTTAAATCCTTATGAGTCATCAAGTACTTAAGACTTTTGTGATCGGTGTATACATGACATATCTCTCCGAACAGATAATGTCGCCAGATCTTCAAGGCAAACACTATGGCAGCCAACTCTAGGTCATATGTCGGATAATTTTTCTCGTGAGGTTTCAATTGTCTCGAGGCATAAGTTATAACCTTACCTTATTGCATAAGTACGCATCCCAAGCCATTTAGAGAAGCATCGTTATAAACCACGAACTCTTTTCCTGATTCGGGTTGTACTAATACTGGAGCCTCAGACAACAACTTCTTTAACTTCTCAAAACTCTGCTAACACTTATCCGACCATTCAAACTTAACTTCTTTTTGCAATAACCTCGTCATGGGAGTAGCAATCATGGAGAAGTCCTTTACAAATCACCTGTAATAACCAGCCAAACCCAAAAATCTTCCAACCTCGGTCACATTCTTTAGTGGTTTCCATTCAACAATAGCAGAAACTTTGCTAAGGTCAACCCTAATGCCATCACTCAAGACAATGTGACCCAAAAATCTGACTTCATAAAGCCAAAACTCACTTTTACTGAACTTGGTATACAACTGATTATCTCTTAGAGTCTGTAGAATGATTCTCAAATGTTCGGTATGCTCTACCTCATCTCTAGAATAGATGAGGATGTCATCGACAAATACAACGACAAACTTATCCAAGCATGACCGAAATATCCTATTCATTAAATCCATAAACACGGAGCGAGCATTTGTTAAACCAAAATGCATGACAAGGAACTTGTAGTGGCCATACCTCGTCCTAAAACCAGTCTTAGGCACATCTGACTCTTTAATTCTCAGTTGATAGTAGCCGGATCTCAGGTCTATCGTAGAAAACCATGCTGCTCCTTTCAATTGATCAAACAAGTCGTCAATACGTGGCAAAGTATATTTATTCTTGATTTTATCTTATTAAACTGACGGTAGTCTATGCACAGCCTCATGGACCCATCTTTCTTTTCACAAATAGCACCAAAGCACCCCACGGTGAAAAGCTTGGTCTCGCAAAGCCTTTATTGGTCAACTCTTGTAATTGTGACTTTAGTTCCTTCAACTCAGTCGGAGCCATTCGATACAGAGCAATCAAAATAGGCGTTGTCCCTGGCATTAGCTCTATACCAAATTCAATTTCTCTATTAGGGGTAACCTGGGCAATTCTTCCAGAAATACATCTGCATATTTGCACACAACTGGTACTGTCTCAACCTTCAGTTTAGACTCCTTAGCATTCATTATAACAGCCAAATAAGCTTCGCAACCTTTTCTCAAACATTTCTGGTTAGACTTGGAGGATATCACAATAGGCAAATTCTCTAGTTCATCTGATTTAACCCAAAGAATTCCCATGTAACCCTCTCGTGAGGTATCACTGAAACTAATGTTTTCCTCTAATGGTATGCTGAGTCCCTGAACAAGGATATAGCACACTTCAAGCATTCTTAGAGAGTACAAGATAATTTATCGAATACCCTGATGGTATTCTCAAGCCAGAACTCTACCCTTTCAAGATCATCATCTTTATTTGCACGGAACTTCTCGACTTCATGCTTTCAAATCTTGTCCACTGGGGATCTATTCAGTCTCACAAAATCCATAACTTGGGGTGCTATAGGGACAGGTTGAGGGGTAAATGGAGGTGGAAGGGGTTGAGCATTCGGGTTCGCTCGGGCAAACTCTATGTACCATTCATTCATCATATGGAGAAAGACTTTTCGAGCCCCTTCTCCCCCTCCCTAACTGACCGTAAGAGGTCAATTATCGGATGACACTACCCCTTCAGCAGGAACCAGTGCATTACTTTCTACATCGTCCGCCACAGTTCGATCGGGATCCATTATTATAAGAAAACATGATAAAAAAATTAGGAGCCATCACACTATCATAATTTATTTATGGCATGTATAGCTAGACTCGTACACACACTAGGTTAGTCCAAGAACCGACTAAACCATAGCTCTGATACCACCAAATGTAACACCCCACACCCGTGCCCTACGCCGGGACTAAATACGAGGCGTTACTAGACTTAAACACATGCGTTCAAATATTTACGAGTCACCAAGACTTAATTAAATTCAAAACTTTTTCAAACTTTTCCAAAACTTCTTATCAGAGGCCTATAAGGCCCAAAGCATCTCTTGGAAATCACTCGGGACCAATTCAGGTCCTTTAATCAACACTAGGAAAATGACCTTTGAAACATGGCAGACGCCCGTGTGGAACTTGAACATGGTCATGCTGATGGCCCGTGTGGCACACACGGCCTAAACAACTAAGGACATGCCCATGTCCCATGCCATTGTGAATTAAATTCTAAATTCGAACCTACAGGGGTTTTCACACAGCATGGCACATGCTCGTGTCAATGGCCTGTGTTTCTCACACGGCCATGACACGCCCGTATCCTAGCCCGTGTCTAAAAATCTTGGCATTCTGTTTCTGATGTCAGCATCCAATTTGGGGCACATGGCCAAGGCACACGCCGTGTGCTAGATTATGCCCTTCACGCGACTGAGACACACGGCCGTGTCTCTACCTATGTGTTTACTACCATGCATACTAACTTGTACAATTTACGTGTAGGGGACATACGCCTGGATAACACACCCATGGGGCTGGTCGTGTACCACACATGGCCTAGACTGTGACAGCCTTATAGTGACCCTAGTCGGAGAGCGGTTTCGGGACCGCTAACCGAGTCACCAAATTATTTGAATGTGATATTTATGGTCTAAAATATGTGAATATGAATGTGCGAAAATTTTAAGCTTCGATTTAGTTAATTGCATGTGAATGTAGTACATAGGACTTGTGTGACACTTTTGAAATGTGATAGGCTAATTTATAAGGATCTAATAGTGCATGTAATCAAAAGGGAGGACTTGCATGTCAATTTTCCCCCCCTAATTAGTAGTGGTCGGCCATGAGCATGAAGGTGGACAAAATGTTATGGCTAAAACATGTCATAAACATGTTGGGTTAATGCTTCATGTAAGGAATAATAAAATAAAGAGCATGGGCAATAAAGTATTAGTGTTAGTAGGATGAGAAAAAAAAAAAAGAATGTGTGTGATTGTTTCCCCCCTCCCCCATTGCCGTGAGTTGAAAGAAAGAAAACAAAAAAAAAAGTGTTCATCCTTGAACATCTTTGGCCGAAAACTTTAAGGAGAAAGGAAGAAGAAAGGTTGAAGAGGTTCGGCCATGCATGTAACTAGGCTAAGGTATGTTTGATGTTGCTCCATGAGATTCATGTATATTTTAGTTGTTAGCTTGAGTCCTACCTAGCCTATGGTTCAAATCTTTGCTATGTCATGGAGATGATATTCGGCTAAGGTGGATTGGTGTTGATGTCATTTTCATGCTAAAAGTGAAGCCTTGTAATGATGCATGTGATGGTGGATTGATGACTCTTGAATCTTCTTTTTAGCATTTTTGAGTGAGACATTAAGTTCTTTGTTTAACCATGACCAAAGTTGAAATGGTATGGTGTTGTCATGCATTCGGCCATGGTAGAAAGTAGAAGAGAAATGTGGTTGTTGTTCACGTTATTTAGATGAGAAATGGTAGTAAGGTGAAGTGCAAATGTTAGTGTTTGATTTACTAGTGTGTATATGTGTATTAGCCGAGTTTTGAATTTGAAACAAAATGGTATGTAGTCAATACAAGTAACCATATTTGTAGGAAGTATTAAGCATATACTCGGCCTCAACCTAGACATGTATATTCAGCCACATGAGATAGGTTGGTGTTGCATGTGTTCGGTTAGAGGCAAGCATATTGATGCTTTTATCTTGGCTTAGATAATCGGCTAAAAGGGAGTGTGGGCTAAAATGTTGAGTTTGATTCATGATTTCCATATATATATGTGACTTTAATGCCTAATGTATATATGGGTTAAGTACCTTAAGGTTCTCTTTTGATGTTCAAATGAATTGTGTTAAATTGCTTAATGTGATTAAAAATGCGCATGACCATTGTGTATTTGAGCTAAAAGGTGGCCATATGACCTATCAAGCTCCTTGTCATATTCGGCTATAAGCTAGCATAATGAGACTTTAATAAGTTAAATTTGTTTGAATTAGCTCAAGAGCTTAGAGGACCACAGTTGGATAAGGGAAAGGAAAAAGTTATCGAATAGCCGCCGAAAATGTTCGACCACATCCGAGGTAAGTTTTCGAGTAATGGAGCTTAGATTATGATTCGATTAGATTATGTCTTAAGTAAATCAAAATCATGCTCTTTGTATGTGGCTATTGAGCTAAAATTTGTAAGTGTGATAAGTGTTTTGTGTTTGAGCTTTGGTAATGAAAATGAAATATGGATGTGTCATGATTTATTGATACATGTGCATGGTTATTCGAATGATATCCGGGCTAAGTCCCGAAGGCTTTTGTGCTAGGTGACTATAACCGGACTAAGATCCGAAGGCATTCGTGCGAGTTGCTATATCCGGGCTAAGACCCGAAGGCATTTGTGCTAGCGACTATATCCGGGCTAAGTCCCGAAGGCATCTGTGCTAGTGACCATATCCGGGCTAAGACCCGAAGGCCTTGTGCAAGTAGTTATATCCGGCTAAATCCTGAAGATTACTTGAGTTTGGGAATGAGCGATCTGCTGTAATAATTTCAATTAATACGCTCGTAAAATCTCAACAACAAGGTATATATGTGTTGTACATGCATTGGGTTAATTGATTCCTCTTAAATAGCATTCGCTCTGTCGATTAAGGAGCTTCCGGTTTTTGGTTAAGTTGATCCCTTATGTATGAATATAAGGGTTGGAAATGTGAAGTAGGACTGATTTTTGAGAATATATGTGTATATGAAATTTTCCGTTTAGTTATATGAATGCTATACTTCAGTGTAGCCTAATTTCATTGCTCAAAACTTACTAAGCATTAAATGCTTACTCCGTTTCTTTGGATCTCTGTTTTATAGATTTTGGTTCGTCAGCTATCGGACTCGGGAGTGTCGAAGTCGAAGTCGCCCACACTATCAAAGCCCCTTTTGGTACACTTTTGGTTGAACTTTGAAATGGCATGTATAGGACTACCCGTTTTGTTGTTGGTCATGGACCCTTTGATTTTGTATAAATTTGGATAGCCATGCGAAAATGGCTTATATACACTTTGAGCTTAGTATTATAATCATCTTGTATGATGTTCATTAAGAGGTATGGAAATGTTTGGGAACGATTAGCCATTGGAATGGTTAATCATGATCAAATTTTGTGCTAGTTATGCAAAAGGGCTAGTTGAATCATGGAAACTATGTAATAGGTAAAGTCTACCTTAAAAATAGATGCTGATAGCAGCAGTGACATGAATGTGAAAAATCACTAAAAATAGTACGAATGGAATTAAATAGTGAATAAATTATGTAATCGAACCTTGATGAATCTATTTTCATAGGAAAGTAACAAAATGATCATATGAACAGTATATTATGAGATATTTAAGTTTTTGTGAGACAGGGCCAGAACGGTTTCTGGATTCCCTGTTCCGAATTTGGAAATTCATTATAAATTAACCAGAGGTAATTAGAAGTCATGACTTATATGTATAGATTCCTTGTTGAGTCTAGTTTCATTAGAAACAAACGGCATTAGTATTGAAGCCCTGTACAGGGAGATATCCAAGTCGTAATACGCAAAGGTCAGTGTAGTCAAACCCTGAAACAGGGGGGACTTTAACTAATAAACTGTACTAATTGGCTCGACCAAAAATTCTAGAAAAAAATTTGTAGATGAACATATGAGTCTAGTTTCAGGAAAAATTTACGAAACTGGTTTTCGAGTTTTGAAACTCAAGATATGATTTTTAAGGCGACAGTGACGCAGTAACCAGCTTGTCTGGAAAATTTTCAAATGGACTGTGAAAATAAATGTATTATGTCTGTTAGCACCTCGTGTTCGACTCCGGCAACGGTCTCGGGTACGGGGTGTTACATAGACACATGCCCGTGTGTCTACCCATGTGGACAATATAAGGCTATTTACCAAGCCTTATGCCACCCTGAAACAAAATTTAATACTAATCAACATATCACGGTCTAATTTAATATGAGTTCTCAACCAACAACCATAGCTAAGGCCTATATATATTTCACAAATTTGACTATGTCAACAATTTCACATTCGCAAAAGACTATCTTGCATTCATATAATGACTTACAATATTAGTCATTTTCATGGCCTTATACAAAATGAATCAAATGCTAAAACAAGCCAACACTTTTGGTCCCAAAACAATGTGACACAAAAATAAAATCAAAGATTACTATACATGCCATAATCAAAATGATAAAACTAGTTATACCAAAAGCTTTAAGGATAGTGTGACTGGCTTCTCCGACGTAGGTGACGATCCTCGAACTACTTTGGCGACACTAAAAGGAAATGGAAAGGAAAAAAGATAAGCATGGGAGCTTAGTAAGTACATATATGCAAATAAATGTAATTTGAAACACATTCGTCAAACAATGGCTTATCATTCTTAAATGTTATATCATTTTAACCTCACTATCTTGCTCTTCCTTTTTTTATGCATACTTACTACATCTCATCACATACTAAGGTCTCTGTTCAAGAGTTCAGTATACATACCTGTAGTTACCCGTAAAATAACTCAAGTTCATTCTCTCTATTGACAAACCTCATTAGAAGTATCACCAATCCATTCATTGAGTTACCCTTTTGAACACTCAGAAATACCAATGAATACACGGATAGTTTACTCCTAAGTACTATACAAGTAGCCAAAGCTACCTCGTACTTTGTATTACTTGCATATTTGAGCTGCTCATGGGCCTTTTCACCAAGTCAGTACCCAGACCCCATAGCTCTATCATGTAATGCCCGCTCATTGAGCTATTCACGGGTCTACACACAAAGTTAGTATCTGGACCCACATTACATATTTCACTTGTCTCATGACAGACTCAACTCATAAGTTCAGGCCACTCAGTTTCTCATGACTTACCTTTTTGTATCCTATACTATTTTTGAGGTTCGACGGGATCTCGTATCTAAACTGATGCTGTCGCAGTTGTTCATAATGTAGGTTACTCTTATATCATATTATTTATACTTTCATGGTATCGAGTAAATTATGATACATTGTAAAAAAATAAAACATTTAAAAGTAAGCTATAATGACACAATATTTACGTATGTACTTACCTCGGCACAAAATGATGGAAACGAGCCTAATCATCGTAAATTTTGTTCTTCCCTCGATTAAGACCCGAATCACGTTTCTCTTGATCTAAAATGTCAAAAATTAGCTTATTTAATACATGAATCATTCAATTCAACTTAAGACTCATACTTTGGTAAAATGACCGTTTTGCCCTTAAACTTCGTAAAAATTACGATTTTACCCCTAAGCCTGAAAATCAATTTTTATCGAATTTTCTTATTAGCCAAGCCTAACCAACCATTTATTTCTCTAATGACCACCCTAAATTCTCAGTATTTCACAATGTTACTATCTATTTTACAAACTTTACAAAATGGTCCTATTAGTGTTTTCATGAGAAGTCCTTTCACAAAAGTTGTTCACTCAATGACAAGACTCATTTTCTTCCATAAAAACTCAGAAAACATACAAATCATTTCATGGTAAGTCCCTATACTATCAATTATTTCACAAAATAGTCCCCTCAATAGCTAGATTAAGCTTTAGGGGTCCCAAAAGTACAAAAGTTATCAAGAATAACCCTCAAATTGACTTACTTGCAAGAGGCTAGCTTGGATGAAATTTCAAGGCTTCAAAACCCTTATTTTTTCTGAGAATTTCGGTGAAAATAAGAGGTGAAATGGGTGATATCATCTTTTGTTTATTTTATTTCTTTTTAGTTAAACAAGTCATCAAATTTTTACCTAACATTGACTAGCCTAATTCTTTGTCCCTATGGCAGGCCATGCTTCATTTTAAGGGTCTATTTACCCTTTAAAGGCCTTAAATTTTTGGCTCTCTAGCTATTTGGTATGTCTATCAAGTGAAATTGAACTTTTACCCTTTATGCGATTTAGTCCTTTTTTGCAATTAAGCTCTCAAATGCTAAAATTTATCCACCAAATTTTTCATCGCCTTTATAATCATGCCGTCATACATAAAATAATATTAAAATAATTTCTCCAGCTTTGGAGTAGTGGTTCTGAAACTACTGTTCCAACTAGGCCCAAAATTGGGCTGTTACAGAAACTCCTCAGAAGTCCTAATAGCGATACCACTTTGTCTTTCATATGTAGACCTACGAAGCCACCATAATAAAACAACATCAATAAAATACATGGCAACAATATTTACCTTGGTAGCATCGTCCATGATGCCTTAGGTATGGAAGTATTACTCCATTCCCCACAAGAAGTTGCCCACAGCTGTTGCGAATCTCATCTTATTAAACTTTTTCGGCTTTAAGATATCTACCTTAGGCATAGATGTTGCAGCTAACACTTCATTACCCAAAGCAACTTTGCATATATTGAGCTCCCCCTTGAGCTCTTTAATTTGTTCCTTTAAGGCCAACACTATATCCTTAAGAACTTTATACTTCTCAGTTACCTTATCTACAACAGTATTCAGGACCCCTTACATCGCATCCATATTATCACTAAGGGCCTTTTCCATTTGATCCATGAGCTGATCATGCCTCAATTCCCGCTTTTAATACGCTCATAAACTTCCTTAGGGGTCTCCTTTACAGCACCCATAAAGCCCTCAAGTTTACCCCCCCTTCTATATAAAGCTGATAGCATATCCCTCGATTGACTTGCTTTCTTAGCCCTCCCACGATTCTCTATTGGATCAAATTGCTCTTCTACTCCTTTCGACATCTTAATCGGCACCTTCAAAACCTTAGCTCTGATACTAACTGTCATGAGATTAGAACAAGTTTGGCAAATCGCGCAACCTTAGGTGATCTCTTCGCTTCAAATTTGCCTAAATCAGCCTAACCTTTGAAATGGAAAATTCTCTCAGAAATTCTCTAAGGTATTAGAAAAATATAGCGGAAGCAACTCAAAATGAAAATAGCAGCAAGAGAGTTGAATAGCCACAAGAAAGCAATACACACAAAATGTTTGAGTAAATGCTCTCAATATATTCTTAACTAAAGAATAAATGAATATAATGAGATGATTACAAATGAAGGAGGAGGCCTCTATTTATAGTTAAGCTTCCCAAAATCAACAGTATCGATTGAGTTACATCGACGATCAAGATTAGGGCCTATCTACAATTGAGAGTCATAAGGGATTTAAACTTTATACAATCTTATCCCTTTAGGATTTACCCTATTTACCTTGGTAACTCTAGTTTGATTGGAGTGTTTCATTGGGTCACCAAGGTTTTAAGTAGATGGGCTTCTCCATGGATTCCTCGAGTCGGGCCAGTTTATGCAGGTCAAATAAGCCCCATTTAATAAATTGACCTCTATGGGGCGTTCTGTGCGCAATGATCATAGGTTTTGATCTGCAGCCCATGACACTAGATTCGAGATATAAATCATAGAGCTTGATTCAAGATATCTATATTGTATGCTGTAATATATGAGATTAGTATGTAGATTTAAATAAACTTGTTTATTTAGTAAAAGATGAGCTTACTTTTTATGTAACTTGATTAACTATACACAAGTTTAAGTTCAAATTGAAATTTTTTATCGCATTGTAGAGGTTCACAAATTCAAAAAAAAAAAATCATACCAATTTATCTTAGCAAGTAACATTGTTCTAAACAAGCTAAAGTTGCATGAATCATTAATGTTTAAAAAAATAAAATGTGAGACATTCAGTTCTTGCATCCCATCAATTAAATGTTCCAATTCTTAAACGTTTAATATTTCATTTATCCTTGTGTTATCTTTTTGAACTTTCTCGTTGTAACAATTGAGCTTGAGGCATCTAGCCTGAGCCTGCAAATATTTGAAAAATAAAATGAGTGTCATAATAAAAAAAAAGAAAAAAAATTATATTTGTTTATTGCAATCTAATAATTACTTGTTACAAATCCATCATACGTACATGTGATTGTAGATTGACCCATAATGTTCATATCCAAATCAGAATCCCATTGTTACTAATTAAATAAAAAAAGGTTAGAAAATAGAAAACTATGATAATAAAATTTATCAAGTACTTTAAATATGATGATGAAAACATATCTTTACTTCTTTAGCATATTTGTTATAAAAAAAATCATAAACATCTTGTTTTGCATTAATTTTCATACCAACTTTCGAAACGGACAAATTTGAATGAATTGAAGAAAAAAAAATTAGTATGAGAATCAATAATATTTGAACACTTAGCTTGCTCTAAAATTTGTTTATCCCTTGGTTCAACCGATGGAGCAACTGTTGCAAACTCTAATCTTCTGCATAATTGACTTTTGATCCTTGTATTCTAAAAATCCCCCTAAATTAGGGTAGAATGGTTAAATCCCAACTATAAAGATTAATTTGGGTAACGGAATATAGAACTAGTGGCAGCTGTTAACTTACAACTGAAAATTTTAAAATTAAAAAAAAAAAAAAGAAAAGAAGAAGAAGAAGAAGAGTAAATTAGGGTAGAAGGATTAAATCCCAACAATCTCATAGTAGAGCGATGAATAGTAGAATTTGACCTAAAGCTATAGGCGAAGGCACAGCAAAGAGACAGACGAAGACGTGGGCGCAACAACGGCCGGAGATCATGCAAGAAATTTGACCATTGCATTTTGCAAACGTTGTTCTACCATATTGGATGGAAAATATCAAATGGGATCTCAACCAAAACTTATGTACACATTCAGCATTCTAATGTAACAGCTAGCATTTTTTTATTTCCCCTTCAAACGAATTGGTCACTTTGTTCCTTTTCATTGCTTTAAAAAAGTCAAAATATGTTAGTTTCTAAATTTTTACAAAATTTGATATTTAATCTATCTATTTTAATTGTTAAAATTAATTTCTTTTTATTCTTTTTTCAATTTAAAAGTTTTAGTTCAATTATTAACATCGTTTGTAATTCTTGTCAAAATTTATCATAATAACATTTGCTTTTTGTCAATTATATGATGATACATCAAATGAGGATACCCGATCAATATATAAAAGAGTAAATTTTGACAAAAAAATTGCTATCATTGCTAATGATTTGACTTAAATTTTAAGTAAAATTGTAAGAGAACTTAACCTTTAATTTCTATAAATGCAAAGTTTAAATCTCAAAATTGATCAAAATACAAAATCTGATGAAATATTTTAAAAGTTACACCTAAATATTACATGAAATTGTTATTTCATTAAAGTTATGTTTTTATTTAAATCACAAAATGGTACTTAAACTATACCTATTTTTTTCTTTAGTTGGTACTTAATTTTATTTTGTCACAAGTAGTACATAAACTAATTTTGGTTACCCAAAGTGGTTTCGTTAAAAAATGGTTAGCCAATCACATTGTGACATGTGGCAATTTTAACTAAAAATTCAAAAAAGTTAAATATTATTTTATTAAGCTCTTTTTTAAGTAAAAATATATTAATCTATTTTGTTCTTTACTCAATAACTTCAATGACAAAAAATTTACAAATTCATCAAAATACTCATCTAAACCCTACTTTTGATGACAAAATCCAAATTTTGACGAGCCTTTTTTTCTATTTTTAAACCTCAATTTTGATTCCTTTATCACCTCAATTCATAACCTATGTATTAGGTTTCTTAATGCTAACTTTCTCTGTTCTTTTCTATATATTTTGCATAAAGTTAACACTAAGTGAATCTTTATAATAAAAAATCGAAATAAAATATGAAATCCAAATATTGAAAATAGATTTAATGAAGAAATGCAAAGAAAAGTTATCTAAAGTGCATTAAAAGATAAGAAAAAATTGTGGGAAGAGAGAAAGTGTAAAAAATTAAAACATTTTAATTTAATTTAATTTGATTGTTAATAATTTAATTTTTAATTTAAGAATCTTGTGTATCACAAAATAATATAGGGTAATTCGGAAAAAGGGAATAATCAAAGTATCACTTTGGGTAATCAAATATAATTTAATATTATGTGTAATCGAAAGAAAATTTAGATTCCAACTTGTTAAAAATGGTATAATTTATTAATATTATATTATAAAGTTTCAAAATAAAATAAAAAGTGGAGCCCATTAAAACAACGGTTGGAACCTATCCCTTTTGCACACGCCACCCAATGAGTTTGAATACAAATTCAAAATAGAGAAAGAGCCAATCCTCAACGCCTTCATTAGTACAACGGCAACTTCCCTTTTCTTTCTCTTCTTTTCCTTTTTCACATTCGTTTTCCTTTTGTCCTTTTCTACTCTTATCAAATAAAATAATATTGTGATATGTAGGAAATTAAAATAAAATTAATTAATTAATGTCGAGTTCATTTACTATATCAACTCAATCATATATATCATCCTTTTCCAAACTTAAAAAGGATTGTTGACCAAATACTGGGCATAAATTTTTCCACTTCACTTATAATTTTATTTATATAATCTAAAAAATATTATTTATTTAGATTTTATGTTTTAAAAATCAAAACAACACAATAAAAGAATATTATAAAACAAATAGAATCAATCAAAACAAAAATAGTAAATTTTGTATTAATACCACCATTAGTCAGAATGTTTTGTTCTGACGGTAAATCAGAATAATATGCTTTAGACTTCGTTTTGGAGTAAATTTTGATTTGTGCTGGTCGATACAATATAATTTTTTTTTTTTTACTTATTTTGATTTGTTAAATATCGGATTGTTATATACATAATATGTTGCAATCTTGTAGTTTAATATACAAAATACTTTTTAGTGATGAAATGAATATGTAAAATTTATTGAAATGTATTTTGTATTTGAGATTTATTTAATTTTATTCGTTATTTTTATTAATATTATATCTAAAATAATTTTTAAAAATAAGGATAAATCGAAAATGATATACTAAAACATATAGGTACTTGCATCAATAATCTTTCACAGAAAGCATCAATATATTTTATGAACATTTACTTTGTCTTTAACAACGATTTGAAGTTTGAAAATTGAGTTAAAATCTTAGTCATAGTTCATAATTTCTAATTACTAACCCAAATTTCATTAAATTATAATTACTTTTAATTACAAATTACAATTTTCCATTTTGTTTCAACCCGCATATTATGCTTCTTAATGAAAGTAATTAAAAGAGTTAATTACATAAAATCCTTAAATCATGACTCTTATTTTAAATTGGTCCATAAACTTTAACATATTTTGGTTACATCCTTAAACTATTGATCATGTCCTTCCATTATTGAAACTATTAAGTTAATTATACCATTAAATAACACGTAAAATCTTATATGACATAATTAAAAATAAAATTTAAAAAATGTTGTTGTATAACTTTTAAAATTTAAAACTAAAATAAATGAAACCGAATAAAAGAAAAAGTGAAGGATAATTTTTAAAAATACTTTAAAAGCCTCAAAATCAAGATTGATATAATACCTATTTTTATAAATATTTGTTTTAAATAATATATTTTATAACAGTTAAATTAATAATTTTAATAATAAAAGGATTTTATTAATATAACATTAATGTTTGAAAAAGTTTAATTCTCGATATAAAATGAGGGTTATGATTTAGGGACGGTGGGTGAAATTATCTCTTAAAAAAAAAAAAAACTAACCAAACAGCGTCATCGTCGGCTTTAAAATATTTCTATTTTTTTTCCCCATTCTCAGACATAATAAAAAAAATCATGCTTTCAAATTCCATCCTCTACTAAGCTGTCCAAAAGCTTCAATCCAACCACATCAATTCCTCGTCTTACGCGTTTCCTTTCGCTACAAATTCTTTCATTTGTCTTTCCTTTTTTTCTGTAAACCAAAAGCTTTGGCAGCAAATTACTAATCAATGGCTTTCTACTTGAACTACAATACCCACTTTTTCTTCAAGTTTTCACTTCTTTTCTCCCTTTTGAGCTTCTCCTTCTCCCAATCCGACGTTGTCGAGGCTCCGTCTCCGGCCGCCGATTCTTGCAACGGGATCTTCTTGTCTTATGCTTACAGTTCCGGGACCAAGTTGAAACCCACCGATCCTACCCACCAGCCCTACAGGTTCGAGTCGGTTTTGACGGTGCTCAACAACGGCGATGAGGAGCTTAAATCGTGGAAGGTTTCCGTGGAGTTTCAAAACGATGAGTTTTTGGTTTCCGCTTCGAATGCAGTTTTGGCTGACGGGACGAGTTTGCCTGCCAATGTGGGGAACGGCACCGTTTTCGCTGGGTTCCCGATGAGTGATCTCAAAACGGCGATTGAAACGGCGGGGGATTTGACTCAGATGCAAGTTCAAGTTCAGCTTCTTGGAACTCAGTTCGGAGTGGCGGCTCCGGATGTGCCCTTGCCTAAAAATATTCAGCTTGCTAATGATGGGTTTATTTGTCCCAAGGCTTCCATGCAAGGTAATAATTAAATAAAACTTTGGTAAATTTTAGTTTATTTATCTTCTTTTGTATGCTTGATTTTGTTATAGTGATTGAGTGAAAAAAGAAGAAGTGGGAATTGAGAAAGGTTTAATTAGAAGACGTTTTCTAGGTGAAAAATGAATCATTTTTATAAGAATCTCAACAATTCTGAGTAGAATCTGTAAGCCTAATGTCTGGGGTCATATGTTGGGCTGAACCTATGGGATATTTCTGTTTCTTAGTATAAGATTTTATTACTTGCTGTTTAATTGTGAATTTGTTAACCAAGGCTGACTAGAGATTGAAAAGAAAAAAAGAACAACCTTTGACCATGTTTCAATGTTTAGACGCTCCTAATTAGGCTGAATGTTGTTGTTTAATCATAGTCTTCTGCATTAGTTTAGTTATTGGATTTCAATGAATATGCATTTGGGATATTGATGGTGTATGTTCTACTGGTGGTGGTTCTTCCAGGTAAAAACGAGATGCAAGTTTGTTGCAGGAAAGACCCGAAATTCAAAGCGAACGTTACGGTAGATGAGGAATTCCTGCCTAAGCAAAGTGGCGATCTTACGATTATGTATGATGTGACCAGAACCTATGATTCGAACTATTGGGCACAGGTTACTGTCTCGAACCATAACCCCCTTGGGCGTCTTGATAATTGGAAGTTGAGCTTTGATTGGATGAGGGATGAGTTTATATATACCATGAAAGGGGCTTATCCATATGTCGTTGATTCATCTGACTGCATATTTGGCACGCAAGGACAACACTATAGAGATCTAGACTTTGCCAATGTGTTGAATTGTGAGAGGAGGCCAACAATTATCGATCTGCCTCCTACAAAGGCCAATGATACAACCCTTGGACTGATCCCAAATTGTTGCCGAAATGGTACAATCTTGCCGCCATCAATGGACCCTAGCAAGTCAAGTTCAGTATTCCAGATGCAGGTCTTTAAGATGCCACCAGACCTCAACCGCTCTGAGCTTTCTCCTCCACAAAATTGGAAGATCAATGGCACATTAAACCCTGATTACAAATGTGGCCCACCAATTCGTGTAAGCCCTAGCCAGTTCCCGGACCCAAGTGGCTTGCCATCAAATACGACCGCAGTTGCTAGCTGGCAGGTGGTTTGCAATATTACACAGCCCAAGGGTGCAAGCCCCAAGTGCTGTGTGTCCTTTTCTTCCTACTACAACGATTCAGTTGTCCCCTGCAGAACTTGTGCATGTGGGTGTCCTAGCAACACGGCTCGCACTTGTAGTACAACAGCTCCAGCAGTTCTTCTTCCACCCGAGGCACTTCTCTTTCCTTTTGAGAACCGAACTGCTATGGCCCAAGCTTGGGCTGATCTTAAACACCGAACAGTGCCAAATCCAATGCCATGTGGTGACAATTGTGGTGTCAGCATAAACTGGCATGTTCTTACTGACTACTCCCGAGGGTGGAGTGCTAGGATCACGATATTCAACTGGGATGAAACTGCCTTCCCCGATTGGTTTGCTGCGGTACAAATGGATAAAGCGACCCGAGGGTTTCAAAAGATGTATTCCTTCAATGGAAGTGCCTTGGAGTTGAATGGTGTTAACAATACTATAATCATGCAAGGTCTTCCTGGATTAAACTACATTGTAGGAGAAACTGATGGAGCCAACCCAAAGAAAGATCCAAGGGTGCCTGGAAAACAACAAACTGTGATCTCGTTTACCAAGAAAAATACCCCCGGCATTAACGTAGCTGCAGGTGAAGGATTTCCCTCTAAAGTGTTCTTCAACGGCGAGGAATGCGCTCTACCTTCAGTATTTCCAACAAACAACAGTAACAGAGAGGGCTTCACTACAATACTCTCAATCTTCCTTGCAGTTTTTGTGTTCATAATGTTGCATCAATAGCTAGGATGAGCCATTCTTGCTGCGATGAGAGAGAGACCCGCATGATTTTGTAACCGATACTGATTCGTTAATTCTTTCAAGTGGTTTGATCATTACATGCCATTCGATGTTACAAAAGATGCCGTGGAATTTGATAGGCTGCTCTGCTGTCCCTCTGGTTTATTGTGATATGCTCTCTACAAACTTACAAGCACATGTAAATGATCCATGATCATATAAGAATGTAGCCAACATTGATTTTCCATATTTTTTTCGTTTAGTTTCTTATAAATACAAAGCTTGTGGGATTATGAATTTTGCATAACCTAAAACTCAATTCTCATTAGTTCAAAATTGCCATAAAAGCCATAAACATGGATATAGAGCAATCGAATGATACTGAAACTTAAATAGGAAGAGATTAATACCCAGACTTTCTGTCTAGAGCAATCAAATAGCGTATGTACATAACATGGTTAATTCCTCTGATTAAGAAGAAAAAAGGAGCAAACTTAAAATCTGTTATTAGAGTTAGAGTTTCCCATAGTCTGCTGATACCTACAAACAGTGGCTCCACAACTTTGACAATTTTAGAGAAAGCACGCGATAATTAGTCGATTCCTGCCTGATTTCGCTACTTGAATACAATCAAAATTCTGGATGAGCACCTTTGCATATCATGCAGAAGTGTATCTTAGACACTTCACCAATTATCTGACCCTGGTAAGCTTCAAAGAAACCCAGCAGAACATGATATTCACAATGTGAAGACACCTTCTTCCAACTAAGCAAAACGCAGTTTCTTGAACAAACTTGAGTTCCTACTAACTTGATTGCTGAAGTGATAACTTTTCCGTTACAATGGATATGTACATCGGAAACTGCAATCACGATGTGAACTGGAGTATGGAATAACACCCTACACTGGAATATTATTCATAGAATACCCGTCGAAGTCAAACTCGTTTTCAGATGATGCAACACTTTCTTGCTGCCAGAAAATGGAACTTTAATGTAAGTTAAATATTACACTCATGAAAGTGAGTAGTATAAAGATAAAGAGAACCAAACCTGTTTGAGAAGAGCACTCATGAGATCATCTTGTCCGAAGTGATCGGGGAATATATTGGCAGGGCTGGTATCGCAAACTCTCTCGGACTTGATCCTTATTGTATTGTCAACAAGAAGGTTGTTGAGATGTTGGTTAACATTTTGTGCACTTCCGAGCTCCTTAACATCGCCTGTTGAGAACATTGCCTTGTTTGCAACAGCTGCACTCCTGTTGTGTCCATTCATTTGGCCTGAAGAAAATCCTTGTTGGCCTAAAGCAGACTGTGTAAGATCGAGGTTGCCTTGAAGAGAGTTTGAATGCTGAGAGGTATCAAATGCCATGCCGACATTCTGTAGCTCCCAACTTTGGGGTTTATGTTGATTCAAGTCGTTAAATACATCGTAACTGGGCATCAACCCTCCGGATCCTTTAATTTCTGAGTTAACATCTTCCTGAAAAGCCCCTTTTGATGTGAGAATAGATACCCCAGGTGTACTTCCGAGAGCGAAACTGTTACCAGGTAGTTCGGAAGCATGATTCACGGGGAAATTCAACATTGAAGGAGTCTGAGAATAACCAGGGGCTCTAATATTTTCAGGGATTCCATTTCTGGAAGACACATTGGTGGCAATTCCATTGGACAATATAGGCTGCCCCATTGATGAGGAGAGCCTAGGGGCGTGATTAATAGTGGAATCAACGAGTATCTGCCCTCTTGACTGCTGCTGCTGCTGCCCCATCTGCATCAATAAAGGATTATTTTGGCTATTTTGTGCACCATGGGGAGGCACTTGCATATTCATGTTTCCGATTGATTGTGCAGCGTGTCGCAAGCTCACAAGCTGCTTTGGCTCCATGGTTGTTGGAATTCCATGAAGTAAATTTACTTGCTGCTTATTGGTCATATGTTGTTGCTGCCCTTCTCCGAATCTTAACTTGGGGTTTTCAAAGCTAAAGATGTTTCTTTGATCAACAAGGGTGATAGGTATGCCGGATTTAGCAGTTGCACGACCAAGCCCTGCTGCTTGGAGTCTGGCAAGACTTTGTGCAGGAAGTTGACCAGTGGCAGCAAGGGTTTGAAGGTCAAGCCCGCTGAGTGAAGAAAGTGACCCAAATGTTGGGTCTTGGGCGCTGATAATAGTACTCAGATTACTCTGGTGCTGCGATACCCCACTCAGCCGTCTAAGATACAAACGATATTTCTGATCACATAATAACATGACGATTATCAGCAAAGGACCAACAAGAATTCTGAGAATTATTTATCAGATGCAAATGCAAGCAAGTGAAAAGATTGTGTATTTAGTTACCATATACAGACCTGAAGGTGACTCGCGACGTTTTCTCTGGTAAGGCCAGGAACATTCATCAACTCCAATATTTTTTTCGGAACAGCTTCTATATAAGAAAAGCAAACATAAAAATTCATAAAAATCAACTGACAAGCAGTTGCATTTGAAGTTTATTTCGAACATATTCCCCAACAGTAAGAAAAGAAATTTAAATCAACAGAATTCGATCCAAAAGCATGAGCTTAAACAAACAACAAATCACATAACAACAAAAAGAAACCAATAATTGAAGATCTACTTAGACAAATGCATGCTGACCATGCTAGCATGTTTCTACTTGGATCTTTCAGTTGTTTGCTAAAAACCTCGAACAAGAACAGTGAAAACAACAAGAACATGGCGCATGTTTTCAGAAAATAAAGACATTATTACTAAAAGTCATATGCTAGTGTAATAAAAAAAGATGTACTTTTTCAGCAAGCAAAATGAAAGAAATGGGTAAAAGATTCGTACTATCAATGCCTAGTTGATTAACCGCTGCAACAAATTGTTGATGGAGCTCGACAGACCACACAACCCTCGGCTTTTTCAGCGTAGAAGTATCATCCCTCTCATCGGTTTCCTCTTCCTCATCTTTCCTCTTTTTTGAGCCTTTCCAGTTCCCTTCATTAGCCGAGGACGAGTAATCAGCATCGTCAGATTGTTTAGGCTGCCGGTCCCCTTCTTCTACACTTCCTGACTGCTCAAACTCCTTCCACTCATTCTTCCTCTTTCGAACCACATGCTGCCATATGTTCTTGAGTGCTTCAATACGAACTGGTTTGATTAGGTAATCGCAAGCACCGTGGGTAACGCCCTTCATAACAACCTGTTTCCCATCATCTGCTGACATCACTGCAGGGAATACAAAGTGGGATTAGGCCAAAAACATAATAAGGGTAATTAAATCCATGTGGAAACATTGCTTACTGATAACAGGGAGGTCCATTTCCAAACCAATATGCTCAAGAAGTTTGAATCCATCCATGTCCGGCATGTGCACATCACTAAGAACAATATCGTACCCATTTTTGTTCTCTCGGAGTTTGGACAATGCCGTCTCCGCTCGATTGCATTTGGTAACTGAGCAAAGCACAAATCCAAAAAACAAATCAAGCCTTTAAAACTAATGACATACTTGTAATGGAAAATAAGCCAATCTCAAACCCAAAGTTGTAAACCCTTACTGTTCACAAATCTAAGAAAACAGAGATCATTTTCCCTTTTGTTTTTCCCACTTTGGACCCACAAAACAAAATCAACATGAGCAAAGAAAGAAAACCTCAAAAATAAAACAAAGAATCAGAAGAAAGAAACATGAGTTTTGATAATACCTTTATAAAGGCAGGCTATTAGCATCTTCTCCAAGATCATTAAACAAGTTGGATCGTCATCAACAACAAGAACTCTTAAACCAGCAGGAAACTGATCACTAATTGTATCTCCTGCTTTCCAAGTGGAAGTTGAACTGCTAATTGACATGGATCCTTTTACACTACTTACATTCATGTCTTACAAAACTGACCCAGAACCAAGAAGATATATATATATAGAGAGAGAGAGAGAGAGACAATCTTTTTTGCATAAAGATGCTGCCTTTCACATCTTAAACTTTAACTAAACATAAAAAAGATTGATACCCAGGTTGAAAAATTGAAAGAGGTTGAAGTTTAGGATGAAGGAGGGAGTGAGTTTTGGATTATTAGAAGAGAAATTTTATATAAAGCATTTATGAGATTGAAGTTGAAGACATCTCTAATTGTCTCACCTAGAAGCTCAATTTCTCTGTTTTGTGGATTATTTTATGTTTTGTTTAATAAAGTGGGTCAGTGATATAGGCATGGATCCAGCTCACACATGAAATTAACTAACTCCACATATCCAAATCTACTCAAACAAATTTATTTTTTACACTTCACTCCTTTAATTTTTACTTTATATAAGATTAACTAAAGCCAATATCCTCACCAACCAACTTATTTATCTTTCCATTTTCTTTTCTTCTTAATTTTTTTTAAATATGCATGTTAAGGTATAATATATTTTATATTATATGATGATAAGTGTCCTTAAATTATATCTAAAAATATAGAAAAAATTTATTTATTTCATAATTTTAACAATTATGTTCTTTTAGTTAATTAGAATAAACATTGTTGTTTGAAACAATTTTATATTAAAATTTTCAAATTATTTATTAAGTAATTAATCAATTTAATTTAAGTATTTATTATATGATTATAATTATAGGAAGGAATTAATCTCGATAACCAACATCTTAATTTCAACTAAAATATATATAATTTATACTTGAAATTTTATTTTAAAAAATTAAATCAAATTAAAAGTAAAGCTGACATCGACTTCCAATATCAATTTGTTTTTATTTCTTTAGAAAATTATCATTCCAACAAACAGTATCAATTCTCTCTAAAAGTCCAATGCATAAAAATAAATCTGCTGAAAATTTTATATATTCTTTTTTTCACTACTTTTTATCTAAGGTAATTATCCCTTTTTTTCTTTAGAAAACTATCATTCCAACAAACAGTATCAATTCTCTCTAAATGTCCTATGGATAAAAATAAATCTCTTCAAAATTCTTTTTATATATTAAGCATATTTTATTTAGACATAAGCGGTAAAAATTCTTTTAACTTCATATATATAAATTAAGATTTTATCATTTATTTTATTTATTTAATTTTAAAATAATTTATAGATATTGGACAAAATTTTAATGTCATTTGTGTACTTAAAAATTTCAACGATTAATTTATCAAATAATAATCCTTTTATTTGCGTTTGATTTAAAGGATTTACATTTTATGAGATTTCTTAAATTATTTAAGAAGAACAAAAGTATTAGTGTCAAATTTAATATATTAATTTCAGAGATTTGATCTAATCACTAACGCCCAATAATATAGCTTTGTATTCGTATTTATTATGAGCAGACATTTTTCCTTTTAGCCAACAATAAATCTCCTAATTTATTTTATTTTTGAGTTTATTTCTGATCAGACTAAAAGTTATATTCAACAATATTCACTTTAGAATTTAAAATTAGGTCCAAATAATTACTCTATTATTATGCCAAAAGTCAAAAAAGCCTTGAAGTTTCAATTTTTTCCCCTTGCCGCCACCGCCGGCTGCTGGTTGTTCACCGACCACCGACACAAAACCCATTCTTTCAAAACCTACGGTTGATTTTCCACAAAAACACATACCAATGAATCTTTCCCTTAATAAAACAAACTTTGAGTTGCTTAAGCATGTTTCTTAAATTAGTAAATTTTATGTTGAATTTGTTGTTGTTGTTATTAGTACCTTTTAACTTAGACATATGAATACAAAAGAATAAAACTAGTCTTTAAAGTTGGGTTATTCATCTGATTCAACATAACATAAAAGTTGAGTGCCCTTTATTTATACTTTGGTATACATTAAATTATATTCCTCATATTTTAATTAACTTGCTAAATTATATAAATGATTAATGTTGAGTTGCATACATAATTATCACTAAATAATTCAATTCGAAATTCTTTAAAAATTCGTACGACATAAAAATCTCGACACTAACGATCATTATCTAAATAAGAATTTTATATTTTATTATGAAACATAATAAAAATAGCAAGACAAATAAATATAGAAAACAAAAAAATAAAAA
This sequence comes from Gossypium arboreum, assembly GCF_025698485.1. NCBI lineage: Eukaryota > Viridiplantae > Streptophyta > Magnoliopsida > Malvales > Malvaceae > Gossypium > Gossypium arboreum. Next base: position 108,594,677 of record NC_069079.1, read on the forward strand.
TGAAAATACGTAACGAAATGATGTGGTGATGATTATTTAGTGAGAAAGAAAAAAAGTCCACAAAGGTTAATTGTTAAATTTTATTTGACAATTTTAAAATATCATTGTAAGTAAACTTCAATTTAACAATTAAAAATAAATATCTGATAAATAAAATTAATTATTAATTTATAAAATATAGGAATAGAATCCACAAGTTGCTTTAAATTTTATTTGGAAAAACTAAAAAAACCAACAACACTATATTGTTAAGGAATCCACAAATAATTGACGTACGGTTTAATATATATATATATATATATATATATATATATATATATTCACTTTTTTTATACTAATAACAATTTTGTTTTATTTGTTTCGTAATTTTAACAATCCTCTTTTTTTTGTTAGTTTAATATAAGTTATTTCACAATTAAGCCTATTAAAGTATACTTGTTTTTCCATTTCGATATCTAAATTTTTTTGTCTCGATTTGATACTTAAAGTACACTCAAATTCCCACTTTGGTGCCTAAAATATACCTTCATTATATTTTTTTGTCCATTTTTTGACCAACGTTAAAAAAATTCTTATAGCCAATCACGAAGTGTTACGTGGTGTCTTTATGTAAAACAACAATTTTTTTATTAAATGTATATACACATTAAAAAATTTAAAATGAAAATAAATATATAAGAAATTTAGAAATATATATATAAGCTAGAAAAACATATAAATTATTAAAAATATGATAATTAAAAAATTAGTTGAAATTAATAATATTATTACAAAATTGTAAAATTATAAAAAATGAAATTAAAAAAGGTTTAATTCTTTTATAAAATTCTAAAATCTATAATTCTAAAATTCTAAAAAATTAAAATTTCAAGTAATTGTTGCAATTACTTGAAATTTAAATACTTTTTAATTTTATAATTTTTTCAACTTTTACATATTATTTTTATTTTTTAAATTTATAATTATATATTTTAAAATTTTATTATAAATATTTTAAAATTATATATTATATATGATTTTTTACATTTTAATCAATATAATATATATAATACTAAAAAAGATATATGGCTTGTTGTAATAGCGCCACATGGCGGTAAAAGTCAAAAGTGTTTTTAATATTGCCACATGACATATATCTATTGGCCAAACATATGCCACGTGGTGCTTTTTCATTGGCCAAAGTTGTCTAATAGTTTTTTTAGCATCTGTTACAAAATAGATCAAAAATAGAGAAAATTGATACTTTAGGTTTCAAATTGAGAAAAGAAAATTTAAGTACCAAAGTAAAAAATAAATATACTGTAGGGATTAAATCATAAATTAAGCCATTTAATAAAAATAAAATGGTGATTTGAAACAATTTGATACTAAAATTTTCAAAATATTTATTACCTAATTAGTTAATTTTATTTGAAAATTTTAAAATATCATTACAAATAAACTTAATTTAACAACTAAATATAAATGTTTGATGAATTATATTGTTAAGTGGGGAATGGAAAAATAATTGGTGTATAGCTTAAAACAAATATATTCCTTACTTTTAATACCAATACTAATTTTATTTTATTTGTTTCATAATTTTAACAATCTTAATCAATTTCATACTAAAATTTTCAAATTATCTTTAGCTAATTAGATTTAATTTAAGTGTTTATAATACAATTATAATTATAGTTTATACTTGTAATTTTATAAATAAAAAGTACATATGATTTCTACTCCAAGCTTTTAGAATATTCACCTATTTTATTAAACAAAGATTTTATTTTTTATTATTATTTTTAATTTCTTTAGAAAGCTATCATCCCAGCAAATAGTATCAATTCTCTGTAAAAGTCCTAAGAAAATGGAAAAGAAAAATCTCCTCAAATTTGTTTTATATATTCTTTTCCTACTAATATAATTAATCTTTTATTTAGGGTAATTATTTAATAAATAAGTGGTGAACAATTTTAATTTCATAAGTGAGGTTAAGATTTTGCTATATATCTTATTTATTTATTTAAATTTTAAATATAATTTTTAGATCACATAGTAAAATCTCAACCTTGTTTATGTAGTTAAATATTTTAAGGATTAGTTTACCAAATAATTATCCTTTTATTTATGTCTTATTTAGAGGATTGACATTTTATGAGATTTCTCAAATTATCTAAGAAGAATAAGATTGTTGGTGTAAAATCCAATGCACTAGTTTGAGAGATCCAGTCTAATGGCTAACCCCTAATAATATAGCTTTGTATTCGTAACGGTTACATATCACTAGTGTTATTTGTACTTATTTTATACGTTTTTTTTCCTTTATTCCTAATGTATTGGATGCTTGTGGTTTATATATCAATGTATTAAAGAATGATTGTATAACCACAATTATCTTTAATCATTTTCGATAGGAACCTAATCTTATTTGAATCGAAGGTGATATTTAGATAATTTTTTTTATAGTATTAGCTCTAAAATACAAACTTGATTGAAATAATTACTTTATTATTGTGCCAAAAACTTTTTTAAGAAAAACTTAAAACTTTATTTTATTTCCTTACTGCCATTGCTGCTCAGTTGTTGGTTGTTTCCGACCACCAACACCACAAACCAAAACCCTTTCTTTTTTCATCTTTCTAAACCTATAGTTAACCGTTAGCTTTCCACAAATACATATTAATGAATCTTTTCTCTTTAAAAACTTTCATTTGCTTAAGCATGTTTCTTAAATTATTTAATATTGAATTTGTTCTTTGTTTTTATTTTTAAAATTAATACCTTTTAATTTGACATATAAATACAAAAGAAAAGATAGAATAAAACTAGTCTTAAAAGTTGGATTATATATTTGATTCAACATAACATAAAAGTTTATTACCCAAAAAAACAAAAAACATAACATAAAAGTTAAATGCCTTTAACCACGGGAGTTAGGTGAGATGATAAGAGTCTCTCTTACCTTAACCAGTGATTGAGGGTTCAACCTTCGCCCTGGGTAATGAGTAGCTTTAAATCTCGTGGCTAGCATATGTTGGGCGCATCCCTCCTTAATCGGGAATTAGGGAGATGAATCTTATTCCAAAGGAGCTATATCACATGTTTGGGATGAATCATCCATATTCATATATGTTATTAACTCAATTTACATTCCTCAACTTCATCCATTTATAGTGGATTTGTCTAAAAGCTATGAATGATGTCTTTTGGGAACCCCATTGCTTTACTATAAATATGAGGCTTTAGGAAGGTTTTTGTGTAGAGAGGGAGAAACATCAAAACTAAATCACAAGTGAGTTCACCAAGAGAGAAAAATAGAAAGAGAGCCACCATTGTATAAGAATTGTAAACCTTCCTAATTGGATGAGATATTGAATGTAATCCTACTCATATAATAGAAGGCAAGTTTGCACTGGACTAAAATCTCGTAGTTTTTCCCAAATGGGTTTTCCAATTCAACAAAATTTTTGTATGTTCTTGTTCTCTTTAATCTTCACCTATTAGTGCCCATTTCAATTACATAAAGAGGGAAAGAAGTATTATCTAACATACTCGGTTCTTCCCAACAGCGGTATCAAGAGCTAGGTTGTAATAGCCATCATTTATCTTGTGTCATTAAAATAGAAAAAAGTTTTACTCATGACGGTGACATGTTCAAACTCATGGTAGATAATTTGTCCTATTAGAAGCCAATGATAGAAGATCATCTTTATTGCAAAGATTTATATGAGCCAATTACAAATGAGACAATGCCCGAATAAAAGAATGTAAAAGAATGGGAGGTTTTAAATTGAAAGACGGTGGCCATGATTTGCAAGTAGGTTGATCGAAGTTTGTTCGAGCATGTGTCCACATACATCAATACCTAAGAATTATGGACAAAACTAGAGTCTATCATCTAGAAGAAGACACCTCGAAATAAGGCCCATCTAGTGAAACGCTTGGTAAAACTTAAGTACAAAGATGGCCAAAGCATGATTGAGCATCTAAACACTTTAAATAGGATTGTGAATCAACTAATCAAGATAGATATGAAGATTGATGATGAATTACAGGCCCTATTATTACTAAGCTCTTTACTAGAGAGTTAGAACACTCTTATTGTTACTTTGAGCAACTCAGCATTGGAAGAAAAGCTCACAACGAACACTGTTTCAAATAGTTTGATGAATGAAGAGGCTAGGAGGGAGGAACAAGATTTACCTAGTCAATCAAAAGTCAATATGGTGGAGAATCATGGAAGGAATGAGAATCGTGGAAGAAATAAAACCCGAGGCTATGACAAGTCTCGTGGGCGATCTAGATCTTGTTCTAAAATTATTTGTTAATATTGCAACAAACCCAATCACAAGAATTTGGAGTATCGAAATCTCAAAAAAGACCAAAATAACGGGACAATCAAATTCGACTAAATTGATCCAAAAAAAAGGAAGAGAATAGTACATTCATCATAGTTGCGAATGAAGAAGAAGATGGAATCTTTCTGTTTGGGGAAGTTAACTATCTTAACATTACTCATGATGATTGCTTGTGGATTGTTGACTCGAAAGCTTTATTTCACGTAACCCTACATAGATATTTTTTCTCAACATACCAAAGTGGTGATTTTGGTACGATGAAAATGAGAAATTAAGTAATAAGCAAGATTGTGGGTATTGGCAAAGTCATCATGAAGACCAATACTAATTGTGAAATCATATGAAAGGATGTTAGGCATGTGCCAGATATGCGTCTTAATCTTATTTCAATTGTAAAGTTAGATGATGTTGGTTATATGAATCATTTTAGTGGAGGAAAATTGAGACTCATTAGAAATAACATGATTATTGCTAAAGGAAGCAAGCAAGGTTTTTTGTACATAACACAAGGAAGGTTACGCAAGGGAGAAACCAATGTTTCCTATTATAACTCATATTTGGAGCTATGGCATAAGAGGCTAAGGCACATGAGTGAAAAGGGATTACAAATCCTTGCTCGAAAAGAGTTTCTTCTAGAGGTGAAAGGTAAATCACTTAAAGCTTACATCATTGTTTACCAACATTGAATTTTATTTTTTCGAAGTAATCAACAATATATTTTGTCACCTTTATTGATAACCATTCAAGAAAAGTTTAGGTATTCTTGTTGAAAATAAAAGGCCAGGTACTTGAATCATGCAAGGAATTTCATGCTAAAGTGGAACGTGAGATTGGAAAAAAGTTGAAATGTATGAGAGCTGATAATGGGGGAGAGTATCAAAGCCTTTTTGAAGCATATTGCAAATCATATGGCATTAGGCTTGAAAAGACTCCACCCAAGACACCATAATTAAATGGTGTGACTGAGAGAATGAATTGAACCATTAAAGAAAGAGTTCGAAGCATGCTTTCAAATGCTAAATTGTCTAAATTTTTTGGGGAAAAGCAATGAAGTCTGTCGTAATTTTCATCAATCATTCTTTTTCTGGTGCTTTGGATGAAGATATCCCAGAGCAGGTATGGATAGGCAAAAAGGCGTCATATGAACACTTTAAGGTGTTTGGTTGTCGAGCTTTTGTCCATATTTCTAAGGATGAACTTGATATAAAGACAAAGTAGTGCATCAATCTTGGCACACCTCAAGATGAGTTAGGTTATTGACTATGAAATTCTGTAAAGAAAAATATTGTTAAAAGTCGAGATGTTGTGTTTTTCGAGGACTAACCATTGAAGACGCTAAGTAACCAGGGAGCCCTATGTCTAAGGTCAGTACTCGTATTGTTCATGATGCACTACCAATCGTAAGACATGAAACTACTGAATACAGAGATACTGAAAACCATAATGAAAATGGCGAGTCATTAATAAAGGAATCATCAACAAAAATAAATAAAAACCAGCCTATTGAGACAAGTGAACCAGAAGTTACACCTTAACCAAAAGTAAGGAGATCGGTATATGAAAGGAGACCATCGAATAAAAATCCTTCAAGTTAGTATGTGACAATCGTCAACGAGGGAGAGCATCAAAGTTTTGATGATGCAATGAATGATGATTACAAAAAAGAATGGTTAAAAGCCATACAAGAAGAAATGCAATCTTTGCATGATAACCAAACTTATGATCTTGTGGAGTTACCCATAAGAAGGCGCGTTTTGAAAAATAAATAGGTATACAAACTCAAAATTGAATAGAACAATAAGAAGCCCAGGTACAAGGCTAGAATTGTTGTCATAGGCTGCAATTAGAAATAAAGGGGGATTGATTTTGAAGAAATTTTTTCGTCTATGGTCAATATGTCATCTATTCGAGTTATACTTGGTCTGGTTGCTAGTCTAGAATAAGACGTTGAACAACTTGATATGAAAATGATATTTCTCCATCGAGATTTAGGAGTGGAGATTTATATGGAACAACCTAAGGAGTTTATAGTGTCAGGAAAAGAAACTTAGTGTGTCGACTCAAAAAGAGCCTTTATGGTCTTAAACAGGCACCATGACAATGATACAAGAAGTTTGACTCTTTTATGACTTAGCATCAGTTTAAGAAGACCCATACTGACCATTGTGTCTTTGCGAAAAGGTATGATAATTGAGATTTTGTCATATTATTGTTTTATGTTGATGATATGTTAATTGTTGGGCAAGAAAAAAGAAAATTACAGCTCTTAATAAGGTCTTAAGTAATTCCTTTGCCATGAAAGATTTGGGCCCAACAAAATAAATCCTTGGAATTAATATAATTAGAAATCATTCTAAGAAGTTATTATGGCTATCTCAAGAACAATACATTGAGAAAGTTCTTCAAAGATTCAACATACACAAGTCTAAACTAATTAGTGTTCCACTTGTTGGACATTTCAAGTTGAGCAGAAGTCAAAGTTCCACAAGTGAGAAAAAGAAAGAAGAAATGGAAAAAGTTTCATATTTATCTGCAGTTGAGAGTCTTATGTATGCCATGATCTGTACCAAACTCGACATTGCCCATGCTGTTGGAATGGTGCATCGATTCCTCTTCAATTTAGGTAAAATCCACTAGGAGGCTGTGAAACAGATTTTCTAGCATCTATGTGCCACATTAAAGAGATGTTTGTGCTTTGGAAAAGGGAAGCCAGAACTAAGTAGGTATTCAGATGTGGATATGGTTGGAAATGTTGACTTAAGAAAATCAACTTCAAGGTATGTGGCTATTTTTTAGGGGGAGATGTCTCTTGGCAATCAAAGCTTCAAAAATGTACATTATCATTGGATACGAGATTTATTAGAAGAAGAATTGCTTGAACTAAATAAAGTTCACATTGATGATAACTGGTTTGATATGATGACAAAGGTGATTCCGACCAAAAAGTTTGAAGAATGTTGTCAAGGATCCAGTTTGCTTGTTATCCCTAATTAAATCAAGAAATGGGGGATCTCTTGGGTGCATCCTTTCTTAATTAGGAAGTAGAGAGATGAACTTTATTTCAAGGGAGGTGTATCACATGTTTAGGGGATAAATCATCCACATTCATGCATGTTATTAACTCAATTTACATTTCCTAAATTCATCAATTTATGGTGGATTTGTCTAAAAGCTATGAATGATGTCTTTTGGGAACCCCATTGCTCTACTATAAAAATAAGGCTTTGCGAAGGCTTTTGGTAGAGAGGGAGAAGCATTAAAACTCAACCACAAGTGAGTTCACGAAGAGAGAAAAATAGAGAGAGAGCCACCATTGTGTGAGAATTGTAAACCATCCTAATTGGATGAGATATTGAATGTAATCTTACTCATATAATAGTAGAAGGCAAGTTTAATCTTCACCTATTATTGCCCATTTCAATTACACAAAAAGGGAAACAAGTATTCTCTAACATACTTAGTTCTTCTCAACAGCGTCTACCCCCTTAATGGGCATATTAAACGAGAAAGGCTAGTCATTGGGCTTGCTTCAATAGATATCTTGAGTAAAAAAACAAGAGTTAAGTGCCTCTATTTATACTTTAGTATAGATTAAATTACATACAAAATTAAAACTACATTTACTTAAAAGTAATTTTTTCATGCAACTTGTAAGTAATTTTAATTATATCTAAAGAAAATAGAGAATTTTGATACTCTCGAATATGACTCAATTAACAATTTTGTAATTTATGATGAAACATAAAAAAAATAAAAAATCTTATGTAGAAATTGAAAAGTTATTGAAAAACATAATATAATATAATAAAGATTATTAAAAGAGAAAATAGGAAATTAAGAAATGCATTAGAGGACATTAGCTTTCGGAGTGGAAGAAAAGCAGAGAGAAAAAATGGTAAAAAGTAGCAGAGCATGCAGCTGTTACTGCAAAGAGTATATTCCCTGTTTAAAACCTTTTTATTTAATTATCATTATTAATTATATTTTGCTATGAATGTGTTTTGAGTCTTTCACTGTCTAAAAGGAACTTTGGTTTTATCCCCATTTTGATTTCCAACTTTATTTTAAGTCCCTTGCTCCAAACCCCAACAAAACTCCAAACTGTCGCAGTTTTCTTTCTCCCCAACTCCTACAAAGCAAATGGGATTTAAGATTTTAAATCAATGATTTTAATAATAATTTTATTTATTGCTTTTACCTTTTTATGGGGAAGGAGATGCTTTTAAGAAATCACAATTTTTATGGAATATTTTTCTTGTAAGTTGCATAACTTTGATTCCCCCCTTTATATAATTATATCAACTAATTTGTTTCAATTAAGTACACAAATCAAATAGAATGATCTTTAAGTAATATCTGTAGGGTTAATTACACTAAACATTCCCAAAATTTCTCTCATATTTTCTAGCAAGTCCTCAACATAGGCTGCTTAATGATATTTAAAGAATGAATCAGTGTTTAAGTGTAAGAAGATTTATTCTAAAATTATAAAATAAATTTGAGGTCACATCAAATAATTTTGGGGACTTTGACACGTGTCGCTAGAAAGAAATTGGACAAAAGTCCAAAACTGCTTTTTGTTTTGAGAGAAAAAAAACTTTCCCAATCTTTTACTATCCTTTTTCCTTTTTTATTCTTTGTGCTTCGCTCGAATGATGAGTTCCACTGCCTCAGTTTTGTTTTTGTGAAAATTTTCTTCTATTATTACTGTTCTGATAATCTTATGTCACGTGGATTTCAATGATATTTTGGATTCTTTTACTTTGGTTTTTTATTTTATTTTATTTTATTTTAAATTTTCGTCTAATCATTTCTTCATATGTTTGTGGTTATGAAGGAAGTTGGATATAACTTGCTTTCTTATATACGCATTTCTCATTATATACTAAATTAAAATATTGTAATCCTAAATTTAACTTTTACGCTAAGCATTCAAGGTGTTACAATCATATATCTATAAATACAACACTTTGCGTTTCTTCATTATATTAATTTAAGATGTAATGTAATTAATAAAATCGGAAAAGATTTTGATTTTTGAGCTCTTCAAAATTTTTACCTACAGACATGGGTCAAATTGATTAAATTACCAACATATTTACGGAAACAACAAAAATCCAGCTAAGTGACAACTTAGGGGACTGACACAAGGGATTAGGGGGCCCACATTGAGGGGAAAGGAAGGGGACCCACAATCCCGCTTTAGGGATGTCCACGTCAGCAGCGGTGGGGAAAGACGTGACGTGTTGGACCAATGAGTGGGTCCCCCCACCAAAAAAAAAAAAAAACTAACGCGGAGAGTTGACGGACCTACGCTTTGCATCGTACGTGCGTTGTTCCTTTGTAATACGTCCCTTTCACAGCCATAACCCAATCACCAAATTATTCATTTTAAAAGTGAGTGCTTCCAATTATATGCCTTATATTCAACATAATTATCGGATAATACATTAATTTTACAATAAAGTTTGAGACGCCTATCTTATTTTTTATTAAGAAATAATTGGATCTATAAGGGTAATTAAGTCATATATAAATTATACATGTGTTAAATCTTGAAAATATATACTTCATAAATAGTATTTTTTATAAAATTGGAATTGTTGTCTTAAGAAAACAAAGCTATTAAGCACGTGAGGTAGGAACAAATGGTTGCCTCCCCGACGCCCGCCTTCTCTTTCTATCATTCTTTCAAATTATTGAAGGGAAAACTACTTACGTTTCATATAATCATCATATTTCACTTTATAATATTTCATCCAGGGTGAAGCTAGGAGGCACTTCTTTTTTGATTAAATGCTCAAATTATTATTATTATTTTCTCTACAACGTCAAGTAGAAGAGAGAGGGGGGAGGGGGCTAGGGGTGACCCTCAACCTTTGCCAATGTTGGAAACATTGGCAATTAGATCCACATCTCCAGCCTTATTTATAGTACACTTTGCCAGCCTTGCACTTCCTACTCATACCCCAGAAACTTCCCACCACAGTCCATTACCTTGCTCCATGTAATTAACATATTATATTCCCATAATTCTACCCTCCCTTGCTTCTAACTTTGCTGTTTAAAAAGGGTAAAAGTATTATAGAATCTTTATATTAGAAGTTAAATTGTATTTTATTTTTTTATTTAAAAATAAATAAATTAGTCTTTGTATGTTAAATAAAAAAGTAAATTGGTAATTCTGTTAAAAATTCTATTCAAGTCTACTGTTAAAAATTAGTTCATATAGATTAACATAAGGTACATGTGGCACGCCATATGTTACTGTCTAGTTATTCCGTCTATCACGCCAATTTTTATTCCAAAGGACTAATGTACTTTTTTGGTCTAACATACATGTATTAATTTACCTATTTTTTTAGTAGAGAAGATAAAATAAAATCTGACTTTTAATGTAGAAGCCTCCATGATATTTTTACGGTTTGAAATGATGTCAATGCAAATGAGTTATTTGATTATTGGTAATATTAGTGAAATTTTGATTTAATGGTAATTATCATAGAGCCCCATCATATCAATATTTGAAATATATTAAAAAGTATATACACGATAAGATTTAAGTCGAATATATTTAAAGACAAGTCACATATAATTTATGTAAAAAAGGAAATCGAACCTAATACATCTATGAAAGATCAAAAAAAAAAAGAATTGATTGAAATATTACCATTAATCAATCTTAAAAAGAGGAAGTGATAGCCATGATCTTACATGTCCAAGAAAGAAAAAAAAAATCAAATTGACAAGTTGAGGGGTGATGCTGAGCATGTGAAATTGTGGAGATTTTATGATCATTAAACATGGCACTTTCTATAGTCCGCAAACCCAATGATGATTCAAATTGAAGCTTAAACCTTTATTTTTTATTTTTTTAAATTTATCCTTTCAGTTTGTTGGGTGTGGGATTTTATGAAACCTTTGGCATCCAATGTAAAGCTTATCAAAGGAGGGAATTGTATTTGTAGTTGTTCGCGTATAGCATCATTAAAAAGTCTAATAGTTTATAAATAATTTTCTAAGTAATTTTTTCTTTCATTTCAGGTTTGATTGACGAAGTTTAAAATTATTAGTGATAATTTTATATTTCAAAATCACTTTACATAGAAAATTATTTTGAGCCTCCAATATGATATTACTAATATGGGACATTTTGCTTAAGTAATTTCATCAAGTGCGTATTTAGGAGATGGTAGGGTCCATAGTCTCTTTTAAAATAGAATTTTTTATTTCGATATTTTAAAATTTTAAATGAGTAAAGTTAAAATTATACTTTTGCCCTTAAAATAATTAAATTTTAATTTAATCTTTTAAAATGATAAAATATAAGTTATTCAAATAGTGAAATTGTAATTTTATTCTCGTAATATTTATAATTTGATTTCATCCCTAAATTATTTTTTGGCTTCATCCCGAATCTAATATTCTCAAAAGTATTGTAACATTTTTTATTATTTATATTTTGAAAATTACCTTAACTTAATACTGTTACATTTCCAAGGGTGCTTAAAATTCTTCTTTTAATACTTTTACATTATGTAAGCAGTACCAATTCAGTTAAGGAATTACCAAAAATTTATTTTGTAATGTTTTCATCTTTTTATATTTTTATAAATCAATAAAATTGATCCGTAATGAGATTTGAACCAAAGATATCATCCATAAATAAAAAAAAAAACATTTTCATTTACCATTTGAACTAAAATAATTTTTAATTTTTATTTGAAATTTTAATAAATATATTTGTGTTCTAAATTTTATATATTTGTGTATATGAATAATGTTGTTGATTGTATTAGTGTCACACGTGAGCATGATAACAACTTAAGATTGATGACAAAATAATGATAAACAATTATATGCATTTAGTGTTCTTAAGCTAATGTGTTTTGTGTTTAAATTTAGTTTTACTCACAATTTAATCTATTTTTTATTTTAATATAGTACATATTTAATGTGTTATTATTAATTAGTTCCAAATCATACTTTTCAATATTTATTATATGTTATTTTTAAACATATATGTATATTCTAAATACGTGATTTCTACATACATACATGTATGGTAAATTTTTTATTCTTTAAATATCATTCAACTACATATAATTTATTATTAGTCGAAAGAAATTAGCATTTTACCTATTATATTATATTTTGTTTATTACATTTCGCCTGAAATGTTATTTTTAGAAAAAAAAATATCATTATAGTCAAATTTGACCTTAAATCATAACAAATAACATGTTTTAGTAAAATAATCTTTCTTTCTTTGTTTCTTTTGTCGAAGCTCTATCTACTTATTACTCCTTTCTAAATTTAATTTTTCAATTGAGAAATGTATAAGAAGTTAATTTATTAGAGAAATGCATTAATTTATCACTAAAATAAAATACTATAAGTTTTAACATTTGTAAGGTAAAGAATAAAAGCGAAGCAAATTTTACAAGTAGTTTTTTTTCTCATGTGATGCACGAATTGATTGTATGTAATAAATTTTTTAATTTCAATAATAATAGAATTGTAAAATTAAAACGTAATAAGCTAACAATTAGTTTTTAAAAACATGATAGTTGTAATTAGACTCACTGTAAGCAAATCATAATATTTGAAAAAAATTTCTTAAAAATTGATGATTAAATTTTAACTATTTTTAAAATATTAAGAGCCAAATTTAACTAAACAAAAACATCATATTCTAATTTTGCGTTCTCTTATGGTCGCAACTACCGCTCCTTTGTCGGTTATTGAATGTCTTGGCTCATCGATCTCATTGGGGATTGAACGGGCAACCAAGAAAGTTCAAAATAAGGATTTTGATGTCCTTATTCTAGGGGATCTAATTAGGGAAGAAATGAGTTCTGAGAAGTAGTCTTTCAAAGAGAAACTTATGGCTAATGTTGCAAATAAAGTGGGAGATGCAACAAGTCTCTTGGATGATGATGACTTTGAACTTTTGGAAGAAGATGTTAGGGTTTCCACTGATGGACCATATCCAAAGATCTTCTTTTCTAAATATGTGCTTGAAATCTTAGTCAAAAGTATGGAAAAGATTGTGGTTGTCATATTGTTGGGAAGAACGATAAGTTACAGAGCTCTAATCAATATAATCCAAGCCCTTTGGAAACCTATTGGGGTTTTCTAGGTGATCAATATTGAGAATGACTATTACCTTGTGAAATTCTCAATGAGTCAGGATTATACCAAAACATTGACTAAGGAGCCTTGGGTGGTCTTTGAAAATTATCTCATGATCCAATCATGGAGCCGTGCTTTCTCCACAAAGGAACAACACCCATTTAAGCTTGTCATGTAGATGTGGCTGCCAAGGTTACCCTATAGATTTATAATAAGAAGCTATTGAGATTCATAACAAGGACCTTGGGTAAAGTTGTTAAAGTGGACTATAATACCACAACAAGGCGAAAAGGTAAATTTGCAAGGTTTGCCATCGTTATAGATCTTAATAAGCCTTTGAAAGAATTTGTTGGCATTAATGGTACTCCATATAATGTGGAATATGAGGGCTTGCCATCGATATATTATCAGTGTGGTTGTTATGGACACAATCAAGAAAAGTGTTCGATGGTTGTTAAAGAAACAGAGGTGGTAATTCCTACTATGATTATTTTTGACCTTCGCCATCGACTATTAAGAATATTGCTGCTGGACAGAGTTGCTATGACCCATGGATGCAAGCGTCTAGTCGGAAGCGTCGACTAACAAAACTAGCGATAGTGACCAACAATGGAAAAAAATCCTGCTATAGGTGAGGCAACTCCTAAAAATACGTAATTTGATGTCCTAGTTGATTTGGAGGAGCCAAATTTTACAGGTTTATCAGGATATGCTATTGAAAATATTACTACTATTAAGGAAACTAAAAATGGAAAGCAAAAAAATAAATGAAAAGGGATACAGGGAAATGAGAGATTAATGGTTAAAAATAATGATGTGGCTAAAATAACTTTACGAAAAGAAAGTGTGAAGTTGGGCTGGATGAATAATTTGATAAGTGGCGTGCATGGGCCAAATAATATTAATAACTCATTGGATGGAACGACAGGTGGATCGAGTGGGATGAGTCCTGTAGGAATTGAATGTAAAATTCATGTTATTTTCGAAAAACCACCAAGTCTTCAGAGCATGCGTCATAAGGTGGTTGTTGTTGAAGAGAAAGTTGGTTAGAGAATGTATACACGAAGCATGGGTGGAGCACAAGTTGCAAAATAAACCAATCATTGTTGAATGGGTGGAATCTCTTTTGAAGAAACTTGATGATTCGAACAAGACTTTTGGGATTGACTGTGAGAATAAAGCTCCTATGGAAGTTGTGCCTGATAGTTTGGTATGGATAACTTGATGAGAGTTTTAGTTATGGAGGATTGGATGCACCAAAAGGAAGATGTTGAGCAATGTGCTTTGGATCGCTCACCAATTTAGCCATTTTCAGCCTCTCAGTAAGTGTGGATATCTTTATTTGTTCTCTTTTATGGATTTTAAAATTATTTGCTGGAATTGCCAATGAGCTGCTAGTTCTAAGTTTGGTGCTGTTTTAAAGATTATTTTAAAAATATATAAGCTTGATATTTTGGTGTTGATGGAAACGAGAGTGAGTGAAAGGAAAGCTAATGATATTATACGGAGAACTAGCTTTGATTTCTTGTATAAGGTTGAAACAAAAGGGTTCTTAAGGGGTATTTGGCTTCTTTGGAGTGAGAAACTAGTGATTGATATTGTTGAGGTCTCAAATCAGCTTATTCATTGTCAATATACCAGTCAAGGAATGAAACAAAGTGTCTTCTTCACTATTGTTTATGCAAGCCTAAACGTTGTGAAACGAAGAACTTTGTGGAACCATTTTTCTTTGTTGGCTCCTGAAGAGGAGGTACCATGACTTTTTGGGGGCGACTTCAATGCTGTTGTCTCCTGTAAAGAAAAAAAAAGAGGTACAGGGAATCGAATTGGTATTGATCATTTATTCTGAGACTTCTTATTTGATAATGGACTGCAAGATATAACACCCCAAACCTGGCCGAGCGTTATGGCCGAATTTAGGAATATTACGAAGAAAAGTTATAAAACCAACCTTATCATTTTGAAAACATTGTATATCGTTGTTAATGAAAGAGTACTCTTATTAAACATGTTGTTATGTTTATTAGTTAAATCCGTCGATTGTTTACACTTTCAAATAAAGCAAATAAATTGCAACGGAAGTTCTTATGTTATTATAATTTGGAAACCGAGTTTGTTTTCTTGAAAATAGTTTATTGTATAAAACAATTGTTTTCATAAATCTCTTTATTGAATGTTTATGCTATAAAACCAAAACCAAAATCCTAAATTACACCCAAATGTCCAAAGAGTCCCAAAATTAAAATAGTCTCAAAATAAAAAAGTTTAAGCAAATTTTACAAAAATAGAGTTTTACAGAAAAGTAGTTACATCCGAGCTTCCGTTACACAGACCGGCCTAAGTCTGAGGGTTACCTGAATAAAACAGACAACGAGAGAGTGAGTTTTGATAACTCAGTGTGTAACGCATACATAAACAGATATTCAGATTCAATCTCATGGCAGAATAGATACAGATGTAAATCTTTTGCAGAATCAGAATAATAACAGAATCACATATATATATAGATATGCAAAATCCTACTCCCATCCTGTACACACCAACTCCAACCATCTTAACACACCACGTGGGGTATAAAACACCCGCCCAGCTCTACACACCACATAGTTTTCATACGACACTTTTCAAAATAATCGCAGCATTGCTACTAATATATTGGCGAAATATCGCTTTTCAAAGAATACTTCCTCCTCATAATATATAACTCGCCCTATAGCCAAATACAAGTAGAATATCATAGATAACAGAATAACAAACACCCGAATGTATATCACATACATGCTTGTATAACAACTACTAAACATGCTCTTACATAACAGAACAGATCATACATATCATATTACACAATACTCATGAAAATGTTATTTATGTCAATTTCAATCTAACAGAGCAACATATTTCATGCTTTACGACTTATACCATACATACCGACCTTAAGGAAGGCCCACAGTTGATCAGGACGACATGTACAACCTTAGGAAAAAAATTCTAGAATTTAGGTCCACATGGCCGTGTGACCCACACGCCTAAGATGGCTTTACTCGTGTGGCCCCACAAGCTCAAAATGGCCTTGGCCGCGTGGCTCACACGACCCATGTTAAAGAGGAAGTTAGTTATAAAGAGAATGTATGCACCAAGCATGGGTCATGCAAGATTAGAGGTTCACCCATAATGAAAAGTAAGGCACTCTCTATGAAATAAATTACTAAAAATGCCACAAAATAGTAAAAGGGTGGAGCATAAGCTGCCAAATAAACTAATCATTACTGAATTGGTGGAATCTCTTTCAAAGAAACTTGATGATTCAAACAAGACTTTTGGGATTGGCCGTAAGAATGAGACCTCGATGGAAGTTGTGACTATGGTGGCTGATAGTTTAGATATGGATAACTTGATAAGAGTTCTAGTTATAGAGGATCAAATGCACCAAAAGGAGGACATTGAGCAATGCGTTTTGGATTCCTCACCAATTTAACCATTGTCAGCCTTTCAGTAAATGTGAATATCTTTATTTGTTATCTTTTATGGATTTTTGAATTATTTGCTAGAATTGCCAAGGAGCTGCTAGCTCCAAGTTTGGTGCTGTTTTAAAGACTATTTTGAAAATACATAAGCTTGATATTTTGGTGTTGATGGAAACGAGAGTAAGTGGAAGGAAAACTGATGATATTATATGTAGAACTAACATTGATTTCTTGTACAAGGTTGAAGCGAAGGGGTTCTCAAGGGGTATTTGGTTTCTCTAAAGTGAGAAACTAGTGATTGATGTTGTTGAGGTCTCAACTCAGCTTATTCATTATCAGTATACTAGTCAAAGAATGAAGCAAAGTGCCTTCTTCACTGCTGTTTATGCAAGCTTAAATGTTGTGAAACAAAAAACTTTGCGAAACCATCTTGCTTTGTTGGCTCTTGAAGAGGAGGTACCATGACTTTTTGGGGTGACTTCAATGCTATTGTCTCATATGAAGAAAGAAAATGAGGTGTAAGGAATCAAATTGGTATTAATCATTTATTCTGAGACTTCTTATTTGATAATGGACTGTAAGACATGAGATTCAAATGATCTTCCTTCACTTGGTGTCGGGGCTTTCTTCTTCAAAGATTGGACCGATTCTTTGTAATATGGGTTGGTCAGAGACATTTTTAGATTCTTTTGTGGCTCACCTCTAACGTATTGGTTTGGACTATAGACTAATATGCCTATCTACTAGGATACATGAGATACACAATAAAAGAAGAACATTTAGCTTTCTTGCTTCTTGGTTAAAGCATTTGAATGACTCTTGGGCTATGGACAATGATGTAGTGGCGAACATAAATAACTTTATTTCTAAAGTTAAGGCTTGAAATTGTAGTTATTTTGGTTATATTAGTAGAAAGAAAAGGGTTTTCATGGTTAGTCTTAAGGGGATTGAGGAGAAACTTGATAGGCACTCTTTGGTTTTTCTTCTTAACTTAGAGAAACAACTTCGATTTGAACTTGAAGAAGTTTTTACTCAAGAGGCGAGTCTTTAGAAACAAAAGGCCCGATATAAATGGATGTGTGATGGTGGTCGAAATACAAAGTTTTTTCATATTAGTACAATTAACAAAAGGTGCTGTAATTTGACAAGCATGCTAAAACTTAACAATGATAGTTGGTGTGATAACTTCGAGACTTTGCAACAAATGGCTACTAATTTTTACAAGTCTCTTTTCATAAAAGACTTGTCAACTAACAGTGGCTCTTTTTAACGAGGTTTGTTTTATAAAATGTCTGATGCTGAATTTGAGTCACTAAAGAATATAATCATAAATGAGGAGATCCAGAAGGTTGTATTAGAGATGCCACCCTTGAAAGCCCTAGGAATTGATGCTATCCATGCAATCTTCTACAAAAAAAATTGGCTAGTAGTTGGACAACGTGTTTGTGAGTTTGTAAGAAAAATTTGAGATGGTGGTAGGCTTAATGGTTGGTTAAATCGTACCCTACTGATCTTGATTTTGAAAGTGGAAAATCCTGAATCTCTCTCCCAATTTTGACCAATCAACCTCTATATGTTCTTTACAAAATTGTAACGAAAGTCATTGTTAATAGATTGAAGCCTTTGATGAAAAAATGGGTCCTTCTAACCCAGTCAAGTTTTGTATCTGGAAGAAGCAAAACGAATAATTATTTTGTTACATAGGAGATTATTCACTCTAGCGTAGGAAATCTAACAAGAAAGGGTGGATGGTTGTTAAGATTAACTTGGAAAAGGCTTACGACAGTTTGATTGGGGCTTCATTGAGGATATTTTAGCTAATATTGGTATTCCAAGTACTGTTCAACAACTTATTATGCATCGTGTTAGTTCCTCTACCAAGCAAGTTATTTAGAATGAAAATCTTTCTAAAGTCTTTACCCCATCTCGAGGCATACGAGAAGGTGATCCTATTTCACCTTATCTCTTTGTTCATTGTATAGAGCGTTTGACTCAAGACATAAATGTTGAAATTCAGAAAGGGGTGTGGAAACCTATAAAGCTCTTTAGGAATGGTCTTAGTATTTTTCATCTTTTCTTTGTAGACGATTTGGTGTTGTTTAGTGAGTCATTAGTTAACTAGATGTTGATTATGAAAAAGGTTCTGGCCATAATGTTAATGCATAGAAAACATAGATATTTTTTGAAAGAGAATATCAGTTGTGGCTTAGGGTTATTTCATGTTGATAATTTGGAGAAATATCTAGGTGTTCCTCTTTTACATCAAAGGGCAACAAAAGATACTTTTCAGTATATTATTGATAACATAAGGAAAAAATTAGTAGGGTGGAAGGCTAAATGCTTTCGTTAGCAAGTAGAATCATGTTGACCAAAGCAGTGTTAGCATCTATCCCTAATTATGTTATGCAATCGACTGTTATTCTGAAAGGGAGTTT
Organism: Gossypium arboreum; assembly: GCF_025698485.1. Lineage (NCBI taxonomy): Eukaryota > Viridiplantae > Streptophyta > Magnoliopsida > Malvales > Malvaceae > Gossypium > Gossypium arboreum. Next base: position 108,614,051 of record NC_069079.1, read on the forward strand.
GCTTTGAAATGGAAAAATTTATTCGTAACTTTGTGTGAGGACACATTGAGGAGAAGAAAAAGTAAACATTGTCAAGTGGAATGATCTTTGCAAGGTTCCAAAACATGACGACCTTGGCTCTAAGAAGTTTGATTGTCAAAATGATGCTTTCCTCATGAAAATTGATTTTAATCTTATCAAGAAACCTAAACAGTTATAGGTTCAGGTTCTTAGAATCAAACATGGTCCCCTTATTGATGTTTACTGTAACATCCCTATTTTTAAAAAAAAAAAAAGAAGAGAAGAAGAATTTTTATGGTAGAAATCCTTGAATAAGTGATCTATAAATAAATAGTAGTATAAGAAATTGTGATCGCTTTTAGAGAAAACCGTCAGACATGAAAACACAGAGGATTATTAGTAGGAGTATACGGTTAAGTTAAAAATTCAGTATCGAGTTCAGGGATTAAATTGAATAAGTTAGGAAAGTATATAGACTAAAGTGAAATTATCCTATTTTTATTTTGATAGAAATGACTTAATGACAATTTTCCCATTACTTAAAAAAATCAAAAGTTTCATAATGGCTTTAAATGATATTTTCATTAAATAATTACTATTTAACATTTTATTTAAAATAATAGTAATTTATTAAATATTATAATATATATAAAAGAGAGAAAGATAAGTATCTTTATTACGAAAGATTGGAAAAAAAAAATGAAAACCCCTTTCACCATTTTCCTTCAATTTCAAGCTTAAAGTATAGTTTTTCTTTAAAATTTTTTTTTTATAGATTTTGAATCTTTGAAGCTTGCTTTACATATATATACCAATAGTTTTTTTATTTTATCAAGTATTTTGGAAGTTGCCATTAAAGGACATTGATGGAAGCTTAGAAAACTTAAGTTAAATAGATATATTTTTGGATAGGAAATTATTAGAAGATGAGTTCTAGCTTGTTAGAAGCGTAAAAGAAAAATGAAAAGTTTATTTGGTATATTTGGCCATGTTAAAAGGGAAGTAGAGAACATTGGCCACTTTGTGTAATATTGGTGCTAAATGATAGCTTGTGAAGTAGTGAGTACTCTGGTGAAGACAGAACTGAAAATAGATAATCGAGTCGAAAGATATGTGAATTTCGGACTAGAAAACTTTAGTTGTCAATATGAATAATCATGTGTATTTAAGTTTGTTTTTATTGGTTTTAGTTTTAGAATGGATAAATGATGTTGTTTCGTATTGAATTGCTCCTATTGTAGCTAAAAATGAAGCGAATATCTTGAAGGAGAAAGGCGAAGAAAAGGAGTAAAGCGATTAAAACTTCGGTTTGTGTTAATATCTTATTTTCATTACATAAAACTTTAGAATATTTAATTTAATATGACTAGTTATATTTATTTTATTTTATTTTATTTTTATGAGTTTTGGATGAGCTTGAATAATTTAGTTAATATTTATAAAATTATGTTTAGAGATGAATACTATGTTTTTTGTAAGACTAAATTAGCGAATTCATGGTTATGATTTGGATTTGAGTATAATGATTTTACATTATTTGAGCAAGAAAATATTTAATATGTTTCAAATTGAAAGCCTATTTTACATTAGGCGATATGTGATTTGAACATGAAACGGAATTGAAATGAGAATTATATGAAAATGGAATTGAAATGGATTAGGAAATTTGGTTTTTACCCCGTTTCACTAAGTTAGACTAAATCAGATATAGTTGACATGCCATAGAGTCTTTCTTATTAGACTAAATCAGATATAGTTGACATGCCATAGAGTCTTTATATAAGAGAATTTAGATCTCCTCAATTCCTAGAGGGTTGAGGGAGAAAAGGCCAAGTCGGTCAGTTGTTATTATTGTTAGCCCCAATTCCTAGAGGGTCATGGGCTGTCCTAATTCCCAGAGGGTCATGGACTACTCTGATGGCCATCGTTTTTGAACAACTCGAGGTGGTGGATTCGTGTATCTGGTTATGAGTCTAAACTTTAGTACGGGGTCTAAATTGGAAGAAAAGTAGAAACAAAACTTGAATTTATTTGAATTTCCATATTGTGCAAATTAAATTATTTACGCGATTTTGAATTTAATTAAAAAGTTTATTTTCTTTACTCGATTTATCAATATCAAAAAATTAAAGTTTATTAATATTAGAATTTTCTTTTTTTTGTGATGTTATTAATGATATTTTTAATCATGTTTTAGTTTATTTCTATCAATTAATTTGTGTCCAATACTTATGTAATGATTTATATGATATTAGCACCACTGAGCATTGCTCAGCGTACGGTTTATTTATTTTTTCCGCGCGCAGGTAGTTAGATTCGTTAGATCGTTCCAGTAGCATCCGAAGAATCGAAGTTCAGCTCAAACAATGTTGGTGAAAAGTTTACTTTATAGTTGATGTAAATGACATATACTTAGGCTTATATATATATATATATATATAATATTATGTTGTAAACCTGAATTTAAATATTTTCATTATGTTTTCTTAGCTAGTATTTTATAACTAATGTTTTGATAAAATAGTAAAGCATAGAAATCTAGCTTATTGATATGTTTTGAGAAATCGTAGTGCTGAGAATTGATTTGGGAGATAAATCGAAAGTGGATATTTTGTGAAAATCTAAATTTTGCAGGGGGTTTATGTAAAATAAGCAGAAATCTACCGAAATTTTTATAAAATAATTTTACCACTACGTTTCTTTTTTAGAAAAAAATATGGAAAAGTGAGTTGCTTAGAAAACGAAATGTGACATTTTATATTCGGATCCAACAACTGGGTTAGGTATAAGGTGTCATATTTACAGCACAACCCTTATACATTCCTAATGAATATGTTATTGTTAAGGATATGGTAACTCCCAATAAGGAATGGAATTGGGATGTGCTTAAGTAGGTGACTGTCGTCGGTAATCAAGAGTATTTCTACCTATAAGCCTCCGCCCGATCATGATGTGAATGATTTTATTGGGTGGAGATATGGTAATAAATGTGTATTTACTATTCGCTCAGAGTACTTTACTATTTCTGGCCTGGATTTGGCCAGTAGGGATAAAATTTGGCATCGTGTTTGACACTTTCCTGTACCTCAAAAGGTACGTGTCTTCTTTTGGCTAGCATATATGGACAAAGTCCTAACTAATGAATGTCGGTTGAGAAGACACCTTACTATTGATGCAAGTTGCAATGTAACACCCCTAACCCGTATCCGCTGCCAGAACAGGGTTTCGGAGCATTACTACCATTTGCAGATGACTTAAAAAAATTAAAATACTTACCGATTCAATGCATCATATAAAATAAATATATTACCATTCAATCAACAGTTTGGCACTTGTATAAGCATCAAACAACAACATTGTTAGTATACTTGCACATATCTCATATAAATTCAACATTGATATATCTAATTTCTCGACATGTCGCACTTGAGTTTAATAATAGTCTCAATTACACAATTTCCTTGTATCAACATATCAAAGATAATCATATATGTACATGTCATAAAATATATCATGCTCTTACCGTTTCTTCACAAGCATATCTCATTCATTTCATTATATCAATATTTTATGCTTCATCATTTCCATATATTTTATGTATATTTATTCGGTAATAGCTTATATCAAACTTAACATAAATTATATTCCATGTACTTATACTTATTTTGTTTATCCATTTTCATAATTATTTCATACAACGCTTTTGTACATATATTTCCATATGACCAGTTCTTGTAAATATTTCACACAACCATTTCATATAACCATTCGTCATCTGATACATTTTACCTGAATATCAATTGTTCAACAGATGTTATAGCGTCTCCCATCCACGGTCTTATTTATCTTTGACTTGATGCCATAGTGTCTTTCAACTATGGCCTTACTCATTTTCTGTCATGTTGCCATGGTATCTTTCAACCATGGTCTTATTCTTTTCATGTCACGTTGCCATGGTATCTTTCAACCATGGTCTTACACATCTCATATCAAAGTTGCCATGGTATCTTTCAACCATGGTCTTACACATTTCATATCGAGTTGCCATGGTATCTTTCAACCATGGTCTTACACTGAGTTGCCATGGTATCTTTCAACCATGGTCTTACACATTTCATATCGAGAGCACACTCCATGAACCTCATCCTTACAATGGGATTACCGGTCAGGCTAAATCCTGTAATATAAACTCATAGAGTATTGTCGGGATTGCCAGTCCAGGCTAAATCCCCTGCAACGACAATTACTCTAATAAGCTTGGATCTGAATTACCAGTCCAGGCTAAATTCAGACCCTAATTCAGATTACCCGTCCGGGCTAAATCCGTTTTACACATATTCTTCGGGAGGGCTATATCAGGATAGGATCACCCGTCTGGGCTAGATCCTTTTTACCGCCAATTCCTTTTTAGAGATCCATCGAATTTTCCTTTCATTCAACCGAGATTTCTTCTCCTTTTATCAAATTTATCAATATTTCATAAATTTTCATACAATGAACATTCAAATCATATTCACATAAATAACATACAATCCCAAGCATTTAAGAATATAATTCAAGTTACACGAACTTACCTCATTGGTTGTTTGTGTTTATAATTTTATTAATCTGATATCTTTTCTTTTCCACGATCAAGTCTCATATTTGAGTCGTCCGGATCTTTATAAATAAATTTGATCATCATTTTCATTCATTTCATATTCTAATGCATTTAATTAATGCTCTAGGAAAAATTACCATTTTGCCCCTAAACTTTTAATTAATGACGATTTCATCCTTAGGGTCAGGAAAATAAAATTCTTGCAATTTAATCCTTATTTCCAGCTATTATTCTCATATATATTGATAACAATCCATGAATTCTATAAAATATCAGAATTTTTCATAATTTTAACACTTTTCAATTTAATCCCTAAAACATGTTTTCCCCCGATCTTGAACTAAATTAATAATTTCATTCAATTTTGTATTTAAATAATAAAATAATCCATTTCATGCAATTTGGTCATTTCTGACATGTTTACAAAATTGCCCATAAAGTTTTACTTTTATTCAATTTAGTCCCTGAGCCTAAAATATGCAAATTAGCCATGCTAGATGAATATTCATACATATTTTTCCTCCTCCTCCTCTCCATTCCAATAACACACTTGTAAGTAACATTATCCATAATTTTTATTATTTACTTTTATGAATATTCAAGCTGTCTATCTGCATCATGTCACTAAATTATTTATATCTGGATCTATAGAACTCCAAATTAATATCCGATAATTTTCCCTGAATCTAGACTCATATATATTCTTACCATAAAAATTTTAAAATTTTTGGTTTAGCTAATAAGTACAGTTTATGCTTTAAAGTTACCCCTGTTCTGCTGTCGATAGTTCTGACCCCTCTTCACCAAAAATTAATTATCTCCTCATACAGGATTCAAATGATGTTCTTGTTTGTTTCTATTAAAAATATACTCATTCAGAATTTTAAAAATATAAATTTAAGCCCATAATTATTTTTATTCAATTTTTTTATGATTTTTCAAATTCAGAACAGGGGAACCCGAATTCATTCTGACCTTGTCTCACAAAATTCATTATATCTAAAAATTTAAAAATCCATTGCTTACACTATTTCTTCTATGAGAAACTATACTCAATAAGCTTTAATTCCATATTTTTTTCATCTTCTAATTCGATTTCTACAATTTATGGTGATTTTTCAAAGTTAGTCTCGCTCTTGTCCAAACTGTTTTTGTGCAAGCTATTAATTACCATGTTATAACACGCTTATTTTCTTTTTCTACACCATTTCTCATCACTTTCTCTTATTTTCTCTTCACTAACATATCAAAAACATAGGACCTTATGTAAGAAAACTCTACTATAACATTATTTCCATGCTTTGTCAATAATAACAAACTTAAAACATATTGAAATCTTGATATACTTACCTTGTTCTATTGATACTAATCTTTAACTTGATTTTCTCTCCTCCAGCTTCTATTTCTTGAATCCAACTTGATATTCTAACTCCCCATGCTCTCCTTAACATTTTTGTCTCTTGGTAGCTATGGAAATTCAATTGATTGTTGGGTGAAAATGGTGAATTTTGTAAAAGGACCAAATTGTAAAGAAAGCAAAACTTTCTTTCTTCCTCTCTTTCTCTCACGTTAGTGCATGGGAAAATATGGATGAGAATTTCTCATCTTTCTTTCTTTATATACTAATAAAATAATAATAAAATATCTTATTAAAGTATTAATAAAATAATATTTATCTAATTAAATAATTATAAAATATCAAAATATCTCTAGCATCATTATTACTTTCTAGATTTCTCTCTCTTCCAATTGACCATTTTGCCCTTCATTATCTTTTAAAATTCCATCATTGAGTCATCATTTAATTTGGTAAAATTACAATTTAGTCCCTCATAATTTTTCATCTATTCAATTTGGTCCTAATTCATCCATTTTCCTTAGTTTCTAGATCATTCCACTCTTAAATTATTTACACTATTGGTCCTTCAACTTTTTCATATTTACACTTTAACCCCTCAAATTATGAATATTTACTCTTATACAACAAAACTTTTCTCACTTTTACAATTTAGTCCTTTCTTGAATTAATATATCATAATATACTTCTCAATATTGACATAACTCAAAATTTCCCTTTTTGTCACTTTATTTCCTTATTTTACTATATCAAAGATAATATCTTACTGTATAAATTTTCAGGGTATTACATGCAAGGCTTGTGGTGATTCAATAGAAAGTATAAATCATGTACTGCGATTATGCACTCCAACTGTGGCTACATAGGTGTTGGTGGTAAAGCCAAATAAGAGTCATGAATTTTTCACCATTAGTTTGGAAGTATGGTTCGAGGTCAACATTTCGAATCCTGCTTATTTTGCAAGTCACCTAAATGAATAGCAAACTATTTGATTTGTAATATCCTGATTTTGGGCCTAGTCGGAATAGTGGTTTTGTGACCACAAAATCCGAGATAGAAATAATTATTTTATGATTATTTTAAGGTCTATGATATGATTGCATGATTGTGTGAAAATTTCGTGAAGAAATTTTATGCATAAAGTGCTTAAATTGAAATTAGGGACTAAATCGAATAATTTGCAAAACTTGCATTCTAGAAGTTTCTAGTATGAAATTGTTTTGAAATATTAATTAGGAGGTCTTAAACAGTAATTTTACCAATTTCTAAGTCTATGGACAAAAATTGGACATGGATGGAATTTTTGGAAAGTTTAGTAGTAAGGGATTTTGGTCATTTAGGGGTAAAATGAATTAAAATACAAAATTAAAAGCCAATTTTCCTCATATTCAACCCCATGGCCGAATATAGTAAGGAGAAACCATGGCTAGGGTTTTTCAAGCTTCCAAGCTCGATTGTAAGTCCGTTCTAGCCTCGTTTTTAATGATTTTTACGTTTTTGGAGTCCGTAGCTCGATTTAGCTTATGCTAGCAACAATTTAACCTAGGGTTTATATTTGGAAAAATACCCATAGGTGAAATTTGTGTATTTTGGTGTTTTATGATAGAATATGAGGTTTTAAATTATGTTAGAAAACTTGTGCTACTCGGTTTTAAGTGAAAACGAGCAAAAGGGCTTAATCGGTAAAAATACCTAATAGTCATAAGTACATGTTAGAGTGAGAATTTGATGTTGCCATAGAAGGGAAAAATGATCAGCATGTCATAAAACATAAGAAAATAGGCTGAAGTTTAATTTACGAGCTTTGGGGAAAAAGTGTAAATATGTAAAAGTTTAGGGGAAAAATTGTAATTTTTCTAAAATATGATTTTGGGTCAATTTGAATAATGTGAGTCCTAATTAGACTATATTTTAAATGATATAGCAAGGAAAACTGAAATTCGGGCTAAAATGGGGAAAATACCAAGTTGTGGACGAAATGGTAAAAGTAGCCATTTTCACATACGAGGTAAGTTCATGTGTAAATGTAGTAACATAATTATCATTTTAAGCAATTTAATGTTGTTTACATGATATGATGCTGATTATTATCATGAAATATTATGCTTTGTGGTTATTTTCGAATAAAATGCAAATTATGTGTATTAATTGTTAAATATAAAGTACTACCGAGTATTGGTTTCGGTATTTTACGGAAGATGGCAAGGAGATGTGTTCGAGGAAAATCCCGTTTGAACCTTAGGAATAGATTAGGATACAAGTGACATGTCACTAGGATGGTTGAGCATCCGAACTCGTTGAGTTGAGTCCGAGTTCACTTATGGATGCGAATGCCCGAACTCGTTGAGTTGAGTCCGAGTTCGAGAGATGTAACTAGGCATCAGAGCTCGTTGAGTTGAGTTCGAGTTCACTTATGGATGCGAACGCCCGAGCTCGTTGAGTTGAGTCCGAGTTCGCTTATGGGCGGGTTACATGGTAGCTTGGCTACATATGTGGCACTTATGTGCAAACTTTCCATGTATCCGAATTATATTCCGATGTGTTCAACGGGTAAAGTTCTACTGAAATGGAGGAATACTCAAGATGAAAGGGACGTATTGTTAAGTGTTGTAAAATGGGTACTTTGAACAGGTATGTACTTAACCCTCGGGTTGAAAAATCGATATAACAACAATATGGTAAAATGATAAATGAAAATGTGATATGAATGTCTTGGTGATGATTATGCAAATGATGTTTTATGTTTGCTTATATGGTTATGTTACTTGCTATTTGCATGTGAACTTATTAAGCATTTATGCTTACTCCTCCTTTTCATTCCTTGTAGTTTTGACAAGCCATTTCGAAAATTGAGAACGGTTGGAGGCTCGCTCACACTATCCGTATACCATCTTGGCATAATGGCTTGTATATTTTGAGTATGGCATGTATAACATTATAATCATTTTGTATATATGGTCTTATAATATGGTTATTGAGTGGTATGGAAATGCTTGGTAATGAGTAGCCATTGGAATGGCTAATCATGATCATATTTGGTGTTATGTATGTCAAATTACTAGCTAATCCATGGAAACCATGAAATAGGTAAAATTTACCATAAAATAGATTCAGACAGTAGTAGTGACGTGAATTTGAAAAATCACTAAAAATAGTAGAAATGGAATTAAATAATGAATAAGTTATGGAATCGAAGTTTGATGAATCTATTTTCATATGGAAGAAGCAAAACAGGTATATGAGCTATATTTTATGAGATGTTTAGATTTTTGTGAAATAGGACCAGAGAAATTTCTGGATCCCCTATTCTGACTTTGGAAATTCACCATAAATTTTACAAAAATTATTAGAAGTCATACTTTATATGTAAAGATTCATTATTGAGTCTAGTTTTATTAGAGACAAACGGCATAGTCATTGAAGCTCTGTACAGAGAGATATCTGATTCGTAATACACAGAGGTCAGAGTAGTTGAACCCTAAAACAGGGGAGTATTTAACTAATAAAATGTACTAATTGACCCAACCAAAAATTCTATAAAAAAATTAGTAGATATATATATGAGTCTAGTTTCAGGAAAAATTTACGGAATTGGATTTCAAGTTTCGGAACTCGAGATATGATTTTTAAAGCGACTGTGATGCATTTAGCCAGCTTGTCTGGAAATTTTAAAATGAATTGTATGAGCTGTTTAAGTAATGAATTAAGTCCATTAACACCTCGTGTTCGACTCCGGAAACGGTCTCGGGTACGGGGCATTACATGATTTCGTTTGTTGGCATCTCTCGATTTGGAAGAATAATTATGTGTTTAATACAAACTTTATTGAATGGGAAAGTGTGTTGGAGAAAAGTTACAGGATGAGAGGCACTTTTCTTCATTCGAAGCATGGAATGGTGAGTTCTTTTATGTGTAGACAAGCTAAAATATGCAGACTCGTTAGTTGGAATGCACCTGCAGAAGGATGGCACAAGGTTAATACGAATGGTGCTGTTTGTATTGAGACTGGGAACGCTATAGCAAGGGACTTAGTCCATGACCAACATGGTAATTAGGTAGTTGATTTTTCTAAAATATTGGATCCTGCTCTATTATTAATGCTGAGCTTTGGGGTGCACTTGAGGGCCTCCAAGTAGCTTGGAATTTAGGCTTGAAATAGATGGTTCTTGAGATGGATAGTGTTGCAGCCATCCAATTGATTCAAACCTTTTCCACTGAGCACTATCATTCAACAGTACTATGAGCTATCAAGGGGTTACTTCAATTATCTTGGACGGTTCAAATTACACATGTTTTCAGAGAGGGCAACAAGGTAGTTAATGGATTGACATCAATGGCGTCTTCAAGGCCTTTAGGTAGGTATATTTTAATGCAACCACTGGATGAAGTTCTGCAATTGTTGCACGATGATAACTTTGGCATGGCTTCACCTCGCCTAGTTTAATTGAGGTTTTATCCTTCTTGTGCCCAAAAAAAAAAAAACTTAAACGATTAAGAAGATTAATCTAACAAATTAAAGTTTACATTTGAAAACAAAACACATGATTTCGAGGTGTAACATCTTATTTTTTTGTTTGCAAGTTTTTTCAATCATTAATAAAAGATGATGTGTTGAAAATAATACAAATGATTTATTAATATGTATTAACTTACATTCGAATCTAAGGATCTTTTGAAAGGCTATAAACATTATCATTGTATAAATCATTTATTTCAACATTGCTATCCATTTATGTATTATTGTAGTCATTACAGAACCACTTCACGTAATAAATGTGATTTTAAAATTAGATAAAATAAAATAAAATAAAATGTCGTAATGGTTTTTTTATATATGAAATAAATATAAAATTATATATAAATTTTGATGCACTAATTTTAATTAGGTGTATTTGTATATGTAATAGCCCAAATTCGCCCGGGCCTTAAACTAAAATAAAAAATAATAAAATAATAAAGTCCAGTTATTTTATAAACAATCCGTTTACAGTGCTAAAGCCCAAATCCAAACCACTTAAGTTTACTGGACCCATTTATACCCCAAAAATAACCCAACACCTGGACCCAGGTTTACACAGGGCCCAAAAGGCCCAAAGCTGCAAAAGAATAGGCAAGGAAACTCTAGGGTTTCCTGAGAACTCAGCGCCGCAATGAAATTCTGGAAGCTTCGGGCACTCTAAGCAACGCGGCCTTTCATCTTGTGCAAATTCAATGGCCCAATCGTCGCCACCAAGCGCGTCGTGATCAAATGTTGCGCCACCATCGACGTGCAAGTCACGCCAGAATCCGGTGTTGGCTCTATCAGCGCGCAGACATCAGTGATCGAGCGAGATTCTCGTGGATTACCTGTGAACAAAAGAGGAAACAACGACAGAAAACCAAGGCAAACATGGAAAGAAATCTTTGATTTCTTTCCTAAACTCCTCTTGATCTAAGGCTATAAAGCCTTTCTTCAAATCTGTAAAAAAGTACTTACGATACACACATATAGAGAGAAAAATACCACAAAGATATTGTACATCAAATATTTTGCAATAATATATCAGAGATATTTCACAAGAAACGAAGGTAATTTTTTTTATCTCATATTTTGTTTCTTTTCTCTTTTCTTAGACGAATATACAAACTGTTTTTTTAAAAAACTAGTAACATTCAAAAGAAAAGGAGTTACCTGTGGAAGGAAGAAGGTTTTTAAACCCTCAGACCACCGCGTACGACGGCGCGTGAGGCGCGTGTGCAGGCACTACACTGTAGTCGGAGACCGAAGGCCGGACTACCCCTTCTCTCCTTTTCAGAGAATTTTCAAGTTTTTTTTAAGTGGGGTACTAAAATGAATTTTGGGTTAAGGTTTTAACATTTATAGTCCTACGAAAACGGTGTCGTTTTGGCTTAGCTTGATAAGCACTAAAACAACATCGTTTCAACAGAGAGGATCCGCGTGTTTTTGTGAATTGGGTAAATTGCCCAATTGATCCTTCCTCCTTTTTAATATTTACAATTTCATTTTATGTTTATTCAAATTGGCCCTAACTTCTTACATTTAATTCAATTTAGCCCCAACGGCCAGTAGAATTTATCTTGGGAAACGACGTCGTTTTTTAGGATTAGGGCTAATTGCCCAGTGAGTCCTCTGAATTTAACGCGCATTTGGAACTAGGCCCAGAATTTTTACTATTTTGAAGATTAACCTTAGATTTTCTAATTAAATTCAATTTTAATCCTTTTTATATTTTAGTTTACTTTAAATACTTTATATATTTTTATAAATATTAGTTATATATTATTGTTATTATCAATACATTATTTTATCATATATTTTATCTATAAATTATATTATATTATATATTTTATTTTATACATTTCTTTATATATTTTTATAAAATTGTATTACTATTTACTAAATTTGTAAATGGCAAATAAATTTAAAAAAATTATTAATAAATAATAGTATATATTATCCTTATTTATAATAGTATTCATATTTCATTTATATATATTACACCTTTTCTTTATTTATATATTTTATATATGTATATTATTTATTTTATAATATTCTTATAAAAATTCTCATATCCTATTTATTTTATAATATACGTATACCATATTATATTTTATTATAATTATTTATGAATTTTTATTACATACTATATTTTATTATTTAATATTCCTTATAATATCTATCTTTCTTATATTTTTATATATTATTTATTTTGTTTTTTATACTATTTATTTTACTATATTTTATATGCAAATTACTTATTATATTTTTATTATTTTATATTATATTTCCTTATATTTTATTCATATTATATTATTATATATAACTTATTTTAAACATTTTTAATTTATATTTTAGGTATTTTTATCAATAATTACTCACTTTATTTTATATTTTAATATATATATTGAACCTTTCTTTATATTATGTCAATACATTAGATGTTGGTCTCATAATTTTATTAAATGTTGAGTGCTTGACATATTATTATTTTTATTGTATTTTTTTATATGTGTCAAATTGTATATCATGCATCATTTTTATTATCAATATGTTTAAATATACGATGAATTACATGTTTATGTGTTTTTACCTATTCTTCTTAAATATATATCGTGCTTTATGTATATTTTACTTATTTAAAATTTGCCATGTTTCTTATATGCATATGTTAGTTAATGTATGATATTTATGCTATTGTGCTTTTATTTACCTATTACTATAACATGTTATCCCGTATGTTATGTTAATATGCTCCTTCATTCATCGATCTAAAAAACGAGACTTTAAAGTTTTCAAAAATAAAGGCAATACTTGGTGTTTGGAAATTTCGAGAAAAGTAGTGCCCTAACTTATTGGGTTGCAACTTTTCTCGTTGAGTTCGAATAGTCAAGCACCCTTCTAAGTTTTTAAGGTTTTCTAAGTGCAAGCAACTGTCTCGGAACTTCAAGGCGTTGTGTCCTAACTTACTGGATATGACGTTTCGTTGTTTCGAGATGGGGATTTCCAACAAGGCTAACTTAGTGTCAGATATCTTAAAAATATTATGTCCTAACTTATTGGATGTAATATTTTGATTTATTTGATACAAGTGAACCCTAATTTTCAAAATCAAAAATATTAAAAGAGGATTGCATCATAAAATTTTTAAATTTCCGACATTAAAGACACTTGATAATCAATTAGGTACCAATTTTTGGGCGTTACGAGGGTGCTAACCCTTCCTCGTACGTAACCGACTCCCGAATCCATTTTCTCGATTTTCGTAGACCAAAATTAATGTTTTAAAACAAAACATTTTATAAGGTGATCCAATCACACCTAAAAAGATTGGTGGCGACTCCCGTTTTCATTTTTTTAAAGTCGAATCCCATTTTCCAAAAATAGATTTAAAAATGGTTTCGACAGTATAAATTAAATTTAAATTTTGATCCAATTTTCACCTTTTACTAACTTTTTATTTATGCGACACTATTTTTCATTAAGTAAAGTGTAAAGCTGCCGACATTACATTTTATTAGGTTAGAAAATAAATAAATTTAAATTATTTTAACTAGAGTAAAAAAAATAAGAATTTTTTTCAATAATGTTATTTTTTAATCTAGGTGAAAATAATTTAAAATATTTTTTAACCTAATAAAATATCATGCTAACAATTTACATATGACTTAATGGAAAATAGTGTCACATGAATAATAGGTTAGAGAAATGTGAAAATTGAATCAAAATTTAAATTTTATTTATACAAATGCATCAAATTAAAGTTGGTATATAATAACATTACAAATTGTATCAAAATTTATGTATAATTTTAATATTTATCCATTGATATTTTTATGTAATTTTTATTCAATATTTGTTTCTATACAGTTGATTTTATAATAATTAATATAACATTAAATTACTATTATATATAAATTAATTTTCATGTATATATATTATATACTATTTTTTACCAATGTGATGCACAATTTAATCATATGACATTTGAAAAATCTTTAATAGGTTTACTTATTTTATTAAAATATGTTATATATTCAATTTTAGATAATTTTATATTAAATTTATATTTTAAATATATTTTTATTTTACAATAAAAGTATAGAAATATATCAATTATAAAATTAAAATAAATTTTAGTCATCGACATTGATATTAATGTTTACTTTGAATCAATTTTAACTATGCAAAATTCAATTAAAATATTAAATAATATGTTAAGTATGAAATATGAATAGAAAATATAAATAAGTAGTCATGAATTACAAAAAGAAAAAAGAAAAAAAGAAAATGAGTCGAAATATGCAAATGGCTCATTCATTGCTTTTCCTCAATTAAGGTCAATTTCTAATCGTCCAGTCTACACAAATTAATAAGGTGAATTTACTATTATTACACATAGTTAACCCTGATGGAGGAATCACATTTAAGTCTGATATAATAAAATTTTTTATTTTATAAAACTATATTTTGATACTATACATAAACTCTTACTCTTTAAATAGGCGAAAAATATACGGATAAACAACTTTCTAATTGTTGCAATAATAATTGTATCAATTAATTTAAAATATCAACTATGTTATAAGAATAATATTAATTTTTAAATATAAGTCGTTTGAAGTTGAGATCATCAAAGGCATCTCCTTTATTATTTTTAAATGTACAAATTTTGTAAATAAAAACGCCAAAAATGTATCTCTTTTGTTTCTGTTTTTTTTTTTAAAATAACATGAAAAAAGTGAAAGTAAAAGATTTGAGAAATATTTTTGAGGGAGAAAAAGTGGGCTAAAAGGAATTCTCAATTTGGTTTTAAATAGTTTGAAAATCCTATTTAAGTAAAAGGACTTGCAAAGGCAAGTCTGAAATTTACACTCCTTACAGTTTTTATTCTTGTGCATTAAGGAAACTCAGAAAAAAAAATTTAATGTATAATCGTTAATATAGTCATTAATATGAGTTAAAGCTTTACACAGTAGTGTCTCAAAGATTTTAAACTTTGCTCTGATAAAAAAGATACACCACATATTGTCTCAAAAAAGTCAATAAACTTTACGATACATTCTTAAGGAGGAGAATCAAAGTGTCAATTATCTAGCCAAATTGACTTTTAAAAGAAAGAAGAATTTACAACTGGTTGAAGCCTTTCCAGAAGACGCTTCAGCATTTCTTAAAGCAAACAAAAAGAGAAATTTTTATATCTCTCATTCTTTTCATGTAACTTAATTCCGTAATATTTTTTATTAAAAAAATTCATTTTACTATTTTTCAAACTAATGCATATTAAAATTATCTAATAAAATTCCAAATTCTAATTTCAGTTATCAAAATGCATTATTATTTTCAAAAGATACGCATACACAATGAATATGTTTTATTAGAGTAGTTAATATACAGTAAAACTTGCCAAAACATTACATATATTTCACCAGAAAATTTGTCAAAATATTAATTAATTAATAAATTCTATATTTCAGTAGAAAATGGCCTAGGATTCAATCACATTTAAATCAAATTGTACTATGGCAAAAAAAAAATCCAATTATATGTGTCCTAGAGTGTCGCTTGTTACAAATATAAGTATGCCCATAAGAAGGTTACTATAATTACATGAAAATTTTGTTATAGATCATAAATACGTATTATTTATAAAATGTGAATTTAGATATTTTTATATTTAATCAACCAAACATTAAAATATTACATTCTATATAAATGAGACATATTAGGTAATGTAACATACCAAAAATCTTACATTCAAATGATCATATTACCAGAGATAATTTTAAATTTCAATAAATTATACAAATTTGAAGTAAAAGAAGCAAATCTTAAACCCAAAGTTTCAATTAATTTAATATATATTTGCATGAGATCTAGAGTCCAACCCTGATGTTTGTAAACACTTTTCTCTTCTCCTATAATAATGTAATTATTCACTATATATATATATATATATATATATATATATATATAAAACTGTGATGAATAAGCCAAAGGGTGCGTTGAGATATAGTGAAGGGTAATGAAAACGAAGGAGGTATGCATATGCATTATTGGGTACATTGATAGAGAGTCAACATCCATGATAGGATTGGATGGTGGCACTGCCGCAACTTTGCTGTTTGTTGTGAAAGTGCAAAAGAAACAAAACCCATGGTGTAGCTCTGCTCAGTGCCTACCAACAAAATCGCTGCACGATTCCATGGGGCAGCAGCACCTCTTCAGTTTAAGATCCACCCCACCCTCTTCTTTTCTAACCATAAGTTTTGGATTGGCCCCTTGCATAGAGAGGGTAGCATTGAATTATTAATTTTTAAATGAAGTCAAAATTGAATTTTCATATATATAAAGAAAATCAAGATATACTTGTCAATCTCCGAAATTTACTCTTGTTTGCAGTAGTAATTTATAAGTGACAATTAAAAATTAATAATATGTTTGATACTTAGTAATTACCAAATTAATGGTCTTTACTATAGGTGATCTGAAAAAGCACTTCTCCACGGTCAAAGTAAAAGTGATTTTGTTATCCAAAAGTTTTCTAGAAAATGTTTTTCCAACCAAAAGCAAAAATTGTTAAAAGGTGCTTTTACAGTTTAAAAAAAAAAAATCTCTTTTTTGAGTGTATAATTACTTTGATATAAATTAAGTAAATAAATATTTACTTGTGTATAATATTGGATTATGGTATATATGATATGGGTGAAAAAACCTATATTGACGATTGAAATAATTAAGTTAGATTTTCAAAACTTTAGTGTTTTAGATAAGTCTCACAATATGAGAGTTTTTCTTTTTAGTTTAAGTTAATTTTTTTATAAATTTTATATAAAAATACAAAAAAAAGATAAAACACCTTTATATTTGTCACTTTTAAAAATAAATACTGTGACATTAATTCAATTCGTTAGTAGTTATAAAACTATATTTTAAATATTTATTCTATTATTTAAAAGTTTGATTAAGTTGATATCACCCATCAATCGTATCTTAACTCAATTGTAAAATTATCAAAAATCCATTATTTTTATAAAGCAACAAATGTTATTTTTGTTATAAAATAAAGAGAGATGGGGAGAATAAAAACAAAGAAAAGATGAAAGTAATAGAGAATATACTTTATTGATCAAAAGGCGATTACAATGCTTCATCATGTTCTCTATTTATATACATAAGAAGTATAGAAGAAATAGAGATCTAATTCTAATAACTATTAGAATTTAAAGTACATTAAAACTTTATATTGATAATAATGGACATCCACTTAATAAGATATTCATAACACTCCCACTTGGATGTCCATTGGTAGATAATGTGCCTCGTTAAAACCTTATTAGGAAAAACCCTGTGCGATAAAAACCTAATGAAGGAAAAAGAGTACACAATCTATAATACGTATAATACGTTGTCTCATTAAAAACCTTACCAGGAAAATCCAGTGGGACAAAACCTCAATTAAGGGAAAAAGAGCGCGACGCGTATTTACTTCTCCTTATGAAAACATCACATATTTTCTCATATTCTACGTATTCAATCTTGAATACTAGTTTTTCAAATTACTATTTGAATATATTTGCTAAACATTTATATTACCATTCTTTTAAAAGTCAAGTGTGAGGGGACTTCGGGGAAATATATTTTGATCTATTTAGGATATTCAACAACAATAATAATAAACTTTAATCACGATTTTTTTATAAAAACACAAATAGATATTTTGGATCACTTTGTAATCCTCCTTCAACTACTATTCACTAAGTCAAATTTACCACATATGTTCAAATTATTTCAATAATAATATTACATGCAAAATCATTGTCGACCTCTTTAATTTTCGGTTCCACATTTTCTCGAATTGACATAACTTATCGAGATATCTTATTTTCATTATTTTAAAATTCAGTTTCAGGTACTTGAATCTCTTCTGAAGTTTTACTGATTAGTTATGTCTTGGGTCTCCTCTGGAGCACCCGTCTCCACTATATGACCATCTAGAAGAATTTTCATCTTTAGAACCGATCAATCTATTATTTATTCTAACTGATTGTCTTATTGGAACTTTGATTCTAATTAAAATATTAGATGATATATAACACTTGGTTATTCTCATTAAGTTTGTAAATACATCTAACATTTAACTTGTAATGAGTTATCCTTATTGAACTTCTGGTTCAAATTACTCTCCCCTTAACTCATTATAAGTTATTATTTATCTCCCCCTAATGTCGGGAAAACTGACAACTCATGTCATAACTAAATATCAAATTAATAGCTCAAAAATATTATAATAAGACTCATATAAAAATATATTCTCAATATCTTATTATGACCCATCTTTTTACATTGTGGTGAAGTAGTTAGAACATATACCGCACATCCAAAAATTGTAAGATGGGAAATATTTGGCTCTTGACCAAAAATCAATTATAATTTATTAGCTTGATGCGACAACATGTAAATCAAAACAATCTCATGCTGAAATAGAAAGTTTTGTTCTCATAAGTAATGATTTAGCTATTAGTTGGAGGCATTTGATAAATAATTTAGCTAACTTATTTTTTGTGTGAACATGAGCTACTGGATGTTCAACTTTTATCCCAATTGACATGCAATAATAATTGAAAACTTAGGATGTAAACTTACCAACATTAGCATGATGAATTATTTTAATTGAATAATCTGAAATTAATTATTTAAACAAGCAATCTTGCAAACGACAGGTTGCGAGTTGATAACGCATGTGATTATTTTGTAGATGCATCTACCAAAATCATATAATATCAAAATCATCCACATGGTAGATGAATGAGCCCATATTTATTTCAGAAATGCAAGACATTAAATCTCAACTTTAGCTAAAGAGTTTCTAAGAATCAATTTTCATTGAGAACAAGCAACAAATGAGAATTTTTTAAATTAAAGAATCTTCTGGTTCTTTAATGAATGTCCATATAAATTCTCAATTAATTTTCGCATCATATATGATCCAAGATTGTCTAACTAGTCACACCAAGTAGTAAATGCATTTGTATTAGTAAACTTCTGGTTTACTTTAACATGTGTTTCAATTGTACTAAATTGTAACAAATTGATAATTTTATTATCATTCTTTTTAATTTGTATCCACATATAAGTACTATTGTGACATTTACTACTGGAAATGTCTAAATCAATGTGAAGTCTATAATGTCACTAAGTTAATAAATATAATTTTCAAATAATTATATGCATTATTCGCTTCAAGGAATATGCCAAAATCTTCAAATGCCCAAAAATCTATTAATAGCAAACTTTGAGAGTGGATCTTATTTTCCAAGTGTACAATAGGTACATAACCAATGCCTTTTCATACATAAGTTTTCTCTCTTGCAAGTTCTCATCAACAAGATTTTACTACGTAATTTTAATTGAGAACTTATTCTGAATATTGTAGAGTTATACTCACAGTTTTTTTTAAAAAACTTGCAACTTTAGGTGCATCAAAACATAATAAGTTTTAGATAGAATTATCTTATTCTATTATTCATGAGTAGATCTTTCACAGTCAAATATTTTGCTTTCAACCCTTTAATAGGGATGATGAAAAAGAATATCACAAAGATTATAAATTAGTAACTCAATCCCTTTATTTATTCATATGAAATATAATATTTTCCTCATTCACAATCTCAATACGAGATCCGTTATGAATATATTTTAAAACCAATGGATTAACCATCACAACATATTAATATATTAGCTCTTCTAGAGATATCGACTAATTTTGTACTATTAAATATTGGAATAATATTTGTTTGCTTTAGTACCAAATAAGATAAATACTTTCTATCTATAATGATAGAATTTATTACTACATTCTCATATCTTTCCTCAACGAATATTAACAAAAACAAAATATCATATGTGGCTAATAATATTTCATATCACATTGATAACATAAGTTATTTTTACCCTTTGAAGAGTTATCTTGAGAACTCTTATTGTTCTATTATTTATGACTATGTTCCCACTTTTAGTGGTCCATGAGTATATTTTTTATTTTCTTTATGTTTACATTCACTTCGGGGAATGCAACAATTCTGGTAAGACATACTTCTAAACGTCTCTATTGATTTTTTTTATTTCATAATCAACATCGTAAACATACATGGATTTTAAATCAGAATTATTCTCCAATTATAATAAATATGATATAATAAATAAAACATAGTAAAATATACCTGAAGATCTTTAACATCATCGTTATCACCTTGACTATTATCACGAGCATCCATTCTGAGATTGAATCTTTCAACATCCTAAAAATTAATTTGTGGGACGAATTTGAAAGATTTTGAAAAAATAGAGAATCATCGTCTGATAACGTGTTATAAAATAAAGAGAGATAAGATTGTAACAACCCGATTTTAGCTAAATCGGAATAGTGATTTCAAAATCACAAATTTGAGGTCGAAAAAATTATTTTTAATATTATTTTATATGTTTACAACATGTGATTATATATGTGTAAAAATTTCGTGAGCTAATTTTATTGTTTAATAGCTCAATTTGAGAAAAAAAGACTAAATCACGTAAAATACAAAAGTGGCATTCTATATGTTAAATGTGTTTAATTGCTATGGTTGATTAAATGTGAGGTCCTTATGATGTTATTAGACCATGGATAGTGGAAATGGACATAAATGGGCATTAAATGGATGACATTAAATGTTTTATAATAAGGTTAATTTAGTAATTTGGTTAAAAAGGTTATAATAAATAAAACAAAGTTAAAATAAGCCTAAATTATCATCATCTTCACCGAAAATTAAAAGAGAAAGAAACCATGGGAGAAAATTAGGGTTTGACACATTCTTGGCTTGATTAATGTATGTTTGAGCTCGGTTTTTAATGATTTCTATATTTTTGTGATCGTTGCTTTGAGTTCTAGCTAGCCCATGCCTTAATTTTAGAATTTATTGATGAATTTGTGAGTTTCTATTGATTATAGCTTGATTTTTTTGAATGTTAATGATGGAAAATGAATAATTGTTGATAGATTTTAATGTTTTGTAAAGTGATTTTTGACAAAAATGTTAAATAAGGATTAAATTGTGAAATTTGTAAATTAAAGGGTTGAAATGTGAAATAAATAAAAATAATGGGCTACTAGGAGTATATGAATAATTCAGCTAGCATTAATTTTGAAAGAAATTGTGTAATTTGTGTTTTTATGAATTGAGGACTAAATTGTAAGAAATGTGAAAGTTTAGGGAAAAAGTGCAAATTGTCTTTTATATGTGTTTGTGGACTAAATTGAATGTGTTTATGAATAAATAAGTTAATTTTGAATTCATATAGATCCTGAAAGAAAAAAATCGGATTTAGATCAGAGGAAATCGAAAGTTGTCGAATAGTCGATCCAGTCCATTTATTCTCAATACATGGTAAGTTCATATGCAAGTAAATATCTTTAAATTGAATTATGCATGTTTAATTGTCATGTAATTGTTATGAATGTTGAACGAGCAACTACGAGCAAGTATCGACAGAGTTACGACCTCTGAAAGTCCCGTACGAACCTTAGGAATAGTATAGGAACGAATGTCATGACATTAGGTTACCGATATGTGATTACATGTAAGACCATGTCTGAGACATTGGCATTGTATTGTGATTACGTGTAAGACCATGTCTGGGACATTGACATCGTATTTGATTTCATGTAAGACCTTATCTGGGTCAGTGACATCGATATGTGATAGTATGTAAGACCACATCTGGGATATGGCATTGTACGAGCTTTATGTGATTTTCGAGTTTCCTTAACGATTCCGAATGGTTCAATGGGCAAAGTCAAGTTGAGAAAGAATGTGTGAATGAGTTAAATGATTCAGGTACGTACGAGATTCATACGAGTATTGAAAATGGAAGTATTTGATGAATTCAATTATGATATTGAATATGTGTACAATGAGAAAGGTTTGTGAACTTGAATGTGTTTAGCTATACTTAGCATATTTAAATTGATATGCAAATATTCATATGATGACTTTATTTGTATATGGCTTACTAAGATTTTAAAGCTTACCATGTTTATTTTTCACTATTTTATAGATTATCGAAGCTCTCGGACTCGGGAAATCGTCGAGGAACGTCGTCACACTATCGATCAACTTGTTGGTACTTTTGAAGTTTTGTATATATGGTATATGACATGTATAAGCTAGTGTCATTTTGGTATGTTTTGAACTTTGAATTTAGCCATGTGAGTTGGCTTGTAAATGGTGTTGTTGATAAAGTTGAATTTGACTTATGTTATGAGTTAATATGTGATATGTGAGGTATTTATGATGCCTTATGTTTTGGTAGACATGATATGGTTATTTTGATGGTTTGATGATTCAGTATTTAGTAAATTGTTAATAATGTGTTATGGTTTGAGAAATGGTAAGTTTTGGTATAATTTAAGATAATGTTTGGATGCTATTTTGGTTTACTAAATGCTAGATGATTTGGGTTATGTATAAATGTGGATATTAGTTAAAGGTTATGTCTAAATGTGGATATTAGTTAAAGTATCAATTTTATTTGGCATGATTTTGGTTGTGGAATTGAATAGTGAAAAGGATGATGTATAAATGGCATGAAATGTGTATGAAATAGCATGTTTTGGTTGTCTATTAATGTATTGAAATGGTACATGAGGAAAGGGTGGCAAATTGGCTTTGCAAATAACCTATTTTTGTCCACACGGGTAGAGACATGGGTGTGTGCCTCAGCCGTGTGCTACACACGGTCATGCTGTATGGCCGTGCGTCCTCTGGGGTACCCTTCGAATTTAATCCAGTATACCCTAAAGGTTTCACACGATCTAGACACACAGGCGTGTCTATTGGCCATGTGTGGGACATGGGCTGGCACATGGGTATGTGGCCGGCCATGTGACCCAAGTCAGTAACTCTTCTAGTTTTCCCACGGTTATGGCACACGGGCAAGTCTTCGGCCGTATGGTGCAAGACAATATGTATGCCCTGCTTTCATACAGCCTGTGGCAGAGGCGTGTCTGGTGGCCGTGTGTGGCATTCGGCTTGTTCACACGGGCTTGTGACCTTTGAATGCTTGAAAATTTTATAAGTTTTCCAAAGTTTGCAAATGTTATCGGTTTAGTCCTAAACCACTTCTAAGAATGTTCTAAGGCCTTGAAGAGCCTCGTAAGGGACAATATGGTTGTGTTCTACATAATTATGACTATGAATGTTTAAAGTATGTAATATTGATGTGATTTAATCGGTAATGCCTCGTAACCCTATTCTGGCAACAGATACGGGTTAGGGATGTTACAGGGATAATAAAGAACAAAGAAAATATGAAAGCAATAGAGAATGTACTTTATTGATCAAAAGGAGTGATTACAATGCTTCATCATATTCTCTATTTATAGGCATAAGAAGTATAGAAGAAGTAGAGAAGAATTAGAGATCTAATTCTAATAACTATTAGAATTTAAAGTACACCAAAACTTTATCTTGATCATAATGGACATCCACTTAATAAGATATTCATAACAATTTTGAAGATATTTTTATCTTTTTATATTTTCATTCAAAGTTTAAAAAATACATACATAAAATGAGATTTGAGCCCAAGACATTTACTATCTCAACTTTATCATTCCAACCAAAACCATATTCAAGGTATGTTTAGATAGCACAGAAGAATTGGATGAAAGTGTAATTACTACCTAGTAATTACATTTTCTTGTAAATATAAAGAATTATAATTCTCTAGACGTGTTTGATTGATAAAGTGTAATTACATCATAATTCCTATATCATGTTGGGTAGTACAAATTGTAATTATAAAGTTTCGTAATTTATATTTAAAAATATTAGCATGATAAAAATTATTCTAAATGAGTAAAAAATTGAAATCAAATCATCATATGTAATATGTTAGTCAAAGAAAGTAGTTGATAATATGATTACTAATAACAATAATAAGAACAATAAGCAAGTATATGCAATTTTATCTAATTGTTCTAGCATTTCATATTTGTTGGTTATTCCCTCTTTAGCTTTTAACGGGTACTTCTTATCATCATTTGAATCTGAATCTTTTTTAATATACTCTTCAAAGTATGAATCATCCAAATTCTACCTACGAATGAAGTTATGAAGTGTACAATATGCTAGTACTATTGAGGCAATTTATGAGGAATGCTAAGGATCAGTGCCCACTATTGTCTGGCACTACTCAAACTCATAATTTGCTTCCATCTTTTTGAACATTTTGTGCAGATACTTTTGTATTTATTATTAGAGAAGAGATTGAATCAAACAATGCTATTTTTAAGGACTCTTCCAAAAAAATATGGGTTGACTTTATGATCCTTTGTATCCTTATGAAGGGTAATTATTTTGTTGAGATTTGGACAGATCTTGATGGATTGAAGTTTGCTTAGTGAAGTTGAATCCATGATTTTAATATGGTAGGTTTGTTTAACCTTAATAGAGGTTTTATTATTGAAACAATTATGAGAGGAGTGCTTAGAGCAGTGCCACGACTAGTGCCCACTATTGTCTACCACTGCTGCTCAGCCTCATAACTTACCTTATATGCACTTGGCAATTTTTATTAACAAATCTTTGGGTTGTAATCTTTATTGATTATGTGGAGGTATGAAAGCTCATCTATGATGTCCAAACTATTATAGGAATATATCTTGAACATTGGTTTGGATTTGATTAAGCAAATCAATTTCCATATTTTGATAAGATTGGATTAGACTAGGTAACTTGGTAACATATCTTGATCCTAAACTTATTGAAGATATTTTATATGTTGATTATCTTGCTATTTTATGTTAACATGCCTTAAACTCTTATATATTGAAAGGTTTTTGTAGGTAAAATGTGTGGAGAATTTTAGCACTTATTTTTTTTAGAACTTGTTTTTTAGAGTGCATTTTGTTGGTAATCAAGTGAGTCACTTTGTTTTTATCTTTTAGGGAAAGTTACAGTAGAGTGATTTAGATCTTAGACGTAAAAGTGAGGTTGCTAATTTGGTGAGTGTTAGTGCTTGTAATCACTTGCCGTATGAGGTGTTAAGATAATGGATTATCTCTCTGGGTAAGAACTTGCAGGAAAACCAATTGCATAAACATATTGAGTGTTCATTGTTTTTCTGCTTTGTTCTTCACTAGTGCCTAAAGCAATTGGCACTACTCTTAAGCATTGCTTCTAGCACTACTCAGTTTACTTGCAATTATCATTTTAGATCTTTCAAGTACGATCCAACCTTATTTTTTCTATGCTAAGGTGGTCTTATTAATATGATATATTTTTAAAAACAACAAATGTCCTTTAAACCACATTTTGAAACTTTGAATGTCTCAAGTTAAAGAGTTCGCAAGCTATTTCTGATGCTTGCGTCTAAATCCATTATCTTAAATGGTATCATACCCCACACTATGGTGCAAAAAAAACTCTTTATATTTACATAACTATCATCTAAAACATTATATTTAGGTTCACAATGCAAACAACCTATAGCTTTGATTATAAAAATTTATATAAACTTAATTTGGAGAAAGACTTATTATAGCCATTTTTATAATAAGTAAATTAGGTTAAAAGATATAAATTTATAGTATATAACCCATTATAAAAAAGTTTTATAAAGTGTACAATAACTTTTCTAACACTTCTTATAAATAATATGATTTTTACTCTAAATTTAGAAAATTACTTTTTACAAACAAAATATGGCAAAAATTATAATTTTTTTATAAATATATATATATATATATATTTTATAATATATAGCATGAACACGTGAATAAGTATATTATAACACTTTTATAACATGTGAATTATTTTTACAATATATATTTTGACAATAAATTTAGGATTTTTGAGAATTTAAATAATTTAAATTTTTGTTATAACTTTATAAATACACATTATTTTTGAAAAACTATCCTATACATCGCTATGGAGCTTTTATACTCCATAAGCAGGTTTAGGGTGTAACAAGGATCTTATAAAGTGTAGTAAAAAAAAAAATTGACACTTTGTCATACTATCAACCCACTTGTGTAGTTTAAAAAACTCTATAAGTTGTGGATCAAATAATAATCCGTCATAATTTTTAAGGTTAATAATATAATTTTAAAATTTTTAGCAATAAACATCCCAAACTCATATGTTTTTGCTTATAATACATATATTTTATAACTTAAAGTTTTATAAAAATAATTTTTAAAGTTAAATAATGTATGAGTATTTGGAAAATCATTGCACAATTGAATTTTGATGTAGTTATTCATGTAATTATTCTAATTTTCATACTATTTCTTAATAACGCAATTGGGGTTCTCCAGTTACACTAAATTCAATGAGACTCATAAAATACAATGGTTACAGAAATATGCCACCTCAGTGTAATTACAATCAATTACACTCAAGTCTAATTAATAGGTGACTTTCAAAACATTACCTTAATTTTAATATTAAATATTTATAAATTTGTTACATAAAATTTTTACACCAACAAATGCCACCTAATAATTGGATTTGGGTGTAATTGTTTGTAATTGCATAAGGATGACATGTTTGAGTAACCATTATAATTGACAGGTACTACCGAATTGGGTTTAATTGGAGCACCTCAACTGCACTTCTAATTCTTAGGGAAGATGAAAATTTGATTAATTACGAGGTAATTACACCCAAATTTAATTTTAAAAGATATCTGTATACAATTTATAAAAATATATTATAAGCATAAACACATATGGGTGTTTGGGATGATTATGACAAAAATTACTTATATTATAAATCCGAAAAAATTATATTATTTAAACCCTAAAAAATTTGAAGTTATGATTAAAAAGTTTATTATAAAAATAATTTATATGTTATAAAAGTGTTATAATATATTTATTTATCAAATTTTATGACCAAGAAGTATGGACATAACTTATTTATGTGTCCATTATATATTATAAAATAATGTATTTGTTCATAAAAATATTATAGTTTTTTTTCATAACCTATTTATGAAAAACAACTTTCTAAAGTTACGACAAAAAAATTATATTATTTATAAAAAGTGTTATGTAAGTTATTGGACAATTTATAAAACTTTATTTATAAAGGTTTTATATTATAAATTTTATATTATTTTTTACTAAATTTACATATTATAAAATGAATATAACCTACTATAAGCCTTTCTC
This sequence comes from Gossypium arboreum, assembly GCF_025698485.1. Lineage (NCBI taxonomy): Eukaryota > Viridiplantae > Streptophyta > Magnoliopsida > Malvales > Malvaceae > Gossypium > Gossypium arboreum. The sequence continues at coordinate 108,641,730 of NC_069079.1, forward strand.
CAAATTAAGTTTATATAAGCTGTTTATAATTAAAGCTACAAATTATTTGAATTGTGAATTTAAATATTATAAGGTCGATGCTAATTATGCAAATACAAAATGATTTCTTGCACCATATAATACTATTTGAGAGAATGGTGGCAAACACAAGCACCATAGAAAACTCTCAAACTCTTTAATTTAAGACATTCAATGATTTGAAACATGGTTGAGAATACATTTGCTCTTCTAAAAAATATTTCTCATATTAACGACATCCTCTTAGTATAAAATTAAAACAAAAATAATGTTTGATCATACTAGCATGTTGCATATTTCATAATTTCAATTATAGGTGAAATTGAGAGAACCATACCTCGAAGACTACATGAAAAAATGAGATCTTGATAATCATAATGATACAAATTCAAATTTAGGTGATGATGAACTCGATAAAAAACCAACAGATGATGATAATAAGCATATGTTAAATATTAAAAAGGAATAACCAACAAATATGTACAACAATTAGATAAAATTGTATATGATGTTTATTTTCTTATTATTTTAATTAGTAATTGTATTATCAACTACTTTTCTAAACTAACATAATACATATGATGATTTGATTTTAATTTTTATTACTGTTTAGAAATTATTTTTATCATACTAATAATTTTAAAAAAATAAATATGTAATGGTGTAATTACAATTTGTACTACCAAGCACGACTTAGAGAATTATGATGTAATTACATTTTGTCAGTCAAACATATTTAAAAAATTATAATTCTTTGTAATTACAAACGAGTATAATAGCAAAATAGACCCTACCTTAATTTTAATATAAATTATTTGTAAAATTTTCCACTCAAAACCATTATTAAATTTGGATGTGCTTACATATTCTAAGTTTAATTTATTTAATTATCATTTCAAATAATATAAAAATATGATTTTTTTTCACATGATGTCCTTTTAAATAAATCATCCTCTCACAGCATTTTTTTTATAACAATCTAAAAAATTTAAAAATTTTCACAGCAATTTTCACAGATTTTTTAAACTCATTTTAAAGATGATCAAAAATCGAATTAAAATACTAAAAATGAGGATTTAGTGGACAAAAATGAACTTTTTCAGACAACAACAACGTTAATGTTAAGCCTAAAAAGGTTGGATTGTGAACTCGATCTTAAGTTGGGGTTTAGATCCACATGAATGGGAGTTTGGTTGGGCTCAACCGACCTATTAATAAGGCTTGTAGCACCTATAGTTTTGGTCCAAATGAATGCTGGATCCTTGATCTTACGTTGTTGGATTGGGACATTGTATTTTCATTATTAAGTGGCAGTGGCAAACTACGAGGTTTCGTTTCAATGATAAAAGCAGAGAGCAAACCTCCAAACCTGTTTCAATAATGTGTCATAATGTTATGGAGTTAGAATATGTTCAATGTGTTATGGAGCTTACATAAGAAGATGTACTTGTTTCTAATAGCGTATATAAGTTTATGCCATCATCTTGATTGTATTGCAGTTGATCGACCCCAAATGATGAATGCTGCCTTTTGCAATTTCCTAGATGCAGAATCCAGCCGTTAACGCACTTCCGATCACCATATGTAAACTGTTTGTCAACAATTATCGCATTCTAAGGCGATCTCCTGGAGTTTCTTCTCAGGTTACGGTGCTCGGGTCACATGATTTTGAGCCATTTCAACAAGGGAAGGAACATAGGCTTCAAGTGGGCCAAGAACAAGCAATATTAGCATGAATTCTAGGATGGACAAGAGCAATCCTTCGGTTTCGAGTTGCTGTAGAAGGATCCAGTTTTGTGTTATTGACATTGAAACTAGTGGACTTTGCAAAGAGGATGGGCGGATTATTGAATTCGCAATCCGGGATCTGTCGGGGGGCAAGAACAGTTGTTTGCACACCCCATGCATTTAATCAACAAATGCAGCACCTTCACATAAAATGAAAAAAAAAAAAAGAAGAGCTCAAAGTTATCATTCAATGCAGATCTTTCGCAAACAGATGTGCTCTTGGCGCTCCATGCTATTGTTGAGAGTCGAACTCAAGACCTCCCGCTTACTAAACGGGTGCTCCAACCGAGCTACAAGAGCCTCGTTGAGAGCTCCTTCGAAAACAATTTAAAGATTCATAACTGAAGTAGATTACATGTAAGGACTCAAAATAGAAAATAAAACATATATTGCTCTTGTTGAGAGTCGAACTCAAGACCTCCCGCTTACTAAACGGGTGCTCTAACCAACTGAGCTACAAGAGCAACTTGGTGCCATAAGCCTGTAATTTTTTTTTCTTATGATATATTAGGTGAGTTAAAATTAGGAAAATTATTGATTAAAATTTTGTTAGTCTTTTACAGCGGGAAAAACTATCCCATAATTGAATTTGGGTACAACTAATTACGTATGCGACGCACGTTTGGATATTCATTGTTACTTAAGTCTTTAATTATATAGTTATGTAATTATAACTTTTACTTAAAAAATCAAATATAAAAGGGATAAAATACAAGTGATTCCTCAAAATCTGTATGAGGACAATGAAACAACAAATGAAGTTGAAAGTTTTGAAAGTGATTGGGAAACAAGATTTACTCACCACCGTTCGTTCCTTTTAAACATTTTCGGAAATATAGTAACAAAGAACAGAACGATAGATTTCATATCCAAACCTTCCTTGTATATGTTATATACACTATATATGTGTGCCGTGGAATAGAGTCGTGTGTCAATACCACTAAAACTTTACCTTTATATATAATAAGTGTTAGTACAAGTAGTGTGTTTACAATTTTGGAACACAGGAAGACTAATGTGTATACAAAAGTCACTGATATTTCACCATCATCATCAAACAAAGTTATTAAGATGCTCTAGCCGTTGACATCTACCTCTTCAAGGCCATCAGCATCACTAGGAAGCTCACCATATGAAATGGAATATCATGCCTATTTCCTTTTTTCCCCCCTGTATCGGCCATAATCGGTGCATAATAGAGCATTTTAGTCACAACCACGAGTAAGAACTACAAATAATGCATGCAATTTCAAGAGCTAATGTCGATACAGCAGTTTGGAAGTGTCTTTATCTGCTGAGGCACTGTGATTTTCTTCCGTGTTTAAGTGGTGAGTTTTGTTATGCTTTAAACCTTAGCTCAACTCCGGTATGTATTGTAGGAAATGAAAAACCTGAAACCTGGATGATTCACTTGTAAAAGCCAAAGCCAGCTATCAGCGGCTCGTAAAAGGGAATTACCTTTTTGAGATTTATGGACTTCATCAGGATTCCAGAATGAAACTTTGAACTTATAAAAAGCAAGTCCAAATGTACGCAATGGTATCTTTAAGGACATTTTAGCACCATGAAACTCCCGAGCATGAAGCTACGGAACCCATCCATGCTGCCACCTGTTCCAATATATAACACATAGTATACAAAGTGACGGTCAGAAATAATACAGAGGAGCAAACCACATATGAAGGATGGCAAGATGCGTACCTGGTGAGGGTGTAGACAGAGAGTGATAGGTTAGAAAGCAGGCATCCAGATTTTGAAGAGTTGGACCCATTGGTATCTATATATAGGAAACCTTGATTTAAAAAAAGAAATTGTCAGATATAACCGAGTTTAAAATCACAATAGCAATTAAAAAGAGCCATATGAAAAAAAGAAAAAAAATACCATGCCACTGAAATCCAACTTGAAGGTGATAGATCACAGCTACTTTTATGTTTTCAGTGACGGAAATCGAGATGCCAGAACAGAAATCTACAGGATGCATGGTAATTAGGGAAATAAGTGGCAAATGCTAATGTAACGAAGGACAAAGGAATACCTTGTCGACCAAAGGCTCACGACTAAATGGTTGATCATGTTCTAAATATTCGAAATTAAGCTGACCAGGAGGGTTACCGCTATCACACTCGTCACTTGATGAACCCCAAAACGATCTATTACTAAGTGACAGTGTAGTCAGTCTCTGGATATTTTGATCTCCAATATTCAGCTGGCTCCGAGCCCCTTGGACAACACTGTTAGCTCTTCTTCCTATTCAACAATCACTGTTGCTACCATCACTACTTGTTTCCCTCGATGATTACGTATCAATCTCCTCTCCAGGCCTCCTATTGAAAAGATGGAAAATAAAATGAAATAACACAACATTCTATTAGCCTAGCATTTCAATTAATGATTTACAGCTGAAGAGAGCTCATCACCTTGCACTCCAGCCTCTATTTATATGTCACTAAGATTAAGGACCAAACAGCATATAGTTTAAAGCAAATCAGCAAAACATTGTGATACCTGTACGAATGGGGTAAATTTTATTAAATTTCATTCACCGATGGTGTCAATTTTCAAGTTTGGAAAATCAGTCAACTTGTGATGGCTTTTTAGATGGGATCCAGGAATTTCTGGGCTGAGATGTCTTCATAGCATTCGAAGATCTATCACTTAATTTCGAAACGCACTTCAAACCAATCGATTTTGAGTTCGGTAGCTCAAGTTATGATCATTTTAGTGAAGATTGCACTAGCAGAATTTCTGGCCGGGATTATTACAAATATTAACTAGTGTAAATACAAAGTGTTAATAATTACAAATTGTACTAATCTTCTTCACATTTGTCGCCCTCTTCGGCGGAGGATGACTCACCCACTATCTTCTTCCTTTGAACTATAGCCTGCATCTCCTTACGCAGTTTTTTCCATTCAATCCTTGTAGGAAAAAAAAAGATGTCAAAAGATCTAAGAATGTAATGCACCATGCTCAGGCTAACTCCATGCAAGTTAAGGGGACCATAAGCCACCTTTATACTACCTACAAGGACATACCTCGCATTATGTACGTTATTAACAAAGGCTTTCTTGGCCCCTTGTATAAACCTTGTAGAATACCACCTAATGATCAAACTTCAAATATTCCAAGTTAAACTTAGCTTGGACATCCTTTACCACTAAATCATTTTACAGGTTCCTAAGATTGCTCTTTAATTTCTTGATCCTCACCTCCAATTTAGGAATCCGAGTCTGAATAAGACAAAATTTTTGCAAGTGGGTAAGGTTGCTAATATTAATTTAATTCCTATTGTAGTCTTGCTCTTTTCTCCAGTTCTTTTTTTTTTCCTTCTATAAGTCTTGGGAGAGCTTCCAATTAACTTGCTTCAGCTGTTCATTCTCTGTCAAATAAATGATCATGTCTTAAAGGAAAATTTAAAGATGATGCTTCCTGACGAAAGATGACTTGAAGTTTCCCTTTCTTTCTCTTAAGAGGCAAATGTATGAATTTACTTGAGCTTCCTGAAGACAATGAAAGCTTCAGGAGAAAGCTCCGATGGGACTAAGGCATGGGAATCACTAATAAGAGCCATACGAGCTTCCTAAAGACAATAAAAGCTTCAGGAGAAAGCTCCGATGGGACTAAGGCATGAGAATCACTAATAAGAGCCATACTTTCTACAAAATAGGAAAATATGTTAGAGAAATGAAAAGAAAAAAAGTTATATAAACAAAAGCTAGGCTTGCACATACCTGCATTAAGAGTCTTCATAGGGTCTTCAATGATATGCTCTATCCTTTCTATAGATGATATAGTAGGAAGCTCAACATTCAAGTGCTGATGTACATGCTAACAAACAAAGTCAGAAGGTTCCTTCAGCTAGCTTTACTTGATAATATGTTTTGATATAACAAATTAAAATATTTTTAAATAAAAGTTAAAGTTGAACAAAATTGGAAAAATGATAAAATCAAGTTAAAATGGTTTTAATTGAGTTAACAATTTTTAATCAAGTTAAAATTATTTTAAAACAAGTCAGTATTACTTCAGGGTATCGATACTTTTTGGCCAAGTATCGATAGTTTTCAAAATATCGATACCCATTCTAAAATTGATACCAAATTGATATTTTGTCTTCAACCAATTCAACTAAGTATCAATTCAGTATCGATAAATTTCATATGGTATTGATAAAATCCCATTGGCATCGATATCTTTAGCTCCAACGGTCATTGAACTTTGTATTAAATGTAAAAATTATCGATACATTGTTTGCAAGTATCGATACTCATTCTTGCAGGTGGATTTAATGATCTAGTATTTTCATCCCTACGACTCTATTAACTTCGACAACAATCCCAATGGTTGGAAATGAATTAGAAGGTATAAATACCATCTTCCAAAGGTCCTACAATAATAAGAGAGATCATTAAGCTTAAAGTTCAATCAAAACAACCTTAGTGATGAATCTCTTTGAGAGGGTTGAATTTTAAGGTTTGGGTAGAAACCTTAAGGGAGTTGCAATCTTAAAATTTTGGTTAGAAATCTTAAGGGAGATTGTAAGGTTAAACCTTGTCCTCAAATGTTAGCAAATTAGCGAATTTGGGAAAATCCTTAGTTGTGGAAAGCTAAGTTAGTGGAATAGGAAATTGAGGCTGAACCACTATAAATCATTGTGTTCTTTGTTTCATATTCTTTACTTTTACTTCCACAAATTTTAAAAGGCCAATTCGTCCCCCTCTTGGCTATTTCTTGTGATCAATTGAACTAACAATTGGTATCAGTGCTAGTCTCCAAAGATGGTTTAATAACCAAGAGAAGATCCTCAGAGAAGCTCAAACGATCATCAATACTTTCTACAAAAAAGACATACACTTCCGGGTCACATTTCTATAAAGAATCTCAGTCCATCTTAAAGCCTCCATACTTTAATGGAGTAAATTACTCTTATTGGAAGACAAGAATGATACTTTTCATTCAAGTAAATAATTTTGTTATATGAGACATTATTATGGATGATCCTACAATTTCATTCAAACAAGAAGGATAACTTTTAGTTCCAAAAAGCAAGAAGGAATGGAATAAGGAAGATAGGAGAAACATTCAACTCAATGCCAAGGCAATGCACATTCTATTTTGTGCACTTGGTCTGGATGAGTATAGTAGAGTTTCTTCTTGTTCAAATTCCAATGAGCTATGAGACAAGCTTAAAGTCACCCATGGAGGCACTAGCCAAGTGAAAAAGTCTAAAGTTGGAATCCTTACACTCAACTATAAAACTTTTAAGATTAAGCCCAAAGAGGATATTAAGGAGATGTTCGATCAGTTTACAATAATCATAAATGGATTGAAGTCTTATGGAAAGATTTATCCAAATGAAGAGGTGGTAAAGAAGATGCTTCGAAGTTTACCTATATCGTGGGAAGCTAAGGTGATTGCAATTGAAGAAGCAAAGAATTTAAAAACATTAACTTTGGATGAGCTCATTGGTTCTTTGCTTACACATGAGATGAGACTCAATGAAGGGACCAAAGAAGAAAATTTTGTGAAGAAAAAGGTTGGTATTACTTTAAAATCCACCAAAAATGAAGACTATGAATCGAGTGAAGAGGTGGATGAAGACAAAGAGATGAAGATGTTTTCTAAGAGATTCAAGAGGTTCATGAAGTCCAATAAAGGAAGAAGATTCCAAAAGATGGAGGAATTGAAGCTTGAATCTACCAAGGAGAAATATCTCATTATTGCTATGAGTGCAAGAAACTGGGACACATCAAGTTTGATTGTCCTCAATGGAAGAAGAAGGGATCAAGCAAACAAAAGCTTAAAGCTAATGTAGCTACTTGGAGTGATAATGATTCCTCCGATGATGAAGATCAAGAAGTAGCCAACCTATTCCTTATGACCATCGATGATTCTAAGGTAACTTCTAACTCATCTACTTCAAATTCTTATTCTTTTGATGAGTTGTAAGATGCTTATGATGAATTAGGCTTGGAGTTTGAATTAATGGTTTCAAAATATAGGAAAACTATTTCAAAATTAAAAGATGAAAATAATTCACTCTCTAAAGTCAATCATGAACTTGAAAAAAAAAATGATATGCAAGCTATTATAAATGATTTTGAGAAAAAGAATTGTGACTTGCATAATTTATTTTCTAAAGTTCATGATGATCATCAAAAGCAACTTGAGTTGCTTAAGAGTGAAAAAATCACTCTAACAAAATTTTTGAGAAATGAGAAAGAAAAAAAAAATCTTTGATAAAATTAGCTTTAATTTCTATAAGTATAGATGTCATCCAAGTTTTTAGAAAGGAAAAATTGTTAAAGGTGTATAAGTCCTTAAAGGACTTATAACTACTAAAGATAAGGATATACTTTCTAAATGGGTACCTACAGGGACTAGAATCTTGGAAACTAATGCTTATGGACTCAAAAGGAATTGGGTACCAACAACAAAAAATTAATTTTGTGTTTATAGGAAAATGTGCATTGCTTCAAGGAGAACATTACTAATGAAAATTCTATGTGATTGCACCTTAATGTTAACTTGGTATGTTAGTTCACTTGTTCCTTATTTTTAATATCTATATTGGACTAACCACTTTCTTTTTCTCTTAAGCTTTATTTGATTATTTTTATATAACAAAAGGGGAGAAGAGAAAGGTAAATTTAATGTTTGATTGATTATGATTAATTGATTTTATGTCAAATATAGTAACCATATTTTCAAAGTAAAATGAATGTCAAATTTGATCTTATGTCAAATTTTTAAGCCTTAAATTGAAAATTACTTTTATATAAGGGAGCAAAATTTTCAAAAATAAATTTACAAAATGTTTTATATAAAAAGGAGAGATTGTTAAACTAGCTTTATTTGATAATATGTTTTAATATAACAAATTAAAATGTTTTGAATAAAATTTAAAGTCAAACAAAATGGACAAAATGATAAAATCAAGTTAAAATGGTTTTAATTAAGATAACCATTTTCAATCAAATTAAAACTATTTTAAAACAAGTCAGTATTGCTCCAGGGTATCGATACTTTTTGGCCTAGTATCGATGGTTTTCAAAATATCGATACCCATTCTAAAATTGATACCAAATTGATATTCTATTTTCAACCAATTCAACTAAGTATCGATCCAGTACCGATACTTTTCATATGGTACTAATAAAATTCCATTAGTATCGATATCTTTAGCTCCAACAGTCACTGAACTTTGCATTAAATGTAAAAATTATTGATACATTGTTAGCAAGTATCAATACTCGTTCTTGCAGGTGGATTTAATGATATGATATTTTCATCCTCATAATCTATTAACTTCCACAACAATCCCAATGGTTGGAAATGAATTAGAAGGTATAAATACCATCTTGCAAAGGTCCTACAATAATGAGAGAGATCATTAAGCTTAAAGTTCAATCAAAATAACCTTAGTGATTAATTCTTTCATACTTTTATTGTACACAGTTGTGAGCTTTCATTGTTATTCTTTAGCTCAAGTGTATTCTTGTTTATTTGAGCTTAATTGGCAAACATTCTGATATTGTAAGGATTATTTCTTTGTTTGCTTTTTTGTGTCTCTTTGAGAGGGTTGAGTCTTAAGGTTTGGGTAAAAACCTTAAGGGAGTTGCAATCTTAAGATTTTGGCTAGAAATCTTAAGGGAGATTGTAAGGTTAATCATTGTCCTCAAAGTTGATCAAATTAGTGAATTTGGGAAAATCCTTAGTTGTGGAAAGCTAAGGTAGTGGAGTAGGCAATTGGGGCTGAACCACTATAAATCATTGCGTTGTTTGTTTCATATTCTTTACTTTGCTTTCCAATTCACCCTCTCTTAGCTATTTATGGTGATAAATCAAGCTAACGTCCTCACTATCCCGATGCCATATAGTATATGACATAGGCCAAGTGGTAATATTTGACACATAAAAAACCCAATCACTTTTTATGGGATTGCACCAACGGGGCTATGCTCATAAAAATAGAGCTTTATCTCGTTTAACTTCAAAGGCTCTCGAACGGATACACAGATCCAACCAATACACTAATTTGGCACCCATTGCCTCATCGGACAATTTCGAAGTAAATAGTTTACGCCTAGCATTTATCAGTATAACCAAAATAAAACTTGTGCCCAACACTCATCGACATGTAATCGAAGTAACCTATGACATGTAATCGAAGTAACCTGTACTCTATCTATCCTATGGCTTGCTAACTATATCCGGCTCTGTTCGAACATTTAAGAGGGTAACAATTTATTCAAATGATTATTTGGTTCAAATTGTAATTCATCAGTTCAATTCATAGTTCAAATCATCAACTCATCACATAGCATATCCCACTTTAGCCCAATTCAAAGTCAATTTCATAATTTCATCAACTTACACCATTTTCAATACTATTCAATTTAGCCTTCTATCTTGATAATCAAACATAATCATACCAAATTTGATTCAATTCAACTAATCCATCTCAAATTATAATTCAACATATTCAATTTATCAGTCAATTTATCATTTCATTACGATTAAGTACATATCTCACATTTTGTACCAAATTGAAAATAATTTTAATTTACTATCAAACATCCACAAATTCATAATTTAGTTACATAATAATTTAAATACCATATGAACTTACCTGGTTAAATTAGCAAACAAGTTGAAACTTCAAGGACTATTCAACAATTTTGTCTTTTCCCCTATTATTTTCGATTTGGTCCAATTTTTGATACAATTATTCGATTCAATTTATTAATTCCAAACATATTATAACATCCTATTATATGTATATATCAATTCAATTTCATTTTTGAATATGACTAAAATTTTAAATTTTATTCAATTTAGTCCTTAAAACTAAAATTACAATATCTTTCAAATTTGAGATTCTATTTTAAAATCAATCTCAATTACATCCTTCTAAGACCCTTTTCTATCCATAATTACATAAATTTCATACCAATTTCGAAATATTTACAATTTAGGCCCTATGTTCAAAACTAACAATTTTCACTTTACAAATTAGTTCCTTTTCATATTTAAGCTTAAAATCTAACTAATTAGTACCGATTTCTTAAACCATTCATCAATGGAAACTTTTAAAAAATTTAACAGTTTTACAAATTAGTATACGGGTTAGTTAAATCAAGCTCTCAAGACCTTATAAACATAAAAATTACAAGAAAACGACTTAATTGCACTTACCAAATTGAAGCTGAAAGTTTGAATATTTCAAACCCTATTTCTTTCTTTCCTAACCTTGAAGAAGATTATGAATAGAAAGAATGCTTGTTTTTCTTTAATTATTTTAACTTATATACTTATATTAATAATTAATTATTTTTAATTAATTTAATTAAACATAATTAATTAATCTTAAACTTAATTTAATAAAGTTAATGGACGAAAACTCCATTCCACCACGTTTGGCACATTTGGAAGGGTCCAATTGCTCAATTGGTCCTTCGGTTAATTAAAAATCCATAGTGATGAACTTTTACCATTTTTACAATTTAGTCCTTGTACCTTAATTAACTATCCAATTGACAAAATTAAGGGACCAAATTTTAATTAACCTATATAATAATATTTACGAGCTTAATCATCTAAAATGGGGTTCCGAAACCACATATTTTGACATACTGACTTTTAGGTCGTTACATCGTAATAACAACATGGTTGTCATTTTCATCATAATGGTGGTGCATTACCTATTAGGATTTTTAGCATTAATGCAGTGATTTTTTCATGACTACTTGTATTTTTTTTTGAATTGATGGAATAAATAAAATTACCACATGTTCATTTGATTAATCTTTGTATGAACTTCTTTAATGGTCTTTGTATGAAAAGCAAAATGTATTAGCAAATATTAACTCCTTGATTACCTAACGTTTAATTAGTAATAAGTTACATTATAAGGATGAATTATAACATGAGAAAACTACTTATATTAGTAGGTACTATAAATTGACCATAGTCTATAGAATAAGATTGAGCAATGATTCAATTTTAAAAAGGACTATTGGAAACATGTGCTTTGATGGTAATGGGCCGAAAGTTGGTATGTTATGTACTTGACTTATGCATGGCCGGTTTCACTCACAATTGTGGAATCATAGCTTGAATAAAAGATTAAATGGTATCTTCTCACTGGCATTGTATGGATTATAAAAATAGAACGTGATCACTAGTCATTTGTTTGGGTTAAATGACTAATCATTATTGTTTGTAAGTATCCATGAGATAAAATTGGTCAAATTAGGTGAACAAATTTATCTAAAGGGATCAATGATATCCTATGAGGGTACAACACATATGACAAGATCAAGGGACAACAACTTTATATGTGTAGCTTTCATAATTGTATATAATGGGGAGATCAATATGATGCTTTTAATTGTGTGACTTTGTAACTAAGTAACTTTGTAATTAATAGAAGAAAAGTTGGAACTTAATTACAAATTATTAAGCTCTAATTGTATATGTTCGATCGGTCCCTTCGTTGGCTCACTAGCTTTGAATGAATTGCATAATAAGAATTGATTGAATGTAAGGATGAAAATGACATATGAGAGATAGATCACATTAATTATTATTTGTTGTAAATGCATTTTCTCAAGAAGGTAAGAGATGACTAAGAACTAATTTAAATTATTTCGATGATTATTATTTAATTGGATGAATAAATTAAATAGTTGGATCCAAAGTGAGCATTAAATTAAATAGTCATCATAGTTATATTTTTATTCATACAATTAAATTAATTTGCTCATAGATTTTAACATGACAAAGTCGTCATGATTTTAATAGAATTAGAATTGAGTTATGTGAACTATTTAATTGAATTAATTAATTTTAAAATAATTATTTTTAAGAATATTTAAAAGTTGGTTTGGATAATTATATGAGTTTAGTTTTTGATTTAATTTAAGAGAGATTAGTACATATAATTAAATCGAAAATGGATTGACCCGACTAGCCCACCTAGGGTATGCTTGCGTGACATAGAAGCCAAAAATTCCCCTGAAGCCGCCGGCTTGAGATGGAGGCAGTCCTAGTCAAACTTGAATTTTCTCTTGAAAGTATTCCCATATAAATAATATGTCTGCGCGGAAATTCACAGATAAACAAAATACTAACAGAAAAGTTTATTGAAATTTAGTGAAAATTTTTGAGTTCTATGAGATTATAATTGCATTCCTCAAACAATTATAATTGAAATTTAGAAGTTGTTTTTCAGTTTTGGCACCCTTACATGGAAGAAGTCAATTTTACCCTCTAGCAAGCCTCAATTTTCATCTTGTGTTCAATTCTTTAATTTAAAGTCAACTCTCTAAGCATTTGAGAATTCTAAAATAGTAGAGAAAAGAATTCAATTGAAAGCTTGAAGGATTTGAACTCTAGTTTAGATTGATTAACAATTTGAGCACCTTCCCAAAAGTCTATTGCGATTTTAATACTCTCCGACCTTGGAACATAAGTACTTAATTTGATTAGATTTATTGCTATAAATATCCAAATAAAAATCTATTTTAGGGAATATTAAAATTTTATTATGCTAACTTTGATTATTTTTTAAAATGATTTTCCAACATCACCTTCTACTATAGCATCATCCATTATAAATATTGAAGGATCAACATCGATTTTAGTAGACAAGATGGTAAAAGCAAAAGGACACGAGATAAGAAGAAGGAATTTCTTGATGAAAAAAATTGGAAGAAGAAGAAGATCCCTATTTATAAGTACTTAGGTAGGAAACTAAAGCAACACTCCGAGGAACAACAATAACAAAGAAATCACATATTTTAAAAACTTCAATCAAAGGCAAACATGTCCAAAAGAAATTAATATCAAGGCACAATGGTTAGGGCAATTATCACGATGTTTTAAAATCCCTTCAGGCCTTGCTAGAACTAAGGGTGTACATAAGGCTGATTTGGTTTTTATATATCAAGTACCAATAAATTGATTAAACAACTAAAATCAAATTAAATTTAAACCTAAAACTGAATTAACCGAACTAAGTTTTTTTGATTTAGTTCAGTCAATTTTTCAATTTTTATTGTTTTCTTTAAAGATTTATTCATATAGGCTTAAAGGTCAAAAAGACCCTTAGTAAAAAAAAAAAATTGAGTCATTAAAAAAATACATCTAATTAAGCTTTAGTGATAAAAAAATCAACTAGACCCTTCGGTTAGTGGAAATTGTTAGTTGGCTGGTTTGACTGTTAATGGTGTTGACACAGTTGACGATAGCATTAGAAGATGACACGTGGCATGTTACGTAGAAGGATGATGACTTAGCATGCCACGTCAACAACGTTAACTTATTTTAAAAAAATAATTAATAAAAAGTACATATAGAACGTACTTGGAAAAATGGTTGTCTAGAATTATTTTAGATGAGTGCAAGACTATAAAAAATATAAGTAAAATATTAATAATTATTTAAAAATTATAAAAATATAAAAAATTTAAAAATAAAAATATTGATAATTTATAAAAATTATACATATGGATTAAATCTAGATTTATTTGAATTTTGATAATCATTTGTTTAGATTAATTATAGATGAGAGCAAAACTATATAAATTTTATGAATTAAAGCAATATTAATAATTCTAAAAATCATAAAATTGTAAATTCATTTCATTATTAATATAATATAACTTCAATTATATTTTATGTCAATATGATCAACTTGCACATTTGAAATCGAAATTATTTAAAATTTTTATAGTTGATTTTACGTCAATAATTTTTAAATCTTTTTCATATTTAAATTTTTTAACAATTATTAATATTTTTATAATCTATATATTTCCAATATTTTTATTTTATTTTAAAAAATTATTATTGTGACATGTCATGTGTCAACTATTAGTGATTTGTCATCAATCACGTCAACGCCATTAATGGTCAATCTAATCAATTAATAGTTTCATTAACGGAGGACTTAATTAATTGTTTTTTATATGATTAAGGGTGCACCTTTTTAAGGGGTTAATTAATTTTGTTTCATTTTTACTAAGTATCTTTTGACCCTTAAGTCTTATATATAAAAAGAATTATCATTGTAAAATATTTAAGAAATGATACATTTTATATTAATGTATCTATCTAAATTTATATTTAGATTAAGGAAAATATTTGGTACATTGTCGGTGTTTTTAGACTCTATAAGTAGAGTTAGAGAATTGACAAGTGTCCTATAAAAGTATAGTAAATTATTTAAAAAATATTTTAAAAAAAGAGACATATGTCAATTTTTAAGACTATTTGTGGAATAAAAAAAAGTACACTGCCAGTGTACCACCCACATTTAGATTAAGTTAGTTGATTGATTTGGATTTAATTATTTTACATTTAAGTATTTAATTTTTGGCATAATATTTTATTTGGCCCTCCAGCTTTACACAAAAAGTCATTTTAGCTATTCATTTAAATTTTTGCTTCATCTAATTCTTAAACTTACATTGTTTGTCAAATAACCCCAAAATGGTGTGGAAAAGGGTGGCATCCACGTGTATGTCACGTTAGCAATTAATTAATTTTTTAAATTAAATATATTTTATACTTTTAAAATGATTTAAATGATTTTTAATTTTAAAAATAATTTTTATATTTTTTGAATTTTTAAATTTTAAAAATTAATCGGTGATGTGAAATACACGTATGTCACATTAGTAAAGTTAAACCCTCCATTTTAAGGGTGATTTGATAAAAATAAGCTCAAAGAGGTGAAAAAATAAATGAAAGGTTAAAATGACTTCTTTTTTTAATCATTATACCTTAATATTTTACTTAAGTAATTAAATGGGTAATTCAATTGAATTGGGTTATTTATTGAAATTAATTAATGATACATATCTTTGATGTTTATGGCTTGTTATCATTTGGAATGTCTTCACGAAATGCAAGAGAAAATCCAAATCATCTCCAAAGGGATCGAATAGGTTTAAATCAGTCAAGTTATTATAGTGAAGTGTGATTAATGCTATGGCAAACCATTAATAAGAATGTAGTGGCAATTGAGAGAATGATGATGTATAAAATGTGCAAAATGAATAAGCAATCAATTAAGAAGGTTGTGACAAAGACACTACGACAAACAATAGAGGGGCTACGATGTTGATAGAGTACGCTAGGAGTACTAAAGAATCTACCCTTACTAACCTCTAACGCTTCAGCAAATCTTAATTATTCTACTGCTCAGAATAGTTTTGCTATGGTTTGCTTCTTTTGAGAGCAAGACCTAAAGTTACCTTACCTAGGGCGCTATATGTTTATAGGCCTTGAGTTTGGTTCCCAATATGTTTCTTCTTCCTTCTGTATGAAATACTTCTCTATGTCTAGAGACTGTTATAAGTAGTTGATTAAACACTCATATCATTCAACTTCAACCTAAGTAACCTAACCTTATCAAACTTGGGTTATTTTTTTATATATTTGCTGCACATTTGTCAATGCACCGCATGCATGCAATCCTGAAATACCATAGAATAAAAAAATATATTAATCTAGATCTAAACTTCAACCATTAATAGAAATAAGGGTTTCATCAAAGTAATCTCAACCCTAAGAGATTTAGCTCATGGATTAGTGTAACGAGATTTATGTGCAAGTGTACACAGTTGTTCAAGTAATAAGTAAGTAGAATGGGTTGTTGTCTCTACAGGAACTATGTATGTTAATCAATTAATTACAAAATTATAAATCACAATTTGATATAAAAACTCAATAATTTTAGATAGTGATGATTAAATTAACTAGATGCAAAAAGTGATCCCTAATGCAATTTTTAACTAAGTATGCAAATTATCTAAATGTATAAATGAATGGATATAGCAACAAAAACAATCAACATAAAATAGGCTAGGATAATTATATTAATAAATTTAATTCATTTTCATCATGCTTAACAATGTTCGGAAAACATTGCATGGCAACTCGATCTTTCATGAGTTTGGAAACCAAATTAAGTCCTATCAGAATCTTTTACTTAGTGAAATATGCATTTTATTGATCATATTAAACAAGGGTTTCTTAGCATTTAGCCACAGGGACATTTATGTTTGCAACAGTTTAATCACATAAACCTAAAAAACTATGCAGGATAACAAAGCTAACTAAAGGTATTATGAACCTCTAATTTAGTCGGGTTTAATGATCTAAATTGAGTATTGCACTTCTCAATTATGTGTCTACTAGCTATTGTCTGGTTAGGATCGCTCAGCTAATCTGAATGCTCCCAATCATGTATGAATGAAATATATCTTGATTTTAATCGAAAACATGATCGACTAAGGCATAAACATGTTAAACATGAATCAATTAAATCTTATTGAATTAACATAATCATCCTAGCAAATAGGATTTACAATATCATCGTTGATGCCAAAAACAATAAACACATAGCAAACATAAGTAAATTAAATAACAAGAGGAAAGAGTAAACTCTAATTTAGTTTAGCAGCCTTTCAGATCTTTTTTAACTAATGTATTCCTATGTTCTGCTCGATGCTCCTTTTGCTAAGGGTTTCCTAAGGTGGCCGACCAAAGAAAGGTCTTGAAAAAGCCTTTGTTAGCTAAAGAATGGAAGGGAGATGGATGGCTATGCAAGAGAAAAGAATAGGGAAATGAAAGAGAGAATGATAAATGAGAGAATGAATAAGAGATGACTGTTGAGGGATATGTTATGAATGAAAGGATGATTTGAGAAGTGGAAAGGTATGTGGTATTTATAAGTGAAGGCAAGGGTAGAAAAATAGAATTCAAAATCCCTCTCTTTTCTCTCATACATGGCCAACCACAAATTATGGAAAAGGGGATGACTTGGTTTCTTATTTTTGAATTCAAAACAATGCTATTAATAGCCATAAGGTGGATAGTTTCAAAGACCTAGTTGGTGTGCTGATTTCTGATATTTTTCCAACTGCAAGGACCTTTAATTAAATATCCCAAAACTTTTTTTTGGGCAGCCATCTACTTATGTCAAAATTAGGCTTTCATTCCTCCTTGTTGGAAGGTTTCTCAGTCCAATAATTAATCAGACATGTCCATCTTTTAGTACATTTTTACTAGGTCAAATTAACACCTTTATGATCCAGTTTTGGATGGTCTTGCCGTCCAAATGAAAGGGATATGTGAATGTCCATGCATCATTTATGTTAATCACATCTTTCATGGTCCTCCTGCATAGTGAAAATTCACATCTTATTGTTTAACTTGAAAATAATATAAATTATGTACAAAAATAATGTAATTAAGCATAATTTCACATACTTTATAAATTTGTTTCCAATATTAATAATCAAGTAAAATTCACTTATTTTAATAACAATTATTCAAGATTAACATATTTATTAAGTCAAAAGGTGGTAAATGTATATAGAAAAATCCTATATAATTTCAAGTTTAGACACCCCCAAACTTAAACGATTGCTCATTTCGAGTAATGTTCATGCGCAATACAACTTTTGCTAAGGCAATTCTGCAAAATGATAAAGCATCATCAATCTTTGCACATAATCATGCATAAAAAAGATCATGCTCAAAAATACTTTTTATTAATTAGTAGTTCGAATGCAAATATTTTTCCCAAACTGTATACTAAGTATAAGATAATGTCAACATGAGTCATAGTGTGCATGCATTTCCAAATCATATAATATTCACCAATCAATATGCTTTCCTTATCAACTAAACATAGCAACCACAAGGTTTAATTAGTGGTCTTCATATATTGAACTTATCAATTCCTCTCCACTAATGTAGTCGGTATAATCATCAAATCAATAGGTCTTTTATTAGGTTACAATGGGGCTAGGCTAAAGGTAGGGATAAAGAGATGTGAATTTTTAGGTTCAATCATTTAACCCTAACTTTATCTTGAATCCTTTTGTATCACAACCTTCGTACAAATGGGTACACCCCAAAATTTATTTCAAACTCATGCTCAACCTTTACGTTTCAGACTTTGAACAAACTTTTCTTTGCTTTTTATTCTTTTGAACAAACTTACCTTTGTTATTTCATTCTCTCTCTGTTTCTCTTTTTTTTTTTTAAACTTGAGAAGAGCATGTACATCTTTTTATATTTTTCCTCAAACTTTGATCACCAAGACAAATTCAGTTAAGATAGGTGCAAAAGAACAAGATAAAATAAAAAAAAAGATGATAATACGACTTATGATATAGGTAATTTGCAATAAACACGCCATTAAGCTAAAAAAATTAAGTTTCAAGGGTTAAATTAATAAGATCGGCTTGAAAGGCTCAAACGATCCAAAGGAGGTGTGCCTATATCATATTAGATTCTTATACCTCTTAGGATTTCGACTCAAGAAAGTTACAAAGTCAATTATAAAGACTTAAACCTTCATACATGTCTAATTCTAAACAAATCAAATTTTCATGGAAAATATTACATAAGTCTAAAAAACATACAAGCATTCCATCACTCAAGATAACATAAGAATAACTTAGATAAATTTAGATAAAATCAGAAGTCATGCTTGCATTTGAACACACTTATGAAAAAAATTCTTTCTGAACATTCATTTATTTCAGCATACTTAAGTAAAAAGATTGAAACATACTTTAAACATACTTTAAAAATTCATGCGAAATGCCTTACCCCCTTTAAAAAGAAGTAGAAACACAAAAATATATAAACTTTTTCATGCCCTTTTTAACTCAAATTCATGCAGTTTCGGTGTAATTCTTGTCTAAAAATATAATATAATTATAAAATAATTAAAATGTACTTAAATTATTAACATATTGAATTTTAATTAATTTTATAATAAATTTTCATAAATTTTGATTTAATTTTGATAGATTTACACAAAGGGTGAAAATTGGCTCAGCAGACACTCTTAGAAGCGCAAAACCGGGAAGTGATTTTTGAAGCATCGAGATAAATTAATTTCTTAGCCTAAGATGGTCCAATTGATGAGTATTAATACATAATATAATTAATTTTAATTTTAGTCCAATTTATTTTGGGCTAAAATTATTATTAATTAAATTATGAAAATAGGTCCAATTGTGCTAAACCGAAATACTGATCCAATTGAGCACATGGACTGCCCAAAACTGTCCAACATGCTGACCCAATCAGCTTAAATTAACTGATTATTTGACTTGCAAATCAGATCTTGAAGTTTCCTTGAAATTGAATTCAAACCCTTCTACTTATCAAGCTTTTGTAGATTTGCCCCTAGCTAAATTTAGCAAGTTTGAAATATTCAAACTTGCCATATGTGTAGCTAGCCAAGGGGGGTCAATGGCTACTGATTTTTTTGCTATTTTTAGCAGCCAATCCCAACTATAAATACTCTCATTTGCTACTCATTTCAACACACCTCTCACTCCTTCATTCTTCACACTTCTCTCTCACTTTCTCTCTTCAAAACCCTTCCTTTGTTCTCCATTTTTCCCTTACATTCCCTTGTCGATTTCCCCTATTGGAAAGGAACCCTTCAACCACCATTGGTAGCAACATTCAAGTGCTTGTAGAAGCCTCAGTTCAACAAGAAAAAGTGGAGACGGAGGAGCAGAGCAAACTAGTCAAGCTTTGGAGAAACACCAGATTTGATTCTAGTCCCTATCCTTTAATTTTTATTGTTGTTGTTATGAAAACATCTATGAATACTTGTTATGTTCATATGTTTAATTTAATTAATATGGCTTAAATTTAATTCGTGTTAGGTTGATTGCATTTCGTCATTAAAATTATGTTTGTGTTGTTATAGGTCTTGGTAAATTGTTTGATTAAGTTATTCTTGCATTATAATTGTAAGGTAACTAATGAATTAATTATTAAATCGTGTTGAAATTGTAATTAATTGACATAATACTTAATCAGTGCATGTTTAATCTTCTAAGGTAGTTGAAGGTTAAATTAGCGACAGTATTAAACGATACATTAGCCTTGCATAACTTGCAAGGTTATTGTGATTAAACTCTTTCAATGTAGGTATATATTGTTACCTCACTTAATATTTTATGTGCTTATGAAGATTGATTGATTGTTTGAATTGACATTGAGAAATGTTCAAGAGATTTGTTAATTTAATAAGTATGTATGAGCAGTAATTAGCAAATTACCAAGTTGCCATGAATTTATTCGTAACAACATGAATAAGAGTTTATTAATTCTAAAAGAAATGTAATTAATCTAACACAATTATGTCATCTTGATTAAAATCATCTTTTGAAATTGTGCATTGAAACTTTTATTTTTATTTTGTTTAGTTAAACTTTAGTTTTTAATCACTTCTTCAAAATTGAAATGTTTTTCATCACCAAAGTGTTTGGATTTCATTTCATAAATAATTTTCTTACACAATCCCTGTGGGTACGAAAACTTAACATTTACTTGTCACTTTATTACTTGTTGCAATTGTGTACACTTGCACATTTCCATCATTCCAAGTTTTTGGTGTTGTTGCCGGGGATTGTTTTAAAAGACATTATTTATGAAATTGTTAATTTTGCATTTTGGTTTATTTTTTTTGTTAAATTTTAATTCTATTTTTTTTGTGTTTGTTTTAGGTTTTTATTAGTATTGATCAAATTATTGATTTACTCCTAGTAGACCCTAAAATTGAAAGGACTTTCAGACAAAGGAGAAGACAAGAAAAGTAAAGAATGACTAAAGAGATGAATTTCGAAAATCAAAACCAAAATCTAGGAGAATATTTGCTTATAGAATTTCGAAATCAAAACCAAAATCTAGGAGAATATTTGCTTATAATACTCACAATTCCATCATTGTTGCCAATGACAGAAACTGTGCCATTTGACAATATGCCATTCCTTTATTCAATGAGCTCAATTCGAGTATTAGGAGACTCAAAATCGAGGCACAACAATTTGATCTGAAGTCGATCATTTTCCAAATGTTGCAAACTATATGTCAATTTAGTGGGATTCCTACTGAAGATCCACATCTTCATCTTCGGTAATTCATAGAAGTGAGTGACTCATTTAAACTAGTCGGGGTGACCAAGGAAGCCTTAAGGCTGAGATTATTTCCATACTCATTAGGAGATAGAGCACGAGCATGGTTGAACTCCCTACCGTCTAGTTCCATAACTCATGGCAAGAGTTGGTTGAACTTTTCTTAATGAAATACTTCCTTCCATCTTTAACCACTAAGATTCGAAATGAAATCACTTCAATTCAATAGTTTGATGAAGAAACTTTATATGAGGCATGGGAGCTGTTCAAGAAGTTATTACGGAAGTGCCCCCATCATGGCATTCCTTATAGCATTCAAATGGAGGCTTTCTATATTGGTCTCAATATTCATACTAGAATGATGGTGGATGCTTCAAAAAATGGAGTCATACTTTCTAAGTCTTATAATGATGCTTATGAGATTATTGAAATAATTGCTAGCAATAACTATTAGTGGCCAACCAACCGATTAGCCTCAGAAAGACGAGTAGCAGGAGTACATGAAGTGGACACACTTGCTTCTTTGGCAGCCAGGCATCTTCTATGTCTTCTATGCTTAAGAACATAACTGTTAATGGTTTTAGTGGTAACCTGACAGGTCAGCAGCCGAACCAATTTGAGAATATTTCTTTTGAATACTATGGAGATGACCATTTCTTTGAAAATTACCCATTGAATCAAGAGTCAAAATATTGCATGGGAAATCAGTATTGGAATGGTTCGCAATTAAATTTTTTATTACTTGTCACTTTATTACTTGTTGGGATTGTGTACACTTGCACATTTCGATCGCTCCAAGAAGCAATGTTCTCATTGCGAAAACAAAGTAATGAATGAAAACTGAACACTAGGTAGGGTTGTAAGAAAAGAGAGGGGAGTCATAAAGACTACTTAAGTACCAAGTCTTTCTCAACAATCTAATCCTAGACATGTTCATTCCCATTAACATATCACTTTACTAAGAAGGTATAAAGTTTATTTTATTTATGCTTGCTATTTTATTATGCGAAAGCAAAAATTCTAACTCAAAAATAAAAATAAACACCTAAAAAGAAATAAAACCTAAGACAAGAAATTCCCCCACTTTATTTATTTGACTTATCCTCCTCGTCTTCCTCCTTTGATGTTTCATCCTCGCTTGCATTCTCATCTTCCTTTCATGACTCAAAGATATAATCTAGGAACTCAGGAACAAAACTATTAGACATAGTTTTAAAAGTATTTCTTACAAAATCATCTTTAATATTTACATATTTCCAATAAGCCTGTTGTTGGTTATGCATAAATTTCATCATATCCATCATAATTGACAATTTTGATTTCTTCACAGTATCTGAAGAAGTGGGCATAGGAATATTTAACTCATGATCAACACTTGGTTCAACTGGCTCATTAGCATTTGACTTCTTTCTTGGTTTAGAGACTTCCAACTCCTTTATAAGTTCTGGATTGTTTGGTTCTTCCTCCAATTTTACTTCTTCTATCTCAATAACTAAGTTAGCCTCAGTTTTAGCTTTGTTCGATGACTTACCAATTTCTGGTTCTGTTGGTTCACTAAGTTCAGTTGGGTTTAGTTCATCGACATTCTCTTCTAACCTTTCAAGATTATGGGTTGTGACGCAAATTTGAACATATGTGCCATTCAGGTTTGCTTTTGTTTTAACTTGGGCCCTGAAGTAAAGTGAAGTAATCAATGATGGAAAGTAAGCACTTTCGATCTTCTTTCTAGCACAATCATGGATTTCCTTAAAAATGATTATCCCAACATTGATAGATCTTTCTGTCATAATTGTATACAACAAAAGTATTCATTCCATAAATATGGAGGAACTGTGTAAGATAGGCATGAACTATATTGAACAAAGTAGAACCATACCTTAGCCAACGGTTTTAGATATTCCTTTCGGTAAGAATGACTACCATACTTTCTTATAATCCATTAGGATCTCGGATTTGTCACAACATTAAGCACTTGTTGAAGAAAATCCCAATTTATATTTGTCATCATGGCAAAGTACTCATCTTCTTCAACATCAGGTAGGTTAAACAAATCATTAATGGATTTAGAAGTTAGGGGTACCTTATTCTTGCGAACAAGAAGTTTAGTAGCATCTGGCTTAGTCAAATTGGCATAGATCTCTCGAACTAACTCCTTTTCAGGCAATAATCATGCATCGTAAAAATAATTCCAATTGAAGGCATCAATCGTCTTTTGAATCAGAAAAGGCACAACCATCTTATCATTACTTATCAAGTTGAAACCTTTTTTCAGCATCATAGGTTGATTTTTGAAGATGGAATCAAACCTTTCTTTCACTTTCTCATCTTGAATCACAATGGGATTTTCAACTTGGAAGATCTAGTTCTTTTGTGAAACATGGTGATCTTTCCCGGCAAAATTTTGATAAAAGAAGGGAAAAAGAAGTCAGCAATAGATGGGATAAAAAGTTTGCGGTGGCGATAGTCTTATGGTAGCAACATTTTTACGATAGTGCACAGCTTGTGAAGACGATATGGCTGCTCCGGCAAAAGGCTTGCGACAGCAGTAGGTTAGGGTTTTTTGTGACAAGGGAAGGATATTGATGAGATTCTTTGGGGTTCAAGGCTGACAGCTAAGAGGAAAAAGATTGAGTGGCTAGGGTTTAGGCTAATTGCTTGAAGGTTGTGAAAAATATGGTGGTAGAGAGGAGTTTATATAGTGATGAATTACGGCAAACTTGTAGCAAAAATTTAGCTACAAAAGGTGACTTGGTCGGTAAGTATAGAGGAAGGGTAAAAATAAGAACAAAATTAGGGTTTTGGAAAATCCTATGGACGACAACATGGGATGAATTTTCTCCTTTTTACTATTTTAGGCCTTGAGTCTAAACTGTATTTACAAACTAGACTACTTAAGATAAAATAAGCTGTTTAGTACTTGGGCCAATTTAACCCCTTTATTAAACAAATAAAATAAAATTAACATAAAAAAGAGATTAAAATGGAAATAAAATTTTCAAAGTTAATTAGAAAATTTCTTCTCAAAATATTACATTAAGTTAATTCCCAAGAAAGGTTGTGTAACATCTCTTGTAACACCCTTTATCCACATCCGACGCTGAGACAGGCACAGGGCATTACCGGGCTAAAACGTAAACATACATACAGAACTGAACCATAAAATTTATTTTTAAATACAAAACTGTACATACGCATGCAACGTGTCCCTGTTACGGGCCTATGAGGCCCAAAGCGTACATCGGGGGTGGTTTAGGACTAAACCATGAACTTTATAGAATTTTTCATAAAACAGAGTCACACGCCCTTGTGGGCACAAGGACAGGTCCGTGTGCCCTTGACACGCCCGTGTCTCTAGGCCGTATAACTCTCTATTTATGATGTTAGCATCAATTTAAGATCACATGGCCAAATCACACGTCCGTGTGCTAAGCTGTGTGGCAAATTTAATTGTACCATTTAAGGTGCAGACTTCACACGGCCTAGGCACACGCCCATGTCCTAAGGCCGTGTTCTCCACATGGCTGAGACACACGGTCGTGTCTCTACCCGTGTTTACTACCATGCATACTGACTTGTAGCACTAGGGTGCAGGGGAAACACGGCCGGACAACAAGCCAATGGGGCTGGTCGTGTGTGACACACGCCCGTCCGTCTACCCGTGTGGACGACTTTGAAGCTATTCTCCAAGCCCTTTTTTCACCCTCTACAAGCCATGCACACACTAATGTGATAATAGTGATTATCATGGCAAAAATAGACTACTTAGACATCCATAACTTTAACTCATGCATGATAAATTTATGTCGAGTATACATAATTGGGACTCCATGACTTGTTAGTTCATTCAATCCATCTATTTGCCTTTATTCATATTATGACCATACTAATTAGCACCCTTTATCCATCAAGCATAAGTTCCATATTTCGTCATCCCTTGTTAACTACCAATTAGGTACACACCATAAGAATAATAACACATTTCATGTATGTATCAATAATTAGGGATTTCAAACCCATAATCATTATGAGCCATTTTTCTTGGCCATATACAAAATGGAATAATGTACCAAAATGAGCCATCACTTTAGCTAACAAATATGATATATATAACAAAATACAAAGTTCCCTATACATGCCATACTTAAATGTAATAAACCAATTATACCCTAAAAGATTTGTTGATAGTGTGACTCGAACTCCGCCGTTCATGATCCCCGAACTAGCTTGAGGATGCTAAAAGAAAAAGGAAAAGAAAGAAATAGGTAAGCATATAGCTTAGTAAGTCATGTGAAAGTAATAAACAACATAGGTCATGAAACTCATGGATTAAACATACTATCAATGACCATCACCTTATCATATTACACATAATGAACATATTGAGAATTTGTACTAAGTGTATTTGAACATCATGCTTATCTTACTCTTTCATACCCATACCAAATTTCCCGACACGAATCGAGTACAATACTCGTGAGGTCTACATACATACCTGTACCATGCATTATTACTCATTCTACCCCATATTCTTAATCATATTCTTGAATGGTCTGTTGAATTACCCGGAATATCAAAGGATGTTCGAAATCATCAGCACCACATAAAATACCAAAGCCATGTCCCCGACATGGTCTTACATGGATCTACATACCGATGCTATATCCTAGATATGGTCTCACACGAAATCTCATGTTGGTACTGATGCCATGTCCCAGACATGGTCTTACACGGGACCTCATATCGATGCCATGTCCTAGACATGGTCTTACATGGGACCTTATATCAATGCCATATCCCAGATATGGTCTTACATGAAATCACATATCGTGGTCGAAGCCATATCCCAGATATGGTCTTACACTGGCATACATGTCAATGTCAATGCCATGTCCCAGACATGGTCTTACACTGGCTCTCATATCAATACCGATGCCATGTCCCAGACATGGTCTTACACTAGCTCTCATAAATCGTGGTGTCATGATATCCGAATCCCAAGCATTCCTCAGGGTCATCCGGGACTTCCGAGATATAAATCCATCACTAAACCTTCATTAAATCATCACAAGCCAACTTCATTAGGTCATTCATACATATAACATAGAGCATCAATTATTAAACGCATGATAATGAAATTGTTAAATTACTTACACACAACTTACCTCGGTGCAAAATATGATAATTTACGATTTAATCCACAATCTTGCCTTTTACTTGGTCAAGGTCTATCCCTCGTCCCTCTTGATCTATAATAGCATATTTAGCTCATCAAATACACACACTATTCAATTCATTCCAAAAATCACGATAGGACAAAATTATAATTTTGCCCCAAAAATTTCATAAATTACAAAATTGCCCTTAGGCTCGTAAAATGAAAAGTACCCAATTTTCTCATTATTCAAGCCTAGTCACATCATTTTCTCTCTTATACTAACCCACATTTTCATTTATTCACACATTTACACATAGTTTTTATAACTTTTACAATTAGGTCCTTTTTATCAATTTCACCAAAAACCACTTAGTAAAAGTTGTTTATCACTCATCAAACTTTCATATTCTTCCATTAGACATCAAGTCACAAGCATGCCATTCATGGTTATATTTTTGAACATGAAATAGCTAAATCGAGCTAAGAGGATTTCAAAAATATAAAGAACATTAAAAACGGGGCTAGGATGCACTTACTTTTAAGCTTGAAGATGAAAGAAACCCTAGCTATGGATTTCTTATGATATTTGGCCAAGGGGAATGAAGATGAATACAAATTTTGACTATTTTTCCCTTTTAATTCTTTTAATAATCAATAGGCCAAAATGCCCTTCCATTAAAACTGTGATATTTTATCCCTCCTATGTCCATTTTTGTCCATAATGACATATAATGGTCTAACTGCCAATTAAGGACTTAAAATTTCAAATATCACCACAATTAAGCCCTTAAATCAACTAGAACACATGTTTTTCACTTATTGCAATTTAGTCCTAATAATTCAATTGGACACCTTATCGGTAAAATTTCTCATCGATATTTTCACACAGGCATGTATATATATCATGGATCTCATAACATCAATAAAATAATTATTTCTATCTTAGATTTGTGGTCTTGAAACCACTGTTTTGACTAGGCCCTAATTCGGGATGTTACACTCCTAACCTGTATACGTCGCTGGATTAGGGTTACAGAGTATTACTGAACAAGTGAAACACTTAAATATACCTTTCATACATAGTTGTAATCCGAACATGAATCAGCCATTCGCATACATATAGTCCCTAAATCGAGCCCTTGACGCCCTAGAAATACATTAAAAACAATTCAGGACTAAACTAGAAATATTTAGAAAGTACAGGAAAAAGTTACAAATTTTTTACTATAGGAGTCACACGGCTGAGACACCAACCGTGTCTCAGCCTGTGGTAAGCCTGGAAGTATTGTAAAGATCAACTTTGTTGAAGGTTAGTTAGTTCTTTAATTTTCAGTTTCTTTGAGCTTGAAGTTGCAAATTTTTAAGTTTGTAAGATCGGTCGACTTACAATGAATTTTTGGATGGTTGATTAGAGCAAAATTGCTTTCTTGTGATTTTTATGAGCAGTTTTCTTCTTGATTCTTGAAGCAGTCGTGAGAATCCATTCTTCATCCTTTAATTTGTCAAGGTTTATTTCTTGGAAGGTTGATTAGAGCCATTAACTGAATTTGTTGGGGTCATTAAAGGATTCAATTGGGCACTTATTCATCTATCCATTGGTTTATTCAATCAATCTTCCACTTTTGAAATTCAATTTTTATTTATTTATTTATTATTTTAAATATTTATTCTTTGTTCTTAATTTTTTTTCTTTTAGTTGTTTGAATGTTTTTTCTTTATTTTTTTTAAAAATTTGTTTGGTTTCTTCTTTTCAGGTCAGGTCCTAATCTTCTTTTCACATTAGATCCTAGTTTTCTTTTAGCTGGATAACTTGAATATGATCTTCTTCCAGTCCATTATCATATGTACTTAATTTTTTTAGATTTATTGCGATAAATACAATCAATCCTCTTATAACCACCACCCACTATAACAACATTTTTCTTTAACATCCAAGTTTCTAGCAAAAATGATTTTTTATGTTTTATTCTTACCCTCTATAGCAACTTTTCACTTATGAAAGCAACAACCATAGTTATGAAGTACATCCCTTATAAAATTAGTTTTTATAATAACATATTGTCTAAAATTTAAAAGAAATTATAGCTATTTCATATAAGCGAGCCTATTAATCATAATTTATTAAATAAAATGATCTTAATAAAAATATTATTTCAATAAAATGCTTAAGTGTCTCATGAAAAATTTTGTTAATCATATTTTATTGAATGAAATAAGCTTCAACGATTGGAATTAAAAATATCAATTTAATAACTATTAAGTTCCCTAGTTAAGTATTGTATTATGAATTTGTAACATAATAAGCTTATAAATTAATTATTTGAATTTAATAAATCATGATAAATTAATTAATTTAATTGGGTAACTCATATTGATAAATTGAACTTGTTAGATTTATGAACATAATTAGTCATGTGAAAGAGTGTAAAATAGAAGATGCATAAAAGCAATAATTTATAAACTTATCTTTTAATTCTGTTGGTTTGATTCCTAGTTTCTTTTTTTTTTAACATAATTCTTTCTTTCTTCATTTGATGATGGAAATTCATGATATGAGTTCTATGGTAGGTTTATAGCAATTATCTCCATGTAACAACATCCTATTATAGCTGAATAACAACTATCTCTCTATAGTAGGCAAAACCTTGACAAACAAATTGGGGCTGTAATAGGCAAGGTTAACTCACAATAAAAAAAATTTAGAAAAAAAATTAAATTCTATTTTGCATTATAGTTAGCTCGTGTAAAAATTGATAACCATGCCTCCAAGAATGGAGAAATGAGCTAAGTCTCAACCCAAACCACCTCTATCACCGGAGCATGTTCTTGATAAATTTAAGTTGAAAGAGGTCGAAGCCTTTTTGTCAAACATTCAAGGACGAACTTTTAGCCTTGAAAGGGGCTTTGACCCATTGGCTTCAGATTGTGAGGACGTTTGGGATTTAGTCCGTTTTCATGGTTGGATGAACCTTGCCATGGTGCCCACCACGCCAGCTGTAATTCTAGTTGTTTTGGATTTCTACTCTAATTTAATTTTTTTTTGAAAAGAACAAAGTGC
The DNA here is from genome assembly GCF_025698485.1 of Gossypium arboreum. NCBI lineage: Eukaryota > Viridiplantae > Streptophyta > Magnoliopsida > Malvales > Malvaceae > Gossypium > Gossypium arboreum. The sequence goes on from NC_069079.1 coordinate 108,671,719, forward strand.
ATGTGAGGGACAAAAAGGTCAATATATCCCCTAGAGCCATTAGCGAATATTATGGTGTCCCTCATTATTAAACTGATTATTTACAGACCATGGATCTAAATAATTTTGAAAATGCTGATTTGGATACAGTTCTATTGTTTTTAACTGAGGGGAGGGGAATGGAAAAGAGAGGGGTATAATAATTACCCCCTATCTTTTAAGCAAGCTATAATGTTTCCCATCGCTAAAATGTGGATGAAATTTATTTGTACAAGCATATCACTATTACTCAACACTAATACTGTTAATGTTTTTGAGCAACCTTATTATATTGTATCTTGCAGCGAAAATGAATTAGCCTCAGGAAGTGGGTCAATTAAGAGATCTGGAAATGTATATCTAGCATCAAGGTTGGAATATATTTATGCCACCATGCTGGAATAGTGATGGGGCCTATAGAGCAATTTCATAATCCTACCACGAGTATTATTGGAGACAACCCATGCACCAATTTCGGGAGCTTTAGAGAAAACAAGTACAAGAATGGAATTAGCGGCACAAACAAAAAATGGAGATGTCTCTAGCTCCCCCAAATAAATCCTCGAAGGTGAAGGTGAAAAAGACCGATGAGCCTACAAAATGTGTAACAGCCCGATTTTGGGTCTAGTCGGAACAATGATTTTGGAACCTTATTTTGGGGCCATAGAAATTATTTTTAATGTTATTTTATGTGTTATATCATGATTATATGAGTGCATGAAAAATTTGGTGAGTTAATTTTAGCGTTTGTGAGCTTAATTGTGAAAAAGGACTAAATTGCATAAAGTGCAAAAGTCCTGTTTTATTAGCTAAAGGTGTAAATTGACTATGAATCATATTGTGGAGGTCTTTAAAGGGCAAATAGACCCTTTTGAGAGAGGTGGCCAGCCATGGGAGACAAAGAAATAGAAAAGTCAACATTTAGTGGAAATTAGGTGATAAAATTGAATAAAATAAAACAAATAGGAAAAGTTGTCTTTTTCTGATCTCTCTCCTTCTTTCTCCACCGAATTCTCTTCAAGAAAACAACCATGGTAGTTCAAAATTTTCAGCAACCTTAAACTCTTGCAAGTAAGTCTTCTTGGTGGTCTTTCTTGATAATTTTTATGTTTTTGGAACCCTTAAAGCTTAATTTAGCTAATGGGGGACTATTTTGTGAAATGGTTGATAGTCTAGGGATTTTCCATGAAAGGATTTATGTTGTTTGCTGAATTTTAATGAAAAAAATGAGTCTTGGTTTTGTAATAAACAACTTTTGTGAAAGGATTTTCATGAAAACACTTAATATGGACCATTTTGTAAAGATGACAAAATGAGTGATAAGTATGAGTAATAATGAGAATTGTGGGCTGCTCCTAGTATAAAAAGAATTCGACTAGGCTTGGGTACTGAGAAAATTTGATAAAAATCGATTAACGAGCCTAAGGGTAAAAATCGTAATTTTTGTAAAGGCTAAGGGCAAAACGGTCATTTTTCCAAATTGTGAATTATAGAATGTTTTAATTAATGTAATGATTAAATGAGTGAATTTCATCATGTTAGATCAAGAAAATCGAGATTTGGGCTTAAATCAGAAAGTATGAGGTTGTGGACTAAAATGGAGTAATTAGCCAAAATTGCATTCGAGGTAAGTCCGTGTGACGAAATAAGCATGTTATCCATATTATTGTTAATAGACTTGAAATCTATTTTGCTATGATTGTATTTAATTATATGTTGATGGAATATAACATTCCATTGAAACAAGTAAGTTGTATGTAGTAATGCAACCATATTGTTATGATGTGTGATTGGATTGATATTGCATAAAATTTTTTGATTGTGAATATGGGTATGCATGATGAAAATTAATGTAATAAAGACTCCCGATTGAACATTAGGAATAGATTTGGATATTTATGCCATGACATTGGGTGATATGTGTGCTAGTGTAAGACATGTCTAGGACATGCATCAGCCACATTATGAGAGCCAGTGTAAGAAATGTCGGGGACATGCATCGGCATTGAGGCGAGAGCTAGTGTAAGACATGTCTGGGACATGCATCAGCCTCAAGATACACAAGCTAGTGTAAGACCTGTCTGGGACATGGCATTGACACCGATAGATGAGAGCTAGTGTAAGACCTGTTTGGGACACGGCATCAGCCTCGATATATGAAAGTCAGTGTAAGACCTATATAGGACATGGCATTGACTTTGATGTGCTAGCCAGTGTAAGACCATGTCTGGGACATGGCGTCGACATCTTATCCTATGTTTAGGGCTATTGAATATTCTGTAGTATTCCAAATGGTTCAATGGGAGATGGATGGTTTATATCGAATGATAGAGCTCATGGCTATGTTGTGAGTGATACAGGCACTTACATGAAATTGATGAGATGTGAATCTAATTCATGTTGTATGATTGATAAGGAATGAATATGAGTAAGTATATGAGCATGTTGAGTAACACAGGTATGTAAGCCAAACTCATGAGAAATGGTTTCGGTTTATGATACACATTTGGTGAGGATGTAAATAGGTAAGTCATGCCTGTGAGAATGATTTTGTGATGACCTTATGGTTATAGGTCTATACTTATGATGTATAAACATGTATTTTTACCAATGTGGTGAAAATGAATTAATGTGTGATAAACTTAGTATCATTAATTTACACTAAAATAGTTTTGAGCAACAACATTAGTCTGATTTTGAAAATCCACCAAAAATTGTGGAAATTGAGTTAGAGGCTGAATAAAATATTAAATTAAATCTTAATGAGTATAATTTCACATAGAGGAAATGGTGTAAGAAAAAGAGTTTCATACTATGAAATATCTAAATTGTTGTGAGACAGAGTCAGAATGATTTCGAAATCCCCTGTTCTAATTTGAGAAATTCATTGAAGATTGTAAAAAAATAGTTATATATTATAATTTATATTTTTGGAATTCTTAATGAGTCTATTTTCAAGATAAATAGACAAGAATGTCATCTGAGTCCTGTATTATGAGATAATTTATTTTTTGTGAAGAGGGGTTGGAACTGTCAGACAGCGAAAAATGGGTAAATTTAAGGAATAAACTGTACTTATTGGGTAGACCAAAAACTTCTAAAAATTTTATGGTAAGAATATATGTGAGTCTAGTTTCAGGGAAAATTAGTGGATTTTAATTTGGAGTTCCGTAGCTCCAGATATAAATAAATTGGTAACTATGACTCGAGAAAATAGTATGACCAGAATATAAGTAAAAGTGTAATTATGGTTGTATTACCTTGAGAAGCATGTTGGCATATTGATTATTATTTTCATATGGACTTACTAAGCATGAAGCTTAGTCCCTCATTTCCATTTCTTTTAGGTTGTCAGGTTAGGTCGGGGTTGGAGATCGTCGGAGACAGCATCACACTATCAAGTCTCTACCTTTGAAATAATGAAACATATATTATAAATTTCAAGTGAGTGGCATGTATAGGGATCTAGTTTATTAACATGTGTTATTATGCTTTGGCCTAATGTATTGGCTTATATTGAGTTATATGTATATGGCCACGAGATGTGGCTCATATTGATTATGGCTTGTAAACCTAGCTATTCATGTCATGTTTAATGTTTATGATGCGATTATGTTTGTTTGCCATGCTTGGTTGGTATTATGATATGTGTGTTGGATGTATGCTCTATGACCAATTGAGGTGGTCATAACCATGTAGTAATGGCACGTTATAAAAACAATGTGATAATGGTTGAACATGAGTGCCTGATGGATAAGTTGGTAACCATAATATAATGGTAAAAGTGATCGTCAAAATGACAAGTCTTATGAATGTGGATTAAGGAATCTAGACTTGGTATTGCATGAGTAGATGCATAGCTTGTAAGAGGACATGTGTTATGAAAATATCTTAATAAATGTTGTTTAATCACTAAAATTATGCCATGATTTGTGGTTTTAATATGCATAAGATTGTAAGGGTTTATGGGTAACATGAAGGCTTGGAAGATATCCTAAGTGTTGACTACACGAGCTGAGACATGGTCGTGTATCTCAACCGTGTGAGGGACACGTCCTGGAGACATGGGCGCATGGCCTTGCCATGTGGTGCGATTTGCATGCTAACGTCATAAACAGGGAGTTACATGGCTGAGGACACGAGCGTGCCAAAGGCACACGGGCGTGTCCCTATGTCCACACAGGCATGTGACCCTGTTCCATGGGAAACTTTTTAAGTTTTCCTGAAACTTATCAAATTTCTTGGTTTTGTCCCGAATCAATCCCGATGTATGTTTAGGGCTTCATAGGCCCATGTATGGGACATTATGTATGTGTATGAAAAGTTTTGTATTAAAAGAAATTTTGTAGCCTGGTTTTTGCATGTTTGTGAAAGATTAAGTCTGGTAATTCCTAGTACCCTGTTCCGGAGTCAGACACGGGTAAAGGGTGTTACAAAATGGGAACGTAGGCTAGGCTGCGACGTGCAATATAACATTTGATTCTTAGAGTCCATGAAAATAGGGATGTACATCTTTGCGAAGAGCCTAGGGGAATAAAGTATAGAATGGCCAGAATGGTTGAGTGACTCATCCGAGGGTAAGAATGATGTGATTGAGCAATAAGAGGAGGATGAGGAAGAAATAAATGACGAGGACACGGAGGATGACGACTTCGCCTCCTATCAGGGAAACTTTGAGAGTGCCTTTGCATCTGTAAGGCAACAAAGAGGGGAATCGTCTTTCAAGATCCTAGTGATCGATCTTAGATGCAACCGCCAAAACCCACTATGAGTGGAAAAGTGAAAGGAATCACAGGACTGATTGAGGGTTCCAAGGATGACTCAGATTAGCTACATGTCTTTGCATTTTATTTATTTTTAGTGTGGCATGTAAACTATTAAACACTTTTGGATTTTATTCTTTTCATATTATTATTCTGTGTTTGTTATTGTTGTTTTTCTTTGATTATTTTTCTTATGTGCAATAAGTTACCCTGAAATACTACACAACATATAGAGCTTCAACGAGAGGCGAACGCCCGAGCTAGTCTGATGCTTCATTCTAGGGAAGTTTGGTAACCTCCTAACCTTTATTTTGTACACATTGGGGACAATGTGTAGTTTGAGTGTGGGGGGGAGAGATGCACATAAGTTTTTATGTGTGTTTATTTTTGTTTATTTGAGTTTTATGCATTTTTAAAAAAAAATATTCAAAAAATCCCAAAAATATTTTCCGTTTTCATTTTTAATTTTTCAAAAATTAAAATATTTTTCTTCTTTGGTTTTAGTTTTTGTTATTGCATGGTGCTTGGACTAATATTAAGTAATAAGTTAGTAGTTGTACATATCTAATACGTGTATAGGATTGCAAAACTTGTAAATTTTGAATGATACTAAATAATTTATTGTTCTTAATTGTAGATTAATTAGTTCACTTAGTTAATAGGTATTAGAGATTAGAGGGAATAACCGAAATGAAAATATATAAAATGTACCGTAGGATGAATAAAAGATATGGATCCTTGTAGATAAATGATTCAAATTGCTAATTGTTCATTTAAATAGATGTATGCTTAATAGATTAGTTCTAAGTGACTAATCCGAGAAAGACCTTAGGCATTGTTTGTATAGCCTTGAGCCTAAACGACCCACCTTAAACATTACATTATCCCTAGTTCCTGAAACCTTGAGTGAAAATTGAGTTTGAAACTCAACCTTTTATAGTCATTGAACTTTGCAACGCACTATTGCTGGACGTCTTGCCATGGACATCGAGGGTAAGGTAGGAACATTATGGAGGTTTCTCACAAAAATGTACTCAAATGATTAGTGAAGAGGGGTCTAGTCAGCTCGTAATTGATTTTTTCTAGAAATAGTGCTTAAAAAAGAAAAAAATTGAAAGAAATGAAAGTGAGGATGTAACACCCCAAACCCGGCCCAGATGTTATGGCCAGATCTGATGTGTCACATGGACTTACGACTTAGTATGCATTCGTTGGTTTAAGTGATTAAGGTGGTCTTTGTAAAAACAACGGTTGAATGAAAAGCTGGTTTATCAATCTTTAGGCTATCCATTTGTTGTGCTTGTTGAGTTTTGGAAACGTTCATTAATTTTGAAAACCCGCGCAGCCTAATACTAGCAATTTCGACATAGTATAAATATAATCAGAAAATAAAACCATAGCGGAAAAAGAAATTTAAATAGCGGCCTTATTACAACTTAAAACCCAAAATTAAATCGAATATAAAATAATAAAATAAACTAACTTAGAAAAACCAACTTTGCAGATGATGTGGCCACTCAATCCTTCACACTCCAAGCCCACTATGGTTGGGGATTTCTGCAGAGATGAAAATAAAGGGTGAGTTCAAGAACTCAGTGTGTAACATAACCCAACCATAGCCCAAAGCAGATCAAACCTCGAGTCAGACTTATCGGGCCTTGGCCCAAGATGTAAATCGAATGAAACCCATAGGCCCATAGCAGATCTGTAACAAATATATCATGAATGCGAAATCCCAACCCGAGCCATCCATAACACCCCTGCATCAGCCTTACACCATGTGGGAGACTACTCGACCCACCCAACCGCTACACACTACGTAAATTGTAGCTAAGTCTAGATATTGTGACAAAGTCACCAGATATGTATATTGTGGCTAGGCCACTGAGCAGTATATATATATGTATATATATATATATATGTGTGGCGAAGCCACCAGATTGCAGTGAGGCTGCCAGATATTGTGACAAAGTCACCAAAACAAATATATGTGGCGAGGCCACCAGATTGCAGGGAGGCTGCCAGAACGCTTCCTCCATCAATATAAACCCATGTCCCATGCAACAGAAATAATATGTCATGGCATACGTATACAGAAATAGAACATCATGCTTTTCAGAAAAAAATAACCCTAGAGGTAAAATCGTAATTTTGCATGCATAAGGGTATTTCAGTAATTATTACCTATTGCTAAGGTTTCATGCTTATTCTAACGTTTACCAAGTAATAAGAAATACTTACCTTGTCTTTTTACCAAAGTGGGTCCGTTGGCCCATTGGCCCGTTTTCGGCCCATTAAGCCCAAAAATGCCGTTGTGCACGAAAATGCACACTCTGGACTCTAATCATCCAAATGCACCATATTCATTAACAACTGTCTCACGAGCGCTCGCACGCTCGTGAGTTCAAAAAATACCAACGTTTCGGTATTTCGACTTTTACCGATTCAGTCTAAGGGAGGGTGTCGTTTACACACCTGGTTGATGACGATTGATGACGATATCTCCCACGCGATAATCCTACAATCGATCACTAACACATTAGACTTACGAATTAACGATAACTAACATAAATCCACATCAACTAACCCAATCATCACACAAGTTAGTCATTTACGCACGAGGGGCAAAATAGTCATTTTACCCTCTAAGGGTAAATCGGTAGTCCTACCCTACAGGGCTATTTTAGTAATTCTACAACTTATCCACTTGGGCCTACGGACCCATGAGGACCACATGGCCCATTTCAGTCCATCGCGGCCCGAAATAGCCGTCATACTGCTAGAGTAATGAGAAATACACACCTGTTAGGAGACTGCAGTTAATCCGCGCTCCAAACACTCTTAGCTTACGCCAACCCAAACGAGCACGTCACAAAGCGAAAGGGATCAGCCAAGAAGGGTATGCCTACTCTCCTTATGGTTTACTCTATTTAAAGCCAGCTCTCCATCTACTCTTATGTTAGCTTCCCGATGTGGGATCCCTCTATCACTAGAGTTTAAAACCAACACCAACTCTTGCCGTCCTAATAGAGCAAAATAATCAACCTTTGCGTGCCAGAGTTTAAAACCAAAGTCCCCTCACATGCCAACTCACGCCACCACCACTAGGCCATCAACTCATTTGTGTCATAAACCCAACACATTAAACTTTAAAGCGCACCTACTTGCTTCCAGATTTATTAAAAAGAAAAACCAAAATATATTGCAAGAGCCAAGACTTGAACCTTAGACCCCTTGCTTCCTCTATGGCGTCATTTCCTTGTCCCCTAAGTGGCGCCACCTTGCTGTCGAGGCCATTTTTAAATCAGGTTTTGGAAAATGGGAATCGACTTTAAAAAATGAAAACGGGAGTCGCCACCAATCTTTTTAGGTGTGATTGGATCACCTTTAAAACATTTTGTTTTAAAATCATTAGTTTTGGTCTATGAAATAAAAAGAATGGGTTCGGGAGTCGGTTACGTACGAGGAAGGATTAGCACCCTCGTAACGCCTAAAAATTGGTACCTAATTAATTATCAAATGTCTTTAAGGTCAGAAATTAAGAATTTTAAGATGCAAACCTCTTTTAATATTTTTAAATTTTGAAAATTAGGGTTCACTTATATCAAATAAGTCAAAATATTACATCCAATAAGCTAGGACACAATATTTTCAAGATATTTGACACTAAGTTAGCCTTTTTGGAAATCCCTATCTCGAAACGACAAAACGCCACATCCAGTAAGTTAGGACACAACGCTTTGAAATTCCAAGACAGTTGCTCGTATTTTGAAAATTTTAAAAACTTAGAAGGGTACTTAACTATTTGAACTCAACGAGAAAAATCGCAACCCAATAAGTTAGGGCACTACTTTTCTCGAAGCTTCCAAACACCAAGCATTGCCTTTTTTATTTTTGAAAACTTTGGAATCTTGTTTTTAATTAATGCATGAAGAATCACATTATCATTATGGAATAGAATATTGCAATAATAAGTGGATAAAACATGCATTTAAATGATACAATGGAAATAATACAAAGATCATATACAAGATACATGCATGTTTAAAATTACATAGCATCATATATACATAGCATATATTGAAGATGAATAAGCAAAACATACAAACATACATAGTAATAATTAAGAAATGATACATGATACACAATTTAATATATAAAAAAAGTAATATAATATCAATGTTCATGTTCATAAAATATAACATCAAATAACAATTAGAAAGTAACATTTAACACATAAATGATATATACAATATAAAAGTATATAAAAGAATTAGTATATATAAAATATAAAATAAAGTGAGTAATTGTTAACTAAATATACTTATAATACAAATAAAAACATGATATTTAATAATAATTTTAAAAATAGTATTTAATATATAATATATAATATATAATAAAAAGAATAATAATTATATATAAAAATAAAATATATTGGTTTTAAAAAAATAATATATAAAATAAAAAGTATGTAAAAGAATTTATAAAATAATTATATAATATATAAAGATATCAATTTAAAATAAAATAACACATAATAAATAAATAAATAATTAATAATGAAATGTGTATATAATATGAGTTAAAAATATGATTTAATAATAATAATTTACAAATTTTAAAATTATAAATAATATAATGAATAATATAAAACATAAATAATATAATAGATAATATACGATATAAATAACATATATAAAAAAAGTAATATATAATAAAATATAATAAATGTTATATAATAAAATATAATATATAGGAAAATAATATATGATAAATAAAAATTTTATATAAATATATAAATAGTATTTTTAATAATAATATATGTATAGTTTTTTTAAAATAAATAAATGATATATATAAAAAATAAAAAAATTTAAAATAATAAAGAAAGAGATAAAATTGAATTTAAATAAAATTATAAGGCTAATTTGCAAAATAGTAAAAATTCTGGGCCTGATTCGCAAGAATTAAAAATGACAAAGGACTCACTGGGCAATTTTCCCTAATCCTAAACGACGCCGTTTTCTGGATATATTTTTAAAAATCGATCGTGGGACCAAATTGAAACAGAATTAGAATATTAGGGCTAAATTAAGAAATAAAAAAAATCAAATTGAAAATTCAGGAAACACGGAAGGATCAATCGAGCAATTTGCCCATTTTCCAAAAAACACGCGGATCCTTCCCGGGTAATCGGGTCAACGCGCGGATCCTTAGTCTTAATACGACGTCGTTTTAAGCTTATTGGATTAAGCTAAAATGACGTCGTTCTGTTAAGGCTATATAAGCCAAACTTTAGTTTTAAATTCATTTTTTTACACCCGGCTCTAAAAAAAAGGTGAAATCCTCTGAGTGAGGATTTGGGGCCGACACCGGAGCTCCGTCGAGCCTCCGTTCTTAGGCGTTCATGTACTCACGTACCACCGTGAACGTTGCCATGCGCGGCGGTCGGAAACTAGTAAATTTCCCATTTCAGCGCAGATTAGAAAAGGTTTGTCTCCCCTTCCCCCTTTTCGTTCGCAATATATATATGTGCATGTATTTAAAAGAAAATTTCACCTTTGTATATTCAATCGATTGTGATGCTTGCTGTATATATGCGCAAGAAATAACTATTTTGCTGAATCTCTATATTTTTTATTGATTCTCTCTCTATATTATTTAGAACGTAAGTCTTTTACAAATCGGAGGAGAGGCTTTATAGCCTTTAGACTATATATGTTTAGGAAAGAAATCTTTGATTTCTTTCCTTATTGGTGTCAGTTTATTTATTGCTATTTGGTTTCCTTTTCTACTTCGTGTCTGCTGGTTTCTTTTGTCTTGTCTTGCAGGTATTCGCGAGGAATTCGGTAGTGACAAAGGCTTGACGATGGTCCACCGGTGACGTTGATATCGGCGTGACTTGGAGTTTGAAATCGTGGCCTTGATGGAGGGTAGCTGGAATGGCAGAAATCGAAGGGTCGTGAGGCTTGGCTTCTGGAACCTTCTGTTTGCGGTGCGAGGAGAAAGGTAGAAACCCTAGGGTTTCCTGCCTCGGTGTAACAAGCTGGGCCAGTTGGGCCACTTTTGTCTTGGGCTAAGTGGGGTATAATGGGTACCGGGTATAATTGGGTATTGGGCTGTGACCGGTATAGGGTAGTTAGGTATTTGGGTTTGATTGGGGTGTTGGGCCACGAGTGTAATGGGTTTATGGGGTATAACATGCCTTTTGGGCTTTATTTCTTTTGTAATATGGATTGTACAAGTTGGACATTTTTTTTATTTTTGATTTTCTGTTTGGTTCATTAAGCCCGGTCAAATTTCGGCTATTACAGCTGCCCCTCTTTGCTCATTGCTGTGTAACGGGGATCGAGCAAAGATTTAGAAAGACCAAATTTGATCGGTCTTATCGAATCATGATCTTCAATCTGTTGCTCGTAAACTTATGACTGTCATGTTGATATCTTTGATCTGCTCTCCGCCGAACACAGAGACGCCAAATCTGCTTCTTCGATTTGTTCTCTGACAATACAGAGATGCCAAATCATCTTAGATTTGCTTCATCGTAAGCACGTGAAAGCCAAATCAGCTATGTCTTCGATTTGTTCCTTGTAAACACAAGAATGTCAAATCATCTTGGATCTGCTTCAGTGAAATTATCTGAAGATGAGATTTGCTATGTGTCTGCCCTCCGTCGAATATGAAGACGCCAAACTTCGATTTGTTCTCTGACAATACAGAGATGCCAAATCATCTTAGATTTGCTTCATCGTAAGCACGTGAAAGCCAAATCAGCTATGTATTCGATTTGTTCCTTGTAACCACAAGGATGCCAAACCATCTTGGATCTACTTCAGTATAAACATCCGAAGGTTAGATCTACTATGTGTCTGCCCTCCGTCGAATATGGAGACGCCAAACTTCGATTTGTTCTCTGACAATACAGAGATGCCAAATCGTCTTAGATTTGCTTCATCGTAAACACATGAAAGCCAAATCAGCTATGTGTTCGATTTGCTCCTTGCAAGAACAAGGATACCAAACCATCTTGGATCTGCTTCAGTCAGATCTTTTATGTTGCTGCCTATTACCCTACTGCTTAGGGGATTAAGGTGCGTCATCTTTGATAACTTGTAGAATGATTATGCCTGATAATTAGGATGCTGTGATCGAAATGAGTCGAATGTTCCTAATTAAACATGTTATGATGCAAAATTTTGTGAACATGACCCCTATCCTAGACGTCATCACTCATTCCTTCATTTGCTTTTCAAAGTGTTATTCTTGCTCAGCCTGTAGGCCTGTACCCTTCCTCCAATGCTAAAATCCATTGAGGATGTCTGTAAGACAATCTTTCCTTAGAATTGAATCGTTGGTTTTTGTCCATTTTCCTTTTGGACTGGAAGAAAGAAAATTCCTCGAGTTCCTTCATCCCTTACTTTCGTGAATTTCTCGAACAATTGTCCTGTTTTAGTTTCTTGTATTATCTAGAAATTCCAGAGTAGTGCACAAAACTTCGTTTGTGAACATATTTAGTTCATCTATCATTATTTCAATGCAACATACTTAAAGAATAATGGAAGATGAATAAACTTTTAAGAATAATTGAAAAAAAGATACAAAGGAAATTAATCTGAAAGACTATCTTTAAGAAGAAATAGAATCTAAAGATAGCAGACAGGATAAAAGTTAGATGCCCAAGATATCGCCGCTTGAGTGTCCATACACCAGCTCCATGAAGTCTTTCTTGAGCTCAACATGTGTTTAAAAGATCCAAAGTACTTTGTTGATGCCCCAATATGTAACGTGCTTCTCTCTTTATTGAATCAAATATTGTGAGATTACTGTGTACTCTTCAAAATTTGAGCTGCCCTTTCGGGTTTTCAACTCAAAACCCCTTTGGTCACAAGGTGCCCTTTGCGGGTTTTCACCTTGGCCTCTCCGTTTTTTTTTTAAATCTCAAGGCGCTCTTTGCGGGTTTTCACCTTAGATTCTCTTCTCCTTTAGACAAAGTATTTTTTAACCGAGTCTGAGTTCACTGGACTGGGTAAACTTTTCCTATCCATTTCCGTTAAGATCAATGCACCGCCAGAGAAAGCTTTCTTCACGACATACGGCCCCTCCCAATTCGGCATCCATTTTTCCCTAAAGTCTTTTTGAATAAGAAGGATCTTTTTCAGTACAAGGTCTCCCTCATGAAACTCTCTTGGTCGAACTTTCTTATCATAAGCTCACATCATTCGCTTTTGATATATCTGACCATGTCGAATGGCTCTTAACCTCTTTTCCTCAATCATGTTCATCTGGTTATATCGGGATTGAACCCATTCAGCTTCATCTAACCTTACCTCCGTCAAAATTCGAAGAGAAGGTATTTCTACTTCAATTGGTAATACTGCTTCTATCCCATAAACTAACGAGAATGGGGTTGCCCCAGTAGAGGTTCTGACAGATGTTCGATAGGCAAGGAGTGCAAATGGTAACTTCTCATGCCAATCTCTATAAGTCTCAGTCATCTTCCCTACTATTTTCTTAATGTTTTTATTGGCGGCCTCCACTGCCCCATTCATTTTTGGACGATAAGGAGAAGAATTGTGATGCTTGATCTTGAACTGGTCGCAAACCTCTGCTATTGTTTTGTTGTTCACATTCAATGCATTGTCGGATATGATCCTTTCAGGCATTCCATACCGACAAATGATCTCTTTCTTTAAGAATCGACTCACAGCTGACTTATTAACATTCGCATAAGAAGCGGCCTCTACCCATTTTGTAAAGTAGTCAATTACCACGAAGATAAACCGATGTCCATTAGAAGCTTTCGGTGCTATTGGTCCAATGACATCCATGCCCCACATGGAGAAGGGCCATGGAGAAGTCATAACATGCAAAGGTGAAGGAGGTACATGTATCTTGTCTCCATAAATCTGACACTTAAGGTATTTCTTGGTATAGTTAATACAGTCCCCTTCCATGGTGGCCCAATAATAGCCAAACCTCATGATTTGCCTTGCCATCGTGAACCCATTTGCATGCGTCCCACATATACCTTCATGAACTTCTTCTAAAATTAGCTTAGCTTCCACAGCATCGACACATCTCAAAAGTACTTGGTCCTTCCTTCTCTTGTACAGGATATCCCCGTCCAAGACATAGTCGCAAGCTAACCTTTTCAAAGTTCGTTTGTCATTTTCATCGGCCTGTTCAGGGTATTTATGATCCCTCACATATTGTAATATATCCTGATACCAAGGGTTATCATCCTTTTCTTCCTTCTCAATGTTGCAACAATGAGCTGGAGCCTCATAGACAGTCATTTGAATTGGTCTCATCTCTTCCTCTTTATTTGCCTTAACCATTGAGGCCAAGGTTGCTAAAGCATCTGCCATCTGATTTTCGTCTCGTGGGAGATAATTCAAGGTGATGTCTTCAAACTCCTCAGGTAACCCCAAAACTACCTTTCGATAATTGATCAATTTGGGGTCCCTTGTCTCCCATTCGCCTCTAAGCTGATAAATTACCAACGCAGAATCTCCATATACTTCTAGGGTTTTTATACCTCGCTCTATAGCTGCTTGAAGTCCGATGATGCATGTTTCATACTCAGCCATATTGTTCGTACAATCAAAGTCCAACTTGCACGTGAACGGGTAATGATCGCTATTCGGGGATACCAAGACTGCCCCAATTCCATTTCCGACTGCATTAGAAGCCCCATCAAAATTTAGCTTCCAAGGAGAATCTTCGGTCGTTGCTACACACATTAACTCCTCATTTGGAAAATCAAAGTTCAATGGCTCATAATCCTCTAGAGCCCTACTGGCCAAGAAGTCTGCTACCACACTTTCTTTTATAGCTTTCTGACTTATGTAGACTATATCAAACTTTGAAAGCAAAATTTGTCATTTCGCCATTCTCCCATTTAGAGCCGTTGACTCCATCACGTATTTTAATGGATCAAGCTTTGAGATGAGCCAAGTGGTATGGTATAGCATGTACTGTCTTAATCTCCGTGTTGTCCAAATCAGCGCACAACACAACTTTTCAATTGGTGGATATCTCATTTCACAGTCAGTGAATTTCTTACTGAGATAATAAATTGCCTTCTCCTTTTTCTCTGACTCGTCATGCTGACCAAGCACACATCCCATAGAATTACTGAAAACTGACAAGTACAGTATCAACAGTTTATCTGGGCTTGGTGGAGATAATACCGGAGTATTCAAAAAATACTGCTTGACCTTTTCAAAAGCATTCTGACACTCCTCATCCCAAGTATATTGATTGTGCTTTCTGAGGAGGCGAAAGATAGGATCGTATTTCTCGGTCAGTTGTGAAATGAACCGAGCGAATTCAACCTTCCTAGGAATCCTCGAACTTCCTTCTGAGTACGTGGTGGAGGCAAATCTTGTATTGTCCTGACTTTGTCTGAATCAACTTCTATTCCCTTTTCACTGACTACAAAACCCAATAGTTTTCCCGATCTAGCTCCAAAGGTACACTTTGCTGGATTGAGCTTCAATTGAAGTTATCTCAATCTCAAGAACAATCTTCTCAAGACCTCAATGTGCTCTTTTCTGTACGCAACTCGTATCATTAACATACACCTCAATATCCGTATGCATCATGTCGTGGAATAAGTTTACCACGGCTCGTTGGTATGTTGCCCCTGCGTTCTTTAGTCCGAATGGCATTACTTTGTAGCAGAAGGTGCCCCACAAGGTTATGAAGGTGGTTTTATCCATGTCCTTTGGATGCATCTTTATCTGATTGTATCCTGAGAAACCATCCATGAAGGAAAACAACGAATATCCTGCTAAAGTGTCTATGTGTGGCAGAGGGAAATTATCTTTGGGGCTAGCTTTATTTAAATCTCTGTAATCAACACACATTTGTAGCTTCCTATCTTTCTTAGGAACTGGCACAATGTTAGCTACCCATTCAGAGTACTTCACTTCCTGCAAGAATCTTGCATCGAACTGCTTCTTGACTTCATCCTTTATTTTCAGAACAATATCTGGCCTCATTCTTCGTAACTTCTGTTGGACTGGCTTACAATCCTGTCTTATTGGAAGACGATGTACTACAATGTCAGTACTCAATCCGGCCATATCCTGATATGACCAGGCAAAGATATCCTTGAACCCTCGAAGCAACTCAACCAGACCATGCCTTGTGTCCTTGGTAATCAGTGGTCCAATTTTCAACTCCTTCCCTTCCTCCAGGGTTATATTTTCTATTGCCTCTTTCTCATACGCCATAATTTGTTTTTCCTTATGTTTTACCATTATTAACAGATCAAGAGATACGTCACAATCTTGAACCTCTTAAAAATCCTGAGATTCCTCTAAACACATGTCTTGCTCGCAAGAGAAATCAGGAGTTACAGTATCAGTGCTCATATCATTGATATCTAGGGACCTGTGGGGTATGAAAGGATATACAAAGAATGAATGAATCTAAGAATGATTGTGTATGTGCTATGAATAAAAGAATAAGAATTGCCAAAATTTAAAGGAATATTGGTTGATAAAAATGAAACAATGCTCGTTTAAATTGATAAAAGTTATGTTTTATTTAAATAATAATAGATGAACATAGGCCTATTTTCACAAATGTAGTCTTACTACTCCTATGCCCTAGAGTAACAAACATGTTTTTGAGAATTACTCTGAAAAATTCCTAAAGACTACAAGAAGGTCCTTCGCAGTCCAATTATTCAGAGAGCTCCCTAGTTCGTAAGGGCGAATGCCCTCGAGGCTTCCTTGCTCCAATCTCTCATTGTGTACAACATTAATTTGAGGACTTTCTTCTACCAGTAATCCTCCTGACTTAAAGGATTTGGATATAGGTGGGAATGTCATTGGTTCCCACTCCACTTCTCCTTCATTCAAACGCGCCTTTCTTCTCGCTTGGCGCTGCTCAATTTCTTGCCTCTTGTACTTATGGTCTGGCTTAAAGCCCAAACCAAAGTGATCTTTCTTCTCCATCAGTCTCAGGATTTGAACCCCACCTTGCAACTATCTTCCTAGTCCTTTTCCTGGTAATGCTCCCCTCCCCATCATCATTTGCAGGACCATCCTTGTGGCTCTAGACATTTTGGGTACCGACACCTCACTTCCTTCCAAAATGAAGGTTGCATTGATAATTTCTAAAGAGCGGAAAGAACACTCAATAGCCTCTTCATTTGCCTCGACATAAGGGGCCTTGCTAGTGACTGCTGCTATAATGTCCTCCTCCGCATTGATGGTTATTAACCGTCCATCTGTCACTAACTTCAATTTTTGGTGCAATGAGGAGGGCACCGCTCCTACCGAGTGTATCCATGGTCTCCCCAATAAACAATTATAGGAGGGCTTGATATTCATCACCAAGAAATCAACTTCATATGTATTTGGCCCAATTTCTAAAGGGATGTCAATTCATCTCATCACTTTCCTTTCGGTTCCATTGAAGGCTCTTACCACATTGTGACACGTTTTCATATGTGAACTGTCAATGGGTAATCTGTTTAATGTAAATAATGGAAGGACATTCAAAGTGGACCCATTATCAATGAGTACACTTGGAAGCGTGTATCTCTTACACCGAGTGGTGATATGTAAGGCCTTGGTTGACCCTATGCCCTCGGGTGGAATTTCATCATCATTAAAGTAGATGAAATTGTCAGCACTGATTTTTTTACCAACCGGTCCAATTTGTTAACGGATATGTCATGTGTGACATATGTTTCGTTGAGCACTTTTATTAATGCATCCCTATGCACTTCAGAACTCAGAAGTAGGGCTAATACTGATATACGCGTTGGCTGCTTACGCAACTGCTCGACCACACTATACTCGCTATGCTTAAGGAACTTTACAAACTCCTTAGCCTCTTCCTCCTTTACCGGCTCCTTGACAGGCATTTCAACCTCTTTTCTCTTCTCAACGTCAACAACCTTTGTTTTCGTGGGCTCCACTCTGATGTCCCCCCCATCATAACTCTTCCCACTTCGTGTATGGGAACCTTCATTTTACGCGCCCCTAGACGCACTGGCTATACTCTCTCCTTCAGGTATTGTTATACTGCAGTCATAGCTTCATGGCACCCTCTTGTCATCCTTGTAAGAGAAAGGAGTGGGTTTATGGATAACGACCTTGGGCCTGGTTTGCGCCCCCACTTCATTATTCCTTGGCAAGGAAATAATAATTCTTGGTTGGCTGGTTCATTGTCGTTCATTTTCCAGCACACATATTTTTCTTTTGCAAGAACTATCCTCAAAAATCTGTAGCTCTTTGTTAACCATAAGGCTTTGTACCATGGCCTTGAACTCTTCACAATTTTGGATCATATGACCCACCTCTCCATGGAATTCACAATAGTTCTCCATTCTTTCTCTACCTTTTCTAGAGGTCAACATACCTCTCTTCACCATCTCCTCCCATATTACTTTCATGGGTGTCTTCACCTTAGCAACATCTTCCTTGATTCTTTCTTCCTTGGTTTCATTAATGGCATTCACTCCTTGATTGCCATGATCTGGTAACGGATTTTCAGCATTAGGGGTACTGTCAAATTTCACAACCCCCATCGTGATAAGCCTCTCCACGACCTTCTTGAATTCGGTGCAGTTTTCAATCGAATCCCCGGTATTCCTGCATGATATTCACATTTAGCATTTGCATCATACCATTTGGGGTACGGTGGCTTTAGCAGTTTCAAGTGAAATGGATCAATGGCATGTGCATCGGATAAACTTTGATAAAGCTCACGATACGTTACAGGGATAGGCGTGAATTGCATCCTTTCCGAATTCTATCTTGTGTCTGATTCCTGTCTTTGAGTACTTTGCTGTTCGACCGCAGCTGCTTTGGGTTGACCAACTGTGATTGCCCTCGAGTTGGTACTATTCATGTTATTCACCTCATTGTCCTTTCTCCTTGGGGTCGATCTTTTAGCCGTTTCCCCCTCAATTTTACCGCCCCTTATGATATTCTCAATCATCTCTCCTGCCATAACTATATTCGCGAAACTTTTCGTGGTGCTTCCAATCATGTGAGTGATGAACGACGCCTTTAAAGTGTTGATAAATAACATGGTGGTATCCTTTTCTAACAGTGGTGGTTGTATTTGCATTGCCACCTCCCTCCATCATTGTGCGTATTGCCTAAAACTTTCATTAGGCTTTTTCTCCATGTTTTGAAGCGTGATCCTGCTCAAGGCCATATCACCACATGGTTGTACTGTTGCATGAAGGCTTGTGCAAGATCTCTCCATGAACTGATTCTTGCATGGCTCAACTGATTGTACCACCTAGCTGCAGCTCCTATTAAGCTATCTTGAAAACAATGGATCAATAGTTGATCATTGTTCACATACCAGTCATTCTTCTACAAAACATTGTTATGTGTGCCTCTGGGTAAGTAGTCCCATTGTACTTTTCAAACTCCGGCATCTTGAATTTGTGAGGAAGTACCAAGTCTGGGACCAAACTTAAGTCTTTAGCATCAATCCCATGATGATTGCCAGTGCCTTCCAAAACCATAAACTTTTCCTCCAACCACTTGCAACGATCCTCCAACTGTTTTGAGGATTCGATTGCCATTCTTTCTTTCTCTATCAGATCTATATCAAGAGTGATAGGGTTGATCGGGCTATCGCCTAAATTATTTCCCGACCCAGATGGGAAATTCATGGGGATTCCAGCACCAACCGGCCCATGTTGAGGTCTTACAGTGACAGATGGCCTTCTAGGAGGTGCCTCAGTTTGCAGTGGCACATGAGGCGGAGTAAAACCTGGATGAGGACCTTCATTCTCCTCTTCAGTGATTGCCATGGGAGCTTTTCCTTTATCAGTGGCCCTTAACAGCTGAGCCATTTCAGCCATCATATTCCTTTGAGCCTCTAGCATTTGCTCCCTCATGTCATTCTGTATTTTGGCCAACTGTTCTTGCAATTGGTCTTGCATATCCTTTTGCAATTGTTCGAACCTTTGATCCATACTCTTAGTTTTAGTGCGAAAAGTAAGGATGTGTGATTTTATTTTCTTTTCTACCTCTCTCGAAGTAAACTTTAACTAATTAGGGTCTTTCTATAACCTTGAATGCATATGATGTGGTGTAATGCAAATGTATGAATGCAAAAAGGCATCGATTCTGATTCAATTTCATTTAGAAAACTTTATTTAGAAAAATAATATCTTTACATATAAGAGGATTACAAATATGCTTTCGCCCTAGTGCCCAAAGTTTTAACTCTATCTAATAAAAGGGCTAACTCTCGTCCTATATCCGATGATGATTCATACATCAGACTTAATACATCAGCTCGTATTGCCAAGTCCTGCACATATTCAGCAACCTCTCGAATCTGGGCTAAGGCTTCACCAATGACGTGATCCTTTTCTCTGACCTGTCCTCTAGACTGATGAAACTCTCCCTTTAGATAATCTTCTCGTGCCTCGAGCTGCTCAATCTGAAGTTCACCATCATGCAATGCCACTTCCAAATCTTTAACCATACTTTTTAGGTCTTTTAACTCGACCGTAGGATCATGGTTTCGATGCCAACGAAGGGATCTTCCAAGCTCAGTTACCTTGGTCTTCAACCCTTTATTCTCTTCTTCTAATGCCAAATTCTGCGACCGCATCTCTTGGAACTTCCTTTCCCAATACTCGGCTCTAGCTTTTTCCTCTTGGACCTCTTTCTGCAACTGATCTGAAGACCCTCATACTCTCGCTCTCCTCAAGGATACTTGTGCCTTTTTGTAATGCTCCTTTAGATCATCTTGATCTTCGTCTTTTCTTTTCTCTCTTTCTCGAGCTCCATCCTTTGAACGTCGACGTCTAAGCTCAAGTACATCTTTTCTTCTTCAAGCTTTGCTATCCTCTTTTCGAGCTTCAAGTTCTTTCTCTCGAACTCTTGCTTCATAATTTCTAACTCTGAGGGCATCACTTGCAAATATTCCTCTATCGGTCGAGCTCCTTCCATGCTTGGCTTAGGGATGTTATCATTAATCCTTCTGCCTCTCCATTCAACATACTCCAGAGTCGTAGCAGGGCTAATAGCTACTCCTTTTAATTGACAAGTCTTATCCAAGCACTAGAGATCTCACTGACTTTCCTCTTGTAGTCAGCTCCTCTATACACGAACTCACTTTGAGCCAGCCCATGAGTTGCTGGTACAAACTGCCTCAATCCAAGCTGCCTTAACACAAGCAAAGGGACATAACCAATGGCACCCCAAATTCCCAACAGAGGAACCCAATCAAAACTGCCGCATCGGTAAAGAATCTCCCCAGGAATTATCCACGGAGCCCTCCACTCAACATCTTTTGACTGAAGGTTCTGAAGTAGCGTTATCCAATTCTCTTCCAGCATATCCACTTTCCTAGATGAGGCTACTATATCTTTCAACGGTGAGTAGTCCTCCAAGAAGACCCGAAAAACCACTTTGTCTATCAATCGGAAGTGATCAGAGAACCAAGCTAAAAGTAATCGAGCACAACCAACAAACTTGCTCGTGACTGCCCTCCTACATACATTCAAGGACCTGAATGTCTCTGCCAAGATTGCAGGAACAGAAGTGACCTATTTTCTAAGTCGATGGAAGAGATCCGTGGTCACCTTGTCTACATATCCCAAGGCCCTGGGGAAAACCATCAATCCGTATAAGCTTAAGGCAAAAATGTCTACCCTTTTCGCCTCATCTGGATGCGTCTGGATCAGTTCTTTCAGGGCCCTCCACGGGATGCATTTACTCTCGCCCTTTTCCTTGATTCTAGCCATGATCCACTGCTCACTCATCCCCGTAATGGTCATCAGCTTCTTACCAAAGGCTGGGACACAAGCAGCTCGAGAATAAATCCTATCACACTGAAATCTAGGACATCGAAGTAAGGCAGTGTACTCCTCCACAGTAGGTACTAAATCCACCTCCCCAAAGGTAAAACAACTGTATGGAGGGTTCTAAAACTGAGCTCAAGCTCGAAATAAGTGCTCATCAATCTGAATATCAAGTAAGTGAGGTAAATCTCTGTAATTACCGTAGAATTACTGTTTAGTCTCATTGCCCCACTGATCCCAAATCTCCTTAAGCTCCTGCAGATTATTCTGTGTGACACTGATGTGAGTGTAGTCTAACAGCTCCGACATATACCCCACAGCTATACTATCCCCCTTTTCTAGTTGAGTTTGCTCAGACCATCTATGGACGTTAGCATTGCCCTCCACTTTATCAAGAAGTCCGTTCTCCATAATAAAACTTCCTAACTTAGAAACTGACCGTGAATCGATACCTTTGTAAATGCAAAATGACATGCAAACAAAAGAAAAAGAAATAGTCAGTATCACATGATATCAATAAATCTCAACGATAGTTTATAAGGGTAATATCTAAAGTTTAACTCTAACTAAGTTGGGCTCTTACAGTTTTTCTATATGAGGTTGTTTCTAAAGTTTGAGGTACTCGAACCAACAGATTCCTCGATTCTCACCCATTACAGGCTCATTTGAATCGAGTTCAGTTCATGGGAATACATTTCCCTATGGCTACACGGAGATGAAAATCTCACGAAACCATAGGTACGGATGTATCCCAAAAGTGATCCACTATCTTGCATAGAGGCGAAAACCTCACGAAGGCGTAGCTTTTCACTCCCACTTAAGGGTGTGACCACAACGGTCATGCAAATGCAATGCGTATCAGAATATAGCAACACATGCAATAATACAAACACATGTAATGCAAAGAGGATTAAATTTTAAAATTTTTAATTTTCGAAATTAAGACAAAAGGTAATCAATTATATGGCTTGACTCTCTTATTAGTCCCCAGTGGAGTCGCCAAGCTGTTGAGGCCATTTTTAAATCGGGTTTTGGAAAACGGGAATCGACTTTAAAAAACAAAAACGGGAGTCACCACCAATCTTTTTAGGTGTGATTGGATTACCTTTAAAACATTTTGTTTTAAAATTATTAGTTTTGGTCTACGAAATAAAAAGAACGGGGTTGGGAGTCGGTTACATACGAGGAAGGATTAGCACCCTCGTAACGCCTAAAAATTGGTACCTAATTAATTATCAAATGTCTTTAAGGTCAGAAATTAAGAATTTTAAGATGCCAACCTCTTTTAATATTTTTAATTTTTGAAAATTAGGGTTCACTTATATCAAATAAGTCAAAACATTACATCCAATAAGCTAGGACACAATATTTTCAAGATATTTGACACTAAGTTAGCCTTTTTGGAAATCCCTATCTCGAAACGACAAAATGCCATATCCAGTAAGTTAGGACACAACGCTTTGAAATTCCAAGACAGTTGCTCGTATTTTGAAAATTTTAAAAACTTAGAAGGGTACTTAACTATTTGAACTCAACGAGAAAAATCGCAACCCAATAAGTTAGGGCACTACTTTTCTCGAACTCAACTAAAATGATGTCGTTCTGTTAAGGCTATATAAGCCAAACTTTAGTTTTAAATTCATTTTTTACACCCGGCTCTAAAAAAAAGGTGAAATCCTCTGAGTGAGGATCTGGGGCCGACACCAGAGCTCCGTCGAGCCTCCATTCTCAGGCGTTCATGCGCTCCACGTACATCGTGAACGCGTTGCCATGCTTGTGGTCAAAAATCGGAAATTTCCCATTTCAGCGCAGATCAGAAAAGGTTCATCTCCCCTTCCCCCTTTTCATTCGCAATATATATATATATATGTGCATGTATTTAAAAGAAAATTTCACCTTTGTATATTCAATTGATTGTGATGTTTGCTGTATATATGCACAAGAAAAAACTCTTTTGCTGAATCTCTATATTTTTATTGATTCTCTCTATATATTTTTTAGAACGTAAGTCTTTTACAAATCGGAGGAGAGGCTTTATAGCCTTTAGACTATACATGTTTAGGAA
The DNA here is from genome assembly GCF_025698485.1 of Gossypium arboreum. Classification (NCBI taxonomy): domain Eukaryota; kingdom Viridiplantae; phylum Streptophyta; class Magnoliopsida; order Malvales; family Malvaceae; genus Gossypium; species Gossypium arboreum. Next base: position 108,695,372 of record NC_069079.1, read on the forward strand.
AGAAATCTTTTATTTCTTTCCTTATTGGTTGTAGTTTATTTGCTGCTATTTGGTTTCCTTTTCTGTCTCGTGTCTGCTGGTTTCTTTTGTCTTGTCTTATAGGTATTCGCGAGGAATCTGGCGGTGACGAAGGCTTGACGATGGTCCACCGGTGACGTTGATCTCGGCGTGACTTGGAGCCTGGAATCGTGGCCTTGATGGAGGGTAGCTGGAACGGCAGAAACCGAAGGGTTGTGAGGCTTGGCTTCTGGAACCTACTGTTTGCGGTGCGAGGAGAAAGGCAAAAACCCTATGGTTTCCTGCCTTAGTGTAACAAGCTGGGCCAATTGGGCCACTTTTGTCCTAGGCTAAGTGGGGTGTAATGGGTACTGAGTATAATTGGGTATTGGGCTGTGACCGGTATAGGGTAGTTAGGTATTTGGGTTTGATTGGGGTGTTGGGCTACGGGTGTAATGGGTTTATGGGGTATAACTTGCCTTTTGGGCTTTATTTCTTTTGTAATATGGACTGTACAAATTGGTAAGCCACTGGACCCACTTGCTTAAGAATCCGATAAGGCCCAATGAACCTGGACTTAACTTGCCTTTCCTCCCAAACCTTAATATTTTCTTCCAAGGTGAAATCTTCAAGAAGACCATATCACCCTCAGAGTACTCAATTTCCTTGCGCTTCAAATCTGCATATGACTTCTGTCTATCAGATGCTTCCTTCAATTGGTCTATAATCAAATTGACCTTATCCTCAGTATCTGCCACCAATTCAGGTCCAAGAACCTGTCGTTCACCCAACTCGGTCCAACAATTAGGTGTACGACATCTTCGCCCATACAGTGCCTCATAAGGAGCCATTCGAATACTTGCCTGATAACTGTTGTTGTATGCAAACTCTGCCAACGGTAAGTAATCCTCCCAACTGCCTCGAAAGTCGATAACGCATCCCCTCAAGATGTCTTCCAGAATCTGAATAACCCTTTCCGATTGACCATCAGTCTGAGGATGAAAGCCTGTACTAAAGTGCAACCGCGTACCCAACGCCTCATGCAACTTTTTCCAAAATCGAGATGTGAATCTAGGATCTCGATCAGAAATAATCAACACTGGCACTCCGTGAAGTCGTACTATTTTCGCAACATACAATTTGGCTAACTTCTGAAGTGAATAATCAGTGCGGACAGGTATGAAATGAGCAGATTTGGTCAACCTATCAACAATTACCCAAATCGAGTCCTTCTTCGACGGTGTCAAGGGTAACCCACTCACAAAATCCATTGTTACCCTCTCCCACTTCCAAAGTGGTACTTTCACTGGCTGCAAAAGTCCGGAAGGTAATTGATGTTTAGCTTTCACTTGCTGACAAGCCAGACATTTTCCCACAACTTCCGTTACCTCTCGCTTCAATCCAGGCCACCAATCCAACTCCTTTAAGTCGCGATACATTTTACTCCCTTCAGGATGCATAGCACACAGACCTCCATGAGCTTCTTTCAGAATTGCTTGCCTCAAGTCAGAGTCCTTCGGAATACAAACTCTACCTTGGTAACACAGAACTCCCTCATTGTTCAGTCCGAACTTAGAAGTACCCCCATTCTTAAACTGCTGGAATCGAGAAACCAGGGACTCATCCCTCGACTGTTTTTCCTTAATCTCATCCACCCAGGTCGACCTAACTTGCAGTTCTGCTAATAGACTACCGTGATCATATAGACTCAAACGAGCAAACATGGCTCTCAGATCAGATACAGTTCTACGACTTAGGGCATCAGCTACCACATTAGCTTTGCCTGGGTGATACTCAATCACCCAGTCATAATCCTTAAGCAACTCTATCCATCTCCGCTACCTAAGGTTCAGCTTCTTCTGAGTCAGTAAGTACTTAAGACTCTTATGATCTGTGTATATAATACACCTTTCTCCGTACAGGTAATGTCTCCAAATCTTAAGCGCAAAAATTACCACTGCCAACTACAAATCATGAGTAGGATAGTTAACTTCATGTGGTTTAAGCTGTCGCGATGCATAAGCAACCACTTTATCCTCTTGCATCAGCACATAGCCCAACCCTATATGTGATGCATCACTGTATATGGTAAAATCTTTTCCAAACTCCGACTAAATTAGTACAGGTGCCTCGGTCAAAACTTTCTTCAGCTTCTCAAAAGATTCCTGTTGTTTCTCAGTCCAAACAGATGGTACTCCCTTCCTTATAAGCTTTGTCAAAGGCGCTGCCATCACAGAAAATCCTTCCACAAACCTTCTATAGTACCCAGCTAAACCCAGAAAACTTCGAATTTTTGACACTGACCTCGGTGGCTTCCAGTCCAGAATCACTTCAATCTTTCAAGGGTCCACCTTGATCCCTTCAGCAGAGACAACATGCACCAAGAAAGTTACCTCTCTCAACCAGAACTCACACTTACAAAATTTCACATAAAGCTGCTTCTCCCTCAGTACTTGCAGTACAATACGAAGATGCTCATCATGCTTCTCCTCAGTTTTAGAATAAACCAGAATATCGTCGATAAAGATGACCACGAATCGATCCAACTATGGCTGGAACACTCGATTCATTAGATCCATAAATGCCGCAGGTGCGTTCTTCAACCCAAATGGCATAACCAAGAACTCATAGTGACCATACCGAGTTCTGAATGCCGTCTTGTGAATATCCACCTCCTTAACCCTCAACTGATGATACCCAGATCGAAGGTCAATCTTGGAAAATATTGAAGCTGCTCTAAGTTGGTCGAATAAATCATCGATTCTCGGCAGTGGGTACTTGTTCTTAATCGTTAGTTTGTTCAACTACCGATAATCGATGCACATCCGCATTGACCCATCTTTCTTCTTTACGAACAACACTGGTGCTCCCCACGGAGACACACTTGGTCTAATGAAGCCTCTATACAATAACTCTTGAATTGGGCTTTCAGCTCCACCAACTCCTTCGGTGCCATCCTATAAGGTGCAATGGACACCGGTGTCGTTCCAGGCAACAAGTCGATTCCAAACTCAACCTCTCGGTTCGGGGGCAAACCCGGAAGCTCCTCTGGAAAAACATCTTGAAAATCCTTGACGGTTCTAACTTTATCCACTGTCAGATCCTCAGTTTTTGATTGGCTTACAAATGCCAAATAAGCTTCACATCCCTTTCGAATCCACTTCTTGGCTTTCAATGCCGACACCACATTAGACAGATAATCCCTACGCTCGCCTATCACCAAAACCTCCTCATCCTTTGTGGTCTTTAACATCATTCGCTTAGCAGCATAATCCAGAGTAGCCCTATGCTTAACAAGCCAATCCATTCCCAAAATAAGATCGAATTCTCCGAAAGGTAGCTCCATCAAATCTCCAGAGAAAACTTTTCCTTGAGTTTCTATAGGCACATCTCTATACAGTTTATCTACCCTAACCGAGTGACCCAAAGGACTTAGCACAGATACCCCACTTACAGTCTCCTCAGAGTGCACACGCAGCGACCCAGATATAGCACATGCAACATATGAATGGGTAGATCCAACATCTATCAACGCAGTGTATGGCATATTAGAAATCAGAAACGTACCAGTTATGACGTCAGGTGCATCACCCTCCTCTCGGTGACGAGCTGCATACACCAACGTCGGCTGACGAGCCTCAACAAATCCAGCACCCTTGCCAGGTGCTCCTCTTCCTCGACCGTTTGCATTACCACCTCTGCATTGCCCATGTCCTCTCGGAAACTGTGGTCCACCCCTCACTGGTTGAGCGACCCTCTGCTCTAAAACTTGAACCTGATCTGGTTCTTGGGGACAATCCTTAACCCTATGCTCCATAGATCCGCATCGAAAACAAGCACCAGAACATTTCCAGCACTCGCCCATATGCATCTTCCCACAATTCCTACAACCCTGCGGTCCAACAGCATTCATCGGTACTGCTCAAACTGGCTCCATTACCCTTGCTCTCTTAACATTCCTGTTCATACCACCTGAAAGTCCTGAATCTCTTCTAAAATGGTTTTGATCTTTCTCACGATTTTGTCTTTCTGTATGCTTCACTTCCTCAGCTATCTTAGCTTTCTCCACTAAAGCAGTGAAGTTATGCTCCCTCTGCGGAGCAATCAGCACACAAGTTCATCTCTTAGACCATTCTCGAAGCGTACGCTACATTCATACTCTGTAGTGACAATCCCAGAAGCATACCGGCTCAGTCTCAAAAACTCAGACTCATACTCAGCCACTGACTTACTACCTTGGACCAGGTTCAGAAATTCTTTCCGGCGAGCATCCACGTAACTAGCCCCAACATACTTTCCTTTGAAGGCTATCTTAAACAGCTCCCAAGTCACTCTGTCAGCAGGAGTTCCATCTCTCACCGTGAGCCACCACTGATAAGCCTCATCCCTGAGTAACGATATGGCTCCTTTCAGCTTCTGCTCCACAGGGCAGTCCAGATCATCCATAATCCGCTCTATGGCTTCTAACCAATACTCAGCCACATTCGGAGCTACACCAGATACGCCCCTAAATATCTCTGCTCCATTGGCCCGGAGCCGCTTAGAACTAGACCCCCGAATTCCATTTCCCGTACTTGCCCCAGCAACCCTTTCCAAAACTCAGAGCATTTCCTGGGACAGAGCATCGTCCTCGGCACCTCGATCATGAGACTCTACCTCTATTTCCAGTGGTACCGGTGCATCTGCTGCCAGCACATGTCCTGAAGACGAAGATTCAGCCTGAGCATTACCTCGGCCACGTCCACGGCCTCTTCCACGAGCTGCTCGTGTACTTATTTCGTATTATCTTATTAAGAATTTTATAAATCAGTTTAATATTTCAGTGTTTATTACAGATGCCTTATGAATAACAGTGTGACAGCCTTAAAACGACCCTAGTCGGAATGTGGTTTCGGGACCACAAAACCGAGGCATAAAAATAATTTGATATTTATTTTGATGCCTATAATATGTGTTAACTCATGTGTGACATTTTGATGCTTTAATTTAGAGTTATAAATGTGAATTTCACTAGAAAGGACCTAGTAGAAAACTTTGAAAGTATGATGGGGAAATGTATGATGACTAATTAAAGCATGCATGCAAAACAATGGCCTTGCATGTCAAATACCCCCTTTTTACAAGTGATGGCCGGCCATGACAAGGGAGTATGGGCTAAACATGTCATGAAACATGTTTTGTTGGTGCATTAGGGCAAACAATAAACAAATAAGCATGGGTAGTAAAGGAAAAAAAAAATGTGTGTGTGAGTGAAACCCCCATTGCCGTACATGGAAGAAAAGAAAAGAAAAAATTTTGCTCATCCATTTCATTCTCTCTTGACCGAAAATACTAGAGGGAAGGAGGAATTTTGCTTCATGCTTGGGTTGGAAGAGGATTAGGAAGAGGTTTGGCTATATTTGCTTCAAGATTAAGGTATGTTTGATGTTGTGCCATGAGATTCATGCATGTTTTTGGTTGTTAACTTGATGTTCTTATTAGCCCATGGTTCAATTCTTTGTTATATCATGGGGATGGTATTTGGCCAAGGTGGATTTTGAGTTAATGCCATTGCATGTTAAATATGAAGCTTGATGATGATACATGTGATGGTGGATTGAGGACTCTTAGATTTTCTTTGAGCATTTTTGAATGATATACTAAGTTCTTTGTGTAATCATGACCAAAATTATGGTGTTGTGATGTATTCGGCCATGGTGCATCCCCAAGTGTGATTTATGCTCTTTGCATGGAGAGTAAGATTTGTGTTTCGAAATCATGTTCATGTTTAGTTACAATCAACTTGAGATTCGGCTCTAGCATACATATATGTATATATGTTTGAGCATGATGTATTGGTATGACGTATATACTATCTTAAGGTATATACTTACTTATGATGATGTTTTGGTTATGAAGGAAATGATTGATGTGTAGTGAGTTACAATGTGGAAAGGTATTAGTTAGTAAAATGTATGCTGTTTTTGTGTGGTAATAAGTGCATAAATGGCCTCAACATGGACATGCATATTCGGCCACATGAAGGGAAATTGGTGAGCATGTATTCGGTTAGAGGCAACCATATTGAAGCCTTATCTTGGCTTAGATTGTTGACTAAATGGGTAATAAGTGAGGATGGTTGCCGAATATACAAACATACATATGCATGTGTAATTGAATTATGAATGTTTAGCGAGATGGTTAAACTAGTTGATTTATTGATTAAGCTCAAGGAGTTAAAGAAGGAGAATCAAGCAAGGGAAAGGCGAAGGTCATCGAGTAGCCGACTTGGACTATTTTACCCAACACAAGGTAAGTCATTAAGCATATATTTGATATTGCTTAAATGATTGTAATATCTATGCAATTGTGTTTAATGAGATGAAATATATACAAATGTATGTGTATGAAAAGATGATAATGTTGAACGAAAAGAGATAGTGAAATGTGTAGGAAGTTTGCTTGGCACTAAGTGTGCGAGAAATAGATGTGTACGGTGGCGAGATTGGCACTTGAGTGTGCGAGCTTGTAATGTACGGCACTAAGTGTGCGAGTTTGGACTATATGGCACTATGTGTGCGGGCTTGAATCATATGGCACTAAGTGTGCGTGATTGAGTATTAAGCACTATGTGTGCGAACTCTACACATATCTCCGATTGAACATTTATATGGAGGCGTGACTTTATCGAGATGAGTATGGACAGCGGAAAGAGTAAGTACCTTGAGTTCATGGCTAATAGATGCTATGTTCATGCTCGGGTGGAGTTGGTAAGATTTAAATCTATGTGATGATTTCAATTGCATTCCGTAAATAAGGTATTGTGGAATAGATGAAAGTTCATTTGATTGCATGACTGCTATGGAAATGAAATGATGTATGGAAATTGCTTCAAATATCCTATTGAACAGTATATGAAATGTAAATGTACGACTTGGTATGAGATTGATCCGAAAGATCTAAGGAACTATGGTATAGTTCGGCATGGCTGGAACCTTTGGCCTTGTTTCATTATTTCATTTTATGATAATTGTATTAATGGATGGTTGTGGAATGCTTATGACTTCTTGAGTTATAAACTCACTCGGTGTTTTCTTGTCACCCATTTTAGGTTCCTTGGGCTCGTCTCCTTTTGGGTGTTCAGAATCACAACGAAGTCATCACACCATGAGCAATCTTTGGTATTGTCTTCTTAGTTGACTTAGGAGAACATTTGGCATGTATGAGCTATTTTGTTTTGTTAAATTTTGGGTTGTAAACTTTAAGCCATGTGAAAATGGCCTATGTGGTCGTTTGAGTGGGATTCTAGAATCTATAGCCACGAGTCTTAGAAACCTTAATTTTGATAAGGTGGCCATAATTTGTGTCACGTATGATGGATGAGTAGTAAGGCTAAGGAAGGATTCATGAAATTGGCATAGTTCATCGAGAATCGCTATGACGATAGCAGTGATATGAGATCGAAAAAAATCACTAAAAATAGTAGAAGTGGAATTAATAGCTAAAAAAATTACGTACTCGAAGCTTGATGGGTCTATTTTCATATGGATGAAACAAAACAACCATATGAGCTGTATTTTAAGAGATATTAAAGTTCTCGTGAAACAGGGCCAGAACGGTTTCTGGATCCCCTGTTCCGACTTTGGAAAATCATTGTAAATTAACCAGAGATAATTAGGAGTCATGCCATATATGTGTAGATTCCTCTCTGAGTCTAGTTTCTATAGAAAGAAATGACATCAGTATTGAATCCCTGTACAGGGAGATATCCAATTCGTAACGCAAAAAGGTCAGTGTAGTCGATCCCTGCAACAGGGGAGACTTTAACTAATAAACTGTACTATTTTGCTCGACTAAAAATTCTAAAAAAAAATCTGTAGATGGACATATGAGTCTAGTTTCAGGAAAAAATTACAAAACTGATTTTCGAGTTGTAAAACTCAAGATATGATTTTTGAAGCGACTAGTACACAGATTGGCAGCTTGTCTGGGAAATTCTCAATAAGTGGTTTGAAGTCTGTTAACACCTCGTGTTCGACTCCGGCGACGGTCTCGGGTTCGGGGTGTTATAAAAAGTAATTCAGAGTTTGAGTTTGTTTCCTTTTGCGGTAGCCTAGCTATAGTCTTAGTGTACTTATCAGAGTTTCTATAGTTCCACTGTTACCCTAACTAAAGTATCATGATAAGGTTTTGTACAAGCATATAACAGATATTTCAGAAACAATCAGAAAGGCTCAGAAAACTTACAGACTTGGGCCGAAGATTCGGTGTGCCACCTTCTAAAAAAACTAATTTTAGAAAACCTATTTTAATCTTTAAAATCATCTATTTGTAAAGAGAAAATAATGGAAACATTTTCAAAAACAATTTATAATCAAGTTCCAAAAAAAAAAATAATTTTCGAAAACCTTTATTCAGTGTTTCTTTACAAACTCCCGTTTTTAGACCCGTTCCACAGCCGAGTTATTGCAACCTGGCTCTGATACCATTAAATATAACACTCCAAACTCGGCCCAGACGTTATGGCCAGATCTGACGTGTCACATGGACTTACGACTTAGTATGCATTCGTTGGTTTAAGTGATTGGGATGGTCTTTGTAAAAATAACGGTTGAATGAAAAGCCGATTTATCAATCTTTAGGCTATCCATTTGTTGTGCTTGTTGAGTCTTGGAAACGTTCATTAATTTTAAAAACCCGCGCAGCCTAATACTAGCAGTTTCGACATAGTATAAATATAATCAGGAAATAAAACCATAGCGGAAAAAGAAATTTAAATAGCGGTCTTATTACAACTTAAAACCCAAAATTAAATCAGGATATAAAAATAATAAAAATAAACTAACTTAGAAAACCAACTTTGCAGATGATGTGGCCACTCAATCCTTCATGACTCCAAGCCCACTATGGTTGGGGATTTCCTAGAGATGAAAATAAAGGGTGAGTTCGGTAAACTCAGTGTGTAACATAACCCAACCATAGCCCAAAATAGATCAAACCTCAGAGTCAGACTTATCTGGGCCTTGGCCCAGTATATAAATCAGAATGAAACCCATAGGCCCATAGCAGATACAGAACAAATATATCATGAATGCAAAAATCCCAACCCAGAGCCATCCATAAGACCCTCGTACCAGCCTTACACCATGTGGGGAGACTACTCGACCCACCCAACCGCTACACACCACAAAAATTGCAACAAAGCTGCCAGATATTGTGACGAAGTCACCAGATACAGATATTGTGGCTAGGGCACCAGAACAGATATATATATGCGGCGAAGCCACCAGATTGCAGCGAGGCTTCCAGATATTGTGACGAAGTCACCAGAACAGATATATGTGGCGAGGCCACCAGATTGCAGGGAGGCTGCCAGAACGCTTCCTCCATCAATATAAACCCATGTCCCATGCAGCAGAAATAATATGTCATGGCATACGTATACAGAAACAGAACATCATGCTTTTCAGAAAAAAAAATAACCTTAGGGGTAAAATCGTAATTTTGCATGCATAAGGGTATTTCAGTAATTATTACCTATTGCTAAGGTTTCATGCTTATTCTAACATTTACCAAGTAATCAGAAGTACTTACCTCGTCTTTTTACCAAAGTGGGTCCGTTGGCCCATTGGCCCATTTTCGGCCCATTAAGCCCAAAAATACCATTGTGCACGAAAATGCACACTCTGCACTCTAATCATCCAAATGCACCATATTCATTAACAACTATCTCACGAGCGCTCGCACGCTCACGAGTTCACAAAATACCAACTTTTCGGTATTTCGACTTTTACCGATTCAGTCTAAGGGAGGGTGTCATTTACACACCTGGTTGATGACGATTGATGACGATATCTCCCACGCGATAATCCTACAATTGATAACTAACACATTAGACTTACAAATTAATGATAACTAACATAAATCCACGTCAACTAACCCAATAATCACACAAGTTAGTCATTTACGCACAAGGGGCAAAATAGTTATTTTACCCTCTAAGAGTAAATCGATAGTCTTACCCTACAGGGGTATTTTAGTAATTCTACAACTTATCCACTTGGGCCTACAGGCCCATTGGGACCACATGGCCCATTTCAGCCCATCGCGGCCCGAAATAGCCATCCTACTGTTAGAGTAATGAGAAATACACACCTGTTAGGAGACTGCAGTTAATCCGCGCTCCAAACACTCTTAGCTTACGCCCAACCCAAAAGAGCACGTAACAAAGCGAAAGGGATCAGCCAAGAACGGTATGCCTACTCTCCTCATGGTTTGCTCTATTTAAAGCCAGCTCTCCATCTACTCTTATGTTAGCTTCTCGATGTGGGATCCCTCCATCGTTAGAGTTTAAAACCAACACCAACTGTTGCCGCCCCAACATAGCAAAATAATCAACCTTTGCGTGCCAAGGGATTCAAACCAAAGTCCTCTCACATGACAACTCACGCCACTACCACTAGGCCATCAACTCATTTGTGTCATAAACCCAACACATGAAACTTTAAAGCGCACTTACTTGCTTCTAGATTTATTGAAAAGAAAAACCAAAATATATTGCAAGAGCCAAGACTTGAACCTTGGACCCCTTGCTTCCTCTATGGCGTCACTTCCTTGTCCCCTAAGTGGCGCCACCTTGCCACTACACCACACTCCTTTTTTGTGTCATCTTTTACCCCATTACTCTTAAAAGCCCAAACACCAATTGCATCACCTATTCATAAAATTAAAATTCCGAAGACTACCACGAATTTAACTTAAGTTTGGACTTTCCAAAGGCCCACTAACCTACTAAAATATATATTTTAACCAACCAGAACACACACAAATTTTAAAAATCACAGAAACACAAAAAACCCAAAAATTGGGGCGTTACAGAGGATAAAAAGCATTGTGAGAGAAAAGAATTAAAAAAAGTATAAAAATGCTAAAAAATAATAAAAAAGAAAGGAGCATAAAATAGTCTCAAAATCGTAGTGCACAAAAATGAGCTAATATCGACTAGTCTCTTCCATATTAATAGAGAAATAAGGAAGGTAAGAGAAGGAGAAATAAGGCAGTGAGATGTAAGAGGGAATCGGGAACAATGTCGTGTGTTATACTATTCATAGTGCTTAAATCGTTTTGGGATGAATTTCCTTTGAATCTGTTCCAACCTTAACCTCAGAATGTTACAAGCCTAAAAGACCTTTAGGACTCGAATAAGTCACTGACACATTAATTTGTATATAGCTTGCACTTGTTAGAACAAGTATGAACAATTCTTTTTAAATATCTATGAGCGATCTGTATAATTTATATTGACAGATAAGGTTTGTACACATATGTTCATTTAGATTGCCTCTACCTCTATTGACACTTGAACTTCTTGAACTTATAATGTTTATATTAGGAGTAAGTAAATTAGCTACATATCATTCTTAAATTGCATGTGAAGTAATTCTTGTGAAAATTAGTTGTTGTACAACTATATAACATAATTACCTAATGTAGTCCAAGGGTCACCTTTTTGCTTGTTTTGTGTGTTTGCTTGAGGATAAGCAAAGACTTGAGTGTGAGGGAGTTGATCTACCACAAATTGACATGGAAAATTAGGGTTTTCGAACTTACATGAGGAGCTTTTTCCTACATAAGGAGCTTTTTCTTGATCAAAATAGAGTTTTAGCATAATTTTTCATTATTTTTATATTTTCAGATAATAAGTGAAAATGTATCATTTTTGTCTCTTTTTTTTACCCAAATTGGCTGCTAGTAACATTTAGAGGTGTAACATGTGTTTGAGTGCTTTAAGGACATGTCAGAGGTAAAAAACAAACGAGAACGACACCTAGGAAAGGGTATCTCGATATCCAACCCTTGGGATCGCAACACCCCCGATAGTATAGAAGACCAAGGACTACCTTAAATGATATCCCGATATCCCTTTGGGTATCGCGATAACCACCTCCCGAGGAAGACCCCAAGTTTCAACACTACTCGAGATATCGCAATATCCTTTCCTAGGTATTGCGATATCACCTCCGTTAGGGGGACAAATTTGGACCAAAAGGGCAATCTTTGTCTACCCAACCCACAAATCACATAAGGCCCATGTATGGGCACTTTTTCCACTAAAAATTCATCTAAATACACTTCAAAACAACCAAAAATTAATGAGGAGGAGAGAGATACACATTAGCTCAGTTTAGGTTTAGTTTTCTGTAGGTTTTCTTTAGTTTTTTAGGCACTCTTTCTAGGGTTTTTTTATTTCTCTTCTTCTACCTTAGATTTCAGCATTTACTTCTTGTTCTTGTTATTCTTTATGTTAGTTAAGCTGGTTAACATATAGCTAAGGTTTATTTACATTTCCAGTGCTTGTACTTTGCTTTAATGAGTCTCTAAGCTTTAGTTTCATGTATTTCAGTTTATTTTTACTTTAAATTTGTCAAAGCTTTTTCCTTTTATGTTTCTTGCTTTAGATTTCATGCTATTTATGTTTTCTTGCATAAAAACATCAATTTTTTTATTTTTCTCAAGCTTTAATTTCATGGCTACCTTGTTTTCCATTTATATGCTTATTTTTTTCACTTAGAGCAAGTGTAGCTAAACCTTTAAGGAGGTAGTTGATGGAGGTGTGGGTAAACTAAACTCTTTGGACAAATGACTAAATTGTAACAAATTGGACTAATTTGAATAAAGATAAGAATTTAGGTAGTGACTGATGGTCGTAAAACTAACTAATAATTTGACTTAAGGCAAGCGCACCTATCGAGTAGTAGTATAGTTATGGTGAGACCGGAATATCGTATCCACGAGGACTAAAAGTACTAGTAGTTACTCTCTTTTTATTATCTAGCCTAAGAATTTAAGGGTGTTTTTTAAACTAAACTAATTTTCTAATTTATCTAAGATCATGACAGAGGCGAAAGTTGGAAAATACTTTAGGAAAACCAATTGAGAAGACAATACCCAAGAAAGAATCCACCTAGACTTCACTTATTACCTTTGACTTAGACGATTTTTTCACTTGACTTATTCCGTAGGAATCCCTAATTTATGTTAATATCTCTATCGAGAATAAGAACAATAGACTCTAGGTTGATTAATTGAAATCTCTTTCTAATTAAAACCCCTATTGTCGCATTAACTTGATCTATGGATTCCCTTATTAGATTTGTCTCTAATCCGATAGATTTATGTCGTCCTATCTCTAGGATTGCATTCAACTCCGCTTAATTATGACTGATCTACTCTTAAACAGAGACTTTTTCTCCACTGAATAAGCACATCAAAAACCTGGATTAATATCCTGAAATATTAAAGCAAGAATTAAAACTCATAATTAAGAATAAGAACAAGTATTTATCATATAAATCAAAGCATAATAAGATTCGTCATAGGGTTCTTCTCCCTTAGGCATTTAGGGGGTTTAGTTCATGATAGTAATGGAAAAAATCTCAAAGTTTAGAAAACAAAAAAACATAAAGAAACCCAAGAACTTCTAGGAAATTGGATGGAAATCTTCAGTCTTGATGTAGATTCTAGCTCCGAGGTGATTCCGATGGCTAGTCGCGAGTATTTTCTTCCTCTAACTCTCTATGTGTGTCTCCCTCATCCTCTTTTAAGGTCTTTATATAGAATTTTGAATGCACAAATTAGCCCAAAATAAGCCTTTTCTGAGTAGAACTAGACTTGGGCTTGACAGGGACATGGCCGTGTGCCACGCCCGTGTAAAGATGCTCAGGCCGTATGCAATTCTGACTTGGATTAATGTCGACATAGCCATGACACACAGGCGTGTGGTCTACCTGTGTGTCACACACGGGCGTGTGGATCACTCGTGTAGAAGTGCCTAGGTAGTGTGAAACATTGATTTAGGCCTAATTTGTCTGTTTTTGGCCCATTTCTCACTCTTTTTGTTATCCTAAGCTTGCCTGAGTATAACACATGAATTTAAAGGATTAGGTGTAACACCTCTTACCCGTATCCAAGGCCGGAACAGGGTACGAGGCATTACCGACTTAACCATACACATAGATGAAAATCGGGCCATAAAATTTCATTTAATTCAAAACTTTTCAAACACATGTATAGACTCATATTTAAAGACATATAACGTGGCATAAATGAACACTTACACATCCATAATCATGCAATAACAAACAAATCTAACTATATCATCACATCAAAACATAGGACATGGCATGATTAATTAAACTTACAAACCATAATGGATAAGGACCACATCTCATGATCATATATGATAACTCAATGCAGACCGATATGTATGGTCAAAGTCATAATAATAATACATATCACAAACCAACTTCCTATACATGCCACTCACTTGATATTTCTAATATTTAAATTAATTCTCCCAAAAATGATAGCTTGATAGTGTAATTTTGCCTCCGATGATCTCCAACCCTGAGCCGACCTACCAAAACTGAAGAAGTAGAGAGGAGGGTTAAGCTTTACACTTAGTAAGTCCATATGAAGTTAATAAGAAATTATCCACATTTGTTTTAGGGTAAAACATCATAATTGTACAATTTACTCTTGTTCAGGTTAAGCTTTTTTACTGAGTAGCAGTTACTAATTCATTTATATCTAGAGCTACGAGACTCCAAATTAAGTTTCATTAGTTTTTCTTGAAACTAGACTTATATAACTTTCTCCCTTAAAATTTCTAGAATTTTTGGTTTAGCCAATTAGTACAGTTTATTCATTAAATTTTCCCCTATTTTGCTGTCTAATAGTTCTAACCTCTCTTTACTAAAAATTATTTTTCTCATAGTACAGAATTCGGATAATGCTCTCATCTATCTTTCTAGAGAATAGAATCATTAAGGATTTTAATAATATAAATTACAAATAATAATTATTTTTATACAATTTTTAATGATTTTCTCAAATTGAAATAGGGGATCACAAATTCATTCAGACTCTGTCTCACAACAATTTAAATATCTCATAATATAAATTTTGATTGCATATACCGTTTCTTCTATATGAAACTAGACTCATTGGGATTTAACATCATATTTTATTCATTCCCTAATTCAGTTTCCACAATTTATGGTGAATTTCCAAAGTTGCACCACTACTGTAATCCAAAACTGCCAAGGCTAAATTTACTTATTCATTTCTATTATTCACCAAATCCATACAATATCATTTCATTCATAATGGTAAGAACACATAATTATGCTTCATAAGCATAAATCAATAATCTCAATGTCATCAAGTATCAAGGGCTTATTCCAAATCATGTCATTTTCATAATATTCACCAAAAACTATATATATTATAGATCATCACATGTCAAGGCATCACACATAAGTTTAGTGTACATACCTGTACAACTTGTAACATAACTCAAAGACATGCTCACCAATGGCTTATCTTATTGGGATCATCAACGAATACTTCACCAAAATACCTAATGAACACTCGGAATATAATCGGATACACGGAATGCATGCACATAAGTGCCATGCCCGCAGCTAGACAAACTCAATAGCTTGAGAAAATTATTTAGCCAAGCTACCATGTAACCCGCCCATAAGTGTAACACCCCGTGCCCGAGACCGTTGCCGGAGTCAAACACAAGGTGCATATAGACTTAACTTAATTAATCTCACAGTCCATTTAAAATTTTCCAGGCAGGCTGGCAAGCTGCCTCACTGCCACCCTAAAAATCATATCTTGCGTTCCACAACTCGAAAATCAGTTTCGTGATTTTTCCCCGAAACTAGACTCATATTTGCATCTAAAATTTTTTTTTCTAGAATTTTTGGTCGGGCCAATTAGTACAGATTATTAGTTAAAGTCTCCCCTGTTTCAGGGCTCGACTACCCTGACCTTTGCGTATTACAACTTGGATATCTCCTTGTACAGGGATTCAATACTGGTTCCGTTTGTTTCTATAGAAACTAGACTAAAAAAGGAATCTATGCATATATGGCATGACTTCTAATTACCTCTGGTTAGTTTACAATGAATTTCCAAAGTCGGAACAGGGGATCCAGAACCCGTTCTGGCCCTGTCTCACAAAAACTTAAATTTCTCTTAACATACTGTTCACATGATCATTTTCTTGATTTCCTATGAAAATAGATTCATCAAGGTTCATTCACATAATTTATTCACTATTTAATTCCATCTCTACTATTTTTAGTGATTTTTCAAATCTACATCACTGCTGCTGTCAGCATCTATTTTTAAGGCAACTTTACCTATTTCATGATCCTCCATGGATCAACTAGAGTTTGTCATACATATACCAAAAGTGATCATGAATGACCATTCCCATGGCTAACCGTTACCAACATTTCCATGCTTCTTAATGAACATATACATTCAAGATGACTATAACATTATGCTCAAAACGTATATAAGCCATTTTCGCATGGCCATCCAAAGTTTTACATACCAAGTTCAAACAAAACATAATAGCCTATACATGCCGAAATGTTCTCTTAGACCATCTAAGAAGAAAATACCAAAAGTTGCTAGCGGTGTGATGACTTGACGACGGTCCCGAAGCACGCAAAATGGATCAAGAACCTAAATAAGCAACAATAAGCACCAAATGAGTACATAACTCAAGAAGTCATAAGCAATGCACTACCATCCATTAATAACATTATCATAAGAGGAAACACAATGGAACGATGCTAATTACTTCATCCAAACCGAACTATACCATAGTTCCTTAGACCTTTCGGTTCAATCTCACACCAAGTTACACATTCACATTCCATATACTAATCAATAGGATATTTGAAGCGTTTTATACATCATTTTGTTTTCATTACAATCATACAACTAAATGGCCTTTCACTTATTCCACGATAATTCTCATGTACGTGACTTCAATTAAAATTGTCACATAGGTTCAAAACTTACCAAGCTCAACTCCAAATATAAACATAGCGCCTATTAGCCATGAACTCAAGGTACTTACCCGATCCGCTGTCCGTGATCAACTTAATAATGCCGCACACTCAGTGTCAATAGTGATTCAAAAACATATAGTGAGTCCGCACACTTAGTGCTATAAAATCAACTCGCACACCTAGTGCTATATAATCAAACTCGCACACTTAGTGCTGTACAAATTTAAAACCCGCACACTTAGTGCAATCTCATGATCATAAATGTTTATACCCGCACACTTAGTGCCGAAATCCACAACTCAATACATCTCACCTCTTTTCTTTTCATTCGATACTTTCATCACCACATACATACATGTATATAAATTTATCATTCCATTCGGCATAATTACATAGACATCATGTCTATTTAAATCGATACAAAATATACGCTTAGTGACTTACCTATGTTGGGTGAATTAATTCCAAGTCGGCTACTCGATGACCTTCGATTTCCCCTTGTTGGACGCCTCTCCTTTAGGATCTTGAGCTTAAACAAATAAATTAACTCATTCAACCCCTTTGCTACATATATTGGTATTCACATTTTAATGATTTTATGACATACAGAATGGCATGGTAAAATTTTTATCTTGCTGCCTCGTGCTTTTATCTATTCGGCTAATAGCCATATGCTATCGCCCTACTATCAATAATCCAATCCCACATGCATATATGTATATGGCCGAATGTACAAAGCTTAGACTCATCATCACCTATGCTCTTAATTGATAGCCGAATATGCATACATACATATATATATGATATCAACTATACTATCATCATTAATTCACCTAACACAAAATTTCATCTCATGAACACTTGACCGAATTTTTCCTAACCTAGCATGGCTTTACATATACTTGTAACATCCTATAAATCCACATTTCTACCCTAATTTTCTTTTACCTTTCCTCTACTTCCATTCACAACATCAAGAGCACCATACACGTGCATCATTACAAAGCTTCACACTTAGCATGCAAATGACACCAACACAAACCTACCTTAGCCGAAACTTAACTCATCTTTATGCCTCATCACCACAACATCAAACATCAGACATCCAACAAGAAGACAACACCCATGGCCGAATATCATCTCCATCTCATAGCAAAGATTTAAACCATGGGCTAAGTAGAACTCAAACTAACAACTAAAACATGCATGAATCTCATGGACAACATCAAACATACCTTAGTCTAGCAAACTCCCATGGCTGATTTTCTCAAGCTCTTCCCCCCCTTCTTCTTAGAACATTCGGCCAAGCAAAGAAAATGTGAAAGGATGGACACTTTTTTTTTCCTTTGTTTTCATCATATTTTCCTTTTTTTTTTCATTATTTTATTCTTTCTAACATAACCACTAACCCAACATGTTTGCAACATGTTTCCACCCATAGCATGGTCGGCCATCATGCTTAAATTTGGGTAAATTGACATGCAAACCCACCATTTTCACAACATGCACTTATAGGCCACCCTACATTTGCCTAGCACATTTCTAAATTTTCTCACATAAGTCTTATTTGATAAAATTCACTTACAATTAACAAAATCCAAACATGAAATTTTCACACATGCATATGTACATATAATGAGCATCAACTATGATAGTTAATTATTTTTATGACTCGGTTTAGTGGTCCCGAAACCACTTTCCGACTAGGGTCAATTTAGGGCTGTCACAATAAGCGAACTCGGACTCAACTCAATGAGCTCAGGTGTTTGCATCCATAAGTGAGCTCAGACTCGACTCAATGAGTTCGGATGCCTAGTTACATCTCATGAACTCAGACTCAACTCAACGAGTTCAGAACTCAAATATCCTAGTGACATATCACTTGTATCCTAATCTATTCCTAAGGTTCAAACGGGATTTTACTCGATCACACATCTTTGTCGTCTTCCACGGAATGTTGGAACCGATACTTGGTAGCATTTCATATTTATCAAGTACCTCACATAATTTGTATATTACTCAATAATAACCACAAAGCATAATATTTCCTGATAATAATTATCATATCAAATAAATATTATTAAATTACTTAAAATGATAATTATGTTACCACATTTACACACGAACTTACATCTCATTTAATATCAAGGCAATAACATTAAATTACACATTGCATTATTAAAAATCATATGAACTTACCTCGTATGCGAAAATGACCATTTTTACCATTTTGTCCACAACATGATATTTTCCAATTTTAGCCCAAATTTCAAATTTTCCTTGATCTATCATTTCAAATATAGCCTAACTAGGATTCACATTATTCAAATTAACCCAAAATCATATTTTGGAAAAATTACAATTTTGCCCTTAAACTTTGTCAAAATCACATTTTTGCCCCTAGGCTCGTAAATTAAACTTCATCCTTTTTCATTATGTTATATGACATGCTGATCATTTTTACCTTCTATAGAAACCTCAAATTCGCACTCTAACATGTACTTATGAACATTAGGTATTTTTACCGATTATGTCGTTTTACTCGTTTTCACGTAAAATCTCTTAGTAAAAGTTGTTTAATACAATTTCAAGCTTCATATTCTACCATAAAACATCAAAATAAACACATTTCACCTATGGGTATTTTTCCAAATATAAACCCTAGGTTAAATTATTGCTAGAATAAGCTTAACCAAGTTATCGGGATTTCGAAAATGTAAAAAACTTTAAAAACGGGGCTAAGGAGCACTTACAATCGAGCTTGGGAGTTTGAACAAACCTTAACCATGGCTGCTTCTGGTAGAAACGGTTGAATGAAGAAGATGATAGCTAAGTTGGCTTATTTTCCTTTTTTTAATTATTTTAATTATTAGTTTACCAAAATACCCCTAACATAAAAATATTTTATTACACCCATTTCATGCCTATTTTTTTCCAACAATTATCCAATGGTCTAATTACAATTAAGGAACCTCAATTTAAAATTTCATAACAATTGGACACCTCTAGTATGTAAAACTCAACTTTTGCACTTTTTACGATTTAGTCCTTTTGACTAAATTAAGTATCCGACTGTCAAAATATTCGAATGAAATTTTCATGAAATCATTACGTGAAATTGTAGACCATAAAAAATATAATAAAAAATCAAATTTTCATCGTCGAATTTGTGGTCCCGAAACCACTGTTCCGACTAGGCCCAAAATCAGGGTGTTACATTAGGAGTATTGAATTCAATAAAATCAAGAAAAAAATCATCCATAAATATGCAAAGCATGGGGTAAAAATATGTATATATTACAATTTATTAGTAACTCCCATAAGAGAATTTTAAATTAAAGTGAGATCGGAAGGTAATCTTTTCGCGCACTCGTTCGTTAGTCCCAGATTAACCGGTGAGGTCAAAAGATAAGCCGGACCTAATTCGTCTAAGTCGCTAAAATTGAGATAAAAAGATAAAATGGATCCACTTAGTAATTTAAGCAATTCATGTCCCCGAGTCTGAAATTTTGTGAACCACATCGAATTCAACCAACCTCTATTGGTTATTTGCTGGATAGTCCTTGTATTTTAAAGTTCTTTCAAATTTGTCCCTAGGGTAGAATATTTAATTTTCTTGCAAAATCATTTATTATGGATTTTCGTACCACAAAATCATCTTAGTAACCACTTAAACTCTATTGTGTATGCTAGTTATTGCTGAACCGCCTCTTCTTTTGGGTTCGATCCTTGGAATACTTTGATGTTTCATTGTAAAACTATAAATGTTACAGCTGACTTGTATGCTTGCAATAAACTCATGCTTTAAAAATTATTATAGAAATTCAGTGTTTTCAGTTATCACTCCATAAGGCTTAACATCTTTACTAAGATTCACTCAAAACACTTAAAGTGTTTAAAGGCTAATTAATATGCAGTCAATAGTCAAAACAAGAAATGTTATTACCTTAAGCTTGCTTAAGAATCAAATCTTCACCACTACAAATATGAGATAGCACAAAGATCAGTAAGTCTTAATAAGGGTTGTAATGAAAGGGTTAAAAGTATGGAAGGATATATAAGGTAATTATAGTCAAGAGTTGAATTAATGAGATACCAAACCAAAAGACAAAAGATGTTGAACTGCGAAGAATTGACATGAATAATATACCAAAAATTGAAGTAAGCCTTTATACAAAATATAATAGTGATGATTTAAGCTCAACAAACAAGAGAATAGGGCTATAACATGAAGTGTGATCTCACAATTGAATAAGGTAGCCCAAAGTTTTTCCATTTCTTTATTTTTTTTAATTAAATTAGGAATATGCATGATCGAACATGGTTAGGAAACTTGCCAAAATCTAATCTCGACTAAAGGAAAACAAGAAAAGGGTAATTCAAAGATTAATAGGATTTTAGGGGTTAAAATGAGTGGGTGATAAATGAATAAAAAGTGATTTGGCTCAAAAGGGTTTACTAGTGGGCAATAAAGTGGGTAAGTTATTTAAAGGTTAACCCAATAATAAGTGTCTCTATCATCTCAACATATTAAATCATTAATGTGACTTTAACATGCATAACGAAGGCAAGTTCTAGAATAACCGGCCTTAATGACACACTTAAAACCAAAAATAACATGAGAATAAAAGGATGGATGCTCTAAAGGCTCAAAAGCTCAAAAAAATATGGTTCTTATGTAAAAACTTGTAAAGTTATAATTCAACACAAGTATTAAGTTCAAGGAGAAAAACTAAAATGAATTTTTCTAAAAACAACTTATCATGCTTGACTTTCTCAAGCATTAAAGTATAAATAAAAATGCATAAAAATCTAAAAATTATCACAAAACAGAATCAATAAATATCTAGATTTAGAAAAGATAACTCCCATGCAAAAATTAAGAAAGTTTCTTAGCAAAACATGCAAGAATTCAAGGGCTAAGTTGAATGAAAACATAAAATCCTCTGATAATAGTCTAAAGTGACATACTTTTATGAGTTAATTACATATATTTTTTCAGTACGATTCTACTAATTTAGGTTGTTTATGGTTTTTTTTTTATCTTGTAGGGACTAAATTGAAGATAAAAGGAAATTTTAGGGCAAAGAACATGAATTTAAAGACAAAACGGGTCAAAATGTGAAATAGGGAAGAAGTGGTGCCGAAAATACAACGTGTGGATGGCTTGGGGCAAAATTTCAAAAAAGAGAATTATGAACATAAAACTTTGTTTAGATTTGAATTTTATTTTTTTTAATTTAGGATTATTGTTAAGATTATTATGATATTATTTAGATTTAATTTTAATTATATCTCTTAAACATTATCATTTAAAGTTTAAATAGGAACTAACTAGGGTTTTTCATATACTATAAATGGGGGATGGAGTGACATGAATTGACACTTTCATTTTTTTTGTAAAAAACTCCCTCCCAATAGTTGAAATTCCTTAAGGCTCTTAGCCTTTTGTTTCTTTTCCTTTTCAATAAAATTATGTTTAATTAAACTTATGTTTTTATTTCTAAAAAGCATGAGTAACTAAACTCGTCTAGCCAAAGGTTATCAAGATTCTTCAAAAAGAGTTCATGAGGCTTAGAACCCGTACTTAACCCTTCTTAATGAGTACTTAGCATTTCTCTGCATTACGGGACTGACGCTTCCGTCCATGTCCTTTAATATTTTCATCTTGTACAAAGGCAACCTTTTTGTATGTTTTGGGAAGGTTGCATAGTCAGTTTGCTAACTTATTGCGTCAGAGGTTGTCAAGCTCAAGACACGAAATGGTGTGGCATTCGCCATTAAGAAATGATGATCTAGTGTAAGACAGTCTCACAAGAGTGAAGGTTGCTAGGGTGAGGTTTATCTAGATCGCAATTCTATAATCTAAAGTGGAGCTGGTGGTCGTAGGTGTCCTCTTCCACTATAGCTGGCTTATTTGGTCATAAGAAGAACCACTTAAAGGTATATGATTGAACCAAAGGAGGATCGAGATAACCAGAGGCTGGAACCCCTCAAATAAAAAAACCCCTTTTCTCAATCCTTTTTTCTTTTTTAGAATTGTGATTTAAATTTATTTAGTCTCAACTAGTCCATATTCTTAATTCTGTTATTTTATTTATTTATTTCTCCAGGTCAGGCGTTTTTCTCAGCACGACCATGCACAGGATTTCAAGGAACAAGAAGCTGTAGTGATCCAATCTTTGAGGATTTGATCCTACTTCCCTTATACTATTCTTTTCGTTCTTTCTTAGGGATAGGATATATTTGGTGCTTTCAACAACGTCACCAAATTTTGGCACCTTTGTTAGGAACTGAAAATGTACTAATCTTGTTTCTTTCTCTTATGATCAGGTTAGCTCTACGAAATCTAGTGTTCGATCCAAAAATTGAAAAGACTGTTAGAGCTAATCGTAAGGAAACGAAGCTACAAAAAAGACAATTAGAGGTGGAAGGAACTAAGAAGAATCCACCGCTAGAAATAGAAGCAGGTGGCGAAGTTGAGTCTAGGGTTAACAAAAACATACTAAAACACCGGAGAACAAAAAAAGTAGGAGTCAATCCACCAGAAAAATTGCCTAATGCTATGGTTAACGTAAACCCGAATCCAACACGAGAACCTATGGCTCAAAAGATTCGGCACATGGCCGAAGCTCTTTCAGATCAACAGCTTTTATGCATTGTGTATCCTACTATGGATACTATTTTTGAACTTAAGTCAAGATTCATCTAGTTGCTACTAAGTTTTCGCGAATTACAAAATGAAAAACCACATAAACATTTAAAATAGTTTCATATGGTTTGTCCTAGTATGAAACCTCAAGGAGTAACCGAGGATCAAATCAAAGTACATGCTTTCCCTTTTTTCCCTAGTAGACTTTGCTAGAGAATAATTATTTTATTTACGTCCTAGATTTATCACAACTCTGGCTGATCTTTACCGTGTTTTTCTTAACATATTTTTCTCAGCATCGCACGCAGTTGAGTTAAGGACGAAGATTGTTGGGATAAGGCAAAAGGATGTGGAGTCTTTTTACGACTATTGAGAGTGACTTAAGAAGTTGTGTGCAAGTTTCCCACAACATGGGATAATAGAACAGTCTCTTCTCCAATACTTCTATGAGGGCTTGAAGCCCATAGAAATGAATATGATAGATGCTGCCAGTGGAGGGGCATTGGTCAACATGACCCCCCAACAAGCCAGGGACTTGATATCCACGATAGCTGCAAATACATAGCAATTCCGAGGCAATCTTAAACCCATTAGAAGGGTTCACCATCTAACTAATTCAATTTTAGAAGATAAAGTTGATAGACTTACTAATATATTGAACTCTCTTTTTGCAGTAAAAATAGGATCGGCCTGAATATACGGAATTCGTGCAGCACCCGAATATACAACTGACACATGCCCTAATTTGTATGATAATACTATAGCCCATTTGGATGCTGTGGGGTACTTTCCTAGACTACCCCATAGGCAATATGACTCTTACATTAATACATATAACCCAAGATGGAAATACCATCTTAACTTGAGTTGTGGGGCAAACCTACAGTATAACTAGCCATACCAAAATCGGTTTTCACAACAAATGCAAGTTTCAGGCACCTCTCTAGAAGCAATGATAAATAAATTATCAACTAATGTGCTTGATTTCCAACACCAAATGCAACAACAATCTATTTATTTTCAAAGGAAAACCGATGCATCTATAAAAGAGTTGACCATGTTAATTGAGAAAATAAATTCATAGGGAAAGTTGCTATCACAAATGGAACCTAACCCAAGAGAAAACACAAATGCAGTGACATTGCGAAGTGGAAAAGAACTAGAACCAAATCCTGCTAGGAATCGTGATAAGATTCCACCCAGGAAAAGTAGGAGAATGATGAATAGGTCTGAATGAAACCTCCGTTGCCCAAAATTCAACCTTCTTTTCCAGGACAGGTGAAACAAGATTAGAGAGGTAAGGAGGAGAAAGAGATCGTTGAAACATTCAAAAAAGTCGAGGTCAACATACCATTATTAGATGCCATAAAACAATTTCCACGATATGCCAAGTTCCTTGAGGAACTTTGCACCAACAAGCAAAAATTGACTGGAAATGAGAAAGTAAGTGTTAGTTAAATTGTATCTGCGGTGTTGCAGCGAAATATGCCAACAAAATGTAAAGATAAAGGCATGTTTGCAATACCATTTAAAATAGACCAATTTGGAATTGAAAAAGCTATGTCTAATTTAAGGGCTTCTAAAAATGCAATGTCTTTTTCCATTTATGAATCACTTAACGTAGGATTTTTTAAAGGAAACAAGTGTTATCATCTAATTAGCAGACAGGTCTATTGTACATCTCGAAGGAGTCCTTGTGGAAGTATTGGTGAAAGTCAACAGGCTTATCTTTCATACAAAATTTTATGTGGTGAAAATGGAAGAGGATAACACTCTTGGGTCTTTGGACATCTTGTTGGGGCAACCTTTCCTTAGTACCACAAATACTAAGATTGACGTGCATAGCAGAACCCTTAAGATGGAGTTTGATGGGGAGATCGTGAAGTTTAATGTTTACGACACTACTAGTCACCCTAGTGAAATTTTGAATGTAAACCATGTCGACATAATTAAATCCTCAGTAGAAGAAACTTTTGAGTCATATTATGAAAATGAACTTGAAACATTATTTGATGATAATTTCAATTCAGAACCAATTTACAAATTTGTTAATGAATTATAGCCTCCAATGTACACTAAACTTCTACCTTCTATTGTGCAGGCACTAGATTTAGAATTAAAACCACTTCCTAAGCATCTCAAGTACGTATTTTTGGAAAATGATAAGACCTTACCGATTATAGTTTCAAATAAACTTTCCAAATTCGAAGAGGAAAGTTTGATACAAGTACTAAAGGACCATAAGGAAGCAATTGGTTGGACAGTTGCTGACTTAAAAGGGATAAGCCCCTTGACATGCACACACAAGCTTGTCTTAGACGAAAATACGAAACCAAAGAGAGAGGTACAAAGACGATTGAACCCAAATATGATGGATTTGATAAAAAATGAGATAATTAACTTGCTGGATGCTTACGTGATTTACCCCATTTCTGACAGCAGTTGGGTAAGTCTGGTGCAAGTCATGCCTAAGAAAATGGGTGTGACAGTAAAGAAAAATTCTAAGGGCGTTCTAGTTCCCACTCGAGTGTAGAATGATGGTGAGTCTGCATTGATTATAGGAAGTTAAAATTTTATACTAGAAAAGTCCATTTACCTATTCCTTTTATAGATCATGCTTCAACGTTTAGTTGAAAAAACTTATTATTGTTGTCTTGATGGATATTCAGGTTTTTCCCAAATTCCAGTCGCACCCGAGAACCAAGAAAATACCACTTTCACATGCCCATTTGACACATTTGCGTATAGGAGAATGCCATTCGGACTTTGTAATGCACCAACCACCTTCTAAAGATGCATGATGAGTATATTTTTTTGCATATGTAGAAAACATTATTGAAGTTTTTATGGATTGTTTTACTATACATGGGGATTCTTTTAATGAAAGCCTTAAAAACCTGACAAAAATTTGAAGTCGATGCGTAAAATTTAATATTGTCTTGAATTACGAGAAATGTCATTTTATGGTAGACAAAGGTTTAATTCTAAGACATATAGTTTCATCTAAAGGGATTGAGGTCAATAAGGCCAAAACTGATATTATAAATTCTATGTCGTATCCCTCAACTGTAAGGGAAATTCGTTCTTTCCTTGGCCATGTAGGATTTTATAGGCGTTTTATAAAGAACTTCTCAAAAGTAGCTGAATCACTGTGCGATTTATTGCAAAAAGATAAGAAATTTGAGTTCAGCCCAAATTGCCAAGAGGCTTTTAGCACACTAAAATAGAAGTTGGTATCCACTCTTATAGTGCAAGCGCCAAATTGGAATTATCCCTTTGAAATCATGTCCGATGCAAGTGACCGAAGTGTGGGGGTCGTGTTGGGGCAAAAGATAGATAGAGAGCCCCTTGTTATTTGTTATGCCTTAAGAACCTTAGATGTTGCACAAAGCAATTACACTGCCACTAAAAAAGAACTTTTAGCTATTACCTTTGCTTTGGATAAATTTCATTCTTATCTATTGGGATCTAAAGTGGTTATTGTTTTTGACCATACATCTCTTAGGTATTTGGTCGCAAAGAAAGAAGCAAAGCCAAGGCTCATTAGGTGGATTTTACTGCTCCAAGAATTTGACTTCGAGATTTGAGATAAGAAAGGATGCAAAAACTTGGTGGCTGACTACTTAAGTAGGTTAAAAAAACCTTGTGACAACACTCCTATAAAGGATGAGTTTCTTGATGAGGGCCTATTTTTGGCTCAAGAGTATTTCTCATGGTATACGGATATGGTAAACTTCCTTGCTACAGGTTCATTACGCATTAGGTTATCTCGTCCCATGAGGGACAAAATTAAAAGAGAAGCTCGATATCATGCTTGTGGAGGTCACTTTGGCCCTAAACAGACTACTCATAAGGAATTTGACTGTGGGCTAAATTGCCCTACAATGTTCTGAGATGCATATGATTTTTGTAAATCTTGCGATAGATGCCAACATATAGGCAACATAACTAGGCGAAATCAAATGCCCCTATCCTCGTTCATGCATGCAAGATTTTTGATGTATGGGGTATCGATTTCATGGGTCCATTTATTTCTTCATTTGAAAATATGTATATACTTCTGGCAGTAGACTATGTCTTTAAGTGGATAGAAGCAAAGGCTACTCGTAATGAAAATGCTAAATTGTCATGGAGTTTCTAAAATGATCTATTTTTTCCAGGTTTGGTACACCTCGAGCCTTGATCAGCGATCGTATAGCTATAGAGTGATGGAGGCACCTTGAAAAAATTCGAAGTTCACCACCGCGTAGCTACGACCTATCACCCTTAAACGAACGACCAATCAGAGGTCTCAATCCAAGAAGCAAGAAAATTTTGGAGAAAACTGTTCAGCCTAACTGAAAAGATTTGAGTTTTTAGCTAAATGATGCACTTTGGGCCTATCGGACACCATATAAGGGACCAATTGGTATGTCCCCATACCAGCTTGTTTTTGGCAAGGCTTGCCACCTTCTAGTAGAATTGGAGCATAAGGCTTACTGGTTTGTACGGCAATGTAATATGGAATTGGAACCTGCGGGAAGAGCAAGGAAATTAGACATCCAAGAATTAGAGGAAATTCGTAATGATGCCTATAGGAATGCTCGTATCTATAAGGATAAAAGAAAAATTTTCCATGACAAGAAAATATCCCGGAAGCATTTCTCAATAGGACAAAAAGTGTTACTTTATAAATCTATGTTAAAATTGTTCCTTGGTAAGCTTCGATCTAGATAGTTAGGACCCTTTATTGTAACTAAATTATTCACCCATGGTGCAGTTGAAATAGAAAGTGAAGAATTGAGAAAATAGTTCACAGTCAATGTTCAAAAAAAATTCATCTAGAACAACCTCAATACTAGTTCGTGTTGTCGAGCTAACGACGTTAAACAAACGCTTGTTGGGAGGCAACCCAATTTTATTTTCTTTTTTATTGTCTTTACTTTCTTGCATGTTAATAAATTTTATTCTCTCTTCTTATATCCAAGAGAATTGAGGAAACAAAAAATTAAATTTAGAAATGGGTGGCGAAAACAGTAACAAAAACGAAATTGGGAGTGTTTTAATCCTTTTCTTTTTCATCGTATTTGTTAATATTATTTTACACATTGAGGGTAATGTCTTTTAAGTAGGGGGAGACATTCCTCATTATTTTTTATGTTTTATCTATCATTTTTTCTGTTGTGTTTACTGTTGCTACTACCTTGTGCTTGTTTTTTCCATATTTATTTTTTTAGTATATCCTACCCCTTTTCATGCTAAAGATTTTGACAAGGAATTAGCCACTATTTGACCTGCGAGCATGATTCTTGTCTATTGAGTTAGTTATGATTTTGCTATGTTGATTTCATCTCCAATATTTTATTTCTATTAGGCTAAAATAATTATGATTAATGAAGTTAACCTTATCATACTTATACTAAAGTCGATTTAGTCTAAATACAAAGAGGACATTTAATACGAATGTATGCTAAATTTATTTTCATGACTGTTAGGTAGTTGCCAAAACTTATTTTTGACACTTGATTGTTTTTCCTAGTCTTGTAAAAATATAATTCTGTTTAATTAAGCTTAGAAAAACTGATGATTCTGTGGTTATGAGCACAACTTAAAATGTGACTGATTGAGTAACCGGGGTGGGGTGTTTGGGCTGTCATCCTACTTCGCGTAAAAAGTTTGTGTGACGTGTTAGGTAAATCTTCACTAAGTGAAATTATGGATAAAAATAAAAACTAAATTAGGAGAGTGTTGGGCTGAGTAACAGACGTGGGGTGCTTGGGTTGGTCATTCCACTTGTGACATCCCAAAATTGACCATAGTCGGGATGTGGTTTCGGGACCACAAAACCGAGACACAAGAATAATTAATTATTATTTTCTATGTTTATTGTGCATGAACGTACATATGTGAAAATTTCGTGCCTTAATTTCGTCATTCAGAGGTGAAATTTATTAGAAAGGACTTATGTGAGGAAATTGAGAAATGTGCTAGGCTAATGTTAAAGTGGCCTATTGATACATATTAGAAAATGCTTGGACTTGCATGTCAAATTGCCAAATTTTCCTTATGGTGGCCGGCCAAGTTAGATTGATGATGGGCAATATATTTGTTTGCCTTAGATATTATAATAAGAAATTGGATTATGGGAGACAAACTAAAATAAAGAAAGGAATTTAAAAGAAAGGGGAATAAAATAAGAAAAAAAAAAGTGTGGATGCCTCCCCCAAGTTGCCGTGAATGGAGCAAAGAAAGAAAAAAAAGAGAGCTTCATTTCCTTTGGTTCTCTCTTAGCCGAATTGAAGAAAGAAAGGGGGAGGGGAGATTTCGGTCAACTTTAAGCTCAAAACAAGGTTAGTAATTCATGTTAGATTTTGAAATTTCAGCTTAATGAAAGTTGATTACTAAGTTCTTTAACTAGCCCATGTTAAAATTTTGGATTTGGGTGGTGCATGAAGCATTCGGCCATGGTAGATAGTGAAGGGAGTTGATTATTTTCTTTGTGTTAAATGAGTGATTGTGGATGGGTGAAGTGTGAGCTAGTTAAATATTCATATAGTTAGGTTGGATGATAGGAAGAAAAAAATCAGCTTGTGTATGTACACTAAGGCCGAATATGAAGTTGGAGATTTGTGGGAAATGTATGTGTCTTGAAGTGTTGGA
This sequence comes from Gossypium arboreum, assembly GCF_025698485.1. Lineage (NCBI taxonomy): Eukaryota > Viridiplantae > Streptophyta > Magnoliopsida > Malvales > Malvaceae > Gossypium > Gossypium arboreum. The sequence continues at coordinate 108,725,519 of NC_069079.1, forward strand.
ATGGAGAGGATGCTTTAATTGTGTTATGAACAATTATGTGTTAGAAATTGTGATTTTGGGTTGACTAGGATTTTCGGCCATAGTGGTCATTGAGGATTAAGGTTATGTTTCATGCTAAACTTGATAAATCTTGGTGTATGGGTGTTTGAACTAAACTAATGATCAAATAGTTGCATAAATACAAAGTAAGAAGAATCGGCTATTGTATGTAATATTATTGCCGAATGTGAAAATACTATACTTGAGTAATGAATGTGATTGGATTATTGATAGTATGGTAATTGCATAAGGCTATTAGCGAATAGCTAAGAACGTAAGGTAGTAAGATAAAAATTTTACTATGTCGTTCGTATGTCATAAGATCATTAAAATGTGGATACCAATATATGTACCAAAGCGGTTGAATGAGCTAATTTATTTGTTTAAGCTCAAGATCCTAAAGGAGAGGCGCCCAACAAGGGAAATCAAGATCATCGAGTAGCCGACTTGGAATTATTTACGAACACAAGGTAAGTCATTAAGCACATATGTTTGATATTGCTTAAATGATTGGAAAATCTATGCAATTGTGTTTAATGGAATGCTATATATATGTATAAATGAAATTGTATGTGTATGGAATGAGGATAATTGTTGAATGTAATAGAAATAGTGGAATGTGTAGAAAGTTTGCTTTCGGCACTATGTGTCGGGCAATACGTGTGTATGGTGACGAGATTGGCACTAAGTGTGCGTGCTGGAAATATATGGCACTAAGTGTGCGTGCTGGAAATATTTGGCACTAAGTGTGCAAGCTGGAAAAATACGGCACTGGGTGTGCGAGTTCGGAGGGTATGGCACTGTGTGTGCGAGCTTAAATTACGTGGCACTAAGTGTGCGAAATCGAGTGGTAAGCACTATGTGTGCGTATTTATATATATGGAGGGTGTGTCTCCATTGAATTGAGTATGGACAGCGGATCGGGTAAGTACCTCGAGCTCATGACGAATAGAGAATTCGTTCATGCTTGGGGATTGAAATTGGTAAGCCTTAAATCTATGTGATGATTGAAGTGTGTATGGTTGTGCTGGAAAATGAGTTAATGTGTAAAAATGCTTCGATTATCTTGTTGTGTAGAATATGAAATGTGGATGTATGAATTGGTACGAGATTGGACCGAAAGGTCCGAGGTATTGTGGTATTGTTTTTGTTGTTGAAGAACATTTGGCATGTATAGGCTATTATATTTTGTCGAATTGTGGGTTGTAAACTTTAAGCCATGTGAAAATGGCCTATGTGGTCGTCGAGTGGGATGCTAGAACCTATAGCCACGAGTCTTAGAAACTCAAATTTTGATAAGGTGGCCATAATTTGTGTCATGTATGATGGATGATTAAGGCCAAGGAAAAATTCATGAAATTGGCATAGTTCATCTGCAGTAACTGTTGCGGACAGCAGCAGTGAGATGAGATTGAAAATCACTAAAAATAGTAGAAGTAGAATTAAATAGTGAGTAAATTATGAAATTGAACCTTGATGAATCTATTTTATATGGACGAAACGAAACGACCATATGAGCAGTATATTGAGAGATATTAAAGTTCTCGTGAGACAGGGTCAGAACGGTTTCTGGGTCCCCTGTCGCGACTTTGAAAATTTACCATAAATTATCCAGAAAGAATTAGGAGTCATGCCTTATATGTACAGATTCCATTTTGAGTCTATTTTCATTAGAAACAAACGGCACCAGATTAAAGCCCTGTACAGAGAGATATTCAAGTTGTAACGCGCGAAGGTCAGAGCAGTCGGTCCCTGTAACATGGGTGACTTTAACTAATAAACTGTACCAATTGGCCCAACCAAAAATTCTAGAAATAAATCCATGTATAGATATATGAGTCTAAATTCAGGAAAAATTTATGGAATCAGTTTCCGAGTTTTGAAACTCGAGATATGATTTTTATGGCGTCAGTGATGCAGTTTCCCAGCCTGTCTGGAAATGCCAAATTGGTTGGTACCTTGAGAAGATTTGACCCATTAACCCCTCGTGTCCGACACCGGCGACGGTCACGGGTTCGGAGTGTTACACCACTTCATGTCAAAAGGGCTAATACATTCTTAAGCAAAAAAAAAAAAAAAGTTTTGACAAAATAAAACGAAGGAGAAGAAAGGAAAATAATTAAATTTGGGGACTAAGGGTGAAAAAAAAGGTGCCTTGGTAAGTTTAGTAAATTACCTACCTTTCATGAAATAATCCAAGTCGATTTAATTTTTGTGTGTTTAAGTTTGAGTACTTTTTGGTTTTACTTAAAGTAAGCTAAAGGTTCTCTTTATTTTCATATGCATTATGTCAAATTTTTACAGCACTTTGGGGTGATAGTTCTTTCCATGGTAAAATCTAAATTACATAGTGGAATAAGAGCCATACTTGAGGGCAATCATGGCCTAAGAACAGGGAATAGGATAATACTCTAAAATGACATACTTTTATAAGTTAATTACATATATATTGAGGATGATCCAACTAATTTGGGTTGTTTATGGTTTTTTTATCTTGTAGGAACTAAATTCAAGGCAAAAGGAAATTTGGAGGCAAAAAGCATGAATTAAGACAAAAGGGGTCAGCATGCGAAATAAGGAAGAGGTGATGCTAAAAATATAAAGTGTGGAAGACTTGGGCAAAAAATTCAAAGAAGAGATTTATAAACATAAAAATTTATTTAGATTTGAATTTTTTTGTTAAATTTAGGATTATTGTTAAGATGATTATGATATTGTTTAGATTTAATTTTAATTGTATCTCTTAAACATTATCACTTAAAGGTTAAATAGGAACCAACTAGGGTTTTTCATGTACTATAAATAGGAGATGGAGTGAAATGAATTGACACTTTCATTGTTTTTTGTAAAAAACTCCCTCCCCAAAGCCAAAATTCCTTAAGGCTCTTATTCTTTTATTCTTTTCCTTTTCAATAAAATTTTGTTTCATTAAACTTATGTTTTTATTCCCAAAAAAGCATGAGTAACTAAACTCATCTAGCCAAATGTTATCAAGATTCTTTAAAAAGAGTTTATGAGGCTTAAAACCTGTACTTAACCCTTCTCAACGAGTATTCATCATTTTTTCGCATTACGGGACTAACGCTTCTGTCCATATGCTTCTAAAAGTAATATTTTCATCTTGTGCAAAGACGACCGCTTTGTATGTTTTGGGAAGGTAGCACAGTCGGTTTGCTAACTTACTGCGTCAGAGGTTGTTGAGCCCAAGAGACGAAATGGCATGGCATTCGCCATTGAGAAATGATGATATAGTGTAAGACGGTCTCATAGATATGATGATTTGTTAGCTAGTTGAATGTTCATCATAGTAGTTTTTGGTTCCTCTAGACAAAGTTGATTAAACATTTTATATGGCATCAAATCGATGCTAGCACCTAAACTAACTAAAGTTTTTTGAACAGATAAACTACCAATGAAACAAGGGATAGTAAATCTCCTTGGATCCTTAAGCTTGGCAAGTAGCTTGTTTTGAAGAATGATTGAAAATTCCTCATTAAACTCCATAGTGGACAACTCCTCTAACTTCCTTTTATTTTTCAAAATCTCCTTTAAGAATTTGGCATACTTTGACATCTGCAAAAGAGCTTCAAAAAAAGGTAAGTTAATATGCAATTGTTTGAAAAGTTCAAGAAATTTACAAATTTGTTCATTCGTGCAGTCTTTCTTCAACTTTTCTGGGTATGGGGTTGGTGGTTTGTATTCTCTAAGCACTGGTTTTTTATATATATTTATTGCTATCCTTAACTCCATCATCTTTGTCAAAAACTTATTTTTTCAACTTCTCTCCAGGTTCGGCTAACACCTTTCCACTTCTCAATGTAACTACGTTTACTTGCTCTTTCGGGTTAGTTTCAGTGTTACTAGGTAGACTACATTGTAGTCTCTCTTAAACCAATTTAGCAAGCTGAATAATCTAATTCTAAAGACCCTAAATAGATGCAAGTTTATTCCTTAAAGCTATTTCAGTGTTCTGAAATCTTATTTCTAAAATTGAAATGAATTTAGCCAACACATCTTTAAGATTTGGCTTCTTCTTTTGCTAGTGAAGCTGCTAAAAACCAGGAAGGGGTTGTGAACTTTGATTCCCTTGACCATCCTAGGAGAAGTTTGGATGATGTCTCCATCCTGGGTTATAGGTATTGCTATAAAGGTTATTCTGAAGTTTGAAATTAATACCAATAAACTCAACTTGCTCATGCTCCATGTTGGACTTCAAAGGTAAGCATTCCTAACTAATTATACCCACTCCAGTCACGTCATATTGCATCAAAAGAGTCATAAGCTTCCTTATACTCAAACCATCTATCCTTCTACCAAGAGCTTCAACCTAACTTGCCATCATAGTAACTGCATATACATCATAAGCACCTGTTGCTTTTGTAGGCTTTGCTCTTGTGACTTGCCACTGATAATGATTCAATGTCATCTTCTCAATAAACTCTTGAGTTGTCTTAGGTGTTTTGTTAATTAGTGTTCCCCCAGCTTCTGTATCAATTATTTACCTAGTTGAGAGACTTAAATCATTATAGAATGTCTGAATTTTCAACCATAAAGGTAGACCATGATGATGATAGCTTCTCAAAATATCTTTAAATTTGGGAAATGGAAGAGATATCATTCCTCAACTTGGTTGTCTTGGAACCCAAGTAGTGATGGAACCCCGTGGAAGTGAATTCAACCATTTCTTTCCTCTATTCTTTAAAGAAAATGGAAACAACCTTAGGCGTATGACATCATCAGTAGCACAATTGATCTTGAAAGTATCAGAAATCTCTAAGATATTTCCTAGATGAGCATTTGGATCTTTATCTTGTAACCTATCAAATTGAGCATAATGTTGCACCATCTGAGTCATGTTCAGTTTGATCTCAAAGTTATTTGTAGCAACATTCGGTCTAATGATACTAGACTTAGCCCCAACAGAGTTGACTTAGCATAGTCATACGTAGTCAGTGGAGAACCTGCCATTTCTTAAATAATATCTTCTTCCTCTTGACTGTCTATGACAGCCTAATGTTGATCTTGTCTTGCTTCTTTAACCTCTCTTCGATTTCAATGAGCAATTTTTTTATATTTTATTATAAAAAATGATTGGTTCCAATGGGTTGCCTCTAGTCATAAACCAAAAGAACATGTCAAAAACCAAATGAAAGTCAATCAACATCTCAAAAATAAACTAAAAACAAAACAATATAAAATAAAATTTAAAAATTGGTTTAATTAATAGAAATAAGATTTTCCTAATATCCTAGTCCCCGGTAACGGTGCCAAAAACTTCTTTTCCACTAAAGTTACTAATAAAATGACCAAGGTAAATGCACCTATCAATTAATAGTATAGCTATTACGAGCACAAATTTTGTTCCCTTCAGGACTAAAATTACTAGTAATTATCACCTTTCTATTATATAACATAATAATTCAAAGGATTAACTGAAATTAGATCAAACTATCTAAATTAACTAATGAATGCACCAAAGAATGAAACAAAAACACAAGTAAGTATTAACCAAGTGAAAAAACAATACCTATGTAAGAATGTACCAAGATGTCATCTACAATTCTTAATTTAATTATGCAATTTATTTTCTTAGCTCTTTGATTTGTAGAAATCCCTAGTTTATGCTAATATCTCTTTCGAACATAAGAATAACTAATTGTAGGTTGATTAATTGAATTTTTTTTCTAATTAAAACCCCTATTATTACATTAATTTGCTCTACGGACCCCTCATTAGATTTGACCCTAACCCAATAGATTTATGTCATTCGAATTTTAGAATTGCATGCAACTCTATTCAATTATGCAAGATCTAATCATAAGAAGGGTCTATTGAATCTCAGACTTGTGCACATCAAACATGAATTAACACTCTAAAATTATTAACCCAAGAATAATAAAGCATTCATAATTGAAAACAAAGAGGCAAAAATTTTATTGCATAAAAATAGAAATCTAACAATAAAATCCATCCTAAGGATCATCTCCCCTAGGTATTAAGAGAATTAGTTCATAATGGTAGGAGTAAACACCAAAAATACAATATAACCACTAGAATAAAAGAAATACATGATAACTCCCTTGACAATCAACATGGACTCTTGAATCTTGGTAGAAAAATGCTTGGAAAATTACTTCAATGGTGTTCTCCAGGTAATTTCGTGCTCTCCTTTGGTGGTTGCCTCTTTTTTTTTTTTTGCTTCACTATTTATATCCTGTTAAAGTGTTAAACCACCTAAAAATTGCAACTTTCAACCATTAGTGTACACGATTTTCATGATCAACACACCCTAGATACACAGTCGTGTGAGTCCACATGGTCATGTGGATTGCTTGTGTAAAAAGCTGCAGCATGCGACAACTTCCGAAATGCTCTAATTTCCACCGTTTTTCACTCCTATTGCTCTCAAGCACCCTATTAAGCATCACAACATGAATATAAAGGATTAGAAGTATATGATTCATAATTAATGCCACATAATCATCCAAAGATGTACTAAGAATGAGGCTAAAATATGCTACTTTTTTACACTTGTTACTTTTATTTTTCTTGTTGCTTTTATTTAATAATTTTATTACTTTTGGAAATTTAAACTCTTTTTTCCAATTACTTTGGGTGTTTATTTTGTGAACCCTTTTTCAATTATGCATATTATAATATAATTTTAGTATTTTGATTGTTGATGGTTTTATCGACTTTCTAACATTAATGATTGATTTACTTGATTATGTTAATGGTTAAATATGATTGAGAATTTGTATCTTGTGTTGAGTATGTTCTCCTATTATGGTTTTATTAAAAAAAATTGCCAAAAGGGGAGATTATTGAGGCAATTTTTGACTAATGCCAAGGAGTAGTGCTCATCGATGGCTGGCATTGTCGAGCTTAGAAACTTTCCATGCTTAAGTTGGAAAATTTTGGCAACATAAACCTTTGGACATTGATTCTTGTTAGTACTTTAGACGACTATAAGCCCATCTTTGGTATCCAAAGTGCATATAGCAACATAACTTAGAGATTGATTTGTGTTTCAATCAATGATATCAACTTTCCAACTTCAAGAAGAACAAATCAAATTGGGTAAAATTTAGAAGTATATCTTGAAGATTTAAAACTTACCTAAGCTTATTATTCTACTGGTTTTATAGGAAAATTCATTATAATTGATATAGTATGTTATCAAGTCTTGATTCCTTATAAATTAATGAGACTTATACAGGTGATGTACTGAATTGAAGACACTTATTCTTGCTCATCGAGGAATGTTTCTTGTGAGTGCATTGAATGAAAAATCAAAATGTGTTACTTGGTTAATGTCCTAAGTTTTTAGGGTGAAAATTTAGAAGAGAATTTTCTAGATCTTAGGTACAAAAGTAAGGAGTATAATTTGGTGAGTGTTTGAGGTTGAAATAACCTGTAGAATGTGTTGCTAAGATATTATCAATCTAAGCAACCATAGACGTAGGGAAATTGAACTGTGTAAACATATCGCGTGTTCTTTTTTTTTTCTGCCTTAGCCATATTTCTTGCAAGTATTATTTAAGAGCTTTTGAACTTAAATATTCAAAATCATGAAATATTAACTTTGGCTAACTTAACCATAACCTCATTAAAAAAAATTTGACCTTACAACTTCGTAATAAAACTAAATCATTTTTTTATTGCAAGAGTTTGAAAAGTAGATTAATTATATTTATTATAGGGTAAACTACTAAGTGGCCCCTAAAATTTTAGACACCCAAAAAGAAATTATTGCAATTTCATCCCCAACTTTTATTGGTTTTTCATTTTAGTCACCCAAACATAAAATGTCTAACGACGATTGACTGTACAAGCCACATCATGCTTACACTTTCAGTTTGGTCACCAAACTTGTAGGCCACTTACAGTTTTCATCCTTTAAAGATATCTTTTTATAAGTGTTGATTGTTGTAAAAAAGCATTAAGGAGTGAAAAAATAGCAGAAATTATAATAATGCATTAAAAAAAATTTTCATATTGTACTTATTTACCTCATACCTAAAGGTTCTACTTTTTTTTTCAACATTGAACTTTTAAATTTCAAAACATCAAAATCAATTAAATAAATAGTTCAAAAAATGATTGTCAATGAATGGTTTCTAAATGGTTAAAGATTATACGGGAAGGGTTATATATAGCGGGGATATGACATCCTAGGAGACTTCTTATCCAATTTGTTTAATTTTCGTCCCGTCTTTATCTTTTTCCTTGGTCACTCTGAGGAAGCCATGATTAAAGAAAACTATGTACGGAGCGATGATCATGAGGCTTAATTTGAAAAAGTGGAGAATTCAGTAAGCTAGTAAGGTTCTTAGTCCTTTTGTAATCGTAGGAATGAAGAGAATAGAAATAAGGGTTTCGAGATCTATTTTAAATGTTGCGCGTGTCTCAAAAAAACTGAGGTTTGAGCTAAACATGTTGAATTTAACCTATGAGTTTGGTTGTCAAGCTTAACTTCCTGGAGAATGGAAGCTCTAGCGTTTGGAAAGGTTAAGCTGATAAGATGAAGAAGCATCTGGTTAGTTTCTGCACTCCATCCTTAAATGGTAAATATGTTTAAAGTTTGCATGGGTTTATAAATATCCACCATTTTAGTTTAGTGTGCATGATTTTATGATGCTTTTTTTATAAAATATGTATATACATATAGAAGCATGAAAAGGGATTACTGACGAGTTAGACAAAGTTAGGAATGAGAAAAAGTGAGTAATTTTGTTAGATACCACTGTACAGTGTTATTGAGTGCACTCGTGATATGTGAAGCTCCGTGCCTTGCAAAGGGGACACTGTGGTGTTCAAGCATCAAGGTTAGGAATGATGAAATGGAGGAATGGATGGGTTGCAATGGAAGGTGAAAACAAGAAAGATCATGGCTAGGCCATGAGACTGATCGGAAGCTATGCACCTAAAACGAGTAAGACCATAACTGAAAGATGCTATGACATTATGATAAAGATGAGTAAGACCATAGCTATAAGATGCTATGGCATCATGGTATAAATGAGTAAGACCATGGCTAAAACACACTATGACATCATGGTAAACAGGACTATACCATAGTTGAAAGATGCTACAGAATCCTAGTAGTCCGCAGAGATAGTAAACACGGGTTAAACTGTGTAAGACCATAGCTGAAAGACGTTATGACATCAAAAAAGTACAATAAGAAATTAAACACAGGATAGCCTGACGGGACATTAAACACGAGATAGTCTGACCTGACACTACATAGGGGATGGTTCGTCGAGATGATATACACGGGGTTATATCGTGTAAGACTATAGTTGAAAGATACTTTGGCATCGTAGGTAGTTTGCTAGGATGATAAACATAGGGATAATGACGTAAAGGACCATAGTTAGACTATGGGAACTAATGGAGTCCACCAACACTTTAACTTGGAAGGGGTACACTTTGTAAGACCATTGATCGACTATGGCAGCATAGAGAGTCCACCGGGACAATAAATGGGTGAAAAATCAAAAAAGAAATCATGGGACAATCAGCATTAAGGAAAATGGATGTATGGGCATGCATTAGATAGCCATTAGGTTGAAGGAATTGATAGCCATTAGGTTGAAGGAATCTGCCAATAAAAAGGGAAATATAAAGAGGGAAAAGACCACTACAAAAGCAGTTGTAAAATCCAATAGAGCATATGGGTGGTAATCTAGCAGGAATAGTCACGGGAGTTGATGCATTAGCTGTGTTTGGTGTAAAGGTGAATGAAAGTTGGTATAACCAAGGATCATAGATAAGGATCCTCCATTAAGGAACACCGTGGGTGCTTTTGAGAAACCCTAAAGGTTAGTGGCTTGTTATACATATTCTAGTTAGTTCATAAAGAAATGAGAGGTGAGTTAGAACCCATCAACAAAGAAAGATACATCGAACGATAAAAATGTCTATCAGGGCTATTCCATTTTAAGAGGAAACCATTAAGGAAGTATCAGCTAAATGGCTAGCTAGGCGGGGATGCCAGATGAGAAAGAAACCATGAACCAATAGGGCCTCTAATGGTAGTTGACTAATTCTGAAGGCCAAAATGGTCCACAACAGATGAGTATATCACAATTATGAACATGGTACCTCAGACAAGATGGATTACAAAGAAGTAATCAAACTAGTATTTATTGTAAGTGGGACTTAATCCGTGAGAGTGGTGGGAAATCTTCTAGGTAATCCCAAAGGATGGGACGACAATGAGCCCATCGGGACTAGGGTAATAGTAAGAGTCCTCCATAGACTATTCCAATTGGGAATGATCACTAAAGGAAATATACTCAATGGTCTTTAGGAGGTAGATTGGAGGGCCTTACTAATAGGGCATGATGGTGGAAAGAAGAAATCTACTTTGAGGATAAGAGGAAGAAAGAATTTAAGTAAAAGAAAGAATAGAGTCCACAAAGATGGTGAGACATACAGAGAAACTATCAAGGTTGAACGAATGATGTGAGTGTAACAACCCTAACCCGAATCCGCTACCGGAACATGATTCCAGAGCATTACAGGAGTTTACAAATAAATTGAACAAAAATTTCAAAAATTTCGAGACATATCAGTATTCATATCAAAATCCAGTCAAACTCATTCATATTGTCTCATATACGAGCCTTCAAGGCCCAAAATATGTTCTAGAAACAAGTCGAGACTAAATCGAAAACTCAGAGTTTTTCAAAAAATAGAAAAAATTTTCAATTACTGCAGGGGTCACACGACCATGTGGAAGAGACACACCATGTGGCCATTCGAAATGGGGACACACGACCGTGCCCCAGCCTATGTCTGTACCTGTGTAAGTCACTAGCTTGGGTCACCTAGACAAGCCACACACCTGTGTACCAGGCGTGTACCTTTGGAAGTAACCCCACACACCAGTGTGTCAAGCTGCGTGTTAGGGCGTGTAATAGCCTAACTTGTAACCTTTTAAAAGCTACAGGGGACACACGGCCATGTCATCTGGCCGTGTGTCACACATGGCTGAGACACATGCCCGGGTCTCTGCCCTTGTGGATGAAAATACCCATATTGACATGTACCTACAACCACAAATGCACATATACATAAGCCATAATAAGGCACCAAATCCATGCATTTTCTAGCCTTATATAAATGGTATGTCACATACAACCAATATGCTCTTAGGCACCTCAAATGACAATATAAAAACATGTATAACTATGTATTCAATATGGCCAATTAGTCAACTAACTTATAGGCATGTTGGCCTTAATACAACATGGAACTTACTTATCAAAACATACCAAATGGTACTAATCATGTCATTCAACCAAAGTGCTAGTTCACAACAATTCCAACAAATTACAAAACTTATGCAAAATGCATATTCAAACCATAATCTCAACTTCCATAATTCAAACACAAAACAAGCAACACATCAACCATATTAATGCTACTTTTATACATCCCAAAATATGCCAATACAAGCCAAATCAAATGGTCATATTTACAACAAAACATATAGGCCAACATTAGCCAAAAATATCTATACATGCCATTGTAACCAAAATTAAACATCCGAAATGTACCAAAAGAGCCGATGGATAGTGTGATACATGCCCATGTGCCAACCTGTGTTCCACACACGACCAATAGACACGCCCTTGTGTCTAAGCCGTGTCAAAACTGTAGGGTAGATTGCCTTAATTCGAAAGGGTACCCTAGGGGACACACGGCCGTGTAACATGACCATGTGTCACACACGATTGAGATAGAAGCCCGTGTCTCTACCTGTGTGGACAAAAATAGGCCATTTGCAAATCCAATTTGCCACCCTTCTTAAGCACACCTAAACCACAACAAATTGCATCATTTATATACATTTATAGGCAACCAAGACATGCCATTTAATACACAAAACATGTCATCTTATTCACAACAATTTCAATACTTAAAACCATGAACAAAATCATATTGAAACTTTATGTCAAAACCACTATTTCATTTATCTCCTCTATGCATTTTCTCAACATTTTATCACCTATTTTAATATCACAAAACATTCCATCACAACATCTTATAATCAATCCACAACATATCATCTTTCAAGCATTAACAACTAGCCAAATGAACAACCATTTAGCTATATCCACAACTATGGAAAACATACCAAAATAATCCAACATATAACACATTATATACATCACATATATCACTTATCAAACACATAACTTAAGCCAACTTAAAAGGTCATACATATCATCATTTGCAAGCCAAATCTCATGGCTAATATCATAACTCAAAACATACCAAAGTGACACTAGCCTATACATTCCATATACCATATATACAAAGCTTCAAAAGTACCAACGAGTTGGTCGATAGTGTGATGATGTTTCCTGACAATCCCCGAGTCCGAGCTAGCTTTGGTTATCCATAAAACATAGACAATTAACACACAATAAGCTTTATATCTTAGTAAGTTCGTAAGCAATTAACTCAATTCATCAAATAAATGTAATTTAACTATTTTCACATTACCAAATCAAAATCACATTAACCACAAACCTTTATCACGTCTCAAAACATGATCAAATACTATCTCAATGTAATACTTGAATAGGTTCTGTACGTACCTGTACCGCCTCATACTAACCTCTTTCTCAAATACGCACTCTTTTACCCGTTGAACCATTTGGAATAGAAGTCAGATACTCGAGATTTCAATCAAAAAGTACCTATTCCATGGCCCATAGCCAAATCGAGGTAACTTATCTCAGAGTACCTATACCAGGGCTTGTAGCCAAATCAAGGTAACTCCTCTCTGAATACCTATACCATGGCCCATAGCCAAATCAAGGTATTATTCGCACCCGAAGTGGAGATATCATGGCCCGAAGCCAATACATTAACCTACTGACATGTCACTAACATCCTAAACTATTCCTAATGCTCAACCGAGAAGTTTCACTTGTCAATTTCATCATCGAACCCTTCCGTATAGTTGTATTCACGATTCAAACATTATTCGCAATCTCATAAACACATTTTATACAATATTAAAGCATATAACATTCATTTATAATGAAATTAACATCTACGAACTTACCTTTGATACTAAAACAACGAATCGAATCGTTTAGTCGATAACTTTAGTTTTCACCCGATCTAGATCTAAATTCCTCCTTTCTTGATCTAAATGTATTCAAAATTAACCCATTTAATCACCAACTCATTGAATTTAATCCACGAACACATATTTTGGCATTTTTACACTTTAGCCCTTAAAGTTTCACATTTATTCAATTTAGTTCTTATTTAAAAAAAACATAATTTACAATAATTTCAATTAAACCCAAGCTAGCCAAATTTCTATAGGCTCCATAACAGCCCATATTTACCAATATTTCACACATTTAACCACAAATTTTCATCTTTTCACAATTTAATCCCTTTTATGCAATTTTGCTAAAAATCATTTTAACAAAACATGATAATCTAACAACAAATACTTATTTTTCATCATCAAACATTTAAGAGCTCAAGCATTCATCAATGGCACTTCACAAAGTCATCAACAAATTCAAAATTTAAGACATGGGCTAGCTAGTACTCGAAGCAACGATCATAAAAACATAGAAATCATCAAAAACCGATAAAAAATCACACCTTAATCAAGGATTAAAGGTGCCGAAAGTTTAAGCCCTAAATGTTCTTCTTCTTCCTTGATATTTTGGTTGATGTTGCTTTGTTTAATTAAAACATATATTAATTACTAATTTACAAATTTAACCTTGATTTAAAACATCAATAAACATCAAATTTATGCCCATTTATGTCCATTCCCACTATCAATGGGCTAACTACATCATAAGGACCTCACATTTAATAAGCCATGTCAATTAAGCACTTTTAACATATGGAATACAACTTTTGCATCTTACGCGATTAAGTCTTTTTCTCAAATTAACCACTTAAACGATAAAATTAGCACACAAAAGTTTCACACATATATTCACATGCTATAAATGCCAAAAATAATATTAAAATAATTTTATGATCTCAAATTTGTGGTTTCAAAACCACTGTTCCGATTTAGCTAAAACCAGGCTATTACAAAAAACAAAATTGTCATATTGTACTTATTTACCCCATAGCCAGAGGTTCTACTTTTTTTTCAATATTGAACTTTTAAATTTCAAAACATCAAAATAAATTAAGTAAATTGTTCGAAAAATACTTTATTCCTTGACAATGTCAATCGATTTGTTGCTATAACATTGAAATTAATTTAATTAATTAATATCCTTCTAAAATTTTAATTTTTTATGTATTGAATTTAAAATAAAATTAAATAATTCATATTTAATAATTGTCTACAAAATTCAAATTTATTTTTTGATTATATGATCTTTAATTTCCACCCTAAGCTAAAAGTAAAGAAAAATCCTTGCAATTAATTAAATTAATTCAATTCATATTCTATGCCAAAAAAAAAAAACTAAAATTATCTTCATCAATTCTTTACCCAAAAGAAGAGCAAGGAACATTTTTAACAAGTTACCTAAAGCTGTACATTACGTTTTTAATTGTTATTGCTCTAGTTTTCTTTTGCACCTTCTCTTGGTATATTTCGTTCGCTTATTTGCAATGATTATTTTTTTTTATCAAAGAACTCTCTACACTATGTAGCATATATTTTATTTTCTTTTGGATTTTGAATACAAATCCAATTTGAAAAAATAAACAAAACTTTGTTTACCCATTGATTTTGTTAACCCCAAAGATATATGAAAGAAAATTTAATAGTCTTTCATGAAAATTACAAGATATGTCGTAGGAATTATTTTACGAGTTTATATGTTTATTTTATTTCATTATATATCAAAGATGATACATGTCACACTCGTTTTCCTTTTAAACCCAAAAATTAGAAACCTTTAGGGGTTATATTGAAAGGGACCATAATCTAACGGTCTCTATTGAAAAATTAAGAAAGGATAGTAACTGAAATTGGTAAGGTTGAGAACCAAGTCTGGTTTGGTTGGATTAGAACCAACCGATTCCTTTGTTGGGGACAAAATGATTGTCGATGAATGGTTTCTAAAAGGTTGAAGACTGTACGGGAAGGGTTATATATAGCGGGGGTATGACATTGCAAGAGACTTCTTCTCCAATCTGTTTAGTTTTCTTCCCGTCTTCATCTTTTTCCTTGGTCGCTCTGAGGAAGCCATGATTAAAGAAAACTATGTATGGAGTGATGATCGTGAGGCTGAATTCAAAAACGTGGAGAATTCAGTAAGCTAGTAAGGTTCTTAATCCTTTTATAATTGTAGGAATTAAGATAATAGAGATAATGGTTTTGAGATCTATTTTAAGGAGTCTACGTGTCTCAAAAAAACTGAAGTTTCAGCTAAACATGCTGAGTTTAACCCATAAGTTTGGTTGTCAAGCTGAATTGCCTGGAGAATGGAAGCTCTAGCGTTTGGAAAGGTTAAGCTGGTAAGACCAAAAAGTGTTAGGTGAATTTTTACACTCCATTCTGAAATGCTAAATATGTTTAAAGTCTACATAGGTCTCCACTATTTTAGTTCAGTATGCATGATCTCATGATGCTTTATTTATAAAATATGTGTATACATATGGAAGCATGAAAGCGGATTAATGACGGGTTAGACGAAGTTAGGAATGAGAAAAAGAGAGTAATTTTGTTATAAACTGCTATACAGTGTTATCGAGTTCAGCTGTGATATGCAAAGCACCGTGCCTTATGAAGGGGACACTGCAGTGTTCAAGCATCAAGGTTAAGAATAGTGAAATAGAGGAATTGATGGGTTACAATGGAAAGAAAAACAAGAAAGATTATGGCTAGGCCATAGGATTGATCGGAGGCTATGCACCTAAAACAAGTAAGACCATAACTGAAAGATGCTATGGCATTATGATAAAGATGAGTAAGATTATAGTTGTAAGATGCTATGGCATCATGATATAAATCAGTAAGACCATGGCTTAAACACACTATGACATCATGGTAAATAGGACTAGACTATAGATGAAAGACGCTACGAAATCCTAGTAGTCCACAGGGACAATAAACATGGTTTAAACTGTGTAAGAACATAGTTGAAAGACATTATGGCATCATAAAAAGTCCAATGAAACATTAAACACAAGATAGTCTGATGGGACATTAAACACGGGATAGTATGATAGGACACTAAACAGGGGATGGTTCATCGAAATGATAAATAAGAGGTTATATCGTGCAAGGCGATAGTTGAAAGATGCTCTGGCATCGTAGATAGTTCGTTGGGACGATAAACATAGGGATACTGATGTTGTAACATCCCAAAAATCGGGGGCTAGTAGAACCGGGTTGGTGAATCGATTGAGAGTGATCATGCCTTAATTTTTTAAATTATCTATGAATTTTTAGGAAATAAATGAGGTATTGGTTTGTTGGTTAAGTGTTAGTGTAACATTTCTTGAAACCCAAGTTCAAATCCCTTCTCTTGCATCATTTTTATTATTTTGCAATTTTTGCCTTAAACCCTAGTATGTGACATGCCTTGTTTTTTAAAATAAATATTTCAAATTATATTAAGAATGAGTTATTGGTTTGATGGTTAAAAATTAGTGAATTTATCTTTGAGGTCCTAAATTCAATTCCCTTCCCATGCAAATAATTTAATTTTTTGACAAAAATCCTTTGTTTTAATGTGTAGGGCATCCAAGCCTAGTTAACCTAGGTATAAATATAAATTTTTAACTAGTAATCAGCATTTAATCCTCCTCCTCATTTCTCTAGTCATTCCTCTCCTCCTCTACTTCTTTTTTATTTTAATTTTTTTCCTTTCCTCTATTATTGTCGTCGCCTACACCTAGTTTTACCATCTCTTTCTTTTTTTTTTCTTTTTCTTTCTGCCACAAGATTTGTTAACATATTCTCCACCATATTGCTTTAATTTTTCATAATTAAAATCAATCCCAAATCTAAAATCTTGAACTTCAAGATCGATCCCAAACATTGCCAAGAAACTACCATTGTCGTTTCTCTCGACTAGCTTGGGTAATGTCTCTTCTCTCTTCAATTTCTTAATTAATCTTGTCCATTAGAAACATAAATTTCCAGATATTTAATTTGGGGGATTTTAAATTATTTCAAAGGTATTTTTCCAGAATTTAATGAGATCTCAAAACATTTTAAAATCCAGCCCCAATTTTGGCCACTATGGGTGGTGGTGCGTGCGCCTATGTGCAAGAAAGGGGGTTGTTTTGTTTCTTGGTTCTTGCCTATATTTTTCCAGCACTAACTTCAGTTCTTGAACCTCCTAATCAGCTTTTAAACCTATTTCAATTAGGGAAAAATGTTATTGATCGATTGGCCATTCGGATCCCACAAATTGTGAAGCGTAAGTGCAATTAAGGGTATCTAGTTTGTTATTTCGACATAGTTGTTGGGTAAAAGTTATGAATTGATTAAATGAAGAAATTTAATAAGTAATTAGATACTAATTTTACAGTATATTATTGAATTAGGTGCTGACCCAAACGCCTCAAATCATCCATAAAGGCAAAGAATGATTGTACTACGGTTTGCATCGATACTGTGTAAGGAATCTAACTAGTTTGGATTCATAAAATAGTTATAATTTCAACGATTGGTTTGAACTCATAAGAGGGTTTTTGGGGCTGGTTTAATTTAAATTGATTGAATTTACACTGAATTTTGGTTTTGGTTTGTTTAAGGAATTATTAAAGAAAATTAGAAGATTCGCTCGTGTGCTGCGAGGAAGCAAAAAATAAGGTGTGGGTCCAAAACTCATAAGATTGTTTGAAAATATTAAATATCATGTTATATTTAATAAATTATCTTGCTGATTGGATTGGATTAATAGCCAAATTATTGATTCTGTGAGTGGCCAAACTAGGTATGTTTTGAGCCTTAAAAGACTGATATGTTGACAAAATTGCTAGTTTGATAGTATGAATGTTTGATTGAGTTCATAATTGCATATTTGAGTTATGAGATATGAGAATGTTTGACTGAATGATATAATGTGTTGAGATATTAAACTTATGTATGATTTAAATGCATGAGATATTTGTTATATTGTGTATTGAAAAGGTGCTATTTATGCACAATGAAAATTTGTAAAGTATGTGTAATTGAACGATATTGATTGATACCAATACAATGGAAAATTGAAAGATTGGAACACTGTCTCCATTTACTGAAAGTGTGTGATTATTGAGGACATGTTGTGCATGTCAAATGAATGTGAAACGTATTGAAATATGATTATGTATGAAATTGTGTAACATATTGCATATGCATTGGGTTGGGATTTTGTGCTTGACGGATGATAAACCGTAATTTAATACCTATTTTTACCCCATTTTTAACGCATTTTATGGATGATTTCCTATTAGAATTTGTGAATTCGATGCTCCTAATGCTTTAATTTCATGTTTTATACTTAAGAGAGCATAGGAGAGCGAAAGGAATGAGAAACGAGCCAAAAACGGAGAAAATGGGCCAAAGTACGAAATCAACATGGCTTGGACCTCCTCAAACGAGCAGACCACATGGCCGTGCAATTTGGCAGGCTCGAGCACGGCTTGAAGTAATCGCACATGGGTGTGTTACACGGGCATGTCCCTGTCGAGACCAAGATGAGTCCAATTCAGAAAAGGCTAATTTTGAGGGCTCTTAGGCATTCCAAAGCCTATAAATACACCTTAGAGGAGGAAGAAAAGGAGACACAGAATAGGGAGTAAGTAATTACTCCAAGGAAGCCGATTGATCCATCTCAGAAGCCGGATTCACCATCAAGACTGAAGATCTCTCCTCAATTTCCCCTTCAGGAGTTTTGGGTTTTTCTTTATGTTTTGTATTCTTTATTATTCTGAGATGTTTTCTTATTTAGTTATGAACTAAAACCCCTAAATACCTAAGGGGAATGAAACCTAAGACGAATCTTGTTTTTATTTTCTAAATTGTATGATAAATATTTAACTTGTTATTAATTATGTGTTCTTAATTCTTGTGTTGATATCCCAGGATACTGATTAAAGATAAGCTCTTATTCAGAGGAGGAATAGACCCTATCTGAGAGTACATTTGTCATAATTAAGCGGAGTTGTTTGCGCGCCTAGACATAGGGTGATAAGATTTTGCTAGATTAGGGTGAAACCTAATAAGGGGATCCATAGATCGAGTTAATGCATCCCTAGGGTGTTGATTAGAGAAAGGTCTCAATTATTCAATCTAGGGATTAAAATTTATTAGTCTTGTATAGGGATAATAATATAACTTAGGGATCTCTACAGAACAAGTTTATTAAATAAATCGTCCAATTCGGAGCCAGAATAACAAGCAAAGTCTAGCTGGATTTTCCCTTAGGTATTGTCTTAATTCAATCGATTTTCCAAAAAGCAATTCCCCAATTCTATTCTCTGTGAATTATTAGTTTAGATAATTAGTTAGTTAAAACAAAAACCGCTTCATTCTTAGGCTAGATAATAAAAAGACAGTCATTACTAGTACTTTTAGTTCCTTTGGGTTCGACAATCCGGTTTTAATAAAACTATACTACTTTTCGATAGGTACACTTGCCTACATCGCGATAATAGTCAGTTTCAAGAACGATTGATTATAAATATTTAAAACCTATCACAAAACCATATGATCAAGTTTTTGGCGCCGTTGCCGGAGAACTAAGATATTAGGAATGCTCAATTTTTATTACTTTCGCCATTTATTTTTCTTGCAATTTAATTTAATTTAATTTAATTTTTTTTATTATTACTTATTAATTTACTTTTTCTTGGCAGGTTTTTATAGTTTATAACTAGAAGAAACCCGTCAGGACCACTACTCTTTGACGAAGAAATCGATCGAATAGTTCGTAGAAACCAAAGGAAAATAAGGGGAAGCTTAAGATACACAGAGAACGAGCAAGAAGACGATACTCAACCCCCAACCGAAGAGATGGCTGAAAACCAAGACAATCAGGTACCTCCTGCAATTGCGGTTAATCAAAATCTTGCTCCATGCACTTTGTATGATTATGCTAAACCTTTTTTAACAGGAACTGAATCAAGCACCTGTTATAGCTGCAAATACTTTTGAACTGAAACCTAACACAATTCAAATGATACAGCAATTTGTTCAGTTTGATGTTTGCAGGATGAGGATCCCAACGCTCACTTAGCAAACTTCCTGGAATCCTGCGATACATTTAAAATTAATGGTGTTTCTGATGATGCCATTAACCTTTAGTTATTCCCTTTTTTGTTGAGGAACAAAGCTAAATAGTGGTTGAACTCATTATCACGAGGGTCAATTACTACTTGGGAACAAATGGCCAAAAATTTTTTACTAAAATATTTTTCGCCGGCTAAAACAGCTAAATTACGTAATGATATCTCTTCGTTTGTGCAGGTGGACTTAGAAACTCTTTACAATGCATGGGAGAGATACAAAGACTTACTAAGAAGGTGCCCTCTCCATGGGTTACCGCTTTGGCTACAGGTTTAGACATTTAATAATGGCCTGAATCCTTCGACAAGGCAAATGGTTGACGCAGCTGCTGGCGAAACCATCAATAATAAAACTCCTGAAGATGCTTATGATTTTATAAAGGAGATGTCACTGAATAACTATTAGTGGCAAGTCATGAGGACAAAGCCAACGAAAACAACCGGTATTTATAACGTCGATTCAGTCATCATGCTCTCTAATCAAGTAGAACTCTTGAATAAAAAAATTGATGGTTTTCTTAGTTCTTCACAGGTTCACCTAGTAATGTAGTGCGAAAGTGGAGGTGGAACAAGCCATTCAGAATACCAACCTTACGGCCACAACATGGATAACGAGCAATTAAATTATATGGGTAATAATCCTCGACCTCAAAACAATCCATATAGTAACACTTATAATACAGGTTGGAGGAACCACCCAAATTTCTCATGGGGAGGCCAAGGAAATCAGCGACCACCTCCAGGCTACCAACAGCCACCCAATCAATAGGAAAAGAAACCGAACCTTGAAGAGATGCTCACAAAGTTTATCTCGCTGTCAGAAACCCATTTTCAGAACACTGAGTCAGCACTTAAAAATCAACAAGCGTCGATCTAATGGCTCGAAACTCAGATAGGCCAGCTTTCCAAACTAATCTCTGAACGACCATAAGGTAGCTTGCCAAGTAATACTGAACCCAACCTAAGGGAACAGCTCAACGCAATTAATATTCAAGATGATGAAGGAGTCGTTGAGCCTGAACCAGAACCGAGGCAAGAAAATGTGGTAAGCAAAGGTCAAGGTGAGGCAGATCATAATAAAAACAAATCAGTGAATGTCGAATATAAACCTCGTGTGCCATACCCCAATGCGACAAGGAAAAACTGCTTAGATGAACAATTTGGTAAATTCCTTAAATTCTTAAAAAAATTACACATTAACTTACCGTTTATTGAAGCTCTATCGCATATGCCAAACGCAATGAAATTTTTAAAGGAGCTTTTAGAAAATAAACGGAAGTTGGACGAGGCGTCGTATGTGGAGCTAAATGCAGTGTGCTCAGCTATTCTTCAAAATAGGCTACCGAACAAATTACATGATCCAGGGAGTTTTACGATTCCTTACTTAATTGGTAGTTTAGATGTTAATAATGCATTAACTGATTTAGGCGCTAGTATCAATGTCATGCCTTACAAAATGTTTAAGCAAGTAGGTATCAGGAAACCCAAACAGACTAGGATGAGCATTCAATTAGCAGATAAAACTATAAGATTCCCTAGGGGTATTATTGAAGATGTGCTAGTTAAAATCAATAAATTTATATTTCCTGTTCACTTCATTGTTATAGACGTAGAAGAGGATAACAACACTTTTTTAATTCTAGGAAGGCCCTTTTTAGCAACTGGTAAAACAATTATTGATGTTGGCACAGGTGAACTCACACTCCGTGTGGGAGACGAAACAATCACCCTTCAAGCTCGTAATTCCCGCAACACATTGGAAATTGAAGGTGATCGTTTAAACCATTCTACTAAAACTGACAATATGGTGCAACATTCTTTGCAGGAAATGAGTTGAAGGAAGTACATGAGCCATTCTCAAGCAATAGTAAAGGACCTATTCATAAAGATCGAAGGCTACAAATCGAGGAGCTAGATGAATCGCAGACGCATAAATCGAGAACACCCGACAAACTGAATCTACGACAGAACAAGCTCAACACCTTCCCACATCCACTTAAGGTTGGAGATAAAGTCTTATTAGATACCGCAAATGCTCACATTGTTACTACCCCACCGAATTAAGAAATCCCTCTTATGGTGCTTAGCATTTTCCCATTTGGTACAGTCGAGGTAAGTCATCCCAAGTTCGACACTTTTAAGGTAAACAACACCCATCTGAAACCTTATTTTGATGAGAATGATAGCAGGAATGAGGAGTATAAATTCCTCAAACCACCATGATCATTCAACGGAGAGGTAAGTCGAGCTTAGACTATAAATAAGCACTTCTCGGCAGGCAACCTGAGCACTAACTGTATTAACTTCTTTAAAATTTAGTCTTCAACACCTCACTTACTAACAAAGCTCTTGAATACAGGTTTTCCATAGAAACACGGCCAAGCACACGGGTGTGCTTAGGGCCGTGTGAAAACAGGGCAACAATTTTCCCAAACACGGGCTACGATAAAATGCCACAGTCGTACGACATGGCCATGGTCGAGCCTGCCAAAACAACACGGGTGTGTGACACACCTGTGTGGAAGAACCGTGTGTGAACCTATTAAAACAGCACGGGTGTACGACATGCCCGTGTCTAGCACCTGTGGTTGAACCTGTCAAATTAACACGGGCATGGGGCTTGCATACACAGGCATGGGAGAAGCGAGCGAAGCTAGACACAGTCGGCGACACGGTCGTGTGCACCTACACTCCCAAAGTACACAGGCGTGGGACGAATTTTAGACGCGTCTAAATAGGAAAAACGCGAAACACATGGGCAAAAATTGGGGAAAACAGGCGTGTGCCCTGGCTGTATGGCCCAAAATCTATAAATACATTGCACTATTCACTTTCTTCCCCATTCAAAAAGCTTAACCCTAGCTACTACAAGTCCACACGGTCTCCCAACCACGCCCGTGCGCCGCCTCCAACTCCATTTTTTACACCCAATTTCTCTCCCTTAGCGTTTGTTTACTCTTTTCACCTCTATTCTACTTACTTTTAATGTTTATTTTCAAAATAATCTTTCTTTTTCTCTTACTATTTCCATTTTGTTCATTATTTCTGCATTATTAGATTATTTATCATACATTTCATGTTAAATCGAGTTGTTAGGAAAGCCTCACTCTTTTTCATACACATGCCATTACTATGCCCATTCTCATGCCATTACAATGATAATGTCACGAAATTATGCTATCAAAATAATTATGTTGGTTATGTTTGGTTAATATTAGTAGTTGTGGCTGAAATTCTGATTTTTATTTAGAAATTTTCTTTATTTTACTTTAACCACTCATTAAGATGACTTGATAATTCTAATCGCAGGTACTATGTCGTCTTCAAAAGGAAAGAAAACCGTCGTACCTGCTTCGTAGAAGAGGAAGGGAGTGTCATCTTCCGCAGGTCCAACCACGAAAATTTGTCACCCTCTCCTGTAGTTCCCTCGAGGGCCCCAAGAAGTACTTTTCCAAATCCTTCGGGCCCGACCTTTAATTGTGGGCCGGTACATTGACTGGGCTGCCGTAGAACAAGTTTAGTTGGCTAATGTGATTCGGGCCCTCCTAACCACCGACCCTTAGGAGCTTTTCTTTAGGATCATTGAGCCAACATACCTCGAGATCACGATGGAACTATGCTCAACGTTCCATCTTCAGACCGTAATGACGAACTACGATGATCTTGGCACAGTCCAGATTTGCCTAGACAGGTTAGTCCGCCAGCTCAGCTTCCCAAAATTCGGTACGGCGCTGGGTTTATATACGGAGGAATTCAATGAGGATAATGACTTACATACTCTCAACCGCCACATCCATCATTTTCTTTCACGGTGCTGGGACGCACTAGTACCAGGTGGGGCCACCTACAATCCTAGCTACTCCAAGGCAACGGCTCTCCCTCCCTCTCTGAGGTACCTACACGCAATTTTGGCTCACACGATTACAGGACGGCGAGATAGCACTGGCATCGTCAACACTCACAACTCCTACTTTTTATGTTGTATGTCGCATGGGCACATCATTGACCTTGCCTATTTCATCGCCCTCGCGATTCAGCACCAGACAGAGCGGCACAAGAAGGGGGTCATCTCCATTGGCCCCTATGTTACTCGGTTGGCTCGACACTTTGGGCTCCTCAGCACCTCAGCCCAAGAATCATCTTTAACCCTCATTGGCCAAATGTCTCCACAAGACATCTCGAGCATGCTTAGCATGAGGATGATCGAAAAGTTCTAAGGAACCTACCCTCCTCAATATCGTCTCACCCAATCTACCGAGGAGGAAGCCTACGAGGACATTCCTGATGATGTCCCTTCACAGAATGGGGACCCACCGACTCAGCAACTACCACCCTCTCGTCCAGTTCATGCGGCGGCTTCATATGCTGACATCTCTGAGCGCCTCACTCGATTGGAGCAGTAGTGTTTTCAACGATTTGACAACATTGATGCTACTCTACAGCAGATTTGTCAGCACCTCCACATCTCATCGCCAGTCCCACCTCGCGAACCATCCAGCGATAAAGATGTTTAAAAAAAATTATTTATTATTTTATGCTTTTAATTTTTATTAAAACTATTTTTAATTTTTATTAGATTTTAGAATTTTATTTTTAATTATCAATTTCGGTTATTTCTTTATGAGTAATTATTTTTCCTAATATCCCCTAAAAAGTTCCTGATTTTATCACAGTTATATAAAGCTCTTAAGCTCATCATAGCATAAGAACTAAAAACTCCACCGGGAAAGGTTCTCCGTGGCTACCATGTCCTGATCGACCACGACCATAGCTACCACTAGATATAATATTCTTTTGGTGCAGGACTTATGGACTAATGAACCTCTACCACCGTCAGACTATCCTCTTCCACTCTCGCACTAATTACTCTCTAAAACTCCAGTTCGAGGAATTCATCATACAGGAAGTTTCACTTCTCTCCTTATCTTATTTTTTATATTCTAATATCTATCTTTGTATATTAAAGGTAATGTACATCTTAAGTGTGGGGGGTATTTATTTCATTATCAGAAAAATCCCTGAATGACTTCCTTGTTCTCTTGAAAAGCTCTCATATTGTATTTAGCATAAATTTTGATTGATTTATGACATTGATTGATATATCTTGAATTAAAACATAGGCATTTATGCATTGATTGTTTAAACCTCAAGATATTAGAGAATCAAGCATCATAAGATGATTTTTAAGAATTTAAAATCTTAAGTTGTTCCCCCAAAGTTTAGGTATTACTTTGAGTTGGAATTCACAAGTTTTAAACATCAAAAAGACATAATTTTTGTGAGATTTTTGAGCCTTTTGAGCATCTATTAATTCTTTCATGCTCACTTTTATTATTGCTTTGAGTGCGTCAGTATTGAACTGTTATTCTAGAACTAGCTTGATTATGCATGTCAAGACCACACCATTTGATTTGATATGTCAAAATGATTAAGGCACTTAGGATTAACCCACTCATGCCATGAAAAGCCTACCTCCACGATTAACCCCTAGTAAACCCCCTTGAGCCTAACAAGCCATTTCTTGTATTACCATTAATATTAACCCTTAACCCATTATTGTTGAAATCCCCTAAATTAATCTCTATTTTTGTCGAGATTTGAGTTGAATAAATTGCTTAGCTATGTCTTGTTCTTAATAGTTAGTCTATGTTATTTAACTTGTTTTTTTAAAAAAAAAAAACATGTATACATATTAGTAGTGATCTTCTGTTTGTAAGCTTCAGTATTTAAATTCTATGGTTTGAGAAAAGCTCTATTGTACGCAATTGATGACTAGCTATTTTTCTAGTTAAGTAATTTTTCAACTCAATCTCGATTCTAACCTTTTCTTTCAGCTTGTGACCACACCCCCTAATCAAGCCTCATTACAACCCTCTAAAGACCTTTTGATTGATATATCATCTTAAATTATAGTGGTGGAGATTTGATTTTCATGCAAGCCTATGGTAATGACTTTTCATTATTGACTATTGAGTGCTTCATTTATTGTTCTTAAACACCTCAATTGATTTGAGTGAATCTTTAGTGAGGATGTGAAACTTTTTGATATTCTGAATCAAAGGTAATTACTTATATGATGGGAGACACGTATGTTTGCATGATTAAATGCTCAACTTGGAATGTTTGAAACTTTTATGTTCTTTTAGTTGAATTTTCAATGTATGATTACCTATGGATTATTTTGAGATAGTATCAATAGAAATTATAAGTTGAGAAGAATTTATTTTGATTATGAGTTGAGAATTTTGCTTGAGGACAAGCAAATGCTTAAGTGTGGGGGTATTTGATAAACCGTAATTTATACATATTTTTACCCCATGTTTAACACATTTTATGGATGATTTCCTATTAGAATTGGTGAATTCGATGCTCTTAATGCTTTAATTTCATGCTTTATACTTAGGAGAGCATAGGAGAGTGAAAGGAACGAGAAACGGGCCAAAAATGGAGAAAATGAGCCAAAGTACGAAATCAACATGACCTGGACCTCCTCACATGGGCAGACCACACGGCCGTGTCAATGTGGCAGGCTCGAGCACGGCCTGAAGTAATCGCACATGGGTTTGTTACACGGGCGTGTCCCTGCCGAGCTCAAGTTGAGTCCAATTCAGAAAAGGCTAATTTTGAGGGCTCTTAGGCATTCCAAAGCCTATAAATACACCCTAGAGGAGGAAGAAAAGGAGACACAGAATAGGGAGAAAGGAATTACTCCAAAGAAGCCGATTGATCCATCTCAGAAGCTGGATTCACCATCAAGACTGAAGATCTCTCCTCAATTTCCCATCAGGAGTTTTGGGTTTTCTTTATGTTTTGTATTCTTTATTATTATGAGATGTTTTCTTATTTAGTTATGAACTAAAACCCCTAAATACCTAAGGGGAATGAAACCTAAGATGAATCTTGTTATTATTTTCTAAATTGTATGATAAATATTTAACTTGTTCTTAATTATGTGTTCTTAATTCTTGTGTTGATATCCCAGGATACTGATTCAAGATAAGCTCTTATTCAGAGGAGGAATAGACCCTGTCTAAGAGTACATTTGTCATAATTAAGCGGAGTTGTTTATGCGCCTAGACATAGGGTGACAAGATTTTGCAAGATTAGGGTGAAACCTAATAAGGGGATCCATAGATCGAGTTAATGCAACCCTAGGGTGTTAATTAGAGAAAGGTCTCAATTATTCAATTTAGGGATTAGACGTTATTAGTCTTGAACAAAGATAATAACATAACTTAGGGATCTCTACGGAACAAGTTGAATGAATAAATCGTCCGATTCGGAGCCAAAATAACAAGTCTAAGTGGATTTTTCCTTAGGTATTGTCTTAATTCAATTGATTTTCCCAAAAGCAATTCCCCAATTCTATTCTCTGTGAATTCTTAGTTTAGATAATTAGTTAGTTAAAACAAAAACCTCTTCATTCTTAGGTTAGATAATAAAAAGACAGTTATTACTAGAACTTTTAGTTCATTTGGTTCGACAATCTGGTCTTGCTAAAACTATACTACTGTTCGATAGGTACACTTGCCTACATAGCGATAATAGTTAGTTTCAAGAATGATTAATTATAAATATTTAAAACCTATCACGAAAACACGCGATCAACGGAGGAGTGCCATGGAGTACTAGCAACATATTAAGTCTATATTATTCATAGTTAGTGCACTGCACCTGAAGTACCAAAGGGATTGGCAATTTTATCCCATATTATATGTTATTGGCGATTGTATCGTACTATTTGATATCTGGCAGATTTTTTGCATTATTGATTATTCAGTGGTTTTACCACATCGAGCTATGCTCATAATGTTTTGGAGTTTGGCAGACGGGTTCTAGGGATCTCGTGGTGTGTAGTAGATGGTATGGTTGGGAACCTTTTTGCATTACATCATGTGCACGATATATTCAAATGTTATTCATTTATGCAACGCATTGTATTTTGTTTATTGAATGGTACCGAAATTAATGATTGTTACTCGAATGAATGATGACCTATGCTAATACACCATTTGACATCAATTTGGTAATGGCTATGTAATGACATGAAATTCCTATAATGGTTCTGTTTGCTTGTATTGATGCTAATATGTTTCACTGTATTTGATGTTTTTACTGGTTTAAATAATTATTAGACTCATACTGAGCTCTTCATAAGCTCACCCCCAATAGTGTTTAACTTTTTTAGGTAAACCTCAAAATTATGACCAAACTTGGCATTCAGAGAATCAACTTGGACCTTGGATTATTATTATTGTAATTAAGTATTATTAAGTCTTTATTGGTTTTGGCTTGTAATTTTTAATTATTTATGGTCTGTGGCTTGGTAACTTTTCTTTTGGGGATTTTTGCATGCATGTATTACTCAAGTATAATAACCGAATAATGCATGATATCAGGCTTAAGTAAAATTTTATATTGTTCCCTAGCTTCCATTACATTGCAAAGGAACTATTTTTGAAAAACAAATCGATAAGGAAACTAATTTTCTAAAATGACTTGAAAAATGATTTTTCCGCTGCATTAGTTTAACTTTGAGTTTTTTTTTTAAAGAAGAGTGACAAGCAAAAAGTTTTTCTAAAACAAAACTATCAACAATAAAATGAATCCTAAGCATACACGGCCTAATGAATGAATGCTTTTAAGCTAACTCAAAGTACAACTATAGTTTCCTCTAAAATGAGTTAATTTAAAGTCTTAAAAAGTAACGTAAGTTAGCTTAGCCATTTCGGTGGCTAATGTAGCCTTCTCAATCTAGCTATAATGTCTAGGCATGATTTGGGAGGTTATAGATGTGAAGGACCATAATTAGACTATGGAAACTAATGGAGTCCACCAAGACCTTAAACTTGGAACGGGTATACTTTGTAAGACCATGGATCAACTATGGCAGCATAGAGAGTCCACTGGGATGACAAATGGGTGAAAAATAAAAAGAGAAATCATGGGACAACCCGTATTAAGGAAAATGGATGTATGGGCATACATTAGATAGCCATCGGGTCCAAGGAATCCGCCAATAGAAGCGGAAATATAAAGAGGGAAAAGACTACTACAAAAGCAGTTGTAAAAGCCAGTAGAGCATATAGGTTGTGATTGTACTAGAAATAACATATGTTTTACCCTTACTTATTGGTTAATTTGTTCCTATTTAGTTACCCTTAGCATACATTTTAACATGTTCAGTTTTGTAAATTGCATTTTATAACTCAGTGAATCCTAGCCTATTTTATCCTTAATTATGTTATCTTATTGCATTAATGTCACTACATGAGTTAATTCCAGATTGTGTCTAGAATTTTCGCCCCAGTTGACAACTGTCTAATAAGATCCAACCAGGCGTGAGCTGTCCAGTCCGGTGTAACTACCCTGTATGAATAAGGATAGAAGAATCCTGAGGGAAGGACACTTGTATTGTTGAAGAAAACATAAAAGGATAACATGAGAAGAATGAGGGGAAGATTTTTTGTTGGAGCACCATTCTCTTACCTTATTTTGAAGCTTGCGGCCATGACAACTTGAGCCTCCTTTGCTTGAGCCAACGTGAAGACTGATGCAGATCCACTCCTGACAAGGAGATCTAAGTGCAGGACAATGGGAAATGGAGAGATTCAATCGAATAGCCTAGGAATAGTATTCTAATTCAGTTTTTTCTCATTTCTTTGAAAACGCTGGTGATTACTCTATGTTTTCTACTCTATAGAAGTACAATGAATGATTTGTTAAATGCTATCTTATAAATCTTATTTTTATTGTTTAATCTTGGTGGTTTGAATGTTCTAAACACAGAAGTGTTATTCTAGTCACTAACACTGAAAGGTACAGTGGCAGTTGGAGTTAATAAGTATTTCAGTGGAAGTTGAGTAAGGACTAAAGGAATTTAGTCCACTTGTTCTTAATAGTGCCATATTGCCATTATCGAAAGGTGAGGTTAATGTCCATGGTTAAGTCCCAGATTAGATAAAATAGTGGCATTTGGTAAGATATAGATTAAATTTTATTGTGTCGACAATCACCTATCTTTTATACCTTGTAAGTATTTAGTATACTGCTGAAGATTCATGTTGGGGATCCCAGTTTATCCATAGCATACTTTTATCTTATTTTTTTTGAGTTATTGCTTCGACAACTATCCTCACAATTTATCTCGTTTCTATCTAGTTATTGCACTGACATTAATAGACAAAAGACAACCATCCTTATGGGATTGATATCCGACAGACTCACATCTGTCTACTATACTTGCATCGACAGTGTATGCTTGCACATTATTGCTGTGACATTTACAGCCAGTCAAGTTTTGGGAGTTGTTTTCGGGAGTTGACGCACTAGCGGTGCTTGGTGTAAAGGCAAACTAAAGTTGGTATAACCAAGGATCATAGATAAGGATCCTCCATTATGGAACGTCCTGGGCATTTTTGAAAAACCCTAACAGCTAGTGGTTTGTCATACATATTTCAGTTAGTTCATAAAGAAACGAGAGGTGAGTTAGAACCTATCAACAAAGAAGGATACATTGAATGACAAAATGTCTATTAGGACTATTCCACTTTAAGGGGAAACCATTAAGGAAGTATTAACCAAATGGCTAGTTAGGCGAAGATGCTGGATGAGAAAGAAACTATGAACCAATAAGGCCTCTAGTGGTAGTTGACTGATTCTGAAGGCCAAAATGGTCCACAACAGATGAGTATATCACAATTATGAACATGGTACCTCGGACAAGGTGGATTACAAAGAAGTAATCCAACCAATATTTGTTGTAAGTGGGACTAAATCCATTAGAGTGGCAAGAAATCTTCTAGGTAATCCCAAAGGATGGGACGACAACGAGCCCATCAGGACTAGGGTAATAGCAAGAGTCCTCCATGGACTATTCAAATTGGGAATGATTGCTAAAGGAAATAACTCAATGGTCTTTAGGAGGTAGGTCGGAGGACTGCACTAATAGGGCATGATGGTGGGAAGAAGAAATCCACTTTGAGGATAATAGGAAGAAAGAATTTAAGTAAAAGAAAGGATAGAGTCCGCAGAGATGGTAAGACATACAGAGAAACTGTTAAGGTTGAAAGAATGCTGAAAGAATGGCCAAAAGGAAATTGCTCAATGATCTATCTGCTAGTGGATAGTGTCGGGAATAGGAAAAGTCTACTACAACGATCTAAGAGAAATGTTGCAAATAAGTAGGGAGTTGTTGTATTATTATTTAATTGAATCCCGACAAGGCGAGGTACATTTCGTGTTCATCTGAACTTACAATGGTTGTTTTGCGATTGCAAGATATACATAATAAGGGACTCGAGAAAGGACCAAGCTAGATTATTTGGAATCGAAGATTCATTTAAGTAAAGTCAAGCACATAGGAAGGGAGCACCCTTAGGAACTCTGCCATGGGGGTGAATATAAAAACATGTATAACTATGTATTCAATATGGCCAATTACTCAACTAACTTATAGACAAGTTTGCCTTAATACAATATGGAACTTACTTATCAAAACATACCAAATGGTACTAATCATGCCATTCAACCAAAGTGCCATTTCACAACAATTCCAACAAAATTACAAAACTTATACAATATGCATATTCAAACCATAATCTCAACTTCCATAATTCAAACACAAAATAAGCAACACATCAACCATATTAATGCTACTTTTGTACATCCCAAAATATGCCAACATAAGCTAAATCAAATGGTCATATTTACAACAAAACATATAGGCCAACATTAGCCAAAACTACCTATACATGCCATTATAACCAAAATTAAACATCCGAAATATACTAAAAGAGCCGATGGATAGTGTGATAGAGCTTCGACAATCTTCCAACCCAAATGAGCTTCTAATTCACTATAAAACACGAAAATAATATAGAGTAAGCATTTAAGCTTAGTAAGTTCGTATAGCTTAGAATTTAACTAAGTTCGTATAGCTTAGAATTTAACTTACCTTTTAATCAAGTAATAGGTAAGTACAAGGCATATCCCAACACATTTTGGGCAAATGCCTAAGCATATATACACCAACCATATTAGCCATGTAAATACATATATGAACCAATAATCATAGATGAGCTCAACAATTAATCAAATTCCATATACATGTATCATCCATTTTATATATCTATATATCATGTAGCATTATTTCCATGTATTTCATATGTATACCTGTAATAGTTCGTATTGAACTCATATCATTTCGTATTAGAACACTGCCCGTTGAACCGTTTAGAGTACCATTGGATACCCGGGATAGCTTACACATAGTGTGCTAGCTTATATAACTGTAATTCGTCAATTCATGTACATGTATACACATATGAGCTGAGAATCAGTGTGCTCATTTGAGCTAGAGATCGGTATGCTCTCACGAGCTATAAATCGGTAACCCTTATAACATGTCATTTGTATCCTACGGATTCCTAAAGTTCAAACGGGACTCGATAATCATCGTATGTCATTGGATATGCTCTCGATAATTATATATGACAAATCATAACATCTATATATTACAATTAAAAACATATAAACACAATTTAACTACACAAACTTACCTTGACGAGTATACGTATATACATAGGTGATTAATCTGAGACTTTCTCTTTGCCACAATCTAACTCCGTACAGGGTCTAATTGGATCTATACAGATAAATTTAATTCAATTTATCATATAATTCATTTAATTTAATCCAAAACATATTTTTGGAAAATTATAATTTTGCCCCTATACTTTTAAATTCTTTACAATTTAGTCCCTAGCTCATAAAATGAAAATTTATACAATTCATGCTTAACCCACTATAGCCGAATTTCATATAGATCCTTAGAAAACAATGTATTTCATTTATTTCACAAATTTACCATGTATAATTCCTATTTTTCAATTTAATCCCTATTTGATATTTTTACCAAAAATCACTTAACAAAAGTTGTTTATCTGTCAACAACTATCCATTTTATACCATCAAACAACAAAATAAACCAATATTAATTCATGGAAAAACTCAAATCCTTAAACGGTTTCGCAAATAAGTCGTCGAACTAGCTAGATTAAGCTACAATGATCCCAAAAGCATAAAAATAATTAAAAACGGGATGAAAATTCACTTACATGCTAAGATTTTATGCAACCAAATGGAAGAACCCTAAATAGCTTGTTTTCTACTTCAATTTTCGGTGAAGAACACATTGGAGAAGATGAGAAAATTTTTGGTTTTATTTAATTTAGCGTTAATAACCTATTTACTAATTTAACCTTAAAATATTCATAATTTCACTTATACCAAGCCATCACATTCCACTAACTCCAATAGTGGTATAATTACCATATAAGGACTTTTACTTTAAGGTTCTATAACTATTTAATACCTTTAGCTACTAAAACTAAACTTTTGCATTTTAAGCGATTTAGTCATTTTTATCAAATTGAACATGTAAACGGTAAAATTTCTTAACGAAATTTTTATATGGTAATACTATCATACTGTAGGAAATAAAATAATAATAAAATAAATTTTTTGACCTTAGATTTTTGGTCCCGAAACTACTGTTCCAATTTCACTGAAAACAGGCTGTTATAGAGAGAATGGCTGGAAGGAAATCGCTCAACGATCTATCTGCCAGTTGATAGTGTCGGGAATAGGAAAAGTCCACTATAGTGATTTAAGAGAAACATCACAAACGAGCAGGGAGTTGTTGTATTATTATTATTTAATTGAATCTCGACAAGGTGGGGTACGTTTCGTGTAATGATGAAACTAAGTTCATCTGAACTTACAATGGTTGTTTTGTGATTGCAGGATATACAGAATAACGGACTCGAGGAGGGACCAAGCCAGATCATTTGGAATCGAAGATTCATTTAAGTAGAATCAAGGGCATAGGAAGGGAGCACCCTTAGGAACTCTGCCATGGGGGTGAATATATTGTCATAGTATAAACATTAATACGGTTCTGTTGTGATGCCCGCACCGGATTTGGTGATTGGGTCGGATGAGGGTGTTACAATATAACTCAAATTTTTTGACTATAATGAAAATGACTTAAGAAGATCAAAGCTCAATGAGCACCACCACTCTTATTGAAACAATCAGATGACAGTTTAGGTTTTAAGATGAAAAAGAAAATATCAAAAGCACAACATTAAAATCTGACCCGTCTTTAAAGGAAGCATGAAAATTCAAAGCAACCTATATCTTAGTTGGAAGCATCGGGATTAGCTAAGAGGTAAGCTTCAATGGCTTTGTAAACTCCCTCACTCCCTTTAATGAGAGCCTTGATTTCATCTTCAGTGATTACATAGTCACCAACAGTGTAAAATTTCATCAAGCTCTTGCAAACAGTTCCTCCACCTACAGCTGCCTCAAACTTATTCTCGTAGTTGATTTTCTCAAGCTTGTCCCCCAAAGGCCCACCTTCAATCAAACGTAACTGTATGAAAATTTGTTTTCATCATGTCCTCCAATCTGGTGCTTCATATATTGGAATGGAAGGCCTAAACAAATAAAATACTTGTTATCCGACATACTCGTGTTGACAACATTGCAGAGAGACCATAGAAAGTGAAAAAAAAATGAAAGAACTAACCTTCAACAAAGTTGATCTTTACGATACTTCCAGGGCCAGGATTAGCTTCAACCTCAATACTCTTGATTGCATGAGGGGCAGCTATGGGCCAGACCTTGTCAGCTTCAAGAACGAAGGCCTTGAAAAGCCTGGCGGGAGCGACTGGGGAGGTAGACTCATAGTTATAAGAGACAACACCCATGATTCTTGGGACTTTGAGTTGAAAGAAAAGAATAAATGGATGATTGAGTGAGAGTTTGAGGTGTGAGATGATTGAGAACCAAGATGCTATTTATAGACTAATATTTATTCTCATCTTTTAATTGGATTTATATCCAACATTGTTATTAATATTCATTGAATTGGTACTAGTCAAATGAGGCAGCCAGAACTTATTAAATCGCAAATTGGTGACTAAATATTTTATCAGTTTGTAATCTCCTATTTATTTTATTTATATCTCTTCAAAATGTATTTTTTAAAAAATATATAATGATAACATATATTAGATATTCATTTAATTTTAAATATATTTAAAAATATTTTATTAGTAATTATATATTTTAGAATTAAATTTTAATCGATAAATAGAAATTCGTGGAATCGAATTAACTTGAAATTAAATTTGTACTATTGTTCATTTTGTTGATGAATTAATCATTTGTCAGAATGACGAGAAAACTTGTAGAAAAGAAATAAATGAAATTTTCCATGTCAACTCCTTTTGGTAATTAATATGTAAAATTCGGATGCTTAGAATTAGGGACTTAAAGTAGGAGTGAGCAAAACTCGATTCGATTCGAAAAAATAAAAAAATCGTATTTTGAGTTAATTAAATCGAGTTATTCGAGTCAACTCAAGTAAGTAATTCGAGTTCGAATCAAGTTGAATTTTACAATTCGAATAACTCAAATAACATAATGGTGTAAATACCCCTTTGGTCCCTGTCAATTTTGAAAACGAGCAAATTGGTCTCTCTCTCAACAAAAATTACAAAATAAAAATTCAAAATATTTATAAAAGTGCCAAAATTTATATTTTTAAAAAATTATAATAATTTTAAAAAAATTCTAGAGAATATATAAAGAAAGTTAAAAATTTAAACATTTTCTAAAATAATTATATTAGGACCTAAATTATAAGTTAATTAAATGATTGAAGTTTATCATACTAAAGTATCTGGTTTCAAATTTATGTTCTCCAACATGGAATTAATTATACTGTAATAAGATTTTAATTTGACATGTTTAATTTTTTTAATTTAGCACGAACAATTGTACTCAATTCGATTCAACTCGAATCTCCTTTTACTTGATCCTATTAAAAAAAAATTCAAATCGAATTAGGATGATAAAATAGGAGTCGTCATCTTGATTAAATGAAAAATTTTCACTCGACTCGGTTCGATCGAATGCTCACCCCTAACTTAAAGCATAACTTTTGATACTTTTTTCTAATGTGATATTTGTGTTTTTTTTTTGTCTAATAGTACTTATTTTTTACAAAAAGTATATATTTTGCCACCTAAAGAGAACAGTGTTAATTTTTTAGTTTTTAATTCGAGTTTTAGGGTTTGAAAATATAAACTTTTTAGTTGAAGTGCATTTGGATGTGGAGATTCAAATTTCAAAATATAAACTTATATATGTAAGGCAGCACCCTCTTAACAGCCTTAGGAAGAATTGGACTTATCTAGAAAAGGTTTTTAATTGAATATAATATAATATCAAGTTTGTTGAAATATATACTTTTCTTTAACTTCAAAAAATTTGTCTCTTATGATACCTCGAGTCTCATTATTTCTCAATATTATTTTAAATGAATTAAATTATTAATATTAAATATGCATAGAATCATAGGACTAGTCGGTGTTTCATGTTGAGCATTTTGGATCAGTTGATTTTTTTGACCTCAACTTCTTTTCATCTATTCCATAACCATTTTCCTCTCTCTCTCTATATATATGAAGTCATCAATTGGCAATTACCTAGACATATCTGGGATGCTTTTTTTGACTAATAAAAATTAATAACATTATTGGATATAAATCCAATTAAAAATTGAAAATAATCAATTTCTTAAGTTTCAATTTCAGTCTATAAATACTATCATAGTTTTCTAGCTTCCCACACATCAAAACACTCACTCACTCACTCACTCACTCATCCATTCATTTCTTCTTCTTTTCTTTCAGCTCAAAGGCAAGACTACAAAATTCCAAATAGCTTTAGAACAATGGGTGTTGTCACTTATGAGTTTGAGGTAACCTCCCCAGTCGCCCCAACCAGGCTTTTCAAGGCCTTTGTTCTTGAAGGTGCCAAGGTTTACCCCAAGGCTGCCCTCATGCAATTAAGTGTTGAGCTCAAGGTGATGGTAAGTCGGAAGTATTGTAAAGATCAACTTTGTTGAAGGTTAGTTACTTCTTTAATTTTCACTTTCTTTTAGCTCTTTTCTTCTTTTGGTATCTGCTTGACATGAGTATGTCGGATAATAAGTATTTTATTTCCATAGGTCTTCCATTCCAATATATAAAGCACATGATTGGAGGACATGATGAAAACAATTTGTCATACTGATTCTGACTTGATTGAAGGCGGACTTTTGGGGACAAGCTTGAGAAAATCAGCTATGAGAACCAATTTGTGGTCTGCTGCAAGTGGAGGAAGTGTTTGCAAGAGCTCGATCAAATTTTACACGTTGGCGATTATGTAATCACCAAGATGAAATCAAGGCTCTCATTCAAAGGAGTGAGGTAGTTTACAAGGCCATTGAAGCTTTCCTCTTGGCAAATCCCGATGCTTGCAACTAAAATATTAATTTGTCTTTCCATTGTTATATTAGTAAGAGTGGTGGTCGCCGAGATTTGATCATCTTTATGTTTATTATACTCAAAGAGTTTGAGTACGTTGTATTATTTTATATATATATAATGAAATAAAATCAACATATAAACTTGCAAAAATAACTGGTTTTAGCCGGTATATATTTTACAAACATTCTACAAATTTTCTTTCATACAAATTATCAACACAGGAATTTATTATTTCGAAAGTTGGCGGTTCTTTATATGTATTTTTTAAATAAGCTAAGATAAAAGAAACTAGTAAAACATAAGAACCCAAGATAAGAAATAAAGATAAATATTTGATAAAAATTTGGCTTTGATTGTACTTAGCTAATAATTTGGACAACTGCATGCCCATCCTTGGTATCCAAAGTGCATATATTCCATTTCCCTCCCTCCTCGTCAATTTCAGCATCATCCCAGTCATGTATGTTGCCGAAATGAATACCATCCGGAGGGAGCAGGGGCAAATATTTCGTTTCCCTCCCTTCTACTATCTCCCATCCACTTCCTTTAGATTATTTCTTTGAATTCCAAAACATTTCAGGGCTCCGGAATGTCCCCTCGGAAGATTTGGGCAATTACGTCCTTTACATCATAGGGGAAGCTTTCATTCCAAGGCTTGGAACCTTCCCCCTGTTTCAAAACCATTGTCCAAGTCCGACCCCTTGTAACCCTGCACCTCTTCATCCATAAGAAGGTACTTGAATACTTTTCGGTGCGTGGCAGTTTCAAGGGCTACCATCTGGTTAGGTTTACAAGGATTTCCATCCTATCAACAAAGCCCAAGAAGAGATTGACGCCTACACCATTATGACATGCATCGTTCCATCATCCATAATTATTATAAAGTCTAGGGACCCTTTATTTAATTATTCCATGGATGGTTGGGCTTCTGGTTAACTGAATTTGGGGTCTCCCTTAATAGGACAATTTAGCTTCAAAATTGAGCAGCAGGCTTGACTGCTTCACTGATTTGATTTCCAAGCCGGGTCAAGTTTGTCCATTATCCATAATTCTAATTAATTTTAGATGTCCATTGCTAATTAATTATCAACCCTCATTCGTATGGCTTTTTTCTACAGAACACTATCTGATAATACACTAAAACGACATACTTTTATGTGTTAATTACATATATATTTTGAGTACGATCCTGCTGATTTGGGTTGTTTATAGTTTTTTTATCTAGTAGGGACTAAATTAATGGCAAAATAAAATTTAGGGGCAAAAAGCGTGAATTTAAAGACAAAATAGGTCAACATGTGAAGTATGAAAGAAGTGGTGCCAAAAATACAAAATGTTGAAGACTTGGGGCAAAATTTCAAGAAAAGATTTATGAACATAAAACTTTGTTTAAATTTGAATTTTATTTTTAGGATTATTTTAGGATTATTATATTACTTAGATTTAATTTCAAATTATACCTTTTGGGTATTATCATCTAGAGTTTAAATAGGAACTACCTAGGATTTTTCATGTACTATAAATAGGGGATGAAGTGACATGAATACTGACTCATCACTTATGTAAAAAACTCCTTCCCTCTAAAGCTTTTAGCCTTTTTGTAAGAAGGTACTTGAATACTTTCCGGAGCGTGGCAGTTTCAGGGACTACCATCCGGTTAGGTTTACTAAGGATTACCATCCTATCAACAAAGC
The DNA here is from genome assembly GCF_025698485.1 of Gossypium arboreum. Classification (NCBI taxonomy): domain Eukaryota; kingdom Viridiplantae; phylum Streptophyta; class Magnoliopsida; order Malvales; family Malvaceae; genus Gossypium; species Gossypium arboreum. Next base: position 108,764,886 of record NC_069079.1, read on the forward strand.
CCAAGAAGACATTGACACCTTCCCCACTATGACATAACATGCATCGTTCCGTCATTAATATGTATTCCCAAGACAAAATAGTTAGCTCGCACAATTAATGTCCTCTACATCCCTTTTCTTTCTTCTAGAAGCGTCCCCTATACACTTAAAAGGAAAACACCGCTTCAATTCTTACAAACCATTTATTAAAAATGGCAGGTATTCATTCAAACCATCCATTGCAAAAGGTGAGTCTGCACACAAACTATCCACAAAAATTGGGTGGTTATCAATTAACTAGATTTTGAAAACAAGAGGTCTGTACAAGGAAGAAGACCAAAAGACACGAAAAAAGCTGAAGACTACCACTTGTTAATCAATGGAACATTATTTTCAATTAGCAACAATTTGGAAATGAAAAGAGAATGCATAGGCATAAGCCACAACTCTAGCAGCACTATATTTTTATTTATTTTCAAGGAATTCTCCTCCGTACCCCTAATCGGAGTACCCTCACGAGGTACACCAAATGATCTAGTTCCCCCAATCGTTAACTATATTCCCTTCCCATCATCCTCTAAATCGTAAGATCTTGACCTCCTAGTTGTTGCAAAAAATATGGATTAAAAGCGGTTTTTTGTCACAATAAAAAATTAAAAATTTGAAAACGGAGTTTATTTGTGATGCTTATTGCAATAAAATTTTACTGAAAAGCACTTGTGCTTTGTGCGAGACAGATCTTTGATGTTCCACCATGGACTTATATTTGACTTAAGATGAAATTTTTTAATACGGTACTTGTCTCTTTTTTTTTTGTCTAATGTGGTACCTGTATTTGATGAAAAATATATATTTTGGCATTTGAAGATAACAACGTTAAATTTTGAATGCTAATTCAAGTTTTACATTTGATTTGATAAAATTTTATAATTAGTTAAAAATACTAGTAATTAACTTTCATCAAATTAACCTTAAAACCCAATTTAAATCACATTGATATATTCAAAAATAGAAAAATAGAAGGAAATTTGCCAAAAATAGCAACCAATCCCTCTTCCCATGGTCGGTCACCTTGAGAAGAGGAGTGAGTAGAATGGCTTTGCTAAAAATAGCAAAAACAAATCATGTTTCAAGGAAGGAGTTCAATGGTCAGTTGACAAACTTGTTGGGGATATTTTGTAATTTTTATAAAGTTTAGGGACCCTTAATTTAATTATTCTATGGATGGTTTGGCTTCTGGTTCTTTGAATTTGGGGTCTCCCTTAAAAGGACAATTTAGCTTTAAAATTGAGCAGCAGGCTTGGCTGCTTCACTAATTTGATTTCCAAGCTACGTCAAGTCTATCCATTATCCATAATTCTGATTAATTTTAGATGTCCATAGCTAATTAATTGTCAGCCCTCCTTCGTATGGCTTTTTGTACAGAACATTACTTGATAATACACTAAAATGACATACTTTTATGTGTTAATTACATATATATTTTGAGTACCATCATGCTAATTTGGGTTGTTTATGGTTTTTTTTATCTTGTAGGGACTAATTAATGACAAAAGGAAATTTTGGGGCAAAAACGGGAATTTAAAGACAAAACGGGTCAGCATGCGAAGTACGAAAGAAGTGGTGCCAAAAATACAAAATGTGGAAGACTTAGGACAAAATTTCAAAGAAAATATTTATGGACATAAAGCTTTGTCTAAATTTGAATTTTATTTTTAGGATTATTGTTAGGATTATTATATTGTTTAGATTTAATTTTAAATTATATATCTTAAATATTATCATCTAGAGTTGAAATAGGAACTACCTAGGGTTTTCATGTACTACAAATAGGGGATGGAGTGACATGAATACTGACTCATCACTTCTGTAAAAAACTCCTTCTCCCTAAGGCTTTTAGCCTTTTTGTTTATTTTCTTTTCTAATAAAATTTCATTTTATTAAACTTTTTTTTTCTCAAAAAGCATGAGCCAATAAACTAATCTGGCCCAAGGTTATCAAGAGTTCTCCAAAAGAGTTCATGAGACTTAAATCCTGCACTTAGCCCTTCTCAAAGAGTATTCATCATTTTTCCGCATTATGGGACTGATGCTTCCGTCCATGTCCTTCCAAAAGTAGTATTTTCAACTTGTGCAAAGACAACCGCTTTGTATATTTTGGGAAGGTTGCACAACCAGTTAGCTAACTTATTGCGTCAGAGATTGTCGAGCCTAAGAGATGAAACGGTGTGGCATTCGCCAATGAGAAACGAAGATTTGGTGTAAGACAGTGTCATAAAAGTGACGGTTTCCTAGAGTCAAGTTCTTCTAAATCGTAAGGCAAAAGCCTAAGTGGAGCTGGTGGTCATAGGTGTCCTATAGCTAGCTTATTCGGTCATGAGCAGGATCACCTAAAAGCCTATGATTGAACCAAAGGAGGATCGAGATAAGCGGAGGCTGGAATCCGTCAATTGGAAAATATTTTTTTTTCTCAATTCTAGATCTTATCACAATTATGATTTCAATCTATTTAATATCGACTAACCACATATTTTTAATTCTATTTTATTTTAACTTTTTCCCAGGTCAACTGTTTTTCTTGGGCATGACTGTGCCTAGGATTTCGAGAATCAAGGAGCTGTGGCAATCCGGTCCCTGAGGATTTGACCCTACTCCCCTAAACTATTCATTTTCATTATTTAGGGATAGGATATTTTTGTTGCTTTCAACGACAAACCAAATTTTGTCGTCATTGCCGGGGACTGACAACATGCTAATCTTGTTTTTTTATGACCAAATCTGCTCTAAGAAATCATGCATTTGATTAAGAAAATTAAAAGGTTACAATAGCTAATCACAAGAAAACAAAGCTATGAAAAAGGCAATCAGAGGTGGTAGGAACTAAAAGCAACCCATCGCCAAAAATTGAAGCAGACGATGAAGTTGACCCTAGGGTTAACAAAAACCCTACTCAAACATTGGAGAATGAAAGAATAGGAGTCAATTACAAGAAGAAGTGCCTAAAGCTAAGGTTAATGTAAACCCGAACCCAACACAACAATTTATGGCTCAAACTTTTCGGCAAATGGCCGAAGCTCCTATAGATCAACAATCGTTATGCATTGCATATCCTACATAAATACTAATTTTGAACTTAAATCAGGATTAATCCAATTGCTGTCGACTTTTTGTGGATTACAAAATGAAAATCCACACAAACATCTAAAAGAGTTTCATATGGTTTGTCTTAGTATAAAACTTCAGGGCGTAATTAAGGATCAAATCAAATTACGTGCTTTCCCTTTTTCCCTAGCAGACTTTACTAAGGAATGGTTATTTTATCTACCTCCTAGATCTATCACAACTTAGGCTGATCTTTTCTGTTTGTTTATCAACAGATTTTTCCCAGCATTGTGCTCAACTGAGTCAAGAATGGAGATTGTTGGGATAAGGCAAAAGGATATGGTGTCTCTTTACGACTATTGGGAGTGATTTAAGAAGTTGTGTGCAAGTTGTCCATAATATGGGATAACAGAACAATATCTTCTCCAATACTTCTATGAGGGTTTGAAGCCTATAGAAATGAATATGATAGGTGCCGCCAGTGGAGGGGCATTAGTCAACATGACCCCTCAACATTCAAGGGACTTGATATCCACAATGGCTGCTAACACTCAGAAATTTCAAGCCAATCTTGAACCCACTAGAAGGGTTCACCAGCTAAGTAATTCAACTTTAGAAGATAAAGTTGATAGACTTACTAATATCGTGAATTCTTTTTTTGCAAAAAAAGTAGGATCGACCCTACTATGAGAAATTTGTGCAGCACCCGAACATACAACTAACACATTCCCTAGTTGACGTGACGATACTATGGCCCATTTGGATGTTGTGGGGAACTTTCATGGACCACCCCAAAGGTGATATGACCCTTACACTAATACATATAACCCAAGATGGAAAGACCATCCTAACTTGAGTCATGGGGTAAACTAACGGTATAACCAGCCATACCAAAATTGGTTTCCACAACAAACACAATATTCAAGTACCTCTCTAGAAGCCATGATAAATAAATTAGTAGCTGATGTGCTTAATTTCCAATAGCAAATGCAACGACAAACTATTGATTTTCAAAAGAAAACCGAGGCATCTATAAAAGAGTTGACTATGTCAATTAAGAAAATAAACTCACAAGGAAAGTTGCTGTCACAAATGGAACCTAACCCAAGACAAAACACAAATGCAGTGACATTGCGAAGTGGAGAAGAATTGGAACCAAATCCTGGCAAGAATCTTAATCAAGATTCAGCCCAGAAAAAGCAGGAGAATGATGAATAGGTCCGAACGAAACCTCCATTACCCACAATACAACCTCAGTTTTCAGGACGATTGAACCGACATCAGAGAGGTAAGAAGGAAAAAGTTATCCTCAAACATTCAGAAACATTGAGATCAAAATACCGTTGCTAGATGCCACAAAATTTTTTTGCGATATTCCAAGTTCCTTAAGGAGTTTTGCACCGACAAGCAAAAATTGACTGGAAATGAAAGAGTAAGTGTTGGTGAAAATGTATTTGCAGTATTGCAACGGAGGATGCCAGTAAAATGTAAAGATAGGGGCATGTTTTCAATACCATGCAAAATAGGCCACTTAGGAATTAAAAAAGTTATGTGTGATTTAGGGGCCTATATAAATTTAATGTCTTTTTCCATTTATGAATCACTTAACGTAGGCTTTTTGAAGAAAACATGTGTTATCATTCAATTAGGGGACAGGTGTATTGTGCATCTCGAGGGAGTCCTTGAAGATGTACTGGAAAAAGGCAACAGAATTTTCTTTCCAACAGACTTTTATATGGTGAAAATGGAGGAGGATAACGCTCCTAGGTCTTTAAACATCTTGTTGGGGCGACCTTTCCTTAGTACCACAAGTACTAAGATTGATGTGCGTAACAGAACCCTTACAGTGGAGTTTGATGGCGAGATCGTGAAGTTTAACTTTTATGACGCTATTAGTCGCCCTTGTGAAATTTTGAATGTAAACCGTGTCAATATAATTGATTCCGTAGTAAAAGAAACTTTTGAGTCACTTCATGAAAATGAACTTTAAACATTGTTTGATGATAATTTCGATTCGGAACCAATTTGTGAAGCTAGTAATGAATTATTGCCTCCTATGAACACTAAACTTCTACTTGTTTATGCATGCACCAAATTTCCACGACAATACGATCGGAAAAAATCATCTGGAACAACCCCAATACTAGTTGGGCCATCAAGCTAACGACTTTAAACAAGCGTTTATTGGGAGTCAACCCAATTTTATTTTTATTTTTTATATATATTATTTTCTTTATTTTCTTGAATGTTAATAAATTTAACCTCTCTTCTTATGTCCAAGAGAATCGAGGAATCAAAAAATTAAATTTAGAAACGAGCGAAGACAGTAACGAAAACAACATGGAGAGTGTTCTAAACCCTTTCTTTTTCATCGTATTTGTTAATATTATTTTTCACATTGAGGGCAATGTGTTTTAAGTAGGGGGAGACATTCCTCATTATTTTTGTTGTTTTATCTTTCATTTTTACAGTTACATTTATTGTTGTTGTTTCCTTGTGCTTATTTTTGCCCACATTTATTTATTCATTTACTTTACTATATCCTGCCCTTTTTCATACCCAACATTTTGACCAGGAAATACCCACCATTTGACCCGCGAGCATGATTCTTATCTATTGAGTTAGTTGTGATTTTTGCTATTTTGGCTTCATCTCCATTGTTTTATTTCTATTAAGCTAAAATAATTATGATTAATGAAGTTAACCCTATCTTACTTATAGTAAAATCAATTCAGTCTAAATGCAAAAAGGACATCAACTACGAATCTATGCTAAATTTGTTTTCATGACTGTTAGTTAGTTGCCAAAACTTATTTTTGACACTTGATTGTTTTTCATAGTCCTCCAGAATTAAAATTCCATTCTAGAAAAAAACGAGGAGAAAAAATCTGATGATTCTGTGGTTATGAGCACAGCTTACGACGTGAATGGCTGAGTAACCGGGATGGGGTGTTTGGGTTGTCATCCTACTTCGCGTAAAAAGGTTGTGTAACATGTTAGATAAAACTCTGCCAACCGGAATTAAACAAAAAAAATTAATAGTGTGTTGGGCTGAGTAACTAGGGTGGGGTACTTGGGTTGTCATTCCACTTCGCGTCAAAAAGACCAAAACATTTTTAAACAAAAAATAATAATAAATTAGGAGTGTGCTGGGCTAAGTAACTGAGGTGGGGTGCTTGCATTGTCATTCTACTTCACGTCAAAAGGGCCAAAAAATTCTTAAACAAAAAAATATAAAATTCGACAAAATAAAACGAAGAAAAAAATAGGAAGAGAATTAAATTTTGGGACTAAGGGTGGAGCAAATAGGGTGTTTTGGTAAGAATTACCTAACTTTCATGAAATAATCCAAGTAGATTTAATTATTGTGTGTTTACGTTGGAATACTTTTCAGTGTTACTTAAACCAAGCTAAAGGTTCTCTTTTTTTTCATATGCATTATGTCTAATTTTAATAAAACTTTGGAGTGATGCTTCTTTCATGGTAAAATCTAAATTGCATAGTGGAATAGAAACCATACTTGAAGGCATGAATGGGCTAAGTAGGGGGAATATGATAATACTCTAAAATTACATACTTTTATGGGTTAATTACACATATATTTTGAGTACGATCCTAATAATTTGGGCTATTTATGATTTTTTATCTTGTATGGGCTAAGTTAAAGGGAAAAGGAAATTTGGGGGCACAAAGTGTGAATTTAAAGACAAAACAGGTCAGCATGCGAAATAGGGAAGAAGTGGCACAAAAAATACAAAGTGTGGAAGACTTAGGGCAAAATATCAAAGAAGAGATTTATGGACATAAAACTTTGTTTAAATTTGAATTTTATTTTTATGACTATTGTTAGGATTATTATATTGTTTAGCTTTAATTTCAAATTATATATTTTAAACATTATCATCTAGAGTTTAATAGGAACCACCTAGGGTTTTTCATGTACTATAACTGACTCATCACTTTTGTAAAAAACCCTCCTCCCTAAGGCTCTAAGCTTTTTTGTTTCTTTTCTTTTCCAATAAAATTCCATTCCATTAAACTTGTGTTTTTTTCCTGAAGAGCGTGAGTCATTAAACTCATCTAGGCAAAGGTTATCAAGACTCCCCCAAAAGAGTTCATGAGGCTTAGAACTCGCACTTAGCCCTTCCTAACAAGTATTCATTATATCTTCGCATTATGCGACTGATGCTTCCGTTCATGTCCTACCAAAAGTAATCTTTTCATCTTGTGCAAAGACAACCAATTTGTATGTTTTGGGAAAGTTGTACAGTCAATTCACTAACTTACTGCATCAGAGGTTGTTGAGCCCAATAGGCAAAATAACGTGGCATTCTCCGTTAAGAAACGATGATCTAGTGTAAGACCGTTCCACAAAAGTGACAGTTGGCTAGAGTCAGGTTCCTTTAAATTGTAAGGCTAAAACCTAAGTGGAGCTAGTGGTCACAGGTGTCCTCTTCCACTATAATTGGCTTATTTGATCATGAGAAGGATCACCTAAAAGCCTATCATTGAACCAAAGGAGGATCGAGATAACCGAAAGCTAGAATCCTTCAATTGGAAAATCATTTTTTTTTCTTAATTCTGCTTCTTATCACAATTACGATTTTGATCTATTTAATTTCGACTCATCCATATTTTTAATTTTGTTTTATTTTATTTTATTTCCCAAGTTAGCTATTTTTCTTGGGCATGACTGTGCCCAGGATTTTGAGAAATAAAGAGCCGTAGTGATCCAATCCTTGAGGATATGACCGTATTCCCCTATACTATTTTTTTTCCATTATTTAGGGATAGGATATTTTTGGTACTTTCAACGACACACCACTACTATAACATCAAGCATTGAGTAGGTGAGCTTCGAGACCAATTTTCCTCATCTTGCACAAAATTGTGATAAAAAGGGGAAAATATGTCAAATTAGCATGTAAATAATTAAAAATAGAAATTTGTCTTTAATTTAGTCTAAGAATTACTCCTAAAAATGATTTGAAAAGGTCTATATAATTTAGAGTTATCAAATAATTAATAGTTTCTTGTTGTATTATTTCTTTGAATTCCAAAAAATTCTAGGGTTCCAGAATGCCTCCTTGGAGGATTTGGGCAATTGTGTTCTCTACATCATTGGGGGAACTTTCATTCCAAGGTTCGGAACCTTCCCCCTATTCAAAACCATTTTCCAAGTCTGACACCTTGTCACCTTGCACCTCTTTATCCATAAGAAGGTACTTGAATACTTTTAGGAGCGTGACAGTTCTAGGGACTACCATTCAATTGGCAAAGCCCAAGTAGAGATTGACACGTGCCCCATTATGATATAACACCCATTGTTCCATCATTGATATCTATTCCCAAGATATAATAGCCAGGCCACACAATTAATCTCCCATACATCCCTTCTATCTCTTCTAGAAGCATCCTCTATCCACTTAAAAGGAAAACACTGCTTCAGTTCTTAAAATCCATTTGCCAAAAATGACAAGTATGCATTCAACCCATTCGTTGCAAAGGGCAAGTTCACACACAAGCTATTTACAAAAAAAATGAATGGTTATCAATTAAGTAGATTTTGAAAAAGAGAGGTCTACATAAGAGAAAAAATAGAAGGCACAACAAAAGCTGAAGACTACCAGCTGTTAATCACTGGAATATTATTTTCAATTAGCAACACTTTGGAATTAAAAAGAGAATGCATAAGCATACAACACAACGCAACGATATAGTAAGGAGAAGATAACATTTATTAGATGATGACCATAAGGACTAAAATTATAGGGCCCTAGCAACAGTATAATTTTATTTACTTTCACGAAATTCTCCTCCCTACCCCAGTCAGAGTACCCTTACGACACCAGACAATCTAAACTCCCCACTCGTTTAATATATTCCCTTCCTATACTCTTCTAAACTCTCTAGGTAAGATCTTTGTAACAGCCCGTTTTTTGCTAAATCAGAACAGTGGGTTTGGGACCACAAATCCAAGGCCAAAAAAATATTTTAATATTTTTGGGTTTGCTAAATGTATGTGTGAAAGTTTTGTGTGTTAATTTTATCGTTTAATTGGTTAATTTGACCAAAAGACTAAATCGCGTAAAATGCAAAAGTTGTATTCTATAAGTTAAAAGTGTCTATTTGCTATAAGGCATTAAATGAGAGGTCCTTATGTTGATATTAGACCATTTAATGTGATAATGGACATTTATGGACATGCATTATAAAGTTTTAAGTTAATTCATTAAGGTTAATATGGTAATTATGTTAATAAATGTTAGTAAAATAAAACAAAACATAAAATGGCCATGCATGTTCATCTTTCGGCTGAATATTGAAGAGAAAAAGGAACCATTTGAGAGATTTTAAAGTTTGTAACTTTGAAGCTCAAATTGAGGTATGGATTTTGTTCGGTTTTTGATGATTTTTATGTTTTTGAGATCGTTGCTTTGAATACTAGCTAGCCCATGCTTGAATTTTGAATTTGTTGATGTATTCATGATTTGAAATTGATGATAGCTTCATTTTTTTGTTGTTTGATAATGAAAAATAAATATTTATTGATAGATTATTATGTTTAATTAAGTGTTTTTTGATAAAAAAATGTTTATTAAGGATTAAATTGTGAAATTTGTAAATTGAGGGGCCAAAATGTAAAATAAATGAAAGATATGGGCTTATATGAATTAAGAGACTATTCGGCCAAGCATGTGTATAAGGAAATTATGAATATTTTGTGTTTTGTGAAATAAGGACTAAAATGTTAAAGTGTGAAAATATAAGGGTCAAAGTATAAAAAGGCCTAATTATGTATTTTTGGATTGAATTGATTAAATGTGTGATTAAATTAGTGAAATCTGAATTGATTTAGATCAAGAACGAAAGAAAACGAAATTAGATCGAGGGAAATTTAAAGTAGTCGAATAGTCGTTCTGGTCCGTTCGTGTCCGTACGAGGTAAGTTCATAAATAAATAATGTTATTAAATTCAGATGTATACATTTTTATATGTGCCGAATTGAATTATAAATAAATATGTATGTGCCAAATTTAATTGAGCATTGGAGGACTTATTTGAGATTGAATTAAGTGAATTACGACGTTTGAAGGCCTTGTACGGATCATAGGAATAGTATAGGATACGTATGTCATGACATTAGGATTTTCAATGTGTGATTCATGTAAGACCATGTCTGGGACATTGGCATCGAAGTGAGAAAACGTGTAAGACCATGTCCGGGACATTGGCATCGATATGATATGTGTAAGACCACATGCGGGACAATGGCATCGATATGTGATAGCATTGTACGAGCTTATATGATTTTCATGTATCCTTTATGATTTGAATGGTTTAATAGGCAATGTTGAGTCGAGATCGAATGTGAAATTGAGCTAAATGATTCAGTGCGTGTGAAGTTTATATGTTCATGAAAGATTAAGGTAAGTATAGTACTTGATGTGGTAATATGAATTTTACATAATAAAAGGTAATTTATATGTATGTGAGATTGGTTATAATCGGCCAATTAGAAATTAAATATAAATGTTCTTTTGATGATTTATTTACTTATGGCTTACTAAGCTTTTCAAGCTTACTTTGTATGTTTAGTCGATGTTTTATAGATTTTGGAACCTAGCTACGAGCTCGGGGATCATCTTGGAACATTATCACACTATCAAGCTCTATTTCAGTACTTTGAAGCTTGTATTTTTGATATATGACATGTATAGGCTAGTTTTGATAGGTTTGGTTTTAAATTTGGTATGTTTTGAGTTATGAATTTAGCCATGTGAATTGGCTTACATTTGGTTGAAATGTTGCTATGATTTTTGTCATTAAAATTGGCCTAAGTGATGTGCTTGAAAAGTGATATATGAGATGTATATTATGCCTTAAATATTGGCTTGTTATGAATATGTTTTTTCTATTTGTTAACATAGCTAAATGGTATTTTGAGGCATAAAATAGACAAAAAGATGATGAGTTATTGCATTTGAGATTTATGCAAATTGTGATGATTTTTGGTATATGGATTTGGTATATTGGTATATGGAATTTAGTAGTTGAATTGGATGATGATATTTAGCTTGATATGTGTTTGAATTGGCATGTTTTTGGTTGCTTAGAGATGTATTGAAATGGTATATTTTGATTTCTATGTGTGCTTGTGGAAAGGGTGGCAAATTGGTTTTACAAATGGCCTATTTTTGTCCACATGGGCAGAGACACGGGCGTGTGTCTTAGCCGTGTGTGACACACAGTCATGTTACATGGCCGTGTGACCCCTGGGGTACCCTTTTGAATTAAGGCAGTATACCCTACAGTTTTGACACGGCCTAGACACATGGGCGTATCTACTACCTGTGTGAGACATACGGGCTAGCACATGGAAATATGGTTGGCCGTGTGACCCAAGTCAGTAACATCCCTAGCTTTCCCATGGCCATGGCATACGGGCGTGTCTCCGGCCATGTGGTACAAGTCAATATGTATGCCCTGTTTTCACACGGTCTGTGCCACGGGCGTGTTTGGTGACCGTGTGAAGCACATGGCCTGTTCACATGGGCGTGTGACCCTTTAAATCTTGGAAAATTTTCTAAGTTTCCCTAAGTTTGCTATTGTTATCGGTTCAGTCCCGAACCACGTCTAAGCATGTTTTACGGTCTCGTAGAGCCTTATAAGGGACATTGTGCATGATTTGTATGGATGTTGGATTATAGATGTATAAATACATGTGATTAAAGTGTATTATCTGGTAATGCCTTGTAACCCTATTTCAGCGTCGGATACGGGTTAGGGGTGTTAGACTTATTGGTATCAGAGTTACGGTTTAGTCGGTTCTAGGACTAACGTAGCGCGTGTGAGTCTAGTTATACATGCTATATTTTTAAATTGCGATAGTGTGATGATTCTTAACAATTGAAAATATGTTTTTGTATAGTAAATGGATCCCGAATGAGCTGTAGCTGATGGTGTTGAGAGTAATGTGCCTGCTCCCGCTCAAGGGACAGCGCCATCTAATTCTAGACCTGTTACGTGTAGCCATGAGGGAGAGGCTAAACAAGCTTTCTTCCAAATGATGAATGAATGGTTCACTTAGTATATTAGAACTAATCCTGCTGCTTCACAACCTTCACTCCCATCTAATCCTCCACAAGTCCTTGTCATGCCACAAGCTGTGAATCCGATTCAATGAAGTAAGCCTCCAATTGAAAAAATTAGAAAATATGGGTCTGAAGAGTTTCGTGCTACTACTGATGATGATGCTGAGAGAGCTGAATTTTGGCTCGAGAATACAATACGAGTGTCTGATGAAACATCATGTACTCCTGGTGAATTTCTTAAATGTGCTGTTTCACTTCTGAGAGATACGGCGTATCATTGGTAGAAAACATTAATATATGTGGTTCTGAAAGAATGAGTCACTTGGGAGTTCTTTCAGACTGAGTTTAGAAAGAAGTACATTAGTTAGAGATTTATAGATTAGAAATGCAAAGAGTTTCTTGAGTTGAAATAGGGCCGTAAGTCTATTACGGAATACGAATGAGAATTTGTGGGATTAAGTCAATATGCACGAGAATGTGTCTCGACCGAAGCAATTATGTGCAAGAGATTTGAAGATAGCTTGAATGAAGATATCCACTTGTTAGTCAGGATTCTGGAAATGAAAGAGTTTGTTGTGCTTGTTGAGTGAGTGTGTAAAGCTGAGGGACTTGGGAAAGAGAAAAGAAAAGTTGACTCAGAAGCTAGAGAGGTACGAAAAAGATCATCGAGTAAATCATTTCAGATGACATCAAAGAAGTTTCGAGATGATTTTAGCCGTTCAAAGGCTATTGTGGGCTACTCTAGACGAGATCGAGACAGACCACTAATGAGTTCGAAGGCTACCTCTATAGCTAGTGTTGGTAACGTTAGACCTAACCAACCTGAGTGCAAAAATTACGGTAAACGACATCCCGGCAATTGTAGATTAAATGATCGAGCTTGTTTCAAATGTAAATCATTAGATCATTTTATTCGTGAATGTCCTGAGCTGGCCGAGCAAGATACAGTACAAAATACGAGGCTGAGTAACACTACAGCTAGAGGTAGACCACCCAAAACCACGGGTAATGTGAGTGGCAGTCAGAGAATGACTAAAGACACGACTGTAAGATTTGAAGCCCGAGCACCTGCTAGAGCTTATTCTATTCTCACTCGCGAAGAAGCTTCACCTCCTGATATTATTACCGGTACTTTCACTCTGTATAATACTCCTGTAATTGCATTGAGAGATCCAGGATCAACTTATTCTTATGTATGTGAAACTTTAGTATCCAGTAAGACTTTGCCTGTAGAGTCTACTTAATTTATGATTAGAGTATCGAACCCCTTAGGTTGGTGTGTTTTGGTTGATAAAGTATGCAAGAGTTGTTCATTGATGATTCGGTATTTTTGTTTTCCATCCGATCTGATGTTGTTGTCATTCGACGAATTTGATATAATTCTGGGTATGGATTGGTTAACATTGCATGATGCTATTGTAAATTGCAAATTGAAGACGATTTATTTGAGATGTTAGAATAATAAGATCATCCGGATTGAATCAGATGATTTGAATGGTTTACTGGCAGTGATTTCTTCGATGTTAGCTCGGAATTATATGAAAAAGGGTCATGAAGCTTACTTTGCTTATGTGTTTGACTCTAAAGTGACCGAAAAGAAGATTGAATTAGTACCAATTGTGTGTGAATATCTGGATGTGTTTCATAAAGTGTTACCGGGTTTACCACCGATCAGGGAAGTTGAATTTGGTATTGAGTTAGTGCCGAGAACAACTCCGATATCGATAGCTCCATACAGAATGGCACTGACCGAATTAAAAGAGTTGAAAGCTCAGTTGCAAGAGTTGATAGATAGAGGTTTTGCACGACCGAGTTGTTCTCCCTGGGGTGCACAGCTTTTGTTTGTGAAAAAGAAAGACGGAACTATGAGAATGTGCATCGACTATCGACAGCTCAATAAAGTGACTATCAAGAATAAATACCCTTTGCCACGAATAGACGATTTGTTTGATCAGTTGAAAGGGGCTACAGTGTTTTCAAAGATAGATTTGAGATCAGGTTACTATCAGTTGCGAGTTAAAGACTCTTATGTGCCAAAAACTGCTTTTAAAATGAGGTACTGACAATATGAATTTTTATTTATGCCTTTCGGACTAATGAATGCACCTGCTATTGTTATGGACTTAATGAATTGGATCTTTAGACCATATTTGGATAGATTTGTTGTTGTGTTTATTGTTGACATCTTGATTTATTCTCGTGATGAATCTGAGCATGCTGAATATCTAAGAATAGTGCTACAGGCTTTGCGTGATAAGTAGTTGTTTGCGAAGTTCAGTAAATGTGAATTTTGGTTGCACGAAGTCAGTTTTCTAGGGCATATTGTTTTAGCATCGGGTATTCGAGTGGATCCGAGCAAGATTTCAGCAATATTAGATTGGAAGCCTCTGAGAAATGTATCCGAAATTTGAAGTTTTCTGGGACACGCTGGTTATTACAAGTGATTCGTAAAAGGTTTCTCAATGATTGCAACTCCATTGACAAGTCTACTTCAGAAAGATGTTAAGTTCGAGTGGCGGACAAGTGCCAAAAAAGTTTCGATCAGCTAAAAGCTTTATTGATCGAAGCTCTAGTGTTAGTTCAGCTAGAATCGACTAAAGAATTCGTTATTTATAGTGATGCATCGTTGAATGGAGTGGGATGTGTTTTGATGCAGGAAGGCAAAGTCATAGCTTATGCCTCGAGACAATTAAAGTCGCATGAAAAGAATTACCTGACACACGATTTGGAGTTAGTAGCTATCGTGTTCACGTTGAAGATTTGGAGCCACTATCTGTTCGGTGAGAAATGTCACGTCTATTTTGATCAGAAAAGTTTAACATATTCAAAGACTCAAAAAGATCTGAATTTACGGCAGCAGAGATGATTGGAATTGTTGAAAGATTATGATGAGCTAGTGTGAACTACCATCCGACAAAGGCCAATGTTGTTGCTGATGCTTCAAGTCAAAAATCTTTGTTTGCTTTACGTGTGATGAATACCCAGTTAGCTCTATCTGATGATGGAATGATTGTAGCTGAGATGAAAGTAAGACCGTTGTTTTTACAGCAGATTTTTGAAACTCAAAAAGTAGATAAAGAAATGTTAGCAAAACGAGCTTAATGTGATTCAAACCCTGATTCAGAATTTTGGATTGGTGTTGATGATTGTTTGAGATTCAGAGGCCGAATTTATGTCCTGAGAAATTTAGAGTTGATTCGGATGATTTTGAGCGAAGCACATAGTAATCGTTTGTCTGTTCATCCGAGAAGTACGAAAATGTATAACGATCTGAAACAACTTTACTAGTGGTCTGGTATGAAGCGTGATATCTCTAAATTTGTTTTGAAATGTTTAATCTGTCAGCAAGTCAAAGTGAACAT